>NC_089504.1:344861918-346185651 GCF_036850995.1 Saccopteryx leptura | reverse complement strand
TATATATATGATTTTCTTTATTTATTTTAGAGAGAGGAGGGGGTGGGGAGGAGCGGGAAGCATCCACTCATAGTTGCCTCCCATATGTGCATTGACCAGACAAGCCCCGGGTTTCAACCAGCGACCTCAGCGTTCCAGGTCGATACTTGATCTACTGCATCACCACAGGCCCTGCTGGACCTTAGTTTCTTGACCTTTAAATTGTAGGGTTGATTTAGACTAGTGATTTTCAACTGGTGTGCTGCAGCGGGCACACTGGTGTGTCACAAGAATTTTTAAAACATGCAGTATCTGATTTTTTAGTCAGGGGACCTGACCTCTTTTCCTTTATATTGTCATATTTAAAAATGACAACAGTCAGCTGGCTCTGGCTGGGTGAATCAGTGGAGAGAGTGTCGTCCTGGTGCGGTAAGATAATAGGTTCAGTTCCCGGTCAGGGCACAGCAACCAGTGAGTGCACAGCTCAATGGAACAACTAAGTAGAACAGTGAGTCGATGCTTCTCTCTCTCTCTCTCTCTCTCTCTCAAATCAATGGAAAAATTTAAAGAGAAATTGACAACCAACACAATAGCTGTCTTGTGCGAATGAAACAAAATTATACCTATATTTTTGTCAGAGCAGCAAAAAATATATTTTTTGGTGTGTTGTAGAATTTTAGTAATTAGTTTATGTGTATCATGAGATGAAAAAGGTTAAAAATCGCTGGTCAAGACCAATGGTTCTCACCTGGTTTGCATATTGTCATAACCTAGTGAGCTCCAAATATAAAATTCTAATTGTTCTGGGATACAGCCTGGGAATCAGGATTTTTAAAGCTCCTTAGATGATTCCAGTGTGTGGCCCAGGGTGAGAACCACTGGTCTCTCTAGCACTTCTCGAGGTTAGTGTGCGTGGGCGTCACCTTGTTACAACTCAGAGTCTAATTCCCAAGGTCTGAAGTAGGGTCTCAGGTGATGCCCAGGGACCACACTTGAATAAGTCTGTCCTTAATGTTCATTTGACTCTAAAGAGCAAGCTCAGTTCCAAGCTCCAGCCCTTCCATCTGTTTTTGTTTTTGTTTTGGAAGCTGGCAGCAGTTGTGTATTTCTGTTAATAGACTTCATTGCTTCTAAGTTCTTTTTTTCTTTTCTTTGCTCTCTCACAGATATCATTTAAATTCCCACTCATTATTTGAATTCTGACTGCTTTGGGTGTGAATGAAACGTATCTTCTCTTCAAGGACAGAAAAGGAAAGGTAAGCCAGACTGATGTGAGTTCAAGGTGTGATAGAGGCCATTTTTATCAGGAGAGTTGGGAGAGACTCCCTGTAGCTAACAATAACAGCAAATATTGGGTATCCACCTCTGCTGAGCACTATTTCAGTACTTTACACAAGTTATTTAATCCTCACAACAAGGAGAATGCTGATAACGTCCTAGTTTACACACGAGGAAGCTGAAGCTTAAAGAGTGTCAGAGATTTTCCAAGCAAGGAGCAGTGCTGGGACTTGAACTCAGGTCTCTGTGTTGACTTCTAGTTCACACAGAAGCATGGGCAGTATTTGAGCTGTGTGCTTGACTAGACCTGACCAGACCCAATCAGTCTTGACCAGACCCAACCAGATCCAACCCTACCCAGTCTGTTGACACTAACTTGTTGTTGGCAGGGGAACAGGAGGAATGGGGTTTGCATGAGTTTAGTCAACTTGAGCAACCTCTCTGCTTGCCTTCCATACTTCTCCAGCCAGCTGGTAACAGTTTTCCCCTAGCCATGGGCCCAGGCCTCAGAGCCCTTGCACGGAGGCCTGCACCTGGGTTCAAACTTTCTCCACTTGATTGCCTGTTTCAGCCTAAATCTCTGCTGCCTGCATCTTTTTCTAGTTGCATCATTTTCTTTTCTCCAGAGGAGCAGGTAGTATATCTAGCTTTGTGACAGTTTTATCTTCTTTTTATAAGCTTGTCCCTTATTAAAAGCCTAGACTATGACCCCCCCTCCCCCACCACACACACACACTCACTCTGCAAACAGTGCTACTTAGAAGGTCGTCTGAGACTACCACAATTGCTGCAAGTTCTAAACTTCTCAGATTCCACTGGGTTCTTAGTCAAAATGGTAGTCAATAGCCCAACCCAATAGTTTTTCCAGCTTGACTCAACCCATGTTTTCTCACCTCCTGCTATTTGGGCTACCGGGCTGGGGTTGGGGGAGGGGGGATTAGAAAAAAGGAATAGAAACTTCTTTTTTACTCCACCAGATCTTAAGTTCCTGGAGATTGAAAACATTGTCTTTTCATTTTTGTGTCCCCAGTATGAAATGTGGTGCTGGGCAGAGAGATATCCATTATAATCATGTCAATCAGATTAATGAATGAAGGTGACTTGAGTACATGTCCTTACTATATAAAATGAATAGCAGCACTTGATAGCCTGTCCTGGTTGGCCTTCAGCTTAGAGAGTCATCTGGCAGAGGCTTCAGCTTATGAAGGCTCCAGAACCCTGTGGGTACAATTACTGGGAAATCTTTCTATATTATCACATCTTCTTGGGTTCTGCAGCAGTTCAGGAAGGTGAGGTTTTCTGACAGCCCGCCCCCTCGCTCTGTTGGGGGACTTGTAGAATGCCAACGTTGAGAGCAATCAGGAGAGGCCCTGTGCTGCTTAGGCAGCCCCAAGATTGTAGACTAGGACCCATGGAAAGAAGAGACTCTTTTTTACCTTCTAGAGATAGGATCATCTTATTGTACTGTGTGTTCTTAAAATTGTGTTTGGATATCTGAACTTGGAGGCTGGGATGAAGAAAGTGAAGGGTTCAATTTACAGGAAGGAGTTCCTCTGCCGATGGTTGTGTCCTGTAATTAAAAAAGAAAGAAAAACAGTGCAAAGAAGGCAAATATGTATCGAGGAGCTAAATGTGCTCAAGAATCCAAAGTGACTTTGCATTAGTCAATTGGACCCCGTCAAGGAAATGTTCCCATTTATTCACCTTGTGTACTTAATAAGGAAAATGTTAAACCAACTCCTTATGACTTCCTCTTATCTCTTGAGTCTCACAAGAAATAAGCCAGTGAGAGGGATGCCCCCATTGCTGAGGTGTCTGTTCCATTGGGAGAGGGTCCAGCAAGAGGGGCAGAAGTTAGGAGAGGCGACCACAGGTTCCAGCTGTGGATTCAGATGGGGGCAGCTGTTGGTGTCGCATTATTGCTATAGACCCAGACCTCACCCCGTGGCTTTCCCAAGGGGCCTGTGTGGTTAACCCATTTATACCACCTTTTTTGACTTATTCATCCCAGGGGGATGTAAACTGGTGATTGGTGTTATGTCTATCCTCCCCTTCAATAAACAACTGCTTTTCTTTATTTTAATTGCCAGGGTTAGAGCTTTTGATTGTGTGGAATCATGAAGTAGGCCTGGGAGAATGGGTTAATGACTTTTTCAGTTTAAAAAACATCTCTCCTTAAATGCCCACCTGCTCCTATGATTTTTATCTATACATTGTTGACTTTTAAACCTATTTCTTTGCTTTGACCTCTCTCCTTAACACTAAACTCACATTTCTAACAATAATAACAACAAAAAGAGTGACAGAAAGAGCACGGAAGTTGCGTGTAAATGATTGAAGTTAGCCTACGGAAGTCATTCAGCAATGCATATTCAGTGACTCTATTTCCAGGGGTAGAAGTTGAGGCCACAAGACGAGCTGCAATTTACCTAAACTCTCAGAAAATTAGCAGCAGCACTGGGACCAGGCTTTCCTGTCAAAGCCCTGGGTAGAGTCTGAAACCATGGCAACATAATCTAGTCATGTCTTTTTGGGTTGTTATACTAGGCCCAGTCTGCCTTCTCAGAAGGCTGAGTGCCTCATGGACAGGAACTGCCTCTGTATCCCTTCACCTCCCAGATCACTGGCTGGCATGTACCGGGGGCACAGATGGGTGTGGGAGTTGAATTGGGTGGTTAAATCTGATTTGTGAGATTCTTAGCCGTAAACAGCATTGAGAAAGGCCGGCCCCACCCCGTCCTCTCCACTCAACTATGTCCGAACAGGCGTAGCTTAAATCTCACTTTATGTAAGAAGATTGTTCAGACCAACTCAGTCTCTGAATATTGGGGCAAGTCCTGTCTGTTTTACTTTCACTTAGTATACTCTGTATACTAATTTATGTGGGGCAGGAACAGTGTGGCCTATTGGTTCTGAGTCTGTGGGTATAAAGTAAGTCCCAACCCCATCATTTTCTAGATGTGTGATCTCAGGCAACTCCTCTGAACCTTCATTTTCTTCTCTGCAAAATAGGCCTGCTAATAATCCCTCCCTCTTAGGCTCCTTGTGAGGATTAATTGAGACAAGTCATGTGAAGTGTTTAGCGTGGTGTCAGGTAATCGGTGCATTATAGCAATTCGTCTTAGAAGTTTTCACATCTAAGTGTTTTGTTCCCCCACCTTCTCTGAGGGTGGTAACCTCACCTGTGAACTAGAGGAAATAATATGCAATCCTGGTGGACTGTTATGACAACCAAATAAGAGAATACATATAAAAATGCTTTGTAAATTCTTTAGGGTTGGGTGTGAAGTGTGACTGTCCCCAAGCTTACACAGCTGGTAAGAGGTGGAGCCCTCCTGGAGCGACCACACCCACTCACAATACACACACCCACTCACAACACACACACACACACACACACACACACACACTCTCTCTCTCTCTCTCTCTCTCTCTCTCTCTCTCTCTCTCTCTCATGCACACAGCAGCAGTAGCAGCAGCAGTAAGAAACACCTAGGTAGTCTGACCCCTACTGGAACTTTAAAGAAGTTGATTTTTGGTTATTCCTTTTCTTTTTTTAAAATTTTGTTTACCTTGGCTGATTGTTGGTTCAATGGATAGAGTGTTGACCTGGCATGTGGACGTCCTGAGTTTAATTCCCAGTTAAGGCACACATGAAAAGCAACGATCTGTTTCTCTGCCCCTCCCTCTCCCCCTTCTCTCTCTCCTCCCCTCTCACAGCCAGTGGCGTGATTGGTTCAATCATTGGCCCTGGGCACTGAGGATAGCTCGGTTGATTTGAGCATCGGCCTGAGACAGGGGCTGCTGGGTGGATCCAGGTCGGGGCGCATATGGTACTCTGTCTCTCTATCTCCTTTCCTCTCACTTAACAAAATAACATTTCTTTTAATTTACTGATTTTAGAGAGGGGAAAGGAGAGAAACATTGATTTGTTGTTTCACTTATTTGCATTCACTGGCTGATACTTATATGTGTCTTGACCAAGGATAAAACCTGCAATCTTGGTGCATTGGGAAGACACTGCAACCAGCTGAGCTACCCAGCCAGGGAAGTTTTGGTTATTTCAATAACTACTCATTGAGCCCTCCAGGACATCTGAGTAAAACATAGTGGTGGAGTGGAAAAAAATAAATGAGACAGGGACTTTATCCTTATGAAGTTTCCAACACAGCAGGGGAAAAGTGTGAGCCAATGTTATTCTAAACGAGGTTGAATAGCACAAGAGAAGCAGCGACAGAACGAGTGAGGGAGGGGAAGTTTGGAAGTGAGGGGGGTTTCGTGGCAGAGCTGGCATTTGAGCTGGTGTTTGAAAGATGTTGTAGTGTATGAGTTTGCTCAGGCTGCCATAACAAAATGCCACAGACGGGGTAGTGTACGCAACAACCATTTATTTTCTCACAGCTCTGGAGGCTAGAAGAGATCGAGGTGTCGACAGAGTTGATTTCTTCTGAGACCCTTCTCCTTGGCCTGCAGATGGCTGCCTTTTCTCATTGTGTCCTTCGTATGGTCATCTCTCTATCTGTGTTGTTTATGTCCTAATCTATTCTTCTTATGAGGTCACTAGCATATTTGATTAGAGCCTATCCATGTGACTTATTTTGACTTTACTTACATTAAAGGTCTCATCTGAAATATATTCTAAGGTCCTGGGGTTTAGAATTTTGACATATTAATTTTGGTGGAGGGAGTGACACAATTCAGCCTGTATAACAAGTAAGATTTTTTTTTTTTTTTTACATTTGTTCAATTACAAAAGTATTCTTAAAATGTGAAGGGTTGAAAGGCACAAAAAGGAAAATACAACCAGTAAGAGATAACCATATCTGTCTGATCTTTTAAAGAAATGAATATATATCTTTGAAAATGGCTTTATACTCTATAGCACCTGTTGTTTTGTAACCTGCTATTTTCACCTGACAAATATATCATGCATTTTCCTCCTTGTCATGAACTATTTCCCCAAATCACTTTTAATGGCTGCATACTAGCCCATCATAGGGATATATTCAATCAGTGGATGGAGGGATTTTGATTAGTGAAGGCTAGGGCAGAGAAGAAATAGCCTTATGGGAGGGACTGATACGAGCTCCAAGAACACAGTAGTTAAACACGCTTCAGCAAACTGGAGCCAGCCAAAGATTTCTCAGAATCAGGTAAATTACACTTATAAAAATGTAGAATTTTTTTGGTCTGTGTGTGGGGAAAGACTGTGGATGTGAGGGCACTTCTGAGAACTCCTGAAGTGTCCCAAGAATAAGCCGGCTGTAGAATTTTTGTCCGATGCATTAGACTCTCTGTTAGACCCTACAGGGTAACTGAAAGTTAATATCTGACTCTCTGGGGTGAGTCTGAACTTGGTGAACACTCAGTACTATTCATTGAGATGCTGCTTTTTTTAATGAGTGACTTTCAGCGATTAGTGATGGTTGCTTTTTCCATCTCTCACTCCCCTCTTTCCTTCCCCAGTGTTCATCCCCCATGAGGAGAAATCTTTGGTAAAGCAAAGCCAAGAGACTGGGACTTAGTTGGTAATAAACATTTGTTTTATTTCACACTTAAGATGTTGAAGGATCCAAAAGGCCACACAGTTTAGGACACAATAACGTAGGTTATTAAGTTCAAGTTGGACCAGGAGGATTTTTGGGGGGAGAGAGGAGGCAGGGAGAGTGGGGAGGGAGCATAACTCCAGCAGGCCGACCAACCCACTGTGGACTTAAAATGATCCAGAGAGTGATACAATAGGGGAGAAATGCTTAGCCCTATGAATTCCAATAACCAAGACTTTGACATTGTGTTTGTAGATCCCACAATGTTTTAGGTTTCATTTGCTTCACCGTGCTGGTGGGAGAGGAGGAAAGTGCCAATGACTTCCTTGTGATTTGATAGAGAAGCCACAGAACAGTTTCGGAATGCAGAGCTGTGGACTACAATGTTATTTCTAAGACAACCATTCCTCGGTTTGAAAACCAGACACCAGGTTTCCTTGGGGGCTGGTTTTAGAGAACATGGTGACGGTTTATAAAGCCTTTAGAATCATACCAGACCCTTTTGTTGAATGAACACATCCAGGGCCAGACTTGTTCTAACCAAGAGCAGCCGGGAAACAGTGATCACACGAGCTCACACATTGCTCAGGACAACAAGGTTTATATTTTGGTGAAAATCTTCAATCTATCGCCCTGTCAGATCTGATTCTGTGAGCTGGATTTTTGATGGGGAGTGTTCTGTGTCCCTCCTGGCTGCACAGCAGAGAGCCCATCTGCTGCCAATCCTTCCTTCTTCTTTTTTTTTTTTTTTTGTATTTTTCCGAAGCTGGAAATGGGGAGAGACAGTCAGACAGACTCCCGCATGCGCCCGACTGGGATCCACCCAGCATGCCCACCAGGGGCGACGCTCTGCCCACCAGGGGGCGATGCTCTGCCCCTCCTGGGCGTCGCTCTGTCGCGACCAGAGCCACTCCAGCGCCTGGGGCAGAGGCCAAGGAGCCATCCCCAGCGCCCGGGCCATCCTTGCTCCAATGGAGCCTCGGCTGCGGGAGGGGAAGAGAGAGACAGAGAGGAAGGAGGGGGGGTGTGGAGAAGCAGATGGGCGCTTCTCCTATGTGCCCTGGCTGGGAACCGAATCCGGGTCCCCCGCACGCCAGGCCGACGCTCTACCGCTGAGCCAACCGGCCAGGGCCCAATCTTTCCTTCTTAAGGTCATGCTTCAGGACAATGGTTTGCATTTCCTAGGTGATTTTATTAGTTGGCATTATTAGGACAAAAACAGGCCATATGAGCTCAATTTTACCTGCAGAAACAGGAAAAGAATGAAGAGGCTCTTATTAACTGTAAGGTGCAGAGAGGATGTCGTTTCTGCTCGCCAACACCATCCTTTGAATTCCCTGTGATGGCAGAAATTGTGAGGCCTTCTTCTGGTAAGCGATTGTGCTGACAGCCCTCTCTAGTGCTGCGGGCATGAAGGGGCTATGCAAGTGACTGTTCCCTGTAGGAGCAGTCAGCTCCTCTTTGGGGCGGACACAGGAAAAGTGAATCTGGGAAGGATGCAGCTCACTTCAAACCTTTAGCAGATCTGCCTCCTGCAAACCCCATTAAGGCCATTTGCTACAGCAAAGGATTGATCACATTGCAGAATTCTCCACGCGGAAGCTTTCAACAGATGGTTCTTCTCATGCATTTTGTATCTTTAAAAAAAATTTTTTTTAATGCCTCTTTGTTGAGACTGCTCTGTGTGCTCAGCTCTGCAGGAAAGCCCAATCTCGAAGGTGAATGCACCCCCCCCTCACCCCTATTCTGTGCAACTGAGTTTTCCAGAGTCTTCCAGCATTCACTCCCAGTGCCTAGCGATAGAGTCGTGCCTCTCAGGAAAGTGAGAGGTGCTGCCTAAGAACGGCGGCCACATCCCACCAGACAGTTGTCCTGGAGGCTGGCAGCCCCTCTCCACAAACTTGCAAAACAACACAAGCATCGCGAACAGGCCTCCTGCTGGAAACCAGGTGACCGGACAGGCGATTGATGCACTTGAGGAGGAAACCCCGCGGCAAGGATGCACCAAAGACCCAATGTGGACAAGGTGCCCAGAGCCAGGCTGGCCTCCAAGACATTTGGCGGTATCCAGTTGTGAAAGTGGATTCTATTTAATTCACTTTAATTAAAATAGGAGGGCCAGTTCCACCCCAAGGCGGAAGATGCTTTCAGCAGATGCTGAGTGAGATTTGAGGACCAGGAAGTCAAAGTGCCACCTCCCCTGAACCTGTCGCTGATGACCGAGAGTCACTTGTCTGTTAGCCTTTCCCAAGAATGTAGTTTCTCGTGGAAGGATGTGGGGCATCGCCAGTGCCTTAAGGTGCAAAAATCCTGGGCCCTAGGGTAGGCGAGGAGAAGGTGTGAAAGGAAAGAGCAAGTGTGTACACGACACAAAAGACAGGGTTTGTCTCATTTCCCCATGGACTATAAACTCCTTGAGAGCAGTGGCTTTTGTGCTTTGTTCATTGATGTATCCCTAGCATCTAGAACCCAGCCTGGCACATCGGAGGTGCTCAGTAAATATTTGTTCAATCAGTGATTCTCCAATGTCGAGCTGAGCTAGTGCTTCTACTAAAGTGGTTTCTTCACTCGGGAGCTCTCTGGGGAACAAAAGCGGTCTAAGTGTAAGGCAGGGCGCCTGTCCTTGGGTCTGGCCACATGCCTGCTCTATGACCACTCGGTATTCATTTATTCATTCATTCAAGGAACCTTTACCCAGCTCTTCTTCTGTAATATACATATATACTGTGTGTATTCTTCACTGGAGGCACAAAGATGAAAATCAGTAAAAATATTCCTTTAAACCCACGACGAACCAGGCTTTGGCGACACCATGGTGACGCAGGTTAAGATCACACCTGTTAGTGAGTGTCAAAAAATATTAAAACCACAGATGGGAAGCATCTCACTTCATCCGGAAGTAGAGGCACTAGGAGCAGCTTCAGAGAGGAGGGCGCGTGAGGGCTGGCTCTTGATGGCAGGGTAGGTAGGTGTTCATCAAGCTGAGGCGGGGCCGGGGGAGCATTCAGACTGCATGTGTCAAGGCCTAGTGTCTCTCAAAGGCATGCCACCCCCCCTCCCCTACCCAGGGCCACCTTCCAGCCACACCTCGTCACTCATTGCTTCCCTACCTCCTAAACCCACTGAATATGTCCTTTCTTCTTGCTAGTCCTCCACTGTTCATTCCCAGCTTGGCTTACCCCAGGGCCAGGCACCATAACATAGATATGTGTTATTATTAATCCCAGTAAATGAAAAAATTGTTCCTGGAGCTTGGTGACATTATTGGTTTTTGTATGGCTAGGTGACTGTGACTCCCATTTAACTGCTGTTCTGTGTTCTGGTTCCTTGGGGAACTTGTTGTGGGCGGGGGAGCAGACTGGGCAGGGTGAGGGCATTCCTGGGTTCTCTGTTCCACTGCAGTAGCACCCGGCCCCCAGCGAGGATCAGTGGGAAGTAGACCTGCGGTCTAAGTATAACACAAAGACAACGTCTTCAACAGCCAGAATATGGCAACAGCACTTACCCTTCATCCAGGCCCAGGATGGACATCCTTTGACATGGCATTTTGGTGGCACTAGACTAGAGGGTATTTCCATCCACACCATTTGTTTTGATCTAGTCATTCTTTCAGGCCTTGAGCCTGGAAACGTCAGAACCCAGTCACGTGGCTGCTACCAGAAGATAACGTTGAACTGCAACCAGAAGAATGTTGTTTTGATACTTTAACACATCAGCTGCTTATCTTTGTAGGATTTTCCCCTTCCCGGGGTAAAGAGAGAGAAGAGGAAGTGAAAACAGGAGGGGAGAATGTTCTTTCAGCACCTCTTGCCTTGTTGACAACCACCAAAAACCCCCTTGGGTGTGAACAGCGCCTGGTAGTTTGGGTAGCTTGTCCCTTCCATGGATTGCCCCGTTTGGTTCTCGGAGCACCCCCAGGTGGGAGGCAGAATTCTGAGCTGCCCCCATTTCGCTCTCATTTGTGGACAGAAAGCATCCTGGAGCTTGAGGCAAGGGCTGGGGACTGGCTATTCCAGGGGAGGGAAGTAGTCCTTCAGAGCCGTCCTGGAGAGGTGCTGGGGGCTTCTGAGCTTCCCCGGGAAAGCTGGTCAGAGGCTCAATCATACTGGAGGAGAAAGGTCCTTGTGAATGGGAGTCTGAGTTGACTGTCCTCTTGGTGGAGCCCTTCTGTCATGAAAGACAGGAGCTGGGTCCCCAGCACTGAGTCACCATCTGCTGATCTTCCCCGGCCCAGCTGTGGGACTCTCCTGACTGCTGGGATTCCCCTCCCTAAAGTCCAAGGCCTTGAGAGCTCCTGTTTGAAGTATCTGTTGCCAAGAGAGGGACATTTTTCTAAGAGTGTGTTGCTTTCACAAACCTCATGACAACTTGCTATACGCAAGAGGCCGGGAAGGTGGGGAGAATGTGGAGGCAGATGGCTGAAGTCCTTTTTTCCAGGGAACTACAGTGTCCTGGTGCAGACAGACAGGAACACAAACACAATGTGAGGGCTGAATGGAGGGGCAGCAGGGAGGGGAGAGAGTGCTAGCAGAACTGAGGCAGCCTCAGGTTGGAACTATGATGGCCCAGGACAAAGCCCCCGGCCCAGGGCCCCTGCTCTGGCACTGAAAATCAGCAATGCCTGATCCGCAAGTGTGAAGGCCCCAGAGGCCAGAGGGTTTGACTCTAGGAAGGCCCCAGGGACTTCAGGCTGCCATTGCTCTTTGGAAAAGACTCTATAGTGTGGCTTAGTTAGGCTGAGAAGGAAGGGTTAGGACATAGAGGGCAGAGAGGAAACTTTCTGGGGAGGAGACCTCACAGTGGCCCTTTCCTGCCTCCCATGGGCTTTGGCTTGGTTGGGGTCTGGGGACTTGGGGTCCAAGGAGAAGCTGGGGTTTGGGGATTCTGGAAGGGAAGGGGCATTCCTCCCTTTGTTTGACAGAGAGCAGATGCAGGACCACTGGGCGTCCCAGCAGGACTGAAAACCAAAGTGTCAGAACAGAGACAAGGCTATAGGATCATCCCACACAGAGACCCCTTCCCTGCCAACACATTCTGAGACTGGTTTCCACGCCTCAGTCCGGAGCAGAGGGTTGACGCTGAGATTCAGTCTGGGCTGGAGGTCAGAACCCTGGGGATCAGGCTGCTCCTTCCCATCTCTGCTCTGCTCGTCCCACTAGGGCCTTCCTTCCCGCCCACGATGCCCTTCTCTCCGTGTCCCCCTGCCCTCAGGGGCCAGCTCAGGTAGCACGTTCATGGAGCCCGCCCTGGTGTCCCTGCCCAGGAGTATGCATCTCCCTCCTCCAGGCTCCCCTGGCTCTTGGGACCACGGGTGTGACCCCTGTCTGCAGTGTTTGGTACTCTCTCTGAGATTCTAACCTTTTGGGTCTAGGCTCTGGTTCCCCTCGTGTCTGAGCGTGCCCCACCTCCGATACTAAGCTCTCACGAATATTGAATGAGCCTGTGGAAGAGGTCCATCGCTGCCTCCTCGGTCTCTGTCTACCCTCTTTCCTAGAGAAGAGACAGTTTGTCTGTCTGTTTCTGAGGAAGAGGGTGGGGCGGGAGGTGGGAAGGGACATTCATAGCAAATTCCCCAGGGATCTGGGAAAACTGAAATCCTGTCAGGGTCAGGATTGAGGCTCAGGGGCCACACAGCCAGGGCGACTAGGAATGACAGAGCAGGGGTCTGGGCTGGGCCAGGAAGAAGGGGGAGGAAATCTTTGACGACACAACCCTAGCGCTGTAGGAATTTGCCCAGCCTACAGGCTTGGCAGGGGGTCGGTTTTCAGGTGAGGTCTGGAGGGTTCTACCCAGATATATTCCAGCTTCTTCTCCCTAGAGTGGGGTGAATGGCAAGGAACCCAGGTGCTGGGCAACCTGTAAAAGTGGCCACCTTTGACCCCAGGCCCATGTGTCTCAGGTACAGATGCGATTCAACAACTATTCACCCACTTCCTTCTCCTCAATCTCGGGTTCCCCAGGGAGAGAGAGGCCATGGGTCCGGGACAGGCCCTGGGAGAGACTTAATGTGATGGGGCTTCGCTGGTGTTCCTGAAGTCTTGAATGAGGACAAGCAAGAAGCGTCCTGTTTTAAACCTACATAAACAATCTCACACCTTCTCTGAAGTACCATGGAGTGTGGGTGGGTGGTGGGTGTGCGGGGCTGTGAGTTAGGAAACAGTCTTTGGGTAGCTGCCTGCCCTTGGCTCTGGACCCACCTCTGATGCCCAGAGCTGGGCCCTCAGCAGCTGGGAACCTGTCCTGGCAGCCTCTTGTCCTTTCTTAGTCATCTGCACACACCCCAAGTGCTATAGGAAGTCGCCGCTCAGCCCAGCCTGGCTGCTGAACCAGTCTCCATCTCTTTATTTCGATGGTAGCCGAGATTCGTTATCCTTCAAAGATCAGCTCTTGGGAGGACACCAGCCTCTTATTACGTTGGCCCGCCCGGGGCGGCTCGGCTAATCCGGCATTCTCCGTCTGGTGTGCTCACTCCTGGCCTGGGTGTTCCGACGCCACCTCTGGCACCAGTCGGGTGGGAAGATGGACAAAATAATTAAGCCTCATGAGTTGAAAGGAGACTTAATTTCCCTGCATAAACTTTTGTTTCTTCTCTTCCTGGGTAATTTCAAATGTATTAATCCAGGATTATTCTTTATTTCCTTTTGTAACAAATTTAATCTGTAGCAGTAGAGTTTGTTTTTTTTTAAAAAAACTGTATTTTTCATTTGAGTATAGGACGTGTGAACTTTATAACATTTAAGGTGTTTTTCCTTGTTTATTATAAAATGATGAACTATATTAAGCCCAGTCTCGAAAAGAGAAAAATAAAAGGTCACCCCTGCCTTACCACAAAACCACTAGGCTTGGTTTCTGTGTTTTCCCTTCCAGTCTCTGTCTGCATGCATAATAATTGTCCACGGTCCCAGTGCACGTTGCCTTTGGGAAGAACCTAACCTGATAGAGAATGCCTTGCCCCTTGTTGCTACATCACCTTTCCTACCACCATGAACACACACAATATCTTTAGTATCATAATTTATTTAACCTGCCTCTTGTGGTTGAAAATTTCATGCTTCGAACCAAGGTGCTTACGTGTCTTTTCTGGGGTCTGTCAGTCCCTTGGGGGTCAGGCAGAGAAGGTGGGCTAGCACGGGGTGTCTAGCAGACTTAGATGACCAGCTTTTCTTCCTGAACTCCCCATTCCTCGCCCTGGGCTTGGTTCCTGCTGATGGTTCCTGCCGTGTTCAGGGCCCATGAAAGGGAGCTCCCCTCCACTCAGTAGAAGGAGGGCATTTCTAGGGCATATTTGTGTAAAGTTTTTCATTCATGTTGGTGCTCACTCACTGGACTCTGTTTTTTTTTTTTTCTTTTTTTTTCTTTATTTATTTTTTATTTATTCATTTTTAGAGAGGAGAGGGAGAGACAGAGAGAGAGAGAGAGAGAGAGAGAGGAGAGATAGAGAGAGAGAAGGGGGGGAGGAGCTGGAAGCATCAACTCCCATATGTGCCTTGACCAGGCAAGCCCAGGGTTTCGAACCAGCGACCTCAGCATTTCCAGGTCGACACTTTATCCACTGCGCCACCACAGGTCAGGCTGGACTCTGTTTTTATAGACATCATTTTTTTTTTAATCGAATGAAGAGCAGGGGCCGAGGTGTACTGAATCTTCATTACTGATGTCTAGAAGCATTCTTAGCACAGAATAAATGTTCAGTAGTTGTTTGTTGAGAGAGTGAAAGTCAAAGGAGAGATTCACAGCTCATAAGGAAACATGTAAGTCATCAATCCCTAGCCTTCCACAGCTTGTACTGCCGAATCTGACACATTGTTCTGCTTTGGGGTGTGTGTGGGTGACTTAAGTCAAAGGGCCTCTTTATTCAATAGTTTACTTCTTTCCACTAGGTGGGCCTTATACTTTTTTCCTGGAAATCTTAGGGGGTACTCTCTGCCTCCTCCCACCCCTGAATTCAACTATCAAGTGATGACAGATTAACATGGCAAGGTCCCTGTCCCATCCGCTGCACGCCGCTTTAAGTCCCCCTTTATTTAATGAGGTGGCCAGCTTTTCTCAGCTTCCCTGGGAGTTTCCCAGGTTGAGCAATGAAAAGTCCCCCCCTCAGTCCCTGGTAAGTGGGGCAGTTGTGTCTTTGTTCTCTGCATCCAGTTCTTAACAATGTCCTGTAGAGGGCGCTGGAGGCACACATAGAAGGCAGGTGCCTTGGGAGACTTGAGCATTCGCTGCTCGCCCAGGTGGGTAGTAATATCACACCTAGACTAGGTTTCGGTCTCCTGCCTGAGTGAATCAGAAAACAGCCCATCTCCTCCGGCTCCTGCAGGGAACGCCCTGTCAGCAAGCTGAGCCTGTTGGGGGAGAAAGAGTTACCATGTCAGACGACCAGGAACTAACTCTCTGATTCTTGATCCTGAGAAGGCAAATCATGTATAAATAAATTGCAGTTCATTTCAGGCTAGCAGGCTGCCCAGTGTTCTAGCTCTAACTACTCCGACAGCTGCATTAACCCGGGACACCTCCGGCCACAGCGGAGCAGATCGGCTGGTTATTTTTCAAGTGTATATCAGCTAGCCACCTTCTCCTGCTTTACAGACCTATCTTGGAAAATTAAGTGCAAAATCATAAAATTTCCATGCAGACTGGGTGGCGATAATAAAAAAAATAATCTTCCTGCAACAATGCTAGTGATAGAGGAGACACACTCAGATCCTGCTTATAGGCTTGGCCTGGCTGCAGCCTCCAGCAAATCAAGTGGCCTGATCCACCCAGGCTTCCTGGGGCTTCGCACGCATCAGCTCCCTGCTCTGGTGCATTAAGAGTATCTTGTTCTGTGCTCCACTGGGTTGCAAGGTGTTTGGAACAGATACTGTCATGATGGGATCCTTTACCAATTCTCTTGCTTGTTCATCCCTTGTTAAGCTACATACTTTGGGCAATATTGTTCCTTAAGTATGCTGTGAAAACTGTTTTGTAAGGAGGACCTAGCTTAAAACACCAACAAAATGATTCAAAAACCCAGAGCTGCTATTTATTTACAATGTGGAATGTCATCAGTGTGGATGTTTCCATCAGCACAAATGTCTGGGAATTGACTAGAGCAGTGGTCCCCAACCCCCGGGCCGCAGACCGGTACCAGTCCATGGGCCATTTGGTACCCGTCCGCAGAGAAAGAATAAATAACTTACATTATTTCCGTTTTATTTATATTTAAGTCTGAACGCTGTTTTATTTTTTAAAAATGACCAGATTTCCTCTGTTGCATCTGTCTAAGACTCACTCTTGATGCTTGTTTCGGTCACGTGATACATTTATCCGTCCCACCCTGAAGGCCGGTCCGTGAAAATATTTTCTGACATTAAACTTGTCCGTGGCCCAAAAAAGGTTGGGGACCACTGACTACAGGATGCCAGATTCAGTGTTCTGTGAAAAGAAGTTATTTGAATCTAAGCGCTTCTTTCTCTTAAAAAATCATTTTATAAATCAAAGGGGTTATGAGAAAAGCATTGGTGCTTTAAAAAAAAGTTATGAAAGAGGCCTGACCTGTGGTGGTGCAGTGGATGGAGCGTCGACCTGGAATGCTGAGGTCGCAGGTTCAAAACCCTGGGCTTGCCTGGTCAGGGCACATGTGGGAGTTGATGCTTCCTGCTCCTCCATTCTCTTTCTCTCTCTCTCTCTCTCTCTCTCTCTCTCTCTCTCTCCTCTCTAAAATGAATAAATAAAGTCTTTAAAAATTAAAAAAAAAGTTGAGGAAGAGAGAAGGCCAGTTGCAGCTGGCAGTGAGTTTGAGTTTGTATCTCACAGGTGGAGGTACCTGTCAACCACAGCACAGAGTGGGCAGGTTTGATTGGCAATCCTGTCTTCACCATAAAGTGATTGTGTGATCTTCGGCGAGTTATTTAACTTCTCTGAACCTCAGTTTCTCCATCTTTAAAACAAGCATGATGTTCGTAGTAGTCCTTCATTAAGTTGTTGGAAGGGTTAATTAAATGAGATAACATGTACAAAGCACTTAGCTCTGAGCCTGGCACCTGGTGGAGATTCAACAACAATTTGTTGAAAGGTTCAGTAGCTCCTTTTTTCTTAACTCCAGCTGACTGCCTATTCTGATAACCTACTATTGCTTCAGCTAGAAGTATTATTATTATTATTTCTTTTGGGAGGGAAAGGGAGAGAGATGAGAAGCATCAATTTGTAGTTGCAGCACTTTAGTTGTTCATTGATTGCTTCTCATATGTGTCTTGATGGATATTGGGGGGCTCCAGATAAGCCAGTGACCCCTTCCTCAAGCCAGTGAGCTTTGGGCTCAAACCAGCGACCACAGTGTCATGTCTATGATCCCACGCTCAAACCAGTGACTCCATGCTGAAGCTGGTGAGCCTGTGCTCAAGCCAGATGAGCCTGTGCTCAAGTTGGTGACCTTGGGGTTTTGAACCTGGGACCTCAGTGTCCCAGGTTGATGCTCTATCCACTGTGCCACCACCACTCACTTCAGCTAGAATTATATTGCAGTTGGTTAAGTTATCACTTTCTTTGTATTTAGTTAGATACATTCATTGAATGGGTTTGGATGTTTCCCAAGTTTTCTCAGGTATCTATCCTGAATTATCATTATCATCATCAACACCACCACCAGCTACATTTATTGAGTTTTTACTATGAACCAGGCATAGGGCAAAGTTTTTTTCATATAACTGTTACCAGATACAGGTGATGAATTTGTTGCCTGCCACTTACAGAAAAGCCAAGGGTCTGAGGTGGCAAGTTTCCCTAGGGAAAGAGTTGTTATCTGTCTTGCCAACTGAGTAAGACCAGATATGAGGTTCAAATTAGTCTCTTCCAACGAAGGCTTGGGATTCGTTTTAAGAGGTGAGGGTAAGCCTGACTGGGCGGTGGCACAGTGGATAGAGTGTCAGACTGGGACCTGGACCACCCAGGTTCGAAACCCTGAGGTCATCAGCTTAAGCGTGGGCTCATCTGGCTTGAGTGCAGGGTCGTTGGCTTGAGCAAGGGGTCACTGGTTCTGCTGTAGTCTCCCAGTCAAGGCACATATGAGTAAGCAGTCAGTGAACAACTAAGGAGCTGCAACAAAGAATTGAGGCTTCTCATCTCTCTCCCTTCCTGTCTGTCTGTCCCTATCTGTCCCTCTCTCTGACTCTTTCTGTCTCTGTTAAAAAAAAAAAAAAAAAAAAGAGGTGAAGGTAGGGAGAATACTAATGTGTAACAGTGTAACAAATATTACCGTATTTATAAATTCTAATTCGGGGAGTCTGATTGGGTAGTCTTGGAACTAAGCCATCTAACGTTAGGGATGTGGGAGGGGCCACAGAGAACAAAGGAATTCCAGTCTGGCGGAGTTTATCAGTCCTATGTGTGTCTAAATTTGGTCCCCGCGCTGGATCTTCCTTATTGGCAGATCCCTGGCTTCTTAACAATCCTCAGGCAGTAAAGTAGCATCTCTTCCTGTTGTGGTTCTGCTGTGCTCTCAAGGTCAGTTTGGAGTCAGTTGGCAGCTAACCATGCCTGCTCAAGCCTCTGGGCCCAGTGTGACCTGGCCTGGGCTGGTGGTCTCTGGAGTGCTGTGAGGAGGTCTGCTGTTATCTCCTGAAAGGCGCTTAACACTAGAAAAAGAAAATTGTTAGGGCCTGGTTTCACAGTCTCTCGTTTTCTTCTCACAGCCACCCTGGGAAATGGATACTGCAGAAATGTTATGCCCGTTGGGCAGATGAGAAAACTGAAATGGCGAAACCAGACTTGAACCCCGAACTGCACTAAAGCCTCTTTGTTCTTAACTGCCACTCTGCTCCACCTCTCTTCGTGTGCCTAACTTCACCCTTTTCGGGTTGGATTTTACAAGCTTTGGTTTTGGAAAGCATATCAAACTCTAGGTTTCTGGGTACTGGTTCCTACTGGTTTTGGATTTCTGGGGGTGCTGGCACGATGAGACAACTCATGGTGGCATCACCTGCTGCTGCCGCTCAGGGGAGAGAAAAGTTCATTGCAAGGAAAGTGCTCCTGGTCTAAATAAACGGGAGTAATGGGAGTCATTAAAAAGCATCACATGGGTCCTGGCTGGTTGGCTCAGTGGTAGAGCATCAGCCCAGTGTTGATATCCTGGGTTCAATTCCTGATCAGAGCACAGAGCACACAGGAGAAGTGACCATTTGTTTCTCCACCCTTCTCCCCACCCCCCCCCTCTTTCTCTTCCCTCCCACAGCCATGGCTTGGCTCAAGCAATTTGGCCCTGGGCACTGAGGATGGCTCCGTGGCCTCTCCTCCTCAGGTGCTGAAATAGCTCAGTTGCTGAGCAACAGAGCAACTCCTCCGATGGGCAGATCTTTGCCCCATAAGGGACTGGCCGGGTGCCTCCTCTGCTCTCACATGGCATCACATGGCAAAATTCAGTCCAACTAGGTTTGAACATGTTTTTGAAACCATGAGGTTCTGTTCTCTACAGAAGAAGCTGGAGAGAACAGGTCTAGTCCAGGCTCTGAGATAGTTGGATCTTAGATAAGTCACTCACTTCTCTTCTCTGGGTCTCAGTTTCCCTTTATGGAAATTGAGGGGATAAGCTAAATTGGTGGCTCTCAAAACTTTGATTCCTAGGCTCTACCCTAGTGACCTCTAATGCCCTAGCCTTGGGTGAGGCCCAGGCAGCCTCCCTGGGGAAAAGCTGATACACATTAATGTGAGAACCATCCATTTAGAGACTGTGACTGACATTTGATTTTAGAGCTAATGTCCTAGGTCATGTGGAGTGTTTTTTGTTTTGTTTTCTTTTGTTTTGAGGAGGAGGAAGACGCATCCAAAGCACGCACACAGGAAGAGGCGGGTAAAGTTCAGAGAGTAAGTAACTCGGTACCACAGTCATCTGATGTTGGTACTTCCTGAAATTTCTGAGACTTAACCAGGGAGGTCTTTGAAAAGGTTCTCCAAGGCTCACAGATCGACAGGAAACCACAACAGGAGTAAAATGCAAACAAAACACACCCTATGAGACATGAGGAGAGTTCTCTATGCAGCACAATAACTTGCATTGTGGAAAAAAGTTATAGGTCATGTATTTTAAATCAGTCTCTCGGTCTGACTCTCTTCTTCCCTCTCTCTCCATCTGTGTGTGTGTATTTTCATCTCGGTAGTATAAAGAACTTTGTAGGAAAGGAGATGAGGATTTAAAAGAGAATAATTTTTACCTGTACATCGCACATTATAAGAACACTGATCTCTAAGTAGATCCTTTTGTCTTGAGTCATTTGTATTCTTCATCCACAATGATGAAATACTTAGGACCAATCTTCAATCTTCGTGTCACTTAGTACCTTGTGCTACAGCCTAAGGCTTTTTTTTTTTCCTCCAAGAAAAATGATTTGTAGAAGTTAATTGATCAACTCTGGCCCAAAATTATATAGATTTCATTGGTAGAGCGCTCTACTTTAATATTTATTTCAGGAATTAGAAAAGAGAACTCAAAAGGATGAAAAGCCCATGAGCATATAGTAAGAGCTCAACAAACACTGGCTTTTATTATTATTAGGTGATCATGGGATTAACTTTCACTAATTTGTCCTTGAGTTCTCAACTGCTTTTGACTTAGGGATAGTGTCTAAGCAGACAAGGTTCCTGAAGCTCCAGGTAGCAGAAAACCTACCGGGAGTATCTTTTTTCCCAAAATGCTTTATCCAGGCTACCATGTGGGATCCTTTAAATCAGTGGTCCCCAACCTTTTTTGGGCCACAGACCGGTTTAATGTCAGAAAATAGTATTTTCACGGACTGCCATTAAGGTGGGATGGATAAATGTATCACATGACCACGACAAGAGACAAGAGTGAGTCTTAGACGGATATGACAGAGGGAATCTGGTCATTTTTAAAAAATAAAACATCGTTCAGACTTAAATATAAATAAAATGAAAATAATGTAAGTTATTTATTCTTTCTCTGCGGACTGGTACCAAATGGCCCACGGACCAGTACTGGTCCATGGCCCGGGGGTCGGGGACCACTGCTTTAGATGGTTTTAGATAGTATGTAGATATTTTAAAATAATGTTCTTTAAAATAGAATGTATTTTTTTCTCTTTTTCTTTTTATTAAGCTGGAAACGGGGAGAGACAGTCAGACAGATTCCCGCATGCGCCCGACCGGGATCCACCCGGCACGCCCACCAGGGGCGACGCTCTGCCCACCAGGGGGCGATGCTCTGCCCCTCCAGGGCATCGCTCTGTCGCGACCAGAGCCACTCTAGCGCCTGGGGCAGAGGCCAAGGAGCCATCCCCAGCGCCCGGGCCATCCCTGCTCCAATGGAGCCTCGGCTGCGGGAGGGGAGGAGAGAGACAGAGAGGAAGGAGGGGGGGGGGTGGAGAAGCAAATGGGCGCTTCTCCTATGTGCCCTGGCTGGGAATTGAACCCGGGTCCCCCGCACGCCAGGCCGACGCTCTACCGCTGAGCCAACCGGCCAGGGCAAAACAGAATGTATTCAAGTATAAACATATTCAGTAAAATATCTGTTTAAGAGTATTCTCTTGGCTCTGGCTAGGTTGCTTAGCATTGCCTCAATGCACCAAGGTTGCAGGTTCAATCCCCAGTCGGAGCACATACGAAAGGCAACCAACGAGTGCACAACTAAATGGAATAACTCAATGGAACCGTGAAATGATGTTTCTCTCTCCTGTCCCCTCTCTCAAGTCAATGGAAAAATTAAAAAAAAAAAGTATTCTTTTTATGACAAAAGACAATAATTTTTCACTTATACGGATATAAAATTTCCTTTTGAAATAAAATATTAAAGTGGAACAAGTTGATTCAAAAAGAGCTGCTAAGTAATAATGGCACAGGTGGTACCAGAAGTAAGGGGTGGTATGCAAATGACCGAGCTTTGAGAAGCACTGTGTGGTGAGCAGAACCTGCTTGCTCCCCGTTCTGCTCTGTACGACAGCGTTACTCAACACGCGTTTTATGGTGTCTGCATCTATCATATAGTTACAAAATTGTTCTGCTTGGCAAGGCGTTGCGATCATCATAGAATAACCCTCCTTGTTTAGCCAGGTGGTTTCTGAGGTCTGGAGATGTGCCTGATTAAGTGCAGCACACTGCAGAGGAGCGAGACTTGACCCTGTTAGGGAAAACATTAGTGCTTTCTAGTGGTCTAGACCTCAAGTGTAGAAAAAGGAATAGCCCGCCTGACCTGTGGTGGCGCAGTGGATAACGCATCAACCTGGACCACTGAGGTCACCAGTTCAAAACCCTGGGCTTGCCTGGTCAAGGCATATATGGGAAGCAACTACTATGAGTAGATGCTTCCCACTTCTCCTTCCTTTCTCATTATCCCTCTCTCTTTCTCTCTCAAAAAAAATCAAGAAATAAAAAAATATTAAAAAAAGAAGAAAAGGAAAAAAAAAGGGATAGCCCCTTACCTCCAGTTCTAGAGAAACCCTGGAAGAGAAAGCGCTCTATGGAAGGATGTCAAAGATCCCCAGTCCTAAACATGCCAAACTCTTTTCACTTGGATTAGGGTTACATTTGTTTTATTTGACCTCAAGGTGTAGAAGCAGGCCCAGGGGGTTGAATTTACAGGAAGGCAGATGTTAGCTTCTTGAGAGGAGCCCTGGCCGGTTGGCTCAGCGGTAGAGCGTCGGCCTGGTGTGCGGGGGGACCCGGGTTCGATTCCCGGCCAGGGCACATAGGAGAAGCGCCCATTTGCTTCTCCATCCCCCCCTCCTCCTTCCTCTCTGTCTCTCTCTTCCCCTCCCGCAGCCAAGGTTCCATTGGAGCAAAGATGGCCGGGGCGCTGGTCGCGGCAGAGCGACGCCCCGGAGGGGCAGAGCATCGCCCCCTGGTGGGCGTGCCGGGTGGATCCCTGTCGGGCGCATGCGGGAGTCTGTCTGACTGTCTCTCCCCGTTTCCAGCTTCAGAAAAATACAAAAAAAAAACAAAAAAAAAAAAACTTGAGAGGAAATACCTCAGTTACTTTGTCCTGAATGTCAAGGAGTCTGGGGTGGCCTTTCCAGCCTTTCAAATGGCTCATCGTAGGGGCCCGTTACCTGCAGTTATTGTCTCAGTTTTATGTAAAGAACAGTTATATCTTTTGGGAATTTCCCCTCCCCACATAACATTTTTTACTCCTGAATATATGCAAAAGAATTTTAAGAACCTTTTTTTGGGTTCTAAATGAGAAAACATGTGAACACAAGCCAGCTAGGTTAACTATCTGTTTACCATGATACAGATTTTATTTTTTGAATTTTTAAAAAATTAGTAATGATTTAGGCTGGGATTTGCATCTTAATCAGAGTTTTGTTGAACAATACACAGTAAATATTAGAGAAGTATATAGGTCATTCTGCTAAATCCAAAATTCCATCATTTCATACTCGGAAAGCTGTTATTAAGAGTTTGTAAGTTGGACTATAAAATGCAGAGTTACAGTATGAGGGTGAAGCAGGGTGAAACTATTATGTTGTAGATAATAACCTACATTGGCACGTTCATATGGTCCAATCTAATATTAAAACATTTATTAACAGTTTTATAATTACTAATACATTTAGACAGTGCTTTCTACTAAACTCTTGAGTTTCCTTTACCGTATGGATCAAAGAAATATTATCCCTGTCAGCCAAATTATAATTCAGCAAGGTTTCTTCTAAGAAGGCTCCAAGTTCATTTTAGCTTATTACATAGTGGAGTTTTCATTTGTAAAGACGTTAAGCCCTCTAATGCGCAAATCCCTAAGAAGTCAATTGTTGTTGTTCCAGCCAGGTTTGCCCAGCGATGAAAACCGCTCCTCAAACCAGGTGGGGAGACCCTGTGTGGTATAGCGCTTGGGGGTGGAGGGGAACGCTTTCTGAAATGAGGATTTAACAAAGTATAATCCCAGCTTCATTAACTGTTCACATGAGAAAAGCAAGCGTCAATTTACCTGCAGGCAACAGGAGTTTCACACTGTCAGCACCAACTGTCTAAAACCCCAATTGAGTATCTAAATGTGAAGGAGCAAAACAGAAATTTGGAGGGAATCAGTGAAAACTTCAGATTCTCTTTTCAAATGCAGCAAGTCCAGTATTGTATCTTTTTCATAGGACATTCACATTCTCCTGTTAAAATGATATAGCTCCTAGTAACCTTTTCCAAAAGCTCTACTACTTAACAGGATACATAATATGTACAGTAGGAGAGCCACTTACACAGACTGAGAAAGATACAAAATTGAAACTCCTGTAAGAAAACTGGGGGACTATGAGGGGATTTCCCTCTCTCCCATTTGTTGTTAAAAATTAATATACACTCAAGCCCTCAAACGTGATACATTCATATTCAACATAAATGCACTAAAAATCATGGCTATTTGAAGCAGTAAGGAGATTGCAACAGTAAGTAGTTTAATCCACTTCACAGTTGGAACAGGCTGAGTTTAAGTGACTTGCCAAATGTGTATGGGAAAGGAAAAAAATCTCAGAGGATCTTGATATATCCTACATTCTCAAAGAAACTAGAAAACAACTGAAATGAGTGGTTTCTACATGCATTGCTTTGACAAGGGGGAATTTTAACCAATCCTTCCCTTCCTGCAATTAAGACCCATCAAATCCCATCTGATTTAAATTTGTTCAGCCAGTTGCCATAGCAATGTCAAAGGCACACAGGCTTGTTTTGAGTGACATCTTTAGTTTAGCAAAGGAACCACTTCCATCCAGTTAAGACTTCAGTACCATAAATAACCCAGCACCTTGCTCTGGCAATGTTTCCCATTCATATTTCCGTATTTCTTGCTCCATAAAACACACCTGACCATAAGACACACCTAGGGTTCTAAGGAGGAAAGTAAGAAAAAAAATATTCTGAACCAAATGGTGTGTTAAAATATTTAATAAAATACGGTATTTAACAACCTCTCTGCACGGTTTCGACTATTAGGAAATGTACCAAAGACGACATCCAATTTGTTGGGAATGAGATAGATGAAGTTCTTAGCCCAACAAAGCCTTATTTACCAAATAGATAAATCAGTTCTTTGAGTCTCAAAGAAACAGAACAAAGATTCCACAATCATTTAGAAAAACAAGTTGTTTCCACCCAACATCATTTCCTTCCCTCCTCACTCGCAGGAGGCTGAACATCGAATGGAATCAGTCAGTGAGTTCACTGTGAGTCGAGTCTTGCCCATAGAGAGAAGTTACCGCTATGTAAGCAAAGGGCTTACATGTATTTAGTCAGCTACATTTTTTTCCCAAAGATAACTAAATGCCATGAATTTCTTCATATTGCTCATATGTAAACGTAGAAACATATTTACTTATTAACCTTCCTATGTGACCTGGCGATAAGGAAACTGATTTTCACAAGTGTCTAATACAAATGAACTTGCTAGTGCAGCACTTCGGGTGAGACAGAGCTGCAAGCATGCCAATTTATAATGGCCGAGAGGCCACTCCACACTGTCATTGTGTTACAGGAACAAAATTCTTTGCTTGTTTTGCATACAAATATTTAGTGCATTAAAAACACTGAGACTTTTTTCTTTCTTTTTTTTTTTTTATTACATTTGGACTTTTAAGAAACATATGCCATCAGATATACCACTATTTAGTAAAAATCTATTCTAGTTTTTGGGAAGCATACATGTCACAAACCATCTTGCTTCTTGTCACTAAGACTTTACTTAAAGTTTATCAAAAAGATAGGCTCTGATCTATTGGATACTGAGCCTTGAGGTTTTGAATGTGTTGATTATTGTAAAACAATTTCAAGTGGTTGAACTTAATTCCCAGCTGTTTTTCTCCTAGAATGGGCAAATTTTGAAGTGATATACTCCCTTGCAAGAATATTCAGTTCCTTAAGCTTTGTGATCTATGCTGTCTTTGGAAAACTTGATAAAAAAGTCATCCCCCCCCCTATAATGAGTTTCCCAGAACATACCCAATAAGAATTATAACAGAAAGTAGCAGAGTGTATATGCACCATGTTCACTTTCATGACTGTTTCATGAGCTAGTGACTACTCCATGGAGACTGTTCCTCGGTCAGTTTGACCCAGGGTAGCTGCAGTTACACTCAACACTTCAACCGTTTTGGTTACCTGACACTGATTACAAATACAGAAGGGCACGTGAACACACATATACGCATACATGATTCCATTTTCAAGTGGAAGTCAACAGGAAAGGGAACTTTCAGGACGCTGTGGATGGACTGGGAGGATGAAAGCTATGGCTTTGGTAAGCACCCCAGTGAGCTACAGGAAGGCATTTGTAAGAGGAGATTCTGCAGCATCAAAGGATAAATCTCTAAAAGAAATGGGCATTTTCTCAGTTAATTTAAATTCTGAGGCTTTCAGCAGTTGAGGGCTAGAAACAAGATCTAAAGCAGAGAACCACTGTCACAACCACTTAAGAAAGGTGACTATGCCATTTGGCTCACGATGCTATATGGTCCAAAAGCCTTTGGTGGTGTGATATGGACAAGAAAAATACTAGTACACAAACCACACAACACCATTAAAACTCAAAAACATTTTTTTCATTTAAAAAAGTATTTAGAATACATAAAACAAGGCAACATTTATTCTTTTTTCTCATCTTCAGGTACGGGATCTGTTGGTGGCTCCTCCACCGTCGCACTGTTGCTCTCTGAGCCAGTGTTACTGTCACTGGTCCCTTCCTCTGCCATACTGTCCACCCCCTCCTGTCCACTCTCCTTGTCCTCAGGAGTAGACGTGCCTTCTTCACCATTCTGCTGACTTTCCGTCGTTTCTTCAAGGCGTGTCTCCTCTGTAACCACATATTTGTCAGTTAGTTTTAAGTAAAAAAATTTACTCTTTTTAACAGATTGATTTTTTTGAGAGGGTTGGAGAAAGGGAGAAAGAGAGAGTTACGGGGAAAGGGAGGGAAGGAGACAGAGAGAAGAGAAGCACTCATTTGCTGTTCTACTTTGTTGTACATTCATTGGTTGCTTCCTGTGTGCGCCCTAACTGGGGGTCAAACCCACCACCTTGTTGTTTCAGGACAACGCCCTGACTGAGCTAACCGGCCAGGGCTAAAAATGCACTCTTCTAATTACGCTGACAACCTACAGCTCCACTGTCCAACATGGTAGCCGCTAACCACATGTGACTATTGAACACCTAAAATGAGCTAGTGTGACTGAGAAACTTTTAGCATGTTTGAAACAATTTGGGGGTTAAAAAATCTACTTTTTAACTGTAAAATTATGAAATCTAAATACAGGTCAAGTATTTCTGATGAAAATTTAGCATCCAAATTAAATGTGTTCTAAGTATAAAACAGACGTCAGATTCTGAAGACTATGGAAAAAATGGAAAAAATTAATACTTTAAAAAATGTTGATCACATGTACACAGGACGTAAAGTACAGCATGCAGAACATAGTCAGTAATACTGCAATAATATATGTGGTGTCAGGTGAGTACTAGACTTAACGGGGGTCATTTTGTAAATTACATAGATTTTGTAAATTACACTATGCAATACATCTAAAGCTAACATAAAATAATATTGTCAACTATAATTGAAAAAAGTTGAAATGATATTATTTAGGATATGCTGAGCTAATGAAATATATTATTAGAATTAATTGCACTTGTTTTCTTTACTTTTAGAAAATGTTGCTTAGTAGAAAGTTTATAATTGCACCGTGACTTACATTTATTTCTACTGGACAATGCTGTGGTGGAGTGCTTTGGATTTAATGAGACAGTGGGTGTGGGAATAATTCAAGGCCAGTATCTTAGGTACCTTGTTAATAGTCACGTTGGATTATTTTGTGTTAAGAAATTAAGAGCATGGGGTTTTGCTCTAACAGGTTCAAGTCTCTTCAGTTTTTTTTTCCCTTAGGCTGGAAGGATAACAATCTGAGTAAAGACCTACAGGCATGCTCTATTCATAGATGACAAAACAGAGGCCAAGCACAAAGTGCTCTGTTTAGTTGCAAAATGAGCAAAGAACCTAACCATACTCTAGCTCTCAAACTCTTGCATTAACCACAAAAAAGTGCTCACACTCCAAATTTTGTTAAGATAAAAAACATGTTCACACAAAACAGAAAAAGGCTCAAATAATGAAACTTAAAATCTGACTATCGGAAATGTTAATCTGCTGAATTATAGTTTGTAGAAATATCTGGTAACGGTATCTGTATTTCATTAAATGTTTTCCAGGTGTCAAATCGGAAGCTGTCAGTAGAGTACTAAGCCTGACTACTGCCCTTCTCACTTCTTACGATAGTCCAGGAAGCTTTTGGCTGTTTCCCATAATAGTTTTGCTTAGTCCTGTTAACACAGTGCAATGGTCAGGGACAAGACTGTGCCAAAAGGTAAGATGATCTCAAAATTTAAAATAATAGCCCTGGTCAGACAGCTTGGTTGGTTGGAGCATCATCCTGAAGCGCAGAGGTTGCTGGTTCGATCACTGGTCGGGGCACATACAGGAACAGATCAATATTTCTGTCTCTCTCCCTTCCTCTCGTGCTAAAATCAGTCAATAAAAAATTCTAAAAAATGAAACAATAATCCATTTAATCAGTATTTTATGTAAGTTTTTGGGTTTTTTTGCCTTGAGGAATGCTTTTAATCAGAAAAATCAGTACATCTGGAAGTAAGCACTTTTCTAGGATGGGGTCAACAAACTCTTCTGTAAAGGCTAGGTAAAGACTATTTTAGGTTTTGTAGGCCAGGGAGTCTCTGTTGCGACCACTCAACTATACTGTTGTGGCCCTAAAGCAGCCAGAGACAGTATAGAATCAAGTGAGTATGGCTGCATTCCAACACAACTTCATTCAGAAAAACAGGTGGCAGGGAGGACTTAGCCCTGTCCTAGACACCAAAAAGATTTATCTTAAGAGCAATGACCACATCCTAGTTAAACAATTTTAGCAATAAAGGTTAAAATATTGCGTGCCAATATAGTGCCATGTCAAATCCAATACTGAATGCTTTTATGTACATTTTCTTGTATTCTTTGGAAGTCACTCTCTGGGCAGGTGCTAGAACACTTACAAATGAGGAAACTAAAATTAAATAACTGCTCAAAGTCACAGCGCCAGCAAGCGGCGAAGCAGTGTTAGACACAGATCTGACTCCAGGGCCAGTGTCCTTAACCACCACCATTACACTTTATATTCTCAAGCCAGAAAAATGACATGACTCAATCTGGTGAAACAACCAAGACCTCAAAGAGCAAGGTTAAAAATCGCACACCACTGCTGTTCTGCACTGATACCAACATTTAAAGTGAATCTACTATAAGAGATTAAGATTTGGAAAGAAATGGGTAGGTCATATAAGAGGCAAGAGTAACAGTGTCCTCTGGAAAGCACCGAGAAAGAGAAATCAAAATTAAAGACAGCTATAACAAGCCGCGACGCCGACTCTGGCGTCACTGGGAGGTTACCTGTCTCCACTGGAATGCTCTCGTCCTCCTTCTTGTCTTCGGCCTTATTCGCTGCTTGCTCCTCCTCGGGGGCAATGCTGCTCTGACTGCGCTCAGCTTGCTCTGCTGCCTCCTTCTCCCTTTCCTCCTGCCTTTTGCGAGCCTGTTCCTCTGCCTGTGCAATTTCAGCTGCAATTTTCTCCATATCCACTTCTATTTTCAAACCGCACAACTAGTAGTAAGAAAAAAAAACCCTCTCTTAGTAATGTTCTTTTCCTATAATCTCTGAACCAGAAACATTATTTCAAAAATGGGTTTTCTTGCCTATAAACTATATGTACACGGGAGAACAAGAACATTGTTCTAGCTCTTCTCTGAGACTCCTGTGTCTGCAGGAAAAGGAGGTTGCTTTAGCAGCTATGTAACATCAAGTATCACGAAATATTTATAGTTGGCGAGACAGTGCTGAATGTACTGGATTATATACTAAGCTTTCATTTCATATTTCAGGCTACAAAACACTCGATTTACCTGTTTTAGTACAAAGTGCAAACTGAACTACATCTAATGAAGACACTTGATGACTAAGTCTCAATAAAATGAAAATCATTCATGATTACAGGAGAGTTTAAATTAAACTCTAGTCATAGGCCTAGTACACGTGAGCATATTACATATTTTAAACCTATTACAATTTTTCCAGAAAATGGGAATAATTTTATAAAACAAAAATCCACTGGTTATAGTGAAATTAACCTTATTTTGAAGTATACAATATTCAACAAAAGCACCGTTTTGGAAAAAAAGAGAAATAAAAGTAACAGACACAGTGATAAAAGTATATTTAACACATTAAATTGATACCCTTTTAAGTTCATTGTTAAATGAATCTGTGCTCTCCAGGAATTTCCTCTTCTTTTCCTGGTGTCGCTCTTCTATTTGAAGAAGTTCAGCTTCTAGCTTTCGCTGCAAGACATTTGATCAGGCTTTATAATTACTCTATTACTTTCCCTAAAGCAAATGTCAAACAGAAAACAGGTCTCATTTTTTTAATAGTCCACACTTTTTTATACTGTAACAAATGTTTTTTAGTATATGTGCTGCTGAAGCAAGCACAAATGTTTTGAATTTAAGTGGTTTATTACACAATGTCTCTAGCTAAAATTTTAAAAAGTAAAACATAGCATAGAGGAGTCACTAAGACTAATAATTATGTGATGTTAAATATTGTTTCAGGCCTGAGCAATTTTGGAAATAAATATTGAGTAAAGCAGTAAAATAAAAGGTCAAGAGGATGTCTCAAAATTCTTAATGGATACTTTTCCATTATGAGGCTCCATGTTCTAGTTCCAGTGATAAACTTATTAAATCTCTTGGAAAGGTCCATTCCCTTAAACCTCTTTCCTGAATCAGGAACAGCTTAAATTGAATACAGAAAATATTTAACAGGCACACTGATGCATTATATAGAACCAGATCACTTGGGATCTGTGGCTTAGGCCCATTTTATTTAACAAATGCTATGTGACTTTACCTGATGAACCATTAAGGACTGGACCTGTCGCTTGAGAACCTGCATCCTAGCTGTTGTGACAACGGACCGCACGTCCGGCACCACACTCTCACTCAGGATCTCACTGATGAGGCGGTGGTTTCTCTGGAAACGGGCGGTGGCTGTATGCTTCATTGAAAAGCCATCATCATAATCTGGAATAAACCCGGTGTTCTGGAAATTAGGTCACCAGTAATCACAAACAGGAGAGTGTGGCAATGTCAATTATCAAGGAGCCATGGCTCTCACAAGTGGGTGTAAAGGATAAAAACCATATAGGACATGCGTGTTCACTGGCCTAGGTATTAGTTTTTCTTACAAAATCTTGAAGAGATGATACGTGTCTGAGAAGGATTTGGCTGAAATACAAGTAAGATATAACCACGTGTCTCTTAGCTTGGAAATCAATGTGAAGGCTGCATATGATAGCAAAACTGAAATTCTGCCGAACGTGCCACTCTCCTGGTAGCAATTTAAGGCATTTACAACTGATGACAACCTGGGAACTGGGTGACGCCTTTGTCACCATAGTACTTTAATATTAAGGTAATAAAAATGCTCACTGCAGAGAAAACATTATCTCTAGCAATACTCATTTTTCCAGACAAGCACATACATTTTATTAGATTAAAAAACCACTAAGGCCCTAAAGGAATTTTACTGGAACAAACAAACAAATTTTACTTTTAATTTTATCAATTTAATTACAGTTGTCAGTGTGTAAAGATATTATGTTGTTGGCATCCACTCAAACTCATATACATGTAGCATGGATCTGGTATATATGCTGATTTTTAAATAGCTATGCAATAGTGTTCCCTTAATCTCAACCTCTGCTCTATCACTGCCAGTTTTGTTTTGTTTTTTTTGTATTTTTCTGAAGCTGGAAACGGGGAGAGACAGTCAGACAGACTCCCGCATGCGCCCAACCGGGATCCACCCGGCACGCCCACCAGGGGCGACGCTCTGCCCACCAGGGGGCGATGCTCTGCCCCTCCGGGGCGTCGCTCTGCCGCGACCAGAGCCACTCTAGCGCCTGGGGCAGAGGCCAAGGAGCCATCCCCAGCGCCCAGGCCATCTTTGCTCCAATGGAGCCTCGGCTGCGGGAGGGGAAGAGAGAGACAGAGAGGAAGGGGGGGGGGGGGTGGAGAAGCAAATGGGCGCTCCTCCTATGTGCCCTGGCCGGGAATCGAACCCGGGTCCCCCCGCATGCCAGGCCGACGCTCTACTGCTGAGCCAACCGGCCAGGGCCACACTGCCAGTTTTTGACATATCTGCTAACAACCTGTACTATTATTTAGTTAGTTATTTAAATTAACTCATTAAAAAAAAATAAAAGAGCCTTCTCTTAAACAGTACACATTAAAAGAAAGGTTTCTCTCTGAACCTCCAAACATCTAGTGTCCCATCAGACAGAGAGGGACCACACTGCAGGACACTCTGCTAGCGGCCCGAATTGAGCTGCTCTGGTAACACCTCCCTTACCATTTATTCAGTGCTTAAGTAGTTCCTAAAACTCTTATCACAGACAGCAGCACTACAACATTTTGTGAAAATTACTTTGTTTCATTTTGAGTAACTTTTTAGGATACAAACTTGTGAAATTAAAATTGTTGTAATAAAAGGTACCATTTAAAAAAAATTGTGACTTTTCTACTTTTTAAAGGTTTTCACATTCACATTTATGACTATATATGATACAATCTATTTGTGCTACCTCCATCTATCTTTTCCTACCTTCTTTCTATTTATATGGCTCCACTACTGACCAGCAGTGAGGGAATAATGTTTTAGCAATCTGGGCTTGACTTTCTTTGGGAGGAAGGGGTGGGCTTCTATTTTCTAGTTATTCTCTAATTCACCAGTTATTTACTTTAATCTCATGAATATTCTGTCATTTAAAAAAAGCCTTCACTGTTTTGTGTGAATAGCTGAGTTTTCTTGTAAGTATTTTAATATTTAATTGGCTTCCTTGTTAAAGAAGTTAGCAGCTGCCATAAGCACGGACATACTGCCTTTCTCTTGGTTTTATGTACATTTTCACCTCCTAAGTCTTCCTTTTTCTACTCAGTTCTGAGGGATATAGTTCAAGGTCTACAGTCATTCTTTTTTTATTTTTTGTGACAGGCAGAGAGAGAGAGACAGACAGACAGGATGGGAGAGAGATAAAAAGCATCAATTCTTCGGCCCTGGCGGTTGGCTTAGTGGTAGAGCGTCGGCCTGGTGTGCAGAAGTCCCGGGTTCGATTCCCAGCCAGGGCACACAGGAGAAGCGCCCATCTGCTTCTCCACCCCTCCTCCTCTCCTTCCTCTCTGTCTCTCTCTTCCCCGCCCGCAGCAGAGGCTCCATTGGAGCAAAGATGGCCCGGGCGCTGGGGATGGCTCCTTGGCCTCTGCCCCAGGCGCTAGAGTGGCTCTGGTCGCGGCAGAGCGATGCTCTGGAGGGGCAGAGCATCGCCCCCTGGTGGGCGTGCCGGGTGGATTCCGGTCGAGCGCATGCAGGAGTCTGTCTGACTGTCTCTCCCCGTTTCTAGCTTCAGAAAAATACAAAAAAAAAGCAAAAAAAAAAAAAAGCATCAATTCTTCATTGAGGTACCTTACTTGTTCATTGATTGCCTTCTCATATGTGTCTTGACGGGGGACTATAGCAGACTGAGTGATCCCTTGCGTGAGCCAGCAACCTTGGGCTCAAGCTGGGTGAGCCTTGCTCAAACCAGATGAGCCTGAGCTCAAGCTGGTAACTTTGGGATTTCGAACCTGGGTCCTCCGCATCCCAGTCCGACACTCTATCCACTGCGCCACTGCCTGGTCAGGCTCTACAGTCATTCTTATCCCAGCATCTTAATTACTACCTATCCTTTCTTACTAGCAGCTTTAAGATCCCATCTTTAACTTAAAAAACATAATGGGCAGAAGTTTGAGAAACAAAGAAAAGGAATCTCTTTGTCCCTGAAGGAATCCCTTCTATCCGTCTCAATGTTCACGCTGTTATCTTTCACCTAATGGAAACTGTTTTCTACTTATGGCTTCTATGTCGCTAGCTATTGTTTCCTCTTAGAAGGAGCCTCATCTTTCCAATGATTTGTAAACAGATACTCTCCTATCTTTTATGCTTTTCTTGTCATAATACTTCAGTTTGAGCAATTAGTCTGCGTGTGCTAGTGTGTCTTTAGCACTGCTGACTTTGCTTAACACCTGAAGCCATTCATCAGACTCATTGTATTCTATTCTGTATTTATGAGAATACTGGACAATATCCCAGTACATCCTCTGCGATCTGTAGACTTGCCAACTATTCATGAAATGCCGGTGAGGAAGCCGTTATTTGTGTGTGTGTGTGTGTGTGTCTGTATAAAACTTGTGTACCTTCATGTGTGTTATCATGACCTACATTTATTCTAGTTGAATTTCTTAATTAATTGGAAAAGAAATTTCATAGTGCTTTTCTCCATTCACTCATTAATGTTCTCTCTTGAGTCCTTAATTTAGAATTTAGGGAACCAGTAAAAAGACAGGATGTAAGTAGAAGGCATTTAACTTTTTAAAAGCAGTTGAGGCAACATTCTGATTATGACTCAAAAACGTTTCAGTCATTTTGAGTACAAAGATTTTGATAAACAATAAATAGTTTCTGCTCTTTTCTGCACAAAAAAAGATATTTCTTTTTCTTGTGGGAACTTCACATTCAAATCTTACTAAAAATAATTAATCAAAATATTGAAATGGCACTTAAATAATACTTTCTTTTGCATTTAGGATAGGTAGTAAAAACTTCAAAGACTTGTCACATTTTAATTCGCAGAGAAAGCATAAACAAAACCCCACTTTCATTTATTTTTTTACCATCTGGGTCCTCAGCAGGCTGAATGCTCATGTAGGGCTCTCCCTTCTCCATGCGAGACTGCCTCTGTCGACTTTCTTCCTCTAAAGCGGCTTCCGCACGACTCTTCGCATTTATGTAAGCAAGGTACGCGGGGGAATTATGGTAGGCCTTCATAGATTCATTGTACTCAATCTGAAATGCACATGTTTTCCAGTTTTATAACTGACATTTTGCAGGTTATAATGAATACCTATATTATCTCCTATGAATGTCAAAAGACACCATGATCATCCCCTTTTTATAGATAAGGAATCTGAAGCCTAGAGAAATTAGAGGTGACTTGACCCAGGCAGACAAAGCTGGCTGATTGGACCTTATGCTTCTTTTCTAAATTCTAAATAATAAGCAAATGTTTATGCTTTTTCCAATGTATCCATCCCACTGCAGTCCCATCCTACCTTTTCTGCTTCGTATTCGTTTAAATATTCTTGTTTTTCTTCATCAGTGAGATCTCGCCACATGCCACCAATAATCTTGCCAATCTCCCACAATTTTAGGTCAGGGTTGGAAGCCTTTACTTGGTCCCAGACCTTAAAAAGGAAATGGCTGAAATTTCAGTATTGGTGCCTAAAACAGATAGACTTTTAAAAGTACTTTTTAATGTGAACATTTAAAAATGTCAACAAAAACGGAGGGAACAGAATCAAGTCTGTGTGTTCTCATTAGCCTGCTGTGACAATTGCCAACAGCTGGCCAACCTCATTTCATCCGCAGTCGGATGGACTGCTTTACGGCAGATCTCAGACATCACCGATTCCTAGATACGTAAGCTAACTCAATAACACGTCTGTGTCTACGGGTTCACAAATACAATACCATGTATCATAAAACACATACAGTTATGACCAAAGATTTAAAATTTTCTAAATAGTGATGGAAATACCTAAATGCTCTTGTCTTATATTGACTGTATCTGTTTTTTAAAGAGTAATGTAGGTTCATCACATAAAAAAAGAGGAAAAATTCACAGCATATTATAAAGAAAATATAAATTACCATAAGCTTACCATTTAGAGATAACCATATCTTTTGGTTCTATTTCTTCCTCCAAACTAACATATAGTTGCCATTATTTTTATAAAAATAAAGACACTTCTACATACAATCTTATATTCCTTTTTACATGTAACATTCTTCTCATATCATTAAATATGCTCCAAAAGATGACATAACATTGGCTATCTAACATTGCCTTAAGGATTTTAAGTTTATATGTTCTTTTTGTTGGATTTTAGTACTAAAATTTTAAAATCAGAACTAGTTTCTTTAAAAATGGCAATTCTTTATCCTTTCCTCTATGCACAGACGAGGGGAAGGCACTCTGAAATCTGATGGAAAACAAGAACGCAAAGACAGCAGTCCCCAGTCCCTCCCCAGCCCCTCGGCACCTACCTTTCTGCTGTACCTCATGTAGGGCATCAGCGGCTTATCTGGTGGCTTTGGGGGTTTTGGAATCGTAATACCAGAGGATGCCTACAAAAGAGTTAAATACATTCATTATTCAGTTGCAAGAAGTTCACCAGCGAAATGAAAAGAGAGTGCCTTAAAAAATTCTAAAGCGCCTTTCTTCTACTCGTCCATGGATACAAGAGTCTTATATTTTCTCCACTGAAAATAGCTATCACTGCAAATTCAGAAATGTTCACATCAAAAGACAATTTAAAAAACCGACTTTAAGCACATAGTTTTAAAATATTTTACATAGCAGTTTATTGCTACTGCTTTGACAACCTGGCTGTAAGAACAAATAAATTATTAAATAACAATCCATACATCAAAAACATATGGTTATATATCAAATGTCCCCCATTTAGGACATCACCTGGCACCCTTTTAATTTGCTTAATTTACCATTACACATACAGTCAACACTTGATTATCTGCACCAGAATCGGAACTCCTTCAGCACTTGGCCACACTCACATTGTCTACAGGGCACATTGTACCTATTTTATTATTTCTGGAATGCATCCCTACATAACAACATTACCACCACAAAAACTACTTCCTAGGTTCAAAACAGAGAACAAAAATCTTTATCTCCTTTAGCACGACTAGAGATTTTATTTTTCTTGAAATTCTGTGTCCATACCTAGTGCTTTTCTATAAAAGAGGTCAATAAGTATGAACCAAAGTCATTGCTTTTTAAAATCTTAGCGTAGGAGCAAACAAGTTTAACAGCAACAGAGAAATGACAGATGAGGGGCCATGATGGTATAGCAAGACTCTACATTTGACTTAAACATTTTTGATTTGGTGGAGAATACATAGAAAGGAAAAAAGAAGGAAGGGACGGGAGACTGTAAAATATTCTTTTATAAAGGTAAAGAAAAGAGGTAGGCTAGAGAAAATAAAAAGAGAAAGAGAAGGCTAAGAGATCAGTTCTTTCTGTACGCTAGTATCTAGGCAAGAGATACCAGGTAACTTCTAGTGGTACCCACGCAACTCCAATCCAAGAACGCCTATTTCTGAATTTAGTCTCATCCTAACATATGATTGCATTTGCTCAAGGATCCAGACTAAAACCACAGCAGAATTACTTTTATTTCCCCCCAATTTCTGGGAGACCCCCAATATTGATACTCCTTGCTGGGCAGGGGAAAAAAGTGTTGACTTCACTCTAGTTATCAAGAGGAAAGAGATGGCAAATTCTTGTAAGAAATCTAAAGTGACATTTTGTTCCTTTGCTCTTCTGTTGTTGCTGTGATAAAAACACCAGGGAAAACTCCTTCTAGGCTGGGACTCCAATCATAACCTTCCTTGTCATCCACGGGCTCAGAGATTAGCATGTTTGTGCCCTATTCCACTGCTTTCAAACAATGTTTCCGCTTCCTAGGAGGGTCCCCTTCATCCCTATTTACTTTTCAGTAATAACTCTGCTTCTTCATACACAAAATTGTTAGAAAGCACTTCACCTCTGAAGCAGCATTTCTTCTCCTCCCCTCACGTATATTCTTACTACCCCTCATGCAGACAGACCCTGCTTTCAGCCAGCCGTGGGTAATGACGGGATGTGAGCCACAGGGCACGGAAACTGCCAACAGTGGTGGGATGAGTGGTAATGGAAGATCTGTCTCTGGGTCCAGAGGCCAGGCGCTCTCTCAAGCAATGGAGGAGAGAGGGAAGAATTCCTACAGGCTAACGTCAGGTCATAAAATCAGAGCAAGATACACAAGGGTCTGATTATTTATATACAAAGTTATTAGAAAGCATATCCAAATCATAGCCAACACACATCTCCAGAATTTCATGAAGTAGGTTAGAAATCAAGTAGGAATTGTGCCAATAATTGAAGATGGTAGGCCACTGCTGACAAAAAAAAAAAAAAGAGGCTAAAAAGTAAAAAATGTCTATGCTTGAGTATGTTGCATTAAAACACTTAAAAGACAAATTATAGTAATTATTACTCTTGAGTATTTTTAAAAAAACTGCTTTTATAACATTAATGGATTTGTTTCTCTTTCTTGTTCACAAAGAAAGGCACACAAAATCACCCATATATTGAGGTCCTACTTTCATTACACACTGACCAATTTGCAAATGCAAACAAAACAAAGCCAAAAACAGCAACAACAAAGTTAAATTCTACCTGGTGTTGAAGATACTAAAGATCTGTGTCATTAAACCCCCTCACCCCATCTCAGACGGCACCTGTCCTGGTGGCTCAGTGGCTCTGCTCTGGCAGAGCACGCTTCCTTTCTCCGCTCTTGACTGGCTGTTATCAGGAAACCTATCTCCAGCAGCAACTCTCCCTTTTCCCAATTTTCTGCGTTCAACAGGCAATGAGTTCCCGGGGAAACAAGTAATTACGCTTGTTAAAACTGTACTTAGAGAAGAATAAGGTCCTGGGAATCTCCTATGAATAAAGCCCACGATTCTGTGAAACTTATTGTGGCTACTCTAGAGTTTGTTGTTGTTTCTTCCCAATTGTCAGCTGTTTCTGTGGTAGGAAGGGTTTTCTTCTGGGATGGAATTTCTACTGAAGTACAGAAACGAGCTGTTTTTAACATTCTGCTGTAATCTTTTTCCACATGTAGAGAATGTTAACCACCATCTGAATGAAGACCTGACTAGGAGTGATTTCCACCTCATAGCTACCATAAGCTTTCAACACGCTATGGAAAGTTACTGTCTGAAAGCTACTCAGGTGTACTTGAGTCAATAGGAAAACCAGGTTTTCTGAAGAGCTAACAGGAGCTACTTCATAGGGCTTCAAAGCACTGACTTAGAGCAATCTGTAGACAATAATACCAAAGAGGAGCCCCCCACCTCCAGCCAAAGTAACACATGATTGGGGTCCTCTTAAAATAACACATTTTTCCTAACGGTCAAAATCATTTCTATTGAGTCCTAACCCAGCTTAAATTAGTTACTGTAAAAACGGTAGTGTAAAACTTTAGGTATAACTAATCTTTTTAGACAATGATTCAATGACCTAAAACAGAGGCTTTGGAATTCACATAGGCTAAAAGCTCCATATTTTCTAGGCCTTTCAGGTTAAGTCTAAACAGCAGTTTAATTATACTTTAATCTGATATTGAAAGGACAATAATACCAACAACCACAAAGAACCCAAACACCAAATTTTCCATGTTCAACAACCCTCTTCTTCTAACCTATCCTGACGCTAGCGTCCACTCCGAATGCTGGGTTCCCATGTCCCATAAAGAAACTGGGAGAAACAGACAATGATTCAGGCTCCAAGAGAGTGTACTTTCCTTTTCTTAGTAAGTCTCCCTTAAATTATCTCACTTTATTAACAGAGAATCCTCATAGATACACCCAAGGACAAAAATGCTTACACACACCAGAATACAAATGATTCTAATATGATAGTTACCACCATTTCAATTCCATTAACATAGATAATCAAGCGCTGACTGTACAGAGCAATTAAAATGTAATCATTCTCTTGTTTACTGCTCATAAGTTTCTGTATTAACATGAATGGTCCAAAACTGATTCTGTTCCTTGTTTAAATGAAAATGTTATCTATCACTTGATAACCGTGCCACACTTGTGAAACAACACATTTAGGCCAGGGAAAAACACGTACTGATGCACATAAACACTGTATGCATTGTGAAATGCACACACACACACACAGTCAGGTTTCTTTTCAGATACTACAAAATATGCATGGCACATAAAACTTGATATGCTTATGAAGTACAAATTATACAGAAACAATGAAAAATTTAGACAAATAAAACCTATCAAGCTAAGCAATATGCTTACCAAGATAGACAGTTTGGAAATTACAAACTTTCTGACTACAAGGTGAGAGGGCTTTTTTGAAATTACATTAATTGAATAATTTATGAATATAGCAAACAAAAACCAGGTATTGAGAAGTTTATAGCTATTTTGGGTTGTATAAATTTTCACTAATACCACATTCCAATGAATGCAGATTATTTGGCTTTTGGATTTATTTATTTTTGGTAAATAATTTTTACAGTTATTTGTTCCTTTGGTATATAAACTTCCATGAATGGACTTTAAGATGATTCTAAAATAAAAAGTTTTAAAGTACATCAGCCAATTTTAATTATTTTAGGTTTACCACTTATTTTACTGTTATATTTACTTATTTTTTCTTAGGATTATAGATACTTCTAGTTGTAGATATCTAGTCTAGTACTTCAACTTAATTTCATTCAACTTTTATTCTCTAATTCTTTTGTGTGACACAAAAACCTTTTTTTTTTTTTTAACTGAAGAGAAATAAATCTCAGTTGTAAGGTCAATTATTAAATCCAAAAGACAAACAATTATGTGTAGCAATTCAAACTGGTAGGCAAGCCAAAAAGCCACATCTATAAGCCCAGCCTTTACTAAGAAACTGAATTCGAGTCTAATTCCAATTACCTTAAATGAAGATAGCGCTTCATCTCAACTAGGGTACTTTAACCTTAAAAAATTCTTGGTTTGTCTAAACATTTATAAGCATTATGTGCCCAAGGCTTCATCTCTATCAACCACCAAAAAGAATGAAATCTTTTCTTCTATACACCAATCCAGATCTCATTATATATTTTTCTCCGTGTAAGATCGTACAACGCATGTTTAAAATAGTCAAAAGCCAGGTTAAAAGTTTTTTTTTTATGGCTGCGCTGATGTTCACAAGGACCTAACTCTGAAGGCATTCCTGGTCAATTCCAGTTGTTTGCCGGATGCTGTAATAGTTGATTCTCCTACCGTGACCCGGCTGTTGGTGCCCGGGTTCCCTCCCAGCCTGTAGTTGTTGTAGGCGAGATGACTGTATGGATTGTATCCCACAAACCCTGGTGTGCTGGGCATTTGCTGATGGAAACAAATGAGACAAAAACACGAATGAGAAATGAGCTCAAACGAGGAAAACACAGAAATGAAAAATGATCTGCATATGGCATGCAAAAGCAACCTGAATTTAAACAAGCAATGATGTGTTGTAGTTGTTCTTTTTCTTTCATTGAGAAACCAGTCTGCAAACAGGTTTTTCTTTCTTTTTCTTTTTCTCTTTGCAGGGGCCAGTGGTGTTTGTGTGAGTATGAATGTGTGTGCTTGAATTTTTGGGATAAGCAATACAGTGAAGTGTCTTACACATTCAGGATTATTTAATGATCAATAATATGATATAACAACTTAGCAATATATGTCTGAGAGGAAAGCTTGAAATGTGATACACTAGAAGTCTGAAAACACTTTACATGCAAAACGAAACATGATTTATTTGACAGTTATGTGAATGCTGCCGATGTATTTATCTACTAAAAACAAAAACAAGAAATGGACTGCTTTCAAAGACAGTGTTAAATCATTTCATATAATGTGAGAAATGAGAAGAGACTCAAATCAGGGAGCCAGAAGTTGTCATAGAAAAGAACATATGTGGGATTCAATGGATGTCACATACATGATATCAAAACAAAGACTTGTAAGAAATGCATGGATTTCATTCTGGGGTATTGTCTGATCTTTTTAACCCGTTCTTTTATAGGCTTTCTCTTCCATCTCTTCTTTGGTCCATCTTCCACAGGTCAATCATGAACAATTTCTGCATTTAGTTTTAATGTGAATTACTTTTCTAGTTGACAGAGCTGAATTCTCTTTTTATTAAATCTAGTTTCCTGGTAGCTCTAGCCCTTTCAGAAACACAACTACTCGTTGCAGCAACAGAATTCTTGGCTTTTGTGAATTATGTGTTGATGTGATTACAAATGGGCACTTATACAGCAGTGTCCTTACGGTTAATACAATGACATCCAATGTTCATGAGAATCAAGGTATAATGCGTAAAAAGAATGTAGCAAAGAGAGACCCAAAGTTGGGCATTTTCCCTATGAAATTCAATCAAAACAAGTGACAGTAATTTCATTTTAACATGCAATTAACAATATCAGCCCTGAATTGTACGATGTAAAATACACAACACATTCCAACTAAGCTGTAGCTGTTATAAAACAAACAATACTCTAAAACATGCCGCTGTACATATCTTTAGTTTACGAAAGATAGTCAAGCATTTGACACTCTTAAGGAGAACTAATCAAGTTCTACTTTATATAGTTATAGAAGACGCAAATTAAGCATACTGAAGTAGACAAAACACAGATGAAGTATCAAAGGCACAAAAGAAGTGTATATGGTACATTTGGTGGTGGTGGTAGTGATGGTGATTGTGATGGTGGTGGCCGAAATAAAGGAAAAAAAGGAAGGAGGATAGCTCATGTAATATCCACTTTGTTGGATGTCCTAATCTACTCTTCTGTATTTTATGTGTCGATGTAAAACTATAATTGTACAGAAATATGACTAACGAAAGGCAAAAAAGAAAAAAAAAGAAAAATCCCTTTCTGTATTTGAGAAGTCATAGGGGACACTTGGTTTTTGAGCTATTTTTATTATTTCAAAAATACTGTGTCTTCCAGATATTCTACACTGAGGCTGTATTTATATCAAAATGACACCTTCAAAGGTTGTGTAAACAATGAGAATCACTGTTCAACACTGAAGCAATAATGTAAAAAAATCAGGCAGGGGAGCTAAAAAAAAGAAAGAAAGAAAGAAAGAAAACATTTCCAAAAGGGAAGACATGGTTAGCTCTGTGAGGTCAGGAATCTCAATTGTTCAACTCTACCCGTATAGTCACTAGCAGAGTGCTGAGGAGACGGTCATAGAAATGTTCTTTAAGAAAGAAAACAAAGCAAACACAGGGCTTTAAGATCTACTGGAAATAACTTGAGCCCTATATGTTATATAAATTGAATTTTTGGGATAAGCAATACAGTGAAGTGTCTTACACATTCAGGATTATTTAATGAGAACATGTGATACAGTATCTCTTTTTAAAATAAACATTTTACTGAAGAAAACCAAATTGTTGATAAATGTAACTAAAACATTTATCTAAGATGGTTAATAATTAAGAGTGGTTATCTAGTGGAGAAAACAAAATTACACCAAGGACCTAATTAGTAAACTAGCTTGAAATTTAGGGGGGTGAGGAATCTGGAAGGAGGGCTAACAGCTGTTAAAGAACTGCTTTTGTAGGATATGATCAATGTTAAGTGTTTTTTTTTTTTTTAATTTTAAATAAGAAAACAACAAGGAATCTATTTCAGCAAGGCCTGAAAGTCACTGTTAAATTTGTTTTATGGATTGGACAATTATTCAACATGCTGACCAAGCTGGGCCAGAACTTGCTGGGTGAAAAAAAAACTGTTCACAACAATTATTTAGACACTTTGAAACATAAAATCCCAAACCAATAAATATTATTTATGGAGTGGAATAAAATTCAACAGCAGGATCTGACCCACAGATAATAAAATCCTTACTTGAACAGCTTGAAAATAAAGATTTACAGAAAGTGTTATTATAGAACTGGAAGCTTTATTGTTTGATTTAATATGAAAATTACATATAGATAAGGAGAGAAAAATGTAACCAGTTTAAGGTTAGGTTTGAAAATAATAAATGCCAGAATGAGCATTCATTCAATATCAACTTTAAAGACTCTTAGTAAGAGATTAACAATAAAGAAGTGTTAAACTTGTCAGTTTTTTTCCCATTTAAAAAACCCAAAAAAACTGAGCATAGGAGGTTGGCCTTTAGCAGCATGTTTCTTTAAATGTTGGGGCTGGTTCAAAGTAGGATGCTAAGAGTTATTTTATTTAGTAGGAAGTGCTGTTATTTTTTAGCTGAATTTTTCATCCTGTTGCTGTGATGATTGAGTGACTGTTCCTGGAAGACATCTGGGTTTTTGTATCAAGGCCAGACTCGGCTATTACATTAACAAGAAAATTAAAACTTACTGTTGCAGGAGCTGGGGTGGGAGGTGGGGCATAAGATGGTCTTTCTGTTTGAAAGAAAATAAATAACTTCTTGTAAACAACTGAGATATAATACTATGCAACAAAACTACCAATGGTCCTGTTTCGAAGAAAAAAAAAATGAGAGTATTTTGGAATTCCCATTTGCTAGGGCATTAGTCTCTTATTTATATAGATTGATAAATATAAAAAAAATGAAACTTACTTGACATTTTGGAAGATTAAGTTCTCAGTTCCTTAAGAATGAATCTGAGACACTAAAATAAAAAAAAGGAAAAAAAAGAAAAAAAAAGAGAATCAAAACTCAGCAAGCATGAGAGAATGTTTTCCTAAATAGGGTAGTTTAGTTGATATTTCTTAGTAAAATTACATTATCTTTTATAATAAGCTTTTTGCATATTTTACTAATTCTTTAGCTCATTCAGTTGATAAGAATGAAACAATTAAAACAAATTACTGGGGGTATTAAAAGTAATATTAGACATGTACTTTTAAGTTTTTTTTTCTGCTACTGAGCCACCTCCTGCATGGAAAACATTTTGCTGATGCCATGTACACATTTACTCAAACTGATAAAAATATAATGACAACAGAATGTGCTATATTATCAGGGTCCACGCTGAGGCCTACCAGACACTGACAGCTCCCAAATCAGCAGATTTCTCTTCCCTTTAGCATAAAAACTTCTATTAAAGTGGAGCAGCATTTATTCCTGGAGGCAGTGCAAAAGGTAATTGCCATGCCAATAAGCTTTTACATTCTCTCCTAGTGGTAAACAGCTTTATAACTGCTGGGAATAAATCTTGAGAATCTACCCGAAAAAACCTTATTAACCCTTCACAGCCCATTTCAAAGTATATTTCCTCAGTGGAGATGTACTGAGGAGTATAAGCTCCTAGGTGGAGCTTTCTTGATAAATTACCTGGGCAGAATGGTTTTGTCATCTGCACTCCTACCCAATTGACATTACATAGATCTATGATATTGTGTATTTATCATACACCTGTTAATATGGCTAGACTGTGTGCTGCCTGGAAACAGGGACCGTCTAATTCATTATTGTAGTCCCAGTACCTACATCAATTCTTAATAAATTTTGTCCTCCTATCACCAGCTCATGACATGACCATAAACAAGAGCTCGTTCCTGACAGGGAGCTGTCAACATTCAGTAGGCCTTGCTGTGGGTAGCCCTGACAATAACTACCACAATCTCCCTGGGACATCACTCATTGTTAATTCTTTTAGATGATTGCTCTCCATTGCTATACCATAATTCTACGAGTGGGCTGTACATTTGTCCACTAGTGGATGCAGCCCCACTGACTGATATAAAATACTACATTAAGTATTTGCTGAATGCCTTATACGGGACAAGCTAATTACTTTACACTATCTCGTTTAATAGTCACAATTACCAACAAGATATGTACTGCTATCTTCATTTGACACGTGAAAAAAAGGGAGTCTCCCTGGGTTTAAATAACTTGCCTAAAAACACATAGCGAGGACGTGCCAGGAATGGGTTTCAAACCTAAGGCCAAACTGTTCCAGAGCTTTCGCTCTTCACTCGAAGTCAGCCACACCGTGAGTGTTCTGGTGGCTACCTGAACCAAAGGGATACCCCTTTCCCGGGGTAATGAACACGGGCCTGGCTCGCCCCAAGGATTTCCTCTAAGGTCGCCTCCTTTAGCTTTGCCGTGGAGGATGCACGCTACCAGCCACTCCACTGAGGCGGGTTATGCACTGCTGCTCTGACCAATTTCGCGGGGTTAGTGGAAGCGGCAAGTCTTGCCGCCAAAGAGGGAACCAGATGGGACTCCCCTCCCAGCCCTCGCTCCGCTAGGCCTCGGGGAGGCCGCAGTCAGCTTCCAGCTCTGGCCCCGCGGCCAAGCCCGAACCCCCAGCAACCCCCGGGGACTCGGAGTCCAGCCACGCCGGAACACCACGACTCGCCACCCTCCCGACCCGGCCGAGCCCAGTCGCACACACTCACCCGCGGGCAGAAGAGGCGCCCGCTGCTCCGGCCTCGCTTCCCTTTGTCCCACGCACGCCCCGCCCCTCGCGTCCGGAGCTTCCGCACTCGCACTTTCAACACCCTTCTTAATTTCTTTCCAGGCGTCACTCGACGGTCTTTAGAAAAATAAACCCCCTAGTGAGAACACGTGATGCTTCGTACAGTCAAAGATTTTTTTTCAGGCTGTATACATTCCTCAAAACTCTCCGAATTTGGGTATTCTCCCCGCCGGGCGCCGATTCGTCACGGCGGAGAGGGCGGAGGGGGGCCCGACCGCCCGAGACGCCGGGGTTTCGCGGCCGTCCGGGGCAGCGGCGGCGGCAGACGGCGCGGCGGGAGGTGCGAGGCTGCGCCGAGGGAGGTGGGAACCGCGGGCTCGGCTCCACGCGCGGGGCCGGAAGCCGGCGGGAGTCGCCCAGGCTTGAAGCCCCGGAACCACTGTGGCCGCGCCGGCCGTGCGCCGCTCGGGCCAGGCTCCGGTGTTGCCCGCCGCGCGATTGTTTCTTTTTCCGGTTTTTTTCTTTCCTCTTTCTCGGTGAGCACGAGTACTATAGCAACACCGAGGGAGGCGCAGAGCTTCCGTCTCCACGGGCACCTCTCGGGGCTTCCTGCCTTAAAGACACGGGCTTTTTCTTTTTTCTCAAGGTCGAGTCTGGTGCAGTTGCCACTGGTTTCGGGGGCAAAACCCCCTGGCCTTAGGATGGGTGCCCTTGCAACGTCGGGGTGCCACTGGTGTCTGCCCAACGTTGTCTTGGCTCATTGGGTTCTCACCGCCCGGAACACCTGTCCCCCCACTTTCAGCTTAAACCCATCTTTCCTTCTGGATCCAACTCACATCTCTTTGTGATGCCCTCCTGCCCAACCCACCCCCGCCCCCGGCCCCGGCCCCGCAATAAGCCTTTCTCTCAACTCCGTGATTGACATTTTTGCTGTAGCCTGTACCTGAACCATTGTATCGCAGTTCGTTTGTCATCTCCAGTGTAGTATGAGGGTCTTGAAAAAAAAGGTTCAGTCGTCTGCATTGGTCATCTTCGCGTTGCCAGTGTCTTATCCAAGGGTTTGACTCATTATTAGATGGTCAGTAAATGTGTGTTGAGGTGGCCTTCTGGTCCAGGCCAGGGCTCTTTCCACTAAATTATGAGTATGTTAGTTTATCACTTAGTAGTCCCTTCCTTGAATATATAAACATCTGGCAGATGTGGGCCGCTGTGGAGAGAGAAGCAACACATAGTCTCCCTCACCTGTAGTTATTTGAAAACTTGCCCTTCAGAGTGACTGATTGAACTCTTGGGCTGCTCCTAGCTACTATTTGGGGTATGCCAGCAGTGACTAGGGCATCTCTAGAAGTTGGTAAAGCCTGGGACAGGAGACACTTCAAGTCTTCCAACTCCAATATTTTTATAGCCATTACTAGAGTAGTGAAATTGAAGAGCATACTGAAGAAAAAGACAAGAGGTCATCAAATGATAACAGGCAGTCTTGAATGGTGCTTGAGATAATGTAGATGAAGTTGCTTTTAAAAAAGCTTCAGAGACTTGTAAAGGATTAATATAAAATAGACGCAGGCTTCAGCAGAGACCCCAGAACTTTCCCTTTGGCCTCATTTCAGCAACTCGGATTGATTTCTTCCTGCCTTTGGTGTTCTGGCGGAGGGACTGAGCAAGTGCCCTGCTAGGGCGCATGCGCTGTTGTATCATCTCTAGGTAGTCCTCTGAAAAAGAGCTGCAGGTGCTGGAAGTTATGAACAAAGCACTCTGCCGCGGGAAAGGACGGGAAAGGACGGCACGAAAAGGGAGGAAAAGGAAAGGAAGGGAATCTGAGTGGAGCAGTAGTACATTGATACTCTCACACTTCCTGATCTTTATTCATATAGCACCTTCTCAGGACGTCTTTCCTGACCTAGTTAAAATAGCAACTCCTTCCCCATCTTCCGCTCTATTCACGGTCTGTGCTTTTCCCCCCCTATTGTTGTAAGGTAACAAAAAGCTGAAAATTGATATTGATATTCTGGGAGGAAAGGTCAGGCTTTCCTCTCAGGCTTTCTTGTCCCGTCCTTCCTTTGGGGAGGGGAGGGAGTGGAATGTAGAAGTTTCTGGCTTGCAAGAACAATAGGTCATTCAGGTTTTTTGTTTGTTGTTTTTTTTTTTACAGAGAGTCAGAGAGAGGGATAGATAGGGACAGACAGTCAGGAACGGAGAGAGATGAGAAGCATTAATCATTAGTTTTTCGTTGCGACCGCTTAGTTGTTCATTGATTGCTTTCTCATATGTGCCTTGACCATGGGCCTTCAGCAGACCGAGTAACTCCTTGATGGAGCCAGCGACCTTGGGTCCAAGCTGGTAAGCTTTGCGCAAACCAGATGAATCCGCGCTCAAGCTGGTGACCTCAGGGTATCGAACCTGGGTCCTCCTCATCCCAGTCCTATGCTCTATCCACTGCACCACCGCCTGGTCAGGCTAGGTCATTCAGTTTTAAATCTAAAATAAAGGTTAACCTAGAAACTTCTTCTCTTTCAATAGGAGGCAGAATTTACATACCACCTTGCATTGATTGTAGTTCCTCCCCCTTCCTGGGATCTTGAGGGTAAAATACCTCTAGGCTAGTGAGAGAAGTTGAACCCTGAAAGATTTGTAAACATCTTTGATTGTGTTACCTTGAGAGTCTTAATGTTTCTGTGTATCCCCTAAACCAGGGGTCCCCAAACTACGGCCCCCTGAGGCCATTTATCCAGCCCCCACCGCACTTCCGGAAGGGGCACCTCTTTCATTGGTGGTCGGTGAGAGGAGCATAGTTCCCATTGAAATACTAGTCAGTTTGTTGATTTAAATTTACTTGTTCTTTATTTTAAATATTGTATTTGTTCTCATTTTGTTTTTTTACTTTAAAATAAAATATGTGCAATGTGCATAGGGATTTATTCATAGTTTTTTTTATAGTCTGGCCCTCCAACGGTCTGAGGGACAGTGAACTGGCCCCCTGTGTAAAAAGTTTGGGGACCCCTGCCCTAAACAAATGTTGCCAGCTGGTACCATGATGTCATGCTCTCCCCCGCCTGTGTGTGAGCAAAGGTATATAAACAGCTCCTGAACTATTTTTGGCTCTGCACGATTTGGGCTTGCAGATGCCCCGTGTCAGCCATATGCGGCCGGCATATTAATAAATCTCCTCCTCTAATAAAACTCTTCAAAATTCATCTGGACTGGGCATCTCTACGTGAACTCGATGAAATGAGGTACAGTGCCTTTCAGAATCTGGGGTGTGGTACTTTATAACACTATAAAGCACTGATCACTACCTAATATACTATATTTATTATGTATTTATTGATACTTTGTTGTCTTTTTCTTCTCATCAGAATGAAAGCTCCTTGAGAGTGGAGACTTTTTGATAGCTGGAATAGTGCACGGTACATTCAGGTGCTCAGTCAGTATTTGTGGGATGAATTAAATAGTTATCTCATTTTTTCCATTTGGTTCTTTCTCCACTCGTGAAGATTTGAAAAATTAAGAAAGGAAATAGATAGGCAAAATATTGATAGAATGGAAAAAAATATTTTCCCTGGTCCTGAAGAAATTAACACTAAAGAGTGAAATAATCTAGTAAAATAGTTTCTACTTACACTGTTTCTCCCTGCATCCCCCAAAGCAACCTCAGGACATATAATCTTTCATGCAGAGGAATATTTATGGGTACCACGGGACAGACTCTTAGAATTATGACTAATCCTGGAGAATGTGGGATGCATCATTAATATGACTATTTAAACTATTGTAACCAGAAAGGTTGTTGGGAGCCTTCACGGGGCCTAGTACTAGTTAGTAAAGCCCAGAGATAGTCTTAGGCCCAAGTAGTTTAGTTTTCTTTCTGGCGGCAAGATCCAGGAACTTGGCTTGCTTTCCTTTGTGACCCGACTCACAGTTTCTTGAGATTCTTCTTTCCCCAAAACAAGGAAGCCCAAATTAGTAATGCTTAAGCTGGGATTCAAGCCCAGGCCTATGATTTCTTTCCATAATACTGTGGGAAGAAGCTGGGGAGGGAGACAGAAGCGGGGTAGAAAGAACCATGACTGGGAAGGAAGAAGATAAGATAATGGGAAAGAAGAGGGAAAACCTGTAATCCTTGGACATCTGGTGGTCCATGAATAGGCTCTAGGAAGTCTATGAACCTTTAAAACTACACATTTTTATGTGCCCCCCCCCCATAGAGCATTAGTAGTTTAACAGATTTTCAAAGAAGTCTGTGACTCAAAAGATTTTGAACCAACCACTGAGACATACAGTTTGTCTATAATATGTTCTAATGAAGCTTTTTCAAATGATTTTTATATTAAAAGTAGGGTAAGGGAGGACAGACTTGACCTGAGCCAAATAGCTTATAAAAGTCTGGTTATAGGCAACATGATGAAACAGACTAATTTTTTCAGCTCTTTTTGTGAAAGCGGGAGAAATTACGGGGATTCAGTTTCTATTACTAGATAGTTGTGAAATGCTGAAGGCCAGCAAATTTTCAGGACAGTGATTCACAGTGTTTCATAGACATGGACAAAGTATGGTTTGCTTTTTTTAAAATTAAAATTTATTTTTATTTTTAAAGATTTTATTTATTGATTTTACAGAGAGGAGTAGAGGGGAGTGAGAAGTATCAACTCTTAGTTGCTTCACTTTAGTTGTTCACTGGTTGCTTGTTGTATGCGGCTTGACCTGGCAAGCCCAGGGTTTTGAACCAATGACCTCAGCATTCCAGGTCGACACTTTATCCACTGCGTCACCACAGGCCAGACAAAGTATGGTTTGTTTTTATAACCTCCTGAGTTGCCTTCAAAATATTTTGAGGATTTGGAATGTGAGCTTTGATACACGGTGTGGAAAAGGATGAAAGTTTGAAAACAGGATGGCCTTGCATAATCTGTGGTATGATCTATCACTCATAGACCTTATTTGAGGGTCCATGGGGGCAGGAGTCAGCAAATTGTAGCACACCAGACTCCACTGCCTCCTGTCCTTGAAGTTTTATTAGAACAGCCAAGTCTGTTTGTTTACATACTATTTATAACTGCTTTCAGCTACAGGGCCGAGTAGCATAGTTGCTACATGGATGGTGTGGTCCAAAGTTACCCTACTATGGTTTGGGGTCTAAGTGCATGAGGGAAATTGAAAACGCTTGTAGTGATTTGCACACAATCCTTATTTCAAAATGTTTTTGTTTTTTTGTAGTATGTCCATGAACATTGGCAATCTGTGTATACATGCTGGTGATAACTTGTAAACACAGAACTAATTCTCCTGTATGCCCTGACTGGGAATAGAACCTGGGACATCCACATGTGGGGCCAACACTCTATCACTGAGCCAATTGGCCAGGGCCAAATACACCATTCTTAATATTTCTTTTGTTTAAAAAGTACAAAAAAATTCTCTCCCCTCCACTGTGATTAAAGTTTTCTTCATTCCCTAAGTGAACTAATCATATTAGAACAATTAAACACAACACAATGTCTCAAACTCAAATACAGTGCGGCTTTACAATTCATGTTTCAATTTTTTTTTATTGTAGTGGTATCATTTACTTTGGTAAATTCATATCCCAATTTAAAATGCCCCAAAGTAAATAAAACTTTGTTATAAATTCAAGTACTGTATTTTAAAACGAACATGTTACACACAATAGCTGCATAGTGGAATTACTATTATAAGCAGTTACATTCATGATGCCCAGTACTAAGTTTTTACACTGCATATCAATAACACTAGTTATATTGCCTTATGATGACTGTTGCTTAGTACAGTAACTAGTACAATAGCTCATATGATTGCATTTTCAAAGCTTTAATGTAGTAGCATTTAAGTAATATTGAATTAAAACATTTTTACGTATAGGATGTATTTTAGGTTATACACTTATGCAATAAGCAGTTAACATGCTGTTGTATCGTTGACAACAAAATCATCCTTTTCACTAAATAGACTAAGCCAGGCTAAAAAAACAGAACGCAATTGAAAGAAAAAAATTTATATCCCTGTATTATATTAAAGATTATTTAACATAATCTTCTGGTTAAAATATACACTTTTTCTTTTTTTGGTTGAAATGAAGGAGAGACAGAGAGAGACAGATTTTGATTGAAAAGGCTGTACTAAAATGCTAATATACTATAGCCCTTGGACAATACTTTAGCTGGGAAAAAAGTATGGTGCGTGGCACTCAACATTTTTTTCTGTTTAGAAAAAAACTAATAGCCTATAAATTTCTAATGTTTAAAACAGGTATTTATTATTTAATGTCATAAAATAAATATACCTATATTAAACAAATCCAGTTGTTTAAAAAACTCTGCAACAATACTTGACTTATTCACAAATATATTTTCTATCCATATTTATACTGGTTTGAACAGTTTAAAAATGTAAATCCTGCAAATACTCTTAGATAACAATTCTGTTATCTTAATTCACATAAATGATTACAGGAAATATTTAAAAGACTTTACATAGTATTTTACCTAATACTCACATCAAGTACTCCAATTAATCACATTTAACTTTACTGATGGAAAAGCTGAGATGGTGAGAGGTTGGAAAACTGTTCTAGAAACTGTAGTAATCAGCTTTTCATATTTTGTTTGTGTGGCTGGCCTCTTTTTTTGTGGTAGAGGACAATCTTTAAAGTTCTTTGAATAAAGTTGTTTGAATAAAGTAACTCTTTTGGATATCAGATAATGACTACAAAATGCTTTCAGATGAAGATTAATTTCATTTAATTGAATTAGAATTGGGTTATGTACTATTGTTTGCTCAAAACTGCTCATGGAAAGTAACTCAGTTATTTTTCTAAGTGTGCAAGTGATTGTCTCAAAAGGAAATATTTTGTTTGAGTAGCAGTCCTCTTGAAAAGCTTATAATCGTTTTCTTTATCAATTAGAAAAGTCTTTTTAGATATAACCAGTCATAGAATAGTGATGAAGAACAGTCTGATTCTTAATATAATATAATCATATTAGATAAACTATTTCCATTTCCTTAGAGTTTCAGCCATTGAGTGAAATTTCAAAGACTTAACTAAGCCTAATGCTTACAGTCTCTGATAAAATTTCAAAGGAACAAAAAATACTATTTGGAGAAAAAATAAAATAGAAACCATACTGAATTTCTGATTTTATTTTTAAGCTTTCCCTTTCCACAAAATACATCCACAGTTGGATTCAGAGAAGTTTTGTCCCTTGCCATTTTTTTTTTTTTCCTAAAGAGAATCACAAATCGATCATAACATTCATTCTTAATAACTTACATTTGGGACAGAAGAGGGTCAGCGTGGCCCACCTTGGCCAATCCTAATGTCATTTTTAAACCAAATCAAATACTGTCTTTGGATTAATTAGCTGCTGATGGAGGTTTGATGGAGGGAATACTACATGATCTCCTCATGATAAGCCTGACTTCTATATCAGGTGGGTTATCCTGTTTAATCTGTAAGCACCCTTCATCAGTGGCTGCTAAGTGAAGATCAAATCGAAGAGAAACAGATTTTTTCCTTAATCGAGGGTTATCTTTAAAGAAGGAACCTTCCCATTCTTTAATAACTTCATCCACTTTCTCTGTCCTGAAATGATAAAATAAACCTTTCTATATTAAGTATGGATATATTAAAAAAAAATGTAATATGTATTACATATGAAAAAGAAATAAAGAAGTTTGAGTGATTTATAATTTACATTTACATTTTAAGTTTTAATTTACAATTTACACCATGGAATTTATAACTGATATACTTAAAATATCCTATAATTATAATTTAAAGGAATTCTGTGGAAAGCTCATGATTTGGTATGTTTTTAGAAAAATGGTGAATTAAGGATTGAGTCTTCCTTCATCTGAGCTTTTATTTATGCGTCAGATTAAAAATTAGAGCATATTAAAATTATGTTTGGAAACATTCAAACAAAGATTACTGAGATAATTCAAGTGACATTCATTTCTTTGTGTGTTTATTATTATTTCTTAGTCAAAATGCTTTTACTTACTGAATAGTGCCATGAGCTTCCGTGCTCTCCTTCACGATATTCCCATTGAATATTGCCTTTTTGGCCACTGTTTCCACTTTCTCATTCTCATACTTCTGTGGGACTTTCGTTGAAAAAGATATCTCATTTATAATGGCTGTGAAAATTTTATTCATGAAACATGAAATTACAACATGGAAGTGCTAACCACAATTTATATATCAAAATTTATTTAGATATTGCTTACTTTTGCTATGTTAGAGTGATTTATTTATTTGTAATCCCTACAAATGGTTCTTTACTTTTCATAAGTTAGTTTACTTATATCAGAAACTCACCTGAAGGTAAAACAAAACCAACTCTACTTGTAGTTTTTTGTTCTTTTTTTCCTCCTTGGATACAACCATAATATCTGAAATTGGAAAGAATTATATATTATAGGCGCAACCATGTATTAGCAGATAACTGAAATAAATGCTCACCTATAAGAGACTGGGTAAACTGTACTATATTTATACAATGGAAATACTATTTAGCAGTGAAAATAAATGAACTAAGTGTACACTGGATCTTTAGGGATAACTCTCCCAAGTTTAACATTGAGTGAAAAGAAAAAGTTTAAGTTGTAGATAATTTTATGAGGGTTAAAATAATATGCAAAACCATTTCACATAACACTGTTTTAGGCACTTTACAAACATTAATTCACTTAATCCTCACAGCAATTCTATGAGGTAGGTAATATTGTTCCCATTTTATAGATGAGAGAACTAATGCACAGAGAGGTTTAGTAACTTGCCTGGCATCACTCAACTAATAAGGAGATTATCAATTTATATTTTTCAAAAATTTAGCGAATGTCAAAACATTATAGGTCAAAGCAGTTTTATAGAGGACTTAGAATCCTGCAGTTTTATAGAGGACTTAGAATTCTGAAGCAAGCAAGAATAGTTTTCTTCTTAAAAGAAGTGGTATATATGTACAATGAAGTATGTATGACTCAGCCATTAAAAAAAGAAGAATGAATTTTGCCACCTGCAACAACATGGATGGACCTAGAGGGTATTGTGTTGAGTGAAGTAAGCCAGACAAAGTCAAATGCCATTGTTTTACTTATATGTGGAATCTAAAAAACAAAATAAATGAAAAAGCAGATCAGAAACAGACTCACAGATACAGAGAACATTTTGATGGTGGCCAGATGGGAGGGGATTTGAGGGGATGGGTGCAAAAGGTGAAGGGATTAAGAAGTACAGATTGGTAGTTACAGAATAGTCATGGGATGTAAAGTACAGCATAGGGAACATAGTCAGTAGTATTGTAATAGCTATGTATGGTGTCAGATGAGTACTAGATGTATCTGGGTGACCAATCATTTCATAAGTGATATAAATGTCTAATCACTGGGTTGTACACCTGAAACTAATATAATATTGTATATTAACTGTACTTGAAAATTTCAGAGTTATTTAAAAAATAATGAAGTTTTCTTTTTATGGGGACCTGGAAAATTGGAGGGTGTGTTGTGTTCAAAGCCATAGATCTTATAAGCAATGGCAGATTATGAAATTGTGTGATTTAAAGAGAATTCCTCTTTGATACCTTTGTTATCAGGACACGTGGAAGTCTTCTAAATCATGTACTCTTAACAGCATTGCTTTCCATGGTTGTAATATTTTGGTGTTTGATGTGTGATGGGAATGGGCCTTTGTGGGGGGGGGGGGATGTGGTAATAATAGTTTTCCAAACTTTCTTTGCAGGTGAGCCACACAGGGCAATGACTAATTTTAAGAGGTTTACGCAGCAAGGAAAGTGAGAAAATTTAGAAAGGTTACTTTTGTATCGATTGGGAATCATTTACATTTTGTTCTAGGCTTGATATACTCCACGTTGTAGCTAAGGTCCCTGACTTTGGCTATTTTGTCTATAATTTGTGGAGGCTAGAAAAAGTTCTTGTCATATTCTTTGTAAGGCGTATGAATCCTATTTTATTGTAGTTACTCAGTGAGCATACCATGGTGGTGATGGTTTTTTTAGATTAAATTTATCTGATTACATCAACAATGATGTAAGTGGCTCTGCATTTCTGGCCACTTGCCACGAACTATATGGGATTAAGTACCTGATTTCTTCCTTTTCTAGGAGGCGGCGGTAAGTTGCTATTTCTTGTTCTAGCCTCATCTTCGTGTTGAGAAGCATCTCATGCTCTTGAAGCTGCTTTTCAATGCCACGTCTTACTTCCTGTAGCTCTTTTTCTAGCCCTTCAATCACGGCCTCCAGGTCTTGTAGCTGCATCTGGTAATGTTGCTCACTGGCGTGCAGGGAGTTTTCAAGGCCCCTTTCCTGTTTTATACAGATCTTCATGAGTGAATCAGTGAAAGAAATGTGTTTCTGAAATCTGATTTGCAATGTCTTCATTCTATTGTGTTCTTTCTTAAAAAGGTTGAATAATTCTACATCACTTAAGCAGGAGGTGTTTCTTTACAGCTTTCTGTATGATCCAAATGTCAAAAGTACATAATTAAAAAATATATATGACTAGAAAGCTTACTATTTCAAAGAAATCCTGTGATAATTCTAATTCTTATGCCCCCTCCAAAGTCTGAGGTGTGATTAACTTATCACTTACTTAATTAAAAATGTTTTTAAAAATTGATTTGTAGAGAAAGATAGAGAGAGAGAGAGGACAGAACATTGATTTGTTGTTCCACTTACTTATGCATTCGTTGGTTGATTCTTGTATGTGCCCTGACCAGGGACCGAACTTGCAACCTTGGCATGTCAGGACAATGCTCTAACCAACTGAGCTACCAGGCTAGGGCTCTTATTTAATTTTTTTAGGTATTGAAAATATATATAGAATATAAAATAACAAAGCCAAAGCAGACTGCTTATAAAAGGTATTTTAGGAAAGTGTTTAAATATTTTTCTATTAGACATCTCAATAGTATGGATAAGAGACTCCCCCACTGTGGTGACTTTGGATAATGACACAGCTCTAATCCCCTACTCCCACAATTAGAGCACTCCAGGGCAATAAGCAAGGATCACTTCATTTTTATAGGCGGGATGTAGACCTTGAGTGAATAGGTAACAGCGATGGCCAGGAAGGAGGGAGGGGTTAGTTCAGCTAGGACCAGGGATAGAATTCCCTGGCCTTGATTTCTCACTTCCAGTGAGGTAATGGGTTATTTTTTCCCCCTTTCTTAATCAAGTAACATCTGGGGATGAAGCGCCTTCTCACCACAGCATGGAGAGTCTCAATTTCCACTTGCAGGTGATGCCACTGGCGTCGAGCTTCCTTGAGTTCTGCTTGAGCTGCCTTTAAAGCCTCTTCATCTTTGTGCATTTTCTTGCTTATATCTTCTTCCAGCTAGAAGAGAGCCAACAACAACAATAACAGAAAAACAGAAAAAATGTCTTAAAAATGAGACGTTTAAGAGCAATTATAAAAAATAGCATAGGAATCGAATCGTTTTTTTCTTTCTTTAAATTGTCAGATTACAAATGCATGTTTTAGTGCTTAGTTACCAATGAATTAAATATGTGAGCAAGTCAGTTGCACTCTCAGCCTCGGTTTTCTCAGATGTAAAATGAACCTCAAAAGGCTCTTCCTACCACGGCAGTCCATGCAATGCAGAAAAATACACCAATTTAATGAAAATTAACTGTTTACAGGACCTCAGTTTAAGACCTCTGATTCTTAACTTCCCATTATATATGGCTTTAAAAAGGAAAGATTGAAATTAGCTACTATTTCCCCCATATTTTATTATAAAAGCAGATGAACAGCTATATATCCTAATTAATCAATTATTGGACTGAGTACACAGACAGGGAGTAAATATTGCTGGAAAGTATATTATGAATAATTTAGAGAATTAAGGCATTAGAGATTCTAAAATAGATTTCTGTGTTAAGCTAACCCACTGTTTTATCTTTTTCAATATAATCTTTTTAGAAGGTATGTTAATTTTAGGTATCTGGGGTAGTAGTAGCAAAACTGACTTCTTCAAAATTTGTTTTCTAAATGTCCTCATATTAAATAACAAATGGATTGTTTCATAGTTAACTTTAAATATTCTTATGCTGATGTTGAAATTAAATGAAGGTACCTTTTGACAGAATTCTCAACATTTGGCCCTAAGAGCAACATATGAAATGGTTATAGTATATATTTTGAAGCAAAAATTACAACCTTTTTATATTCTTATAAAATGCATTTTAAAATAAAATCAAATGATGATACAACAGGTTTTTTTGAGTTTTTTTTTTTTTTTTTTTTAAGAAACACTGCAGTAAATGAAAGTCTATGGATAAAGTTTAGGGCAAGGTATTAGAGAACAACATTCATATGTTCCTTTTGGTTTGTTGTACTTAGTGTTGTTGCCAAAAGCACGCAGTAAGTAACACATATCAGAGCAAATAAGAAAGACAATGTTGAGCATTTAGGAAATAAGAGTGTGTAAAAATGATGGTATTACTGGTGTTCTGGATTTTGGAATTGGCAGCGAGGCTTGTGCGGTAGCTAGATTCTGAAGATGGCCTGCAATGAACCACACTTCCCGAAATTCACGTCTTTATGTGGTGGCCTTCCACACTGAATCCTGGCTGACCCATCTCTTGTTTTACCCCATAGAATAGGCAGAAGTGTCAGCTCTAGGCCTAAGCCTTAACAAATCCTGACAACTTCTACTTCTATGCCTTGAGAGCCATAGACCGACAAGTAAGTAGTCTGAATACTCTGTTAGATCATGTAGAGAGGCCAGATGGAGGGAGACCCTGAGGCTACATGGAGAGATAGAGAAGCAGGCCCAGTTGTCTCAGTTGACTAAGCCTTTCAAAAATCCCATCAAGATGCCAGACACAAAATGAGCCACCTTGGATGACCCAGCCCACTTATGCCCCACAATGGTTGTAGTCCCAGCCAATGTCATGTGCAGCAGAAAAGTCACCCCCAATGAACCTAGAATCATGAGAGGGAATACAATGTTTTTGTTTTTAATCTCAGTTTTGGGGTGGTTTGTTATGTAGCAATAAATAAGTAAAATAGTTTATGTTTCCTTGTTTTGTAATAAACAAGCTTTCGAATTTATTTCAGCTAACTTTCTGGATTCTTTGAAAACAATCCTTTAAAGTAGATATGTTAAAATAGAGTAAACAAAACTTACTGTACCCTTGCGTTTTGGCTAAAATTGATGCATCTCAGCATTGTTACTTGTAAACTAAATAACTTTCATTTTTCCTATTAAAAAATATAATGTTTATTTGGTTTCTAATTTTAGAAATTGTCTTTAAAAATTAATTGTCGGGGGAGGAAAGAGAGGGAAGGGGTGGGGGAGGGGAGGGGCACAAAGAAAACCAGATAGAAGGTGATGGAAGACAATTTGACTTTGGGTGATGGGTATGCAACATAATCAAATGTAAAAATAACTTGGAGATGTTTTCTCTGAGCCTATGTACCCTGATTGATCTATGTCACCCCATTAAAATTAATAATAAAAAATTACAAAAAAATTAATTATCATTATTTCCCCTCTCTTGTGGTAAAAGGTGAGTGAATGATTCCAATAGTTAAATATCCCAGTGACTTTGCTTAATTTAGGATACTGATCATTCTTGATGCAGACTGACACTGTTACCCAGAGGTAAAATTTACCATGTTGTTAAGATGAATTGTTAAATGGAGTAAAATCCTATGATTTCCCACAAAAAACTTTCCCCTTTTGCTGATGTTCTTAACTTGGTTATACAGGGGTGCTTGGAATAGAACTTGAACTCATATATGGTAGGTAAACTAAAGCAAAAAACCCTGAACTTTCGAATCTTTGTTTCTAAAATATTTGTATCTTTGTTTAGAGATTTGAGACTGTAATGAATTACTAAAGGTGATCGTCACTTTTAAACAAAGTAAGTCTGTAAAATTAGGATTTAGCCCTTATTTAACTTGGCTCTTTCTTCTTTTTAAAACTTAAATACTACATGCCTATTATTGGAAATAAACCTTATAATCTTATAGCACGAAAGCAAAACTCTACAATCTAAGTGGAGAGTTTATCAATTTGGGGAATGTTGATTGTCCTAATTTATATCAGAATTGTTCTGAATGCCATGTTCACATGCCTAAATGATTTCTATTTATAACAATCTGGTATAAAACTGAACTCATTAAAAAGGTTTGAAAATATTTTACTTATTTTTTTCTACCAAGTGTGCAAACTAATAAGTCTTACTATAAATCTTGTTATTTTTAAGATGTTATTTAAGTGATCTCTATCAATAACTTCGTAACCTCTTTGAAGGGTATTTGAAATGCTTCCTCCCTGGTGGATGTCTAAAAGAGGTTCGGAGAGTCAAATGCATCCATTTTATTGTACCGTTGATCCATGTTTTGTTAATGATAGTTACCTCTAAATTTATGTAAAAATTAAAGGCATCAATTCACATTTATTTCATGTTCATTTAATGGTCTCATCACAGCATTTCCCCCTGTAATCCCAACCAAATTGCAGTCAAACCTAAATTCTTTCCCCAGAAATATGCTGCATTGAAAAGGAAATACTGTACCTCAGAGAGGCCGGGACAGGAATTGGATAGACAGGGATTGTCTCCTTATCCTGGAAGGTGCCTGTCTGTATGAAATCATTACCTGGATCCTTGTTGAGAGCACGGTCTCTATCTGATTTCTGGTGAGGAGCTTTTCATAGTTTGCCCTGATCTCATTGAGTAGCTGGGACAGCTCCATTCTTTTCCCATCCTCCACCTTGGCTAACTGAACCTTATCGATAGGATGAGTCGCTGCTGCAGCGCTGCTCTGTCTGCTTCCGAGCCCAGAGCCCTGTGGAGCCTTAAAGACGCAGAGCTCCTTTTTCAGAAGCCCCGGAAATTCCTGTGTTTCTAATCAATTATGCAAATATTTGGTAAACCCTTTTCTCTGGTTGTCGGGAGACTAGAAGTTTCAGGCCCTCCATAAAGGAACAACAACAGCAACAAAAAGAAAACATCCTATTTCTGAATTGCTTCTCTTCTCTGCAAAACAGCACTTTTGGGAAATAAAAAGGTAATTTATCTCATGCAAAGGAAATGAGACATAATACTAAAAAAATTATATTTTGTTTTCCCAAGATATTTCATGGAAACAAATCTGGACCCAAAACATGATAGCTGAACTTTTCTTTTACAGTTTTTCTCACCGTTTGAATTCTTTACACAAATGCTGCGGTAGAGCATTAAGCTATATTATAAGTTGTGGCTAGTCTGATAGTTATTGGAAGAAGCTGCCATCAGATTCAGTTGATAATTGTCATTAGCCACAGGACTGATTGATTGTATTTCTCTCAAATGCACACTGTATGGCTCATGGTGGGCGGCTGGCCTGACAGCAGGTTGGAGGCACTGAGCTGAATTCCTGAACGCACATGACAGCTGAAGCCATAGCTAGAGATAAGTGCTAACAGCTACAAGAGCTGAGAATGAATGTTTCCCATGTTTTAACAAGGTTGAAAAAAATACAACCAGATGGTCCCTGTGCAGGGTGTATTCACTGAGGTAAGATTTATCATGGGGTTCCTTCTTCATTATATAGTTCATGACAACGCATCCTTGTAAACATTACAGTTGTGCAACTCTTGGAACTTTTAAAAAGCACCTTTACATCCATCATTCCATGCAATCTTCACATCCCTGTCATTTTGTAACCAGTAAAGATGACAAGCCTGAAGCAGAAGGGGTTCAAGTGTCTTGCCCAATGTCATATGGTGATGTAATGACATTGTTGTGACTGGAACTTTGATTGTTTGGTCTGTTCCATGTATTGCCTCTTCTGTCTCTGCATTCTCCCTCTCCCCACCTAAATTTCCTGTTTAATCTGTCCAGTTAGTTGCTTCATGTCACTGAAATATTTTTGAGAATAGACCTATCGTTATTTGTAGAGTGGATTGGCTGAAATTGTGTCCAGAGAATAGGTTAGGAAATAATAGTCCTTGGCTCTAGTGCTCACAGGACCTTTGAATGTGCATCATGCTCTCTTAATTTCTGAATTAACTCATTGTTGGCCAGCCCAGTCTGGGCTGGGTATTCCACAGTCCCCTCCAAACAAAGCCAGCCATTCACAGCCCCCTCCGAGAGGAGGTTTCAGATCATTCCTGTACTGTTTAACCTGACCCACATCTGACCCAACTCCCCTGCCCTACCAGTCACAAGGATTGGTCTAGAATGGATGCTTGACTGAAGGACTGAGGTCAGAGACCTTCTGATGTAGTCTGATACAAAAGCTGACTTGAGGGTGTCATTTATGATTACGCCAAACTGATCCACTTTCTTGGTAATTGCAATGGAGATATACTGCAAAAGAGAAGCAGGCACTTGATAATGGTAGGAGAAGGAAAACAGTAAAGAATTACACTCTTGTTACTTTAGGCAGCTCCTGCTAATAGCTGCCTAAAACACAAAGAGTGGAGCTAGATTCCATAAAGGGCTGGTCCTGGCAATCTGCATTTAAAATAGGCATTCCAGTATTTCTTTTTTTTTTTTTTTTGTATTTTTCTGAAGTTGGAAATGGGGAGGCAGTCAGACAGACTCCCGCATGTGCCCGACTGGGATCCACCCGGCACACCCACCAGGGGGCGATGCTCTGCCCATCTGGGGCATCGCTCTGTTGCAACCAGAGCCATTCTAGCGCCTGAGGCAGAGGCCACAGAGCCATCCTCAGCGCCCGGAGCCAACTTTGCTCCAATGGAGCCTTGGCTGTGGGAGGGGAAGAGAGAGACAAAGAGGAAGGAGAGGGGGAGGGGTGGAGAAGCAGATGGGTGCCTCTCCTGTGTGCCCTGGCCGGGAATCGAACCTGGGACTCCTGCACACCAGACCAATGCTCTATCACTGAGCCAACTGGCCAGGGCCCCCAGTATTTCTTATGCACCCTAAATCAGTGCTTTCCAATACAAATATAATGTAAGCTGCAAATGCAAACCACACATGTGACTTTAAACTTTCTGATAGCCATATCAAGAGATATAAACACAAACAAGTGACTTTGACTTTAATAGATTTTACTTCACCTGACATATTCAAGATATAATTATTTTAATGATGTAGTCAATATGAAATAGTTATGAGATATTTTATATTCTTCCCTTTTGATTATGTCTTTGAAATCCAATGTGTATTTTTACAGCCCATCTCAATTTGGACAAGCCACATTTAAAGTGTTCAATAGTCACATGTCTAGTGGCTACTGTGTTGAACAGTGCAGCGCTAATATTTGGGCCTTATTGGCTCACACAAATGAGAGCTCACGGCTGGGACACTCCCCATACGTACTTGATTAAAGGAAATAGGGCTAGATTTTTTTACGCGTAAGGGGAGAGGAGTAGTATTTAGAAAGGTCTTCTACAAGCATGTGAGTTATGAAGTGAGCTTCAAGATCTCAAATGTCACTTTTCAAGGAAAAATGTTGCTGGTTTACTTTTCAAATATATTGCTCTTCATTAAAACTCATTAGCTTAGCCCTGGCTGGATAGCTCAGTTGGTTAGAGCATTGTCCTGATATGCAAAGATCGTGGGTTCCATCCCTGGTTAGGGCACATATTGAAACAGATCGCTATTTCTGTCTCTTTCTGAACTTAAATAAATTAAAAAAAATTATTAGCGCTAAAAATGCTGTGGCACACACAAAATGACAAGATCCATGCAATTCTCAGTGCTTTAACTATACAGTAGTTCTCTTATGCTTCAGGAGTTCTAACAGAATGCAAATAAGCAAGGGTGTCATTTTTATAGGGATCATCTTGAAACTATTCTCGTTATTAGGAAAGGAAATCATTTGAATATGTCATACTTGTTAAAACACACCTCCCAAAATGTTGTGGTTGAGGATACCTTTTCTAGGGACATTCTTGAAAGGGAGCTCTCAGACCCTTGGGAGTTAGAATTCAAAACTGAAATCCATTCATTTATTCATTTGATCATTGGAGGGGTATGGTTTGCACAGAAGTGTGCTGGGTACAGATAAAGGGCTAGAGGAATTCTGAAGAGGAGAGGTGACCTCTTGGGGCATGTGGTGGGGAGAAAGGATAGAGAAGACATTGTAGAGGAAACAGTGACAAAAAAAAAAAAAGTGGTTCATGGAAAGTCAGGCTACCAAGGCCGGATATCATATGGCAGGTATTGGAGAGTCATCACTGGTTTATGAAGTGGGAAGTCACATGGTCAGATAAATTTGGGAGTAGTGCCAAAGATTTCAGAATAAGGGCACCAATTAGGCAACCAGCATTCATGAAAAGAAACATTATGCTATTTTTGTTCATGAAAAGAAATATAAAGAGGTCATAAAAAACTGAATTTGAATAATGGGAATAGGGCAAAGCATCACTCCCTAGTGAGCTTGCTGGATGCATGTGGGAGTCTGTCTCTGCCTCCCCTCATCTCACTGAATAAACAAACAAACAAACAAAAAATAATGGGAATAGAGTACGGGAATGAAATCAGTGAGTATTAGCAAATGACAACGGATTATGAAGGGAGGAGAGGAGAGATCAGAGGTGACTCAGACTTACACTCTGCAACTAGAACATTAGTGGTTCCTGATCAGAAACGGGAGAGGAGGATAATTAGATTCAGTTTCCTTATCTGTTACATGAAATGAATGATACACCCCTCATACTGTTCCTGCTACTAACATTGATCAGTACCCACTACCATCATCCTCATTTTATTTTATTTAAAAAAAAAGTGTATTTATTGATTGATTGTAGAGAGGAGGGAGAGAGAAAGAAACATTGATTTGTTCCACTTACTTTTGCATTCATTCGTTGACTCCTGTATGAGCCCTGATGGGGAATCAAACCTGTAACCTTGGCATATCTTGATGATGTTCTAACCAACTGAGCTACCTAGTCTGGACATCATCCTCATTTTATAGATAAAAATACTGAAGCAAAAAGCCAAGATTCAAAGCCAGGCACTCTGACCCCAGAGTCCACCCTTTAGAGCAGGGGTCCCCAAACTACGGCCCGCCGGCCAGCCCGCCGGCCGCATGCGGCCCCCTGAGGCCATTTATCCGGCCCCCGCCACACTTCCAGAAGGGGCACCTCTTTCATTGGTGGTCAGTGAGAGGAGCATAGTTCTCATTGAAATACTGGTCAGTTTGTTGATTTAAATTTACTTGTTTATTTTAAATATTGTATTTGTTCCTGTTTTGTTTTTTTACTTTAAAATAAGATATGTGCAGTGTGCATAGGGATTTGTTCATAGTTTTTTTTATAGTCCGGCCCTCCAGCGGTCTGAGGGACAGTGAACTGGCCCCCTGTGTAAAAAGTTTGGGGACCCCTGCTTTAGAGCATAGCTGCTACATAACTTCTTAGCAATCAGAAATAAAGCACTTGGCACATAAGAGAGGTCTTGGAATCCTCATTACTTAGAGTGAGAGCTTGTTAGAAATACAGACTCTCAGGCCCTGCCCCAGACCTACTAGATCAGAAGCGGCTTTTTAGCAAGATCTCTGTGTGATTTGTGGACACACTGATATTCCAGGAAATCCCTGGTCCTCAGACTTGTTGGTGCATTGAAATAACTTGGAGAAATTTAAAAAATAGTGATGGCTGCGACCCAGAGATTCTGATTTAATTAGCTCGGGATATTGCTGGGCTTCAGAATTTTAAAAATTCCCCCGGTGAGTCTAATATGCTGCCAAGTTTGAGAATCACTATTATAAATGTTAAGCTTCCTTTCACTCATTTCCCTTCCATACTTCACTGAGAGGAAATGGATTGTTGGTATGAGTGTCTGAAGTAAGACATCAGAAGTTAAACACTGGCAAGTCCCAGTATTCACATTGTAGTTGGTACCAGGTCAGGTCCATAGACTCAGGTAGAGAAGACAGTACATTGCTTTATTATTTATGTTGAACTCCCATTCGGTGGAGGGTGTGTCTTTTCTCTAAAATGTTTTTGTACATCAGAGTTTTAGGGAACTTCTGTGACTGTGACTAGGAAACCCGTATCATCCTTGATGTCATCTATCCAAGACTGTGTTCACTAAGTCAGTCATTTTTCTTCCAATTGAAAACAAAGTCTCCCAACCCAGAAATCCTCTTCGCAAAGATGGTAGAGAAAGAAAACACTTTTATTATTGAATGAACATAAAGCCAGGATGTGATGTGCATTCCAGGCAATCTGCGATTGTCAAGGACAGAAAAGAATCTCACTCCTTTATACAGCCAAGCAGATAATTACCCATCACACACATGTTCTCAAGACAAGTGACAACTAATCCTCAAGTCAGAGGACCTGGCAGCACCACTTGTCACACAGAGTTCACCTGGTAATTGTGACTTTGCCTAGTACTTAGGGTGGCCATCTCTGATCGCTCATGGGCTTCATGTAAAGGAAGAATATACTTTTTTTTATAACAAGAGGTAGGTTTGGAGACAAGCTCCTACCTTCCCACAGATGCAATTTTCCCTGGATGTTTACATTCCAGGTTCCTGGGTCATAAACTTGGCCAAAGGCTTATTTAGCTTTTAAAAAGACTTACTTACATCTCAAAGAAACTGAGAAAGAATGTACAATTGCAACGTCTTTAAGTAAATGCTGTCAAGGAAAGGGAGGGGAGGCATTTGCCTCCCCTCATTTCAATAGGGCAGCGGTTCTCAACCTGTGGGTCACAACCCCTGTGTTTTGGTTGTTAGACCCCCGCCGGGGTCGCGACCCACAAGTTGAGAACCGCTGCAATAGGGAGAATGAAGCTCTTATTTTTTTCTTTCCTTCTTTCTTTTTTCTTTTCTTTCTTTTTTTTTTTTTTTTTTGTATTTTTCTGAAGCTGGAAACGGGGAGAGACAGTCAGACAGACTCCCGCATGCGCTCGACCGGGATCCACCCGGCACGCCCACCAGGGGGCGATGCTCTGCCCCTCCGGGGCATCGCTCTGCCATGACCAGAGCCACTCTAGCGCCTGGGGCAGAGGCCAAGGAGCCATCCCCAGCGCCCGGGCCATCTTTGCTCCAATGCAGCCTGGGCTGCGGGAGGGGAAGAGACAGAGAGGAAGGAGAGGGGGAGGGGTGGAGAAACAGATGGGCGCTTCTCCTATGTGCCCTGGCCGGGAATCGAACCCGGGTCCCCCGCACGCCAGGCTGACGCTCTACCACTGAGCCAACCGGCCAGGGCCCCTTCCTTCCTTCCTTCCTTCCTTCCTTCCTTCCTTCCTTCCTTCCTTCCTTCCTTCCTTCCTTCCTTCCTTCCTTCCTTCCTTCCTTCCTTCCTTCCTTCCTTCCTTCCTTCCTTCCTTCCTTCCTTCCTTCCTTCCTTCCTTCCTTCCTTCCTTCCTTCCTTCCTTCCTTCCTTCCTTCCTTCCTTCCTTCCTTCCTTCCTTCCTTCCTTCCTTCCTTCCTTCCTTCCTTCCTTCCTTCCTTCCTTCCTTCCTCCCTTCCTCCCTTCCTCCCTCCCTCCCTCCCTTCCTTTCTTCCTTCCTTCCTTCCTTTTATTGTGTTTACATAGACTCAAGTGTCCTACCGAGTACATCCGCCGCCCCCCCCCCCCCCCCCCCCCCCCGGTATCCCACTCAACCTCCCCCTCCCCCCTTCCCTCCAGGATTTGCTTTCCTGCTCTCTATAACGCTGTGTTATGTGTATATAATTTCACCAATCTCTTTCCTTTCTCTGATCCCATCCTCTCATCCCCTTTCCCTCTGTCTGCTTTCCCTCTGGTCCCTTTGATCCCTCCTCTGCCTCTATTCCGCTCCTCAGTTCACATTGTTCATTGGATTCCTCAAATGAGTGGTCATATGATATTTTTCTTTCTCTGCCTGGCTTATGGAAACTATTATGCTAAGTGAAGCTCTTATTTTTAACTCGTGTTTGCCCTTGCTTCCCCCAGCCCCCTCTTCCACACCTCCTTCCAGGCTCCGGGGCTGGAGAATCACTCTTATGTTTCAGTGTGCCAGTGGCTTAGAAACATCAAGTAGATTGTGGCTCCATCTGCCAGACACACTGTGCAGCTGTAATCTATTTGGCTCTTGGGCCGCAGTCGAAGAAGTGGGGCCAGTGCTCCGGAGGAGTCAGCTCCTCAAACTCACCTCCAGTTTTGCTGCTTTGCAGGCGCTCTGGAGAAGCAGAGCCTGGGGTTCCTCTCTCGGGGACCCACCTGGGCTGCTGTCTCATCACCCCTCCTTTCTCCCTTCTCCCTTCAGTTCACAGGATGCTCTTCAATCCTTGAGGGTTCGAGTCTGGAAGGTTAAGTCCCAAGACCTGCTTGTCTGGTTCATGGCTTTGTCCTCACTTTGTAGCTCTGTGGCTGGCACAGAGAAGGCAGACAATTAAAATGTGTAGAATGAATGTTGTTTTCTGAGCATCTTGTCTGGACCCTGGGGCCTCTTCATTCTAAGACCAAGGACTGGGGGATGGCTTTGTTCTTACTTTGAAACAGAAAACCCCTTGGCAATGAACAAAGAGTAATCTGTGTGCTTGAAGGAGGTTGGAGGGGGTGATGAGGGGGATAAACTGCCGGGAGACAGATAAGTAGCTCAAAAACATTACACTCCTCACAGTTTTAGTATTTATGAAGTCAAGCAAATTAGACATGTACTCATCTTTCATCTTGGTGAATTTTTAGTGAGCAACATGCTGGGATTTTGGCATTAACTTTGGGGGAAATAGCATCTCTTCTAACCTGTTTGTACTTAAGATGGGATTTTTACTTTAAGGAAGAAAAAAATTTGAAAGGAAAATAATAAATTAATTTATTTTTATGTAATACATTTGGGCAAACCCAGCCAGGGCTTTAATTACATTTTTTTTTTTTTCACAAGCTTGGAAGAAGTGGTAATCTGACTTTAGCTATTAAATGAATGGCATTTAAAATATATTGATTAACAAGTTTGATTTTAAGTGAGGTTCAAAATGCTGGGTAATTGTTTTTTTCTTAATCAGACTGTCAACATCTCAAGGGCAAAGAGTGCATGTCTTATGTTTCTTTGGAACCTGCTCCCTCTCCCACTAATTTAGTGGATTTTCCCTTTAGTCCCTTATATTTAACACTTATTTAATACTTTTGAACAAATGAATGAATATCAGAGTGTTTGATGATCTTTTATTGGCTTTGTACCTTATCTTGAAAATGAAATGATTACTGTTAAACTTCTCTTTAAAATGTTCTGGGAATGTTCATTGCAAGGTTCAGGTTTGTTTTGACTGTCTCATTCTATAACTAGGAGGGGAGTTGTTCTTTCAGAGATGACTGTTGTGTATTTGGGACAGCATGGTCATCTTGTCCTCTCGGGCGTGGAGCTGTGTTCAGATCAGAGATGCTAAACAATATACCAGCAATTATTCAGTTTAATACAACTTAATTACATGGATCAGCGATTTTCAACCTTTCTCATCTCATGGCACAAAAACTCATTACTAAACTTCTATGACACACCAAAAAAAATTTTTTTGCCGATCTGACAAAAAAAAAGGTATAATTTTGATTCATTCACACCAGATGGTTATTGTGTTGGCTGTTGTCATTTTTTTAATTTGACAATCTAAAAGAAAAGAAGTCAGTGCCCCTGACTAAATAGTCAAGTACTGTATATATATTTTTTAAATTTTATTTATTTATTTATTTTTTACAGAGACAGAGAGTGAGTCAGAGAGAGGGATAGACAGGGACAGACAGACAGGAACGGAGAGAGATGAGAAGCATCAATCATCAGTCTTTCATTGCGCATTGCAACACCCCAGTTGACATTGATTGCTTTCTCATATGTGCCCTGACCGCGGGCCTTCAGCAGACCGAGCAACCCCCTGCTGGAGCCAGTGACCTTGGGTTCAAACTGGTGGGCCTTCCCTCAAACCAGATGAGCCCGCACTCAAGCTGGCGACCTCAGGGTCTTGAACTTGGGTCCTCCGCATCCCAATCCGATGCTCTATCCACTGCGCCACTGCCTTGTCAGGCAAGTACTGTATATTTTAAAAATCTTGCAGGGCCCTGGCTGGGTGGCTCAGTAGATAAAGCATTATCCCAGTGCGCCGAGGTCACAGATTCGATCTCTGGTCAGGGCACTTATGAGAAGCAATCAGTGAGTGCACAACTAAGTGGAACAGCGAGTTGATGCTCCCCTCCCCCCAAACCAATGGAAAAATTAAAAAAGAAAAAAGAAAGAAAAACAAAACTGTTAGTAGGGCAGGCATAGTTGCCCTTTCCTGATTCCACATTCTGTTACACCTCTTACAAGTTATTTTCATACTCTTGCCTTCAGAAAAATTCATTATACTAATCCAGTGGTTCTCAAACTTTTTGAAGTCAGAGTGCACTTAAAAATCCTATAAATAATTGTAGGCGCACTATATACACACTTCTGAGAATTATGTTATAATAATTAAGTCAAATATTAAAGGAAAAACTATAAAGTCCAAGCGTGCTTTTATGGTAATTAAACAAAATAAATATGACAAAATTAAATTTATTCTGCCATTAAAAAACATTTTATGTTACATTTTTTTAAGTTATGCTTTTTAGAATTCGTAAAAAAGAGGGGTTAAAAACTAAAAAAAAACAACAAAAAAGTTATCTTTTAATATATATAGATACATTCTTAGTAAGATTTAGTAAATTTGGAAGGTCCCAGCAGGAATATGTTAAGTTTTTTCATTCTTGTGTTTATGAGAAACATGAGCCTGATGTGTCCTAGTGATTTCTTCAATATTTGGGCATATATTTGAAAGGCAAACTCTCATTTCCTCGTCAATACATTGAAGAATTCCTCTCTTTTTACTCTTAATTGTGTTGAGTGCAGAAAACCCCCACCATACATATCATCTTAACTTTACACCAAACAAAAGATAGAAGAAACTTGCTTCCAGTCTTTCTGGGGAACATGGAGGTAGTGTAAACAATCCAGCACCACAGCTTAACAGCTTTTTGCAACCTAATCAGACAAGTGAGGTAGGGGGTTGGGCAGACTGTCAGCTTACAGCCAATTCCCCACACCTCTGTCCCCCAAAAATCTAAACTCCAAACCCTGTTGGTTTTCTGGTCCCCAACAGGCACATATTTCTCTGGAATACCTTAGGGCATACCTGGAAATCTTTTAGGGCACACCAGTGTGTCCTGGTGCACACTTTGAGAACCACTGTACTAATCCTTTAAGCTTCAACTCCTTCTTGATCACTTTTTTCAAATGTCTCATCTCATCAGTGGCTTAGCCCATCAATCATTGCTGGCTCCAGAAATGAAATTTGGTGATTTGTTGAGATACAGGTATGACAAGTTCAGTTACTTTCAAAAATCATTATCTTTGAAGTTCTCCAGTTAGCCAGAAAACAGTGACTCATACCTTGAAAGAAGTGGTCACTGATGTCAGCACTGTCTAAGAATTAGAAAAACATTTTCAGTTCTCTTTAAAAAATCTTAAGTGTTAATCTTTTAGTATTAACTTTGATCTCTTTTCTACTACATATATGATTCTCTATTCTACCTTTGTTGGTTTAGCTATATTATTACTGCACTTGCCATGTTATAAGCAATCTATAACTTTTTTTTTTTTTTTGTATTTTTCTGAAGCTGGCAACGGGGAGAGACAAAGTCAGACAGACTCCCGCATGCGCCCGACCGGGATCCACCCGGCACGCCCACCAGGGGTGATGCTCTGCCCACCAGGGGGCGATGCTCTGCCCCTCCAGGGCGTCGCTCTGTTGCGACCAGAGCCACTCTAGCACCTGGGGCAGAGGCCAAGGAGCCATCCCCAGCGCCCCGGCCATCTTTGCTCCAATGGAGCCTCTCTGTGGAAGGGGAAGAGAGAGACAGAGAGGAAGGAGAGGGGGAAGTTGTGGAGAAGCAGATGGGCGCTTCTCCTGTGTGCCCTGGCCGGGAATTGAACTCAGGACTTCTGCATGCCAGGCTGACGCTCTACCACTGAGCCAACCGGCCAGGGCCTCTATAACTTTTTTTTTTTGAGTGAGTCAAGTACATAAAAGATAGAATTTGCTTGATTCCTTTCTGAATATGGCATGCATGCTTTTGTCTGTGACTCAATTTTGGAAAGGACTTCTTTCGCCGTTGTTAGTATCAGACAGTGTTCCGATTCACTTTGCAAGAAAAAAGATGCAATGTACAGACATTTTCTCTCTTCTGTCATAACTTCTCTTTCAAGTAAAACAGATAACCTTTTACACTCAAAAAAAGGGATGTAAGGTTTTGCGATTTCACAGAAAGAGAGTACCTCACTCCTCACCCTCTGGGCTGAGCAGAGCATTTTGTGCTATACTGACATTGAGGCGTCTCAGCTAATTTGAGGGCTTAGTATTTGCAAAACGGGGCTGATTACCTGCAGTTAATAGTTTTGCTTCCAGATGTTTTTCATTCATGGATACTTTTCTGTCTGAGTTATTTATAGAAGAAGCCCAAGATCTTTTTTTTTTTTTTCGTTCTTAAGAGCTTTTAAAAATAAACTTCATTAGGAAATATAATAGTTTGGAAACATACTGCTGAGGTGAAATCATGAAATTTCTCTGTGCACAAATTGGTTTTTGGTGACTTCCCCCAGGAGGAGCCTTTTCCATTCCAGGGCTCCCGAAGCTTTCTGTCTTCTGGAGAAGAGTTCTATCTCTGGGGCTTGCAAAGCCTACTCCTGTTCATTCGTCTGCGTTGCAGAATCGAATGTGTCAGCAGTGGTGGCAATCTGCTGTTGTAGAACTGAACTCTGAGATACCATTACAAAACAGAGTCGGTAGCTGAGATAATTGCTTTCCCCAGGATTGCGATGAATATTTATTAGCTTCCCAAAGTGACTTTGTTCTCTGAATTTCTTAGAATATGCAAAATTTTAACTCTATATCATACTGTATTATAACTTATTATCTTTGACTATTGCAGTTTCTTGAAAACAGTTCCCAAGACTTTGGACAAGGCTTGTGATGGGCAGGTTGGGAGATAGTACCTGTCTGAAATGTCAGTTGTCTAGCTGTCCCTTCCAGCTGACAGCCAGCCAAGGTTTCCAGGCTGAACTTGATCTGTGATACAGTCTCATCTTTTTTTTTTTTTCCCCCTGTATTTTTCTGAAGCCGGAAACGGGGAGAGACAGTCAGACAGACTCCCGCATGCGCCCCACCGGGATCCACCCGGCACGCCCACCAGGGGGCCACGCTCTGCCCACCAGGGGGCGATGCTTTGCCCCTCCAGGGCGTCGCTCTGTTGCGACCAGAGCCACTCTAGCGCCTGGGACAGAGGCCAAGGAGCCATCCCCAGCGCCCGGGCCATCTTTGCTCCAGTGGAGCCTTGGCTGTGGGAGGGGAAGAGAGAGATAGAGAAGAAGGAGAGGGGGAGGGGTGGAGAGGCAGATGGGCGCTTCTCCTGTGTGCCCTGGCCGGGAATCGAACCCGGGACTTCTGCACACCAGGCTGACGCTCTACCACTGAGCCAACCGGCCAGGGCCTTTTTTTTTTTTTTTTTTTTTAATGATTTTATTTATTGATTTTACAGAGGGAAGTGAGAGAAGTGGACGGTGGGGATGAGACCTATCAACTCATAGTTGCTTCGTTAGTTATTTGTTGATTGCTTCTCATATGTGCCTTGACCAGGCAATCCCAGGGTTCAGACCAGCGACCTCAGCGTTCCAGGTCAACGCTTTATCCACTGCGCCACCACAGGTGAGGCCATTCTCATTTTGTCCTTTATATTCCATTTAAATACAACAAAAAGTGGTAGAAGTGTTACCTTAATGTTTGCTTCTTTCCTCCTTATTATTTCACATTGACAGTGATATTAGAAGTGACATTATATTAGAGTGACATTGATATTAATTGTGTGTTTTTTTAAAACAGAGCTTGATCGGTTTTTCCTGTTCTTCAAGTGACATATTTGAGCCACTGATAATTTGAAGTGATTTATTACTCGTAGCATTTTGTTACTTAAGGAAATTGGAGACATGGCTGGAGCTCCATCCTGGATGACTTTGTCTCCGCTTGTAGATCTTTTGAACATTCTAATTCCATGATATCATTGAGCAGGTTGGGGCTCCTTTCTACAGAGTCCTTTGGCAAGTCCTTCTACAAGTCCTCAAGTCCTTTGGCTGTTTTCTTTTCTCTGCCAACTATAAACTTTTGTTTCTTGTTTCTAATCTCTGTGGGGATGGATGCCACTTCCAGCATTCTCAGCATTCTTGCCCATTGTTCCGTGAGGTCAGAAGGACAAGAACTACCTTCTGAACCTGGACCAAAAAGTCCACAGACAAAAATTCATATGCAAGTAGGCACTGGCTCTTCCTTCTGATGGAGAAGTCTAACTCTTAGAAGAAAGAAATACATTTCTCTAATTGAAAAGTTGACTAGAGAGCTGAACTTTAGTTTCAAAATAGAACATATGCCTGTTGTGTGGTTTTAAAATAACTTAAGGGCAGGTAATAATGTGTGAACACCCAGTTTTTAGCACTTGATTCAGCACTCTAAATATATTTTATGATCCAAAATGGTTCAATAATTCTACTTTTAGAAATTGAATGTGCTTTTAATACATTATACTGCTTCTCAGTGTGTTCTAGCCATTCCTATAACTCAGGGGTCGGGAACCTTTTTGGCTGAGAGAGCCATAAACACCACATATTTTAAAATGTAATTCTGTGAGAGCCATACAATGACCCGTGTACGTTAGGCGTTATCCAATAAAAATTTGGTGTTGTCCCGGATGATAGCTGTGATTGGCTCCAGCCACCCGCAGCCATGAACATGAGCTGTAGGAAATGAATGGATTGTAATACATGAGAATGTTTTATATTTTCAACATTATTATTTATTTTATTAAAGATTTGTTTGTGAGCCAGATGCAGCCATCAAAAGAGCCACATCTGGCTCGCAAGCCATAGGTTCCCGACCTCTGCTATAACTGCAAACAATCATTTAGTACAAAGGCAGCATTTGAACATGTCAAGGAAATGCAGAATGAGGGTTATTTTCACCTCAAGATGGTTTTCAGAGTAGCTACATATGGTGACCTTGACATGAGAATAATGCTAGCCATAAACATATGTCCCAGGTGGTAGGGGACTAGAAGACCAGATCTGGGAACAGTCACAGAGAGACGCTTTCTGATGTGGCTGTAATGGTCCGGGAGACCAGAGGCTGTGCTGCACTCAGCTGGTTTCCATTTCTGCCCTTCTGCCATGAATCTGGGCTGGAGCAGCTGGTTCATACATCTTAATTTTTCAGTACAGCAGAAACATCTAAAATTTAATTTTTAATTATTATTTAATTTTTTTGATTATAGTTTGCATTCATTGTTTTGTATTAGTTTCAGGTGTACAACACAGCAGATAGATATTCAGCTACTTCATAGTGTCCCCTTCGATAATTCAAGTGTCCACCTGCAAGATTTAATTTACTGTAATGCTTTGATGGGAAATCTGTTTGATGTAAAACAATGTAACATTGCTTCTTTTTTCTGAGTAGTGGTTTCATGCTTGGCTATTTATTCTGGAAATTTCTCATTTGATTTTTTACCACCAGAAATTTTGTGCTGGTCTGCAAAAGAGTTAGCCACCCTGATGTTGTGTGAAGGTTATAGACCCAGGAATAGTTTATTTTGCTTATGCTCAGGCTGATTTCTGTCCCCAAAATAATTCTTCTATTTTCACTGGTCCCCAAGTGTAAAAAAGTTGAAAACTACTGAAGCAGAAGTCTTGTTGTGCTTTTGGGTTCATTTTTATGTTCTATTCAATGTGCCTAGAAAAACTATATTTTTAGGTTGTCTTGATTACTAAGGTTTAGTACTCCATATAGTTGTTATTGATTTTATATTTGAAGGTATAATTTACATGAATTATATTCATGTTCATCCTTTTGTAATTTTAAAATTGAATTTTTTGGCCAAGTCCAACGCTCTTTTTCTTGATGATTGGTTTGTAGGGTTGATTTTCTAATTTGTGATCTGCTCATATTAAGTTCCTTGAGTGGGGCTCTTCATATCTGGCTTTGTCCTATGTCTGTTTCTTCCTGGGACTGACATTATACCACCTCCTACCTTGCCTTAATAGTCTTCAGTATTCCAAGCAAGACAAGACAACCATGTATACCAACCACCAAGAGGGTAATAGACCTCATCAACAGAGAATGGGAAAAAGAAACGCCAGCACGGCTGACAATTTCTGGCTAGATGTGTGGTTTGATTTGGCATAGGAACAATATCTGAGCATCTCTTCTCTTTGGGGCTTTCAAGGTTTTCAGAAATTTAGCACCATATCACATATTCCAACTTACTTCCCAAGACTTTTATTTTTACATATTTATTTAAAAATTTTTTACATTGACTTGAGAGAGAGAGAGAGAGAAATATAGAGAGAGAGAGAGAAGGGAAGAAAGTGAGAGAGGGAGAGAGAGAGAGAGAGAGAGAAGCATCAACTTGTTCCACTTAGTTGTTCCATTTAGTTATGCACTCATTAATTGCTTCTTGTATGTGCGGGACTGGAAGTCAGACTCCCAACCTCTGGCACGCTGGGTCCATGCTTTATCCTCTGAGCTACCCAGTTAGGCTCAAGACTTTTATTTTGAACAGTCTCCTAAATGTCCTATAAGCACACGACGTCAGAGTCCTGTGGCACTTCTGGTGAATGTTGTAGAATCAAATCTTTTACTGTTAACACCCTTGGGAGTTTGCTGTCCTCTTTGTGTTTTAGTTTTTCTCTCCAACTAAAACATAGCTTCTTGAAGTAGGAGGCAAATCTCACATTACTTTTTATCAATGATGGATATTAAGGAACTAGGCATTATTAATTACAGACTGATAAATCTAATAATGGCATCCTTCTCTGTGGGCTCAGCTCTTGGTTATAGTTTTAGGGATACTGAGGTTTAATTTCAGCTATCACTGAGTTCTAATGGGATGTTGTTAAAAATGCCCATGTATGAAAGTATAATCTTGATTTTTATGAAGAAGGTACTGTGTAAATAATGAGTTAATGTTAGTAACATAACAGTGAACTAGATCATAACTGACAGCTTCGTTTCTAGGTAAAATTAAGTTTCTTTAAAAAAGTTCATCAATGATTCGATTAACTTGCTAAAGGAAGTTTATTGAAGCATAGAAACAATTAGAGCAAAGTTGTCATTTCAACTTTTTCAAGAGCATTCTAATAAGAAAAGAGGCTGCAGAAAAATTGGTTAGTCATCCATTTCTGCATAGAAAACTTTTCCCTGAAGTAATCCAGAAAGATGGCTGATGGGTGTGATGTCTTCATTTGTGCCCTTTAGATTTTTTTTCTCTGAAAGACACTTATTGATCTGGGAATTTCTCATTAGATTTTCACCTCAGAAATATTGCTGACTTGAGATGAGACGACTTTGCCATCCACCACCTCCTCTATGATGGTCTTCGTTACCCTAGTCTTGCTTGGATCTGAAAATCATAGAATCGCAATGTCAGTCGGGAAGTGATCTGGAGAAATACGGATGCTTTCATGCAGGGTGTTCTCTCCAGGTGCGGTTATGTAAACAACAGAATATACTTTTCATATGACAAGCAAAACATGTTTGTCATGTTTTTACTTTTAAATGATAAGATTATGAACATTAAAAAAATGCCTACCTCTTCCTTGGCTGGAGCAGCTTCCAGATCTTGAGTCACTGGATATGGGATCCTTGGGTCCCGGGTTTTTGGATCCTGAGTTTCTAAAATCAGATCCTCCAAAACCAGAACCACTAGAGAGAAAAAAAAGATTGTTTTCCTTTGCATTTTGCAAAGGCAGGAGAAACCCTCCATGCAGAGGGCTCTCCGCAACGAAGGTAGATGTCATTTGATTGGACTGTATTTGTGGCTTTATAAATGTAAGTGCAGCCCCTAAGCCCCTTTCTGGTTTCAGGACATAAATATACCAACATGTCTTTCAACGCATTATGACTGTCATTTACCTTCCCTCTCCGTCCAGCAGGCGGCGGTAGGTCTCGATCTCCATCTCCAGGCGGGTCTTGACGTTCAGCAGTTGCTCATATTCTGCGTTCTGGCATTCTGTCTGGCCCCGGATCTGACAGATCTGCTCCTCCAGGCTGCTGATCTGCACCTGAATTTCTGACAGCTGGGTCATGTAGTTAGCCTCTGTGTCGGCCAGGGTCCCTTCCAAGGAGTTTTTCTAAGAAAAAAAAATTATGATGAAAATAAGTCACCGATGATTTTTAAAAACTACAACATTTGTAAGGTTCCGGGAGATGTCTACCTTCACCAAGCTACAAGCTATATTGTTATGTCATTGCTTTCTTAATTTTTGTTGGTATTACTTTTTTTTTTTTAACTAAATCTTTTATGGAAATAGGGTATATTATCTTTAAATGAAATGTTTTATGCTTTCTATGACCACAGTACAGTCCTCCTTAATACTGCTTTTATTATGTGCCAAGTGGACCATCTTGGCAAAGGGAAAAACTGAATCCTTTAGCTCCCAGTTGGAGGCTTTACAAAACTCTTTGCAACATACCATGGCCAGTTGGGACTGAAGCTCAATTTCCAGGGCCTGCAGAGTCCGTTTCAGTTCTGTTATCTCACTCCTGGCGGAAGAGGCTGCCCCGGCATCAGTGGAGATCTGTGCTTGCAGTGATGCACTCTAAATTAAAATAAAATGCAGTCAGTGTGGGCTGATGGAGTGAGCGAAGTGGCTTCTGAGTTGCTACCGGCTTAGCCACTCAGCGGTGATAACCTACCTGCTTGTTGAACTGCTCCTCGGCCTCCCGGCGGTTTTGCTCAGCCAGTTCCTCATACTGTGCCCTCATGTCATTCAGTAACTTGGTCAGGTCGGTTCCTGGGGCAGCATTCATTTCTACTGTCACATCCCCACCGGAGCTTCCTTGCATATTCTTCATTTCCTAGCATAAAGGGGAAAAAAAATAAAGTCCTGGACACTTGGCTCAGCAGTAGAGCATCGGCCTAGTGAGTGGATGTCCCAGATTCGATTCCCAGTTAGGGCACACAGGAGATGTGCCAATCTACTTCTATACCCTCCTCCTCTCATTTCTTCTCTCTCTCACTCTTTCTCTCTCTTCCTCTCCTGCAGCCATGGCTTGATTGGAGCAAGTTGGCCCCAGGTGCTAAGGATGGTTCCATGGCCTCTGCCTCAGGTGCTAAGAAGAGCCTGGTTGCTGAGCAATGGAGCAATTTCTTAGATGGGCAGAGCATCGCCCCCTAGTGAGCTTGCTGGGTGGATCCTGGTTGGGGGTACATGTGGAAGTCTGTCTCTCTACCTCTCCTCCTCTCACTGAATAAAAAAAGAATAAAAAAAGAGAGAAAACACCAGAGCAATGCAAATGGAATAACAATGGACTTCCTAAAATGCATAGTTGAAACTAGGACATTGAAGGGAAACCAGTCCCCTACCCTCCATCACCAACTTCAGATATAATTTGGTCGTTATTATTATTTTTTTTTCTGGTCATAGGAGTTGGAAATCCATGCAGATAGAATTTATTTTATTTTTATAGAATGGCTATTGGGAAACAGATGTCAGAATTGTTTAATAATATGGACCATGTTCCCACCTCCTCATGGTTCTTCTTCAGGTAGGCCAGCTCCTCTGTGAGGCTCTCAGCCTGCATCTCTAGGTTGGAACGAGTCATGGTCAGGTCATCCAGGACTTTCCGAAGGCCACTGATGTCGGCCTCCACGTTCTGCCGGAGATGCAGCTCATTCTCATATCTGGAAGGGGCAGCAGTAAGACAGCAGAGTACACTTCAAAGAGTATGTCCATTCTTGTATGTTCAAGAAAGAGTTTGCTCCTCTGAGCTATTTTATAAACAAAGGCTACTAAGTTTTCTTTTAGGAATTTTTCCCCTGTAAAAAAATATATAAGCCTAATGCTAATTCTATTGATTGCAAATCTTTTTTAATGACAAAAATTTTATAAAATATTTCAAAAATTTGTCTTTTTTTTCTTATTAGTGGAATGATAACTTTTAAAGTTTACATTTGGAATATTTGTGAATTTAGGTCTTGATCTCCTAAAAGACTAAAAACACTTTTATAGAATAAATAAAGCAAGTAGATAGAATTTTACTTTTTCTACAGCATTTGTTTTCAAGTCTTTACTTTTCTTACTTCAGTCTGAAGTCATCGGCAGCCAGTCTGGCATTGTCAATCTGCAACATGACCCCAGCATTTTCAATAGTGGCATTAATTATCTAGAAAAGGCAAAAATAGTGAATGAATCATAGGTGAGTTTTATGTTCTGTCTGCATGCCCACCTGTGAAGGTAGATGCCCCTTGGTTAGCTTTTAAAGGTGAATTGCTTTGAAAACTTGCTTTGGAATGGCACCGGCATCAATGACCCGGTGTATTTGGACTACATCTTTCTGCAAAGAGGTAACAGTTTGCAGTTACTGGAATAGGCATATAATGTTTTACAGAACATAGCTCTCTGCATACTTCCAGGGCTTTGGAAGAAAAATTATTATTATTATTTTTTTTCATTTTTCTGAAGCTGGAAACAGGGAGAGACAGTCAGACAGACTCCCGCATGCGCCGGACCGGGATCCACCCGGCACGCCCACCATGGGGCGGCGCTCTGCCCACCAGGGGGCGATGCTCTGCCCATCCTGGGCGTCACCATATTGCGACCAGAGCCACTCTAGCGCCTGGGGCAGAGGCCGAGGAGCCATCCCCAGCGCCTGGGCCATCTTTGCTCCAATGGAGCCTTGGCTGCGGGAGGGGAAGAGAGAGACAGAGAGGAAAGCGCGGCGGAGGGGTGGAGAAGCAAATGGGCGTTTCTCCTGTGTGCCCTGGCCGGGAATCGAACCCGGGTCCTCCGCACGCTAGGCCGACGCTCTACCGCTGAGCCAACCGGCCAGGGCCAAAGATAAATTATTTTATGAGCTCTTTAGAAAATAGCATGAAAAATGAGCTTCACTTCTTAAAAAGTCTTTAAAAATATTTTTTTCCATACAACCGTGACAAGAACACTTTAGACTTCACCACATTCTTATATAATATTTCCACCAGATTTTATAGAAAGAAAATAGTTATAAAGACTATCTAAATCTAGCAAGACACCAAAATATGTCAACCTATCAGAATTAATCACAAAATAGATTAAGCTAATATTGACTCATTGCCATCACTCATATATTCATGTTAATTAGCTGCCTGCCATTGTATAAATTTTACTGTTATGTAGAGATAACCCAAATTTGAGATACAAACAGAAAATGAATGAGGTTGAAAGCCATATGCAGTAGTGTCATGGTTAAAATATACCAAGTCCTATTTTACATATCCAGCAAGCAAATATGTTTTCAGATAATTCCCTGACTTAAAGTCTTCATCCCAGTACATGTTCTGAATAAAAGCAAAAGGGGCAATAGAAACTCAACAGTGGATAGGGTCTTACCTGATTCTTGAGATCCTCAATTATTGGATAGTACTTGCTGTAATCTCTTCCAGATCCACCATCTCTAGACCCAGGCCCATATTTATCATACCACTCCTTGATTTTGTTCTCCAGACCAGTGTTGGCCTCATCCAGGGCTCTGACCTTGTCTAGGTAATTGGCCAGGCGGTCATTGAGGTTCTGCATGGTTTGCTTTTCACCTCCAGAGAGAAGTCCCCCATCTCCAATACCACCACCCGTGCCACCACCATAGCTGCAGAAGCCGCCACTAGCACCACCACGGAATCCAGAACCCCCGCCAAAGCTAGAACCCCCGCCAAAGCCAGAACCCCCACCAAAGCCAGAACCCCCGCCAAAGCCAGCCCCAGGGCCTGAAGCACCTACCAAACCACTCCCTACTGAACAGCTACCAAGATCCCCTCCAAAGCCACCGCTTGATCCCCCACTCAGGCCACAGCTGCCGGCTCCTCCTCGGGAGCCCCGGGCAGAGGCGCCCCCCAGACCACATCTGCTTCTGCTACTGAAGCTGCCGCTGCCACCAGCAGACACCCTGACCGAGCTGCTCCCTCCAGCCCGGGAGGAGGAGATCCGAGATGAGCAAGACATGCTGCTTGTCCAGGCGAATGAGAGAGGAGAGAGTGGAGCGCGTGTTTGCAGGCTGCCTTTTTGGCCCTTATATACAGACATTTAGGGTGTTCCTTTTCTGTGTCACCTCTTAATCCCTGTTACAGTTTTGTTAATCTGCAATTAGATAATTTCTTTTTCCTGGACTCTGTTTACTGGCTCTTGTGCTGAAGCTGGGTCAGAGCCTTCAGGCATTTACTATATCAAGAAGAAAAAAAATAAGGTGGAGCAAAGCAAAAAAATTTTTTTTTCAGAATTACAGTTTTAATCTTTCAGAGGTTTTGATGACTGATACTTCTTTTCTGAAGGAGTAATTCTATTAAATTTGCTTTATGATTTCTCAATTGCAGGGCACATCCCCAGATTAACAAATGTCATTAAAATACTTAATATGATAAGGGTAATTTCCCATCAGACTTGTAACTTTTTGTTTGTATTGTTCTCTTAGAGTTGAAATTAGCCTTGGCACCAGCATTTGTTTTTAGATTTGTCTTTCTCTGTGATTATTTCAATCAGCATATTTCTGAGGTTGTTGATGTTTGTGATGTTTAGATTATTGTCTTCTTTGTATTTTGAGATCAAGTTAGATATTTTTACTGTTAATAAAGAAAACTTAAATAAATAATAGCCTTTCATGTACGATCATTGGATCTGGGCAACACGTTTATTTGAGCAGAGACTAAGAGAGATGGGAAAATTTTTAGGTGGATGTTTCAGCATCAGATCAGAGTGAACTGTGACTGGTATGTTGCTACAAAGACTGTGATCTTTCTGACCGAATTTGGGTCTGCTATGATGGTACCAAATCTCCTCTTCAGAATCAAACCTTAAGAAACTAAGAGGTGAGATTGAGTTCTTCTTTGTTTTGAAGATCTCTGGAGAAGGGGATTGGAATCCACTTGTGGTGACCAATGTTATGGAATCATTTGCAGATAATAAAATCTGGAGTTTCCCCAGTCTACTGTCTGCTCATTTCTTTTCTTTTCTGTTTAGTTGAAAAGACACTTAGAAATGACAACTCATATGCATTTCTGATAACTAATGTTATGAGTCATTATATAGATACTGAAATCTAGAATCCTCTCTAGCTCACTTTTTGCCTCCTGTTTTCCTGTCCCTTTCTCCTCTAGACCTTCCCATTCGCCTCTGCTAATAGTTTAAAAGTGTGTGTGTTTTAAAGACAAATGCTGTGTGATTCTACTTATACGAGGTACCCGGTGTAGTCAAGTTCCGAGACAGAAAACAGAACGGTGGGTGCTCAGGATTGGGAGACAGGCTGTGGGGGAGTTGTTGAATGGGTCTAGAGTCTCAGTTGTCAAGATAAAAAGAATTCTGGAGACTGGTTGCACAACAGTATCAATGTACTCAACACTACTGAACTACACACTTTCAAATGGTTAAGACGGCCATTTTTATGTTCTGTGTGTTTTACCATAATTTAAAAAGCATCTTTTTATAAAATTATAGATGCTTTCAAAAACATTTCTTGACCTTCTTAGCTTTATGCTCATGTAGCTCCCTGACTTTTATTTAAAACTTTCTCCTTTATCCTGGCAGTGTGTCTATTAGACCACGTCCAGGCTTTACTCCTTATATTTGATCATTTTTTATCCAATGTTCTGTCTTCTTTTTATTTTTCCTTAGACCACCTTTGCTTGGGACCCATTATGAAGTCGGTGGTAATTGCCTGTGCTGGGTGGCTCCTCAGCTTTTGTGTTCTACCTGTGTTGTTTTTGCAGTAGTGGTGTGTATCAGTCTTGTACCCAGGGTGCCTTCTTTTCAAGAAGTATGGGGTGTTTTGTAAACTTTAAATCGTTAAGCTGGGCGTAATTCTCATTACACCCTTCTCAAGAAGGTAAAAAATGCACCAGCCCTTACGGTCCATTGATATCTTGCCTCACCCCTCCCCAAAGCCATGAAACCAAATAAGTCTAAATGCTAATGATTTAATGGAAAGTGAATGCTGGAGACAGGAGGAACCATCACTGGACTTTTCCTTCCTCTTAAAGTTATGAAATGAAATCTTTCTACTTTCACAAAGGCTGACATTTGCTGAAAATAAGGTCTAAGGAAAGAAACAACAGTGAAGTGAAAGAAATCTGATACCACTGAGACATTCCCGAGCCAAGGTAGAGAGAGCTTTATGTAGAAAGACTGAGGAACATTTAGCACTGTCGCCTGTCTCTGAATTTTGCGTGGGGTTTGTGGCATTTTTCTTCCGTGGTCATCTTAAGTTGTAGCTGGTTCATTTTGGCAGCTTTATTTACCTTATGATTTGAGAGATCTGGACCTTTGAATTTCCTTTGGGGAGGCTTGCGATGACTGAGGTATTCTATCTTGTGTCTTATTTTTTTTTTTAGCTTTCTTGTTGATATAATTTTTTATTATATATAATAAAAATTGATATAATTTTAATGCTGACATATGCCTGTTTTTGTTTTTTAAAATTCAGCTTCAGGCCCTGGCCGGTTGGCTCAGCGGTAGAGCGTCGGCCTGGTGTGCGGGGGACCTGGGTTCGATTCCCGGCCAGGGCACATAGGAGAAGCGCCCATTTGCTTCTCCACACCCCCCCCTTCCTCTCTGTCTCTCTCTTCCCCTCCCACAGCCAAGGCTCCACTGGAGCAAAGATGGCCCGGGTGCTGGGGATGGCTCCTTGGCCTCTGCCCCAGGCGCTAGAGTGGCTCTGGTCGCAACAGAGCAACGCCCCGGAGGGGCAGAGCATCGCCCCCTGGTGGGCAGAGCGTCGCCCCCTGGTGGGCAGAGCGTCGCCCCTGGTGGGCGTGCCGGGTGGATCCCGGTCGGGCACATGCGGGAGTCTGTCTGACTGTCTTTCCCCGTTTCCAGCTTCAGAAAAATAAAAAAAAAAATAAAAAAATAAAAAAATAAAATAAAATAAAATTCAGCTTCAAAACCAAGTTCTTTTGAGGTGCTTCTCTGACACTATACTTCAGAGATGACCGCTGGGGAGGGCATTATTTAATACTCAAAGCAGCCATTACCGGCTTCAATTCTTTGCCTAATCAGGCAGTATATAAATATAGAAGTAAAAAAAAAATGCAGAGGTAAACCCACAGGATTTGCTTGTTTGTTAATATTTCCTTAAATGCAGTCTCATGCTCTCGTTCTGTGTACCCATGTCTTTTTTTCTCAGTGGTGAATCCATCAGCCTGAGCTCGATCCTGTGATTTGCATACTGTCTCGAATGCTGATGTTTAATGGAATAAAGGATTTTAATCACATACAGAAATACAATGCTGTTCTTGCCTGGAGTGTGAAGTGTTAGAATTCTTTTTTTTTTTTTTTATTGTGTTAGAATTCTTTGGTAAGCATTGGTCCCCATTGTTTTGAGACATCCCCAAATTTAATACTCTCTTTTATTTGAAATAACGACTTGCCAAAGTTCACAAGTTATTTATTGGCATTTCCTTCATCTGTAAAATGAAAACTTCAAGAATCTGGGGAAGTTCCAGTGGGGGAAACTGTCCAGAAATGCTGCCTTTGGCACTTAGAATTCAGTAGTTCAATATATGAAAATTAAAAAAAAGTGGACTGAACTTTATATATCTGGGCTCCCAGTTCAGTGCTGCCCTGAGTTATACACTGTTTTGAATTGTTTGTTATTAACAGTTTATTTTTACCTGTCAAGACTCATATAAACTACACTTCACTATAGAATATGACTTCTGTGATAAGTGCAGAATGATTTTCAAATAGTAAACATCAACATTTTTGTGAGATAGATATCAGTATTTTATTTATTTTTTTACAGAGACAGAGAGAGAGTCAGAGAGAGGGATAGACAGGGACAGAGAGACAGGAACAGAGAGAGATGAGAAGTATCAATCATTAATTTTTCGTTGCGACACCTTAGTTGTTCATTGATTGCTTTCTCATATGTGCCTTGACCGTGGGCCTTCAGCAGACCGAGTAACCCCTTGCTTGAGCCAGCGACCTTGGGTCCAAGCTGGTGAGCTTTGCTCAAACCAGATGAGCCCGCGCTCAAGCTGGTGACCTCGAGGTCTCAAACCTGGGTCTTCCGCATCCCAGTCCGACACTTCATCCACTGTGCCACTACCTGTTCAGGCGATATCAGTATTTTTTAAATTTCAGATTAATATTATATATATCATGTTTTTAGATTAGCAGGAAAATCAAATACTGAAAGGTGTTTGATAAATCTTTTCACTGATGAATCTTTTGCATTGAGAATAGAATGAACCCGGAATTCTATCTTCTGTTCATTCTAGAGAATATTCTGTTATGCTTTTCAAATAAAAGTGTAAGATCAGAATAGTTAAGAGAAGTAACAAGGAATAGAGTATTTGCTGAGTGTGGGCAGAAGTTTTTGTGGCAGATGGTGTGGAAAAAAGAAAAGCTCCCATCTGATGTGTGCACAGCCTCTTTATAATACCTAACATATTATAGATAGATAATACACAGTCCTTAAAGTAACTAAAAATAACACGGCTTGACTTGCTTCATGAGCAGCTTGGGTCACTGATTGCTTCTGCCCTTTTTTTTTTTTATGTGTTCTGGCTTTTAAACCTTTATTCTCCACCTTCTGGGTTTTTGATTCTGTGTGTGTGTGTGTTTGGGGGGCATTGGAGGGGCTGTTGGTGAAAGGAAGGCTGTTGGGGAGGGTCAGGGAAGCCGTGCCAGAGTCATTTGGGGACTTCTCTGCAGAGAATCACTGTATAGGTCAGTGTTCTGATGGTGGCCACTGTGAGCCTCACCAAGCTCAGCTACCTGGAAGAAAGAAAGATTTTGCAGTAATAAGTGTCCAGAGAAGCAACTTCCGGTGGGTCTGGCACCGTCTACAAATCGATTTCAGTCCTGTGCCAAAGGAGTTACAAATTATTTACAAAAATAGAACTGAAATGCACCATTTATATGACTGTTTCTCTTCTTTCACTCTTTCCTCTCCTTTTGTATCTTCTTTCTCATTATTCTTTCCTATTCTTTCTCTTTTTGTTTCAATTAAGCATATCTGTTTGAAGGTTTTCTCTTCTCCACTAGCATCTACTCAGTCATATCAGTTTGCCAAATTTTGTTCTGGGAGAAAAGGACTTAGCCTCATACTTGTTGAGTTTGAATTTTCTGGAATATTTTTAAACAGCTCAATTTTTCACTTTTTTCTGGAGATTGTTTAGTCTGTTTGTGAAGAGCTAAGAGAATGGGTGTGTGACTCTGTAAGAGCTGAGGTCCAGGGAGCAGAGTCAACACAGATGGAAGTAAGCACAGAGTTTACTGATCATTTTTGTATGAAAGGTTTTTTGGACCTTTCCTCATACCAAACAGACAATAGCTTCCTATCCAGAGAACCCACAGATATATATAACCCAGATTGTCATGTGAACTCTTGTTTCCCATTCTGTGTCCAGCCCCAGAGAAGGTGGCCTAAAGTTCATAACTTCTGGGGTGAAGAGGGGAGATGTGGCAGGTGGACAGGCAGGGTTGGGAGGGGTGGTGAGGGAAGTATGGGAAATGGGAGGCTGAGGATGAGTCAGGCCAACTAAACAGGCTGCAGATTCCTCCTGCAGCTGTGGCTTTCCTGGCAGTCGGCTCTACCCAGAAGCCTCTCTTGATTTTAGACAGAGAAGACAGACGCCAGCAGGTGGCGCTAACCTGCAACCAGGGCAGGTTGAACTTGTGCCTCTGGAATCTGGAGTGGGTTGCCTGGATAGCGGCACAGATTTCCCCTCCGTGTTGGAATGGATTTTTAGCATATTTTTATTAAGGCCTAGTTGTTTTCTTTTAATTTTGTTTTTCCTCTTACTGTATATCATTTTCTTGATACAAATATATCTTTCTTTTATTTCCGTAATCTCTGTGGAAATATTTTGCTGTATGCTATAAGATAACTAACACCCCCCCCACACACCTACCCCCACAACTTGGTTAACTAATTATTCCAGTAGGCTTTATTGGATAATCTACTTTTCCACAACTGATTTGAAGGTATCATTTTTATATATAAGTGAGGCTTTTTCTAGGTTTTGATTCCTGTGTCAGTGACACATTGTTTTAATTGTTGGAACTTTACACGATTTTTCAAGATTCTTGCTGCCTGTAAACAGACTCTGAGATGGAGAAATGGCTATGGAGGTTTACGGAGGAGCTTCTCTTGGGATACACCCGTAGGGAAGTGAGGAGGGAGGGGCTGACTGCAATGCTGTTTTATTTATTTATTTACTTTATTATTATTTTTAAAAATGTCTTTTTTCTTCTTTTCCAAGTGAGAGGAGGGGAGATAGAGAGACAGACTTTCACATGTGCCCTGACCGGGATTCACCTAGCAACACTCATCTGGGCCTGATGCTCTGCCCATTTGGGGCCATGCTCGGAACTGAGCTATTTTTAGCACCTGAGGCTGAGGCTCCATGGAGACGTCCTCGGCACTCAGGGTCGATGTGCTCAAACCAATCAAGCTATGGCCGCGGGAGGAGAAGAGAGAGAGAGAAAGAGAGAAGGAGAAGGGGAAGAGTAGAGAAGCAGATGGTCACTTCTCCTGTGTGCCCTGACTGGGGAATTGAACCTAGGACATCCACACATTGGGCCGATACTCTACCACTGAACCAACTGGCCAGGGCCTGCAATGCCGTTTTAATGGATACTTCAGCTGATCCTTTGGGGAGCTCTAGAGCTGGGCTGGCCCTTCAGATTGTCCAATTTGAGGCAAAGGGGCTGAGCCTCAGCCAGTTACCGGCCCATGGACATTCTGCTGGGAGGGGTAGAATCTTGGGCAAGGCAGCTCCCTGCTGCCCAGGGCAATGCCCAATAAAAGGCATAGCTGTGAGCTGCCAGCAGCCTATACTCCCAGCAACTAGGCGCTTGGTGCATCAGCCCTGGGCAATGTTTGCTATCTCAATATTTTGTCCTGTGGAAGCTGAAGTCATTCTTTATAATTAAAAAAAGGAACACTTGGTTTCCTATTTTCATTTGTATTAGTGTTCTCTTTTTAAGGAGAGAGTAGGTTCCTAAACGACAGATGTCATTTTAACTAACACGTATGATTGTGACACCATAAGAAAGCTGGAAAATGGCAGGGCTATCGGATATTTTATAATCACATCATGATCAATTTTGGCATGGTTTTGGCCTAATATAAAACAGTAGATTTTAAAAGTCAGTGTAGAACTATGAGATACCACTTAATATCTACTAGGATTACTATAGTAATAATAAAAAAGAACAATAACAAGTGTTGGCGAGGATGGAAAGGAATTGGACCCCTCATACCCTGCTGATGGGAATGTAAAGTAGTACGGTCATTGCAGAAAACAGTCTGGCAGGTCCTCAAAAGGTTAAACACAGAATTCATATATGACCCAACAATTCCACTTCTAGGTAGATAACCGAAGAGAAATGGAAACATGAAATGAAGCAAATGAAAACATTTTCATACAAAAGCTTGTACACGAATGCTCACAGCAGCATTATTTAGAATAGCAAAAAAAAAAAAAAATATATATATATATATATAAGTAAACTAAATGTTCATCATTTGATAAATGGATAAATTAAGCATAGTATATTGATACAATAGAGTATTATTCAGCGATAAAGGAATAGAGTACTGATACATGCTACAACACGGATGGATATTGACAACATCATGCTAGGTGAAAAAAGCCAGCTACAGAAGACCATCCTTGATACGATTCCATTTGTGTAAAAGTTTAGAATAAGTAAATTCATAGTGTATAAAGAAGATTAGAAGTTGTCTAGGGCTGGGGGGGATTTGTGGAGGAGAAAAGGGGAGTGACTGCAAATGGGTTCAGTTTCTTTCAGAGGGGATGAAAATGGCCTAAAATTGATTGTGGTGATGGTTGTACAACTCTGAGACTGTATTAAGAATCATTGAATTGTACACTTTAAATGTGTGACTTATGGTATGTGAATTATATCTCAGGAAAGTTATAAAAACCGTGTGCAACAAAAAAAGCCCACATAGCCAAAATAAGGCTTGCTCTTTAAGCATTCTCTCTCTCTCAAAAAAGTGTGTAACAAAAATTAGCAAAAATTGATGCAGTTGATTTGCAACAGATGGAAAGTTTATTGAGGTAGAATAATTAAAAAGGAAAACACATTTTGCATTCTAAAGACCAAACTAGGTCAAAGACTATCAGAAACAATTATGGCAGTAGTTGAAGCTCTGTCTCCTCGGGCTTGTTAAATTATTGTCACTTTCTCAGATTCATCATTTGCTTCTACATCTTACTTTTATTTGAATTTTACATCAGAAACATTGTTGACTTGAGGTGAAATCACTTGGCCATTATCTGTTACTGTCCTGGTTTCTCTGCTTTTATTTGAATCTAAAAAAGAAATAGGGAGTATTTTAGAACTGTAGTTTTTTACCTGTGCACAAGGTTATAATAAGAGCTTTGTAAATTATAATTCTATATTCAAATACATGGCTTGATCATTTTTTTTTTTAAGTTTGTACAGTATTATTTATTCTGTAAGACCACCTGGTGCTAAATTAGAAGATCAGCCTAATTTCATCTGATTGGAGTGCTTTATATAAGTCTTCACTGTTTTTCTTTATATAGCTAATGTTCTTGGTACCTTTTCTAAGGGATTTTATTTTTGACACTTACATATATATATAATTATTTATATAAATATGTAAGCCTTGTTTATATTTTTGAATTTGAGTTTGAGACTATCATTAGCTGCCTTCACCAACCTTAAGCTATTAAAGGTTGTAGTTCAATGTCATGGGTGTGAAGACAGCATTTCAGTTTCATGACCTCATCTCTGGCTTGGTCAGCTGCTTCCGTGGAGAACTGAGCTGCCCATGACTCAGTCTGGTCTGTAGTATCAAGGTGGAACAGAGCTCTGAAATGTACTCCCATTTTATTTACTAATATGTGTTTTCACTAGCTATTGTGATAATTGAAGTGCTCTTTGGCTTCCTTATAGACTTCCTTGACAATAATTTCATTGAAATGTCGGGACAGGTCTTTAGCTGGGGCAGCATTCCTTCCAGTAATTGTGCTATTACTAGACTGTTGGGTCATCTCATTGTCTAATTAAAAGTAAGAGAAAAAAATTTAAACTAAAAAGGAAAAAGAACTATACTTTAGTCTTCTCTGGCTCTTTTTGTTAAAATGAACCTCAAAGGAAATGTTTGCTTTGCAAGTGAGGTAGGAAGGTATTGAGTCGTGATTCTATTCGGTGATAAGTCTCTTTCTTCAGTTTGCTTTTCATATTCTTTGCAGGTCAGCAGTTATCAAAATTTTCAAGACATCAACTGTGCAACTGACCTTCATTTGTCCTGCAGATACACCCCATTTTGATACCAATGCTTTTGGAAAGTGGTTAAAAATCGGCTCAAATAACAATATTTCCTAAATATTTTCTATTAAATGACATGTATTTTTGTGCTTCTATCTCGTCCAAAGACTTCAGACAAATTTAGAATAATTCTTTACCACTTAGAAAGGGATGAAGAGCTTAAAATAATTTAGACCAATTCATTTTTTAAAAAATTAAGGCTTTAAGACCCAGGATGATGACTTCTTTAAGATCTCAAAGTTGTTAATGGGGTTGCTTTAACAAAGCTCCATGACACCTGTGTTTTTACTTGCTTATTTATTGATAAGATAAAGAATATTATCCTTACATTCCACTCTAGATTTTGGTGTTGTAGCCAAAGAGAAACTTGGAACAAAATATCTGTTTGAATAAACTGGAATCACATCTTCTTGCTAGAGAGTAAGATTTTTAAAATCAGTGGTGAGAATTTTGATAGCTTTAGAGTAATTTATTTTGGGAAAAAAAATTTAATGCCTATTTTCTTTATTGTTCATATTACATGTGCAATGAGATAATATGATTATTTCTCATACATTGTGTTATTTATGATAAGTATAGTAGTTACTAGTTGGTGATATTGCTTTATTCATTTATCATTCATCTATTATTCACTTATGATTCTATTATTTTTAATTAAATTCATTATTATATCCAGTTAACAATTATTCTACTTATTTATTTTATTACCTATTTCTATTTCTAATTCTATAATTTATCATTCTATTTGTCTTATTTTATTATATCATATATTGTATTATTCTATTATTATCTTATTTATATTTTACACATCAGTAATAAGTAAAATTTTATCAATTATTAATTAAGCATCTTACAAAAAACACTATGTTAGATCTTGGGAATAACATTGACAAGTCACATTCCCTAATCTTAAAAAACTTGGGTATAATTTAGGTTGTATTTTATATGATCACAGCAAGTCTTTTTTTATGCAATTTTCACAATGTTGAAATAGTGTCAGAAAAATAATTTATGGTTTTTCTACTGAGAAACAATAGAGATTACTTATTGTCCCAGTGGTTGACCTAGTTTGTAGACTCTTGGTTGCTGATGGCTGACTTATCATTCCTCGTTTAGCTGCTCTAGTTAGAGACCCAGTTTCCATGGAGCTTGGTCTTAGTGGCTCATTTTGCCATCCCACTGTGTACTTCACACCACCTTCTGTCACAGGCTTGCAACAGATCTTGCTACCAGCAATAGAAACTCAAGATCTCCGTAGTTTGTGCTGCTGTTCTGCTGCTATTGTCTGGACCCATCTGTCATTTGCTTCCATCAAGCTCAACTGCCCAAATTCCTTTTCATCACTAAGCTGTTGGGACCAATATGGGAGATGTTGAAGAAGAGAACATCTGTTCCTGCTGTTGGGGGCTCCAAGCCATTCTGGAGTTCTAATGTTGTATGTGGAGTGTCCATTCTACAGTACGTTCAACAAATATTTATTGGACACTTACTCTGTGACAGATTGACAGATACTGTGCTGAGAACCAGGATAACATGTTGATAGATATACAGAATTTCAGCTCAGCTACATGCAGTTAAAATAGGCTATTACGGAATTTTATAATTATTATTTATAACATTTTCCAAGAAAATATATTCAAGTTCCAAAGTCCAGCATGGAATGGTGCCTACAGTTTCCTGGAGCCACATTTCTGCACTTCCAGCTCCCCAGTTAGTATCTGGCTATTTTCCAGCTGTGTGACATTGAGAAAGTTACTTAACATCTCCGTAGTTTGATTTCCTCATTTATAAAATGAAGACACTAGTTCCTATTTCATAGGGTTATCATAGATTAAACAAGTTATATTTGTAAAGGACCAGGAGAAATACTTGGCATATGGAAAGTATGAAATGTGTTAGTTAAGTAGAAAAATTTTATAAAGAACTCTTGGATTACAACCTTCACCCTCCTTTTCTTAAACTGGAAACAAAAACATATCATTCTTAATTCACTGCTGTCCTTTCTCCTCCCAAGGCAAAATATTTAACATATGCACAAGACTTATGTCAACATCAGCATACCAAATTGTATATGACTAAGGCAGTTACCCCAGGTAAGAGAGGATAATATTGTTATAATATTATAAATTACAGGTTCCCATGGACAGGTCTTACAGGAAGTTAAGACACCTCAGCAGAGAACCAGCTTATTAGGGCAAGAAGCCTCATCACAGACAGGATGTGACCAATATGTTCTTTTCTTGGGAAGATCATTAAATCTGTAATTATTCAAATGATCACAAGAATATTCTTATAGTTCTGGAGGACAGAAGTCTGACGTAGATGTTTCTTTGCCTTTTCTAGCTTCTAGAGGCCATCCACCTCCCTTGGCTTGGCCCCTCCTCCATCGTCAGAGCCAGCAGGTAGCATCCTCAGATCTCTCTCTGACTCTAACCCCTACATCCTCTTGAACTGAAGACTGCTTTTGTTTTTAATGATGTAATGGTTATTGATGGTCCCTGCCTGTTTAAAAGTAGTTCTGGGATTTTAATCACTAGAAATAGTTACCTAAAAAATAGCAAAATTATGTATATGTTGCAATCCATTATTTTTTATTTTAAAGTCCCATGAAACTGTTACCTATAAGAAAGAAGTTGAGGAGTGTAGGCTTCTTACTTGACTCATCCATTCTTCAATGACTGGATACCATTTGCTGTACTATTTGGGTGAACCAAATCTCAATTGATTTCAGTTTTCAAATCAGCAGCTATTCATTCTGTATCCTGGCAACTGAGGTTCCAGATGGTATGCTTTTCATGTGGGAAAAGCTCACTGCTGTAGATACCAGACTTTATAGAATGACATTGCCTTAATGTTAGGAGAGTTTATTACCATGGAAACCTATACTTACGCCTCTACACTTTCTCTAATCTGCATCATGTCATTTTTCAAAAATTTGTTTAATGCTTCATCAGATTCAAAATTTTTTGCTCCTTTAAATAAAACATCAAAATTTTTTTGTCTAATCTCTTCTGCTATTCATGCTTGTTACATTTCTACATCACTTTTGCAGTTTTTAAGCACATTTGTACACACTGGCATAATTAAATAATTATTTGTGTTATGAGAGGCTGTCAGAAAATTTTACAGAGGGGGAAACTAAAGCTCAAAAGTTATGTGGTTTTTTTATGTAATATTCCATTCATTGACGCAAGAACCAGGGTTAGAACCTGAGGCTCCTGATTTCACCCAACACTCATTTCACTACATGGAAGTAAGTTCACTGTTGATACTCTTTTTCTGAGAACTGATAAATTTTCTCCAAGATTGTAATGTTTTTGTTTTATATAATCTGACAAAAGACATTTGATTCTATTGGCCTCTGGCTAAGAATGCATTAGAAATAGACAGCAAGGCCCTGGCCAGTTGGCTCAATTGTAAAGCATTGGCCTGGCGTGTGGAAGTCCAGGGTTCAATTCCTGGTCAGGGCACACAGGAGAGGTGACCATCTACTTCTCCACCCCTCCTCTCTTCTCTCTCTCTTCTCCTCCTGCAGCCATGGCTTGACTGGTTGGAGTGCATTGGCTCCAGGCACTGAGAATGGCTCCATGGTGTCTCTGTCTCAAGTGCTAAAAACAGCTCAGTTGCAAGCATGGCCATAGATGAGCAGAGCATTGCCCCAGACTGTCTCCATCTCCCCTCCTCTCACTTGGAAAAGAAGAAAGAGAAAAAAAAAGACAATAAAAATAATTCAAGGATATAGTGCCCCTAAGAACCGCAATCACCTTTTCTGCTTCATGTTTTCAGATAGAGCTTGAAATCAAATTTTCATGGATGGATTATGATATGGTTAACCATCCATAGAGGACTGATGATCAACTAGATCTCTAGGGCTCACATTTGATATCATTTGATATGATGAAATTATGTTTTCAGTTCATTAAATTTCCCCCCTTTATTAGGGATGAATCCATTAGTCAAGAAAGTAATAAACATCAGATGTACTTTGTAATACAAGTGTGACTTCATTAATTAAACTTGAATTCTAAACCAGAACTTTTGCTTTAAACTTCTTTCCATTTAGAATATTATTTAAACATATATTCAAAAGGGAAATGATATTTGAAAATTAATCATAAATATCAGGTATTAAAAATAAGTTAGCATTTATTGAATGCTTATTCAATAAATATACTTTATAATAATTTGTTTAACCTTTATAATGCCATTTGAAAGAAGTACTATTGGGCTCTGGCCGGTTGGCTCAGTGGTAGAGTGTCGGCCTGGCGTGCAGAAGTCCCAGGTTCGATTCCTGGCCAGGGCACACAGGAGAAACGCCCATCTGCTTCTCCACCCCTCCCCTCTCCTTCCTCTCTGTCTCTCTCTTCCCTTCCCGCAGCCGAGGCTCCACTGGAGCAAAGATGGCCCGGGCACTGGGGATGGCTCCTCAGCCTCTGTCCCAGGCGCTAGAGTGGCTCTGGTCGCAACAGAGCGACGCCCCGGAGGGGCAGAGCATCGCCCCCTGGTGGGCAGAGAGTCGCCCCCTGGTGGGCGTGCCGGGTGGATCCCGGGTGCATGCGGGAGTCTGTCTGACTGTCTCTCCCCGTTTCCGGCTTCAGAAAAATACAGAAAAAAAAATCTGAAAGAAGTACTATTATTATCCTCATTTTACATATAAACCTGAAATGTATACATTCTAGCTGTATGAAAGGGAATAGACTTATTATGTCTGAGTATGACAAATTGAGGATTAAAGTAAAAATACTTTTATTCATTCTGAATTTGTCTCATTTTCATTGTTGGAAAAGCCTCTTGAAAATCTGTTAATATTTTAAAGTTTTTGTATAAATTAAAAGCTGTTAGGTGTTCATATATCTGTACCACAGACACAGACCTTTTAAATGTAAGACAATACCATCAATCAGTGATAAATTGCTAAAGGAAGAAGGTTTATTGAACACAGAATTCACAAGATTTTCTATAAGATAATCAAATGAGTCATCATATTTGTATGTGGTATTCTTCCAGATGAATGGGGAGATACCACTATTGATTGCTAGAGCTTATATTTCAGTAACAGAAAGACAAAGGGACAGACAGGTGTTTTTTTTTTAAGATTTGGTCATTTTTCTGGACAGATATATAATGCCTTTTCTTCTCAGAAAGTATTTGGCATATGCTAGCTCTTGTGTCTCAAATTAATTGCTTTGAGATTTCTCTTCCAGGGAGTGGAGCCTGGTGCTCAGTATTTTGCTGCGTTGGTCTACCTCCTCAAGAACTTTCTTTACCACTATGGCTTTGGGCGGATCTAAAAATTAAAAGGAGATATTAGAGAGTTAAGGAACGATGAATAAGATCACAATAGCTAAAATGTGGAAGCAACCCAAGTTTCTAACAATGGATGAGTAGATAAAAAAATATGGTATAAACATATGAGGCAATAGGATTGAGCTCTAAAAAGGGAGAACATTTTGACACATGCTACAACATGGATGAATATTGGGGCTATTATGCTAAATGAAATAACTCAGTCAGAGAAGACAAATGCTGTACGATTCTACTTATATGAGATACCTGGAGTAGTGAAATTCATAAAGAAAGTAGAATGGTGGTTGCCAGGGCTGGGGAGGAGGAAATGGAGAGTTTTTGTTGAATGGATATAGAGTTTCAGTTTTAGAAGATGAAAAAAGTTCTAGAGATGGATGGTGGTGATGGCTGCACAAGAATATGAATGTACATAATGCCACTGAAACATACACACAGAAATGGTTAAGGTGCTAGATTTTGTGCTCTGTATATTTTACCACAATAAACTTAAAAAAAAAAAAAGAACAGGAAATTATATTGATTAAAGAAATAATAGACTTTTTCTATGGGATGAACTAGGTAATAAGCACAAGTTCTTAGATTCATTTTTGGTGAATTTTGATTTCTTGATTAGCTAAAAACATGGTGACATGTTCCTTTGTTTAAAATTAGCACACATTACTAAAGTTAGACATCTAGTACTCACTGACATCTATTACAAATCTTTATTACATCTATTCTTTTTTTGGTGTTTTTTAAAAAAGATTTTATTTATTGACTTTAGAGAGTGGAGAGAGAGAGAGAGAGAGAGAGAGAGAGAGAGAGAGAGAGAGAGAGAAAGGCTAGGAGGACCAGGAAGCATCAACGAACAGTAGTTGCTGTATGTGCCTTGACCAGGCAAGCTGGGGTTTTGAACCAGTGACCTCAGCATTCCAGGTCAGCACTTTGTCCACTGCACCACCACAGGTCAGCCTGTATCTATTCTTATATATAATATAATTCTGGGAATATAAAAGCAATCAATCTGTGCACTGAAAATGAAATAGTACAGCATAAAAGTAGAATTTACTTTTAATTACCTTTGCCTTGACTTCCCATGCTTCCAGATCCATAATCTTTAGATTTGTAACCTCCAGACTTGCAAGCTCTGTAATTATATATTGTTGGAAACATCACAAAGGAGTGAATTGGAGAGAACCCCTTCATCTCTAGATTCACTATTATGTTTTCTTTAGATGTTTGGTGTACACCTTTCAGTGGATTACATTTGCGTTAGCACCAAGAGGTGATTTTTAAATGTTCATATCTCCCATACAGGGCTTGTTGCATTTTGGTTTTGTAAGATGTTGCTAATTTGTATCTTGGCAATAGAGTATCATGTTTACTATTTGGCTGTCTATGGTAAGAAGTGTAGAATCTGTTTATGTTCGCTTTCCAGAGATCTAAGTTTCATGCAGATTTCAGTATATTACTTCTCTACATTATTTTACCTACCCATCATCTCCACCAATGAGGAGGCAGTAGGTCTCAATTTCTTTTTCCAGGTGGACCTTGATGTCCAGGAGATGTTCGTACTCCAGTTTCTGGCCCTCGGTCTCGGTTCTGACCTGGTGCAGCTGCTCCTCCAGGGCCCCGATCTGAGCTTGGATCTGGGCCAGCTGCGTACAGTAGTTGCCTTCGGTCTCAGTTAAGGAGCACTCCAGGGAGTGTTTCTGTAAGGACCCAATGAAGGAACAGACAGATATACAGATAGATGAACTTGCTTTGATATATGACTTTCTCCTCTTGCTCACTTTGCCTATAATTATTTTAGATTTCACATTGGCACATGGTTAAGAAGACTCTGTGATACTCTTAAAATGAGCAAGTCTTTCTTTTTGGTAGAATAAGCCTAAAGACATTTGACGTTGCTGTCTTAGCTGTTCTATATAAAATCCTATTCTTTATGTTTTAAGTTAATTACATAAAATAATATATGGATATATTCTCAACATGGATAGGAGCTTTTCAAAACCAACAGGCACATATTTAAAACGCTAACCTAGGAGACGGTAAGAAATTGTCCTCTCCTACCGTGGCTAGGAGAGACTGCAGTTCAATCTCCAGCGTTTGGAGGTTGCGCTTCATCTCGGTCAGCTCGTTCCGGGCGGAGGTTGTGGCTCCCACGTCCTCGGAGATCTGCTGTTGCAGGGAAGCGCTCTGAAAGGTGTAAGTGAGGGAGCAAATCTTAGTTGGGTGAACATCACCAAAATGCGGCAGGCTTGTTTCCTGTTTAAGACGCACCTTCTCGTTGAACCAGGCCTCCGCATCCCGGCGGTTCTGCTCGGCGAGGGCTTCGTACTCGGACCGCATGTTGTTCAGCAGAACCGTGAGATCCACCCCCGGCGCCGCGTTCATCTCCACGTTCACGTTGCCCCCCGCGGCGCACTGCAGAACTTGCATCTCCTAGAGGCAAGAAAGTGTGCAGCTCAGCTATGCAGGGATCTCATAGAAGGTCTAAGCTTAGCTTTGGAAGTGTTCTTAGCGTTCACCTGTTCCATCTCCTAGGCTGTGGAATGAGCTCCCTCTACATTTTTTATTTCATGTCTGGTGGACATAAATTTCAATGACAGTGAAGTCACTAATTCCCTGAATAGCCTGTTTCATTCTTGGAGTTGTCAATGCTTCAGAGGTCTTTCTTACGGTGCACCCAATTCCAGCTCACAAACTCCCATTCATCGATCCGTTTTAGTTCTGCTGCCCAGAAAAAGTCTCAATTCCTTTTCCAAAGGAAAGTCCTTATAAAATTTAGAAGATGAGGGATTCATCATCTCTTATTCTATTCATTTATAGTTGAAATGTTTCCACCTTGGTAGACTGGTCATTATTCTACTTTGAGACCAACTTTGATGTGTCCTCCATTCAGCTATATCCTGAACACAGCCTGAACATGGTGGGAGGGCTGAGTCCAAATAATTCTGAACAGTGGAAATAATTATGAACAAATAAATATTTCTGGAGCCCTGGCCAGGTAGTTCAGTTGGTTAGAGCATCGTCTGGATAGCCAAGGCTGTAGGTTCCATCCTCAGTCGGGGCTCATACAAGAATCAATCAACGAATGCATAGATGGGTAGAACCACAAACCAATCTCTCTCTCTCTCTCTCTCTCATCAATTAAAAAGTTAAAAAAATAAGTATTTATATATTTATACTTATTTAAAAATTTAAACTTATTTATTTGTATATAATTAGTAAAGGAAGAACATCTTCTAAAGAATCCTAGTTGTCTATTAAGCTATTAAGCTTACATAGAACATTATACTGTCATGATGGACTTTGGTGTCAAACCTGTCTTTATGTGAATTTTGGTTCAGCCCTGTAGTAGCTAGATGAAGTTGAGAACGTTGTTCATGTCTCAATTTTCTTATCTGAAAATTGAGGATAAAAAATATCCTTCTCTGTATTGTTGAAAGATGTGAGACCGGCAGTACTACCTGGCATTTAAATACTAAATAAATGCTAGTCATTATGGTCATTATCATTATCCTAGAGGTTGAAATCAGTTTTGCATATTATTTCATGTTATTCCATCTGAGGTGTGTGCTGTTGGGATGCAGTGAGTCAGTTCTAAGATTGTGGAAGGCAACATCCCTGTTAAGACTGTACAACTGAAACAACTTGGACCAGCCTACGTCTCTGCTGCAGAAACCCCCCCCCCCCATGTCCCAGACCCCAGATTGGTCCTAATGATAATAATGAGGCTTTCTTTCCTCCCTGTACCAAGTCCATCAGGTGATTCTAGCGTTCATTCCTCCTTGGTGGTACCCATGCCTTCTCTATCTCCAGTTAGGTTTTTACTTCTGAAGATTTAGGGAAAACTTTCCCAGTTTAAGCAGAAAAAAAAAAAAAGACAAAAAGTTACACGAGGGTTTGTGAGTCAATTCCATTCATCAAAAATTTGTTAGTAACTACCAGGCAGTTAGAGCCATACTTGAACTAGTATATTTATATAAATGTTCTTCAAATAGTTAGATTTACAAGATAGCTTCATGGCGAATCAAGCAACGTTTTTACTTGATCTTCTTTAAGCATTTGGCTTAACTATCGAAGTTATTTTGCTGTTTGAAAGTATCAAATTTCTTTTTAAAGAATAAAGATATTCTTAGAACACAGTGGTTCACAAAACAATTCCAGAGGTATGTCTAGAGTAGTGGCTATATGGTCCGATTTAGAATTTAGCTTCCCATGGTGACCATTTTGGATATATATTGTTTATTTAGAAGTGTAAATTTTGACATCACAGTTTAATTTCAGCCTCATTATTTTTATAGCCTACCTATTAAGAATATGTATTGATATTAAGTGTATCTAGATACTTAATATGTGTATGGAGTAAATGTTTAAGTGTCTTAAATCTGCCACTGTTACATAGAAATTTAGATCAAATTTCCTTTGGCTGTCCTTAACATCTTTAATTTAATTAGATGTAATCTTTTAATTGTGCCATATTAATTTAGCTATAATTATCTAGCCAAACACTGCTCTTGTCACCCCCATTGGTCTGGAAAAGATGATTCTTTGTTTTCCCACGGGAAACAATGAGAGAGCAAGGGTGAATCTGTACAAACACTTTGCCACTTCTGAAGACAACTCAGGCCTCCTGTCTGTCTGATACTGTGTGGTTAGGACCAACTTCTTGTTTAAGAAGTCAAGCACATTATCTCCTATCAGGTAGATAGTGTCTGCAGAACGGTGGTTAAAATGTAGCCAGTCAGCTCTTACCTCTTTATGGTTCTTTTTGAGGTAAGTCATCTCCTCGCTCAGGGTTTCATACTGAATCTCCAGGTCGGTTCTGCACAGGGTTATCTCATCCAGAACTCTGCGCAGCCCATTGACATCACTCTCCACACTCTGGTGAAGAGCCAGCTCATTTTCATACCTGAAAGAGTGTTCATGATTTTCCAGTTTGTCACACGGTTGGAGAAATGGTCACCAATCAAAGATCAAATACTAGAGGTCTAGAATTTGGAAGTACTGTAACAGATTTGGCCCCAAGAGACATTTTCCAAGTTTATTGTATGATAATTATTATTTTCTCTATTTTGAGGTATTTCTTTGACAGAAAAAGAACCAGGGTATTAAACACTACTTTTATAACATAACCATTCATACTTTATATTTCATAGAGAAAGTATAAAAAAGTAATAACATTCTGCTTATTTTAAACCCAAGTGTTTTATAGCATTGCAATAAGACTTGGTACTATTTAATGGAAGGATCAAAAAATGAATTCAATATAATGCTTCACATTAATCCTCACAGAATCTTTCACTCCAAGAGCTTACTCACTTGAGTCTGAAGTCATCCGCTGTCAGCCTGGCATTATCGATCTGTAGAACAGCATTTGCATTGCTGGTGGTGGAAGCGATGATCTAGAAAGGGGGAGTTTGATTTTTTAAAGGCAATTTATCACAATCAATAATTTTAAAAAAACCCAAAGTGTTTTTTGTAGCTTAGGAAATGGAACGAATCAAAATTAATATAATTTTTAGATAGCGACATTTTAAATCATGAGGTTCAACAACTGAATCTACTTAGAGCTTATCTCCAATGCTAAATGGAAATGCCTTTTAAGAAATTACATGTAGAGATGATAAATGTTTTTAGTATTCAGCGAGGGAAGGAAAAGACATGAAAATTCATAGAAATGATTGCGAAGTGTAATTTCTTACCTGATTTTTGAGATCATCAATTATAGGGATATATCTACTATAGTCGTGATCAAGCCCACGGCAAGAACCGGGTCCAAATTTCTCATACCAGCCCTTGATCTTCTGCTCGAGGTCTGCGTTGGCCTCCTCCAGAGCTCGCACGTTGTCCAGGTAGGACGCCAGGCGGTCGTTGAGGTTCTGCATGGTCACCTTTTCATTGCCAGAAAGGAGTCCCCCCTCATTCACAGTGAAGCTGGCACAGGAATTGTTTCCGCCTGCATTTCCCAAGGTGCTGCCCCCAAAAGCACACGAGAAGCCACTTCCAATTCCAGGCATGCTGCAGGCATTTCCAGCCCCAAAGCTGGCCCCCCCACCCGACAGCCGGAGCGATCCTGTGGTGGGACGCGGACAGGCCCTCCTGGAGCCGCTGGGAAGTCGGAGAGACATGGTATCTGGGCAAGCGCGTTGCGGAGCAGGACTTGCGGAAGCCGGTATGGAATGCCTTCTCATCTCAACTGTTTTGTTTGCCTTTTTATAGACAGTTCTCAAGTGTGTTCTGCATGATATTCTGCCTACACAGAGTAAAACGTGGCTTGCCAGCCTCAGCAAGTTAGCATAATTGGATGATTTTTCCTAATTAGTAACTAACTTTGTTGGGCCCATTTCTGTAGGAGGGCAGTTGCCCTCGGGTTGGTGGTTATCTGAGAAATGGGTCTGGGTGGAGCAATTTCAGGTTCCTTATTACAATTTAAAATTGTGAGTGAGTCATTCTTTTACTTCCTTCCTTAGAAGATAAAATTCATCCATCCATCATACCATAAAAATCTGGTATGGTGGTTTTGGGCTATTTATGCCAAGGCAGATTTTGATGTTTTTGAGACTTTTTCTTATTTTACTGTCACAATTCTTTCTGTATAAGTAGAGAACAGAACCAGAATCATGATTTCCCCAATCCAGTCCTTTAACTACCAGTCCTGCCCCCACATTCTTTTGCCACTGTTTCAGATGGGAAGTAACTTCCATTTTGGCTAACATACATCATATATTTTGTTAACACTTACGTCTAGGGATGGCTGCCTTCTCTTATCCATTTTGGTAATTAGGTGACACACCCTTAATTGCTGTTACAGGTTGTGGGAGTTTGGAAGGACATTTACTTATTTCCTGACCCAGCAAAATTTGAAGCAACCTCAGAAGGAAATATGCTATCAGTTTTTACTTCATTGTGGTTTAGCTTAGGTGAAAGTCATCAGTAAAATAACTAGTGTGCCCTCCCCATTCACTGAAAACCTTAAGTATTTTGAAAATTTTTGAAAAATGTAGAAATTGGCTTATGGACAAAATTTCCATGAACATTATGTGATGTTGTTGTGAACATACGGATTCACTCATTCACTTATTTAACAAATATTTATAAAACACCTACTATGTGCCAGTCAGTATTCTGGCCACTTGAGATAAGTAGAACCAAGCACTATTTCTCCTTTTGTGACTGGCTTATTTCCTTAGCATAATGTCTTCAAAGTTGTATCATGTGTCAGATTTTTTTTTTTTTTTTTTAAGACTGAAGAATGTTTCATTATATGTATATTCCACATTTTGTTTATCCATTCAACAGTAGGTGGATACTCGGGTTGCGTCCACCTTTTGGCTATCATGAATAATGCTGATACAAACACGGCAACCACCATTTCACTTTCTGCATAAAAACATTCTTGATGTAAACAAATCAAGCAGTATCTAAGAGGATAGAGTAAAAATGTTAAAGTCCTTTCTTACCTTCCTCTCTCTTCTATCCTCCTTAATCTCTTGGGTAAGTACAGTTTACCCTTCCAGATGTTTGCACCCTTCAAGATGGTTATCTATGCATTTGCATACACACATAGCATGTAAACTCATATGTGCCATAGGTGAGTCACCTATGTTATAATGTGTTCTGTAAGTTGCTTGGTCACCTTACATGCCTTAGAGCATGAACAGGTAGGTACCTAATATGATGGAAACTGTTGGTTGGTTCAACTTTTAACTGAGCAATAGCTGCGCACATAAAGACTACTTTCTCCAGCTATCTTTGCAGCTAGCTGTGGTTGTGTGGTTAAGTTAGCCAACATGATGTAAGCAGAAATATATGAAAGGTGTTCTAGATACTTCACTGACAATGAAGCTGACACGAGTCTTTGTCCCATCTTTTCCTTTCCTCCACCCTGCTGAAATGTGATGGCTGGATATGATGGTTGGACCTTCATCCTGGACCGTGAGCCAGGGCATGGCATCCTGAGCATGGCGGGGCAGAAGCTGAAAGGAACCTGGTCCTTGAGGATTCTCTGGTGCAGAGCTACCTTCCCAGCCCTGAATAGCATACCTCTGGATTTGTGTGTGTGAAAGAATAAACTTCTATCTGTGTAAAGTTCTGTTATCCTGTTTCTGTTACTCAGGGTCAAACCTAATATTAAGTAATTTGTTTAACCACTATCTTATTAGAGGACTTTCAGATTGTTTACAACTTTTTGCTATTATTAATAATGCTGGACATGTCCACATTTTTCTTTAGGATAGATTCCTTCAATTTTTTTTGTTAGTTATTTTTTGTTGGATTTATTGAGGTTTAATATGCATATAGTAAAATTCATCTTAAACATACAGTTCTGAGTTTTGACAAATGCATAGTCATGTAACCCCATCCCCCTCCATCAAGATACAGAACAGTTTATTACTCCTGCCTCTAAATGCCCTCATATCCCTTTGTAGTCAACCTCTGCCACAGTCCCAACTCCAGGGAAATGCCGATCAGTTTACTCTGTCTATAGTTGTGTCTATCCCAGAATGTCATATGAATGGAATTATCCAGTATACACCCCTGAGAAGGATTGCGTGCAAAGAACTTGAGAGAAAGAAGAGAAGGAAAATAAATTCTAGCCTTTTTATTTTTAAAAACAGAAATGAATGATTTCCTTGGGTTATTTACCCAGTGGGATTTTGCAAAAGTAGGCTTTTAAAAATAACAACCCCTTTCCCATTGTTATACTGTTTTAGAAGGTACTCGTTGCTCCATTTTAATATTGCTTATTTTAGAGGATTTTTCTTCCACTGAATGGACCCTCAGTAAAAGGACATTGCCACGTTGATCTAGCTCCTCCACCACTCGTTTAATAACAGTTTCTTCTTTTGATTCTAAAAGAAAATAAAAGTTTAGTGCTCATTTTTAACAGTTTGAAAGCTCTTTAGTTACGATGGGTAAACTTTTTACAAATGGTGTTGGCGGGTTTGTAGTAAATGGAGGTACATATTAGTACTGTGTTTGAAGTCTATACTTAGCGAGGCATGGGCTATTTTTCTTTCTTGTATTTACCACAGTTTTTAGAGCAATGGGTGCTTGAAAGCATACATGAAACATGGCTTAAAAATGGAAGTGTGAGGCAAGTACAGGCCCAGAGCAAGTAATGTCTTCTTTTAAACACTGACTTGCCCTTGTTTTGTGGTTTAAAATTAAGTAGCTCTACTATAACTGTGAAAATAATAGGTTTTAGGTAAAAGAGATATTGGTCTTCATTTCAGTAATTTCATCATTTGACCACATCTGTTCTACAGGAATATGTAGAACAAAAATATTAAGAATTTATCCTTATCCCTTCACTTACTAGAACTAAACTTAACAACAATCTTATTTAGCTTACAAATAAATGACTTATTTAATACAGTTGTTGAGGAGTCACAACAATAAAAACCCTTCTATACCTTTGACTTTATTTTTGGATTTTACGGTCTCACACCCTTTTGATTTGTCACATGTGGGCTTGTTTTTTCTGTGAAGAGAAAAGTAAGTTATTGTATTTTTTTTTTCATTAGAGCATTCATAAATAACTATGAATTGGGAATAGAGGGTTTGGAGTTCTAGTTTCAATAAGATTTAAATTCTTATGTTTAACAGACATTAGTAAGCTTTTCATGACTTCGGTATAGTGAAAGAAGATATTAAATGGATGTTAATGATCAGAAACCCCTTGTGACTGGATATTATCCCTTTCAACTTGCAATACAGGGACTCCAAATTCTCATTCTGACTTTTCAATCACCTGAGTAGTAAACATGTTTGGTATGCCGCCTGTGTGGAAGGCACTAGACTGTCTGCTGTAGAAAACATAGAGCCAAGAGACAAGCAGTTTACACTGTTGAAAATAAAATGAAGTGTATGCATGTAAAAAGTTACCTAAAACGTGGCATCAAAGCTGCTGTAAGGGAAGTGACAATGAATGTTGTAATGAGCACTTTGTTTGAAAGAGGGAGCAATCACTCTTGGGTTCTTATAACAATATGCTGTAAAGGGCTGACACTAGTCTTCAGAGGTGCATACTAAGTCATGGTGTGACCACTGACAAGCATTTAGTAATAGTCATGATTACTGAGTACCTTTTGTGTGCAAGCCACTGTCGCGAGCACTTTACCTACATACTGAAATGCTATTGTTAAAACTACATATATTTCAAAGTATGGTTTTGGTGTTATCACAGTTTTACCAATAAAGAAATTGGAGTTTAAAGAGCTTCAGCAATATGCTCGGGTTCATCCAATGGTGTCATTCACACCCAAGTTTGCAATTTTAGGGTTTTTGTTCTTGGCTACCAAGCTACTGATGCCTTCTCTAATTTAACCTTTCTGTAGCTTCATTGTTCATCTTTCAAGTGAAAATGTAATAACCCACTCAATACAAGGCATATCCATGGTAACTAATCAAGTAATAATAAAATAGAGTATGTTATTATGAGAAATATGCTTCAACATTAAATCCCAGAAAGCAACCTCCCCCCTGGACTGGAGTAGAGGAATTGTTTGATGTTTTTTATTTAAATGTTCTATATATCAGCATAGATACAAATATTTTATATACTTAAAAATCTGATTTTGTTGCCTGTTTTCATTTCACTTGGATGCAACAATAAATTTCTGAGGCCATACACTGTTACGATCTCTACAGTAGGACATTCTAGGGTACAATATTAGCAGACATGTATGCTGAGAAAAAGAGAATCTAGTTGATGTGAGATTGTTTTAATTACTAGATTAATGTTTTTCACAAGTTAATAATTACCTTCCTTCTCCATCTATTAATGTGCAATAAGTTTCGATTTCCTTTTCTAAAAAGAGTTTGATATCCATAAGCTGTTCATACTCCAGCTTCTGGCCTTCTGTTTCCGTTCGGATCTGTTGGAGCTGTTCCTCTATCGCCCCGATCTGATCCTGGATTTGCTGGAGCTGGAGGTGGTAATAGCCTTCCGTCTCTGCCAGGGAGCATTCGTAGGAATGTTTCTGCAAGAAGAACAAAGCAAGGCTTGCCCGTGGAACCCAGAAATAACACGTTCTTATTTTAAACATTCTCAAGATGAAAAGAAATATTTGTATGGGGGCTAAATCTTTTCAATCAAAATCAGCATTGGCAAAGCTAAAAGATATTTTTTAAATTTTCATTGGAAAAAGTTTCTTTTTAAAAAATTTTGGATTGATGAGTCAGAAGCAATGTTGATGGACAGAATTCTTGATATTTAGTATATTTATGTACTTAATATACTTTATATTTTCATTTGCATATATTTTGGAATCTATTTTGTTATATAGGTATTATATTATACATGCACACACAGATATTCAAATCAAAGGTGATTCCTACAAACCGTGGCCGTGAGGGACTGAAGTTCTATTTCCAAGGTTTGCAGATTGCGTTTCAGTTCCGTCAGCTTGTTTCTAGCCACTGTTGCTGCTCCCGCATCGTCAGAAATCTGCTGTTGCAGTGAAGCGCTCTGAAGTATAATGTCAGAAGAGTTAGTGACCAGCCTAGTAGTCTACCTAACAAGCAAGCCGCTGGTGTCTTATTTGCCACAAACCTACCTTCTCGTTAAACCAAGCCTCGGCGTCTCTGTGGTTCTGCTCAGCCAAGTCCTCATACCTGGCCCTCATGTTGTTCAACAGAACTGTTAGGTCCACTCCCGGGGCTGCATTCATCTCCACATTCACATTCCCCCCTGCTGAACACTGCAGGACCTCCATTTCCTGGAAAAGATATCAATGTTGACATTCAAGATAGATTTTACAAATCACGCTCTGCTGTGAAATGAACAGTGAACTCCAAGAAGGAAATCTGATACGGATACAGTGCTGCCCCACAGTGCCCTTACCTCCTCGTGATTTTTTTTGAGGTATGTCAATTCCTCACTGAGTGTTTCGCATTGTATCTCCAGGTCGTCTGTACAAAGAGTCAGCTCGTCTGTCACTCTGTGCAGACTGCTGATGTCGGCCTCAATGGTCTGGTGCAGAGCCAGCTCATTTTCATACCTGAAAGGTTATTAAAGAGCTTGACAACTATAATTGTAGGCAGGTACAAACGGTGCCTTCTTCAGACACTTCATATACTAAAAGATATATGTCTGTACATACTTCTGAAGCTGATTGTGATGGCAAAGTAATGAATTACTCTGGTCTATGAATGAATCTTATTTTGGAGGAATTGTTTTTCAGAGTTGATTTTTGTTATCTAAATATGCTTAACAGCTGAATAAAAACATGGTTTAAAATTTCTAATAGCTCTTTTTATAAGAACACATTTGATTGAATTTCTTCAGTAATCTAGTCTTGACTTTATAAAAACACATTGGTTTTGACAACAAAAGATAGGTTCTTTACTCCAAATATAGTACTTTTATGTTTCTTATACTTAATGACTTTATTTTTACCTACTTCAGCTTGAAGTCATCAGCGGTCAGCCTGGCATTGTCATTTTGTAGAAGAATACTGGCATTATAGGTGGTCACAGAAATAATCTAAATAAGGTACATTGTGCAAAATGTTAAGTTCTGAAAGCCAACGAAGACTCCAGATTTAAGTATGATTCTATCTTCTTAACCCATCAAACATCTATTTTAGTATAACTTTTTTCTACATTAAAAGAATCTGGATTTTCTTCTGATAATAAATGTCTAGAACTTAAGGGCCAAAGTGTGAGTTTTATAATCATGAATACTTTTATTACTCTTGATTAAAAAGCATGAGCTAAATATAAGATCAACAAAGTGATTATATTTATTTTATAACTATTTCTCTCTCATTAATTCTACAAATTTATCAGGTACTGCCCCAAGCACTAAGAATATAGAGTGAGGAAATTCTACATCATATACACTTGCTAAGCACATTTAATACGTTGCCTTTTTTAAGTTGTGGACCCTCTCCATCCCGCCAAGTCTATAACAAAAGTATGCAAATCCATATTTCTTACCTGCTTTTTAAGATCTTCAATGACTGAGGAATATCTACTATAGTCATGATCAACTCCCCAGGAAGAATCAGGGCCATATCTCTCACACCAGCCCTTGATCTTCTGCTCGAGGTCGGCGTTGGTCTCCTCCAGAGCTCGCACGTTGTCCAGGTAGGACGCCAGGCGGTCGTTGAGGTTCTGCATGGTCATCTTTCCGTTCCCAGAGAGGAGGCCATGCTCATTTCCAAGAAAACCAGCATAGCTACCACTTCCCAACTCTCCACCACTGCTACAGAAACCTCCTCCGGAAGAAACGCTCCCAAGAGTACAAGAAAAGCTGCTTCCTGCTCCTGACCCATTGCACACATTCCCAGCTCCGAAGCCTGTCCCTGTCCCCCCACCAGACAGCCGACCAGAGCCAGCTTGAGAGCAGACCCGCCTGGATCCGCTAGAAAGTTGAAAGGACATGGCAACCACACAGGTGAGTGACCCTTTCTCAGAGAGGAGCAAAGCCAAAGTACACTGCCCATGAGAGTTAGTTCCATTGGCCTTTTATAGGGTTCAGTAAGTCAGTTCAGTCTGAACTATGCCGATTTATAATAAAATAAATTATACACTCTAATTGTTGTTGTTCGTAATTGGATGATTTTCAGTACTGTCCAGTCTGTAGGTGGAAAAGTGCCCAAGGATGTCTTTGTATATGAAAAGGTGCCAGGTGGAGTAACATTGAATCATACTTTCCAAGGTCACACTTAAATTATGAGTAAAAATGTACAGGTTTTTGACCTCAGGTACTCTCAATATATAGGGAGTTTTTTAATTGATTTTTTAAAAATTGAAAACTAAAATAATAAAAGTCCTGCAGTACTTGGCTTATCAATTTAAGTAAAATTAATGTATATGTGGCCTTGACAGAAAGTTATTTGTATTGAGATTTCTTGGTTGAGTCCAGAAGCAGAATGTCCATTCAACTAACTTCTGAGTCCCCAAATTGTTTATTTCTCTACCTCAAAAATATTGTTCACTGTCTTTTAGTTTAAATTTACATATTTGAGGCATTATGAATTATTTTGAGAAGTAATTATCAATTTTCATATTGATGAATGGGGACTTAACCAGATGGAGAGGGTTGTTTTCATTATTACCTAGAAAGCCAGTAACTTGGTACTAGAAATAGAAGACTAGTTGTCATAGATAAGGAGACTTCTCATTCTTGATGTCCATGGGGAGTTAACCTCTTGGGTTGGGCTTCATTTCTCTGTTAGACAAATGCAAATAATAGCATTGGAAAGTCACAGATGGATGTTGAGCTGTTCCAATAATTAGTGACTATAAAACAGTCTGAAGGCCACAGTTTGTAAATGTTAATTACTTAAATTATTATAATAAAATGGCCCTGTCAGAAGGGTCAGGTCTTTATAATTTATAAGAGTACAAATGGATTTGGATAGCTTTGGAAGAATAATTTTTTTCTGAATGAGATTTTTCTAGGTCGTGGATATTGACTATTTTGAAAAACCTCCAACATTATTGTCCCTAAAAGGTATGGGGTATCAGGTGGTCCAGAATGCATAGATTTTTTAAAACTAAATTTATTGGGGTGATATTGGTTTGCAAAACCATGCATGTGTCAAGTGTAGAACTCAATAAAGTATCATCTGCGCACTGCATTGTGTGCTCTTTGCCCCAAGCACAGTCTGTTTCTGTCCCTATTCCTCCCCCCCTCCTTGCCCACCTCCACCCAGTCCCTACCCTTCTTTCCTTCTGGCTAACACCACACTGTTGTCTGTGTCTATAGGTTATGTATATATGTTTTTTGACTAATCAACTTTCTTTCATCCAGTCCCCCTCCCCTCTGCCTTCTGACAGCCTTCAGTCTGTTCCATTGTGTGGTTCTTATTTATTTATTTATTATTATTATTTTTTTCTCTTCTGCATTCCTCCGAAGCCGGAAACGGGGAGAGACAGCCAGACAGACTCCTGCATGCGCCTGACCGGGATCCACCTGGCATGCCCACCAGGGGGCGACGCTCTGCCCGTCCGGGGCGTCGCCCCGCCGTGACCAGAGCCACTCCAGCGCCGGGGGCAGAGGCCAAGGAGCCATCCCCAGCGCCCGGGCCATCCTTCGCTCCAATGGAGCCCCTGGCTGTGGGAGGGGAAGAGAGAGACAGAGAGGAAGGAGAGGGCGGTGGTGGAGAAGCAAATGGGCGCCCCTCCCACGTGCCCTGGCCGGGAATCGAACTCGGGTTCCCCGCACGCCAGGCCGACGCTCCACCGCCAAGCCAACCGGCCAGGGCCTGTGTGGTTCTTTTTGACCAAAATATTTTAAAATCATTAATATAAAACTGTAATTCAGACCACTTGCACATGTTTAGAACAATGTGTGTTAAGAGATGCAACTCATATTCAGAGACTTGTTACTGATTTTGCTGTGACCTGGTCAAAATTTGAATCTTTTGCCCGTGTTTCCCATGAATAACACAAGAAAAGGAGTATATTTATTGTCAGTGTAGTAGTTTATAACTCTTGAGTTTCTTGGATAAGAGGTATTATGAGACTGTAAAGTATTATTAACATAAACTACTGATCTCTAGATATTTTATAATAGTAATTAACTTGTAATCTTTTACAAAAGAAGTTAAGAATATATTATTAGAACCATTTTGGAGATGAGTTGACTCTGAAGCTATGTGGCGACACAGATCACAGAGCATTTTTATGTCAAAGCAGGGCTGGAATGTCTGATGCTTAACTCCTCAAAAGGTTGTCTTCTATTATTCATAAGGGCAAATCTCTTAAATTTTCTTAATTATAAATTTCCTATAAACTAATAGTTACTACAAAAGTTTAGCTTTAGTCCTTTCTGAAAGAGGGAGATAGACTTCACAAATTCTCTAGGCCATTTCTAGCTATATGTTTCTCCCCCAATAGTGGTTATTTCTGATATAAGTATTCAGCTATCTATCATCATCACTTTTTCAGAATCTACTAGGTATTAAAACATTCTTTATATGGTACTCATATTGCATTTGAATTAAACTTTGTTATGCAGTTTTAATGTCTGCTTTTCTCAGAATGAAGTTTTCATTACATCATCTTATTCTAATGATCATACATTAATTTTTTCCCCTGATATATTTAGGGCTTAAGTTGATGATGATGAGAAAAATAAAGAAAAAAACTAGTGTTTAATTTCAAATGCACTTCAATATCTTTTGTCATTGTTTAAAATTTGCATTCTACATTTCTGTTAGCTGGGTTTAGAAATGTATTTTTCTTGAACATGAATGATATTTATTTTGTCACTAGATCCCTAGTTTTTTTCTGAGAATCAGATTCTGGTGTGCTGATGCCTCCCACAGAACGGCTTCCCTGGTTTGTTTGGGAAGGAGATACTGATGACTGCTTACTCTCTGATTGATTGGAATTAGAATGCACTTAGTTTTTATCCCTTGTCTTGCTAGAAGGAAGGTAGAGTCTTGAGGTTCTCACTGGCATGGTGCTAGGTTGGGTTCAGCACACCTATTCTGAGCCAGACTACCTGAATGAACATTCTAGCAATGTGACCTTGGGCAAATTACTTAACCACTCTCTGCCTCAGTTTCCTTATCTGTTAAAAGAGGATGATAATGGTACCTACCTTGAAGAGTTGTTGTGAGATTAAATGACGCTTAAAATAGAGTCCAACACATGACAAGTGCTGGCTGTCACTATTATTGATTCTTTCTGGAAGCTATAATAAAAAGTTCTAAATATATGATATTTTGGGGGGTTTTTTGCCTGTTGCTTTTGGTGTCAAATTAAAGAAATCATTGCTAAGATCAATGTCAAGATTTCTCATATGCTTTCTCTGAGGAGTTTTACAGTTTCAGGTCTTATTTTTTTTTTTTTTAAGATTTAAAATTTTTTTTATTCACTTTAGAGGGGCAGGGGAGAGAGAGAAAGAAAGAGAGAGAAAGGGTGAGAGCAGGAAGTATTAACTCCCACATGTGTCTTGACCAGGGAAGCTTGGAGTTTTGAACAAGTGACCTCAGTGTTCCAGGTCGACACTTTATCCACTGTGCCACCACAGGTCAGGCCTTTGGTCTTATGTTTAGGTTTTTAATTAATTTTAAGTTGATTTTGTGTATAGTGCATGATAAGGGTCCAATTTCATACTTTTTACATGTGGATGTCCAATTTTCCTAATACCATTTGTTGCAGAGACTAATCTCTCCCCATTCTGTATTCTTGGCCACCTTATTGAAAATCAATTGGCCATATATGCGTGGATTTATTTCTGGGCTCTTTATTCTGTTTCATTGGTCAATGTTTGTTTTTATGCTATACTGTCTCCCCTCCCTGATATTTTTATTGTTGTAAAATGCAAAAGACATAAAATAACCACGGTAAGCATTTTTAAGTGTACAATTCAGTGGTATTAAATCCATTCATAATGTTGTGCAACTATGACTCATCTCCATGACTCTTTTCATCTTAAAACTGAAATTTTGTACACATTGAGCAATAACTCCCTATATCTTCCTCTCTCATCCACTGACAACCACCATTCTACTTTCTCTCTCTCTTTTTGAGGAATTGCCATACTGTTTTTTTTAGTGGCTATACTATATATTTTACATTTCCACCAATTGCGTCAGGGTTCTAATTTCTTCACATCCTCACCAATATTTGTTATTTTCTATTTTATTCGTAGTGGCTATCTGAATGGGTATAAGGTGGCATCTCATTGTGCTTTTAATTTGCATTTCCCCAATGATGAGTGATATTGAGCATCTTCTCATGTGTTTACTGGTCATTTGTATATCTTTCATGCTGGTTTAATAGCTATATACTTGTAGTATATTATTGAAACCATGAGGTGTGATGTATTCTTTCTCAAAATTGCTTTGGCTATTCAGGATCTTTTATTTTTAATGAATTTAAGATTTTAAAAAATTTTAAATCCCATTGGGATTTTGACTAAGATTGCATTGAACCTGTAGATTACTATGGTAGTATGGACATTTTAACAATATTAATTTTTCCAGTTTATAAACATGAGATGTCTTTCCATTTATTTGTTTTATATTCTTTTAGATTAGTGCATTAATTTTTTCAGATGTATTCTAAGAACTAGAATCACTGGGTCATTAGGAAGTTCCAGTTTTAATTTTTTGAGGGAGGACTGGCCCCTACACCAGAGCCACACAACTCAGTCACTGATGACCCCTGAGCCTGCCTGGACCTCTACATTCCTGCCCAGGTAGCTGACTCCTCAGTAGGGCGTGAACTCTGCAGGGTGGAGCAACAAAGGGTCTAAAGAGTGGGGATATTTCATTCACCCAGGCTGATGCCATGAAGGGACTTCTCCACTCAAAAGAAATGGCATGTTTGGTATGGAAGAGTGATTCAGGACAAGATCCTGGCCACTGTCCCTTCAGCTATCTTCTCAGAGCCACAAACTCCAGGCTTTCCTCACACAACTCTAGTCCATTCTAGTCTTTTATGGAGCCCAGGGTGAGTGGCTGTGAATGAAATTTTGTGTGTTGGTCCTTTAAGAGGGTGCCCGTGTTTCTAGCAGACTACGTCTCTCCCTGGTGGACAGAATCCCCTGATTCTGATTTCATAGCTAGATGTTATGTGGATGGATACCTCTTCCCAGCTCTGGTGCTCTGGTCTGGGGAGCCTGGAGTGGAGTTGAGACCACATGCTTCTCAAAGAGAACCTCTACAGCTATGATATCCCTCCGAGATCACAGCTGCCCTTGTGTGAGTGGGGCCAGGATTTTTCTATCTTTGCCCTTCCTACCAGTCTTGATGTGGCTTCTTCTATAAATCCTTGGCTATAAGACTTCTGTTTAGCTAGTCTTTGGCTGGTTATTCAGGTTGATTGTTGTATATTTTAGTTGTCATTCCAATTTGGACCTGGTATCTCCCAACCTTTCTTCTTTCTTAACATACGCAGTTATCACTATAAAGTTCCCTCTTAATACTGCTTTTGCTGCATCACATAAGTTTTGGTACATTGAATTTTCATTTTCATTTGTCTCAATGTATTTTTCTATTTCTCTTTAATTTCTTTGACCCATTAATTGTTCAGGAGTGTGTTGTTAAATTTCTACATATTTCTGAATTTTTCAATTTTCCTCCTATTATTGACTTCTAGTTCATACTACTGTTGTCAAAAAAAGATACTTGTTATAATATCAGTCTTAAGTTTGTTAAGATTTATTTTGTGACCTAAAATAGTAGAATTAATCATTTGCCCTATTTCATCCCCACATCTCTTTCTTTTCCCTTTTCCCTTCAAATATCACCTTTTATAGGTTTTTCTTTTCTGTTTCTGATTCTGCAGCTCCTTATTCCACTTCTATGAGCATATTGCACTAGAGATTAGTTTTTGTTAACTGTTTTATTGTCATTACTGGCATTTAGTGTGTGCTCAGTAAGTATTTCTAGAAGAAAGAAAAAATTTAAAATTTACAGAAATGTAAAAAAGACTCCAACTAGTTTGTTTGTTAAATTTATTCCTAACTTTTTAAAGTCATCAAATAAACAGAAAAAATTAAAAACAAAAGCAGCTCCAATTGGGGATTATGTTTACAATGAAAAGATTAACCACAACCAGTGGAGATGACTTGCAACAGGAAGAATTTTTATTGAAACATCACCATAGAGAAAGCCAAAGAAATGTTACTATTCTAAAAATAGTTTGTCTTAATTCACTGGAAGAAAAGCAGAAAAATAAGAGGGCTCTTATCTGGGAATCTAGCTTCAATCTGACATTTTAATTTAGGGCCATTCTTTTGGGGTTCAAGAAGTCACTCTCTGTTCACTCTTTGTGTTGTTGACTTTGGAGGATTTCTCTTCTGTGGTGTGAACTCTGGATGAGAGAACTTTGCCACGAGGATCTATTTCTTCAACAATTGTTTTAACCACAGTGCCTTTAGATGAATCTAAAATGACACATATGAATTGTTAGAATTTATCAAATTCATAAACAGGAAACAACTTGTCATTTGAAATATATACAAATAAACACCGAATGCTGCTTTTGTTTACCTTTTATTTGATTTCCTGGTCCTTTGTAGCCTTTTGATTTAACACAAGAGCTGTAAAAATGTAGAGAGCTTGTATTAATTATTTCATTCTGTATTTTGCTGAAGAAACTGATCAGTAATGATTTAAGGTGGAAGAACACTGGATTCTTAAATAACACTTGAAGGGGTTTAGGTACGCATGATATAGGTCACAGATACTTTGTACTTCATTAAAAAATATTTAACAACCTTAAAATATATTCTTTTCTCAATGGAAGTAGTACTTACCCATCCTCTCCATCTATCAGGCGGCAGTAGGTCTCGATTTCTTTTTCCAGGTGAACCTTGATGTCCAGGAGCCGCTCATACTCCAGTTTCTGGCCCTCGGTCTCAGTTCTGACCTGGTGCAGCTGCTCCTCCAGGGCCCCGATCTGAGCCTGGATCTGGGCCAGCTGTGCACAGTAGTTGCCTTCAGTTTCAGTCAAGGAGCACTCCAGGGAGTGTTTCTGTGGATCAGTAGGACAGTTGAGTAGAAAATGTCACAGTGTTGTTTTAGGGTAAGGCAAAGCACATAGATATTTAAGAGAGTTATACTTACATAATGCCAATAACAATACCCCACATATTCCACTTCTTCAACATTAATATTAATTGTTGCCTTTATTATATGTCATACTATTTTTATCTTTGAGAATAACACAGTTGGTGGTGAATGTTACTCATATGTCCAGAAGTGTTAGCAAAGATGAAGTTGCTTCCTTATAGGGCACAGGGTAAAGATCCCCTCCACTCCCTGCCATACAGCCTGTGCTTGTAGAGTCTGACACAATTTGGCACTTTTCCTCATAATAAAAGTCTCCTTAAACTTTACTACCTTATTTCTAATTATGTGACATCCTTGTTTCATGAGAACTGTAGCTCTTCTATTAAAAAATAATCCTGTAGAGAACTGCATATATATACTTTCCAGAAGTAGAATGACCCAAAGAAAAGAATGACCCTTTTCAGCTTTAAGTCGTCTGATTCATTGGCTTGTGAATCCACATGGGTTTATACAGCGTTTAGCCCACAGAAGGATACTTGCTTTAACTTTATATCAAATAAATGACACTGTCTTACCCTTTTATCTGCAAGAATTTTTATATAAAGTTCTAATTTTATGTACATTCATAACCTCTTTTGTGGATAAATCTGGAGGTTTGCTAGCCAGTGTGGGGAAAAATAGACTTGGGAGTTACAAAATTTGGAGAGAAATTATGGTTCCTATGTATCCAAATGCAGGACTCTAGGGAAACTGCTTAACTTCTTTGAATCTCAGATTCTTCATTTGGAAATAATGACAGGAATTCTAAAGTCTGCCCTACCCAAGCCCTAGGGATACTTTGGACTCATGTCGGTGAAAGTGCTGGGCAAACTCTTTATAAATAAGGTTATTATTATCATTGTGCATGTTCAGCTTTGTAGGCAACCTTCATGCTTCTACTTTGCTTCCTGTTTACGCCACTTAAAAAGGACCATGTAAGTGTTCTCACTTAAGTGGCCCAAAGGAATGCTAGATGAAGCTAGGAGGGGTGCCAACATATTTTTGCACCCCATGGACAGTGGTTTTGATTGTTTGATTTAGAAGAGAAGATTCAGAGTAAAAGCTATTATTTTTTAGTACCTCAAAATAATTGTATTTGTTAATTTCTAATGTTTTATAATAATTGGCACCTAGGTATAATTTTCAGGGAAAGAGGATTTTGCTGTGCAAAATGCAAATGTCTTATTTCAAGCATAGTAATTAATGGAATAAAAACATAAATAAGCACTATCGTGTGGAAGAAAACTCTCTTTGAATTTTTCTCAACTTCTAAAGCAAAACAATTTTTTTTTTTGTTTGTAATTTTTACTTGCCATTGCTAAGAGGGACTGAAGTTCAATCTCCAGGGTTTGAAGAGTACGTTTCATCTCAGTAAGTTCATTGCGAGCTGAGGTGGTGGCGCCAGCATCGTCAGAGATCTGCTGCTGCAGCGAGGCGCTCTGAAACGTTAGGGTCATGTTAAGGTGACGCTTGATCAGCGCCCAGGGCCAACTAAGCTGCCCTAGCGTGGCCTCACCTTCTCGTTGAACCAGGCTTCCGCATCCTGGCGGTTCTGTTCTGCGAGGTCTTCATACTCCGCCCGCATGTTGTTCAGCAGAACCGTGAGGTCCACGCCCGGCGCCGCGTTCATCTCCACGTTCACGTTGCCCCCGGCCGCACACCGCAGAGCCTTCATCTCCTGGAAGAAATTTATTTAATCATGTTAGTATCTGATTATTTCTAAAGGAGTCAGACAGACGTGATCCATATAGTTAGAAACTTTTTTTAGGGTTCCTTTCTTTAGAAGGGGGTGAATAAAAACATTTAGAACAATCTAAGCCATATGGAGAAATTGACATGTTCCTTCTTGAAACTGATTTAAGACATCACATTTGTCATTTGAAATTCATTTGTAAAATTTGCGAGGAAGACAGAATGTGAAATGGGGGGAGACAGGGCATCTACCTCCTCGTGATTCTTCTTGAGGTAAACCAGCTCCTCGCTCAGGGTTTCCAGCTGGACCTCCAGGTCGGTTCTGCACAGGGTCAGGTCATCCAGCACCCGGCGCAAACCGCTGATGTCAGCGTCCACGCTCTGGTGAAGGGCCTGTTCATTTTCAAACCTTAGAAAATATTTGAAAGTTTATCTCATGAGTCACATCACTTTTTAGATCATCAGAAAGCTCAAACTAAGCACTGAGATCAAACTGTTAAAATATACTAAAAACATCAGATCGATTGTGCATAATGCAATAACTTAATTTCTCTGAAGCGAGAGAATGGAAATAGTCAAACCTCTTTGATATGATCTTGACATTCATTTGTGTCAGCGCCCAAATTTCCCATGTGAAATATGTAATTCAGCTAGTTATTCTAATACACTTTTCGTTTAAAACAAACAGAAATAAAGAATTGAGTCACCTCAAATAGCTTAAATAAAGGAGTGAACTGCTTAGATAACTTTTTTGGTTTCTACTTACTTTAGTCTGAAGTCATCAGCTGTCAGCCGTGCATTATCATTTTGCAGGACAACACTGGCATTACTTGCAGTTGCAGAAATGATCTGACAAATGGAGAGTCAGAGAAGATTGAAGAAATACTGTTTAAAATTTCAAATTTCCTTGAAAAAAGTCACCTATGAAATAATAGCAATATTTCTGGTGTTCTGTCTCCGATAATAAGATGATTCTTTTGAAAATAGGAAATTGAAATCTGGTCTCTTTTACTCTCCACCCCATCCATTAAAAAACCAAAAACCAAAAAAACCCTTTCTATGAAAAAACTTATAAATATATAGCTGGAGACATTGGGCAGTTTTTGATATTTTGACATTAAAAGCATAAACATGTATACCTCATACCAGGTGCTAGGTGAGATATGTTCAAAGATTAGAATTTTAATATAAATCACTTTTAATATTAATGATGAAATGCTGAAAATCAAAAGCTGAGAGTACAGCTCTGCTTGCTGTGTGTGACTGCTTGTACATTTGTGTGTGTGCCTGTGGCTAAATACTCACTTGGTTCTTCACTCATCACATTGTGTTTCTTACCTGGCTCCTAAGGTCGTCAATTATTGAGAAGTATCTGCTGTAATCGTGATCAAGACCACGGCAAGAGCCAGGTCCAAATTTCTCATACCACCCTTTAATCTTCTGCTCCAAGTCCGCATTGGCCTCCTCCAGTGCTCGCACATTCTCCAGGTAGGAGGCCAAGCGATCGTTGAGGTTCTGCATAGTCACCTTCTCATTGCCGGAGAGGAGGCCGTGTTCATTCCCAAGGAAAGCACCACAGGAAGCACTTCCCCCGCCCAGACCTGTGCCATAGCCTCCTGCAGATGAGCTGCCCCCAAAGCCACAAGAGAAACCACTTCCAATGCCTGGCATACCGCATGTGTTTCCAGCCCCAAAGCTGGCTCCCCCACTAGGCAGCCTCACAGAGCCCATTGCCCCGCAAGAGCCCAGGCGTCTGGATGCAGGAGAAAAGCGCACAGACATGATGTCCAGACTGAAGCGCTTGTGCCTGGAATGAAGCTCTGATGGCGAATGTCCTGCTCAAACAGGTCAGTTTGTCTTTATATACAATTATCAGAGTGTTTCTCAATGAATACCCTTGCTACCTTTAGCTAAATAGTGCTTGCCAGCTCATCCTGAATTATTTATAATTGGTTGATTTTTTTTTTTTTTTAAATGAATATCTTTACCTTACCGTGTCCATTTCTGTAGGTGGATACTTACCTTGGGGTTATATGTTATCTTTGAAATGGGACAGGGAGGAGTATTATCAAGATTATTATAGTGATGTGTTTCAAATTTAGTATGAGTAAGTCTTCCTGTCTTCCAGGCTTCCGGAGTATAAAATTCCTATCAGAATAAAAAAGTTGTTGATTAAATCAACAAAACTGTATTTTTTTCCCCTCAGCAAGTGAGGTTACTTAGCCATGGTTTTATATGGATAATATGAGCTTTCTTCCAGATATGTTGGAAATACTTTCAAGACCATGGGTTCATGGTACCAGAAGAAAGAAAGAAAGAGGCTAGGTCTGAAATGAAAGTTTAAGAATTAAATTGAAGTTTAAGCAGATACTTCTTCCTTGATCCCCATTCCTCCTGAGTTACCATTTCCTCTTTACTGGTTTTCTGTCTAAGCTCTGTTGCTAATTAAGTTAAGTAAAGGTATTATTAGTTAACCTGTGTAGGCCTCAGTTTCCTCATCTGCAAAATGAAGGAACCCTATGGCCTGTATGTTTTCTTCTATTGCTAGATTTCTTGCGTTTTTACATTTCTTCCTTTCATTATTTCTAGAAGAAGTTTCTGCATTCACTTCCTCTACTTTTCACTTCTTACTTACTCCTGAATTTTGGTCCCACCACTTTATGCAATTAATCTTGTGAAGATTGCTAGTTACCCCACATCTCCAATCCAGTCATCATTTCCCATATTCATTCTACTATGCTCTCTTGGACTCATTTGATACTGACGATCCCAGTTTTACTGAGTTTTAAACAATTGCTTTCTGAAAATATTTCTCCGTCTCTGTTTTGTTTTTCTTCTTTCTTCCATTCATAGTTTCTTGCTTTAAAATTTGCTATTCCTGGCCCTGGCCGGTTGGCTCAGCAGTGGAGTGTTGGCCTGGCGGGCGGGGGACCCGGGTTCGATTCCTGGCCAGGGCACATAGGAGAAGCGCCCATTTGCTTCTCCACCCCCCCTTTCCTCTCTGTCTCTCTCTTCCCCTCCCGCAGCCAAGGCTCCATTGGAGCAAGGATGGCCCGGGCGCTGGGGATGGCTCCTTGGCCTCTGCCTCGGCCGCTAGAGTGGCTCTGGTCGCGGCAGAGCGATGCCCCGGAAGGGCAGAGCATCGCCTCCTGGTGGGCAGAGCATTGCCCCTGGTGGGCGTGCCGGGTGGATCCCGGTCGGGCGCATGTGGGAGTCTGTCTGACTGTCTCTCTCTGTTTCCAGCTTCAGAAAAATACAAAAAAAAAAAAAAAAAGAAAAGAAAAAAATTTGTTATTCCTTACAGGTTTGTGCTTGCTGTTCCTCTCTGGCCTCCATGTGAATGTTCTAAATATACATCTTTAGCACTGACCTCTTCCCCTGTATAGACTCACACCTCACTACACCCTCTAGACACTTCTATCTGGGTGTTTTGTCATGACTTCCAACTCAACATGCAATTACCTTGGCATCAAAATTTGATCTTTTATATCTTTCTTCTTTAGTTGCTGATGGAATTACTTTGAGTCATGCTCAAGATTACTAAGAAATCTCTAATTGCTGTAATTTTCTACCAGTATACATCCAAAAAGTCAGTAGGTCCTACTGAATCTGCTCCTGCAGTGTCTCTTGAAGCATTTTTTCTTTTCTATTTTCCTTGTCATTATCATTTTCTTTCAGCTCAATTAGTATAACCTTAAGTCAATTTCTGGTTTCAAGTCTTCTTTCTTTCTATCATGGTCATTAAGCAGGTGGATGCCAAGGTAGTATTACTGAAGTACAACATCATTTGTGAGAATACTTGGACTCTTGAATCAGACATATCGGCATTCATATCTCAGTTCTGCCATTTTCTAGTTGTGGGACCAATGCAAAGTTCACTCATTCCGAGCCTTCTTTTTTCCATTCTAAGACAGAGACATTAGTGCTTGTATGTTGTGAGGCTACTAAGTGGTAGTTTAAATATGTAAAGCAACTATGCTTGTCAATTTATGTAGTCAATATGTTTTTCTTTTCTCCATTGTCCTCCAGTTTAAAATCCATGGACGATAGGTTAGATGAAGCTCCTTTGCCTGAAATTTAAGACTCTCCTTGATGTAGGTTCTACTTAAGTTATTTGTCTTTTCTTTTATCTTATTACTCTCCTGCCCCCCCTTTTGTCTTTGTTCATGTTGTTCTCTCCATTTGAGATTATTTGAAATCTTTGCCAAGAATGACTGACATCACTATCAACGATATAGATTGAAATTGATGTTGCTAAAAATATAAATGTTCATGACCTCATAAGTGAATTTTCAGAAAAGCCAGAAAAATTTGTTGTTCAATCTAGAAGCTACATTAATAAAGCATTATAATTAATGTATTACATAAAATTATGACACCAATAAGTCAGTGGTGGAGAGTGTTGGTAGAATGTGAACATATAAAGAGAAATAAAATCAGTTTGGTGCAATGTTCCTACCGTTTTGGTAAGAACAAAATACATATGCATATATGAGCTACAAACTATGAATAGTGTAATTTTGGTGATTCTGTATAGAAGTTAAATCATCTTACATTTAGATTTAAAACTGACACAGCACAATATAAAAGTGAATGGTTAAATGTATGCCAATAACTGAAAATTTTAATTTTAATTTATTTAGAACATTTAATGGCAACTCCCCCTAAATAAAAGAAACCATGACAAGTTGAGAGTATAACTGCAGAAGAAAAATACTCTATTTTGGTGACTTTAATGGACATTTTTTTTCATGATTTTTGAATAAGGGACTTCACACTTTAAATTTGTATTGAGCCCTGCCAATTATGTAGCTGGCTCTGTGCCTTGTACATTTGGGAAGTTTTTTATGTATGAATTTATAGTATTTGCTTTATTTTGTGACTTTTGGCTCAAGATTTTGTAAATACCCCATCAGTTGTTACTTCTTTGAACTCCCATATGAGTGGTGGATTGTTGGACAAAATTCTTGCCCTTACTGGAGCTTCTCATTAGAATCAGGCCATATGTTAGAGAAATAAGGAGAGCTGTTCTTTTTTTGGTTAGGCTATTTCATATTTGTTGGCAATTCCTACCATACATTTTGATCTTGAAACATAGAAGGACACAATAACTGTTATGTTCATCAACATCATGACTTTTTTAAGTTCTAGAACATGTGTTGGTGGGTTGAATTTGGTTTGCCCCCTGCTTTTGTATATCCCATAAGCCAAGAATGGTTTTTCACTTTTAAATGGTTGGAAAAAAATCAAAAGAAGAATATTTCATGATGTGTCAAAATTATATGCAATTCAAATTTGTGTCCATAAATAAATTTTATTGGAATCAGTCATGCTCACTTGTTTACCTATGGTCTATGGCTGCTTTCTGCTAATGGTTGAGTTAAGTAGTTGAAATAGCTCCATAGCTTGAAATATTTGCAATCTGGCCTTTGGCCCCAAGAAAAGTTTGCCAATCATTTTGCTCTAGAAGAAAATTCATTAACACAGGCTCATTGCTGTGGCTCTTTCCAGAGCTAATCTTGTTTATAAGGGGCATGGGTATTCTGGGAAGTATCTAGATCTCCAGAAGAGTTTGAGAGAAGATCATTGGTAAAAATACCAGAAATCTCACCTAGGGGTAAGACTTTTCAATCACAGAATTTTTCATTTACTTATTTAGTTTATTTTTTTAAATTGAATTTATTGGGGTGACATTGATTAATAAAATCATATAGGTTTCAGGTGTATAATTATACTACATCATCTGTATATTGCATTTCATGTTTACCATCCCAATATAGGAGAACTTCTGAAAATTTCCGGATTATGTGCCCATGCCAAAATGGTGAGATTTAAAGATTACCATTATTGAATATTTAATATTTAAATGCTACTTGGTATTGATTATTATTCAAAACCAGAGGGAAAGGAAATGAAAATATATTCCATAAATGTTTCCCTATGAATCAGACATAGGAAATAGAAATGGCAAATAATTATTTATTAGTCATGGGTGAGTGGAAATAAGTGTACATCAACTTTTTTATTTATTTAGAAATTAACACCTTTCTTGCTGTAAGAAAACAGATTTTCTTTTTTTTGCTAAGACACTTATCTTTAAGGGTAGAAAGTAATTTTATTATCTCCATGATAATTAGAATAATACAGTTGTGCAGGATCCTTCCCCAAATTATTATTTTCTCAAAAAATGACAGCTAGAAAGAAACCCTTGGTTCTGTCTTGCCATTGCTTATTTTAGATGTCTTTTCTTCAATGGACTGAACCCTCGATGAAAGGACTTTACCACGTTGATCTATCTCTTCAACCACTGTTTTTACCAGAGTAGTTTTGGATAAATCTAGAAATAAAACATATATGAATACACATATTTAACCTGAAAGATTTCATGATAAAGAATTCAATTGCTGGCTGTAACATAATATATTATGTACATTTTTAGTTAAAGAGTAAGTATAGACTTATAAAAATAGTTTGGAATAGTTTCATCCATTCAAAATAGTATTTTAAGTTTCAAGCCAAGCATTTTAATTAAAATTGTTTAAATATAGACTGTCACCATAGTGTCTGGTTGCCATTAATGCAAAAGTATTTGCTGCAAAAGAAAGAGAACTAGATTTTATTACCTTTAGATGGAGTTCCTGAGCTTACTGATCCAAAGCCCTTTGATTTGGAACATGAGCTGTAAAACAGACAAACAAAAACAGAAACAAAAATGAAAGTTTATTTTTTAATATTTATGTTTATCACTTGAGAAATATTTATTAAATCACTATGAACAAGAACTAAAATGAACTTTGTATGCCCAAACCAGATTTTAGTTTTTATAAAAGAAAATAAAATTTTGGGGGGGGGCAGAAACTGAAAATAATTAAATGTTATCTAAAGAGAATGTATAAAACAATCTTGTTTCCATCTGATTTTTTAAACCCATAAATATAAAACTGAAGGTGGATATATATGTTTACATATATACATATATATATATTTACATGTATAACCTGGGGGCTTTATGCAGAGAATGTTTATTGCAGGGCAGTACTGATATTAGGAATGAACTGAAAGATGGATAACACCCGGAAGGTGGGGAGAATCTTAACATTTTATTTATTTATTTATTTTATTATTGATTGATTGATTTGAGAGAGAGAAATATTGATCTGTTGTTCCAATTATTTATGCATTCATTGGTTGATTCTTGTATGTGCCCTGACAGAGGATCCAGCCTACAACCTCGGTATATGGGGATGCTTTAACCAACTGAGCTATCCGCCAGGGCCTGGGTGGAGAGAACTTGAAACCCACAGTGATTAACATGGGGCTTCTGTAGGGATGATTGGGGTCATCTAAGGCAGATGAGGAAGAGGCTGTGGTGAGCAGAATATGGAAGAGAAAATTGCAGAGACAAGACATGAGCATGCTTTTCTGCTGTGGAAACGAAGAAGAGGCTGGAGGCATGGGAGACGAAAGGACAGTGTGTGGCGGTGTTTTCAGATGGGAAAAGAAGGATTTTCAAACGGTGTTACTTACTTTCCATCTCCATCTATCAGGCGGCAGTAGGTCTCGATTTCTTTTTCCAGGTGGACCTTGATGTCCAGGAGATGTTCGTACTCCAGTTTCTGGCCCTCAGTCTCGGTTCTGACCTGGTGCAGCTGCTCCTCCAGGGACCGGATCTGAGCCTGGATCTGGGCCAGCTGTGCACAGTAGTTGCCCTCGGTCTCAGACAAGGAACACTCCAGGGAGTGTTTCTGAGGACATGAAAGGTGTCAGAGCAAGGGATGAACCACTTAGAAAACTACGTAGACCAGCGTTTCCGAGCAACAGGCAGTACTGCTCCTTAGGTGAGTTGTGGAAATTTGTGGGGTTTGTCACAATAAAATGGGAGGTGGAGAGGAAGGGGAAGTGACCTGTGTTTACTGGAGGTGTAGGAGGGGTAAGCATGCTAAATGACCTGACATGGGATAAATGACCTTTTGGCCCTAAGACTTTTGACTGTTCTAATGAACATTTTTAATATTTAGGTAATATTTCCTATTATGATCAATATATATATTAAAGTACTTTCTGGCATTAACACAATAAGAAATCAATATTGGAAATTGTATATTTTGAAACTACATATTTATTTTTGGGTTGTCTATTGTTTTTCAAATTCTGCCACTGTCCTTAGAATCTACCCCACTATTGTTCCAGGTCTCTGTACTCTTGTTTTGTTTTTTTTTTTCTAATCCTTCCTTGATTGTCTATTGTCAATCAAAGGCTTTTTCTTAAGCTGAGACTGAAATAATGCCTTAACGGGGGTGAGATTCAAGACAAGCAGTATATTTAATAACACGGATCGGTCATTATTTCAACACTGCTCTCATGAATATTATACCTTTTCATTTCTATTCCAAGGCCTGTAATTTGTCTCGTCATATGATTCCCTACTTCAATTAAAGTAATTTTTCCTTATCATATAAAAATACACCTGGGTGCTTATTATTTCTTCTAATGTTAGTTATTATCCGAGTGTCCACCCCCAGTCCACTCTTTCATTTTCTTTTTCTCCTTGTGTGGAGCAATCCCTGATTGTTTAAAATAAAACTTACTTATCAAAGAACCATGTAAGCCTCTATATCTTTCATTATATATTCTCAGGTAGTTGGGCTCAAGTCCTTAAATATTAAATACATTTTATTATAAAATATATTTATTTTTGTTTTATTGTAGATAAGGCATTGTACTCATTTAAATTTTTTTTGTGTGTATTGCTGAGTATATTATCTATTGATTCCATTCTAAGATTGTAAAAAGGGAGTTATAAAATATTTGTCATAACAGACAGACATTGGGTCTTACAGGCTGGCACATGCATTATGTGAGTGGTATCTTCAGGGGCAAAGGAGTGACCATGATGGTAATGGGGAGGGTGAGGCAAGAAGTGGCACAGTGTCAGTGAGGTGTGTGTTTGGTTGTTCAAAACTTTAATTTTCTTGATGATGTGTTCTTATATGGTATTCCTTGTTAAGGTTGTTAGCACTCTCTTAAATCAGAGAGGATCGCATCTCTATCTCACAGCCTCCTGCTGTGAAGATTGGCTTGTAGATGAGGAAGGAGGACAGGACGAACTTGGAAGCTGGTATACTTACAGGAAGCATATGAAAGACTTATCCATTTAGACAACTCCCAACTTACACACAATTTGTGTGCTACGCTACAGAAGATCATGCTTAGAATTCATCTATGATGAGAGTATCACGAATGGAAGTTAGGTACTCTGCCACCATTCTATAATTCACTTACGTGGTACATTGAAAAGGGCTTTTATGAGCACAAACTGGAATGGCTGCATAGAATCTAAATACTTCCTAACATCATTGTTTCTATGTGAAAATGCTGAAATTCTGATTTGGGAACTCAGGAATTTATTTCCTTCAACGTAGCTCAAAAAGAGAAGGGGAATTCATGCTCAGGTTACAGCAACAGGAGCAGGTCCTCAGGGTTCTAGTTTGGGAAGGAGAGGAGGGTTCCAGGAGCTCAAAGTCCAGGAGCTGAGGTCGCGGGGTGGGGGGTGGGGGAGGAGGATCTTGGGTACCAGCTACCAGTGGGTGGAAAGAAGGGTATGCTGGTTAAGTTGAGGTTAATCAGTGGAAAAATAAATCTCCAATCTAAATACTCTATGGTAAGAAAACACTGTGCCTTTTTAGGGTGGCTAAGTCAAAATAATCTTCCTATTGTTTTTAGTCATCTTTCCTTTCTTGGCTTATTGCACTCATTTGTATAGTTAATAGGGTGTGCGCGCACGCGCGCTCATGTGTGTGTGTGTGTGTGTGTGTGTGTGTGTGTGTGTGTGTGTGTGTTACAACGTGGTGTCCTGAGGGAGCATGACACCTCTGATGGTGGCAGGGAACCCTTGGGCCACACGTAGGCCATAATTCTCAAAATCAAGCCTTTCAAGTGCTGCCAGCTGACACTCTGGAAGGCAAGCTGGTTTTGGTGCTGGGCAGCCTGCAGGGTAACCTCTGAAGTAGTTGGCTGGGCTGTATGGGGTGTGTGGGGAGGGGACCTCTGTCCCAGGCACCGTGGTGATGAAGAGGCTGACAGTGTTCCTACAGAATCAGAGATGTACCCTCTCTTCCTCCACCTGATGAAAAGTACTCTGTGCCTTTTAATAGGCTTTCATCAATCCTAGGTGATGCTGATGACACTAGCTTTGCCTTTTGTGGTCTCCTGATATAAGGCTGCTGCTTAATATTCAGGTGGAGCAAAACTGCCACTGCTTGCTGTCCAGGGCTGGGATGAGCTATGGGGAAGGCACCTTCTCATGAAATGGGCACTGAGCACATGCCAGGGAAGAAGTCCTCAGTGACCACAGGGAGGAAGAAAGCTCTGTCTGTTTCTTTGAGTGTCTGTCTTTCCTGCTCTTTCCGTGACATATTTGTAGGTAAAGCCACACAGGGGAAAGGAAGGGTTGCAATTAGATTTGTTAGAATCACCGAATCCAGGCTGCCCTGCGCTGTCACCTACCATTGCCAGGAGGGACTGCAGCTCGATCTCCACAGTCTGCAGGCTGCGCTTCATTTCCGTCAGCTCGGTCCTGGCGGAGGTGGCTGCTCCCGCGTTGTTGGAGATCTGTTGCTGCAGGGTGGCGCTCTGGAAGGCCAGGCGCAGAGGGGTCAACCGGGTCTGTACCCATCCGGGTGGTGGGGACAGGGTTGGTTCGGGGGCCCTCGGGGTTGGTTGGGAGCCCTCACCTTCTCGTTGAACCAGGCCTCCGCATCCCGGCGGTTCTGCTCGGCGAGGGCTTCGTACTCGGACCGCATGTTGTTCAGCAGAACCGTGAGGTCCACCCCCGGCGCCGCGTTCATCTCCACGCTCACGTTGCCCCCCGCGGCGCACTGCAGAGCCTTCATCTCCTGCAGGGGAAGGTGAGCCTGACTTCAGGGCCCTTTGCGTTCACCTGCAGTCTGCAGCGGGAGAAGGCTTTTCCTAAAGTGTTGCTTTCTGTTTCAAAAGTTGTGCTTGAAATCCCAGTGTATCAATCACAGCATAAGATTTTTAAAAATGGATTTATTCCATCCATAGTCATGCCAATCTATTGAGTTAGTGATCTGTTAATTAAAACAATCACAACCAACACCACAACAAAAAGTCAGTATCTCCAGAGAAGTGTTTTAGCCTTTTAAATAAGAAGGGGCTACAAAGACCAAAGAGTTATTATTAGCCACATAACTATTGGCTAAATGGCAGGCTGCCTTCTCATGGATGGGAATAGAGAACTGGAAAACAGTTTTAAAATCCCTGCGGGGCATGGAACTCTCCTATGAGGGACAGGAGCTATCATTTATTGAGTACTTGTGAGTGCTAGGCACGGTTCTAAGCAGTTTACAAGCATTAACTCATTCAAGTCTTTTAACCTCTTTATGTGGTATGCACTATTAGACTTATTTGATGGATTAGGAAAATGAGGCACAGAAAGGTACAGTCATTGCCCAATGTTCTTACACTCGAAAGGACTGGGATTTGGACACTCCAGGATCTGAACCTGGCATGTACACTGGCTCCAGAGTGTCTGCTCTTGGTAAGGACATTCTGTGGCCTCTCTGTCCTAGGATGTGTCCTAGGTTGAATCATTAAATAGTCTGATCTAGTCAAAGAATGGATTTCTGGACAAATCAGCCTATCGGTGACCTGAACATAGTTCGGTAGGAGCTGACCTTTTCCATTAGTAACTGTACTAGATAGATTGCTACCTCTGCTTTGTTAAGCCATCTTTTTATGATCTTAGACCAGTGGCTTTTCAGTGTCCACCAAGAACAAAAGATTTACATTGCTCAAGCAGTCCCCTGGTAATGCTAAGTTATTTCCATGGTTGGGGGTTTTGTATAAGATTCATGTGAAGAAAAATTCTCATTGCTATCAATGTTTTGAAAATTGAATTGCTTAAAGTTATCCTAGGGACAGTAGTCACTGGTGAGTGTGGTAAATATGACACTTTCAGGGGATGTGAGCTGTGAATGGCTCTTTGTTCCCACCCTCAGTGCATTCAGAGGTACCTCCTTTGGGTTTGTGTGCTTTTAAGGGGACAGTGAGTCCTGCTGTGATCTGACCTTACCCTAAGGGCTTGCAGCTGGCTAGGCTGCTGTGGTTGCTATCTCCTCCCTTCTGGACTGTTTCTCTTCCTGATGTCACACTCTCTGCAATGCATGTGCCTGTTTTTCACGCTCCTGCTGATACTCTTCCAACCCTCTGCTCAGAGACACTTTCTTCTCTCTGTTTCTCTTTTCATTTTGAATTTTTTCTTCTCTTTCCCTCTCCCATTGTTTTCTCCTCTGAAGCAAGTAGATTTGGTGTTTTACCCATTTCTAACCAATGATGGGGCACATCCTGTCATAGGTAGTTTTCTGAAAAGTTGTCATTTATGGTCTTGAAGACTTTTGCAATGACTTTTGGAATAATAATTTTTGGGGCAGATTGAAGTTGCCTGGAGTTATAGGTCAAATAATAGGGTTATTATTGTTCAACATTAAAGTAAACCCAGGCTCATTAAGTAGAAAAAAAATTGACATCTTTTCCTAGTCTGAGAGGTCTTTTGAGAGAAGATTGACCTCAAGATAAGCCTGTGTGAATAAAAGAAATAATGCAGTAGAAAGAAAGATGGTTGTATTAATGCAAAAAATAATGTAATATTTTCAGAAGAATAGAATATTATATCAGTCTAAATATTGGAAGGACACAGATCAAATTATTAACATTTTTTTTAACCTTGGGGATGAGATTAGAACGGCAGAGTGGGGAAATGAAATGCTTTCTTGGTGTGCCTTGGCATTGTTTGAATTATTATAATGAGCATGAATTACTATTATAATTTAATTGCCTCCTGAAAATATTTAAAATGTAGAGAATTGTGATGTGATTAGAGGTGAAGCTTCTCCTACCTCATCGTGGTTCTTCTTGAGATAGGTCATCTCTTCACTCAGGGATTCGTACTGCAGCTCCTGGTCGGTCCTGCAGAGTGTCAGTTCATCCAGAACGCGCCTCAGCCCATTGATGTCGGCCTCTGTGTTCTGGTGAAGGGCGAGCTCATTTTCATACCTTGAGAGGCGTTAAGTGAATATCAGCACAAGTCAGACTACCTCAAGGGATGGAACAATAAAACCTCCATTGTTTTTTATTGAAAGTTAAACATTGAAATAAGACCCTAAATATTATGAAAGTAGACAGAAAAGGCCTCCTTCCCTCCTCTTACCTAATTCTGCACAGGTTAACCTGCAGATATTTAATCACACAAATTCCAGTGGCACAGCCCAATGAAAGGAAACATACCATTTTAAAATTTTATCTTAGTTACTATTTTTACTTAGTCAACAAATATTTATAAACATCTTTGTTCCTGGTACTATTTTAGGTAGGCATAGAAATATATGTGATCTTTTGTCCCAACAATGTCATAAATACCATTTAAATGATGAGTATAGCTAGTTGAAATAAGATAGCATGCTTTGTAGCCTAGTCTAGTATTATAATACGCATTACTTCTTTTCATCTCTTAGGTGGTACTTTATTCTACTTGGGATGAAATGGGAATTTTTGTTTCACAAAGTAAATAGGTGGGAAACGTCTTCCAGGGTGTGATTATTTTTTCCCACTTACTTTAGCCGGAAGTCATCAGCAGCCAGCCTGGCGTTATCGATCTGCAGGATGACATTTGTGTTGGCAGCAGTGGAAGAGATAATCTAGAAGAAATCAGAAGGGAGAATACTACAAATAAATCGCTTTTATGATTTATCATTCCAGGAGATAAAAAATTAAAATTTTTGTGTAAAAATCTGACTCTCTAAAGTAACAACCAAAATGTTTAAAATTTCATTTTTGAAAATTATAGATAGTATATTTTTCTCATATACTCATATAACTTTAGAGCATAATACATTCTCATCAATGAATATAATAACCCATAATGGAATAATTAACATTTAAGCTACATTGAAATTAATAAGTCAAATTAATTATTTTTGATTAATGGGAAGAATTATCAAAATAAATAATAAATAAATGCAATATAAATGACAGATAACAGTTATAAAGCATTTCCTGTTGTAGTCTTATGTCTTTTGTGACGTAATTCTTACTTTTAAATACTTTGAGTAGTTCCCAATTTGTTATTTCTCACCTTATTCTTAAGATCTTCGATTGTTAAGTGATATCTGCTATAGTCACGATCAAGTCCATGGCAAGATCCAGGCCCGTATTTTTCATACCAACTCTTGATTTTTCTCTCTAGTTCAGCATTTTCCTCCTCCAGAGCGTGCACATTATCCAGGTAGGATGCCAAGCGGTCATTAAGGTTCTGCATGGTCACCTTCTCGTTCCCAGAGAGGAGTCCTCCTTCACTTCCAGCAAAGCCAGCCCAAGCAGCATTTCCAAAGGCACCACTAGCAGGGCTCCCACCAGGAACACTGCCCAAGCCTCCTCCCAAGGGACAGGAAAATCCATTTCCAGCGACAGAGCTGCCACATGCATTGCTGCCTGCACCTCCACTGGGTGGTCTGACAGGTCCAGTTCCAGACAGCAAACAAATACGCCTGGACCCACTAGAAAATCGGAGAGACATGGTGGTATGAGAAACGTTCACCTTGTCTGTGGATGGCTGTAACTTCAAAGGAGAACAGATTGTGCACTGATGGTTTCTTTGGGCTTTTATACACAGTGATTGCAATGTTTCTGTTTTGAGTTATGTGTGCCAGAAGAAAAATGGTGTCATTTAGATTAGCATGAAATTATGTATAATTGGATGATTTAAAAAAATTAATGTCTAACATCCTTGGCTGTTGCTTTGGGGTATTTGTTATCTTCAGTGTAATAGGACTCATTCTATATTAAGTTCATTATTTTAACTTCTAATTTTGAGTGAGTAACCCTTTACTTTCATCTTGACCCTAAGAATAAACCATCATTATCTGGCACAGAATATTATAAAGTTTTAAAAGTTAAGACTGTACTAGGGTACCATCAGCTACAGTAGAGTTTTAATTACCAGAGAGGTTTATAAAGAGCCATGAACAACAGAAACACATATTTTATCCCACTAGAGAGAAAAAAAAAGATCCTGGTAACTTCTCCAGTCTTACCAGGATTATAACACCTATTGATTACCTTGAACAATAGTGTAAATTGATTGGCTTCTTTAGTTAACATTTATAGCTACTGTGTCTGGTGTTCAATACTACATACAAAACATGAAAATATGATGCAAAATAGATGCAGTGATAAAAAAGAATTAGTTATAATTCTTTTTTTTTTGTATTTTTCCGAAGTTGGAAACGGGGAGGCAGTCAGACAGACTCCCGCATGCGCCCGACCGGGATCCACCCAGCACGTCCACCAGGGGGCAATGCTCTGCCCATCTGGAGCGTTGCTCTGTTGCAACCAGAGCCATTCTAGCACCTGAGGCAGAGGCCACAGAGCCATCCTCAGCACTGGGGCCAACTTTGCTCCAATGGAGCCTTGGCTGCGGGAGGGGAAGAGAGAGACAGAGAGGAAGGAGAGGAGGAGGGGTGGAGAAGCAGATGGGCACTTCTCCTGTGTGCCCGGGCCGGGAATCGAACCTGGGACTCCTGCACGCCAGGCCGTCGCTCTACCACTGAGCCAGCCGGCCAGGGCCTAATTCTTAAGGACTATATGGTTAAGACCAGACAGGAGCTGGATCATGTTTAGCCTTCTGTGTTAAAGAGGATGGAATAAATCCTAAGAAAAAGTAGAGGACAACATATCAGTCTGAAGTAAAAAAAAAAAAGTCAATTACAAGGTTAGGACAATGGTGCAGCTGGGAAGGACAAAGGCAGTGGGATGGAGAGAAGTTGGGAGGATATGGTCATTGATTGGATTTGGAGAATAAGGAAGAAGGAAGCATTGAGGATGACTCTTAGGTAATTGATTTCAGATGCTGGGATTCCCAAATATTAATGAGAGAGGGAATATAGGTGAAATATTATACAGAGTTTAGTTTTGCCCAGTTGAGTTTGAGGGATTGGTGGATTGTCCCAGATGAAGACGACTAACAGGAAGTGTGAATGTTGAGAGTAAATCCATGGAACTGGGAAAAACACCTACCTGACTAGAAATGAGTGAAGGGTTTGCTAGGGATAGCTGATGGCCCAGCTTCATTTGTAATGACACTTTCAAAAGCTTATTTAGAAGTTATCTTGATGCAGGAATAAAAAAAATGATAATCAGGCCGATGTATGTTTTGGAGTTTAAAGGCAGGTTCAGAAGAAGGAAGAAAATAGCAAAGAGGCCCTGGCCGGTTTGCTCAGCAGTAGAGCGTCGGCCTGGCGTGCAGGAGTCCCGGGTTCGATTCCTGGCCAGGGCACACAGGAGAGGCGCCCATTTGCTTCTCCACTCTTCCCCCTTTCCTTCCTCTCTGTCTCTCTCTTCCCCTCCCGCAGCAAGGCTCCATTGGAGCAAAATGGCCCGGGCGCTTGGGGATGGCTCTGTGGCCTCTGCCTCAGGCGCTAGAATGGCTCTGGACGCAACAGAGCGATGCCCCAGAGGGGCAGAGCATCGCCCCCTGGTGGGCATGCCGGGTGGATCCCGGTCGGGCACATGCGGGAGTCTGTCTGACTGCCTTCCCATTTCCAGCTTCGGAAAAATGAAAAGAAAATAGCAAAGAAATTTCTGGTGCCCTTGAAAAAAATGGTTGAAGTGATGGATGGACCCTATGGTCATATACAACAAAGGAAGTAAAACTAGGGGGACAGATATACTGAGGAAGAAGACTAGTTTGAGTCATTGGGCATCACTATGTGGTCGTGGAGCAAGCAGTGTGAGCAGGAAACTGATGAAGATGAGGAAGATGGGCTAAGTTTGGACAATGGAAAAACGTTTAGAGTTTTAAAGTAAGCGCAACTCCAAATCTTGACAAAGTTAGGCAATAACCATGGAGATTGGACCCAACACTCATTAGAATAAGAAGTCAGACAGGGACTGACCCAGAAGTCATTGGAGTAGGAGATTAGGAGCTATTAGATTATGTTGTTAAATGATGGCAGGCAGCAGGAGAGAAGTGGATGTTCTGGGATGATGAGAGGGTGTGGTGAGGGGAAATTGGATGGTATAACACTCAGAAAGAAGAATTTTAGCTTAAGCATTAAATTACATAAAGCTCGAGGTAGCATTGGGGATCTGTCTCAGGCCATATATTAGGTATGTGGATGTGGAGTGGGAGTGGAGATAAGGGAATGGGGAGGGAGGTAAGTGGAGATGGAGGTGGGGGAGAGGAGGAAGGATGAAGAGAGAAAAGGGAGAGGAGATGCAGGAAGGAAGGGATGTGGGAAGGGGGAAAGGAGGTGGAGAGAAAGATGTGAATGGAGATAGGGGATGAATGATCAGTTTCCTATAGAAAAGTTGCTAGGTTAATTCAGGAGAAAAGTACATGAAGTGGTGAATGATACAAAAAAGATATATTTTCAATTGAACTCTGAGAGGTTTGAAGAAAGGGTTCAGATAGTTGTTCAGTTGTTGATAAAAAAATGTGTCCACCTGATAAGTTTGCTGAGACACTTTAAGTCACACTTAGCAGTGCCTGGCAAATGAAAAACTGTCAAGGAAGGGCAGACATTATTATTGTTATTGTGTTACAAACTGGGTGTTTGTGTGGTGGGGTAACCGCTCAAGCTGACTGAGAAGAAAGGCCAGGTGAGCAAGAAGCGGCTCCAGAAGCCTCCTCTTGAAGCACTGGTGCAGGGAGGGTTGGGAGGGTTGGGGGGGTGAAGAAGGTGGAGGGGTAGGAGGGACTTGGTTGGATTTGACTGGTTTCAGGTTCTGTGGTGAAGTCAGGAACAAAGTTGATTTGTCACCAGGGTAGTCATGGTGTTTACTGGAACTGTGTTGGCACAAGCTGTCTGAAGCCAGGTCAGCCGGTGATTGTCGCCTGCATCAGCATGGCTTTTAAATGCAACTTATAAATGTTTTCAGTGCCTGATTAGCTGTAAATAATAATTAGACAAGTTATGTGATGTAATATGTTTACATCCTGCACATGTAAAGAAAATATTTCTCAAAGAACATTTGTGACAAAAAAAAAAAAAAGGAAAAATGCAGAAGTTTAAGGAAGTGGTTTTCCCTTTTCAGTCAGCACCGCCCCTGGCCATCCCACGTTGTTAACCACACTTGCCCCTGCCCTTCTATTGCCACCAGGGGGCAGTGCTCACCTTCAAATGGATGTTGCTTTAGGTTCTGAACCTCCTCTTTGGCCTCGACTAGAAATTACTAAACCTTTGATCAGAAACAACCTCAATATTGATCTTTTCAAAGTGCCAGAACACAGCGAATATAAAGACAAAATGTCTTTACATTTATATAGTGCTTTACTGCTTCCAAAGTGACTTCTTGTGTGCTGTCTCATCGGAACCTAACAATGAACCTGGGAGTTAGGAAGAGAGATTTCTTTCCTTTGATTTAAGATGAGGAAACTTATGTTTCTTATAATGACTTATGGTTTTTTTAAAATATAGAACTCATAACAACATAAAGGAATCTTTAATGAGCACCTACTATGCACCAGGCACTGTTCTAGCACTGGGAAATACACAGGGGAGGAAAATGGTCACTTCCCAAGCTCTTATTGTGAATAACGCTGCTGTAAACATGGCCCTTTCACTTGGACCCAGAAGTGCTATCGTTGAATCATATGGTAATTCTGTTTTTAATATTTTTGAGGAACCATCATACTGTTTTCCATTGCAGCTGTACCATTTTACATTTCTACCAACAGAACACGACTTCTAGTTTCTCCACATCTTTGCCACCACTTGCTACTTCCTTTTTTCAAATTGACTTTATCAGGGTGATGTTGGTTAGTAACATTATATAAGTTTCAGCGGTTCAATTCTATAACACATCATCTGTATATTGCACTGTGTGTTCACTACTCCAAACCTAGTCTTTTTTCTTTTTTTTTTTTTTTTGGTAGTAGTTATCTTAATGGCTGTGAGGTGATACCTTATTGTAGTTTTGACTTGCATTTCCCTAATGATTAATGATGTTGAGTATCTTTTCATGTGCTTATTGGCAATACCCCATTTGCTTTTATTTTAATAACTCCTGTTCAATCTATTAAGATGCACTTTGGTGCCATTTTGTTTTTTAGTCTTACCTTTAAATTTCTGTCTTGACAAAACCTTATGGAGGTTCAATAAATCAAAACTTTTAATGAGAGTTCTTCTTCCAAAGGGGTTATTAGTTTGGTCATAGTTCAGCTAGTTCACATTGTATTTATGCTTTTCTGGCATTTCTCCTGCTGTAACTTTTTCTGAACTGGAAGAATTAATTAAAAGCTTAAGTATGTAATTCTTTTCTTTGCTAAAATCCCGAAGGACAAAGCTATTTTGAGAACACTACCCAAATCCTTCCTTCCCTGAGGTCACATTCAATATTTGTACCAATATTTTATTCCTTTATCAAGGGGTACTAGGATGGAAAGACCTCTTAGTGTTCAGATGGGACAGTGTTGCATTTCTGTCTAGTGACACTGAGGATCAATGTGACAACTCAGCGTCCTTGCTCCTTTGGCATGGCTTTCTGTGGGACAACCTGGTTCAAAAGTATCCTTCAAAACATAAACACCCTTTTTCCTGTTTTTGAGACTGAATTTATTTTTTTTGGAATAACTTACTTCTTTTTGTCACACAGTGACACAGCTTGGATAGAGTTATTACAGCTGCAGGTTTTAGGGATGGCCAAGTATCTCAGACCTTTGGGGGCAATCATCTGGTCCTTCTCACTTATTTTCATAAACCTCTTGCTATATTTAATTTGACCTCACATTCACAGGACCAGATTAGTTATAACACACTCTCACCATTATTCCTACTGTCTGGAATTCAATTTTGCATTATAGTCCCCTGACCTTGTCCTCTAGCCCTTGGCAGACATTAATGATCACCTACTCGAACAAATTATCGTGATGCTCGTAGTCATTTTTGGGAAAACTGGGTTATTTAACCAATAAGCATATTTCTTTGAAGATGAACATAATACTGTTCCTTCTCTATGGTGGGCATTTTTCTAAAGGATTTATTGATATTAACTCATTTTATCCCCACAATCCCAATTGAGGTAGTTACTATCCCTATTGTGTGGAAAAGGTAACTGAGACTCAGAAGAGTTTAAAAGTTATATGATTTGTTAATGCCAGTGCCAAATATGAAGTCCAGGAATCATGATGTTGAAATACATGCAAAAACCACAAAATGAGCTCTTCCCTAATTCCCACTCTCAAGATGCAATCTAGATGGTAAATACTGGACGGACATTATTTAGTAAACCTCATTAAAGCTATTTTCCCTATAAAGCTGACTATACCAAAGTTCCTTCTCCATGTCCAAACAAAATATCAATTCACCACAAACATCAAAAGTCATGGTGCAAAGCGTCAAGACCTATAACAGCATAAGGCAAAATATTTGGAGAAACAAGTCTTCGCTGTTTAATAGGGTTATGCATGAGTGTCAAAAATTGGCTCTGCGGCCCTGGCTGGTTGGCTCAGTGGTGGAGCGTCGGCCTGGCGTGCAAGGGGTCCCGGGTTCGATTCCCGGCCAGGGCACACAGGAGAAGCACCCATCTGCTTCTCCACCCCTCCCCCTCTCCTTCCTCTCTGTCTCTCTCTTCCCCGCCCGCAGCGAGGCTCCATTGGAGCAAAGATGGCCCGGGCGCTGGGGATGGCTCCTTGGCCTCTGCCCCAGGCGCTAGAGTGGCTCTGGTCGCAACAGAGCGACGCCCCGGAGGGGCAGAGCATCGCCCCCTGGTGGGCAGAGCGTCGCCCCTGGTGGGCGTGCTGGGTGGGATCCCGGTCGGGCGCATGCGGGAGTCTGTCTGATTGTCTCTCCCCATTTCCAGCTTCGGAAAAATACAAAAAAAAATAAATAAATAAAATTGGCTCTGCTAGTCCCATTGGATACTTTTCCTGATTCAATAGTAGGACTCTGTAACAAGTTTAGAATCTGTAAGGATATGTTTGGGATTTTTTGATTAATAACTACATGGTAAGTCTATGTAATAGAAATAGTGACTTGTACAATTAATGGTATTTTACTATAGTATCAATGACCTTGTTAAATGAAATAGTCTGTTTAGTCTTTATTAAAATGTAACTTCAGAGTCCAGTCAAAAAAGTAGGGTTTTTTTTTCAGTTTTATTGATAAAACTGACATACAGCACTGTATAAATTTCAGGTATACAGCATAATTATTTGAAATATATATGTATATATTTCAGTACAACTGCCACAAGTTGTTAATATCTATCAGGAAAGTAGTTTGTTTCAGAGAGAATCTAATATAAATAATTACTTTAAAAATATTTTTTATTTATTCATTTTAGAGAGGAGAGAGAGAGAAGAGGGGGAGAAGCAGGAAGCATCAACTTCCATATGTGCCTTGACCAGGCAAGCCTGGGGTTTTGAACTGGCGACCTCAGCATTCCAGGTTGACACTCATCCACTGTGCCATCACAGGTCAGGCAAATATAAATAATTTTTTTTTTTTTTTTTTACACAGGGACAGAGAGAGAGAGAGAGAGACAGACAGACAGACAGCGAGAGAGGGATAGACAGGCAGGAATGGAAAGAGATGAGAAGCATCAATCATTAGTTTTTCATTGCGACACCTTAGTTGTTCATTGATTGCTTTCTCATATGTGCCTTGACCGCGGGCCTTCAGCAGACTGAGTAACCCTTTGCTCAAGCCAGCGACCTTGGATCCAAGCTGGTGAGCCTTGCTCAAACCAGGTAAGTCCACGCTGAAGCTGGTGACCTCAGGGTCTCGAACCTGAGTCTTCTGCATCCCAGTCTGACGCTCTATCCACTGCGCCACCGCCTGGTCAGGCTAAATAATTTTTAAAGAAAATATTGGAAGATTGAAAAGACAACAGGATCACCATAATTCAGACCTTTCAGAAATGGTTTGGCTTATCAACCGATTAGATAAAGAACTCTGACTAGCTGAGGTCCTGGCTTATGAATGGGTAGAAGAGAAAGCTTAATAACAAACAGAACTATTTTATAATGACATATTAGTATTTGTCTCAAACTAGTATTATTGAATATGAAAACACTTATTTCATCAGAGTAAGGAGAATGGTCATCTCAGATTATGAACACTACCCTAACTAAGTCCCAGGGACTTGGTCAACTTCGTTAGATAATATTTTAAAAGATAGTGTTTTTTGAACAGCACTCAGTATATTATACACTGTAGGTGCTCAGAGTCCTAACCTAGCAACATGTATTTCAGGGCTTTATAGTGTGGCATGTTGGGACTTCAACAGTGAACTTTAGAAGGCTGGTCCCCAAAAGGAGTGGCAGGTACATATATAACAGGACATGTGATCTAAAATGGAGAGTCTCTGAACGATGGTAATACTCGGAGTCAGGCAGGTCATCGAAACTTGACTATAGTGAAAATTATTCACATTGGAATAGGGCTTCAGTGGTCAATTTGGGGTACAGAGGGTAGGGTTTCCCCAGCAGGAGTCCCAAGCAAATGGCTTGGGGACCAGGGCTAAGGTCCTGCAGAAAACTGGAGCTCAAATCAGGAAGGTATTGAGGAATGCTACTTAGTAGACATAGGGAATCTAGGAATCCATCAGGGAACATAAAGTAGACTTAGTAACACAGAATAACTCCAGCCCTTACCTACCCCATATACTAGAAGTAACACCATTTGGGTTCTTATTGGCCAAAGAGTGCGGTGTTATGGTTGATCTACAAGTACCAGATATTTAGTACTGATTTCTGGGCAAAGTTGACAAAGGTAAAAACCTAGAGGTGTCCCTTTGGTCAAACTGGCATCACCATGGCTTGACAGTGCTTCTCCTGTTCTTCTGATAGACATCATCACATAGTTTTGTTTGATATGATTTCACTGGAAAACATTGGAAAATATTTCTTAAGCTGCATAGCAATTGGGCAGAACTAATATAGTAATGGGAAGAAAATACGGGCAAATAAATGTAAGAAGTCAAGTAATCAGAAAATGTGAATTTTCCAATTAGCTTTATTTTGGGGGGCCTCAGTTGAGATAATCCAGAATTTCCAGGCTTGAAATAATTTGAAGGCAGAGAATTGGGAGCTTTCTACACATTGTATATCTTTAAGAAAGAATAAGATTGGAGACTGATGGACCTTTTTTATTCAGTGAGGTTACTGACATTGGTCCAATATAACCACAAGATTAAAAAAATTTCTCAGAGAAATCAGGACAATTTTGTCTTCAGAATTTATGCATAAATCAATCTTCAATCAAATGCTATCGTTGACTAATATTTAAAGTTAAAAACATTATCTAATTTTAACAAAGACAATTCTGACCAAATAAGATAATTTGCATCAGTAAGAAAGTTTATTGAATTCATCAATAAATGACAAGAGAAAAAAGTTTTTTCCATTAAAGAAACATAATGGAAAATACTGGTAAAGTGAAAAGAAGAAATACAGAAACCACAAAATAACTTTCAGACACCTTATTTTCAAAGAGGGAACCTATTTCCATTAAGATTGAAGTGTTTTCTTGGTTTTCATGCATCTGTACAAAATGGCCTGTGAGAAGGGAGGCTCTTTTCTCTCGATAGGGCTTAATAGTGATGCTTGGTTTCTGATTCAACCATAGATGAAAGGACTCTACCATCTGGTGCCATTTCTTCAATAATTGTCTTGATCACTCTGGTTTTATTAGTATCTGTATGTGAATCACACACAAAAAAAAGAATTTAGACTAAACAATTTGTGGGGGTCCCCATTAATTAGCAAGCAAAACTTCTAAAAGAAAAACATTAATTAAAAAGAATTTACGTTTTTAAGTTCCTTTAAAGAAAACCCAAACAATATTTAAGCTATAGCATTTAATCCCTGACAGTTTTTCCTTCAAGATTGTGCCAAAGTTATAATTTATTTAAAAATGCAAGTGGGAACCCTGCCTAAGGTTTTAAGTTTTTAGAAAGTTAAAAACTAATTCTTATTACCCCAGCTAGTTTCTGCTGACCTTGGTCCCTTAGATGAGGATTCTCCAGTGGACCCGGAAGAGGTCTTCTGGCCTCCGCCACCGCTTCCGCCGCCGTAGCTACCGCCGCCGCCGCCGCCGCCTGAACTTCCGCCGCCGTAGCTGCCGCCGCCGCCGCCGCCTGAACTTCCGCCGCCGTAGCTGCCGCCGCCGCCGCCGCCGGAACTTCCGCCGCCGTAGCTGCCGCCGCCGCCGCCGGAACTTCCGCCACCGTAGCTGCCGCCGCCGCCGCCAGAACTGCCCCCGTAGCCGCCGCCGGAACTTCCGCCGCCGTAGCCGCCGCTTCCGCCGCCGCGACCGCCGCGGCTATAGCCACCGCCTCCTCCGGAGCTAGAGGGAGTAAACGTCACATTCAGTAAACCCTAACATTGGAAGATGGTGCGTCGCTTTCCAGCTTGTTACTTTAAATAAAACATGTTTTGAGGAAGAGAGAAAAAAAACTAAAAACCCTGCTAAGTCTGTATTTTAAAGTCCAGTCTTCAAAAATTTTATATGCACACAACCCTGAGTTAAATTCGTAAAAAATTGAAGCTGGTTGCATAAAGCTTTTTTTGTGTGGTCAGCCTCCTTCCTTCTCTCCCCTATCTCTGGTACTTTGGGTTTTTGGGAAAGCCTTGTGAGTTGGAATCCTGAATAAAAGCAATTGGTATAATTTTTTAAAATTGCGTAATTTACCTTCCCTCTCCTTCTAGCAGGCTGCGGTAGGTTTGAATTTCATTCTCCAGTCGGATCTTAATATCCAGGAGTTGTTGGTACTCAGCATTCTGGCATTCAGTTTCAGCTCGAATTTGTTGCAGCTGTTCCTCCAGAGAGGAGATCTGGACCTGAATCTGGGAGAGCTGCACACAGTAGCGACCTTCTGTTTCTGCCAAGGAGGATTCCAGGGATTGTTTCTGGAAAGAAGAGAGAATATCTTATGGCTTAAGGTCCCTCTAGTTCAGCTAAGTACTGTGAAACTTCTTTAAAAAATTAAGACATCTTATGGAAGCATAAAGAAAACGAATGGAATTGGCATTTTACATTTAATGGCAACTTTTCAGCACTTTTAGATCAATGCCGATAATGCTTTTCTCACATTAACAAGAGCTCCAATTTTTCCCAACTCTGCATTTTATGTTGTGTTGAGTATTTTTTACGTGAGCATGAAATTTGGTGTGAGAGAGTTAACATACCAGGGCTAGTTGGGACTGTAGTTCGATCTCCAGACCTTGAACGGTGCGTCTCAATTCGGTAATCTCAGTTTTCTGGCTGGACATCTGTTCAATGTTACTATCTATTTCTGTAGTTAGTTCCTTGCTCTAGAATATTAAAAAGAAAAAAAAAGGAAAAGGTGAGAAAAATCCAAAGTGATAACCAAACCTCCATCGGCTTCACCATGAAGAAAGGTAGATTACCTTTTCATTGAACCAGGCTTCAGCGTCTTTTCGGTTTTGTTCGGCGAGTTGTTCATACTGGCTTCTCATGTTATTCAGAAGTTGAGTCAGATCAATCCCTGGGGCAGCATTCATTTCCACATTCACATCACCAGTGGACACATTCTGAAGGTCTTTCATTTCCTTTTTTGAGGAACAGAAACATATAATGATTGCACTGTGACCAAAATGAGCAACCTTCTGGCTGGGTCAAGTACATAGAACTTGTTGCCTCACCTCTTCATGATTCTTCCTCAGGTAGGCCAGCTCTTCAGTCAGGCCCTCGATCTGCATCTCCAAGTCGGCCTTGGTCAGGGTCAGCTCATCCAGCACCCGGCGCAGGCCGTTGATGTCTGCATCCACGCTCTGGCGGAGGGCTACCTCATTCTCATACCTGAAAGGAGCATGGTACAGTTACTGGCTGTAACAGATAAGAGAAATGTACCTGGGCAGAGACTACTTAAAAAGCACATTTAGAGTTGACTTCATATCATGGCAATGTTTATCATATACTAATTCACATAGGGGTATTAGTGGTTTGATACAAAGAAGCTTAGCAATTACTTTAAAGTACACTTTCTTCTTTTAATGTTGCCCATAAAGGTAATATTGAAAGGGAAAATTTTTCTGATGGCTCCCAATACTGTTTAACGTTAAATGAATTCAAGACAATGTAAATACTATTGTGGACATCCAAAGTCATTGTTAAAAACAACTCATGTATTTATTGTGACAGTGTTGTACCCCATTCACTTAGCTTACTTCAGCCTGAAGTCATCAGCTGCCAGCCTGGCATTGTCGATCTGAAGCAGGACATTGGCATTATCAGTTGTTAGATTAAGGATCTGTGGGAAGAGGTAAAGAAATTAGATACAAATATATCCTTTATAGTGGCATAGATGAACTGCATTGTTATGTTCTCTTACAAAATTTTGGAGGAATTTTTTTTATTTTAAATATGAAATATTGTAGACTCACCCTTAAATGTGAATCATTTGTTCTCTTGATGATTCTGTTCTCTTCTATTTCTATATCATTCCTATCTGAAAACTCACTGGAATCATATATCAGTGACCCTGCATGTATATCCCCTTCTTATACTGTGTGATTTACATGTATTTCAGCCATCTTTTGACTGACTCATATGTATATTTGGTTTAATTTGTTATAACTATGTATTCTAAATGAATACACTCCAAGCCAGTATATGGTAGATACAATTCACAAATCCCTAGAGGCAAGCACAATCTCATTTTCATACTGGAGAGTTCATGGTTCTTGCACTGTTGGTAGCTAGTATTTTTTTATTATCAGAGTATTTTGTTCTGACTCAACAGTTCTTTCAGTTTTTATATTTGTAAATGATCTAGTGCAGTGATTTTCAACCAGTGTTCCACTGGTGTGCCACAAGAATTTTTAAAACATGCAATACCTGATTATTTAGTCAGGGGCACTGACTTCATTTCCCTTAGATTGTCAAATAAAGAAGAAATTACAACAGCCAACACAACAATAGTTGTCCAATGTGAATGGATCAAAATTAAACCTATTTCTTGTTAGGTCAGCAAAAATAATTGTTTTTGGAGTGCTGCAGTTTTAGTAATGAGTTTTTGTATTCCATGAGATGAAATTTACTGATCTAGTGTATTTTAACTATGGACTCATTATACATTCATTAAAACCAAAGAGAGTCTCAGTAATCCACCATCCTATAAAACACACACACAACATACATGTTGGATGAAGGTAGAAATGACTGTACCCTGACAAATATTTCCCTTTGTGAAACTGGGTTGTTTTCAGAAGCAAGAAAGTAACATAGGCAAACACAGTGAACAGTTACATCATAGTTAATCTAAGATTGACTTATCTGAATTAGATGGATGAAAAATAGGCTCAAAGTTGGATTTTAAAATGCCTCTTACCTGATTTTTAAGATCTTCGATGGTTTGGTAGTATTTACTGTAGTCACGAGGCTCTCTCTGGCTTGAGTTGCCATGCTTTTCATACCACTCTTTGATTTTGCTTTCCAGCTCATAGTTTGATTCTTCAAGATCCCGAACTTTATCCAAGTAGGAAGCCAGGCGGTCATTCAGATTTTGCATGGTTACTTTTTCATTTCCGGAGAGAAGGCCTCCATCTCCACCAAAGCCTCCTCCAAAACCTCCTCCAAAGCTGCCTCCACCAAAGCCTCCACCAAAGCTGCCTCCACCAAAGCTGCCCCCTCCAAAGCTACCCCCTCCGTAGCCACCACCAAAGCCACTGCTTCCACCAAAGCCACCTCCACCAAAGCCACCTCCACCAAAACCACCTCCTAGTCCTCCTCCATAGCCACCTGATGAGCCCACTAAGCAGCCTCCACCAGAGCTCCCACGGCTAAAAGAGCCACCGCTGAAACCCCCCCCTGAGCTAAATCCTCCTCCAAGGGAGCCTCTGCTGCTCGAAATTCTGAGGGACCCCCCTCCTCCTCCTCCTCCTCCCCCACCACTGCGGGAGGAAGAGTACTGCTTGCTTGAGCTGTATCGAACAGACATGGTGATGCTGATTAGCCCAGGGAGTGCCTGCTGCTACCAAGGACAGTGACAAGCCTTTATATACTGAGAAGGTGTGTCCCACACACGGTTGAGTTTGCTTACTTGCATGGTTTTCTTTTTGCCAATTTAGCATCTTTGGTTCATGATTGCATACATTATCTTCAGCAATAACCAATCCCAATAGGTATGGTTTAAAATTTGCCTTCAGAACAAATGAGAGATTTGTTGTGTTGAAATTGAAAATGGGTGTAGTTCAGATAAACATATGCCTTTGAAGAACATTGAGCAACTGTTAAAATCCAGTCTGATTTCAGCACTAATTTAGATTGCACAGAATGTTTAGAAGTTTGGAAGAAGAATTTTAGCTGCAAAGTTATGGTTAAAATAAGAATTTTCAGATTCAACTTTTAAACGGCTTTAATTAGAACAACAAATAAGCACATAGTCTACCAGAAATATGTTCCAAGAAAGATCTTGTAGAAAACTGTAAGTAAACTAAAAAGAATAAAGCACATATGCTAAACATCTTAGTGTTTAACAGTTGCCACATACAAAAAGTTAAAGCCACAAAGGCACAATTTAGGAAGTATGTGTGTGTAAGGAAGCTTTTATTTACAGAATGAAAGTATATTGATATTTTGCCTAGGAAATTGGAAGTAAATAATGATTTAGGAATTCCTAGTTTAATGATGCTGTTCTTTTTAACATTAAAAAACTAAAACCATGAAATTATCATTTTTTTGACTTTCAAATTTTAGTTAAGGCTTATATGAAGACCATAATGCAGACATTCTTAGCACAAGATAGGAAAAACAAACCTTCAGTACTTTCTTATATTAAGTTTGATTAGTTAAAAAGGAAAATTTAGGTATGTTGTTATTGTGAATAAAAATTTCCTTGCAAGAATATAAATCTAGGCCCTGGACGGTTGGCTCAGTGGTAGAGTGTCGGCCTGGCGTGTAGGAGTCCCGGGTTCGATTCCTGGCCAGGGCATACAGGAGAGGTGCCCATCTGCTTCTCCACCCCTCCCCCTCTCCTTCCTCTCTGTCTCTCTCTTCCCCTCCCGCAGCCAAGGCTCCATTGGAGCAAAGTTTGCCCGGGCTCTGAGGATGGATCTGTGGCCTCTGCCTCAGACGCTAGAATGGCTCTGATTGCGGCAGAGCGACGCCCAGATGGGCAGAGCATCGCCCCCTGGTGGGCATGCCAGGTGGATCCCGGTCGGGCACATGCGGGGGTCTGTCTGCCTCCCCGTTTCCAGCTTCGGAAAAATACAAAAAAAAATAAATATATATATATAAATATATATATATATTTATATATATATATAAATCTAGATTAGAGAATGATACTTCAAAAATTATGAACTAGACTGGGAATATAACTTTCCAAGTTAGATTCTGTTTCTCAAAAAACATTTCCATGGGTATACTATGTGTAGAATTTGGTATAACAGTTTATCTAGTGAAGTATTTAATTAGGACTTTAATACATGATATAAAATTCATTCACACATATTTTACAATTTTACAGTGCTATTTGTGATGCTGTGCTTTTATAATCTTTGAAATAAGCTGCTGAGATAGTGGTGGTGGTTATCATCTCTAGTTTAGAGAAGAGGAAGTTGAAGCTGAGAGAGTTTTTGACTTTGCCTAAAGACATAGAATAGGTAGTTGAATTGAGATTAGAAACTTGGTCTTGTGATGAAGAGCTTTTGGCTGTTTTCTACTATACCAGCGTGTGTGTGTGTGTGTGTGTGTGTGTGTGTGTGTGTGTGTACTCTCGCTCTAGTGAACTGGTCTGATAGAACTGAATTCCTCTATTTCTTATCATAAACTTCTCCACATGGGCAAACAAAACAAATTTGAAAGCATGAAAATTTTGAAAGGAGAATATTTGGCACACACTCTTCTATTCTTAATTACTTTGTCAAATTAAATTTATAGCTGCACATTCCAGTTTATGAAAACTATAGAAGTCGTTTTTGTAGGGAAAATGAATATAGCTGGCAGCATAATGAAGAGTTGATTGTTAGAGTGGAGGTTACTACCCAACAAATTGCAACTCCTCCAACCTGTTCGCACATGCAAATGGGGCATTAGTTAAAAGAAAAAAATGAAACCCAACCATGGGAACTGATCCTTGATGAAGATAATATGTAGTAAAGGAAAGCTGTGATAAATCAAGGTAGAGAAAAAAATATTCTGGTAAGTTTAGAGAGGATGTTGAAGGCTTGATATTAATGAAAGCAATTTAGGAATAAAGCATTTTAATTAGAGTATTTGAAGGATTTTACTTGTAATTATCACAAGTTTTGAATCTTGACTTTACCAGTTTTTGTTTAGTATTAACTTTTAATTTTTCCCCCTGGTGGGAAAATATAAAAACCTCAATCTAGTTTCACTTAGTTAACAAGTGGTGTGAAGAGATCTGTTACAATTATGATTTAGAATATCTGAAAGGAAACCATTGCATAAAAGCACATGGGGACACAAACGTGTAGAGGGTCTTCTAATGCTGACTGTAACATTTAATTTAAGCCACTTTTAATGTTATTATCAAAGATACTAATTAATTTGTGCAAAGATTTTATTTATTGATTTTACAGAGGGGGTGGTGGGAATGAGGAGCCTCAACTCTTAGTTGCTTTACTTTAGTTGTTCATTGATTGCTTGTTGTATATGCCTTGACTGGGCAAGCCCAGGGCTTTAAACCGGTGACCTCATTGCTCCAGATGTTGCTGCATCCACTGAGCCACCACCTGTCAGGAAAAGTTAATTTGTTTTTATTTGCACTGTCATTTGTTGAAACCAGCCTTTGGCATGAGTGAAATTACAGAGATTCCACGTATCAATTCTGTAGCTAAATTGGATGAATATTTACCATCGTCAGTTCTAATCTTGGTACAATTTACACTTGATTGCCATAATCCATTGTAACTGTAATTTCATGTCCTCAGTTTTTATTGTGTCCTACATAAGACACATTGATAGGTGCTTGGAAGATAAAAAGATGAATGAGGTTGAACTCCCACCCTTAAGGATTTTACAAGTCACTGGGATCTATGTGAGGAGACATGACATACATTATCAACTTAAGAGCTATGGCCATGGTAAATGAGTGGGAGGGGGTGGGATGGGGAGGAGTTAACATTTTCTGAACATCTACTATGTTCTAGATGGTTTACCTGCCTTTTCCCGTCCCCCAAATCCTCTATGATAGGTGTTGTTTACCTCATTTTATAGCTTTAAAAAGCTTTAGGAATTTTCCCAGAGTAACACAGCTAGTTTATAGCTTGGTCTTGAATTAGGCTTGTGTAGCTTCACTGAACTGCCAGTGTAAGAATGATGAGTAAGAAGTCTTGAAATGGGTCACCTGGCTAAGTATCATGGTGCAGGTGAAATTTAAGCTGCGTCTTGTGAACAAGGGGTAGGATTTTCCCATATGTGCAGCAGCAGAGAGATGACTGTTCTTGGAAGTGGGATCTGTGGAAGTAACAACCATGTGGACACTCTAGGTGGACCAGTTTGGCTGGAACAGATGTGTTTGTTGATTATCTGAGCAGATTATATGGAGCACCTGCAAAAGTCCCTGAGGATACAGAGGCAACCAAGATACAATTCCTGCCCCTCAAGGAGTTTACAATCTCTTTGGAGAGGCAAGCAAACATACCCACGAATCAGAGACTATAAAAGGATAATCTGGGCTGTTTGAATGTGGACAGGGTGTTGAGGGAGTACAGAGAGGATCTCCCAACAGACTGGTGTGCATGTGTGTATGTGTAGTGTTTGTGGACACAATTGAAAGACTAATGAAGTTTGGAGGAGAAGATGAATTTGGTTTCATATGTAAATTTGAAGTACTAATATCAGGTTATTCATGTAAAAGTATCTTTCAGCAGTTAGAGTCATATGATTATAGTGCAGGAAAGAGATTTGAGCAGCAGATTTCAAGATTGTTAGGATCTCTAAGCAGGGGAATTTATAAAGAAATGAGCATACGATCCAAGTCTGAACTTTTGGGGATAGCCACGTTAGGAGCTGGGAAGAAGAGCTAGAGAAAAATACTGGGGAGGGCATCTGGGACTGAGGGGAGGGGGAAAGAGGATCATGGAAGCCAAGGGAGGAGAGAACCCAGATTGGTGGGGTGGTATCCAGACAGATTGGTCAAGCAGAAAGGAGATTGAAAAAGAACTTTGGCCTGGCAAGTAGGAACTATTGGCGCCCTTTCAGAGGACAGGTTAAGTAGGGTCATGGTGGGGTAACCCACAATGTATTCAGTATTGGAATGGATGACTTTGCTTATGGTATTTTATTTTCATATACTCTAGTTTATCAATTTCTTCTTTAATTGCTTCTGGATTTTGGGTCATGGTTAGGATGGTTGTTGGTGCTATTCCATATGGTCAATTTGGGGCTCTTGAAGCATGTCATCGATTCAACTTTGTTATCTGCTTTTCTTGCCTTACTGTTTTTGCTTATTTTGCTTCAAGTAAAATTATCTTTTGAAGTTTCTGGCTGAAAATTCTATTTGCAAGTTTTTTTTTGTCTGACTGAATAATTGGGATATAATGAATAATTCTGGTAATTCCAGAATGATGAATCTGGTAATACAGGTTATGTCTCAAGATGACAAGGTAGATAAGCTAACTGTTTAGCATTATCTATTGTTGATCACATCAACTTTGTGAATTAAACATTTTTGACTTGAACATTGTGAGACTTGAATGGTATAACTTGCTGGATGTGCCTTTGCGATTACCATCCCTGGAGTGAAAGCCGAGTGGAGAGTTGTAGACCTGTTTGGCGGATTTAGTATCCTCCTCCCAGACAGCTGAGTAATTAGAACAACTAAGATAAGGCCTATAAAACTCAAGATTCTAAAATCTGAAGATACTCCCATATTGCACAATTTAAAAAAAAACCAAACTTCTGGGATTGCATGCACTGTGATGGAAACCACAAAAATATGGAAATTGCATGAAAACTTTTCAGTATAGCTTAACAGTGGTAAAGTGGGTGGGCTCTCGAGGCAAATGGCTTGGGTTATGATCCAGGCCTCACCACTTACTATATGGCTTTGTTTCATCTCTAAAGTAGGAATAATAATTTTCCCTACCCTATAGTTAAGTGAGTTGGTAAATATACTGTCTTTAGAACAGTGCCTGGCATATATAGAATAAATGTTCAAACTTGTTTTTTGTTATTGTTATTACTATCACTGTGATCTCTGTTTCTCAGAGCCCAACTCAGTCTAAGCCACAGTCGGCCAGCAAAACATGAATGAATGAAAGGATAAGACTGGAAGCTGGAAAATGGCTAGTGAGAAAGAATGGCTGGGGAGAAGGGTAGGGCAGGGAAGGGTGTTTTATTGATAACTTTGAGATAAACAATGCCATATGTTTTTCTTTGATGCTTGCTTTCATTTTTGACTTCCTTTTCTTTTCTTTTTCTTTTTCTTTTTTTTTTTTTTTTTTTGTATTTTTCTGAGGTTGGAAACGGGGAGGCAGTCAGACAGACTCCCGCATGTGCCCGACCAGGATCTACCTGGCATGCCCACCTGGGGGCGATGCTCTGCCCATATGGGGTGTTGCTCTGCTGCAACCAGAGCCACTCTAGCGCCTGAGGCAGAGGCCATGGAGCCATCCTCAGCGCCCGGGCCATCTTTGCTCCAATGGAGCCTTGGCTGCGGGAGGGGAAGAGAGAGGCAGAGAGGAAGGAGAGGAGGAGAGAGGGAGAGGTGGAGAAGCAGATGGGCGCTTCTCCTGTGTGCCCTGGCCAGGAATCGAACCTGGGACTCCCGCACGCCAGGCCGACGCTCTACCACTGAGCCAACTGGCCAGGACCCCCTTCTTTTCTTTATCTCCTGCATCCACCAATTCAATTTGTCACTGTTTCTTTTGTCTTATCCGATCTATTTGTTTCTTTTTTTGCCTGGCCCCTCTGAAACTGCCCTAATCTAGGCTTTTACCTAGATTTGCTTGGGTTACATCACGCGCTTTTGAAGTGGTTTTCTTGGCTTACTGCTGTGTCACTTAAGATCTGTTCTGTTCACTGATGAAAGATTAATGTTCTTGAAAAAGTATTGTCATCACTTACCAACATATTCAAGCACAACAAAGGGTTTCTCATGTGATGTATTAAATCTTTTCAATAACCTTGCCCTACTCCATTTGTCTAACCTCACGCTTCCTGTGGAGTGGCAGGAGAGCTGGATTCTCCTCCTAAAGTAATTATATGGCCTTGGGCAAGATACTCAACCTTTCTGTGCATCATTTTACTATCCTATAAAATATGGAAAATAATAATCAGTGATCCAATGAAAATATAGTTAGCATTTTCTTAAGAAATCCTTTAATTATAAGCAAGTCTTTCTTTTAAATTTTGGCTGATACACTATGTTTTATCCTATTTTAAGGCCTTTGTTTGTTGCTCTTGGTTTGGAACATCCTTCTTCCACTTTGTTGTGTATTCAGATAATTCTACCTCAACTCCAAACTGTGGCTTAAATGCCATCTTTTTTTATGAGGTTTCTCACCATTAGTCTAGTCATGGCTGTCACATTTTTTTCATTTCCAAGGTACAACTTAGTATTTTATACTGTACTGTATAATTATTGTTCCCAATGAGATAAGACATGTAAGTTCCTTTCGAGAAGGGAGGGTGCTTTATACTCTTGCTGTACCTAATGTTCTCTGAATGTTTTTGTATCAGCTCAGTGCCTTTTTCTACTTTCTTTTGTTTGTCTTTATTTTGTTCTTGAAACTCTTCTTCCATATGTTTTGGCAATGGTACTAGTTCAACATTTAAATAAAACCTAGTTGTAGACAACTAACTTAATTTTGCTTTAAGCAAACTATAACATAAATTTTAGATGTGAGAATGTTGTATACAAATGATAAGAAATCTAAGATTCTGCATAGGATACTTAAGATATCTTAAACTATATAAAGATTTATGCCTTAGAATATATTTAGAATATATATATATATATATATATATATATATATATATATATTTATGGGCCCTCACATCTCCCTCTTCATTAAAAGTCCCTTTTTTGATCTTGGATATGTTGAGAATGATTTGATTCTAGTAAACTGCTAGAATATATCTGTACTTATAAATTTTCAATTTTTTAATTAGATGAGTTGACTATTTTGGATGGTTTTCTGGCTTGCTAACCCATTAGTGTGGAGTAATTTAAGTATTAACTGTAACAGTGACTTGGTTTTTAATTTTCCTTAGCATAACATAAGCTTTTTCCTCTTGATTTAATCAACTTCATTTTGTGAAGCACAATTACTCACTATGAATTACCTGTATTAGGAGTAGAATTTACTGATATAGAACTGAAAATAGAAACATAATAATGTTAGGTTTAAGTTGGCTCCTTCAGATCCAGAGGCCCTTTAAAGCTCAAATTCCCCTCACCCAAGTTCCCACTAGGGCTCGAAATAGAACATTCTCATCCCCCACTGTGGTGGTGTAGGTAATTTGCTTGCTATTCTCTCTCTTAATGGCTTCCTGGCCTCCACTTTGAAATGCACCAAAAAATTTACCTTTGCAATGCCATCAGAGAAGCTTACTTTGGGGAGGGACCTGACCATTAGGGGAGTTTAAATTACGGTAGTTGTTTGTGAAAGCCTAGCCACAGGCCCAGAGATGCCAGGTCCCGGCTGTTCCTGGGTGATTCCTGACCTCTTGGCTCTCTTCAGATTTTACCAAGGACATCAGAAAGGACCATGCTGATCAAGCCTGTGCTACATTAAAAAGAACTTGTGTTTCTACAGCAGAATTCCCCTCCTCCTGCTCATCATCAAGTCAGTGACCAAGGCCACAAACCTCAATATGCTAATCTGAGCATGTCCAGATGCAGGCAACCCCATGCCAGCAAATGCCTGTAATAACCCCTATATCTAATGCTCTCTCCTGCAGCTTGGGGCTGACACCCTTTGCTGGTCTCAGCCTGTTTGCATCCAGGCACTTTTAAAATAAACTTTCCTTTTGGAATACACTAGCCTCGTGTTTTCGGTTCATCCCATGGTTTCTACCTTTCAAATATCCCTTTTGGTCTTCATAAAAAGTATTAAATCTGAAAGTACCAAACCAATTAACCAAGTAATCTCTACAGACTCCAATAAAAAATTCAGTGGTTGTTTTTCCTCCCATTCATAAATCCAAGAAAATTTCTTTAGGTCCAGTTGTTGCCTGTCAAAATTGATCCTCTCCAAGATGGCTGGTAATGAGAGAAAATAGCTTTATTACCAGGTCTTGTTAATTTTTACTTAGGGAGTCTGGGCAGATTAAAAAAAATAGAAAAAAACTTAGATTACAAATGGTCATAGAGGTTCAAGACTATGATGAAAGCAGCAATCCACTCTAGTGATTTCAATGAATATATGTAATATGCTTAAATTTAAAAGGAAAAAAGTCTTACGAAGTTAATTAATTAATCTTATTATTTATAGAGATTTTAAAATAATTTTAAAAAGATTAAACGACTTGTTCATATCATAACAAATTGAGAATAGCTCTTTGTCTCAACCACTGTTTTTGGGGGGGTCAGAATACTATGGAATAGATTTAAATTGCTGTTTAAGTGTAACACAATGCCAAGATTTACTATAACCATTCTGTGGTGCCCCTCCACAAGGCTGACAATAACTCCCAAAGAACTCTAAATTTTTTGGATTAAACAAGTAACATTTGCAATGTCACTTCTCAGATAATTAGAGTTTATAGAATTTATTGAGACTTTTCTGTTCCAGGGCTGGTGCTAAGCACTTGACCTGAGTTTTTGTCTCATCAAATCCTGAATTTTTGTCTCATCAACTGTATGAGGCAGCTTTTATTTTAATTAAAAAGTTAAGTAGTTTGACCAAAATTATTCAATAAGGGGTTCAGCTGATATTTGAACACAGATCTATTTCTCTTCAGGGCTTTTGCTCTAATATAATGAGAAACTCTAACCCGGAATTGTGTTTTCTAGTCTTGTTACTTAGAAAATTAACAAAAACATAGGGACTTTATTTTGTTTCTCAGACCGGACAAGCCTTCCTCATTATCATTGCATTTGCAATAAACAACCAGACTAATTTAAAAAAGAAGAGTGAGCAAAGAATTCCTGCTCTTGAAGAGGTCAGGCTTGTAGGTCTTCTCTGTACCCAGGCTAGACTCTGCATTAACTTTTTGAGGTTTCCTTCTGCTTGGATTTCTGGTGTTTCCTAACTCTTGGATTTTCCAGCTCCAGATCAGTCATTAAAGTAACTAATCAGATCAGTTAGCCACCATGCATTATTGCAGTGCTAATCCTTTTATAATGCTGGCTTTTCCAGATGGAGCTAACACCCATTAATGGGGATTAAGTTTTTTTTTATCCGAATTTTAGTTTTGAGTCATGAACATATATCTGAATTGAGTCCATAGTAAACTTTGACATTAAAGGGTTCTGGTGCTTGGGCTTTTCCGTTTTCCATAATTCAAAAGCTGTCAAACTTTTTGGTGTCTTTCAAAAATATTTTCCATATTGGTTATTTTGGTTAAAATGTAGTGCTAAGGTTAGAAATTTCTAATCCTAAAGCTAGAAATGAGTGGATATTTACAGAACTGTGGGATGTCTGTTTTCTTTTTCTAGACATCTAGAATATAAATGCTACAATCTAAATATAATTTAGAATTGATTTTTTTTTTTTTTTTATAAACCAACTATCCAAAGATGAGGCTCCCACAATCTATACTGGGATAACTGTTGTAACAATCCATCACATAGCCATCAAGTTGCTCTGAGGAAGAATATTAGGAAAAATAACTGTGTTAGATACTGTGTTAAGGGACAGATGTACATGTTTTCAAGCAACTCACTGAACATCCCTGTAAGGCAGATACTATTAGATTATTTTTACAAAGGAGGGAACGGGAGCTTAGAGTGGTTATATATCATGCACAAGGTAATACAGTTAATAAATTAGTAGCTGAGCCAGAAATGAAACCAGCCTGGTCTGTCTGCTCTAGATCCCACATTCTTAACCTCTACCATTCACTGCCAAATGTGTAATTAAACTTTGCTTTTTGGTATCTAAGACTGTCTCAGAAATTACAGAGATGAGGATGGAACCTTTTTTTTAAATTTTTTATAGCAGGTCTATTTTAGGATAAACTTACATTTCCTAGTTATAAATGAATTAAATGGAATTTTTAAGGTGAGTAGATTTGAAGAATGTTCCTTTTTGTTTAGCTGATTTTATTATTATTTTTTTTAAGATTTTATTTATTTATTCATTTTAGAGAGAAGAAAGAGACAGAGAGAGAAGGGGAGCGGGAGGACCAGGAAGCATCAACTCCCATATGGACCTTGACCTGGCAAGCCCAAGGTTTTGACCTAGCGACCTCAGTGTTCCAAGCTGACGCTTCATCCACTGCGCAGGTTGAGCCCTGTTTAGATGATTTTAAAATGTTATTTTCAAAGATGTTCTGCAAACACTTTGTGATATGGAGATGTTTTGAGAGTAATGGATTTGAGTAGGTTAGGGGTGGTCAATCACATGATAAATTATTTTATGGCAAATACTACTGCCTGATACTCTAGGTTCGATTAAGTACACACAATCAATTTAAGAACTGAGTGATAAAAAATATAGCATTTTAGTGGATTATTTATCACTTACTCAGATTTTCCATTTATTAGTTTATGGTATTTTTCAATCTAATTCACCAGTTGAATCTTTACATCCAGGAGATGTTTCTATTCAGTGTTTTGGCTCTCTGTTTGAGGTCTGATTCATTGAACTTGAATCTCCAGATTGCTAATTATCTCCTGCATTTGTGAAAGTGGAGCAGAGTAGTTACTTTCAGTTTCTGTCAAACTAGATTTAAAGGATCACTTCTGAAGGAATGGAAAGTAAAAGTGAAAAGATAATTTGTTAAAAATTGCAATGTAGAAAAATGGCAAAATGATGTAATCTAAACAACTATCAGATGGAACTTAACTTGTAATGTTAAAGAAATGATCCTAAATTAATGTCTTATTGGCATTGCATCTTCGTATCCTAATTTATAGTTCCTCCATTGTTTAACCTTAAATGGGGTTGCTTTTCATTTTTACAGTGCAGAAATTATTCCATGGAGAAATAAAATTGAGTAATCTGTCACCAACCGTGTGACTCTCATTTATTGATAATTATTTGGACTTTCAAAACAATATGTTGCAGCATCTTACCAGAGGTTGTTAGGTCTGAAGCTTTAATTCCAGTGCTGGAGAGTTTGCTGCAGCTCAGCTATCTTACTCTTGCTGGTACTTGTCAGTGGAAGCCAATACTTGCCCATTCAGGTTTTTTTTTTCTCTTTTTTTTCTTTTTTTGCACTTTTCTGAAGCTGGAAACGGGGAGAGACAGTCAGACAGACTCCTGCATGCGCCCGACCGGGATCCACCGGGCACGCCCACCAGGGGCGACGCTCTGCCCACCAGGGGGCGATGCTCTGCCCCTCTGGGGCGTCGCTCTGCCGCGACCAGAGCCACTCTAGCGCCTAGGGCAGAGGCCAAGGAGCCATTCCCAGCGCCCGGGCCATCTTTGCTCCAATGGAGCCTTGGCTGCGGGAGGGGAAGAGAGAGACAGAGAGGAAGGAGGGGAGGGGGATGGAGAAGCAAATGGGCGCCTCTCCTATGTGCCCTGGCCAGGAATCAACCTGGGTCCCCCGCCCGCCAGGCCGATGCTCTACTGCCAAGCCAACCGGCCAGGGCCCCCATTCAGTTCTTTACTCTGCAGTATTAGAATGGAGTAAAAGTATAAACACTGTCTGCCAGCTTACACGAGCTCTGCTTCATATTGGATGATTTTTTGTGTGTGTATGTGGTGGTGGTAATAGGTTTATCTTTTCATTACATCAGTCCTCAGCCTTTCTGTGGCTTTGTTTTATCAAGACCTCATATCAGCAGGGCACTGAGTTCCACTTCTGGGTCACCATGATTTCTACATCAACTTCTACATTGTCACCTTTCATTTCCTGATCTAAGATAAAATAAAGTGTCACAGATTACTTTGTTTTTGCATCTGGAATATAATAATTTTAAAAGTTTTAAAAAGCTAAAACTGGAAATGTAGATTTCAGAAATCATTTTAGAGGTTTTAAACCATTTCTTCCAGGAGGTTACAAAATAGTGTAACACTAGATTTAGCAAATAAAAATACAGAGTATCTAAGTAAATTTGAATTTCAGATGCACAGTGCTTCTTTAGTATGTCTCATGCAATCTTTAGGGTATATTTGTACTAAATATTCATTGTTTATCTGAAATTCCAGTTTAACTGGGGTGCCATGTATTTTATCTGGTGAACTTATTACAAAATTATTTAGGAGCAATATATTTTTATTTTTATATTTTACAAAGTGTTTTACTATAAGTGATTCATTTGATCTTTACTGTCATCCTAAGAAGTAAGTTTGTTGGGAGGTAAAGAAAGGGGAGTTACTATTTTTAATATTATTTTTTATTTTAATTGGATTTATTGAGGTGACATTGGTTAATGAAATTATATAGATTTCAGGTGTACTGTTCTATTTATTATTATTATTATTATTTATTATGTGAGAGGTAGGGAGGCAGAGACAGATTCCTGCATGCACCCTGACCAGGATCCACCTAGCAAGGCCCCTGCTGGGGCAGTGCCCCACCCATCTGGGGCTGCTGCTCTGTTGCTTGGCAACCAAGCTATTTTTAGCACCTGAGGTGAGGCCATGGAGCCATCCTCAGCACTTGGGGCCAACTTTGCTCTAACCATTCTAGCTATGGCTGTTGGGGGGTGGGGAGGAGGGAAAGGGGTGGAGAAGTAGATGATTGCTTCTCCTGTGTGCCCTGACTAGGAATCGAACTAGGACTGATGCTCTATTGCTTAGCCAACCAGCCAGGGCCTTCAGGTGTACTGTTCTATACTACATCATTTGTACATAGCACTGTGTTCACCACCCCAAGTCAGGTCTTTCTTTGCTATGCAAAAACTTTTTAGTTTGATATAGTCCCATTTGTTTATTTTTTCTTTTGTTTCTTTTGCCCATGGTGATATATCAGAAAAGATATTGCTATGAGAAATGTTTGAGATTTTATTGCCTATGTTTTCTTCTAGGATTTTTGTGGTTTTGAGTCTAACATTTAAGTTGTTAAGCCATTTTGAGTTTATTCTTATGTATGGTGGTCTAGATTCATTTTTTTGCACATATCTGTCCAATATTTCCAACACCATTTATTGAATAGATTATCTTTACATCATTGTATGCTTTTGCATCCTCTGTCAAATACCAATTGACTATAAAGGCATAGGTTTATTTCTGGGCTCTCTGTTATGTTCCATTGATCTATATGTCTGTTTATATGCCAGTAGTATATTTTGATATCTGGTAGCATGATTCCTCCAACTTGGTCTTCTTTCTCAAGATTGCTATGGCTACTTGGGGTCTTTTGTGGTTCCATATACATTTTTGAAATATTTGTTCTAGTTCTATGAAATACACCATTGGTATCTTATTATTATTATTATTATTTATTTTTAATTTATTGTGTTGACATGGTTTCAAGTGTCCCACTCAATATAACACCATCTACACACCGCCTGTGTCCCACCATGCCCCATGCAAAGTCCCTTTGGTATCTTGATAGGAATTGTATTGAATCAAAAATTGCTTTGGTCAGTATGGACATTTTAATGATATTAATTTGTCCTTTCCATGAACACGGTATGTGGTTTCATTTATTTGTAAGTTATTCAATTTCTTTCTTCAGTGTCTTATATTTTTCTGAGTACAGGTCTTTTACATCCTTGGTTAAATTTATTCCTAGGTATTTTATTTTTTTTGAAGCAATTGTGAATGGGATTGTTTTCTTAGTTTCCCTAAAAAGGGGAGTGTTTATTTTTTAATTAGCAAAATATTGAGATTCAGAGAACAGTAATTCATCAAAGCATATGAACCGAATCCAAGGGTTTTGACTCTTAGTCTAGTGCTGTTTCTTAACGTTTTGAGTCATTTGCAAAATACAAAAAAGTACCAAGAATTAAGATTAGAAAGGCACAAATAATAATTTAAGAAATACAGTACCATATTATCGCCTCCCAGCATAGCTGACCCTTACTTTTCATATTTGCTTCTGGCTGAGTGTTCTTTCTAGCACACTGCATTACAATGCTGCTTTTAGGAAGCAAGTTAGTGAGACCTCTCTCATGATCCAGGCCCCTGTCGGTCTTTACTGAGATTAGAGTTGTAGGTAGAGGGACAGAGATGTGAAAAACCTGGTAGGCATATTAACTTTACAGTCTGCATTATTTTACCAGTGTTTTATGAAACGACTATCTCATAATGACCTCTACCCCCACCATAACTTCACTTATGTGAAGTTACGGACACTTTTGATAAACAGTTCATGCGGTTCCTAACTCTTCTTGATTCTTTTTGAGATAAGTCAGCTCCTCCATCAGGCTTTCCATTTGCAATGCTAGGTCAGTGTTGTTTACAGTTAATCCATCCAAGACTTCTCAGGCTGATGCTATCAACCTTGTTACTCTGGTAAAGGGCAACTTCACTATGGTATCTGAACAAAGCACAATTATTAGAACAAATACAACTTAGACAGTAATGGAGCTCTCCGCATTTAGTGATAATATAGCATCCCACATAGTGGAGGTTAAAGAACACTGTAGGTGTAAAGACCTGGGTTCGAATTGCACCTCTTCTACTTTTAACTGTCACCTTGGGAAATTTTCTGTTTTAAACCTTAGTTTATTTATTGTTAAAATGAGAATATTGTGAGGCATACATGAGTTAATGTGTGCAAAACTGCTTAGCACAATGTCCAGGATGTCATCAATATTCAGTAAAATTAGGTACATAGTATTAATAAAGTTATAAAAGAATGAAAATCTATCCTCTGCTCTTTGGCCATAAAAGGAATAAAATTCTTTAATTTTCAAGTATAGTACTGGGAGCTTTTTGTAGTTCTGTAAAAATGAGTCTCTGACCTATGATTTGAGACCATATGCCATGTGTCACAGAGCAGAAAGTTTTGAGATAGCTAGCTTATGACTGTTATTATGATTTAAGTGTTTTAAAAGAGATAGTTATATGTTGGGGTTTTTAATGATGTGAAAGAATTATATTGCAAATTTTGTAGTAATTGCTTGTTAAATTTAATTAATGTAAATGGTGAAAATACAGGGTGGGGCAAAAGTAGGTTTACAGTTGTTCATATAGGAAATAATACAATAATTAGTAAATAGTAATACAAGGATAATACAACTGTAAACCTACTTTTGCCCCACCTTGTATTTTCTTGACAGTAAATCCTTTACATGTTTTTGTCACTTAACTTGTGCTTAAAGTGATCCACAAAGCAAGTATTGACGTTTTTCAAAGTAACATTTGTGTTGACCTTTGAGAGAGGAAAAAACCATATCATTCAACAAAACATATTAGGTTTTATGAGGTCCAGATTATATACTTCATAGATTTCAATTATTATAACTGTGTGCCAGTCATAACTAGTTAAACAGTAAATTCAAGTCTTTCTGCAATTGTTATGGGTCTTTTTAGCTAAGTGTATTTTCTTTTAGAACCTCTGAAATATTGTCAAATACTCTTCTTCAAATGAGTATTAAGCCATTTTAAGTTAATTTTTATGCACATCAGATTTTTTTCTTTTTACATTAAATGCATTAATTTATATGATATAATGTATGTTGGCCAGGAGAAAAAAAGTTTTCTATATAAGACAACTTGCTTGAGTATTAAAGTCTCCTATAGTTGTGTAGTATTTGCTATATATAGTCTTGAAATTGACCATCAATGTTTCCTTTTCAAAAATTCTCATACTATTTCTTTTAATTTAAATTCGAGGTCATTGTTGGCATTTTCCAGGCAAGGCACCTTGTCAAGGTAGAAGGCTATGCTTTTGTTTAAATTCTTCATGTTTCCCCTCTGCTTATTTGAAAGAAGGCCACCATCATTAAAGCCACCAGATTTACAAGGCTCCCACTGGTCCAGCACTCATGCTACTCCACCCTCTGCCCTCACCCAACCCAATTCCAATACAATAAACTCCTCCTACATTCTCTGAGTCCTGTACAATGTCATAGCTTCCCTCTGAGGCCTTAACAGACCCACAGCCGCTTCCAGCACTGCTATGCTACTAAACCTCAGAGGAACAAGCCATTGTGTTCAAGTGTTGCAGAGGTCTGAGGCTGACGTATATAACTTCTATGTCTATGAACTGTGAAGACCATTGGAGAGCTTATATGTGTGACTGGTATAACTTGACATCATCTTTAATGAGCAGTTTTTTTTAAAAAAGTATATATTTTTTGGTCAACTTAATCTCTCTATCCCTTGGGTTAGTGATTGATGAGCCATATATGCACAATGATGTCTCCTCAGGGTGTTGGTTATATATGATAGAAAACTATATGTGAGCAGGGAAAAACAGACAAAACCATTATTTCATGACTTTGTCTTTTGAACCATGATGAATGATCCATGGAGTATCCTCCATGGATACTCCTCTAACAGAAATTTTTGTTTCCTTTTGACCTTATATTTATATCATTGTCATGCTTTTGACCCCAGTTTAGTTTCCTCTCTTCTTCCATGTAGCTTTTCAAACCAACTACCGTCCCTTTCCAGGGAGTCTGTGTAGAGTAGTGCATACACTTTGAGTCCTGCCTTAGTTTTCCAGCTTGGATAGAAAATTACTTATCTTCTCTGAGTCTCAGTTTCCTCATCTGTAGAATTTCTAAAACATGTTGGGAAAATGAATGAGAAACAAGTAATAGTGCTTGGCACATAGTGGGTACTCAATAAATGTTCTTTCTCTCCCTTTCCCTTTTCTCCCATCTATTCCTTCACTTTAGCCAGTAGTGATCTCTAAAACTTATAACCCTAGATTTGACAATTGTCATGCATGTCTCTTGGTTAGAGTTCCTCCTAGGCTCAATATTTGAGCATGCACTGATTCATGATATCCATGCACAACCCAGACTGGACAGAGTTGTCTTTGGACAAAATTGTAGAATTGTGAAAGTTTCTCTACTCTCTTCTTTCTTTACTCTTACTTTTCTAGGTTGAAATATCTTTCTGCCCTTCATCTGAAGCCAAGTGCTTTCTAGTATTTTATTTTATTTTATTTTTTAAGTGAAAGGAGGGGATATAGAAATAGACTCCCACATGTACCCTGACCAGGATGCACTGGGCAGCCCCTGTCTGGGCCTTATGCTCTGCTTATCTGGGGCCATAGTTGCAACTGAGCTATTTTTAGTGTCTGAGGCAGAGGCTCCATGGAGCTATCCTCAATGCCTGGGGCTGACGCTCAAACCAGTTAAGCCATGACTGTGGGAGGACAAGAGAGAAAGGGAGAGAGAGGAAGAGAGAGAAGGGGTGGAAGGGTGGAGAAGCAGATGGTTGCTTCTCCTGTGTGCCCTGACTGGGAATCAAACCCATGACATCCACATGCCAGGTCGATGTTCTACCACTAAGCCAACTGTCCAGGGCCACTTTTTTGTATTTTAACTTCCCCCTTTTCTTTTTTTAAGAATTTTCTGTTGATTTGAGAAAGAGAGAGGAAAAGGGAGAAGAGGGGACATGAGAAAGAGAGAAAGAAGCATCAACTCATTTCACTTAGTTGTTCCATTTAATTGTGCACTCATTGATTGCTTCTCATATGTGCCCTGACACGGGGTTGAACCCATGACCTCTGGTGCGATAGGTCAATGCTTTATCCATGGAGCCACCTAGCCAGGGCCTACTTCCTTTTTTCTGTTTAAGGAAAAGATATTATGCTGTTCATTTATACTAATAGAAATATAGTCTTATTCACTGTTTGTTGTTCCAGGCACCCCAGCATTTGCAATTTGAGCTTTTTCTTCAATTGAGGAATGTGAGATTGTTCTTTGTGATAGGCGTTTCAGTTCTCAATAAGGAGAAGAGAGGTTATTTTGGGTAGAAGTCTGTTGAAATCAATTGTCCACTTAAAATGGCATTCTTAAACAAAAATGTGATTTGATCTTTTAGAATGCAAGTGGGGGAATAGCTGGAAGAGAAGGCACAAATTTTCTTATTCTTTATTGTAGACACAGATACCTTCCTGCTCCTGTGTGCATTTCTCAGAGTTCTGTCCCTGGAGCTTGCTCTGAATTGCAGGGAGTCACTGTTTCAGATGATGCTCTCTCTGCCACTTCTCCCTTTTTTATTTGCCAGTCTTTCCTAAGAATCCCAAGTGCCTGCAGGTGGGAGCTCTGTGCCACCCCGTTCCCTGCGCCATGATCACCACCACGGTCTACTGCATACCATTTTCATAGCTTGGGGATTGTTCTGCCTCTTCTGTGCCACGTTCCCATGGCTCCCCCCTTGGGGAGTCAAAGGGACTTTGCTTCACTTTGGTGCACAAAAGGGAGGGGTGAAAACGCATGGAAAGATAGAAAAGTAGCTTTCATCAGGGTTTCAAGAGTAGACACTGATTTTAGTTAGTTAAGACGATTGTCTTTTTAACTATATGTACTTTCAAAGATCTTAAATTTTAATTATATATATAAAATTCTGTAGCAGAGAGGAAGAAGAGAAACTCTCATGGGTCAGGGAAGCAGTCAATGAAAACACTAATATAGCTACTTGAAAATTAATAAAATGAGGAAAGAGAGACTAGAAATCAATTGTCTACATGTAGTAGTTAATCTAGTTAAGCAAGCCTGTATTGGGTGCTGACTCTACAAAGCCATTTGCCTCCAGACCCACTTTCTACCTTTCTCCATCTTGTTTTCTGTATCAGGAGGATAACCTTGCCCTCTGGCTTTCATTACTTTTTCCCAGTGGGGACCCAGTCAGGAAAATGGAGGGAGGAGAATGAGTTTGGGGTGTTTATTCCTCTGGCCTCTTCTACTCTCACAGTGGCCTTCTGTAAGACTTTCCCTTTCTGAGTCACCTTCCTTTGCCTCTTTGGGCATGGGGATAATAATAGCTACCCCTGGTGGTTTCCCTTTGTAATAATATCCCATCTTTGTAAATAAGTCCTTTTGTTAAACCCTCCCTGATTTTTCCTAATTTGAATGTGCCAGTTGTTTCCTGCTCAGGTGTTATTGTTTGGTACACTTGTATAAAGCCTTTACCTTTCAGGAGGTTAATAGGAAAATGAATAATTGCAATGCCATGTAATAAAGGTTAATAAATGCTTATTGAAGTGTAAGATCTTTGAGGGTAAAGACCGTACCTTATTCATGTTTCTTTCTTGACACTTAATGCCAGGTTTAGAGCAGAACCCTATCAGTGTGGATGGAACTGTGGAGGTGTGTATAAAGGGCGGGGGAAATGATGGATGGAGTGGAGCAACTCTTCCAGGAAGGTCCATGTAACCTGCATAGCAGAGCCAGGGCTTGGAAGAGAGACAGGAACTGGGGTGCTCTGGAGGGCTAGTTTGCAAAAACCATGCTAAAGTCATACATCCCGTACAAGTGGGGTGTCCTTATGGACAGCCCTTGGCTTCAGTTTCTTCAAGGTGTATTGATAAAGGTTTCATAGGACAGAAAACATCTCTGGAGACGTGTAATAATCACTGTATGGAAACTTTGTGGGCTTCCTCCTTCCAGTTTTCCTCTCAGAAATCATGCTCACTGCTGCAGGTAAGCTAGAAAGAAACAGAACGTCTCTGATCTAATCCTTTTGGAAGTCTATGTGTTGGGACTGCAGAGGCCTGCTCACCCCTCTCTTCCTCACCTCCTCACTAGATGAGAGACAGGATAATGGAGGCAGTGGGAGGGAACAATGGTTAGGTTACAAGAATTAAGTAACAATGGAAGATGAATGAGTTTCTCCCCTGAAGAGCCAAACCTGTGTGCAGAGGTGGGGCTGCTTTTGCTAGGTGTGAGAGAGGGGTGTTTCCTCCATCTTGGGGAGGAGTAGAAGAACCAGTACCTACCAGAGTTTCCATTATAGAATTTGGGTCTTTGTTTTGCTTCCCTCTTCCTCTTTGCAGCTAGCTATTTCTCCTTCCCCAGCTATTCTGTGCTCTAAAGTTGCTCCCTAGTCCTCTAAAGCCATATTCCAGTGTAGCCAGTTCAGTCTGTCCTTCCCTGAGGGGCTCCATTTCCCTTGTTTCTCCTTCCTTTCTGAAACTTTTCAGCCTGTGTGGAAACAGGTGTTAGGATTACCATCTGGTCTGTTTAATTCAGTCTCAGGTATGACTTAATTGATAAAGGTCTGTAAGGGTGGAGAGGTATTCACTGAAACTATTTACATTAAAAAAATACACCTTTTACTAAGTGGAATTTCAAGCACTTGATAAAAAGTTTGGAGAAAGGATCTTTTTTTTATTCTTTCAGTTAATACAACTTGAAGATTAGATTTGCTGAATTAGGAAAGAGGATAAGGAGGGCTTTTTTGTCTCTAGGTCTTTCCCTCCCACCTTCTGGAGCACCTTGGTTTTGATACAATACTTGCTCTCTGAATATATATTATACAGCACAAATTTTATTGGGTCGTGAAGGTGCAAAAATGAGTGAGATATGGTTCTTGTGTTCAAGGAAGCCATATCTTTTGCGGGGGGGGGGGGGACTGGGAACAGAGGGTAGGGGATAAGACATAAAAATTACAAAACAAGGTAAGGAATTTTACAATAAAAATTTATATAAAACATATGAAACCCAAAAAAATTGAAACCAGTCTCTAGAGCACTTAGATGCCATTTGAATAGTGTCTTAAAAAATGAGTTAGGAAAAACTCATGCTAGTCAGTGGGACTAGCATGTATAAAGGAGGTGTAAACATGCATGACATACTTTCAGAATGATGAAAAGTTTGATTTGGCTGGGGCATAACGTCTGTATGAGTGAGTGCCCAGAGATAAGACTGGAAAACTAGGTTGAGGCCAGGTGGGGAAGGAACTTAATACCATCCTAAGGAATTTGGACTTGGTTCCCGAGTCTGGGGGTGGACCATTTAAGGTTGCTAAGCAGGGGATGAACACGATCTTCGTTTTTAGAAAGATAACACTGTTGGCAGTGTACTAGATGGACGAGAGGGAAACTGGGAGTAGGGAGAGGAGAGGAGGGTTTGCAGGAGTCCAGGGTGAGGGGAAGAGACAGTGAGAACTTCAAGAAACTAGCAGAAAGGTGATGAGAACGGGAAGATAGAAGACAAATGGTGACATTTGACTATTGAGTAGTTACAGGTTGATCAAGAAGAGGGAGAAAGTCTTAAATGACAAGAGGTTTCTAGTTTTGGTCTTTGGGGAATGCCATTAACTAATATGGGAATCCAAAGGAGGAGCAGGTTTTGTGGGAAATATAATGATTTGAGGAAAAGGCAGATTGGGGATTAAGCACTTGTCAAAATTTAGGTATAGATAGATATATTTCATAGGTGGTAGCAGTGTGGGTCTGAGATTCAGAAATTGTGCCCAGATTTGGAAGTTGCTGGCAAAGAGCAGCCATGAAACTGGATGAAATTTCCCAAGGGAAAAAAAAGGGGGGGGGGTAAAGATGAGGACCAAGGAGAAAATCTTGAGGAACTGTAACATTTAAGGAGAAACTAAAGAGGGTAAAAGTTAATTCTCAAAGAAAAAAGAGAGAACCAGGAGACAGAAGTGTCAAGAAAGCTAAGGGAGTGGAGAATTTCAAGAAAATCAAAGATATCAGTCAATAGTTCAGAGATGTCAGGTAGAATGAGGTCTTTTAATTTGACTGTTTGGGGTTCTGAAAAGATCATTTAGTCCTGGGGAGTGAATTCTCTCAAAGCTACTAACTAAAATGCTTACATATTCTTAGCCTTTATAGTTTGTGGATCATATAACATGACCATTTGCACAAGAAATTTCCTTTAAAAGGGAAATTGATATAAGAATTTTGGAGAGAGCTTAAGGCTAGGGATTATCCATATTGAGGTGATAGTCAAAGCTTTGAGAATAGCAGTTGTTTTTTTTTTGTTTTGTTTTTTGTATTTTTCCGAAGCTGGAAATGGGGAGAGACAGTCAGACAGACTCCCGCACACGCCTGACCGGGATCCACCCGGGACGCCCACCAGGGAGCGACGCTCTGCCCAACAGGGGGTGATGCTCTGCCTCTCCAGGGCGTCGCTCTGTTGCGACCAGAGCCACTCTAGCGCCTGGGGCAGAGGCCAAGGAGCCATCCCCAGCGCCTGGGCCATCTTTGTTCCAATGGAGCCTCGCTGCAGGAGGGGAAGAGAGAGACAGAGAGGAAGGAGAGGGAGAGGGGTGGAGAAGCAAATGGGCGCTTCTCCTATGTGCCCTGGCCGGGAATCGAACCTGGGACCTCTGTACGCCAGGCCGATGCTCTACCACTGAGCCAACCGGCCAGGGCCGAGAACAGCAGTTTTTTTTTAAGGGAGATAAGGGTGGAAGGTTGAGACTGAATGGGGAGTGAACCCTTAAAGTTAGGCTTAGTGCAGAGGAAAAGGAAGTACCCAGTAAAGGGAGTGAATAAAGAGTGATCTGGAAAGCAGGAAGAGTCTCAGGAAATCCCTGCATGGATTTAATCATGGATGATTCACTGGGGGAGTTCCCAGAACCTCACAGAGGTCCTTCCAGGTCTTGAGTTTCAAAATTTTCAGCGAGATCAGAGGAAGAAGGCTAGAAAAATGTCCACGATATTGCCACAAAATCCTTGGAGATCTGAAAACAAGAATTTTCTGGACAATATAGGGCAGTGATCTTCATCCTTTTTACACCTGGGGACAGATGAAAAGAGGAGAATTATTTTGGGGACTGCTAAGGCAGAAATACCCTGAGCATAGTGAATTCTATTAAGATCATTGGGTCTGTAATCTTCATACAACATCAGGGTGGTTAACTTTCGCAGACCAGCACAAAATTTCTGGACTACAAATTTTGTGGACTGGTCTGCAGAGAGGTCATTGAAAAACACTGATTTAGGGCACAGAAGCCAAGCCATCTGCCATGGGGGAAGGAAAGGATGGAGATGAAATGAAGCCATCTGTGTCTTGTATTGCTGCAGCATCCTGAGTGGGTGTAAAAGACAAAGAATGGTGAGGAGGGATGAGAGGGTGGAGTGAAGACAAGATTGTTGGGTGTAGAATGCAGAAGCAAGCTCTATAGAGCTCCTGGGAAACAAACACAAGGAGAACACTCAGGAAGCCAAGGAGTGACGAAGCGCTTAGGTACCTGGGAGGAAAGAGTAATCAGAAATAATAGTGTTCCAAGAATCAGTGAGGCCTCCGTGATATAGGAAACCACCTGCTAAATGATCAGATTAAACTTCATTATAGGGAGCTTTCCATAAAGAACAGACATTCATTAATTAAAAAATGATGGAAAAAGTTCTACATTTTAGAAGAGGCATGTGGATATGCACTGAGTCTGGAAGGTGTATATCATTCTCCTTTGTACTTTTAAAATAATAGACTTCATTCTTATGTTTAGTAAACCTAGGGGCCACCCTCTAATACTTGAAAAAGGTAGTTACAGCTATAAATATGGATATGACAGTGAGGTATACCCATGGACTTGGGAGAAAGGAAATATAGTTGCCTTCCTAATTGAACTAGTAAAACCAGAGTGTAATCTATCTCCCAGGGCCAACACTGGGTAAGGGGAGTGGTCAGCAGGGACTATCAAGAGAGGGATTCAGGAAGATGCCTTTGGCTTCATCTTAGGGAGAGAGATGCTGAATTTGGGCATATGGACAATATAGCCCAGTAGCCTAGCATGGGGCAAAGATAATTCTCCTGGCCTCAGTAGGAGGAACTGTCCCTTAACACTATCTGTTAACCTTGGCCTGAGTTCTGAAGCTTTTAGATTCCTAATTCATTCACCAAGTACACCTATAGATAAGTGAGTGTTAGGAAAGAGGTCTTGGAATATCTGGAAAGAAATGTTCCTTATTGCTAATAGACTTATTTTAAGTCTGCCCTCAAATGTCAAGTCCCTTCTGGGTATACTGGTAAAGTCCAGTTTTTCTTGGACATGAAAGGCTGAGAGGAACCTATTGACAAGGCAGGTTTTCCAAAATAATTCTAATTTATATAGTGTGTCTGTAAAGTCATGGTGCACTTTTGACCAGTCACAGGAAAGCAACAAAAGACAATAGAAATGTGAAATCTGCACCAAATAAAAGGAAAACTCTCCCAGTTTCATACCTATTCAGTGCAGTTCTATGTGGGCTCACGCACAGATTTTTTAGGGCTCCTTAAGGTAGCTATCCCGTATAGCCTCTACAGACTCGTCACTGACTGATGGCCTACCAGAACGGGGTTTCTCCACCAAACTGCCGGTTTCCTTCAACTGCTTATCCCACCGAGTAATGTTATTCCTATGTGGTGGCGCGTCGTTATAAATGCGCCGATATTCACGTTGCACTTTGGCCACAGATTTGAATTTAGCAAGCCACAGAACACACTGAACTTTCCTCTGTACCGTCCACATCTCGACTGGCATGGCCGTGGGCTGCTCCGCTGTATACACAGTGTTACATCATCATCTGCACATGCGCACATGCTGCCACATCATCCTACAGAAACTGGGAGGGTTTTCCTTTTATTTGGTGCAGATTTCACATTTCTATTGTCTTTTGTTGCTTTCCTGTGACCGGTCAAAAGTGCACCATGACTTTATGAACACACTGTATTAAAAATATTATTTATTTATATTGATAATCAGTCTTGTGAGCTGCCTTCAGTCTGCCTCATTATGTATTCCCATACCTTCTGTTAGTGGTGTTAGGAATAATAGCAGTAAGCATTACTTTCAGCATTCAGTTGGTAAAAAACATGGAGCTTGTATCCATGCAAGAACTGATGATGAAAAATAGAAAAATAGTTTTAAGAAATGTGTAGATGAGAGAGTACAAGAGAGGCACATTGCTGCCTCTCTTCTCTCCTGTATTCATGACTGACATTACTAATTGATAATGACATTCTTCCTGCCGAACCTAGACTGACTGTGGAACTCCTATTAATAACATTAATCCTGGAAGCCATAACCAGTTGCCTAGATTGGATCTATGTGGCCTAAAACTCTCTGCCCTTTCTCGTTTAGATGAGTTGTTGGGGATTTTGGTCACCAAAAGTACAGAATTCAGCCCAAAAGGACATAAAGGATGGTTTATCTTTTGAGTTTGATGTCATGAGGAAAACGAATATGCTTTTTGACCACAGTGTCTAGATATAATAATACCAGGCTAGAAAAATTGACAGAAATTATCAGAATGAAATTATCTAGATCACCAACACATTCACTTTTACAGTGTCAACCAGGACAAAATATGCAAGGGACCTTAAAAGTCCTTTCCAAGCTTTAAATCCTAGATCTGCCTCTTCTTGGGTATGTGATCTACTTAATCTGTATAAGCCTTGGTATCCTCACATGAAAAATAATATCCAATTTATTAATTTGAGACTACCAATTCACATAACACACAAAGTAGTTGCAAATGGTAGGTACTCATAAATGGTAGTTCCCTTCTTTCTTCTCCTGTTAAAAATATTCAAAACCAAGCAGGACTCCATTATGAAATATCTCTAGTGTCTACTTGACTACTTCTAGTGAAGGGAAGCCCATTGTCTTTCAGGGTGTGCATTTTTGAGCTGCTCTAATTACTAAAAAGTTTGTCTTTGTATTGAACCTGGAATCTGCCACACAGAATACAGGTTGCATTCAGCCACATAGAACTTAGTGTTTTTTGGATATTTGAAGAGGGTTACTCTCCTCTCCTAAATCTTTTGTTTTCTTAGCTAAGGGGTATCAGTTCATTTAGTTTTTCCTTAGGTGACATGGTTTTTTTATTTCTATAACATCTAGGTCGCCATTACTTGAATCACTTCTAAATCTGTAGGATTGACCTAGCATAAAATTACTTCCAGAGATGTAATAGCAGAAAATTTCTTGTTTTCCTATTAAATTTATATAAACTATTTATTTAAATTTAATAATCAGTTACATAAAATTCCCCTCCTCTCTTACTTTCAGGGTTTGGTTTCAGAACAGCTCAAGTGTCTCGAACACATTTTAATGGAAATTTGTTTTACTTACATTTGGGGTTCACCCTTTTTTCTTGGGTGTGGGACCAAGGCCTGTCACTCAGGCATTTCTGATTGTGGTGTTGATTAATTAATTGGCTCCTAAGCTATAATTATCTTCCTCCTTTTATTAAAATCACATTTCTATATTACAACATGAGCCATTGCAAAATCTAGTAATTCACATTGAATTTTTATTCCCCTGTAAGCAAACTTTCCCTGACGATTCATATTGTTCATCTGGGTTATTCAAATGTTAGGTGTTGCTGTTATTTATACCATTGCTGAGTAGGACTTTCCTCCTAATGAGACTGGTCAGTGGGCCCTTTGCACTGTTACTGGTTTTGTTTTCCTATAGCCTCGCTTGCTGTAATATGGTGATTAAAATACATTATGTTATTATTTCCAGATTACAGAATTTTCTGTGACTCATAAACTAGAGCCTACCTGTGTGACTGCATAATTGGTGCCAAAGTGAAAAATTCAATCAGCATATGCTTTTATTTTAAAATGTGCCACATGATGGGCCTGCTTTATAGTTTTCATTGGATTTTAGCCATTCTTTTCCTCTGAATTTTTCAGTCATCTTGACAATGTGTAAACTGAGTGTGATGTTTCTAAACATCACTTTGGTCAACATGTATTTGGCATACCTACATTCTGCCAGACACTGCAATAAGTGCTGGGAATTTATTTCTGGACAACCAATTGTACATGGCCCTGCCTTAGAAGAGGAATCAGACACACAAACTCATCTGGAAATAAAGGTCAAATCACCATGGTCAAAGAACATAGAGATCTCAGAAGAGGGTCACTCAGACTTTTGGGAGAGCATTCTGGGGACATGCTCTGTGATCCTGTTCCTGTCCTCTAACACTGTACTTTGAGGTTTTATATACTCATCAAAGCTCTGCTCAAATGCTTCTGCCGTAAGAGTAGCCCTAGTCCTCAAGCCCCGTCCTATATTTTCTCTTCCTCCTCTAAACTTCTGTAGCACCTCATCTGCACTTTTCCTCATAGGCAGGCCTCTTACTACCTCAGGGTAAGCTTATTGGCATATATCTACTATGTTTGTTTATAGTTGCTGCTGTAATACCCAGTAAATATAAGTTTGAGGGAAAAGTCTATTTTATCAATAGATAGAGCGCCTTGGTTAGCTAAAGGAGAAGAAGTTCCGTTTTGGTCCTTAGTGCCAGCAGCATTAAGGTTTCAGACTCCATATTTTCATGGGAAGTTCATTTTGTATTACTTGCTTGAAGTGGACTCAATTTTGTATCCATAGTTAGTTGATTGCCTGTGTACAAAGCACAGTCTAATGATGAACAGAAGGATTTTGGGGTTGCTACCCTAAGTGAACATTAATGGACATTTTTTTCCCCCTTAAAGACTTCATAGAAACCAAGTTACTTTATTTTGTGAAAACAATTCTTAGTACTCTTTAGATGTATAAGAAAAAGTGCTCAGATTAATTTCCTTAAAAATAAAACAGGTGTCATAAACTAAAAGACTGCTTATTGAAACCGAAGATCACTTTCTACTGAGTCATCAGATGCAGTATATTGAGCAACACAATTTGTATCAATATGCCTTGTAAAATTTCCAAATTAAGATTTGTGTATCTTTGGTAAAAAAAAATTATCTCCATAGAGTGTCAAGTGTCTTGAAGCTTTTCTGAAAACGTTAATTGAATTTAATGAATTTCCCAGTAAAATCCAAACAATTTTTTATTGGTGGTTTAGTCCCTGACAGTGTAATTCCTTTGAGTTTGGGTGGTGGACACACAATGCAGTGTACAGATGATTTATCATAGAGCTGTATACTTGAAATCTATGTAATCTTAACCAGTGTCACCCCAATAAATTTAATTTAAAAAGATTTAAGAAGAATAAAGTAAGTGGATTTCATTTCCATGTGACTTGTGCATTAAAAAAATAACCAAAATAAATAGATTCAAATTAAATATATTCAGAGCATCTTCTTAGTGCCTCCTACCATGGACACTACTTAGTTGTTGTGCATTGATAAGCTAAGGTTTGTTCATTAAGTCTAACCAAAGGTACATGGTAGAAAATTTTGGAGTTCATAAGTAAATAGGTACAAATCTGATAAATATTTCAAGAAAATAATAGAAAAAATATATCACCACCATTCACTATTTGTGCAATAAATGCTTATTTGAGTGCCTTTTATGTGGTAGCTGTGTGCTTAGTTATTCTAGTTTTGATTAAGTGAATAGTCTAGCACTTGTACACAATTGCATGCACATATATTCAAGTATTGATTGCCTCCTATTCAATGGGCTGGATGTGCTGTTTAATATACTGTGCTAGACACCAGGGCTGTAGTGGAAGGCAAAATAGGAGAGACCTAGAGCTCTTACAATAGGAGAAGCAGGCATTAATTCAATAGTCATGCAATTAGATACACAATTGCCAATTTGCTAAGAGCTATGAAGGAAGACAAAAGTGTATTGGGAAAGTGTATAATAGAAGAACATGACTTCGAGAATGGTGGTGGGGGAGGGTGGCAGAGGCAAGTCAAGGTTTTTCCGGGGATTTAACATTTGAAATCAGTCTGACTGATGAGTAGAAGTTAGCTAGGCTAGAATAGAAAGGAAACACGTTCTAGGCAAAGGGAAAAAGAAAAGCTTATGGGGAGGGGCAGGTTGTAGAGAAGTTGAACTAGGCCAGAGGAGTTGGTGAAGTGTGGAGGGAAGGGAGGCCAGATCAGACCTTACTAGATTTTGTTCTTTTTTCCAAGGACCATAAGAAACCTATGAAGGGTTTTAAGCAACTGGGGTGACAAGATAAGGTTTGTGTTTCCCTGGCTGTGGTGGAGTGAATGGAATGGGGGGAGGGGTGGTACAACTGGATGCTGTGTGGTCCTCCAGGTGAGACATGATGAATGGTGGCCTGGACCATGGTGTTGGTGGTGGAAATGGAGAAAAGTAATTAGATCACACATATTTAGGAGGCAAATGACAGATATGGTCAGGGTGTGCTTGGACTATTTATTGAATGAATGAATAAATAAATTGTTGGATTCAGGAGTCATGGATCTCAATCTAGTTAAAAAGTTACAATTAAAGGTTTTTTGGACCAATATTGGTGATGGAATAACTTTTCTTGGATTGTTTAGGTTCAATTCAACTTGACTAAATTTATAAATTTGTTAAAATAATGCTTTCTTATTTGGGGATTTTTCTAACTAAACCAAACTTAAATGGCCCATAAATATCTTAAACACACAAGTTATTAGAATAAGATGTTTGGATATATGTATATATAGCAAGTATTTTTTTATGCATAGTTCAAATTTTTGAAATGATTAGGTTTTCAGAATGCCTGTACTTTAGAAAATGCAGCTAAAAAAAATCTCCCTCTGGATAAATCAGCAAATAATTGTGAAACCTGCTGCTTTAGCTTTGTATCTTGGGAATTACAATTTATGTTGTCCTTCAACTCCTTGGAAGTCATCGCTGTCATGCATCTGTTCCCAGTGTACCCTGGAGGTGACAGATAATGATGATAATGATGACTAAAATGTTCATTGGACTCTCCTCCCTGCTGAGTGAGACCTACCTTCCCCTTGAGCGATTCTCATCTTCCCACTGGTTAGCATTCCGTTCCCCTTGCTCCTCCCAGCTCTGCAAGCTGTGGAAACACCTCGCAGAGTCACGCACGGAGGGAGCTCTTCCACTGAAGACTCCAGTGGGGAACTGAGACAAATTCTCCCACCTTCACATCACCCTTGGAGGACTTTTTCATAACCCCAGCCTCTGAGGAATGAGAGAGAAACTAGACTCCAGTGTTCTGCTTTATTTGTAACACCACTGAGGAATGAATTCTGGATTGGCCTAGATCTAATTCTGCAGTTTTTGTTCCAGGATTATCTCTTGATTAGATGCTAATTGTATGTTTGTTTTTTAAAAAACAATGATGAAAATCTATCTTATTATTCATCAGCCTGCACAGTCACTTTTTAGATAAGATAAGGGAAATGTAACATTAAAATTACTCTACGATCCAGAATTAGCCCATAAAGTTGTTTAAAATGTGTGTCCAGTGAAAACATCTTAAGTACCTTGAAAGTACTTTTATATCATGAAAAATATAATATAAAATGTAATTAAATATTTAAGAGTATCATAATTAAAAAAATATACTCTGAAAGGATCTAACAGTATCAGTTATTCCTTTATAAAACCTATAAAATGCATAAAAACGAGCGAGGAGGTGTCATATCTTCCAAAAGGAGTTGAAGCCTCCTCACACCTTTGTTCAATAATCAGCACACACCACATGTGGAGCAATGACACTTTTGCCAATTAAAAATGATGATGACTCACCTTCTTCCATTTACACCAGTGCGGCAAAAAATGTATGAAGCTTTATCATGCACTTACCTGTATTTCATAAAAACAGAGGTTATTTTTGGTAGGCTAATGTAAAGACTTACATATAGTTGGTGCTAAATAAATATTGAATAAATGAATGCACAAATAAATGAATATATGATGCCTCACTTGTATACATAAATATGCCAACTGAAGGTTTTTTAAAATAAAAATTACACTTCAGTGGGCTAAAAGAAAGTTGTATTTGCAGCTCTGTTTATTTGAAATGTGAATTTGCAGCCGTAAGTGATTTAAAAAAAAAATCCCATGGTTTTTGCAAATAAATGAAATACTTCAGAGTAGACATAACTTTTCTCAGTAGAAACTGCAAGTTTATATAACTTGAGGAGGTGAGTTCCAAGCTGATAACACAAATCATCATATTCTAACCAGACAAGTTCTTAGGTATTTTTAATGAAGATTCTAAAATGCAGAGCTAATGTGATTATGCATAGTACTGTCTTTTTGTAAAAGGTGCATCATATCAAGTTGAGTAACTTGTTCTCAGTAAAATAATGACTCACCAAGCGAAGCCTGAAACACCATCTAGTTTCTAGTTGACCCTACCACCTCTCTGTGGACTGTTCTGTTAGGTCTGCTTCTAAGGTCTGTTTTCATGATTTTGAAGAAAAATTGCATTTCTTTAAGAATATTGCATAGTGAATCATTGACAATGACATCTTCTAGTCAATGACAAATTCACAATTTAATATGAACTGAGGAACAGAGGGGTCAATAAAACCACTGGAAAGTGGTGGAGCTGGACCCAGACTCAGGCAACCAGTCTCTGCACCTGTGCTCTTACCTGCTATGCTCAGTGGTGCGCTGGTATAAACCAGCTCTCCTGGGGAATATGTAAATAGAGCCTAAGTCCCATAGTGTAAATATTCCCATCGTGGCTAATATCAAGTTACCAATGGCTTAATAGCCAGGTTGAAAAATTCCTGAGTATTTGTTAATTAGCACTTAAGAACAGTGCAAGCCCACCCTTGCACACCATTCATTACCCTACCTGGCCTCTTTATGCTTTCGATACAGCATCGTCATGAAGACACACTAGTAAGTTATTATTATTATTTAAAAGTTAACTTTATTGGTGTGTGGTTTACATGCAATAAAAGCTACCCATTTTAAATTACAGTTTGAAGAGTTTTGACAAATGGAAATACCCATGTAACCATTACCATTATCAAGATATAGAACATTTTCATCCGTCCTAATGATTCTCCTGTGACCTTCCCCTGTTAATCAGTTAATCCCTGCTTCCTCACCTGGTGGATTTCTGGAAACAAATACTTCTTCTTTAAATAAGAAAGTTTTAATTAAGTTTATGCTTTTATAAAGGTTGGCTTTGTTTTTCTTCTTTCTTTCTGTCATTCTTTAGAAAAAAAGCCAAAACTTTCTACACTTTCTAGTATCAAACGTGTATCTCAAGTGGCTTGAAAAGCAGTTATATATATATATATATATATATATATATATATATATATATATATATATATATGTTATTTTTTGCTATTTTTTGATTATTTTTAAATTTTTTTAAAAATTAAATTTATAGGGGTGACATTGGTTATTAAAATTATATAGGTATCAAGTGTACATTTCTAGAATACATGATCTGTACATTGCATTGTGTGCCACCACCCAAAGTCAGGTCATCTTTTGTCATAGTGTTTTTACCCCCTTTACCCTTTACTACCCCCTACCCTTCTTACCTCTGGTAACTACCATACTGTTTGTTGTCTTTGTCTATGAGTTTTTGTTTGTTCATTTGTTGCTTTCAGTTTTATATCCTACATATGAGTGAAATCATATGGTTCTTAACTTTTTCTGACTTATTTCACTTAGCATGATTCTGAAGGTCTAGCCATGTTGTCACCCATAGCAGTATTTCATCATTCCTTATGATTGAACAGTATTCATTATATATATGCACCACATCTTCTTTAATCTCTATTGAAGGACACTTTAGTTGTTTCTATGTCTTGGCCACTGTAAATAATGCTGCAATGACTTTTTGGGTAGATAATCAGAAGAGGGGTTGTTGGGTCATATAGTAACTCTGTTCTTAATTGAGGAACCTTCATACTATAATAGTTTCCACAGTGGCTGTACCAGTTTACATTCCTACCAGGTGTGAAAGACGGGTTTTTTAAAAAGTTCATTTCCTGATCTTCCAGTAGATGGCACTCTTGCAAAGCCTAAAAAAGTGACTGCTTTTCCCAATGGAAGGTGGTTTTTATCAATAGATGGTTTCCTTCCTATTGTGACCTATTTGCAAACCTATTTGTTCTGGATAAAAAAAAAATCCTTTCTCCCACTCCAATTACCAAAATTATACATGTGGCTTGTTAAGCATTTAAAAAAATACAATAGAAAAGATAAAATATTCTTCGAACTCTTTCAAACTCCCTAAGACACAGCCACTATAACAGGTTAGTAGAAACAAAATTTTCCAGACTTTTCCTAGTGTGTACACACAACAAATGCATATAAAAGTAAATCTTTATATTCAAAAAATTTTAGATTTTAAAGTAATCATAAATAATATGTTTATCTTTTGTCTGATCATATAGTTGAACTTTTTCCCCTGATGAATTGCCATCTTTAAAGACAGACCTCTCACTTCTGCAATTCATTAATGGCTGAGTCCAGAAGGACCTTGCACATCTGTATTGAATTGGGGCTCGTGGTCTAGTGAATGAGGGCTGGAATCTCATGATACAGATGCTGTGCTAATCATACTTCCTGGCAGTGAGAGTAAGGCAGAGTACATTTAATGAGAAATATAATACATCCTTTGCCAACCAAAGACTAAAGAATATTTTCACTGAGACACTATCAGAATTAAGGCTATGATTCTGGATGGGAAATTTTTTGAAATCACTGACTTCTTTTTCAGGTAATTTTTTCCCCCATAGAATAACCTTAAGGGCACGTGACTGTTCCCACAGTGAGCAATCTAAGTGACCAGACTGAAATGCTTGTTGACCTAATGCTGAAGGTTACAAACTGTCACTCGTTCAGTATGTCTATGCTGTTCATTGTGGGAAGAGACTATACACAGTGGCATGAGTACCAAAATGATATGGAGAAATCAGGGGAATTGATGAGGTGAGGATCATTGGGCCATGTTGGAGGCTTCCACAAGAATTAATCAATGCATAGATGGTCACTGTATTTATTTATTTGTAATTGACATACAACATTATATTTAGTTTCAGGTATATAACACAATGATCACCACAATAAGTCTAGCTAACATCATCCTTAGATGGTTATTTTAAAGCCATGGGATTAGAGGAGGTTACCTAGGGAGAGACTGTAGAGAGAGGAGACAAGAGGATTGAGCCAGCGTTCAAGGTCACAAAGAAGAGTCTGAGAAAAAGCTTCCAGTGAGATGATGTCTCTGGGAGCCCAGTGGAGAAAATATTTCTGAAGGAAGGGGATGTTGAGAAACTAATATAATAGCTAAATAATGACCACCGGATTAATACTGCTGCAAAATTCCTTTCTTCTTTGAGTCTTACATAAATCATATGTAGTTTTAAGGACAACAGATGTTTTTTCACAGCAGTAACTATTTACAGCCACTTCTGAGGACTGGGAAAGTGACATTATTTATTACTTGTGGGCCATGGACATTGTTCAGGAAAAGACCTTGAGGAATTTCTTTGGGTGAAAGGTACAGTTTTCTTAATTCATATTCTGGAAGGTGAGGGCTAGACAGAGTGTTGAATTGCTATGCGTAACCAAGTGAAATGAATGGAGTACCCCAAAGCACCAGCAAATGTTAAAAGGAAGAATGACTTCAGAAAGCTGCACACTGAAGCAAATCCTCTTAAAATGGCACAATAACCTGCATGGGCTTTTGCACTGAGTGCTGGAATTCCTCCAGGCTTGTGTGAATCCTTCCTCTCCTTTCTGTTCACGTAACACTCCTTGCTCATCCATTCTCCTGATTTCTCCAAATCGTTTTGGTTTCGTACAGTAAATAACATGACACAAATGTTGAGTGCTTGCTAGGCACCAGGGACTGTTCCTAGTGTTTTATATATGTTACCTTGTTTCATCTTCACAAAATTCACCCCTCTTTAAAGATCAGGAAAGCGAGGCACACAGAGGATGTTACTTGCTGTGATGCAGCAGGATTGGAATTTGAACCCAGTCTGGCTTCAGAGACTCAGGGTCTTAATCATCAAGTCCTGCTTTTGTTTTCCTTTTACGGTTTTGAATCTGGATCTTGTTGAATCACCATCTACTCAGGCTTAGACTTTGGCCACCTTCGGCCCCAACCCAGAACATGACATGTTACTGACTTATGGGTCTGACCCACCCCGATAGAAACCCCAGCCTTGGCCTTACTAGTGTTAGATAAAAGCAAGAACAGCACATCAATATTTGTTTGTATCTCGTATCTTTTATCATGTGTTTCCTGTGTCCTAATTCTCCTTTCTCTGCCTAGTTGATTTCTTATTTATTTATTTGTTTGTTTGTTCTTAAGTTCCTACTTTATTTTATTTTTTATTTAGCATACAGGTAATACTTTTATTTGAAAAAATCAGAATATACATTTCATAGCATAATATAAATATTTCAAAATAAAGGTAAGTCAACTTAATTTTTTTCAGTATAATTTAGAAGCTACTTTAGAATTTTTTTTCATTAGCTGAGATTTTTTAATCTTTAAAAATTTTTTTTATTAATTTTAATTTATTGTGTTAACATGGATTCAAGTGTCCCACTCAATATAACTCCCTCACTCCACCTCCTATTCCCCATTATACCCGCTTTGTCCCCTTCCTCCTAACTCCCTCCCCCCTCCCTAGTTGATTTCTGTATGAAACAGTTGCCCCCTACGTATTGCTCACTTCCTCCTCCATATGTCCTTTGAACTTCTATTTGCTTTATCTCACTGTGTTACCATTCCTGGAAGACTTTCCAGTCTGGCATAGGGGTTCAGTAAGTGTTTTCTGATTGAATGAAAGGAAGTCCTAGCAAATTAACAGGACAACTGTTATGCCCTGTAGTGGACAATATAATTTTGCTGTAAACTTGATGGGCTAATGTAAAGAGGAAATAACTTCAAAAAGAAACTTCTTCACTTAATCTCAAACCTTGATATTTTTATCCCAGTGTTTATCTACTTTCTTATTAGTATTTCACTAACCTCTCTTTATGCCCTTGACATTAGTGTTGGCATCAAGAAGGTACAGATTTCACATTATTACCATTCCTTTTTTAAAATTAACTTTATTAAAACAGTACTACTTGATAAAGTTCTATGATTAAAAACATGTTCCATGTCACTAGAAGAAAGTGTATTAGTGACTACTCCAGGTCCATAAAGATATAAGGCAATTTTGATTTGTCATAAAAGACCAACATGGCCACAATGACTCATAATTGAATATTGCTTCAGATGGGCAAAAAGGGCTCAAAGTGAATAGGAATCCAAAGAAAATGAAACAGACAAAACTAGGGATTGAAATAATATAGCATCTTACTCTGAAAAGAATAATTTCTGCTTATAAATTTTTTGTTCCTAAAGAAGCAATCATGGGGCAAATCTTGTGAAATTTTACATTAGTTCTTCCAGTTCCTGTACTTCGGATGAGACCACCTCATCGTTCACCACTGTCTGGATAATTGTCATGATTTTTGGGGTTTTGGTAGGGTCTAAAGATAAAGACAGAAGAAAGGTGGAAAAAGTTAGTGTTTCAGATATTTATCCAAAATTGGTTGTTGTTTAACTTAACCTTCTAAATTAGGTATTGACTAATACAACCCATCAGATTTAAACTTTCAAAAGTGACTTTTGTTTTTCTTGGTGTAGAGCCCCTTTACACCTTTTTATTTGTTTAAAAAGTTAAATTTAAAGGGGTGACATTGATCAAGAAGAGTACATAGGTTTCAGGTAAATATCTCTATAGCATTTGAACTGTTGATTGTGTTGTGTGTCCATCACCCAAAGTCAAATTATTTTCCATTACCGTATATTTGTCCTTCTTTACTCCTTTCCTCCCCCACCCCTTCCCTACATCCCCCTCCCCCCGGTAACCACTTCATTTTTATCTATGTCCATAAGTCTCATTTTTATATCCCACCTATGTGTGAAATCACATAGTTCTTAGCTTTTTCTGATTTACTTATTTTACTCAGTGACATTTGCATTCTAAAAAAATGTATTTTATTCAACGAAAATGAAATGAATTCAGTGTTGTCTTCACTCACTAATGAAAATATTTTTCTTTTTAAGCATTTAAAAAATAGTTATGATGCTCACAACACCTCTTTGCAGAGTAGATTTAGTTTCTTCTTGGGCTTGCCAAAAGTTTTAGTACACTACAGACTACTCATCTTTCTGCAGGGATGCATAAATGTTTTCCCTTGGCTCAGAATATAAATATACCTTAAATTATTAATAATACTGCAATATTGGCCCTGGCCGGGTGGTTTAGTGGATCAAGTGTTGTCCTGGTGTGCTGAGGTCATGGGTTTGATCCCTGGTCAGGGCTCATTGGAGAAGCAATCAATGAGTGCATAACTAAATGGAATAACTAAGTGGTACAGCAAGTGGCTCTCTCTCTTTCCTTCAATGAGATCTTATAGTTTTAGTCACTAATAAATGTGATTCTGACTTAAGCAATTCTTAGGAAATCTGCATACCTTTAGAGAAATCAGTGGACTGAGCTTGAAATTTGGAGTCTGTCACAGATGAAGTTTCATCCAGTCCATCACTGTAAAGAAAATGAGGGAGAGGACATCACATCATGCTTTCTGGAGTGAAGAGATCTAAGGAGCTTGCTATTCAAGCTAAAAATTAGAAATGTACATAAAGCTATGGCTAGATAAGGAAAGTATTCCAAGTTTCTTGATTAGGTATGATTGAATGATAGTATTTAGTAACTAAGTATGGTGCCAGGTGGGTATTGGAAATATCAAAGGGAACACTTTGTAAAGTATGATTGTCTAACTCCTATGCTGTACACCTGAAACTAATACAAAATAATATTGAATGTAAACTGTGATTGAAAAATAAAACTTAAGCTAAAAACTCAATTCACCACAAACAAACAAACAAATAAATAAAAGGTAATATCCAGGTATTATAATGGAAAAATATACCAGAGTGACTGAATCATGCACTCAGAGAGTAATCAGTTGGTGCAGCGCATGTTTATTTTTAAACCCTGCCAAGACCAGGAGCTCAGGGTGAGGAAAAGTGGCAGTTAATGGAAGATCTGGTCTCGATGTTAGATTTGCTGATTTATAGTCCTGCGTTCTTCCCACTACATCAAGCTCCTATTACATTTCGAGAGTGTTCTATCGTAGGTCTGAGGTGGTTCAGGAGGCTATTATTTGAAGTGTCACTCTTAGACTTGGGACACTGATATCAGAACTCGAATGGGTGATTTTTCTAGTACTTCTTTGCCGTATGCCTCTGTTTGTGGTGCCATTGTCCAGCCCAGCATTTTATGAATTACTATCAAGTAAGATAATGGGTGACTACACTTCGCAAAGTGTAGAGCTCTATAAATCCAAGGCATGTCTTTACTAGATTTGTCAATTTTTGTCAACCAAATAACCCTTTCTTTTATTACCCCCTAACTGAATCAGGTGTACCCTGCTGGTCAGCCCTGAAGTTATTTCAACCTCAGTTATGTATTCACCCTTGGGCCTCGCCTTCCAGCAGGTGGCGGTAAGTCTCAATCTCCTGCTCCAGACGGGCCTTGATGTTCAGCAGTTGCTGGAGGTTGGCATTGTGACGCTCTGTGTCCACGCGCACCTGGAGCAGTTGCTGCTCCAGGCTGCCGATGAGCTGTTGCACCTGGGACAGCTGGCCACAGTAGTCGCCTTCGGTTTGGGCCAAGGAGTCCTCCAGGGATTTCTTCTGCATGTAGGAGGGAAATGGCACAGACATAACAATGGAGGGGACTGAAATGAGGAAGGCGGCCGATGGCCATACATAATTTGGATGCAACATTTTCTTTGAAAGTCAAAATGATGCTGTATCTTTTCGCACTGGCCCTACCATGGCGAGCTGGGACTGGAGCTCGATCTCCAGGTTTTGAAAGGCGCGTCTCAAGTCGGTGATCTCACTCCTGTTGGACTGAAGCTGCTCAGTGTTGGTGCTGATTGCCTTCTTGAGTTCCCCGCTCTGCCAGAGAAAAGAGGGGCGGGGGTCCATGGGTGAGTGCAGCTCTGATGGGTCTTTTCTGCGAGTGTATCATCATACGAAGCCCTTTGTTTTGTTAGCTGTACCTTTGCAATGAACCAGGCTTCCACGTCCTTACGGTTCTGTTCAGCAATGGCTTCATACTGCGCCCTCATGTCGTTGAGGAGCTTGGTCAGGTCCACTCCTGGGGCCACATCCATTTCTACACTGACCTGGCCCGGCCCATCAGACTGGAAGCTTTGGAGCTCCTAGGGACAGCAAGAAAGGGAGGGGCATAGGGCCCATTATGACTTTTGTGGGCCTCTTCTATAAAAATATCAAACATTATATTTTATGGCTGAGTTGGAGTAATACAAACATTAATACAAAATATTCAAAAATTTTTTAACCTCTAAAAACCAATATTTTTCTTTTGATTTTAAAAGAACTGAAGACATTTTATGAGCCCCTAAGTGTTTGTGTCTACGATGCTTAATGGACGAGTTGGCCCTACTTCTTGGGGATCCAGGGCCCTTACAAGAAGGGAGTTCCTGGTAGAAACAGCACATTTGGGGTTTCAGCTACAGCTGCCAAACTGAGGGCGGCAGACAGTGCCTAGGTTTGCCGACCGTTTGCAGCACAGTCACTGATTTTTTGTAGAAAGCTCTTTAGAAGCCTATTTCTAGAGTCATGATTAATATCTGCTCCGTGCACCAGCCTCTGATAGGCACTATGGCACATCGGGGTACTGTGTGTGTATCACGCTGGGCATAGCCAGATTCTCTGACATATGTAACGTTATGTATTATCAGTAGACTTTTGTTTTTTAACTTTTGTATATTAAACAAAAATCACTAGATCAGGGTAATTAAAATTCTTATTGTCCTTACCTAATGATGAAAATGACAAAATCAGAAAGTGCCTTTAATCTGCTAACCTTTAGCAGGAACTATCATGAATACCACTAGCAGCAGCCGACACACACACACACACACACACGCACGCACACGCACACATACGCACACAGAAATTTGAAACAAATGGCCATTTTAACAGGGAAATAATCTATTCTCTATATCTGTTCTAACTCCAGATTTGTAAATTTGAAACGAAAGCTGCCCTTTCGGGCTGACCTCCTCGTGGTTCTTCCTCAGGTAGGCCAGCTCCTCGTTCAGGCTCTCGATCTGCATCTCCAGGTCGGCCTTGGCCAGGGTCAGCTCGTCCAGCACCCGGCGCAGGCCGTTGATGTCGGCCTCCACGCTCTGGCGCAGGGCCAGCTCGTTCTCATACCTGAAAACCAAGTGCAAAACAATGTAGGGAATCAACGCACCTATTTGAATAAGGACCCTGACATCTCCAGGGATATTTTGTTTATAAATCTGTTTATAAATCAAATTTGTTTATAAAATTTATTTATAAAACGGCGGCACTGCAATGTTTGATGCTGTTTTGACTCATAACTTTCTCCTTTCCTTTTTCATGACGGTCTGCTGCTCAACTAGAGAGAACTGAAAAAATTATGAGGTGGTAACTTTTCCACCAACAATGAACTCCAGAAGCACTGCACCCTGGGGAGCAATTGCCCTTTGGCTGGCTGCCCCGGATTTGAACAGGAGCAGCCCCTTCTAGGTGAAGTTTCAGACAGGATCCTAAAAGCAGTTGAAAAGAAAATAATGATTAGTCTTTTTTGCTTAACTTTTACTCCTGTTTAATTTAAAACATTACTATTTCTTCAGTAGCTTTCCCGAAGATTTTACAGGTTCATGATCATCACCCCTGCGGCGTCCTGTGTGGAAATTCTGTGGCGCAAAAAGGGCATTAGTATTTTTCTTCTTTGTGTCTGGAGGGTGGAGTATGGGAAAGGAGGAGAGAATAGAAAAATAAGTGCACGGTTAATATTTTAGTGTGTGTCATCAGGAAAAAGATGATTTCATTTAACTCCCGGGTGAGAACATTATTAATTCATTGTGATACATGGCATGTTGAGGTGTAGGACATTGGTGGAGTCTTCGTGTCACATCATGGGTCAATAGAAAATTACAAATATGGTGATCTATAGCCCTAAGTTGAAGCAACTTATACTTAGGGGCATGTAATATCTGAATTGTGTTTGAATCTAGTTATTTTCTGGAAATGGCGGGACATGTCAATTTTCATTTATCTTTCTCTTATTCCACTCACTTCGTTCTGAGGTCCTCGGCAGCCAGCCTTGCGTTGTCGATCTGCAGAATGTGCTGGGCGTTTCCCACGGCAGCAGAAACAATCTGGCAAACAAGGGGAAGTCACACAAAATGAGACACTAAAATATCAGTATTCTACAAATATACTTTTGACAGGAAACTTTTAGATAATGTTAAACCGCTATTTTATTAAGAGTTTAAGGCAATTTAATTTTTGAATATATATATTTATGGAATATTTAAAAATGAAATAACATACATTTTCTACAGAAAGACAGTGGAAATAGAGTCACTTTATGGTAAATGATAAAATAAAACTGAATATTTCAATATGAGAAATTCCTCCAAACATAATTGATTGAAAAAAATATCTACATTTTAGGTGATTATCACTTTAAAACACTGTTATAGCAAAAGAGAAAACTAAAACACAATTCCCAAAACCCCTTCAAAAACCACGTTCTTACCTTATTTCTGAGGTCTTCAATCAGTGGATAATATTTACTATACTCACTCTGTGACCCTGGGTCTTCAGTCCCAGATCTCCGTGTTTCGTACCATTCTTGAATTTTGCTTTCTAGCTCAGTATTGGCCTCTTCTAGAGCTCGAACCTTGCCCAAGTAGGAAGCCAATCTATCATTAAGATTTTGCATGGTTTCCTTCTCTGACCCAGAAAGAAGGCCATCATGGCCAGAGAGAATACCTAGCGAGCCACCTCCTGGGCTTCCTCCAAATCCAATCCCCAGGCCTCCAAAGCTACCTCCCAGACCTCCCCTGTAAGCAGTGCCCAGTCCTCCTTCAAAGCAGCTTCCAGAGCCACCAGCAAAGCTGGAACTAGAACCAAACATGACAGCAGCAGAAACACCTCCCTCGTAGCTGCCTCTAGAGCCAAGGGCACTTCCCCCATAGCCACTCCCAACACTGGAAGCAGACATGACCCTGGCTCTGTCCACTGTCCCACTCTGGAGAGACAGTCGCCTGGACAGCCCAGTGTTCTGCACGGAGAGTGACATGGAGGTGCTGGAGAATCCACAGCCTGGAGAAGGTGGCCACGACCTGCAAGGAAGTAGTGTCAGCAAGGCAGAAATATTACCCTTTTATAGGTCATGGAATGGGTATTGCAGTTTAAAAGTTCACTCTCTCCATTCAAAAATATAGTGTCCTCCACTTTTTTTTTTATCAGCTCCACACCTAAATGACTAATGCATATTGAAAATTCATTGGTGTAGAAATAATTGAATAATTGTGTTATAACATATTTGATACACACACACACACACACACACACACACACACACACACACACACACACAGAAATCTAGGTGGAGTAGAGATAGCTTGTCGTAAGGAATTTTTCTTCTTGAAATTATTTTGCCTGTATTCTCCACGTTGCCCAGTATCTTATGCACCGTAGGAAAGCAATGAGTGATTTTTGAATGGAGGATTTAATGAATATTTCTTTCTAACCCTTAAGCTTTTTTAAAGTTCTTCACTCATATTTCCTATTTGTTTCCTTTAGAAAGCTCAGTGAAAATCACCCAGTCGTGATCTAGACTGTTCTCTAGGGGAACCGCGTCTCAGAAGCGGGTGTGGAGAGAGAGCACTGGGAGAAGTAGGGAATACATGCCTTTTCCAGATTGATACTGGAATTTGAATTTTGAAGGATTCTAAAACCTTGTAATTAGGATGTTGCATAGTTTCTTCTTTTTTTCTGAGTCAGAAAGCAGATGTCTTAAACATTGAAAAATGCTAATTTTGGGTAGAATATTATCGTATTTTCAGCAGCTCTTCATTTGCATGAGAATTGACCTTAGTAATCTCCATGAAATCAGGAGCCTTGTCTGAGTGTTCACGAGCATTGCTAGTTTCTCAAAATGCAATTGTTTTTTGTGTATTGGAATTGTATTAGTGTTTGCGCCCTCCCCCCCTGCTCCCCTCTCCCAATAGCCAGATTGTTCTCTCTGACTCCATCCTCCCTGAAGGTGAGGTTCTTCAGTCCTGTGAATAGTCCTGAGCCAGAACTAGCAGTTCCCATTGGTGATCTAGGCAATTGCAGAGGGCTTAAATCCCATGTCAGACCTTTATAGGGAATACCCACCATCAATTCTGGCAAATGGAAGGACATTGTGACCCTTTTCATCACTTTCCCAGGGACAGGAATGACAAACCTATGGTGACATCCAATTACAACTTCCAAAAAGCAAGCAAGTGGAATTTCCAAATAAAGGTGATTTAAGCAAGAAATTGGCTGAAATTGCATATTCTCATTCACAGTAGATATAGAGGATGCAGCAATCTAAATGCGCACTCTGCTTGATGAGAGAGGCCATGATCCTTTTATTTCTTGAGAGAATGAAAACTCATTAAGGGGAAATGCCAGGGGCTTCAGCCTCACATGGAGACTTTTACCAAGGATTCTTTTTTTTGTCTGAGCTTGTCCTTGTTTGAATCATTATTGTGTAATTACTATGTTCTAGACACTGGGCCAGGTGAACTACAGACATTATTTTTTACCTTCATGGCAGCTAGTTACAGTGGACACTTCTATTCCATTTTACAGATGAGCAGTATGAGGGTCAGAATGTTAAGTGACTTATTGAAGGCCACACAGCCAGAAGGTAGCAAAGACAGACTCGGGTTTGCAGTGCCTTCTGCGGATGACACAACTCTGCTGCTTAGGGTAGAAACAAAAGGAGAGAGGGTCACTCTGACTCCCCATTTGTGAGACAGGGTTTCTGCCCTGCATGTCCATCAGCAGCTTTAGCTATTTCTTTTTGAAAAAAGCTTTCTCCTTGAATTTCATTTCTCAGTGTACAGGCTGATGAGACCCAGACAACTATTCTCATGGTTTATAAGAAATGACACCATACGTGAAATCCTGGAAGCTCAGAGGCAAATATGTTTTTAGTTATATTTTTGACATGTAACTGCAGCTCCAGAAATCTTATAAAGTACTAGTTAAACTTGCACTTCCCACACAGGAACTTGACCCTGTGGTTGTTCATTATCAGTTATTCACAAGCAGTATTGCCCCTTCAGAACAGAGTGATTCCGTTTCCTTGCTGTAGAAATGAAAACAGGCTATCACTTGCTTACAGAGTCAGAGCCAAATTCAGAGCCAAATTCAGAGCCAAATTCAGAATTGTAACTTAGTGATATGATCACATAATATGGGAATATGATTAACGTTAGTTTTTGAACTTGAAACTAATTTTGTGTTGAAATGTATACTTTCCAACTCTAATGCATATATATAAATTTAAATAATTTTATTCAATTTCCATACCTTGTGTTTACACATTATACTTTTATGTTTATATACATATTATATATTCTCCTAGTCTGTAAGTTTCTCAGATAGGAACTATGTGTAATTCATTTTTTATCCTGAGGCATAGCCTAGTGTTTGACTAAACTTTATCTGTGCACTCCTGGAGTTATTTCACTTGAAAGAACTTAATCCTTAATAGGTTTGAATATGTCATTTAAAATTTATTTCATTTAAAAATGAATTTGTGCTAATTTACCGGTAGGCTTTGACCAAGATTTATTCTGAATCCAATTATAAATGACAACTTCAGAGGTTGAAAAGAGAAATATTTCTTCAGTGGCTATAGTTTTTTTTTGGAGGAGGGAGGGCTAAGTTAAATAATCAAGCCTTTATTTTGGAGTTTTTAGAAGTGGAAATAATTTTTTTTGACAGCTGTAAAAAGGTAGGAAGGGGGGAGTATATGCAGCTGAAACAATCTTGGTCTTTTTGGCAAAGTGATTACATAAGCTGAGGCAGAGAAGAAAATGACTGGAACCAGGGTGAACTGTTCAAAAGAATTAGGTCTTCGTTTTTGTAAAGTTTAGGGAACACTCCAAATAGTGATAATTATTTATTTATGTGGTATTTGTAAATCTTTATATTTTTATTAAGTGAAATGTGTGCTCATTTTCTCTTGTCAGAGAGGTTACTTTTCTCGATTTTGCAGTTTTGCACCTGAGTTTCTGCAATTCACTGATCATGTGGTTGGTCTGTAACACCTTTCTCTTTGCTTTGAATAAATTTTTAGGATCCTGTGAGTGAGTGAAAGAATGTCGGGGTACTGATGTTTTATGCTGTGCTTGTGAGATAAGGGTGAACAAGGACTCTAGGGGTCACAACTAAGGATGAGTTCTTGGACTTCAGATTTCAATAGCTCCCCAAAACAGGAGAAGATTGTATGTGGTGAGAGAGAGGTAGAGGAAACAAAATAATACACTGGTAAGAGGAACCTTAGAAGTGAGTCTAGGAGAGAGAAAACAGATTTTTTTCAGGAAAATTAAAACACAGAAATCCCTAATGCTCTAAGTTGTAAATGTTACCTAAGAGAACCCACAAGTGAGTAAGGGTGAAAGCAGAGGGTGTCCACTGGTCAAGGTTTGATTTTCTATATTCCATGTCATTCTTCTTTGTAGACGTTGCAAGGCTTTGTATAGAAGCAATTCCCAAAGCCCAGAAAAAGTATTTTTGTCCATCCTAACCTCACCTTTAGGGATTCTCTTTGAGGGTGACAGTTTCACTTTTGCACTAATGATGTCATACAAAGCCATGAAATATATTGATGACGATTCTAATGTGTGGTAAAGAGACCTGTATTTAAGGACTACAGACCTTGTCTGGATCAGTGTGCCTTTCAGAAATAGGATTATGCTGTTCTTTTTCTTAGCTCATATAAGATGCATAGTTACACAGAGATTAAGGCTTCTCTTTCACACAGTAACTACTGGTAGAACTGGGGGTAGGACCATCTGGTCTATGCATGCGTGGTCTCTCCTACTTTCATTGAAAGATTACTTGGAAGAAACTATAAATAGACCAAAAGGCAAGAATTAATCTTCATTTTTATGATAGGAAATTGAGTTAAAAAAATAATTCTACCTCTTTTAACAAAAGGTCATTATTGCCAGATGACAATGGTCATGCCAAGTCAATTTCAAGCCTATCTTCTGAAGCTTTTTTTTATTGATCAGACTCATAGTCTTTGGTATTTGCATGTCAACATTTCAGGCTATTCTGGAATGTGTCCTGGTGGACAAAAAGAATCCACTTCTAAAAGTTCTTAATATCTTTAAAAGCAGTTTATTAAGTAGAATAACTTGGAAGGAAATGAAGAATAAACATGAGAGTGAAACTCTTCACTTTTTTGAAAAGCAAAGGAACGAAAATGGGTGAGAAGAACATCTCTGACAAAAGTTGTACTGAATCCAGTCTTGTATGTGATGTTAGCTGGACATTTGTGACAACTGGGTGTTGTAGGTGTCTGGCTAGTGAAAGTGACAATTAGAAAATGAAACAACTAAGGATAGGCAAATGTTCCCTTCAAGTGTGACTCAGTAATTGTCATGTAAGTGGTTGCTTGAAAGGGTATCATGGTATGATTTTACACTATTCCATGTCACTCTTCTTTTTAGATATTGCAAGGCAGTGTGTAGACGTAATTCCCAAAATCCAGCATGACTCTAGACAGTCATCCCTGATGTTTAGTCCCGCTCCATTACTGTCAATTTGAGAAAGTGCTTATTGCATGTTATCATATCTAATTCTCATTTGTCCTCATATATAAAATGGGGATAATGTGATAAGGTCAAGCCGTATAAAATTGCTGTTTTGTTTTTTTTTGTATTTTTTTTTTTCTTTTTCTGAAGCTGGAAATGGGGAGAGACAGTCAGACAGACTCCCGCATGCGCCCGACCGGGATCCACCCGGCACGCCCACCAGGGGCAATGCTCTGCCCACCAGGGGGCAATGCTCTGCCCCTCCCCGGCGTCGCTCTGTTGCGTCCAGAGCCACTCTAGCGCCTGGGGCAGTGGCCAAGGAGCCATCCCCAGCGCCCAGGCCATCTGTGCTCCAATGGAGCCTCGGCTGCGGGAGGGGAAGAGAGAGACAGAGAGGAAGGAGAGGGGGGAGGGGTGGAGAAGCAGATGGGCGCTTCTCCTCTGTGCCCTAGCCGGGAATGGAACCCAGGACCTCTGCACGCCAGGCTGATGCTCTACCGCTGAGCCAACCGGCCAGGGCCAAATTGCTGTTTTTGAAGGTCAAAAAGGATCACATATTATCAAATTCATATGATTTAACCTGATAGCTTCTACCTCATAGCATTATTGTGAAGATTAAATAAGAAATGGCTATAAAATGCCTGGCATTCTGTTTAGTTCATAGTAAGTGATCAATAAATGGTAGATATTATTCTTAAGTGAATTATATTTTTAATATAGTAATCACACTACATCTTATTTCTTTACAAAGTTATGTATCAAAATTTATTCAAAATTTTGAGTCTATTCATTTACTAGAATACAATGATAGAGGGACAATTGATTTTTCCTGCAAGGCACTTATTGCTCACTAAAACGCAAAAGGGTGAGAACCCAATATGTATGTTTTTGTATCTGGCCTCTCTAACTGAGCATGTTTTCAAGGATCATCGATGTTGTAGTCTGTGTTAGAACCTCATTCTTTTTCAGTGGCAAATATTCTAGTGTATGCATATACCATGTTTTTTTTAACCTATTCATTATTTGTTGTACATTTCCATTTCTGGGCTATTATGAATAATGCTATAAACATTGTGTATAAAAGAACACTTTGCATGATTTCATTTACATGAAATGTCCAGGTAAGCAAATCCATAGAGAGAGGAAGTGGATTAGTGGTTGTCTAGGAGGATGAGGACTGGGGGTGACTGCTAATGGGGTTTCTTTTTGGATTGATGAAATGCTCTAAAATGATATAGTGGTGATGGTTGCACAATCCTGTAAACATGCTAAAGACCACTGAATTGTAGACTTTACAAGGATGAATTTTATTGTATGTGAGCTATAACTCATTTAGGCTACTATAAAAACATTGTGAGAAACAGCATAACATAATATATGTTCACCACATAAAGAAAGAGAGAACCCGATGATTTATGCATTTTATTATCATCAGGAGAAGCATTCTGCCTTGAGGAGGGTTTCATTAATTAATTTGGCTTTTAATCTTCTCCCACTTCACGCATAATGTGCTTCATTCTTATTCTGCTCAACATTTATGATTGGAGCTTGACTGTCAAATTATTCAAAGAGCTGAGTTGAGTTTTAAAAGGCAGTGGAGACAATGGGAAAAAAGCAGATATAATTCAAAACTAGCAGAATTATACTGGTATTGAAAAATTCTATGAAATTAACTAGAATCTGGGGCCCTGGAAAGGAGACTTTGCAATTCAGAAACAGGAAAAATGAGAGAGAGAGGTTTATTTGCATAGACTCTGCTCCATGTGGTTTAAGTATAATTGAAATGTGCTGAAATTTTCAGGAACATTAATGAATTGATATTAGCTGGTTTATAGCTTGTAATTAATGTGTTTCATGGTAAAGATGACAGTAATGATGTTTTAAATATCCTAATGCTCATTGGATTTCAGTTTTGCAGGCAATTTGCAGCTCCTTTGAGTAAAATATTTATGTTCAATTATAGAGACTGACAAATGGACTACCCCCCACCCCCACCCCATCACTGGAAAGCGTTAATGGTGCTTTCTGATGGCCGCTTTCTTGTAGGGCGCAAATACTGTCGCTCCACTTCTTTCAAGGCCTCAGCAGCATCTCCTCTGCCTGGTGTTTATAAATTTTCTTCCACCTCTTTGACTTCAGATGACACAACCTTGCCATCCACTAGTTCCTGCACGACTGTCTTAATCATCCTGGTTTTCTTTATATCTGAATTTAGATTTAAATATGAAATGTTAATTCAAACACATAAGTGCTGGTTTATAATACTCAACTTTTAATTATTATTTAGTAAATATTTCCTTCTTTTAGAAAAAAGTCTAACCCATTCTCTTTCGTAAATAATCTTAAGTTCATTTTAAAAATAAATGCAGAATATGTGTCACTCTCCCCACCCCCCAAGGAAAAAGTACACTATTGAATTAAGCAAAATGTGCTTCTTCATCTTATTTTCATTTTCAGGGTCTCGGGATGTCTCAGGACAACAATAGATGGGACCAGGAAAATCCCCCTGTTATAAGGATTGTGACAAATTTCCCATAGTGAGGTTTTCTTTATGTGATGTCCTTGACTTTCAGAATCCCTAGGGTAATATCTGCTCACTTGAGAACTGCTTTCCCCTTACTTTCTTCAGTGGCAGATAATAAGTGGTAAGCTATTGAGTGAGAATTCAGTCTTAGAAGAAATATGTGAAAATTAGAACACTTACCAATTTTTTCGTCCAGGGTGCTTAACTGATGTTCTATAGTTCTGTTTTTGTTTTTTTTTGTTTTTTAAGAAAAGAAAAAGAAACAGAAAAAGGTATTATTGCCATTTTTTAAATTCAGTGGGGTAACGTTTGTCAATAAGAATGCATAGGTTTCAGGTAAACATCTCTCTAGCATTTGAATTGTTAATTGTGTTGTGTGCCCATCACCCAAAGTCAGATCTTTTCCGTTATTTGTCTCTCTGTATTTCCCTCTCCTCCCCCACCCTCTGGTAACCACGTCCCTCTTGTCTGTGTCCATTAGTTCATTTTTATATCCCACCTATGTGTGAAATCATAGTTCTTCACTTTTCTGGATTTACTTATTTCGCTTAGCATAATGTTCTCAAGGTTCATCCATGAGGCACTGTCCTGCCTTTTTGTTTCAAAATAAAGTCCAAGTGATGTGTGTTTTAATCCTTTGTATTTTTCCCCCTTTACTCTGCTTGTTTCATCTAACTTGAGTGTTATACTTTTTTTTTTTTCTGTATTTTTCTGAAGTTGGAAATGGGGAGGCAGTCAGACAGACTCCTGCATGCACCCAACTGCGATCCACCCGGCATGCCCACCAGGGGGTGACGCTCTGCCCATCTGGGGCGTTGCTCTGTTGCAACCAGAGCCATTCAAGTGCCTGAGGCAGAGGCCACAGAGCCATCCTCAGCGCCCGGGCCAACTGTGCTCCAATGGAGCCTTGGCTGCGGGAGGGGAAGAGAGAGACAGAGAGGAAGGAGAGGGGGTGGGGTGGAAAGGCAGATGGGCGCTTCTCCTGTGTGCCCTGGCTGGGAATTGAACCCGGGACTCCTGCACGCCAGGCCAATGCTCTACCACTGAGCCAACTGGCCAGGGCCAAGTGTTTTACTTTTTAACTTGAAAAATATATAGCTTCAAAACTGATCCATATGCTAGAAGTTTTTCTAAGTAAAATAACATAACCACAATGGAAGTTGAAATCTTGTGTTCCCTTATTGACTTTCTTGGTTGTGGTATTTGAAGACAGTTGATTATGATTCTTAAACTGGTTCTCACAGACCTCTGGCCTGTAGTGCAATTCATGACCTCTCAAAGAGAATTTTAAAACATTTTAGTGCTTTTAATTATGTATTAACTATAAAAAATTAACATTAGTATAATCTGTATTATCTGTAGATCCATCTTCTAACTCTGTCCTATAGCACAGCCTCAAGTACAAATCCTGTATTTGGTACTTTGGGAACGTGTGTACTTTTGGGTATATTTTTGTTTTGTTGTTTATGTTGGTGTTTGTGTGTGTAATTGATTTTGTGCTAGGAATTGCATTAGTACTTGGGGATAAGTGAAAGGGTTTAATAAATGGACATTCAAAGCACAGTGTGTAGACATTGATTCATATCCCTTGATTCTAAGATCCATACCTTATATCTTCTCCTTCCAGAAGGCGACGGTAAGTAGCAATTTCCTGCTCAAGCTGGGTCTTTATGTCAAGGAGCTCATTGTATTCTTTGTTCTGGCGTTCTGCATCAGTCCGAATCTGCATTATTTGGGCCTCCAAGGAGTTTAGATGTCCCTGGATGATGGCCAGCCGTTCATGATAACGTCCTTTGATATCTTGCAGTGTGCGCTCCAAAGCTTCTTTCTATGAGCACAAGGAAAAGTGGACATTTCTTACTTGAGGACTTGATTTAAGAGGTGGCTCAATTTTAATATCTTTTGAGAGGAATTTCTGTAGGTAGTTATTATGGGTTTCATGCATATTTCTAGCTTTACCTCCCACTCTTTTCATCTAGGCAACCCCAATCAGCCAGCTGGGATCTCTAGATCTTGGGTTCTTTGTTTTTAGCTTTGCACTCACTCTTCTCTTATTGTATATTATATTACTGTTCTCAATATTTGCTTCCTCTCCCTGAGATTTATGGTGCTTCTCCATGTGGAGGATTAGACTTCCTCATCTTGTTAACACCAGGCTTGGTCTTATGACTTTCTTTGACTAATGAAATGCAAGTGAAACTGACAAATGCCTTTTCTGAGACTCTTTTAAGTGATCACATGGTCTGACTATTGCTCTTTCCTTTGTGCCACAACACTGGCATGCCTCAGCTAGAGCTGCAGCCAACCCATGAATGGATACAATGTTGTAAGCCACTATGATTTTGAGGTTGTTACCACAGCGTAATTTATCATGTGCTGACTAATTTGCTCAGCCTAGGATGTCTTTACCCTATTCTCTAGCTTAAAAATTTATCTGAAGTTTTCAGATCTAGTTGAAATGCCACTTTCCCTGTGAAGTCTCCCAGATTTACTTCTTCCTCTGTATCCTTACTAGACATTGCCATTTTTCTTGATTTCTTTCTGTCCTTTAATGTAATCAGTTGTTTGACCTCTTTCCCTGCCAGCTCCACAAGGGGGAGGGTTCTTTCTTATAGGTCTTTGCATTTCCAAAGTTCCTAACACAGGCACTTAGTTAACAAACAGACATTGAGGAAGGTAGATGTGCTTTACCATACTGAGGTGGGACTTGAGTTCTATCTCCACATTCTGGTAGGTGCGTCTCAGCTCTTTTATTTGAATTTCACTTTCTTTTAACTCTTCAGTCTCCACTGTGACTTGTTGTTGCAGAGTTTCAGTCTAAAATTCCCAAAATGAAAAAAATAAGTAAGGGGAAAAAAGTAAGCAAGCAAGTGAACAGGCAAGAAAGAAAGAAAGAAAGAAAGAAAAAGGAAAGAAGGAGGAAGGAAGGAAGAAAGGAAAGAAAGAAAAAAAAAGAAAAGAAGAAAAAGTTATTTCCTTTTGGAGAACTATTTCTGCACATTTGCTTATCTAGAATTATGTTATTACCTGCATCTGAAACTGTTCTTTGGCCTTCTGAAGGTTCTCCTGGGCCAAGACTTCATACTTCTGTCTCATTTCATCTATGACGGCACTGAGGTTCAGGCCCGGGGCAGCATTCAGCTCCACATTGACAGCACCTCCCAGCTGTTTACGTAGGCTGTCCACTTCCTACAAGAATGAAAATACTGGTTGATTATAGTTTGAGGTGTATTCTCAGAAAAGACTCTGGGCAGAAAATACATAATAAGTTTCATGGCTTCCCTCATTGGGAATCAGTAACAAAAGAGAGAACATAATAACTTAGGCAGGGCTTTTTACGATCTGAGTATTGCTCTAAGTTATTTAATCCCGATAGAAACCTTATGAAAAGAAGTTAGGGAAAACATTGTTATTGTTGTCACCTTGTTGTCATCTTCATCATCTCCACCACCAATCTTCTTCGTCCTCCTCTTTCTTATTATTATTATAGCCATTTCACCATTCCCAATGCTACTTCTGAGTATTTTCTTACCTCCTGATGCTCTTTTTTGAGGACAATCAGGTCTTTACTCAGTTCTTCAATTTGAATCTCTAGGTCTGTTTTTTGTAGGGTTAGATCATCACGGACCTTACCCAGGTCATGGATATCAGCCTCTACTGTTAGGCGCAACCCTCTTTCAGTCTCATATCTGTGAATTAATTAATAAGCAAAGATAATTGAGTCCTTCTGCATCCAATGCAGAAGAGATGATCTTAATGAGATAGATTTCTATGTGGTATATGAGAATTTCAGTTTCAATACATTATTGTGTTCCTCTTTATACATTTCAAAAATGTTCACGGGAACCTAGGAACCAGAAAGTTTGCCCCATAGTATAATCTCTGTGATTTGGTTTAAAAAAGCAATCTGAAATTATTTTTAAAAGTTCTTAAGTTCCTCCAACTTTGTTTTTCTTTCTCAAGATTGCTGTGGCTATTCAGAGTCTTTTGTGGGTTCATATAAGTTTTTGGTATATTTGTTCTAGGTCTGTGAAATATTCCATTGGTATCTTGATAAGAATTGCATTGAATCTATAGATTGTTTTGAGTAAATGAACATTTTAATAATGTTAATTCTTCCTGTTCATGAACATGGTATATTCTTCTATTTATTTATATCTTCTTCAGTTTCTTTCTTCACAGTCTTATAATTTCCTGAGTACATCTTTGGTTAAATTTATTCCTAGGTATTTTTTTGAAGCAATTGTGAATGGTATTGTTTTCTTAGTTTCCCTTTCTGATAGTTCATTCTTGGTGTATAAAAAAGCAACTGGTTTCTGAATATTTACTTTGTATCCTGTTACTTTACTGAATTCATTTATTAGTTCTAGTAGTTTTTTTGGTGAAATTGTTCTGGTTCTTTATATACAGTATTGTATCATCTGAAAATAATGATAGTTTGAGTGCCCATCAGTAGATAAATGGATAAAAATGCTGTAGTACATTTACACAATGGAATACTACACAGCCATAAAAAGAAGGAAATCTTACCTTTTGTGACAACATGTAGACCTAGAGAGTATTATGCTAAGTGAAATAAGCCAGTCAGAGAAAAACAAGTACCATATGATTTCACTTATATGTGGAATTCAATGGACAAAATGAACTAACAAGCAAAATAGAGACAGACCCATACATAGAGAGTAGGCTGATAGCTTTAAGAAAGTGGAGAATGGGTGAGGGGGTGGTGGTGGAAGGATTGAGTCAAAAAGGCCAAAATAGAAAAAGAAAGAAAAAACTCATGGACATGGACAATAGGGGGGTGGAGATGGAGGAGGGGATAGGGGAATAAATGGTGATGGATGAAGACTTGGGGGGTAAACACATAGTATAGTGTACAGAGATGTGTTGTAGAATTGGGCACCTGAAACCTGTATAATTATGTTAATCAGTGTCACCCCAATAAATTCAATTTTAAAAAGTTCCTAAATTCTAGGATATATTTGAAAGGAAAATTTAAAATATTTGCTTTAATTTCTGTTAGCAAAGGAGTCTCATTATTGGTATTAAAAATGGTTAGTTAAATTTACTTAATGAACATATATGATCAGTTTGTTTTTATTACTTTGTAAACAGGTGCATCCTAAGTTAATTATCTTAAAATTTTATTCTCTTCTACAATTTTACATACTTCCATTTTTATTGAAGTAGCAAAGTTTAAAAAATGATAATGCAATAGGACACTCAGATGAGGACTGGAATTAATGGACTTTTACTGCTTTAATCTTTAGAGCTGCTTTCTCATTTCCTTCTTTTTGATCCCCTGTAGCATTTAAATACCACTCTTCTAAACATAAAGAACTTTTTGGTGCAGATATTTTGTACAAATTCAGGTGAGGAAGCCCTAGTGTGGAAGCTGTTTATGAGGACCAACTCTGACCACATACAGTGTGATATACCTACAAGAGAGTGAGCACAATTTGAAATGACTTAATCATAGTCCTAGTTCTTTGGTTGGTCAGACTGTATTGTAAAAACACTGGCAAACTAGAAAGCATCAAGAGTCACCCCTGGAACTTTAGTCATCATACACTTGTAGGCAGTTGGAGGAACATGGATGACTCACTTGCAGAACACTAACATAGACAAGTGACTCTCTTTAGATAAAAAAAAAAGAGTACTTATGCAGAAGGGGAGTTTTAAATTGCTTTGTTATTATTCCAAAGGTCAGAGTTAGGCTCAGTATGTGAGAAGGTGGATGCTAGGTTACTAAAAAAAAACATTCTAGCAATTAGAGCTAACAAACAGGACAGTGATAGTTACTGGAGGTTTTTCAGTTACACACTGGATGACCAAATTTAAGACTGTGGGAGAGGGAAGTCGAGCTCTTAGGGGTGGGCTAGACCAGATAGTTTCTAGCACCTTTGAAAAGTCAAGGTTTTGAAAATATTTCCAGTAGTTTCTTTACCAACAACAGAAAGCTGAGTGTCACATGAAGGAATACCAGAAGAGCACCCTTTTCAGGAAGTTTTGCCGTGGTATTAGAGAACTTACTTCAGTCTGAAGTCCTCAAGAGCCAGTTTAGCATTATCAATTTTCAGGACCCATTGGGCATTTTGCATTTGAGCATCTTTAACCTGGAAAACACAAGAGACAGAATGACATTTTCAGCTGATTAGGAGTTTAAAATAATTGCATTTATCCTTAGATACAACTATTGTTATATCAAAGATGATGTTCATTTTAGTAATTTCTACATGAAAATAGAAAGGAAGACTATGACATGGATATTTAACATAATAGGCTTGTAAAATGCAATGCTAGTCCCAGAGCTTGGTCAGCTTTTTGGTGATTTTACCAAAGGAGAAGGAGATTTTAATTCAACTCGAAGAATCAAACCTTATTGAGTGCCTTGCCTTTGATGTTGTTCCTGTTTAGAACATTCCTCTTTGCTCCTCTCACTTGGTGAACCCTTTCTTCACTTCCTCCTCCTCCATGTCTCAGCTTAGACATTCATTGCTTCAGGCCTTCACGATTTCCTCAGAACATGACTGACGGATGAACTACCTATGGTCTGTCTCATTGCCCTATGTAGCCCTCCATGCTAGCATTTATCCTTCTGCATGGGATGTTGCCTTTGTCCATGTCTGTTTCCCCCTAAATTACATTATGTTCGTCATTGTATTTCCCAGTGCTCAGCATGGTGACCAGCACCTAGTTTGTGTCCACCTAATATTGGCCGATAATGGACATTTGTTATGCAGTGGGAGCTGTGCAATATACTGGGGCTATCAGGATGGATAAGCCCTGCTGTTAAGAAGCTGTTACTAATGCTTGAATTCTCTAAGCTGAACATAGATCAAAGGTCTGCTTGTAGCAGATGTTATAATGACATGTCTTCTGCAGCTGATCCCATCCTGGAAAGAGCTGCCTTCTCTCGCATTCTGGGTGTGTCCAGCTAAATGGAAGAAATGGCTGTGCCTATGGATTTGATATAGTTCAAAGTAGATTCAGAAACATGAAACATGAGGAGGAAGGGGAGAATGGTTGACTAGTGTGAATGTTTTTAATGGAGCCTGAAAAGACTGAACTACAGGCAGAAAGGACAATTTAAACACCTTCACCTCTCACATCCACATAGTTCCTGAAACTTCCCATAGAATCTGAATCAAATTGTACTGATGTAGCATACAACACAAGACAAAGAGACTTGCTGGTAAGTAAGTGGCTTTTGCTCTGAAGGAAAACAGATGCTAAAATAGAAAGGAAAAGGAAAGGGACACTTTTCTTGATTAGATAAGAATATTAAAGTAATGCAAGTGCTCTGTGTCATATCTAAAATTTTCAATTAGGAGCAAAGTCTTCTTTTATTCCACACAATTGATAAGACAGAGAACTCCACCTTTCCTGGATGACATCGTTCTGATACAATTGCAATATAATTGAATTGGGGGCAATAGAACATTTTATTACTGTAGGAGCGGTCTCTGCACTGCTTGCTGAGGATCAGCTTATTAAGCAGGACATTTGAGAATCTGGGTATCATTAAGATCTGTACCCTTTTCCCTCATTAAACCCTGAATCTCTTTATCACTGAAATCTAGGGTGTAGTATTCTAATACTTGTATTAAACCATTTACATAAATAAAAGGAGGAAATGCTCTAAATTGGGGTTTCAAAAGTTCATGGGAACAGGGTAAAAAACTAAGATTTATCATCACTTAAAAAATTTAGCTTTTTCAGGGAAAAAGTTTACTATTCAGTTATCCCTGACCTGGTATACTATGATGAAAATACAGATTCTAAGATTGGAGGATAAAAATTTTATATATTTTATATAATGTTAGATATAAAAAATGTTTTTAAAAGTATGATTTACAGTAATCCTGGAGTCAGGTACTCCAGCACTAAGGGTAGATCAGGGTAGTCAACCTTCTTATACCTACCGCCCACTTTTGTATCTCTGTTAGTAGTAAAATTTTCTAACTGCCCACCAGTTTCACAGTAATAGTGATTTATAAAGTAGGGAAGTAACTTTATAAAATTTATAAAGCAGAGTTACAGCAAGTTAAAGCATATAATAATAATTACTTACCAAGTACTTTATGTTGGATTTTTGCTAAGTTTGGCAGAATAAATCTTTATAAAACAACTTACTATAGTTAAATCTATCTTTTTATTTATATTTTGGTTGCTCCGCTACTGCCCACCATGAAAGCTGGAACGCCCACTAGTGGGTGGTAGGGACCAGGTTGACTACCACCAGGGTAGATCATAGAATATATTATTTTTATAGATGTAACATTTCAGCCTAATTTGCTTTACAATGTCCATTTAGACCCACTTAATATATATGCCCTCTTGATATATCATGCAGCTAAACAGTGGAGTAGAAAACAGAGGCATCATCCCTCACCTGCTTACTCAGCTCTTTGATTTGTTCGTAATACGCACTGTAGTCTCGACTGGTGCTGGGCGCGTTTGTTTCGTACCACTGCTTGATCTTCACTTCAAGTTTGTCGTTGGACTGTTCCAGTGAGCGCACTTTTTCTAGGTAGCTTGCTAGGCGGTCATTTAGGTTTCTCATGGCCATCTTCTCATTGCCAAAAACAAGGTGCCCACCTTTGAGATCATAGTTCACCATCTGTGGGGTGCTGGAGATGCGGATGCCATGGCCTCCAGCCCCGCCATAGACGCTGGGTGACCCCACGAGCTGTACACCCCCCTTCCAATTCAGGCTGGCTAAAGAGGACTGCGAGGAGGACCTCGGCCTTCTCTGGACGCTTCTGCGTGTGAACTCCATTGTGGATTCTAGCACCTGTGGCTTCGGGCAGGATGGAGCAGAGTCTGTCTCTCTGAGGTGAATAAACTAGCCTTTTATAGTGTTCACTGTAAGGAAACTCCTCCTCTGTTGACATCTCACTTTAGGATTGACACCATAGGCCACCTGACCTTGCTTTTTATTTCCCTCTTTGTATAGCAATCTGATTAATTTCATTTCAGAAATTACCACTAGAGGCATTTCTTAGAGGCTTTTCTCAGGGGTGATCTCTGTTTTTCAACAGAGGTAACAAAAGGAAGCAGTAATGGATGTTCTTTTAGCCCCTGCACCTGCCTTGGCAAATATTTTTATCCTAACATACACATAAAGAATATTTGCTATTACATCCATGAATAATTTAGGTGCCTAAAAAGACAGATGTGGCTACATTATATTAAGTCACACTGGTGATAAAGGACAATATTTTTTTTCTTCTTAATTTATTTTACGTTTATTTTTTTCCTTTTTGGTGAGAACATTTAAGTTCTCTTAGTACAGTTTAATACCAGGGTATCAACAACAAAAATTTTTTTTGTTATTGGTTACTGGGGAGAAGGATTTTGATTAAAGTCACTGGAAAATTATACTGTTTAAATTACACACATTTTACAGTGTTTTAGTTTCAGCTTAGAGTGTCTTACATTAAGACATATGATCAAGGTGTATAGAAGCATTATTTAAATGAAGAGTTAGCTTTATAACTAGAAAGGAATATAAGTGCAGTTGTTGAACATAATAATTTTTAAAATTCTTTAGCACAATTCTTCTGTCTGGATCCAATTATGTTTAAGTAAAAGAGTTAAAATTTTATTAGAATGGTTAAAATAATTTTGAATATTTTGGAGAAATAACTTTGTCTATGTACTACTCCCAGTTTTTTGGCTAGCATTTGTGGGCTTTTTAGGTTTCAAATTTAGAATAAATATGAGACATAAGCACTATTTTATGGGGGTTAGTCATTCAATCTACTCATTAGTTGGAGTAGAAAAATTTCTGTTGTGAAAACTTCCACATATTTATGTAAGGGCAGGAGAATTTGATGGCTCTTCTATCACACTGAATTTTATACTTTGGTAGATTTTTTATATCTTATAGTATGATCATAAGAAAACAGGGTAGTATTTCACAGTGGTTAATTTTTCTCAATTATACCTGAGGACTAGACACAGACTCTTGTTCAGACATAAGTCATGAATTTACAACCCTGATATTCCAGGCTATTGGATGACTGCATCTGTAAATAAATATTTATTAGATCCCAACTTCCTTATAACTACTGGTGAGGCACGTTTTTTACCTCTGAGACAGACTCTGCTCAGAGCATTAATGATTAATGTTAATGACAGCCAGTATTTTGGAGAGTTGTCATAAATCCTAGTTTTACAGGACTTTGAACTTTCCCCCCAATAATGGACAAGCTATTTGCAGCCCAGCTGTGATACATAGAGACTCTGCAATCTCTGTGGAAGGGAGGGGTTGTCTTTCCCAGACATCTCAGGACACTTTGCTCTGATTGGTTGAGGAGGATGGCAATAGGAACTGTAGGTGTTTGTAGGCATTGCGGTTTTAGTATCTGACATAACACAAAGTTAAGTCAGAAAGACTCGTGGCCTCTGTGCTTTAAAAACTGGTATACTCAGTGAAATAATTACAAGTGAAGTGATATGTCTTTAATTGGCTTAAAAATAATATGGGGAGGGAAAGAGAAGGGTGGAAGTATAGATGAAGGAAATTTGACTTTTTGTTGAAGCTAGAAGATGGATACATAGGGATTTATTATGCTAATCTAATCACTCTATGTTTGTTTTAAAATTTCTATATTAAAACACTTTAAGATCCTGATGTAGTAAACTTACATTATTGTATTTTACACAATTAATTGGGCATATTCAAGTTTTAATTTATACTTACTGTACTTGGTAATTTTGCCCTACTTCAATGAGTTGGTAGATTTATTGTCTCATAGTGGTTCAGACATAGTAGGCACTTAGTATCCGCTTACCATGTGAATGGCAAATGAGTGAGTGAATAAGAATAAAAGTGCTGATGCCCAACTTCAAGGAGAGAAGCAGCATTTGTGGGAGGTTCTCTGTGCCCATTGACTGCTGTTTCTGATAGTCATGGTGAGAAAGTGACATGGAGCATGGTAGACAGGACACCTCTAATGCCACTGTCCTAAATGTTCCTAATGGAAACAAGTAAAGTGCATTATCTACTTCCTCTCTCTCTTTGTTCCTTTCCCTTCTGTGTTTGTATCTATCTATTTTCAAACCTATTGCAGACCTATTATGAAAAGAAAGTTTCCTCAGAAATCAAAAAGAAAATGAAAACAGGAACCTTAAGAGAGAAATGAGAAACTGTCGTGCTCCCTGTGGGTTTCTGCTCAGTCGTGGAGATATGGACCTTCCCTTATGATGTCTGTGAAGGCACAGGAGATTAGGAGATGGAGTCGAGGGCCTGCCTAAAGTGGGAATATTGACAGGAAATATCCACATAAACCTAGTATCCTGAAGAACTATGCCTTCAAAATAAGGCTAACATGCAGAAAGGTACAGTAAGAAAAACTTTCTATCTCAACTTTGTGCTTTGTGTAGAAGAGACATAGATCTTCCTGAGAATTTGTAGTCACAGCTAGCTTGACACAGTTTGTTGTCTGTATTTACTCATGTCTGTGCTTAATTTGAAAACCTTAAATAGAGGATTTAGTTTAAAGTGGTCCCTGATCAGTGATGCCCTCAGTCACCTGGCAGCAGGAAATTCACATCCTCTCCAAAATAATGTAATTTCAATTGAGGCTCAAAGAATCTCTACAGATAAAGTTGTATGGAATGTTAGCACACCAACAAACAGTGGAATTGCACCTACAAAGACGTTAGCTGTGGAATTATTGGAAGGAGGATATAATAAACCCATATTAAAGTATTTTATTTATTGAATTTATTAGGGTGACATTAATTAACACATCTCTGTCACCATGTTGTGTGTTCATCCTCCCCAGTCAAGTTTTTGCTCATCACCATTTAGCCCCCATACCCTCCTCTGCCTCTCCCACTCCTGGCAATCACCACACTGTTGTCTGTGTCCACGAGTTTTCCACTTTAAAGTATTTTAGTACATAAAAGATAAACTTGAAAATTACAGCAAGTACTAAGACATTATAAAACTAAGAAGATTTGAAAATAACCCGGAAGAAATGAGTAATAAAATTAATAGTTTAGTGAATGGGTCCAACAGTGGATTAAGCAAGGCTGAAGGGAGAATTATTAAACAACGAGATAGCTGAGAAGACACTATCCAGAATGCAGTTAAGGAGGAATCAAGGGACATGAAGAATAAGGTGGTCGAAATATTTCTAATCAGAGTTCCAGAAGGACACAGGGAGAATGGGGAAAGAAAACATTCAATGAAGTAAGAAGTGAAATTTTCCAGTTGTTTAAAGAAACAATCTCTCAGTTTGAGGGAGCCTAATGAATTCCAGGAAGAATGAATAAAAACAAAGCACATCTATATACATCAGAGCAGGAAACCAGATAATAAAGAGAAGATGATTTTACAAGCAGGTAGAGAACAAAGACAACCAACAAAGGAGCGGTGATTACACTGATGACTGATTCCTCAAGAGTAACAGGGGACACTGGAAATGGAACAAATTCTTCAATGGGCTGAGAAAATAAGTGCCATTCTGGAATATTCCTACTCAGTGACCTTCTCTTTGAAGAATGAGAGTGAAATAAAGACATTTTCAGGATGACAAAAACTGAGTTTGCCATCAGCAGACTTTCACTAAATGCATTCTGAAAGAATATTTTAAACAGAAGGAAGATGATCTCAGCTGGAAGATATGAGATTAAAAAAAAGGATGGTGGTGAACAAAGTACTAAATATGTGCACAATCTAAATGATTATTGGCTATGAAATAACACAGTATTGTGAAGGAAGAACAGTGTAGAAATAAAGTAGATGAGAGCTGGAAGGGAATGAATGGTGGTGGTGTTCTAAGGCTCTGGACTATTCAGGAAGAGGGTAAAGAAACAGATTAACTTTAGACACTGACAAGCTAAGAGTGCTTATTACATTTTCTAATTTTATAGTTCTGCTCTTCACATGATGAGTCATGGCTTCTGAACTGATCTGCAAATAAACCGATGGATCAGCACAAAGGGCTCAGAAACAGATCTACTGTGATGGAAACAATTTCCAGCTGGTTTGGTATTACAAATCATTATGGGAAGGAATCAAGTATTTTTATCTTTAAAAAAAGGGGTTGTATTTCTATCACAGGCAAAATATACATTTAAGAAACAAAAATAAATTTCAGATTCATTAAGTAAATAAAATGAAAGATATAAATTTTACAAACCGTACAATGTTTAGAAGAAAATACAGAATAGTATCTCTAAGAATGAGGATCAAGGAGTATTTCTTAAAGAAGACACAAAAAGCAAAAACTCTGAAGTACAAAATTGATACAGAATACAACATTTGACAGTTTTTGTTCATTAAAGACACTATAATTATAAGGAAAAAAAGCCCCAGAGAGCAGATATTTATAATACATGTAACTGACATGGGACTAGCTTCCAGAATATTAAAAGAATGTCTATAAGTCAATAATACGAACAACCCAGTGATAATGTGAGAAGAATATTAATAGACTCTCACAGAAGAAGAAAGCTGAATGGTCCATTTCACACTTGCCAACTGGAATAAACTAAGAGGTTGGATATTATTAGTTGTCACCAATGGGATTGTCATCCACTGATAGAGGTGTATAAATAGGTACAATTACTTTGGAAAACAGTTTGACATCTCCAAAAGGTGAATATATAATTCCTATCACCCAGTAATTCCATTCCTAGAAATGTGTTACAGGGAAAACTTTTCAACATATTTATCTGAAGACATGTACAACATTATTCACAGAAACATTATTCATAATGCTAATATGCACACAACAACAACAATAATAACCCAAATGTTCATCAACAGTAGAATGAGTAAATATGTTGAGTTATATTCATACAGTGGAATACTTTGCAGCAGTTTAAAATGGATAAACTACATTCATATATGGATGGATCTTAAAAATGCACAATGTTGAGTAAAAGAAACAAGACTCATAAGGATCTATCCAGGAAAATTTAATTGTTATAAAGTACAAAACCAGCCAAAACTAAGTAATATGCGATATATGTAAGATAGTGTGGTAGATTGCAAACAGTGGTCACAAGTTTCTCCTGTAGTTGTAGACACGCCCCTTTGTAAGTCCTCTCAGGGTTTGAGAGGTGACTGGATCATTTCAATTTTTGAGGCTCATGATATATTAAACAAATGAAAAGACCCAAAATAGAGTAACCAAAATTATTATGTTTAAAGTATTTTTATTGCCTACAGGTTAACATGGTGAATAAAAGTATCATAATACAATATATTTGTACTAATCACAGATTTAGAAAAAATAACCAGTTATTGGCTGTGTGGCTCAGTGCTGGGATACAGTTTTGACTGGTGGAATGAATATCTTCTGTCAGTTCTGGAAGTGGTCACTGAAATCGGATTAATGCTATGTTTGAATTTACTGTCCAAAGTCTCTTACTGGGAAGACTGACAGGCTGAATGGCCCCTCCTCATCCTTGCAATTGGCCCTGGATGATTTTGTCAAGTTTGAGGTTATACCAAGGACAACAAATGGATACTACTTATTTTATGTCAACTTGACTAATAGAGAGCCCCACCAAATTCCTCCTAAAACAGAGGGAAAATTTGTCCTCAAGACAAATTCTAGCTTCTATCCTTAAAGTCACAGTTAGGAAACCATTAACAATTGAAAAATAACAGCTTAGCTCCTGTGTCAAACCATCAACAGTTCTTAAGTGTGAAGGTTCAGTCTCAAAACACCTGCCTACACCTGCAGATCTATTTCACCTTTCTGAGAAACTTGTGACACTTACACGGTCAAGTCCAATACATAGCTCTCTAAGACCTAGCCCCTGCCTACCTTTCCACAGTCTCCTTCTCACCTTTCATGCCTCACATTCTACACTTCAGTTACACATGCCACTGATGTTCCTCCATTCTGTGCCTTTGCACATACTGTCCCCTTCTCTTCTAGATGTCATTTCTTCCAGGTAGCCATCCCTGTCTTCCCATATTCCCTCCTTTCCAAGGTAACCAGTTGTCTTGGTTTGCCTGAGACTGGAGAAGCCTTCCAGGATGTGAGCCTTTCAAATCAGGACAGGCCCAGGCCAGCCGGGACATTGGCCACTCTATTCATCTCTCCTGTACACTTCTCTCTTGCTACAGCATGTGCATGCTGTTTGGCCCCAATTCCTCTGTTGGATGAATGGGTGTAGGGCATGAGGAATAGGGTGAAATAAGGATGACTCCTGCAGGTCTGACTGGGGTGACTGGGTAGTAATGGTGGTGCCCTTTACTGAAAGGGTGGGGGAGCACTGGGACAGGCCTAGTAGAGGATGTGGGGGAGGTTGTTGCAAAGGGATGCATGGCATGTTTGCGGACATGCTTAGTTTATGGCGACGGCATTACTAGAGCAAGTGTAGAAGGCCTGTAGATGACTGCTGAATATTCTGGTCTGGATAGAACTGGCTGGAGGTGAGTAACAAGAGGTAGGAAAGGTTGCCATCCGACGTTGTTGGTTGTGACATTATCCCTCATAAAGTTACCCCTGCGATTCTAGTTCACTCGGGGTCTTTCAGGAGTGCAGTCAAACTTCTGCATGGACAGACCACAAGGGACTGGGACAAGCACAGACTTCGTTGCCGCCTAGCAGTGTCCTCTTTCCTAGACTATCCTGCTGCATTGCCACATAACTGAGCATTTCATTCATTACAACTACCTAAAACTAGAGTATTTGTGGTGCTCAAGTGCAATTTGTAGAAGATCCAGAAAATCTTAACTTGATTTAGCTAACTAAATGAAAATAATAAATTAGCATTGAACTTTTTGGATTATAATTTAAGAGACAAGATCAGAGATCCTGTTTTATGATGTACTTTTATGTTATTTAAACAACCCAAATCTAATATTTTTAGACAAGTAAGCAAGGGGCAGTTACTTTGTGTTTTTCTTTTCCCAGTGCTTATTTTTACATACAAAGAACTACAGGCTCTCATACCTGGAAGAGACCCTGAAAATCATGCAGAAGCTCCTTCTCATTCTATAGGCAAGAAAGCTGAGGTAGTCATAGATTGAACGACTTGCCTATAGCAATGCTACAAATATAGAAAATTGAGATTTATCAACATAATGTTTGCTGTCTAAGTTGATTTCCAGTAAGTTTCCCTTTTCCTGGAAAACTGTCTTATAAACACCACCCTGATGTGTAAATAAAATTCTCACCAATTAAATCACTGCCTAAAAGGCTAATATAAGGTATATGCCACATACATTCTGGTTTCCACCCTGGGGCTAAAGACCAACTCTTTCAATATCTTCCTTCATTTTCTCCTAATAGCATAAAATTGAAATAGATGCTCTGAGATGGGGCAGTGATCACTGACCTCAAGAGTACTCCTAGAGCAAGTCACGGTTGTGTGGGTACATCAGACTGGATGAAGAGATGTATTATTAACTAGTCTTCCAGAGTACGAGTGGCAGATGTGTTCACATTTCAGTCGGTTGGATGCTATGTCATTACTTTTTAATGTGCACACATTTAAGTTAAAAGAACTACACAAAGCAGAATATTGATTAAAAGAGAATCTCTAGACGCTTGAGAAATCGAGAGAGAGCAAGACAGGGAGATAGAGGGAGAATAAGCTTTTCTTAATGTTAAATTTTGAAAGGAGTTAGAAACAACTTTTAGTAATACTACCTATAAATATAATGATCAACACTTTCTGAACCAGGCAGTCTGTAAAGCATGAAATGAAGTTTTGACAACCAGCTTTTTAAAAGTAAAAAAAATAACCAGGCAAATGAATTAAATTATTTACCCTTCCACAGTATTCGTTGAATTTTATGTTAAACAAAATGAGTGGTCAGATACTGCTCGTGAATTCGGTTCTGAAGCCAGTTCTGGTGTGGTTTGTGTATGGTGTTGTATAAAAAGCATTTTATAAAATTTTCACTTGGAGAAACTTAGGGTTTTGCAGTAAGATTTATTCGGAGTTGAAATAGAAGGCTGTTCACAGGTTTCCAATGTCTCTTTTCCCTCTCTCTCCCAGGAAAAAGTCCAGTCTCATCTTCAGTAAGCCCAGTATAAAAACCAAAATCCAGATATGCTGCACCATGATTTAGCCCAGTGGTTTTCAACTACTGGTCCGTGGACCAGTGCTGGTCCACCAGAAATTTTGTGCCGGTCCATGAATGAGTTAACCATCCTGTTGTATGAAGATTATAGAGTTGAAAATCACTAGTTTTCAAAGCTCAATCCAGTCCAGGTGCTGCTTAAAGCCTGAATTTGGGAGATCCTCCAGCTGCCAGCCCACACAGCATGGCTGCAAATGTGGCTAGCATGTTTCTCTCAGCAGGAAGGCAGAGAGAAGGGAAAAAGGCAAAAAAGGACCACATCTCTGTTAAGCCTGTGTTTATATTTTTGGGCTGGGAAGGATTACCTTTCCTTTAAGCTAACCAATCAGTTTCTTTAAAATTTCACGGACTTGCATTGATTCCTCCCACTCACCCATCCGAGTCTTCTTCTAGGTTAGGCTGACAAGCCTCTATGGTTGCCATTCTGGCTTCCACTGCGCATGCTTAATGTGCAAGCACAGAAACACCTCCCAGCACCTGACCAGCAGTGCCTAGGGGAGATTCCTCCCAAACCTGAGTCCACAGGGCTGAGGCACAATGGACTCTGAGGACACAGTGGATTCCTGAAATGTGCAGTTGGGCCTATGAATACTTTTAGCCTTCTAGCTGAAGCTTCTTACTGAAGCAAGTCCTCTAGTTTCATTAACCTTTAATATTTTGACTCCTTCTTCTGACTACCTTTCTCTCCCTTAATAACTGGCTGTCTATGCTAACACTCGCGTGTGGTCTAGCAGAGGAAATACTTATGTGGATTTTAGTTTCAATTTTCATGTGGGCGAATGAGAAAGATGAGGCAGCATGGGATGTGAGAGCAGAGAGCACTGAGACCCCAGGGACCCTGAAGGTAAAGAATGAGATGAATTAATTCAGTCTGCAGGCTCTGGGGTTCAGGTCATATATTAATTGTGGAGCTGGGATGTTAGCATGTAATAAGATAATAAAGCCATAGATACTTCTGCTTGGGACTCAGAGGGTCAGGAGGAGACAACCCTACAGTGAGGAGCCCCATTTAACCTGACTGAGAAAAGCGAAGTCAGAGAATCACTCTCATTACAGATAGTGCCAGTCACTGTTGCAGACAGTATAGCTTTCTGTGGTTTTGCATTTTGTTTCTGTGACGCATTCCCTGGCCTTATAACCAGGGGCTTTACACCTTTCTGGAGACTTACTAGGTGTCAGTGGAAACTTGGTAGATTAATATTTTTCAGGAATGAATAGCTACTCTTTGAATCTTACAACACAACTAATGTTCCTGATGCCTCATGTTCCACAAAGACCTCTTTGTTTGGTGTTCCCTGCTTTTTCAAGCAATGAAAGGGTAGAAAAAGCCTGGAGCAATTTCTTATGTGTTGACATATATGTGGAGGGATACTTAATAATTGCTGCCTGGAGCAAAATATAAATATAACAGGATTTTATGGGCAAGCCTAATGTTGACAGAGTGGACAGGCTGGGCGCCACGCATACTTTTTCCGGATAAACGCATCTCCGTGAAATGAGCTGTCAGAAGGACTAGAGATTTCAGAAGCCTGGAGTAATTAAGGAGCAAGATATTGGTTCTGAGGAACTGACATTAATGTTGACACATGATATTTCTGGGCAGTTTGATCTGTACCAATAATTCATTTTGTTATTTACTGCAGTATTTATTTTGTTCCTAAATCATTTGAGACTTTATGAAAGGTTTACCTGGTGGCTTTTTAAAAAGCACAGTGTTTACTGTGGTGTTTGTTCATCCCCCAGTTATGTTTATTGAACACAATAAGTATGACATGTGACCAGAGGTCAGGTGTTTAACCTCTAATTCATATCCCCCCACCTCCTCAGATGAAACTGACACCGTGCCTTAGCATTGTCAAAATGGAAGAACTTCAGCAAAGTTGATCCTCGAAGCAGTGATCCATTAGTCAAAGAGTAAAAATGGAAACCAAATTTTCTGGCCTGTCACACTCTTGAATTAAAGCCGTGCTCCTTAAACTGCTTCGTTACTATGATGATGATGATTTTGTCTCCATCGTTTTGCATCTTAGTATTTCAGGAATTTTATCCAATGTTTTTAATGTGGAAGCCTGAATAAAATCCCTTTTGGTAGAACTATAAGATAGCTTTTAAGGACTTTATTCTTTTTCCCAGTACTATCTAAATGGATTTAGCAAGTAGTCTGCATATTATTTGAAAGCTTTGGTATTTTAAAATTGTACTAAGATATTTATATACACAGGTGGTGATCCCCAAAGTAAAAGCCATCATAAAATCTTCCTTTTGGGATGAGCCAAGTCTTTTGATGAGGAAAGAATAAAGTCACAAAGAAAAGAAATGACTTCAAACCTGAAACTGACTCAGAATTTCTAAATCCATCTTTCAAAGATTATTTCACTATTTGTGCCTTCATCATAAAACAATTTAATGGTAACTGATTTTGAATTATTTTTCTATTTTTCATTATAAAGCTTATTTGCCCAATGTATTAATCTGATATGCCCCATAATAATTAGTGAAATGCAGTGTATGTGTATACATACATATTTGTATACAATCCATATATATGTATAGAGACATGTTCACAACATTCTGGTATAAAAGAAATGTCAGATTTATGTGTTCCCTGATTAGTAGGGGAAAAGGTTGATGACATTTAAATTTTTTTTTATTTATTGAGAAATAATACAATTAAAAATATTTTTATTCAGAAAAGGAATTAAAGAATATCTTTGTCTTGGGTGTGGTTACTAAAAAGCACCGTTTAGAACCATCCAACATCACTTTTTCCTCTCTGCTGCACTGACGATCCTGCACACACTGCTGGTACAGATACCAGGGGTTGAAAGCTTAGGTTTCAGAGATCTGGATTTGAATTCTTTCTCTGCCACTTGCTTGCTGTGTGTACATGGGCAACGTTCTTAATCTCTCTGAGCCTCACTCTTCTTATATGTAAAGTAGAGAATGGTAATGAGGCCCAGCATATAGCACTGTTGTGAGGATTAAATGAAATGGTGTATTTGAAGTGCTTAGCCCAACACCTGACGTGCAGAAAGCACTCACTGATTTGTAGCTACTACTAGCAGTAGTGATCATAGTGGAAGTACAATAATTGTAAACTTGGTGATGGTGACAAGAAAATGGTCACCACCATTTATCATTCAGTATACACTAAGCTAGTAGCATTGTGTCATTGTAGTTGGTTGAGCTCATGTAGCTAGTACTTCATAAACTGAGGGACAGTCTTCTGGATATATAAAATATAACCGAGAAAGCATGTGATAACTTGGAAATATATCCTATGACCCACAAGTATTAAAAGTGGAAGGAGAAATTAACAGATTACTTAGATAATAGACTCTTTGCTGCTCTGAGGATAGAAAGATGTATAAGACAAGGTTCTGTTCTCAAGTCTACTCCACACCCATGTGTACATGTGTCTGTGTGCAAGTGTGTGTGTGTGTGCACGCGCACGCGCGCGCACGCATGTACGCTGGATGAAGGGAGCCAGAGAAGCAAACTTGGTGTGGTAAAACCCTGAGAGACGCACTCAGCTATGACGCTGTTCCTTCCCTCAGTCTCATGCTTCCACCCCAAGGAGTTTATAGCCAAATGGAGAGGATGGATCAGTGACACTCCAACTAAGCTTCTAAACCAGTGCTCTCTAACAGTGAGCCATATACGTGCTTTAAGACTTTCTAGGAGCCACATTATAAAAAGAAAAAAAAACCCATCAACCGGGTGAAATTGATTTTAATATTATATTTTATTTAAGGCAATATAGCCAAAATATATAATCAATGTACAATTATTAATGAGATATTTCATCTTTTCTTTTTCTTTGACAGTCTTGGAAATGCTGTGTGCATTTTCCCAGTCACAGCACATCATCATTTGGACAAGCACACTTCAAGTGCTCAATAGGTCCAGGAAGTTAGTGGACCCTAATGGATAGGGAAATCCTAGCTCTCAGCTTCTCAAATTGTGGTCCTCAGTCTGGGTAAGTGTCCCCATAACCACTCCCAAATCAGGATCTGCGCATTAACAAGATCCTTAGTGAGTCGTTGACATTTGAGATGTTCTGCCTAATGACTTGAAAAGTTGGTTATTTGAGATTATATACCCTGTCCTCTAATCATATTTGTGCTGTTACATTTCCTTATCATAGATTAGGTAAGCCATTTTATCATAATCAGACCAAAGGTACAGTTCAGTTTTACCCTGGTTGGACTCAGAGGCATCTAGTTAGATTTTTCTTAATCAGAAAGTTGAGATATTTTAGTAAACAACAAAGGAAAAGCAGGCCAAAGATGAGATAGGGGTTTTTATTTTTTTTTATTTTTTGTCAACAATGTAACAAATGACACCACCATTCTTATCATAGCTGTTCTTTTCTGACATTTGTTTTGAGAGGGAGAAAGACAGGGAAAGGGGATCTGGTTAATTTCCTAATCCATGGATTTTCCATTATGTCTCTTCCTCATGATTGGTTTCATGGGCCTACGGCCTTAGAAGGGCCTAGCACTTGGTTTAATTCTCTGCTGTCACAGTGTTGAAAGTCTTAATAATTCTGAACAGGAGGTCTGTATTTTTATTTTGCACTGGGCCTGCAAATCATGTAGCTGGCCGTGCCCTCCTCTGAGAGCTGGTTCGGAGGGTTTGGGGAGGAGCCAGCGCTCTCTTTCACTGTCTCCTCACCACAGTCTTTTTATAGCCTAAGAAATAAAAAGGAGATAATCCAGGCCTTTTGAGAAATAGGGAACGGCTGGGGGAGGGGGGAATGGGCTCAATAAGGCATTAGATAATGGCGTTCTAAAGCCAGATGTCAATGAAGGCTAAATGCTGTAACTATGCAACAAAACGCCATTCACCATGGGACAGAGTAAATTTCTAGATCGACATGTGTAAATAGCCCCACCCGCCTACGTATCTCCACCAGGTTTACTATAATCTGCACTGTTTGAACAGAACTTGGGGAGATAAGGGCAGTGCCAAGGAGTCATATGGACTCGATCATGTTGGAAGTTTCATATGGGTGAAAGTTAAAATGTTAAGTTCTATTTTGTAAAACATTTTAATGAAGTGTAAAAGTATATTGGTAATTTTAGTACTCAGATCCAAAGTCAAATGTTTTGAACCAAAGCTTTGAGACCTAAGTAATTAATTTAATTTTAATACTAATCTACTTGGTATAATTTGTAATGCCTTAGGCTCCAGGTTTGGTCCATGGACCAGCAGCATTGACATCACCTGGGATCTGGTTAGAAATGCTGATCTTGGGCCAACCTCAGACCTGCTGAATAAGAATCTGTATTTTTAAAGGGTGCTTGGGTGATTTGTATGCATATTGAAGCATGAGAAGTGCTGTGATCATATCATGTGCTCAGCAACTTGTTAACTTGGTTGGGGATGGTGGTGGCAGGAAATCTAACCCATTCATAGCTACATCAACATAGTGCTTGTGACTTTCTGGAGAGTAATGGGGAAGCCTGGTTTCTCAAAGTGGGCTCACCAGATGGGCCACGTCAACATCACTGGGAACTTGTTACAAATATAGATTCTCAGGCCCTACCTGATCCTCTGAATCTGAGACCTTGGGGATGGGAACCCAGCAATTTGTGTCTTAAATCCTCCAGGTGAATCGATGCAGGGCAGACCTTAGAACAGGGGTCCCCAAACTATGGCCCGCGGGCCGCATTCGGCCCCCTGAGGCCATTTATCCGGCCCCCACTGCACTTCCGGAAGGGGCACGTCTTTCATTGGTAGTCAATGAGAGCACATTGACCATCTCATTAGCCAAAAGCAGGCCCATAGTTCCCATTGAAATACTGGTCAGTTTGTTGATTTAAATTTACTTGTTCTTTATTTTAAATATTATATTTGTTCCAGTTTTGTTTTTTTACTTTAAAATAAGATATGTGCAGTGTGCATAGGGACTTGTTCATAGGTTTTTTTTATAGTCCGGCCCTCCAACAGTCTGAGGGACAGTGAACTGGCCCCCTGTGTAAAAAGTTTGGGGACCCCTGCCTTAGAACCACTGCTAGAAAGTAACAATAGTAGTGAGGTAGGAAGATGTTTCAGTTGGTTGTCCTGTTTTAGTTTTGAATGCTTTATTTTGCCAAATGGAGCCTAATGTCAAATGATACCTTTCATAAGGCAATAATTCTAACTTTGAAAGAAGCCATGATGCTCTGATTTACTCAGCTGAAATTTATTTTTGAAGATGATGTGAACAAGAGAAGTGGATAGAAAGAAACTAAATGGTTACAGAAGCAAAGTAAATGAGTTAACCCCAGGAAAGCAAAGAGTGAAAGGAAAAGCAGGTGGTTCCCACTTTGCTGTACAGTGAGAGTGCCTTGTTGTAAGAGCTCACTTGGGACAGGAAGAAGTCATTCCTCTCTCACCTCAAAGTGGCAGGTAGGGCCACGTATTCTTCGTTTCAAGTTTCTTGAGAATGTATTACAATAGGTCTGATGCTGTGATGGAAAGTGGGGTTCAGAAATGACCAAGACACTTAGGATGACAAAGAAGCCGCAACGTGGTTGGAGAAGCTGATTAGTAAATCAGTTATTATAAACCAGTGTAAGTTTAATGAAATGTTGGAGATACAGAGGAGGGATTCACAAGTAAAACTGGATGAAGGGAGTGATGAGACGTTACCTGGAGGTAGTCACATGCCAGTGCAGCACTCAGCCAGCCTGGTGGCCAGGGGAAGGGTTGGGGGGATGGTCAGTGCATCCTGGAAATGCAATTACGAATGTCTTATGTGGTTAATCATATACTGTTAATCTGAGAATTAATTATTTCATCCCACAAATATTTATTCAGTGCCTACTATGTGTGTGATATTGTTCTAAGCTACAGGTATACTTCAGGGAGCAAAACCTACAAAAATTCTGTTAATGGGGCTTTATTTTAGCTAGACTTGTATCTAGAGGGATTGTCTTGTGTCAGTCAACTCTACTAATATTCAACTGTATCATTTGATCTAGAGGGATACAGGAAAAAAGAAATAAATGATAAGATAAGTGATATAATTATATTATTAGAAATGAGAACTGGGGTTGTAAGGTGGTATAAGAATCCTGTATCATCATCTTCTACAATAGGAATTTAGGTCTTTAATGTGTTAAATTGAATAACCAAGAAATAGCAGTATAAACATGTTCTTTAGAAATATGCAAGTTGATACCTGAAGAAATATTTCAAGGTTTTGGAGAGGAAGATTCAGGAGTGGGGAGACTGAGGACTGCTATTGTTAATGTGAGCCTTGTGGAATATTTGACATTACATTCACTCACTCATGCGTTCACAGATATTTAGAAATATTTTAAGTGTGCTAGGCCCTCTATAGGCATGGGGGATATAGTAGTGAAAAACACACAAAGTTTCTCATGGAATTTAGATCAGAGGAGGGGATCAGAGGTGAAGAGAGCATGTCAGAGGATGATCCGTACCATGGAGACAAATGCAGGACCCTGGGGCTGGGGAGGGTGCACTTGTATGTAGCGTGACTTTATGTCTCCCTGTAAGAGTGATATCTGGGCTGTGGGTGGGGGGTTGGGGAGGGAAGAGCAATGTAGAAATCTGGGGTGAGGAACTTGCCTGGTGCAAAGCCTGGAGGTGTGAGTGTGGGTGGCATCATGGGGGCCCAGGGCTGTGCTTAGCCATAGAAGGGAGAGTGGTAGGAGAGAGGTCAGAGGTAAATGGGAAGAATGTGCAGATGGCATTGTCTTTCAGGGACTGTGGCTTTTACTCACTGTCATATGGAAAGCTAATCCCCCATGTCTGTGAAGTAATCCACTATATCTTTAAAAAGAGACAGACCCTGGCTGGGTAGTTCAGTGGGTTAGAGCATCACCCCAATATAACAAAGTTGTGGGTTCCATCCCCAGTCAGGACACATATAAGAATCAACCAATGAACACATAAATAATTGGAACAACAATTCAATGTCTCTCTTTCTCTAAAATCAATAAATAGAAATTAAAAAGAGACATAGACCACACTTTATAAATATTGATTTTAAGTCACAGAATAGATAATACACAGTTTTTCAAATGCGTATTTTTCTTTACAATTATTCGAGAGGGTAGAATAGTACCAATGGGAACATACATGATTTTGAATGCAAAGAAATTAAAATAAAAGCTGAAGAACAAACTAATAATGATTCAGAGTGACCCCTAACACCTCCCCGGTGGGATGAAAAGCCTGGAACTCTGGTAAATGACTGGAGTTGCCTTCCATCATGCGTCCGTCAGATCCATCCATCCTTTCATCCACCCATCTGATCATTAGAAGTTCTGAAAACCTAGTGTCATCTAGGTACAAAGATGAGTAAGCCTGCTCCTTCCTCAAGGGGTCACAGTGCAGGCAGAGTGGCAAGCTTAGGGTTTGCAGGTGGCGGTTCCTGGGAGCACCTGGTGAAAGTGGGAAACACAGATGTCCTCTGGCAGAGATAGTATTCTCATAAAAAAACCATTATTTGGTATTGAAGCAGCTTCTCCATTTCTTAAAAAATTGCCTTTCAGCCTATTCACAGCCTTTGTCTTTATTGCATGATAAACAATTTTTTTTAAAGTGAGAGGAGGGAAGATAGAGAGACAGACTCCCTCATGTGCCCTGACTGGGATCCACCTGGCGACCCCCCATCTGGGGGTGATGCTCGAACCAAACAAGCTATCCTCAGCACCTGAGGCTGAGGCTTGAACCAGTTGAGTCACTGGCTGCAAGAGGGGAAGAGAGAGAATAGGGAGAGGTAGATAAGTACGTAAATGGTTGCTTCTCATGTGTACCCTGACTGGGAATCGAACCTGGGACGTCTGCATGCTGGGCTGGTGCTGTATCCATTGAGCCAACCAATCAGGGCCAAGCAATTTTTGATAACCAATTTAGTTTGTAGGCACATCAATCACAAGAGAAAGGTGCACAGGAAAATGGTAAAACACTACCAACAATGGGACTTTCACTGTAAATGAATAGGGGTTTCTTGTTAATGGGCTTTTATTGTTTCATTTCCTTAGCTCCTGATCAACCTAGAGTAGCTGATAAAATCAAATTCTGAACCTTGAAGTTTGATCATTGGATTTTGCCAACAAATGTGTGCTGAATGAATAAGTGTTGCAGTGAACTGGAAGACTCATCTGAAACCATTCTGTCCCTCTTACTCACTAAATACAACTGTGCAGGTGTAACACTGACAAGTCACAAAGGAAACAGCGCAGTCATATCTAGTAGTGTATCATATCTACTAGGAAATGGTCTATCTGAAGAAGGGGCTAAAATAATCCAACTTCATTGCAGGGATATAAAGGGATTTTAGGTGAGGTTTTCTAACATGGTGAGTACACAGTTGATCCTATGATGAGTGAGTAATATGAATGAATGAGGGATCCAGTTGATCTTTTTTAAAGAGGAAGAAATGTCTTTGTATTTTTCTTGCTGTCTTACACTTTTTTTCATTGTTATTTTCCTTCAAAGTCTTCCAATAACTTTTAAAAATCTTTCCTGTTATTATGGTCTCTACACCAATTAAAGTGTATTTTGTCATGTTTCTTAATCTAGATAAGGGATTCGATGCCTGTTTCTGTAGGGCATTGAACATTAAAAAATCATTTTATATCAGCTTCATCCTGGGAAAGAACACAGGACTTGGAGTCAAGAGATGTAGGATGTTATTGTCTGTTACTGTGACCGAATTCATCACACTTCAGGAACTAAGATTATTTAAGATAAAAGGCATTATTTGGGTTCTAAATTCCTAAGATTTCCTGCTTTGACTTGGAAGTATTTTTTTACCTCTTGCTCCCTCTGCTGGATGACTGGCTTTCTGCTTCGGTTTTATAATGAATATACTGTATAACTGTAGGATTTCCTTTTTTCATATTTTTGTACTTAAAAATCCCCAAGATCATACTGAATTATATAATTAGATTCAAGAGAAAACCTTCGACTCAATTGTCCCCATTCTTAAGCTCCACATTAGCATCTCTGGGCTGGGGGAGGGGAGCTTGATGTTATAGGTTAAGTATATAACTCAGGCTATTACTCTGTTTAGTGTTTATGTCCTGGAGAATGGTATTTGACCACAGCGTTTTAAAATCTGAGAAACCAAAAAGCGTGATTCTTTGTGTTTTTAATCTAGGGACTTTAAATCATCATGAACATTTTAAGGAATGTATCAAAGTATTGGACTAGCTAAGAGTAGGGGTACTCATACATTCTCCTTATTTGACCCTTCAAATAAGTTTATTTAGAATTTGTCTTCAAGGTCCTGCCAAATTTTTATAAGACTATTGTGTGACTGAGTTGCTGTCTTACCCTTTTTCTTTCATTGTTATTTTCCTTCAAAGTCTTCCAATAACTTTTACAGGTTTTGTGTCTCTTATAGCTGACATTCCTGATACACGGATTCACAGGAGTGCTTATTACGTCAGCCACTGCGGTCAACTTTAGTGCAAAACTCAGATGCATTAACAATTTGCTTAGCATTCAGAGCTTTTAAAGGTTTTGCTTCCCAGATTCTCCCACTTTCAAATCAGAAGTCCCTGACCTCCTAGTAGTTGGTCTTGAACAAGGTCTGTGTCTCTCCTGGACCCAATCCTTGACCACCACTGGTCTCCGTAGCAGAGTCAACCGCTGCAGTCCCACAGTTACAGTCAGTGGGCATTTTATTCCACCTGGTAGCACAAATTCCTGTTCCGGAGACCATCAGAGAATGAGGTAATGGTGAGATCATGATTTTCACATCTCTTTTCTGAATCTCCTTTATTAGGATGATTGTGGTAAAAAGAAAAGACTGATTAAAAAACATTTTTTTTACATGAAGCAGAGTTACCCAAATGACAAGAAGATATTTTAAAACCCAAGCCTCTACTTTTACTGGTCAGAGGAATTCCGAGGAGGCCCTGGGGAAACCTGTGAGCCCAGAAGGCTTATATTCTGTATCCTTGGCCTCAGGTCATTGTGTCCGTCAGTCAGGAAGGGAAGCCTGCTCTCGCCTTCACATCGTAAGGCTCTGTTGTATATCTTTGTCAGTTGTTGATGGGCTCAAAATATTTAGGTAGAACCACACAAAATTACTGTTTCTACGGGTTAAATTAGGGGAATATTGGCAATCTCATATGGTTCAACTTATTCCAAACAAAACCCTTGGTCTGTATTCTTTTTCAATGAGGAATTAAATTCTTTGTTCATCATTAAAGGAATTTGTGTTTAATTACTGGTCAGAGAAGACTGTGTAGTTTTGTTTTTATTTTTAGTAGGGGGACAGCCTTAACGGAGGAAATTGAAAACCTAGTGACTTTGATTTGGTGGTAATTATTTGAGATTTAAAGTTGCTACCATGTGTTGGGCATGAGTTGTGAATGTTTGATGTCCCTTTATTTTTTCAAAAGGTTGTGTGTTGATCCTTGTCCAACCTGTGAGCCCTGATCAGGAAATATATTTAATTCAGGCTCAAGTTGCCTTTCTAAGCAGCAGGGGGCGCTCTTTCTCTTCATAGATTATAAAGGCTACCGCAACCCCTCCAGTGCTTCTAAACTGGGTGATGGGCACACAGTGCAATATGCAGATCATGTATCATAGAAATCCATACTTGAAACCTATATAATCTTAACCAGTGTCACCAAAATAAATTTAATAAAAAGAAAGACACCCAAGTTTGTGAGTTACCATGACCATCCTTCTTACTCTGTTCAAGTTGGCATTCTGCATAGGACAGCATACTTCTTTGTGAGCAACAGCTGACCAATCATCTTGAAAAGCATTTGAGAAATTCTACAATTTTAAGAGTAAAAAGCAAAATATATTCTTTAACTTATTTCTGTTTGCTATATGCACGAATCACCTGGGAAGAAGCAGATACTTTTTAATCTTTTGAATTACTATACCAGCCCTAAACAACCCAAGTGTTCTTGAAATTAGTCATGTTCATGCTTAGTAGTGAGCAAGGGGTCAAAGGCCCTTGCAATGCCAGGGAAGGTTTAATAGCCGGTCCCCTTTCCCTGCAGAGATATTGATACAGACGGGCCTTACTCTCCTTGCTGTTATTTCAACTCATTTTCTCCCACTCCGGTATGCAGGGGTCAGCAGATTTTTTTCTGAACAGGCTAGATGGAAATTTTTTTTTTTTTTTTTTTGGTATTTTTCTGAAGCTGGAAACGGGGATAGACAGACAGACTCCCGCATGCACCCAACTGGGATCCACCTGGCACGCCCACCAGGGGGCGACGCTCTGCCCACCAGGGGACGATGCTCTGCCCCTCCGGGGCGTTGCTCTGCCGCGACCAAAGCCACTCTAGCGCCTGGGGCAGAGGCCAAGGAGCCATCCTCAGCGCCCGGGCCAACTTTGCTCCAATGGAGCCTCGGCTGTGGGAGGGGAAGAGAGAGACAGAGAGGAAGGAGGGGGGAGGGGTGGAGAATCGAACCCAGGACTTCTGCACGCCAGACCGATGCTCTACCACTGAGCCAACTGGCCAGGGCCTAGATGGAAAATATTTTAGGGACTCTCACAACTTCTCAACTCTGCTGTTGTAACCCCCAAAGCAGCCAGAGAAAACATGTAAACAAGTGGGGTGGCTGCGTCCTGATGAAACTATCCTTATGATTTGACTAGCCTATGGACAGCTATCGAGATTGAAAAACCAGTTAATGTCTTCCACATAGCTGTTATTTTAAATTTATAAGCTCAAACTCTTTTCTTATTTTCAAACTCTTTTCTAATTAACCAGAAAATAATCAAATCTTAAAAAATTTTTTTTTCAATTTATTATTATTTTTTTTTAGAAAGAGAGGAGGGGAGAGGAAGAGAGAGAGAGGAAAGAGGAGAGAGAAAGAGAGAGAGAGAGAGACACTGACTTGTTCTGCTCATTCAGGCCATCATTGTTTAGTTCTCGTGTGTGTCCTGACTAGAGATTGAACCCGCAACCTTGACATGTCAGGATGACACTCCAGCCAACTGAGCTACCCTGTCAGGACCGTAAGTAATCACATCTTAATGTCTGTCTGGTTCCACTCTTTTGGTTTTAAAAGAAAGATGCCACAGTGTAAAATAACAGGCATTGACTGGCCTGAAATATCCCAGGAAAATCTGGTTTCAGATTTTTCTAGGAGTTGATCCAAGAACATTTTTCTTTCTGACTTCTGATCTGCTGAAAGATACCCAAGCTACTAAGATGCCTTGAAGACCTAGATGCCAATATGGAAAGAAACTCTGACAGGTTGTCTTGTAAAGGGAGCCAGCACTCAGAGAAGGGATAATTCATTGTAAGGTGGGAACTGGAGCTTTTTTGACAGTGGAACTCAAACCCGCCTTTGTACCTTTTCTCTGAGTGGGTTCTGTTTCTTCCAAGCTTGAGCGGGCTTTGAGGACACTGAGGTAACGTAATCGCTGCCTGTAGTTTTAGTCCCTCTTTGTCTCCTCTTAACTTCCTCTTCCCTCTTCACTCTGACAGCAAGGGGACGTGCCCCTCTCCCTCCCTTCGAATAAACATTCACCTGGGACCTGCTGCAGAGGAGAGGAAACGAGAAGTGACTAAGAGGGGAAACACTTAAGGTGCTTTTATATCGAGGCAGTTTTATAAAAACATATAATTGTCAGAGGTTACTTGAAGGCACCAGAACAAAGCTGGAGGCTGGCAGGAAGTAGATTTCTGAGAGGCCCCTGAGCCTCCCCTGCCGTGGGACCCAAACAAGCAGAGGAGCACCTATAGATATCATCCAGATCCTTTGAGGGAAGCAGAGACCACTTAGAAAGTTCTATTTCCAAAGGGTTGTAAGAGTCAGCTCTGAATTCTCCTTACACTTCTGGAGGGGGCTGAGTAGGGAGGGTGGATCAGATTCTAGCCACTACCAGGAAGATCCTGGAAGAACATATTTGCATATCACGGCCTGAACTCCCTGCCCCGGACTCCACCCTCCATTGTTGCCCACTTCAGGAGTCTGTAGGTCCCTCTGATCCAGCCCGTCCAGTGTCTGGATCCCTAGGTGGGTCTCTGGTTTGCCCAGAGGTGCAGGCCCCCAGCTTCTTTCCGCCAGCTGCCCCTAGACTCTGCAGGGCCTTTCTGGAGGCGGTGCTTTTCCTTGGCTGCTGTAGAAGTAGTTAGCAGGGCTGTGCTTGTCACTGCTGTGCTTATTGCTTTGAATACCGGGGTGGGAACTGACTCTGGACATCTGCTCTTCAGAGGCAGCCTGAGTGCGGTCTGCCACACAACCCCGTCCTGCTCACTTTGGTCTGGTTGGCCCAGGTGCTGTCTGACAATGGAATGAGAAGACTTGAGTGCTGTCATTGCCCCGGGGCCATATTGATCTGAGGCTGCAGCCACACTAGAGGTGGGGGCAGACGAGGAAGCTAGGTGTTCCCTTGTCTCCTGTGGAGAGGCCTCTTCTTTTAGAATCTTCCAAGTACCTACACTGTAGAAGGAAGAAGAAGGGACAGAGTGAGAGATGGACTCGGCCCTGTCCCTACAGTAAGGCTCAGCCCCCTGCACAGGCAGGAATGATTAAAGACGCCGCCTCCTTCCCCAGAGCTACCAACCCAGAGGTATGCAACCTCTTCCAACTCAGCACTGTAGCAAGTGCAGTTCATCAACTTTTAGGTGGTTAACCTTGTGTGTATGTTAGCTCTTTCTTTCAATAACTAAACATAAATGAATCTAGATTTTCCATGGCTTTCCCCAAACACTTGAATTAATGAGTTTTCTTGGAATGCCCTTTTTTGGTCTGCCAGCTGATTACTATTTTCAGAGGACACTAATGACAACCCAGGCGTGATGTCTATAAAACCCCACATTAAGGCAGCTTGCAACGCAAACCTGCCATTCAGGTAATGACTGCTGCCTTCTGGAAAAACAAGCTGGGGCCTCAGCAGGGCAGGCTGTGTGGTAATGCCTGGATACTTGAGAAGGGTGTGAGGCCAGTCATAGGGGTTGACTTGGTAGAACCAGCTAAGAGGGTCATGATGGCTTTATGAAGTTTCTGTTGAGTGTAGGAGAAAATTTCAAGAAGGTAGAAGAACTTTACTGAAGAGACATGCTTACTTTTTTTGTCTCTCAGCTCAAATCAATTTTCTTATCATAAGACCAGCCAAGGTAATAATTATTATGACTACTTACCATGATTATGGGTGACAGGAATTGCAGCTGGGCAAAAGGCCTGTTTTGTATATTTAATTTCCTTCTCTGAAGTTCTGACTTCACAAACTTCCTTATTTTGTCTTCCTAGTAGTGACTGGCTCCATAGTAGACATGTTAGGAGCTTAAATACTCCTTGACTGGTCCTTAATTACAATTCATATGTGAATTTCTTGAGAAGAAAGAATAATAACATTAACAACAATAATGAAAGCAACCAGTCCAAGCTAGTTTGGCTTAGTGTAGAATGGGATATAATTTCATGGAATTATTGTTGTTTTTCTTAAAACTTCAGCCATTGTTTGGTTCGCTGAATATAAAAATGGCCCTTGAAGAGAATTTAGAAAGAATTTTATAAGTAAATACTCATGTAAATAATGGCAAATGTTTTAGTTCTGTGTTAGCTGACATAATAGATAACGTTAGACAGGCTTCTCCTTCTTCTTCTTCTTCTTCTTCTTCTTCTTCTTCTTCTTCTTCTTCTTCTTCTTCTTCTTCTTCTTCTGATTTTTAGAGAGAAAGGAAGGGAGAGAGAAAGAGAAGAGAGATGTAGAAAGAGAAACCATGAACTTGTTTCACCTAGTTATGCATTCATTGGTTGCTTCTTGTGTGTGCCTTGACTGGGGATCAAACTGGCAATCTTGGTGTATCAGGATGCTGCTCTAACCAACTGTGCTACCAGGTCAGGGCCTAGACAGGCTTTTTTCATCTTTTCCAAAGAGTTTGGCCATAGTGAACTTTTCATGACTTGTTCTAATGCATTGAAGCCAGGAATAATTTGGGACAAGATGATTGATCTCTTTAGTTTCTGGACTTCATTCTGTTTTCTACTCTTGACCAGAACCCAGAAAACACCTTCTTTCAAGGCCTTAATTAATCAGTGCTCTTGCAAACTTCACTTGCTTTGAGCAAGTTAGTGCTAATGGGATTCTAATAATGCCAACTTTCCTGCTGTATTTTTCATCCAGCCCCATCTATCTTAAATCTACTGAGACTGGCTTTTAGATAAGAGTTTTATTCTAGGAGATATACCAAGTGGCCAATGGACTGGACTCATCTATAGTCCTGTCACTCATGTAGGCTGTGGGTCAGCAGCCTCAGCATCATTGGGGTTCTTCTTGGAGATGCAGAATCTTGGGGTCCTCAGCCCAGACCTACTGGACAACCAGAAACTGCATTTTTAAGAAGATTCCCAGGTTTTATGTATGCACATGAAGAATTAAGAAACACTGATATTATTTATAAGATAGGATTAGATGTTGACCCCAAACCACTACTTCCTAGAGTGTTGGAAATGGTAAATAGAAATCTTCATAATATGTTTTGGTGATCAGACTTTGGATAAAGTATTGACCAACTGATGACTCTTGAACATATCTTGTATAACTACCTTGTATAACTATGGCCCATCCATCATTATCATCTTCTGTTTTTCCTTCTTGTTTTTCCCCTCTAAGTGTATGGGGAGAGATAATTTTGATAAAAACTAGGCGTGAGTGTAAGGTCTAACTGAACAGATTAAAGGATGAGGTCCTTTGGTTTTGGAACTTGCTAAACTCTTCCCTGGTGTTAATTGATAGAGTTTTAGGAAACAGTAATGACAATTTAACAGACTACATCTGTGCATAGGGGATTGAATGCTTGAATTTGGATAAGGGGAAAGTGGCTCTTGGGTTTGGGTAATAGCCATTGTTTATAATGTCCTGAATGTGTGTTTATGATTCCTGTGTATTATTCTAGTACCACGTGTATTCAGATTTCTCATCCCCGGACTCTCACCTTAAGATAAAAACCATTAGCAAGAGTTCATCAAGATGTGCTGCCTGTGCTTTGGTTTTACATAACTTTTAGCAACCATGTTTGACTTTGTGTGACAAGTAGAATAATGAGTACATTGGGTACATATTGTGGTTCTATCATTTTTAAGTTTTATTACCAGAGGTCAATTAATTCACTCTATTTGAGCCCCGGTTTCCTCTGTAAAATGAAGATAATAATAATATTTTGCAGTGCTGTGACAAATTTTAAATGAGATTTGGAATGCAGATATCAGTCAAGAATAGTTCTTATTATTAAAATTTTCTCTAGTATATGTGTGTATGTATGTCACATGCATATAAGCATTACGTTGTGTATGCACACATTAAGTTAGCATAAACTGACTTGTAGTGTTTGTTAGATAACTCATAATTTTATTAGATGGCTTCTAATTTAAATTTCAGAGAGTAGTTTTGGTATTGGTATGACTAACATGCACACACACAAACATACACACACAGAGTTTTTCAGTAAAGTTCCTAAGTATGGTTAGGTCATCTGACTGTGAAGTATGACTCTGTCTTTTTTTCCTTTTTTGCATCACCTAACTGCAAATATGTTTTAGAAACTCTGTAATCCTCTTCAGGAAGATGGTGACATGTAGATGTTGTAATAAAATAAATGAGATGGGGGATGAGTCACACACGGGAATGATCTCAGGCATGTAGTATGTTAGAGAAACCAACATTGTTATGATACACAAATAACCAACAAAACACTTAGGGGATATAAGAAACACCAAAAATCTTGAAAGTATTTATTGATTAAAGTTTATATAAGAGTATCATTTAAAGTACACACCATTGTGAATGGACAATATTCATGGTCTTAAGGACTTAAAAAATTAAACATTATGACTAAGAGCTACCTAATAATCATGATCATCATCTTAATCTGTAAAGGCCTTATAGTTTCTTGGTAAAGGAGAGTATTGCTTATCTACATTGAAAATAGCTCACCTTTCAGTGAAACTCTTGATCTGTGTGATATTTGCTGTAAGCATAAATATTTATAGGGAAGCTATTAATGTCCTTGGAATGAGGAACTTAAAGAGAGAGTCAAAAGGAATCGAAACTCTAAGATAAGAAGGAGAAACATTTACCTGGGCATCCCAGCATGCTCTAGTGAAGAGCAGGGGCTCCCCTTTTCTCTGGCTTGGAGTTATACTGCTTGGTCCCCACTTGTCAAGAGACAGAAGGTAGCTATGAACATTCATGGGCAATAGCTTTATTCTGCCATCTTTGAAGAGGGAAGTCTGGGTTTTCTCTTGGAAGTTTTGGTGTTTCATTTGTGGTTATTGGACCAGGACTTTTGTAGAGATCCATTTCAGTGTTAAAAATGATTAAAGTCCTGCTCAAAAGTTCGGTGAGATGCTAATGGGACTAGTCGTCAATCAGTTATTGTCACTGAGCAAATAAGAGACCCTAATACTTTAAATACTTTGTTCTGCTTATCCATGGCCACATGAAAAATGGCCCCAAAACTTACAGGCTTTAAACAACAACACATTTTATTTGTTCATAATTCTATGGGTTAGAATTTTATATTCAGAATACTGGGGCTGGTTTACCTCTGCGCTGTGAAGTCTGGGACCTCAGCTGGGTTGGCTAGACTGCCTGGAACCAGCTGGAATGGCTTTGTCAGTCATGTCTGAAGCTTCAGTTACGGCTGTTGGCTGGTTCCTCAGTTTTCCTTCATGTAGCCTCTCCATGAGACTGGTTTAGCCATCCATACAGCATGGTAGTCTCGGGGTAAATGAACTTGCATGGTAGATAGCTCCCTAGAGGGAGCATTCCAAGGGGATAAACCCCAGTATGTAAGCATTTGTTACTCTGCTTGTGTCATGCTTGCTGATAGTTCGTTTGAGAGTTCATACCTTAGTTATTTTGGCTTTTCAGTAGTCACACATTTAGAATTGTTTTTTTTAATTTGCTATGTGTTTTTAAAATTATGTGATGCTTTCTTCAGTACTGATGTGTTCATATGTCAGAGATGCTACATGTAGGTTAGGTATAAGAAGGAATGGGATCTGAATTCAGGAGGGCTTGCCTAACCTCTCTAGGCTTTAGCTTCTTCATCTCTTAAACAAGAAGGTTCAGTTTATTGCTGTTTTCTTCTAATGTTAGTATTATTTTCATTTGAACTTACATGTGGTGCCTAATTCATTGGTAGAGAAATATAAAATATGCATTTGGGAAATACTTAAAGCAATTTGATATTTCTTTAAGGAAACATTAACTTAGGTGTTCCCATTAGTCACTTGACTTAGAGATGTTTTCCCTAATAGTCTTACCTGCACGGTTCTATTTTACTTTGCTGTGAAAAAGATATAAGAGGTAAAAGAAATGAAGAGATTTAAATAACAGAGAAAGTTTTCATCATAGAAATTTATTATAGGAGCCTAGTGCTTTGGGAAGATATTTGATTAAATACCCAAAAGAGATTTTGTTAGACTCAGGTGGAATTAAGTTTGCAGAGCTTTGTGAAATACTCTGCAAAAGAGGAAGGGGGAGAGAGAGAGAGAGAGAGAGAGAGAGAGAGAGAGAGAGAGAAAGAGACAAAGAGAAGCATCAACTCGTTTCACTTAGTTACATTTAGTTGTGTATTCATTGATTGCTTCTTGTATGTGCTTTGACTGAGGTTTGAACTCATGACCTCTGATGTGTAAGGCTAATGCTTTATTCATTGAGCAAGCTGGCCAGGGCTGTGAAATACGTTTTTATTTATTTTTTTGGTTTTTATTAACGGAGAGAGAGGGATGGATAAGAAGGGAGAGAGAAGAGAAGCATCAATTCATAGTTGTTTCACTTTAGTTGTTCATTGATTGCTTTCTCATATGTGCCTTGACCACGAGGGCCTTGACCCCTTGCTTAAGCCAGCAATCTTGAGTTCAAGCCAGTGACCTTAGGTTCAAGCCAGTGACCATGGGGTCACGTCTATGATCTCACACTCAAGCTGGTGAGCCCACGCTCAAGCCGGATGAACCCGTGCTTAAGCTGGCAACCTTGGGGTTTTGAACCTGGGTCCTCTGCATCTCAGCCCAACTTTCTATCCACTGCACCACCACCTAGTCAAGCTGAACTACTTCTTACTATTTGTCTTACTTCTAAGTTTTTATTCAGCTGTCCTTCCTGGAAGCAGTGCTCTACAGTTCTATAAAATGAAACTATGTACAAGCAACTGGGAGTAAAAAGAACAAGGTTCTTATTTTCTCTTATCTGTCATTAATTTTTATGGGAGTTTTAAAAATTAGTAATGTGAGGACCTTACAAATACAAAAGTACTCACCTGAAGCCACTGAAATAGTAGCAGTCATCAAACTTGACTGTACCTTTACTTGGGGAATCTTTAAACTATATTGATACCTGGGCCCAACTTCAAACCTTAATTTAACATGGCCTGGATGTTAGAATTTTAAAATTTCCCCAGCTGATCCTGAGGTGCAGCCAACTTTGGCACCTCTGTGCTAAAGAAACTTTCTTGGCTCCTTTACTCTTACCCACCATTCCCCTCAGTAGTTCAAGTCCTTGCTCCCTTCTAGCCGTATTACCTCTCCACCCAACATACAGATGTTGCGTTCCTTAAAAATAAATTTTTACCAAGTCCAGTTTCCAATTTCACACATCATTAACAGGGTATGTGTATGAAGACATTCATGGAAAAGTGAACATTTAGTAAAAGCATCTATCTGATTGCACTGGAAAATATTAAATGGATCTACCCACCCAGCTGTGTTGATACTGTTGAAAAACATGTTGACATAAATATTAAATTCCAAAGTAATACTTCTTACTACCTCTCTGGATTAGCCAAAGTTATTTAATTGGGTTTTGGGTAATTAGATGGCTGCTATTTATTTCAAGTGTTTCTGTAATGGAAACAATAGAATTTATTACCAGCTCCTTTATATGGATTGGGTATATGTTCATCAAAACCAAATTCAATGAAAACTTCTTTGGTTGGTAACTCATCTGAACATATAGGCACTAATCTATTTGTAATGTTTTTAAAAATATTTTCTATTTTTTATTATAGTTGACATATAATATATTAGCTTTAGGTATATAAGTTTGTGATTAGACATTTATGTAACTTATGGAGTGATCACTGTGATAAATCTAGTACCCACTGACACCATATAGAGTTAACACAGTATTCTTGACTGTACTCCCTCTGCTGTACTTCACGCCCCCATGACTGTTCTGTAACTGCTGCTGTGGACTTCTTCCTTTACCTTTTTCACCCAGCCCCCCAACACCACTGCCATCTGGCAACTGTCAAAATGTTTCCTGTGTTTATGACTTTGTTTCTGTTCAGCTTGTTATAAGTTTTTTGAAAGATTTTTGGGCTGATTTACATGCAGAGAGAGATCATCTATGTTACTTAGAGTCTAAACTCATACACTTGTCTCTTTACTGAGGCAAATAATTTAAATTTTCTCTACTTGTCTCTCCTCAGTGAAATAGAGATGTCATGTTCTGAAAAGTTCCTATGTTGAAATTCTAACCCTCAAAAGGTGATGGTTTTAGGAGGTGAGGGCTTTGGGTGACCCTTAGGTCATGAGGGCACAGCCCTCACGAATGGGATTAATGCTTTTATGCAAGAGCCCACAGAGCTCCCTAGCCATCCCCACTCTGTGAGGACCAGGAAGCAGGCCTTCAGCAGAATGCAGCCATGCTCGCGCCTTGACCTTGGACCTTCCAGCCTCCAGAACTGTGAGAAAAAAGTTCCTGGTATTTATAAGCTACCCAGTCTGTGGTATTCTCTGAAGGCAGCCCGAATGGCCTAAGATGAGAGCAAGTCTTTATGGACGGATTGACCAACCACCCCAGTCTGCCTGCGACTGAGGGGTTTCCTGGGCAAACTGGGATGAGTTGGTCACCTTACTTCATACAGTGAAAATTGATAAGACTTTAAGGATACTTAACTTCTTAAATGAAAAATTATTCATATGTTACAATTTACTATAACAAAATCATATATTATATAATGATGGAAAATGGAAGATTAGTGGTTATTTTCTGAGTCTAGTATTATAACTTACCGTTCAGTTTGTCATATTTTTTTAAAATATTCTTCAAAGGATTTTGCTAGCAATGATCACACTTCACCTTGAGAAAACATGTATATTTTATGCATAATTTCTAGATTTCAAGAAAGATAATATCTAAGATAGCAGAGTGAATTGGTACTGAAATAGAGAAAAAATTTATTTTCGATATGCTTTGAGACTGTAGTATCTTATTGACATAAAGAAGTTCTCATAGTAATGTGAAATAGAAAAAGAAGTTTGATATGGACACATTCTTGCCCCCCCCCCCCACTCCCAAATAACATAAAAAGTCTGCACGAAGAAAACACATGGAGATGGCGGGGGTGTTGGTTATTTCTGAGATTCTTTGAAGTAATCACACAGTAAAGATATCATATTATCCCCAGGAATTAGTGTATTTTAGTTAAATTAATAATACATTTTGCAGTGATGTGATTATTCCGGTTTCCTTTTGCCTAATTTCAGATTCTTTGGGCATTAAGAATCGGAAACACCAATTATCACCTTAAAGGGAGTACTAATTCAGTTTTTACAGGTATGCAGTTCAGAAAATATCCAAAGCATTTTTTTTCCAAAGAGTATTAAAAGATAGAGACAAAAAACAGAAGAGACATTGTCTATGTGTTATATGACAGTTGAACTAAATGACACCACTTTTAGTTTAACAACTGTTAACAGAGCCAAGACAAGGCAGCTGGATCTAGAGCCAGCCGCAGCAATCCAGTGAGTGTGGGGGTAAGAGCCTTTATTGCTCTGGGCCTCTATGTATTTGTAAAATGGGAGAGTTTGACTAGCCTGTGCCTGTGCTCCTCAACATGTTACTGTCCTGTAATTCCATGTACAGCATTCTGATGATGTTTTAGTGGATATGTGGATTTCTAGCTCCCCTTTCTCCATTGCTGCTCCTCTGCACCAGCCTTGGAACAATGACTCACACAGCTACGATTTAAGAAAGTGACATCTTCAAAGGACAGAGGTGCATGGTCTCTGTGCTTTACCCCTACGACACCTCAGTATAAAACTCTCGATCCTGTATTTGTAATTCAAATATTAGACAAGTCACTTCCCCTCCATCTCTGTCTGTAACAAGATTTTTTTCCTGAATTTCCTTTTCTAAATTTAACTCTCTTTTCCCTCCTTAAGATTTTAATTAATTAACTAATAATTTTTATGTGAGATAAAATAATTTTTTGGTCATCTCACATTCTTAGTGGTGCTTTCTGGGCCTCCTTCTCTCTGTCCACCCCCTCCCCCCGCCCCTGTTCCTGCTGGCAGAAGTCTGGAGGGGCTCATGATGCACATCTTGTCCCTAAGTAGCATGGCTGCAGGGTAACATTTCTACCAGTGCTTGGCTGTTGTGGACATGTTCAAAGTATTAAGGTCCCTCTGGATCTTTTATGGCCAGTGTTCCTGAGTTTCCCTTGTTAGGGGGAGACCTTGAAGCATCTTGCCTTATGATATAACAACACATGACGCAGCTGGTATGACTTTATTGGCTACAAAACAGGTACACGATGATGGGAACCTGAAGATTGCGGTGGGAAAGTAGAGCTTTAAGCTCATAAGCTTATAATTGAAAAAGTACAGCAATATATTAAGACCATTGTGGAATGTCTGGTGAGATTGTTACAGAGAAAAAAAGTTGCTGAGTTTGATAACTCCAAGGATACATCTCAGGACTCACCCATTGTGTCTGGGCGAGGACTTTCCATTGCGGAAAAATAGTTTTTACAACAGTCAGAAACTTCTCTTAGCCTCATGCCTGCTTTTGGATCTCATTCACTTCAGAATAAATTATTCTCCCATTGATGCTCTCTCGTGTGATGGCCTTGATCTTTTGAGCTGCAGACACCGAGGAATAGAACAAAGAAATGGTCACTGCCATGTTCCCCCCACTATCTGAACTGCATTGTTTTCAGCACCCTAAGGCTCTCTCTACCTTCCGAAATGATCACTAAGCAATATGGCAGTCTCTGCTGGAGTGAAAAGGGTTCTCACCATGGAAGGCTATTCTTCCCACCCTCCAGGGATGAAGGCGTCTGGACAGTGCCATCTTCTAGAAGTCAAGACCTCATGACCTTCAGCTTAGGTGTGCCTGATATAGAATCTAGTCACTGACCACAAGCTCTCGAGGACTGCTTTCTGCTTATGTGGGCTTTGCAGCATGGCACCACAGATTTAGAGAGTGTGTAGTGTACTAAATGCCATTCTGGGGACCTCATTTTAAGATCTCGCAAGCATGCCAATGTGAGAGATTGCAAGAAGCCAGCCAGGGTTGTTGATTACGGTCACAGTAGTCAAAGATATGATTTATTTCTATAAATGCTTGTTGACACACCCATAAATTGATTCTAAACCAGTGGGAAGAATTGAAACCATTAACAGAGGTACAGGGCGAAGTTTGTTAAAACCCAGCCTCTCCAGCAGTAGGTGGGGCGACCCCACCAAGTAATGGGTCTCATCCTGGGTATGGGGAAGGAGAGGCTGCAGGACCGTCTGCGGGACTTGCACAAGGGTAGGAGTTAGACCAGCCGTTCTGTGCTGGTTACTCAAACTCTGATTCTCTGACTCTAAAGCCTTAGGACATTTTAACTGCAAACTAAGCAGAAAGTGCTACCTGTTCCAGACTGGTTTCTTGGAATGTTTCTGTGAGATGCTAAAAGCCATCTGAGAAAGTAGAGTTCCTGGGTCAAAGGTGTTTGGGAACACTGGGTTAAACAGAGCAGAAATTTTGTTGTTTTTTTCTCTTTCTTGTTCCTTTTCTTCCCTTTTCGTCACTCAAAAGTGTCTTTACAACACTTATTTCCTCTTTAACATACTGAAGCTTAACATGGACATTCACAAAGACGGTAATGGTACATAGAACTCCCAACTCTACCTGGTCATAGCACACATCCTTCATCAGACACAATTAAAAATCTCATGGGAGGCCCTGGCTGGTTGGCTCAGCGGTAGAGCGTCGGCCTGGAGTGTGGGGGACCCAGGTTCGATTCCCAGCCAGGGCACATAGGAGAGGCGCCCATTTGCTTCTCCACCCCCCCCCCCCTTCCTCTCTGTCTCTCTCTTCCCCTCCCGCAGCCAAGGCTCCATTGGAGCAAAGATGGCCCGGGCGCTGGGGATGGCTCCTTGGCCTCTGCCCCATGCGCTGGAGTGGCTCTGGTCGTGGCAGAGCGACGCCCCGGAGGGGAAGAGCATCGCCCCCTGGTGGGCAGAGCGGCGCCCCTGGTGGGCGTGCCGGGTGGATCCCGGTTGGACGCATGCGGGAGTCTGTCTGACTGTCTCTCCCCGTTTCCAGCTTTAGAAAAAGTAAAAAAAAAAAAAATCTCATGGGATACTAATGTTCAACAGAATATAGTTTGGGAAATTATATGAAACTATTTCCTTGTATTTTCCTAGGAGTTTAGTAGACAGACCCTGTTACTTAATAGAGATATAATAATATTAATAATTATTTTTATCTACTTCACTGCTTGCAAAGAGCTTTCATACGTATTGTTGAGGGCAATATTGAGAGCTCACTTTATTCTGTATTATTAAAGTTGTTAATTTAATTAGAAATTCCTGGCCATTAGGGAGTAAAAGAAGAACTGAACAGGACATTTGGGAGTACACTAAAGATTCTGAATACCACAGAATGGATAAATGTACTGATTTAGTTTTTAAAAAGTAGATTCAAACAATGAAAAATATTTTTACCTTTCATGTTCAGTTTAGATTCCTCCGCTGTCCTGTTAAAGTGATAAAGCTCATTTTAGTAGTCACAATAATCACAAACACTTCTTATATTGAACTAGTTTCCTTTCCCTGCCTGTAATTTTGTACCTCTTTAGTGAGCATAGTTGTCTGAGTTAGTCTCAAGGTTGTGAGTTCCTGGGAGAACCATCGTGGACCCAGAAGGCGGTGAGTACTGCCTTCCACTAACCCTAGGGTCAGAGAAGTTTCGGGAATCACCACCATCCTTTCAGCCACCTGCAAGCTTTCCCTTCATCTGGATCCTTTCCAAGGTCTGAGTTGGAAGCCCGGAACCCCTGGATTTTTCCATAACTTTATGTCAGAAAAAACAGATTGAAAATCGAGATACTTCAGTCTCTTATGAATCTCTTCCTACTGTCAGGCTAAAATATTCCCCCAGCCTTCCTTTTTTGGAGTCCAAATTGTGTGCATTCGCAGGGGGAAACCCTAGAGCCATACCTCCTTGGTTGTTTCTTTTTAGAGATTTTAATATATTAATTTCAATTGTTGACCTCAAACCTCAGCGTCCTGGGAGCAATCCCTGATTATTTCACACTTGCTGCATAATGAAATACAACCTGATCGAAGTACCTTCAGGAGGAACTCAACACAACGTTTTTGCATTGCTGATAGAGCCATAAGGTACACGCATGCGCACATGCGAACTGGGTGCCCTTTGCGTCCCTCCCCCGTGGGCCTTCGCCTTACCCGTGGCCCTCTCCCTCCAGGAGCTGGCGGTAGGTGAAGATTTCCTTCTCTAGGTGGGTTTTGATGCCCAGAAGGACTTTGTATTCGCTGTTCTGCCGCTCCAGGTCCTCACGCAGCTGCATCAGTTCCTCCTCGTAGCGGGAGATGATCTGCTGCATGTCCTGGAGCTGGCAGGAGCACCGGGACTGGGTCTCCGATAGCATGTTTTCCAACGCAGATTTCTGAAAGGGGAAAGCATATTTCTAACATTAACTGCCTGATGGCCTGATTGATTCAATAACATGCGCTTGCTCAGTAGTTAGAATACGCCGACCCCTCTGCTCGGTGTCTTGGTAGCGGCTGGGGACGCAAAGGTGAGATGCAGGCTGACTCGTAGGTTTGGGACTCGGGCAGTCAGGCGCTGAGCAGTGTCTGGACCTTTGAAGCCCATTTTCTTGGCATAAAACTTTTGTGACAGGGTTCTCTTGACAACTCCCCTGCGCCCATGTGGCATTTATTGTTTATGCTACTCATTTGTGACTGGGCATATGCTGCCTCCTCTGATCCGTTCCTTATTTCCTCCTGCTGACATTGTCTCTGGCCAGGTCGAAAACTCCCAGAGGGAAACAGCAACCCGGACTGCTGTCCGTTTGTACAATATCTTCAGGGAATGGTCTCCAGCAGGGATGGCAGGTAAAATAGAGGGCACCTATTAAATTTGAGTTCCAGAAGCATGAGTAATTTTTTAGTTCAAGCATGCCCTAAGTATTGCCCCAGTATCACATGGGACATAGTAATGCTAAAAATACTCTGCTGTTTATCTGAAATTCAAATTTAATTGGGTATCTTATATATTTTAATTCGGTAAATCTGACAACCCTTGTTGCAAGCAATGCTTCTTGATTATGACAATGGTAACAAATTGTCCTTATTGGGGAAATTCTAAAAGCTGCAAAATGAAGTTGCTGGGCTAAGATACAGAGAACTAGTTCAAGTCTGTGTTGTGTTTGGGTTTACCACCTGCCTTTCGGGAGCACATAACTTTAACCTTAATGAAGAACTCCTAACAGTGCCGGATACCCTTGTTCTATCATGGCTGCTAACACTCAGGGACCCTTAATGCTCCCTGGCTGTTAAACCACATGTCCCAGATGTAGTCACTCTCCTGTTCTCCCAGAGGAGAATTCTTCTTCTCTGTCCTCAACCCCCCCCTTTCCCACCTTTTCTTTCAGCCTATGGCCTTGCTTCTCATGTCACTGAGGAAATGAAAGCAATTAGGAGTAACTACCCACAACCTCCCACTATCACTTCCGCCCACACGGGATCTGTGCCCAGGTCCTCATTTCCCTCCTGGTTTCTTTCATGGGTGACCTGTGCTCCGGTCATTTCGGCAGCTGCCCGCCCTCTGTACCATCAGTGTTTTCCTCTCTGCTGGGTTATCCCCACCAGCTTTCGAACAGACTAATTTTTCCCACCTGAAGATTTTTCTCTCTGGAACCGTATCTACCTTTAGACATCATCTAGTGTCTTTGCTCTCCTTCACCTACAGCCAGATTGGCTTCACTGCTGTTCCTCCAACCCACTGTCTATACTTGTGCCTCCTAGCTTTTGCATTGGCTGTTCCCTCTACCTGGAACCCATCCCCAGACACATAATGCACCTCTTTACCACTTTTAGGTTTTTGCTCAGCTGTCACCTTAACAGTAAAACCCTTGTTTTTATTTTTTTTTTATCTTTTTTTTTTTTGTATTTTTCTGAAGCTGGATACGGGGAGAGACAGTCAGACAGACTCCCACATGCGCCCGACCAGGATCCACCCGGCATGCCCACCAGGGGCGACGCTCTGCCCACCAGGGGGCGATGCTCTGCCCCTCCGGGGCGTCGCTCTGCCGCGACCAGAGCCACTCTAGTGCCTGGGGCAGAGGCCAAGGAGCCATCCCCAGCGCCCGGGCCATCTTTGCTCCAATGGAGCCTTGGCTGTGGGAGGGGAAGAGAGAGACAGAGAGGAAGGAGGGGGGGGGCGGGGGTGGAGAAGCAAATGGGCGCTTCTCCTATGTGCCCTGGCCGGGAATCGAACCCGGGTCCCCCGCATGCCAGGCCGACGCTCTACCGCTGAGCCAACCAGCCAGGGCAAAAACCCTTGTTTTTACTGTTAAGTAAAAACACCTTGTTTACAAGGCAGCTCTTCACCCTTATTGACATCTCTTACCTCTCTCCCATGTTTAATTTATTTGTACACTTCTTTCCATCTAACATATTATGTATTTTGCTGATTCATGCATTACTGTCTATTATCCCACTAGACTATAAAATTTTTAAAAATTGTATCCCCAGTGCATAGAATAGTGTCAGATATTAGAACGAATGGAAACAGGTATAAGTGCCTTGCTGACTTGCAGGGTTGTTGTGAAATACTGTATGTTAATTTGTTTTGAAAATTGTAAAATACCTTAGTTATTTCTGTGTGCATTGTTATCACCTTGAGAGTGTGGACTTAAAAATGTCTTTTCATCATCACTGATTCCTAAAAATGACAGTAATTTACCATGTGACCTGCGACAGAGTGAATTAATAACTTCTCCCCAAGACAAAGGGCAGAGGAGCACTCAAGAAAGATATTGATGAATGATTAGAAGATTCAAATAGGTTTTCCTTAATGAATTTTGAGTGCTTATGACACTGATACATAGCATTTTACTAAAAACCGTGAAGATTATAGAAGTGACCGAGACACCAGAACTTACAGCAGGGGTCCCCAAACTTTTTACACAGGGGGCCAGTTCACTGTCCCTCAGACCATTGGAGGGCCGGACTATAAAAAAAACTATTAACAAATCCCTATGCACACTGCACATATCTTATTTTAAAGTAAGAAAACAAAACAGGAACAAATACAATAATTAAAATAAAGAACAAGTAAATTTAAATCAACAAACTGACCAGTATTTCAATGGGAACTATAGGCCTGCTTTTGGCTAATGAGATGGTCAATGTGCTCCTCTCACTGACCACCAATGAAAGAGGTGCCCTTCTGGAAGTGCGGCGGGGGGCCAGATAAATGGCCTCAAGGGGCTGCATGTGGCCCGCGGGCCGTAGTTTGGGGACCCCTGACTTACAGTTTGCTGGGTAGTAAGACATGAGTAGAGCAGTACTTTGGAGTCATCCAGGCCCAGAAGTTTTTTTTATATTTTTTCTTAGGGTTTAGGGGCAGTCTGGTTGTAAGGGAAGAGAGCCCTGATAGAGATCACGGGAGTCTAGAGCTGCTCCACCCACAAAACACCATGTGGCTTTACCACTGACCACTTAACTGTGTGAGCTTGGCCAAGTTACTTCACTATTTGGAGCTTTGTTTTCCTAATCTGTAAAGTGGGGACACTAAGACCAACCTGGAAAGGTTAATGTGAGGATTGATGACATTTAATATAATGTATTTGCTTGCACACCATCTGGCACAATGTAGACATTCAACAAATAACAGTTATTATTGTTCTTATCATGAATACTTTGGATGGAAAGTAGAAAGTGAAAGATGTCCCAAGGGAGCTGGGGAGTTGGGCCCAAGGGAGAGGACAAGGAAGGCTTTGTGGAGGAGGTGGTACCCAATTTAGGATTTTCCTAGCTCACACTCACCCTGTTGTGCTGTGTCTGCAGGTCAATCTCTAGGGCCTGGAAAGTGCGCTTCAGCTCATGGATGTTACTGTGCTTGCTCTGCACAGCTGTTGGACTGGCCGTCTCCTGGGCCATGGCTGCTGACTGTGAGACCAAGCAAAGAGCAGAGGTATTGGCATTGGACCACATGGAAATGGAACCTTTGGGAAGTCTGGGCACCTTTCTTTTACCTGCTCTTTATACCAGGCATCCAAGTCTTGATGCTTCTTCTTTATCATAGACTCATATTCCCGCCTCATGTCTTCCAGGACCTTAACCAGATCTTCCCCTGGGGTTGTATCCACCTTCACATTGACCTTGAAGTCACTTGGTGCATGCTGTTCCTCCATTTCCTGTTTAATAAAAGAGAATGAAAGTGAATAGGCTGTGACAATCCGGAGGAAGTGTGTTGACTGGCAGCAGTTAATGGATCTTTAAAAAATGCAGCTCATGTGGTTGCTCCTCTTTCACTGGTTTGGTTTGGCTTTTCAGTTATTAGTTATTGACAATATGACAAAACATTATATGAATATTTTCCTCTTCTACTTTTATAAAATAAAGAATAGCACCAGACAGGCAATAGAATGGCCTCTATGACTTAATCCCTGGTTGGAAGATGTGTATAGTGTATAACGTCCTCTTCAGCATGAGTCAAGGGACGGCACAGTTAAGCAGTGGGACATTTCAGGATATCGACCAAAGCTATTGGGAAGCAGTTCAGAAACTCAAAGCCAAAAGGTATGGAGGCTTTTCAAATCTCATCAGTGCCTTAGGATTCTGTAGGGCTGACACCCATTTGGATAGCATGAAAACTGAGAAACCACAGGAGACGTTTAATTAGCAGTCATTGCCTAACCAGCTTTGCTGTTCATAATCAATTTTGTTGCCTTAAATAGAAATTTTTTTTCTCTATCAATTTTATCAAAGTCTTACGGACTTTAAATGGATAACTTTGTAAAAGTTAGTTAAGTGGTTCTGGAAATTGGGATTCTTATTTTCTGGCACTTGTCATATATAGCTTGGTTAGTAGCAGATTCTCTTGATTCTGTTGTCCTTTAATTTGCGGCATGTTGGGTCAATGAAGGAAGTTGTCTGACACACTTATTCCTACAGTGTCATATCAACAAACCTAGGTAAACATTTCATATTAAAATTGTTGACCCATCTATTGTTAGTTGTGATTATATTTTGGCTGTTGTATTTGACATTTGAGTAGGTAATCTTGGAATTGGAAAGATTAGATCAGGGGTCCTTTTTACACAGGGAGCCAGTTCACTGTCCCTCAGACCATTGGAGGGCCAGACTATAAAAAAAACTATGAACAAATCCCTATGCACACTGCACATATCTTATTTTAAAGTAAAAAAAAAAAACAAAACAGGAACAAATACAATATTTAAAGTAAAGAACAAGTAAATTTAAATCAATAAACTGACCAGTATTTCAATGGGAACTACGGGCCTGCTTTTGGCTAATGAGATGGTCAATGTCCGGTTCCATATTTGTCACTGCTAGATGTAACAAGTGATGTGACGTGCTTCCAGAACCGTGAGGCGTGCATCCCACGTCACTGGAAGTAGTACTGTATGTGAGCGATGCCATGCTTTGCGTCTCTCACTGACCACCAATGAAAGAGGTACCCCTTCCGGAAGTGCGGCGGGGGCTGGATAAATGGCCTCAGGGGGCCACATGTGGCCCGCGGGCCGTAGTTTGGGGACCCCTGGATTAGATGTTTATATGGTTCCTTATGATTATGAAGGTTGATGGACAGTAGAACCAGCATAGGGATGGTAGTTTCTTCTATAGCTACTGAAGCAAATGTGCAAATGCAGACTTGTACTCGGGATGGCTATTCCTGGGAACTCTTACCTGCTCATGGCGCTTCTTCATGAGGATCAGCTCTTTTCTCATCCCCTCGACCTCCTGTTCCAGGTCTGTTGTGACAATGGTCAGATCATCCAAGGTCTTTCGGAGACCCTCAACTTCAATTTCCAAGTCTTTCTTTAAGGAGTGTTCATTTTCATACCTTTGTTAGAAGGAAGGGAAGAGTACACCTCTTGTTAGAAGGCTGTGATCTTTGAAAGGACTCACTTTTGTTTAGAGGTGACTTTTGAGGTTTAATGGGAGAAAATGAACAACATGGTATTTATTCTTTGTATGTTTGTTTCATGCATATTTTTCTATGATGGCGACTCAATGTTATTTAAAAAAAATAATTAACAACCCTGTGCCCATCACCTAGATTTAGCAACCATTAACATTTTGCCATATTTGAATCATTTATATTCCATTTTGTATTTTAAAGTAAATTGTAGAAATGACATTTCACCCCTAAAAGCTTCAGAATGCATCTTTTAAGAAAAAGACATTTTTCTAAATAAGCAAAATAACATTATCTCACCTGAAACTTTAAAAACAACTCTTTAATATCATCTATCATCTAATTCTTGGTTCACATTCAAATTTCCTCACAACAAAAATTGTGTTTTACTATCTGATTTATTTAAACGAGGGTCCAGTCAAGTATTTATTCTTGTTATGCCTTTTAATTTTACTTTAGTAAGATTTTTACATGTGGTTAATGGTGAGATAAGTTGACTTCTTCAAAACAATAACAAGAACAACCCACAGAACAAAACAAAAGCAAACAACCCACTCACCCCCATGACACTGTAAGAAGTAACTTACTTGAGACTGAAGTCATCCACTGCCATCCTGGCATTGTCAATGAGAACAGTGATCTTAGCATTGGATAGCTTACCAGTCACTATCTGTAAAACATGCACCAAGAGTCGCTTCAGTGGGACGCACTCCATGGGAAAGCTGTGTTTCTGCCCTCTACTCTCCTGGGTCTATAATTTGTTAGCACAGATGGCTTGTTTTTCTGGCAATGGTACAATCAAATCAATAAGTATTTATTGAGCCCTTACTAGGTACAAAGCAGAAGAAGGATTTTACAGTAAGATTATGGTCTGCATTATCTTTCTTTACATGGAGTTTTGATAGGCTATGACTGATGCAAATACTGAAAGAATGTCGTGGGAAGGGGAAGGAGTGTAATTGTTCAAAATACCTCCTACCTTTCTAGTGCCAAAAACGTACCTCACTGTTTTGCTTAAGCTCCTCCACATTGAAAATGTTAAAGGTGGTTTAGGTTCTGATCCTTTTCTTATTATGAATATTAGTTTGGCTCTTCTAAAGTAAAATAATTATTTTAGATGAACATAATTTTTTATTGTGATAGTATTCATGTTTCTGATCTGTGATACCAAGCAAAGTATCACTGGTATTAGTTTGTGAAACTAATTTTACATGTATTTTATAGTACAATTAAACTTATTTAAAAAATGTTTTATTATGGCCATCACATACCACAATTATTTTTTATCCAAAATAACTGTGGTATGTGTTTGTCAGTTATTCCATGATGAGAATGCCCCAACTGTAGCTATTAAAATATTAAATGAAATAATTCACTATCTAATGAAGCAGCTTAATAAACTTTAATTGTGTTAAAGCCTCCTATTGAAGACTTTTACTAGATATATATTTATATACTTCTGTACTTTAAAAAGAAAAAACAGCCCTGGCCGGTTGGTTCAGTGGTAAAGCATCAGCTTAGCATGTGGATGTCCCGGGTTTGATTCCCAGTCAGGGCACACAGGAGAAGCGCCCATCTGCTTCTCGACCTCTCCTCCTCCCCCTTCTCTCTCTCTCTCTCTCTCTCTTTCTCTTTCCCTCCTGCTGAGAGAGGAAGAGCCCTAAGTTTGAAAAATAACAAACCACAGCTGTGTAGCCCCTCTATCAGCTCCGTGGAATAACCTGCAGCACCAGCAAGGAAAATGGACTATGTAAATAGTCAAAGACAGAGAGTCCAAACCTCCCCTCATACCCACTCCCTTCCTAGAGGCCCGAAAGTCACGTAGGCCTACACACAAAGAGATCAGAGAAATCAGGTGCGTTTCACATGGAAGCTAAAACTGCAAAGACTCAGAGAAACTGACTTTGGGGGGCTCATGTTTTGTTGCCTTTTTTGGGTCACAGTTCTCTGCCAGCTAATAAACCCCACTTCCTTGAGCACTTGTTTGAGCGTCTTTGTCCTCTGAGAGTTGCTTCCTTTGTTTCCTATAACACTGCAGCCATGGCTCGATTGGTTTGAGTGCATCAACCCTGGGTGCTGAGTATGGCTCCATGGAGCCTCCACCTCAGGTGCTAAAAATAGCTCAGTTGCTAGCAGCCCCAGATGGGCAGAGCATTGGCCCCAGACAGGGGTCACTGGGTGGATCCCAGTTGAGGTGCATACAGGAATCTGTCTCTCTACCTCTCCTCCTCTCACTTGGAAAAGAAGAAAAAAAGGAAGAAAAAACATCGTTAAGAGTGTCTGCCTAAGCAATTGTGTACATGTATGTATGATTTGTAAATACTTCTAGATAGTGATAATCAGAGAAATAGTGCATATTTGATGTATGTTACTGTCTTCAGGAAAACTGTGTGGAAGATGTCTCAATGTCAAAAGTATAATACTACTTTTGGACCAGATATTGTGCGGAACTAGGAACTGGGAGATTTCCCTTTTATTCCCTATTACTACTGACCATCGGTGTGAACTTGGGTCAGTCACTTCACTCTCTGGGCTTCTTTCTATCATTTGTTAAATAAGGAGTTTGTACTAGAAACAGGTGACCTTAGAGGTCCCAGTTCTTAACTTCTGTAATTCATTTGGAGCCAGAGAATCCTGTGACATTCCCATTGTATTTATACAAATAATTCCTTTATTTCGAAAGTATTTTCTTAGGACAAAGTTATACTTGAATACAAAGTACTTTTTAAAACTACAGTCTGAGTATTCAAAGCTTCACTGATCATATGGAATTTGGTGTCATGAATGCACAATTGCAGGATTCAGAGGTGATAAGAATGGGCCTACACCTGCTCCAGCACCCACTACCTCATTGATTGCCAAGCATCAGTTTCTTCGTTCATGCAGTGGCAATAATAATAATTGTTATAGGCACAAAGAGTTATGAGAACTAGATTAAAAGAGATAAATTAAAAATATTGTTGTAAAATCCTTAGCATTTTCTGGTCATACTGTAGACACTCTGGAAAATTAGTTGAAACCAAACTAGTTCAGAATTTTTTTCTTTAAAATCTATTTGCCTGAAATCTATGTACTCTTGTTGATCAATGTCACCTTGTTAAATTTAATTTTCTAAAACAAGAAAAAATCTAGCACTTTGGTAACTAGAGCCAATGTCTGCATTTGACTGACCCTTAAGATTTATTTGTTGAGATGCATCCTCACATTCTGTGTGGTAGGAGATAGCCAGACTGGCTGCCCCTGTCCAACTTCTTTTTCCTTCTAGGCGTCCCCAAACTATGGCCTGCGGGCTGCATGCGGTCCCCTGAGGCCATCTATCCGGCCAGGCTGCACTTCCGGAAGGGGCACCTCTTTCATTGTTGGTTAGTGAGAGGAGCACTGTATGTGGCGGCCCTCCAACGGTCTGAGGGACAGTGAACTGGCCCCCTGTGTAAAAAGTTTGGGGACCCCTGTAGGTAGTACTATGATTACTTCCTTTGCTCTAAAACAAAGATTCTGTAGGTATTTCCTTGTCTTCCTCTGTGGTGGTTCTTAGGGACTTTCTAACCAAATGCTTTTCCCTCTAGATTTTTTGATTCTTTGCATTATCTAAGTTCATGGGAAATAAAAAAATAGCTCCATCCAAAAGGCCTGGGGGCCCTTAGGGTTAGCCTTGGATGTGCACTGAGGTGTTGGTTGACATCTAGATAAACCAGTCACTATGCACTCCATAGAATCAAAAGTGCCATCTTTAAGGGGTTAAAGTGGTAATTTATCCACTGCAAAGCCCACATCGATAGAGACTGATTCCCAGTTAGCATTTTTATAGTACATGAGTGGTGAGTGCTGAAATGCACTTGATATAGATCACATTTAAAAATTGAAACTACTTCCCACTTTTTGGGTTACCTGATACAATAGTATGGTGCAGCCACCATTTCTGAGACATCCTTTGCAGTAATGAATGGATGAGGATGAATTGAGAAATAATATATGAGGCATAGGCTTTGCATTGTGTCTTATAATTAGTCACCAGGATTCTCCCCAAGGCCCTGAGTTAATTCTTTTATAAGACTCTAGTTGGTGGTGTATTAGTAGAGTATCATTGCTCCAGGGTGTGCAATTTCCTACCAGGGAGAGAGAAATAGAGTATTTTATCATAATCCAAAATGCCAAATGAATTTCTATTATGAGCTATTTTAATATCCCTCTATATCCAACTCTTTGTTTCAAAAGGAATGAATTTTTGAACTGAATTTCTTACAGACTTTTGAATAATGTTTCATATCCCTAAAGTAAGGGTGGAAGAGTGCTGTTCTATTCAGAACATTTCATCACTGCCCAGTAAGGGGTCACCCTGGGTAGTTGTAGAACCTCTTGTGCCTTTGTTTGCTCACCTGCAAACAGGGGATACTGGGATAGATGCACAGCCTCAACTTCAACGAGTTGTTTTCTTCAAACACAGTGAAAATGTCACAACTGAAGTAAGGAATCCAGAAGAGAGTGGAGTTCAAAGCTGAAGAAGCTTGCTATTTAATGCCAGACCCAGAATACAGGGCCACCTGAAGAGTGGGCAAGGGGCCCCGTCCTCATCATTGGCCCTACTCACTTTGCTCATTTCTGCTCTAAGGAATTGTGGCAACCACTTGGTCTCAGTCTGCTCATTTCTATACTGGGGACAAAAATACCTGCTTCACAGAATGAAATAATGTGTATGAAATGTATGTTGTATAATTAACAATGCAAATGCAATGTATTTTTATTAATGAACACTAGTATTGTTGTATGAGGTAGGCTAGGCAGCACCATACTGTATGGAAATCGAGGCCATTGGAAACAGATGGGTGAGAATCCCACCTCTGGCTCTTTCTAGTGCCTTTGGATTGCTACTTCACTCTTCTGAGCTTCTCCTTTTTTCCAGGATTGTTGTGAGAATTAAGTTGGATGATATAGGAGGTTTCCATCATTACAGACAACTTGGGGATAGCACTGATAAGTGTATGAAATACCCAACATGATGCCTGGCATACAATCAGCACTCAATAAATGTTTCCCTCCTTTTTCTCTCTTTCCCTCCTCTCTGCTGTCAGCTAATAAGATATTTGACCAGGCCCAACCACACATTTCTTTTGGGAGTTATATTCTCAACTCTCCATTTGCAAAAATCTATTCTCTCCATTCTAAAACCAAAGCAACTTTATTAATGAAAAAAATATGATGAAGTTTGTTGAGTCACCTTGTTTTCTTTTGTAAAGACAACCATGTACTATATAGTTAAGGTAATTACACAGTCAGTTATTAGGTTGATTATTCAATAATTAGGGTTTATTATGCGGACAGATTTATATTATCTTGATTGGTCCTTCCTACATTCACGCAAGGATGACTGAGTGTTGAGAAATAATATCATATAAATATTGGAAACCTGTGGTGCCCTTTTTAGGATAGGTTAAATTATAATCCTGAAGGAAATTTTCTGGGACTGCTTTACATACAGGGAAATTCTGTAGCTTAAAAAAATGACCTTTGAGATGACTAGATTCCCTCTACATCTAGCCAATATTATGAGATGTCCTAGAAAGTATAAGTTTAGCTTTTTAAATATTTGGTTGAAAAATAATTTGTTTTTTGAAGAAGTCTCCATAACCCACCCTAATTCTAAAATTTCAAAAATTGTGCTCATTACATTATTTTTGTCCTCGCAATATGCCATTTCCAGAACTGTTAGCATGTAGAAACTCAGAATTTCTAGCAGCCCCCAAGAAGAAATATCCAGGGATGTCACAATTATGTACCTACTCTTGGAGTGACAGCTTTTAGATTTGATCTCCAAAATAGTTTAACTCAGCCTTTCTTTGCCAGATAATCACACTGCAGCCAGTTCTCTGAGGTGGAGCAGAACTGATGTAACGAGGAAGCAGACGCTGTTCTGTGCCTCGTGCACTGGACACGAGGCATGGATTCCAGCCTTACCATTGCTATTACTACACCGGACAGCAGCTGGTTGCTTTAGATTTTTAGGATTTTTTTTTTTTATTGAATTTATGTATAGAAGATTAAATAAATAAAACAGACTTTGCCAAGTCCGAATTTAAGGTATAATAAAATATCCTCAAATACCCTTGTTCACATTTACTTTAAGCTCCTTTGCCATCTTCCTGGCAATTGTCTTTTGTTCTGATTTCTCCTCCCATGGGTTCCCTGGAAATGCAACCCTGCCTCGAGTTCCAGGCTCTCCCGGGATCTTACCTGCTCCTGCAGGCTGCTGATGTTTTCCTCTAAGAGGGAATAATCTTGCTTAACGACAGGATCTCTCTGCTGATGCCAATTCAGGATACGATTTTCAAGCTTCACGTTGGCCTCCTCCAGGGCGCGCACCTTGTCCAGGTAGGAGGCCAGGCGGTCGTTGAGGTTCTGCATGGTGGCCTTCCCATTGCCACCTACGAGGGAACTGCCTCTTCCTGACCCCCAAGCCCCTCTGGAGGACAGGCAGCTTGGTGAGGCAGAGGAAAGGGAGATGCGGCCACCGCCGGCACCGCCATGGATGCTGGGAGCCCTGGGGAAGCCCCCTGGCTGGGCCCAGCCACCTCTCCTGCCGTGGAGGGACCCCGAGGGGATCTGGCTGAAGCTGTGGCTGGAGTTCATGGTCCCATCTGTGTGTGGGGCAGGGCGGGGCTCTGCTCTGCTCCCTGGTACCGCAGGACTGAGCCACCCCAGACCGCCCTGGATGGTTTTATGCCCTTGGTGCTGTGGGAGTTCCCTTCTCTGACAACTGTACCAACAAGATCGTATCATTGTGCAACATGTGTTTCCTCTTGGTCAATCCCGAAGCGCCCCGGGCCTTCACACACGTTGTTGTTATTTAGAGCCACATCGATAGACCAGTTTGTTTCTCCCTTCCAGTTGTAACCTGGAGGTGTGGCCCACCACATTAGGTGGGTATTAGTCTCAGGTGTCTTTTTAATCTTTCCGTGGAGTTTTTCCATTGTCTGTTTATCTGACAAGGGTCAGATTAAAATCCACAAGAGAGTTATCTGGTGTAGCATAGATTTTCTTTTTAAAAAAGTAGACACTAAATACACAGGGACACACATCCCCTCCCTCACCCCCCAATAAATCCCAGCTCTAAAGAGAACAGGTCCCAGAATAAAGCTGTTCGTGCTGAGGAAAGGGAGACTGCTCTGAGTATCCGATGCCTTCGCAGCAGTCATTGTCTGATGGAAAGTGTTTTCAAAGGGACCATTCTTAAGAACAAACCCTCAATTATAATTAATTAATAAATGGCCGAGCCTTCCACTTTCAAGGTGCCTTTCATCCCCAGCACACCTCAAAACCAAACAACCCTGACCTGCACTCAGACCTCCCTCGGCTCCCGGGAGGAGTGCAGGCTTTGTCCCCAGCCGGCAGCCCTGTCCCAGCTGAGCCCCGGAAAGGCTGGGCTCTGTGTGTCTGTGACCTGCACAGGGGCTGGAGGGAATCCGGAAATGTGCCATGGGTTGGCTAACATGCTTGATGAATCTTAGCTTCCTCTGCCAAGGTAAAGGTTAGGAATGAATAAATAAATAGTCTGGGGGCGGGGAGCCACGTGCTGGTTACTGGCAATTAGATTTAAAGGGGAACTTAGGAAGAAAATGACAGCAGTGGCAGGGACTTCCGTTCCTTGGTTCATGCCACTAATTTTACAGATGGAGAAAACAGAGGCCTGTCGGGTACATGGCAGAGCACAGATGGTGGGTCAGTGGTAAAGCCAGGGTGGGACTCTTTCTGCCACATGGCGCTGTTATCACTGAGTTGAATCTTGACAGAGTCCTGTAGAGCACTTCTCTTTCATAAGGGTGATAATGGCAGTTTACATAGCCCTTTGGTAGTCTTTATTTAATTTGTACAACTCTTGATGTAGCCAGAAAAGACTATTGTCTCCCTTTGGCAGATAAAGAATCAGGGGCTCATGAATGATTCAGAGCTGATTTGCACGTGCAATGTAATTCCATATGTTAATATATAGGTCTCACAGCATTAGTCTGTGCTGTTTCCACTGCATGCAAAGCCACAGCCTGAGCCACCCATGCCTGCTCCCCTGTCTTCAACATGTAGTTCAAAGGTGACTTCCTTCAACAGTCATTTCCTGAATTTTGCTGCATGAGTTGGGTACCTCTTCCATGAAGAAACCACCTCTTCTGGATCCTAAGATCCTCCAGAGGGGCAGACTGCCTGGTGTCCCCACCCCACCAAGGGAGCTAGGTGCTCCCCAGCTGGTCCAGCTTCCCCCGGATCTGAGTCCATCCCTGCTCTTTCACTCACCACATTACACCATTTTTTATAAGAGTGTATTTGAGCCAAACTGACGACATGTGCTAGGGAGCAAGGTCTCAGATGCTCACCACTGACCACATCGCACTGCATTTGTTACACTTCTCTGGGATCACAGGCTTTTTCATGATGCCTCTCATCTTTCACGCATCAGATTCTGGCTTCTTATAGGCATTTTATGAATGTGTGTTAACTCATTAATGAACTTTATAGAGTCAAGATTTTAGCTTAGGTTTTCTTAACACCGTCATCTCTGGCCCTTTTTAGGAGGGCGAGTTGTCAAACCAGAGAGGAAAAAAGCTCTTACTGGGTTCAACTAGCCAGCCACGAAGGCAGAATCATTCCCACTTGCAAGTAATATCCCTAAAGCACTCCCACCTCTGCTTGTCTGTCCTGGCAACAAAACCTTGCCCAAGTCCTCTGGACTCCCCTCATCTCACCATGTGCAAGATGGGAAAAATTTAGTCTAGACCAGGGGTAGTCAACCTTTTTATACCTACTGCCCACTTTTGTATCTCTCTTAGTAGTAAAATTTTCTAACTTCCCACTGGTTCCACAGTAATGGTGATTTATAAAGTAGGGAAGTAACTTTACTTTATAAAATTTATAATAGCAGAGTTACAGCAAGTTAAAGCATATAATAATAATTACTTACCAAGTACTTTATGTTGGATTTTCGCTGTTAGGCAGAATAAATCTTTATAAAACAACTTACTATAGTTAAATCTATCTTTTTATTTATACTTTGCATACATAAAAATTATATTAGTTAATTGAATTATTAGTGGGATCCCTGAGGCTGATGCTGGGAAAATAAATATTGAATATCCGGTTCAATTTTTGTGAGGATCAAACGAAGGTCTCCCCTTTCGGGAATATTCAGGCAGTTTCTTTCTTTCACCATAATATGATTAACAGCACTAAATCCTGATTCCACAAGATATGAGGTAGGGAAAGGTATCAATAAACTGAATACCATTTTCCACATACTTGGATATAAGACCGGCATTTTTTTATTTTGCCATAGGTTTTCATATTCTCCACTGTCGAGTTTATGTTTACTTTCTTCATCATATCTAATTTCTAATAGTTCTTGGCAAGTTGTATCAGCCTTTTCAATATTTGCGGTAAAAGGATTTTTCATCCAGTCATATACTTTCAATTTTAAAATATCTTCAAATCGTATTTCCATGTCCAATTTAAGTTTGTTGAGGTGGCTACTGAATCTGTCAATATCCTCTGGAGTTACATCATCTTTTATTGAGGAAACTGATGAAATTCTCTCTTCAATAGATTATGACAAAGTAGTTCAAGTTTGTCAATAAATAATAGCACAATACTTTGGCAACCTATAAGAGTTTTATTAGCTCCTTGAAGCTGCGAATTGACATTGTTAAATCTTTTGAAGATATCTGCCAAGTAAAAGGCATCATTCTTTACTGTTTTTAACTGTTGACACAGATTGGTCTCATTACTACTTTCAAAAAATTGTATGACACTATCATATAATGCAGCGGTTCTCAACCTGTGGGTCGCGACCCCGGCGGGGGTCGAATGACCAAAACACAGGGGTCGCCTAAAACCATAGGAAATACATATTTTATTTAAAAATGTATTGTATAATATGTAATTTCCGATACATATTTTATTTAAAAATGTATTGTATAATATGTAATTTCCGATGGTTTTGGGCGACCCCCGTGTTTTCGTCGTTCGACCCCCGCCGGGATCGCGACCCACAGGTTGAGAACCGCTGATAAAATACTACAAATCTAGCCAAAGATGTACTCTTTGACAGCCACTGAACTTCTGTGTGCAAAAGTAACTTAATAAAAATCTTCATTATTGTCCTGGCAAAGCTGCCGAAACATTCTATCATTTTTTGCATTGGATTTGATCTTGTTTACCGCTCGAATTATTATAGTTAATGATGAATGGAGACTTGTACTTAGATGTTTTCCTACAAGATGTTGTCTGTGCGCCACACAATGAATACATAAAACATTTGGCACTTCCTGCTTCAAATAAGCAACAAATCCACGATAGCGAACTACCATTGATGGTGCTCCATCAGTAGCACATGCAACAATATTATTCAAAGGAATATTATTTTTTGTAAAGTATGTTCTCACAGTATTAAGTATAGATAATCCTTTTGTATCTGTGATGAGATTTATTGCGAGTAGCATTTCTTCTCATAATATATTGTTTTCATCAAAATAGCGTACACATGACATCAATAAAGCATCATTATCTTGCAATGGTAGATTCATCCAATTGCATGGAAAATGAAGGGTTTTGGAGAATACTTATAAGTTTGTTTTCAACATTAACTGCCATTTCATCAATTCATTGCTTTACTGTGCTATTGCTTAGGGGCAATATTTTTAAAATTTGAGGTATATCCTGATGCATTACTGTTGAGATAAATTCTTTTATAGAGGATATTATTACAGTTTCTCCAATATTATAGCTTTTACCACTTTTTGCAATTATTTGTGAAATGCGATAAGTGGCAATTAATCCATCTTTGTTTGTTGTATGTTGTTTCTTAAATGATGCAACGATAGTTGAACGATTTTGAAATTTTTTATGTATTTCCTGAAAATATTCAGTGGGCTTGTCTTTGTCATTTGGATGCTTTGTAGAAAGATGTTCTTGCAATTGACTTGGCTTCATTGCCTCATTGGATAATGTTTTATGGCACAATAAACACATTGAATGTTGTTTATTTGCAACAGATTCTATGAAACCCATCTTCAGATACTCTGGTGAATAGCTGCGTGCGTATTTTTTTTGAGACATGGGCTCACGATATTTCACAATATTTTGTTTGAAGCTGTCAGCATGTGCTTGCTCTCTGAAATCTAACTACGTAACAATTTAGCTTCGCTTACCTAACATGAACAAAACTTATGCGCTTGAAGTCTGTTGCGTGGTTGCGATGTTACAAGTGTCGTGGTTGAGCGAGAGTTTGTTCAGATGAGAATAAGTAGTGAGTATCCATGATTGTGTGTTTTATAAAATTTTATGTAGCGGATGTTGGCCAGTGGCATCACTTCTTTGCGATCGGGGTGAAGTAGCGAGACATAGGCTAGTTTTGGCAGTCCAGAGGGGTGTTCCTAGAATGTCACCTTATTACCCCAAAATCCGGGAATCAAGATGGAAGTATGAGTTAATTGGTGTCTTCATTGTCCGGCAGTATCTGTTATAGAAAGAAGCATCGAACCATGGAGTTCTTTGTCTATGGGGTAATAAAGCGACGAACTGCTAGTTTTTGGGTGACAATAGTGGTCATAAACTGCCCACCAGATTGGGCAGTGGGTGAGGACCTGGGGTTAAGTACCTGGCCGCTCGCAGATGCGGGCCAGATGGTTGCAGAAGAGGTCGGGTGCAGTCCCAATATAAATGCCCTGTAACAGAGTCTGACCGCTGTCCTGATCTTGACTGGTCAACAGTTAGTCGATCAGTAGGTAATCGCAGCGTCGTTTGGTTGCTCTGCTACCACCCACCATGAAAGCTGGAACTCCCACTAGTGGGCAGTAGGGGCCAGGTTGACTACCACTGGTCTAGACTAAAGGAAGCTTGGGGGTGCTTAGAGGGAGTGCCCTTTTAAAGTGTTCCACAGTTACATCTGTGAACAGGAGACAAAAAAAGAGAGACAGAATAAAAAGAGCAAATGAGAGAAACGGAAACTTAATTTAGATCTGTGGTGGCAAGCAGGGTTCTGGTGGCCGTGGATGTCCTGACTCGGGGTAGAACCTGTTTGTGGTGACATACCCAGCCTCACAAAAGAGAACATCCCTCTGTAGGATGTGCAGGCTGCACCGTGCTTCACATTTGGTTCATCTTTCTGGTAAATTGACATGCTGTCATTGAAAAGGAATGGATATTTTTCAGGAGAGGTTGGGTGGTGATTGAATGAATGGGGTTGCATGTGGGAGCATCAGGGATCAGAAGGGGGGCCCTGTCCACAAGCAGCTGTCATTGACTGGGAGCACAGTATGGCTTGTGCCTTTTCAAGACAATCGTCCCATCACTGAAGTGTTCCATAGGCATCCTCTTCTTTATAGTGAGAGGAGAATGGCCCAAACAATCCCCAGATAGAACTATACTATGAGTGACATTTCAGAGCAAGTGAGTAGCAGAGCTTCAGATAGTGCTATGTCACTATCCTGTGATTTGGAGGGCTCCATAAAAAGATTTGACATTTGTAAAAATAAAACACAACCTCAGCAGTGACACCAGGTCAGGCCTTTTATAAGTGCTTAAGTTTATCAAACTGTAGCCAAATAAAAATAAAATTTTCTCATATTTTGATTTTTCCAGGAAAAAGGGGGCCAATAGATAGAAAGTTCAAGTTAAGAAATATTCAGTAGAGTATTTCAGATGAGGAAGGGAAGGGAAGTCAAATTAAAGTTGCTTCCAAATAGTATCTGTACGTATTGACTGGCATACAAAGGGAAAACACACGTAGGTAAAAAGACATTTAAGATGACAGAAGGAAGTTCTCTCCATGGTAGGTAATGAGACAACTGTGTTGAAAACTCTTCTTAATCTGATTTAAAAAGTTTAAAATTAGATGTATTGGGGTGACGTCAGTTAGTAAGATTGTATTGATTTCCAGTGTATAATTCAATAGTATATTTCTTATGGCTGAGTAGTATTCCATAGTATATATGTACCAAAGCTTTTTAATCCACTCGTCCTCTGACGGACACTTGGGTTGTTTCCAGATCTTCACTATTGTGAACAATAGTCCATCATCTGTATATTGCATTGTGTTCACCACTCAAAGTTAAGTCTCCTTCTGTCACCGCATATTCGGCTCCCTCTTCTACCCCTTCCCTCTGGGAACCACCATACTGTTGTCTGTCTATGAGTTTTTGTTTTGTTTATATGATTGTTACTTTCTGTTTTATATTCTACATATGGGTGAAATCATATGGTTCTTGATGATTGGATAAAGATGTGGTACATATATACAATAGAATTCTACTCAGCCATAAGAAAAGATGAAATATTGTTATTTGTGACATGGATGGATCTTGAGAATATCATGCTAAGTGAAATAAGTCAGGCAGAAAAAGTAAAGTTAATCTGATTTTTAAAAAAGGAAGGAATTAGATGAAGATTCAGGGGTAGACAGAGCCTTGTAAATGACCACAACGGATAGTATTTGGGGCCTTACAAGAAGACTTAAGGGGATTTGAAGAAGAGAATATATCATAATAAAGAAAGAGACAGTAGATTTCAATTAAATAAGATCTGTATTGACAGAAATCTAAGTCAGTACGTGTTTATGAAGGTCCTAATCTGTGTCAGCATATTTCTGAGCAATTTGGAACATACAGAAAGGGAAAAACAGATTTGGTGCACATACTTCACATCAAACAGCCTTATCCCAGCACTTAACTGTAAGGAAGCCAGAAGGCCCAGGCTATGGCCGGCTTATCTTTAATTCCTCAGTACATCCAGTTTACAGAGGGCCATGGCAGGCCCCCCAGAAATGTTTACTAACCTTGGTCTTGGGAAGAACACAAAGCAGTAGTGGATTGTGTGAGAAAGACCAAGTGACATAGAAAGGGGGTGAAAAAGAGAGATGACTGTAGGTGAGTGCAGTTAAAAGCGATAAGCTCTATAATGGAGTGAATTCAACCAGTTCTGCGGTTGGGAAGGAGCAAGAGGTCCCAGGTAATAGAGTCAGAAAGAGAGGCTGGAAAGGAGAGAGAAATCCTGTAGAATTTCCCAAATTGTGGATTTTGCTTATTGAATCCCCAGGGTGTTTTTAACATATTTATTTATTTTGATATTATCTTATCAAAAATACCATGAATCCCCATGGTATTTTTAACATATTCCTCTGTCCCCTGTATTTCTTGTAAGGTAGATCTAAAAGATTTATTAGATTCAGGTTTGCCATATTTGGCAAGAATACTTCAGAGGGGGCCCTGGCTGGTTGGCTCAGTGGGTGCAGTGTCAGCCTGGTGTGCAGACATCCTGGGTTCAATCCCTAGTCAGGGCACACATGAGAACCTACCATTAACTTCTCTTCCACTCCCTCTCCCCTTTCTCTCCTCTTCCCTTCCCCTAGCCAGTGGCTCGACTGATTTGAGCATCAGCCCTGGGTGCTGAGGATAGCTCAATTGATTTGAGCACCGTGGGGAGATGCGAGTTGGATTCTGGTCTGGGTGCATGCGGAAGTATTTCACTATCTCCCCTCCTCTCACTTAAAAAATACTTCAGAGGGAGTGTTGTGTACAGTACTTCCTAATGTTCATGCCAAAATTTCTCATATCCACCTTACTTGCCTTTCAGTGCTTAAGTTCTTGTAGCTTCTGTACGCATTGTGAAAATCTCCCAACTAAATAAACAAGGAAGTGCTGAGGTTTTTAACTGGGAATTCAGTGGATAGACTTCAGGCAGTTAGTAAAATCTCTAAAACTGTACACAACATTTTCTCTGCATGTTTATATATTCACTCTTCTGAGGGGAGGTTACAAGCTTTCATTAACTTTTCGAAGAAGTATATACATTGAAAAAGTTAGTATTCAATATTGTAAAACTTTAAGGGTTCCTTTTCTCTCTTGACTTCCAGTTACCAATAGAACGATTAGGGTTTTCATATTTTATAGTGACATACTATTAGACTTTGACCCTATGTATCATCTGTCTCATACCCATCATTTTATAGGCAGACACATGGCCAGGTGATGGTGGAGCTAGGCCTGGCAGTGGAAGTCCATAGTATTGTTGTAGAGCTCCTTATTCTCTCTGTTATTCATTTTAAAGCCATAGAGATGATGCTTCAGGTTCTCTTAAGTTTTTGCAGTTGTGGGATATTGATCCATGCTCCTGTTCATTTACAAATGACTGGCTATGTTTCAGATGTTTCTATTACTTTTTTATCCTTCCCCCAAACTCTGCATTTTGTCTCTGACTGCATTGTTGGCTAAAGTCCATCGCCACAAATCATTAGAGTTAAAATCCTCTAATTTAATTCACTTAATTATATATTTTATTGAGAGTTTACTCTGGTGGTGCTCTGATTCTGTAATTAGATTAATAAGGCAGAGTTCTGGCCTTCAGCAATCTTTCAGTCTGTGGATATAGGGTTCTGTTCTGTTTCTTTGCAGATTCAGTACTCTGCCAGCTGACACACCTTATTCAGCCAGGGTCGGTTCCCGGGTGCTTAGCAGCAGTCGCTGGCCTCCACCTATTTGCACTTTGAATTCAGGTGCCGGTTCTCAGGCCGACATGGCAATTTAGATTGTCACCAAGGAAGAAAGCCTCATTTTCCTGGTTGTCAGGATCTTTCTACCTGGTGGTGATGAAGTCATCGTCATTTGAGTGACATATTTATCATTCAGTACTTGAATGTGAGGCTTGGAAAGAATGTGTCGGCCTTTCCCACGATACTGGGAGTTGAATTTCGTTTACCATTATCACCTTACAAAGAGAAAGGTTCATGTCCTCCCCTTTTCCAGTTTCCTCTTCCATCTGACACTAAACCTTTTCTGAGAAGGTACATGTTGCAGGCAGGAAATGGCTTTGAAAGGAGTGCCAGGCCAGTCTGGTTTTAGAAAAGATACTTTTAGTCCCTTTTGCGCTACCTTTGGCACACCGCCAAGGTCTGTTGGGGTGACTTTGTTCATTCAAGGCTACGGAAGGAAAACAATCCTCACTCGTGGGCAGGGAGTGCGAGTGCGAGACTGAAATGATAGCACTCTTTTTTCCTCCTTATTATTATCTTAATCCGAAGAACATGGTAGGTAATCACATAAATCCCTTATGCAAGGACTGTTGTCATGGGTAATCCTTGACGTAACAGCACATTAGCTTTAGTAATCACTGGATGTTGATTTCTTTTGCCATTTAAGGAGTCATTTTGACTAACTGGTTTACTGAGATGTCATCTCATGCAATTTACTGAATTTCTGTCCCGGTAGGTTTTACCTTTAGCCCAGTGTGGTTCATGTGGCGTTGGGGTCAGTGAATGGGAAGGTCCTTGTCCTCCAGGAGTCTTCCCCACTTGACCGTTTTTGGTGCCTGAAATTCAACCATTTATTTGCTTGGTTCACCAAAATATTGCTTCCTACTTAAAAAAAAAAATTGTTCACTTTTTCATTCATTCATTCATTCATTCATTCATTCATTTGTTCAAATATCTATTGAATACCTAATTGTCATGACTGGAGCATAGAGCAAGGGGGAAAGCAGTATGAGATAAAGCTGGTGTTGCTCTCAGGTGCAGGGACGTTCTAGGCTTTCTCAACTCTGCTAAGTATTTTGACCTTCAATGTAAGAGTCACAGAAGACCACAGAAAGATTTTAAGCAGGGGATTGCTGTGCCATGATCAGATTTGTGTTTTAAAAAGATAACCCTGGCTCCCTTGTGGAGAATGCATGAGAGAAAGAGTAAACATGTGGGGTTTAGATGGGAGGTTATCACACCTATACAGATGAGAGACGATGGTGGTTTATTTATTACTTTTTGTAGAAGAATGATTTGGTGAAGTATACAGGGATATTAGAGAAATAGCATAGCATTAGTTTTCTGTCAAGAAAAAGAAGACATGTAATTAAGTTTATTACTGAGTTTTATGGCATCTGTAGTATGTATTTGTGGCAATTGTCTGTCCTACAGGATTATGCCATAAACTGTGTTTCTTATGCTATCTTAAACTGTGCGTGTTTGATACATATCCTAATGCATATATGCATTTAGACAGGAAGTAGAGTAGTCATAAATATTGCTAAAGAATTCTTTTGTTTAGGCTCTTAACTTGTTTTATGGACAAGTAACTTCTATGATGGATTCTGTTTTATACATGAAAGAATTAAAACAGTGAAAGGAAAAAGACTTGCCTGAGATTGTCCAGCAAGTCAATAGCAGAGGTGCTATGGAACCCAGCCCCTAAATAATATTGGCTTTATATTTTATCCATGGGTTTATGGTGACTTATTGTGTATTTACAGTATTTTTGCAGATTTATTTCTAGGTTGCTCCTTTCTATATTTGTGTGTGATGCTCTTCTTACCTATTTTCCTGTTAATTACTCTCTCTTAATTAGGGAATAAATTCTTGCAAAGTGTATATTGGTTAAAAAAGGAAGAGAAAGTTTGCATGATGGTTAAAAGTGCAGGATCTCAAATCACACAGTCCTGACTTTGAATCTTTGCTCTGACACTAACTATCCATGAGACTCTGGTAAGTTTTGAACATCTCATGCCTCAGTTTCTGCATTGGTAAAATACGTAGTTGTGCAGAAAATGCTCATAGAGAACACTAAACACTTTGGCACTTTGGAAGTACTCGATTAATGGTAAGTGTTGTTATGGTTGCTATAGAAAGATGGCCCCCAGAAATTATGGACTCTGTTTACATTTTCAAACTATTAGTTAAGGTATAAGTCTTAATATAATATATACTATCTTTACATCAGCCCTGAGGCTTGAAGTACACCATGCAAACTTGATTGGTTGGTAGATTTAAATATTCATGACTTTGTTATGTATGCATCAATCTCCAGTTTTAGTCTTGGTGTTTTGTGGAGATAATGCATGAGATATCTCTTTCTCTCTCTCATTTTCTTTTAGTTTAATTGTAGACAAGTACGGTAGGCAGAATAATGGCCTCCCAAAGATGTCCATCTCTTATATAGAACCTGTGAATATGTATGTTACATAGAATTAAGATCGCTAATCCTTAAAGATCCTTAAAATAGGGAGGTTAGTTGGAATTTTTCAGATGGATCCAATATAATCACAAGTGTCTTTTAAAGTGGAAGAAAAGTAGAAGAATCAGTCAGTGTCAGAGAGGGAGATGGATAAAGGCGGAACTCAGAGTGATGAGATTACTGGTTTGGAGATGGAAGGGGAACATAAGCCAAGGAGTGTGGCCAGCTCCCGGAAGCTGGGAAAGGCAGGGAAACAGAGTCTCCCCTAGGACCTCCAGGAAAGAACTCAGCTCTGCTGACACGTGATGGTAGCCTAGTGAGACTCATGTCAGACTTATGAAATAGAGAACTGTAAGGTAATAAACGTGTTTTTTTTTTAAGTGAAAAATTTTAAATTTATTTATTTATTCATTTTAGAGAGGAGAGGGAGGGAGAGAGAGAGAGAGAGAGAGAGAGAGAGAGAGAGAGAGAGAGAGAAGGGGGGGAGGAGCTGGAAGCATCAACTCCCATATGTGCCTTGACCAGGCAAGCCCAGGGTTTTGAACCGGCGACCTCAGCATTTCCAGGTCAACGCTTTATCCACTGCGCCACCACAGGTCAGGCTAAACGTGTTGTTTTGAGCCATCCAATTTACAGTAATTTGTTACAGTAAAAATAGAAAATTAATATAGCAAGTGTCTGTGTGTGACATAAAAATCGGAGCTTTAATGATTGATTTTTTTTTTTTTTTTTGCTGCAGGTTAAATTATGGTGGATAGAGGACTTGTCTATGTCATCTAAAAATAATTTACATGGATTCAATACGGGTTTTATTAGCATAACAGCACAGATGGTTCTTGGATTATATTTTATAAAACCTACATTAGTCCAATTGCAGGCAGATATTTTTTCTTATTTGCAAGTTGATTTATATAATATACTTTGCAAAATTGTAGGTTTTTATTAAAGAGTATAAAATCAAAGTTTTTCCTGAAGATCCAGGGCAAATAGTCATCCTAGTTAGGGCAGATGTGAATACTTGTCTTTTATTTATGACCCAATCCTCTCTCTCTCCTGAGCTAATCCTCTGTCTACAGCTCTTAAACTCCTCTATGGACCTTCCTCTCAGGTAGAGCTACCTGAACCATGGGTTTCTCCATCACTAATTGCTGTTTGCCACATAGGCTTCATATCGTTCTTATGAAGAGATGGTGCTATAACTAGGACAGTGGACATGATGCCTGCACTCTAGTCCCACTGAACTAGATTCTGCTCTATTTGGGTGAGCTTCAAATGACCTCTCAGTTTATCTCAGGTTGGTGACCACAAGAGGATACCTATTTTCTCTCTTCCTCTTTCTTATTTTGTCTGTTTCCCCCTGAATTCACAGACATCAGCATCCTCTACTTTTATTGTGTAAACAGAATATATATGATTTCACTTCTGACTATGACACCCAAACATTTTGTAGCCTGTATGCAAAGGCATCAGGAGTGTAGGGGATGCTTCCCATATCCTATCCTATGGCCCTTTTTCTTGTTAATCTCATGATGTAGCAAAACCAGAAAGTCCCCCGCTTCAGCAACCCATGACTGCTGATGCAGCCACACAGTATCTGTTGGAAACATGGATACCTGGCAGCTTTTGTTGTGACCCTGTGCTCACCATGAATCTGAACAGGATTAAAAATGAGGCCTATGCTTTTCTGATGCTTCTCCAATCGAGACCCCTTGGTTTTATGTCTAGTGGAGCTGAGCCATTCTGTGCTAGTCTTCAAACACTGAACTTCACATGACCCAACAACCTAATGTCTGTGGTTAGAATGTGATGACAAGGAGATGACATTTCGTCAGGCCACCTGGTCTCTGAGGTAGAGCTTCATAGGGTGATCTTCCTCTGCATAGTCACTGTGGCTCAGGTCTGTTCTTAGGCTGGTGGGTTCAAAAACATCATTGTTATTCATGCACCCCGAATCAAAGGGGATCCTCAGGAGCCAACTCTCAGTAACTTCACTCTTAAGTGCCAGATGAATGAGCCAGGATGCAAACTTCCCAATTTAACACTGAGAGATGATCCGTCCTGCAACCATAAAGTTTCCATATGCCAATTGGAGCACCTTTGTTGTTGTATCTGAGTATTAGAGGAGCCAAATCATGGTATGATTGTTGTTTGGCAAAAATGGCACCAAAGGAGAATGAGGCCTGAGGAACGCCCCGACTCTCCCTGTGCTAATGCAATTGTGTTCAGCATCTCTGCTTCCTGGACTGGGCTGGATTCAACTCTGTGGAGTTGCTTTTAGGGCTCACTTTCTTCTGAACTCCATGACAAAAAAAAATGACTTCTTTAATTATTTACCCCTTTGATTGGGCTACAGATATACTGTCAAACTTAACTGATTGAGACCAGGGAATATGGAAGACATGAATATGTGCAAATTTTGACATTACCATTTTACTAACTGTGATGCTGAGCAAGTTAGTTAACTTCTGGAAGCTTTGGTTCACTTATTAGTAAAGTGGGAATAATGCTAGTATTATAGGGTTGTTGTGAGGATTGAATGAGATAAGTCATGTAAATCACTTAGCACTCTATCTGAGACATAATAGTCAATTAATCTTTAATTGAATAGGAGAAACATTACTCTTTCTACTTGTTGGCCCTAGAAGGTACTACAGTTTCTGCACATATCTAATCACTTTGAGTGTGTTTTGGCTGTACTCTGTTAACTTTGAGAGCATTCTTGCTGCTTTCCCCACGGAGCTCACCCCCTGACTCCAGGGAACACTGGGACCACGAGAGACAAGGGCAACAGGTATTGTACTAGAAAAAGGGCCACCAGTCCTGTCTGAGAAGAAGGGCCGCAAATGCTATCAGAACTGTTCTTTCATTTTTCTCCACAAAAGTGATCTTGTTTGAAGGGCTGGCTTCAGATTCTTCTCACTCCGCCTCCTGTGCCATCTTCACCCTACTGGCTGCTGAAGAGTGTGCAGGTTGATATATTATGGGGAGGTATTTTGCAACTGAGTTCCATACCATTCTAGAAAATAGAAGAGTTGGGCCTACATGGTAGGTAGTTATTTCACTATGTATATGTATATGTATATGTATATGTATATGTACATGTATATATATGTATATGTATTTCAAAGATACCTTAAGTATATATATTTTTTACTTAAAAATAAGTAATAAAATAAATAAATGTTCTATCCTTAATGTAGTGCTTTAATTAGTTATTATGATGGCTTTATGTGATTGTGCTATTGTCATCTTGAATGAAATACTTTGTTAGCTCAAGTGTGACTGTTTTGTCAGTGGAATGTCAGCCTCTCAAAGCAGCACAATGAAATCATGCTTGCAGTCTTACCGGGTGCCAGGCATGCTCTAAGAGCTTTGCATGCATTAATTAACATCATTATCTCAGCTTTATGAAGTAGATGCTGTTTATAGGCCCATTTTAAAGATGAGGAAGTAGAGATAGAGAGGTTAAGTAACTTGCCCAAGATCTCCCACCAAGAAGTGGCAGGGCTGGGGACCAGGCCCCGCTGGTCTAGCTTATGTATCTGTTCTTACTCCGCATGAGATTTTGCTTCTTGACCAGAGATGGCCACTGTTCTCTTCTGGCTCTTCCTAACGCTGTAGTAGGGGCCACTTGTTCTGAGTTTTCATCCTAGTCTTTTCTCCCTCAAGTTATAGAGTCCTCTTAAGTGGGTTGTAATTTTTATTTGCTTTTCACTATGAGACTTCTCTCTGTACCCACAAAAGTTATGCTGGGGGAAGGATGGGAAGGGGACAGTTTCTTGGAGAGTGGCAGTAATTTTTTCTGGTGGGTCAGTGGAAAATGAGCTGACAAACACTTATCCCCCATTGAAGTGCAGAGAGAAGGCCTTGCTACTCGTGTATACAGGTGGGGATCAACAGTTCTGTACAACCACCCAGGGGGATTTGGAGAAATTCAGCCCAAAGTGTGGTCTCTCCCCAGGTCTTCTGGGTCAGTAGAATTATGTTGCTTTTCCAGTGGCCGTAGCTATCAAGTAGGTAAGGTCCAGTCCTCTCCAGGGTAACTCTCAAGCACCTGCTAAGCCCACTGGACTGCCATAAGAAAATGTAATGTCACCCTGGCTGGTTGGCTCAGCAGTAGAGCGTCGGCCTGGCGTGCGGGGGACCCGGGTTCAATTCCCAGCCAGGGCACATAGGAGAAGCGCCCATTTGCTTCTCCACCCCCCCTCCTTCCTCTCTGTCTCTCTCTTCCCCTCCCGCAGCCAAGGCTCCATTGGAGCAAAGATGGCCCAGGCGCTGGGGATGGCTCCTTGGCCTCTGCCCCAGGTGCTAGAGGGCTTTGGTCGTGGCAGAGCGACGCCCCAGAGGGGCAGAGCATTGCCCCCTGGTGGGCAGAGCGTAGCCCCTGGTGGGCGTGCCGGGTGGATCCTGGTCGGGTGCATGCGGGAGTCTGTCTGACTGTCTCTCCCCGTTTCCAGCTTCAGAAAAATACCAAAAAAAAAAAAAAAAAAAAAAAAAAAAAAAGATGTAATGTCAGAGATTTTTGCTTCTGGCTTAGAAGAAAGACATCTTAATTTAAAAAAAATTTTTTTTTCCCTTTTTCTAGAGAAGGACACAGAGAAGGGAGGGAGCCCCAAACCTGCTCTCTTTCTAGGAAATCTAAGAGAATCTTTAGGCTCAGTGTTTTCTCCAGGTGCCAGGAATATGTCCACTTTGACTATTATGTTGTCCCAGATGAAGAAGGAGGAGAGAGATGGAGAGACTGAGACTGAGATGGAGAGAGCAGGGTAGGAAGGGAAGGGAAGGAAGAAAGAGAAGGAGGACCAAGAAAATGTGGTCAGACACTTTGCTGCTGGTAACACCTTAGTTGGGATATTTAGAAACATTGGCATATTACATATTTTCTTACGTGTGTATAAGTGGTGGCCTGTGGCTCAAAAACATCACCTAATAAAACCCCCTCCAAATATGGTGCTCCACCTGAAATGATAATTCAATTAAATAAATCTTTTCAGTGTTGCCAAATAAGGTTGTTCCCATTTGAACTGGGTGCGTGGGTTGTTCCCATGAAGCTTGTGAATCATGCATGAACACACGGACCAGATAGTTCCAGTCAGCCAAACAGCCAAAGGAGTCATCTCCTGTAGCAGACTCTTGATTGTTGTGTTAAAACAATGCATTCCAGACTTGCTTGCATTGATACTAGCCCATAGCACTAGCCCATAGCACTGGGTCATGGATGCTGCCTCAGCCTGGAAATTCTTTCCGGCATGGACGGCACTGTTCCCTTCTCTTCTGGGACACTTTCTTTTTTTCCTGAAATTTCATCTTTCTTCCTCCCTCTCATCTGGAGAGCACGTTTTCTTTTAAAATGGATTTTTATTATTAAACATTTTATTTTAAATCAAAACAGACAGAATTAAGATAAACCTACTCAGGCAATGAGTACGATACTTTTCTCCATTGTTTGATACATGGAGATTATGGAAATTAGTAAAAATAACAACAACATACAGTCATTAGCAGCTAATTGCCTTTAAAAGACACCAGAGAAAGAGAGGGAGTTGGAGGGTGTTATTTCTTGTGTCATTCCTCATTTACAGATGTAGAAGACTAGACACAATGAGGTGAATAACTTAGGGATTGTGAGAGAAACTGAAGATGTTAGATCAGAAAGATCTCTGGTGAGTACCTAGAATCTAAACTGAGAAGTCAAATGATGCTGCTAAGAACTCGAATCACTGCCTTGTGGTCCAGGGCTGTTTCCATCAGACCCAGCTCTACCCCTGTTTACTATAGATGTGATGGGGAATGAGAAGTAGGAGAGAGCACTAGATTCTCTCACTAACTGTAGTTGTGGACCTTTTCCACTTGGCCCCAGTTTTTCATCTTTGATATTAAAAAGGTTATTAGATGCCATCAAAATACCATTCTAACTTTCAAAGAGATATTAGCACACCCATGTTCAGTGTGGCACTATTCATAACAGCTAAGCGGTAGAAACAACCAGTTGTCCACTGATGGATGAATGGATAAAAAAGAATGTGATATGAACCTGACCTGTGGAGGCGCAGTGGATAAAGCGTCGACCTGGAAATGCTGAGGTCGCCGGTTCAAAACCCTGGGCTTGCCTGGTCAAGGCATATATGGGAGTTGATGCTTCCAGCTCCTCCCCCCTTCTCTCGCTCTGTCTCTCCCTCTCCTCTCTAAAATGAATAAATAAATAAAAATTAAAAAAAAAAGAATGTGATAAGGGGGAAAGGGGTCAAAAGGTAAAAAAAAAAAATTTTTTTTTTAATTAAAAAAATAGAGGGTCCAGGCCCTGGCCAGGTAGCTCAGTTGGTTAGGGCGTTGTCCTGATATGCCAGCATCGCAGGTTCAGTTTCCGGCCAGGGCACGTACAAGAATCAATGATATATAAATAAAGTGGAACAGTAAAAAAAAAAAAAAAAAGAGAGAAATTCCTTTACTTCCATTTTTTTGTGGAATGTTGAAATTTTCATTAAAAAAGAGTATGACATTGATACACACACGCATGCAATGAGATAGTATTCAGTATTGAAAAAGCAATAAATCTTGCAATGTGACAACATGGATGAACATCGAGGACATTATGCTAAGTGGAATAAGTCAATCACAGAAGACAGTAATGCATGATTTCACTTATATGAAGTATCTAAAAACAGACAAACTCACAGAAACAAAGAAGGGGGGGTGGCTGCCAGGGGCCGGGAGGGGAAAGGAAGTGATGCTAATCAGGGGTATCAAGTTTCCGTTATGCAAAGTTAGTAAGTTCTAGAGACCTGCTGTGCAGCCTTGTGACTATAGATAAAAATGCTGTTTCTGTACCTGGAGACTGATAATATAATGTATCAGGCACTTGTTTGACCTTGCTAAGGAGAACAAAGAACTTAAAATTCAGACTTACTGGTACTTTTGTGTGGCATTGGGCAAATCATTTAACTTCCCTATTAGTTTCCTTATCTTTTAAATAGGAATATTAATAGTAGCTACTTCATTGTGGTGTTGTGAGGATTAAATGAGTTAGTAATACTTAATAATTTATTGATTAACCTAATCCGCTTTATAAACAGGTGAAAAGACATGTAGGGGAGGAATTGTCTGCAAGTGTGTTCATCTCGCAAGTTAATGTCAGAACCTAAAAGAACCTCAAAAAGTTATCACGTCATCCAGATCTTTAAAACAAATGGCACTTGTCAATTAGAAAGCAGTGGCTTTTAGTTGGGCACACATACTCTAGCTGAGAATTTTGTCAAAATGATGACATATTTCCATTTATGACAACATGAATGGACCTTGAGAACATACTATGTGAAATAAGGACAGTAAATCAGGAAAAGCTAAGAACTATGTATATGATTTCTCACATAGGTGGGATATAAAACTGAGATGCATAGACACAGATAAAAGTGAAACGGTTACCAAGGGGAAGGGGAATAAAGAGGGACAAATAGGGGTCGGGGGCACAGCTAATGGGTGAGAGACAAAGGGAAGAGAGAATGATGGTTACCCCTGTGTTTGAAGGGGTTCCAGCCAGCTCTCATATGAAGGTGGGGGCAACATGAAAAAAGAGAAAACAGTCACTCCACTAAGTGTAATTAAAAAAATAAAAGACAAAATGTAGAGAAAAATATATCTCCTTGTTTGAAAATACAAATGGGTATTGATAACTCTTCTTTCGGGATGGCTCTAGCAAAAAAAAACTCCATTTCGCTCCATGGAGTCAGTACTTTGTATGACTGTGTCTTACTAGGACTTCCTAGACCTGGAGAAAGAAATCTGGCCTCCAAGCGACCTTCCAGGACTATAGGACTCACAGACTCCTTGGTTTCAAGCATCTGTCATTTGGCCTAGTGGATAAGAGCATGAGATAAGGGGTCAGAGAGGTCTGGGTTGAATCCTGGCTCTGCCACTTTTTAGCTCTTGGAAAGCCACTTACTCTGTCTGAGATTTAATTTCATCTTACAGAGTGAGGAGATGTTACAAAGAGCTGCCTTGTCGGGCTGTGCTGAGGATGAGAGGCTGTGCGTGTGAGGGACACAGCACAGGGCCTGGTCCAGGGAGAGCACTCAGCACACTGCAGCTAATATTATTGTTATTTTACACTGCTGCTAATATTACTGTTGCTATTATTATTATTATTAATAGTAGTAGTAGCAGTAATGGTATTATTGTCCTCTACAGCACTGTCTCCCAAAAGGGCTCACACAGGTCCTACATTTATATTAATAATGGCAATATTGATAAAAATAACTAACATGTATCGAATATGTTCTGTATTTTACATGCTTTAGTTGATTTAATTCTTACAATGATCTGATGGTAGGTATTATTGATGTCCCCGTTTCACAGATGGGGAAGTCATGTTCAGAAAGTTTCAGTAACCTGCTTGAGGTCTCGCAGTGAAGAAGCAGTGTTGGGATTTGAACTCAGGGTTCAGAGACCATGCTGTAACCTGACTTATAGTTGTCTTTTGAGCTGTGCTAAAATTATACTTCTATTGAATCCTCCCTTCCCCTTTCTGTCGCCCCTTTTCTACTGTGGCTGCTGACCTATGCTGAACTGTGTAAAAACAAAACAAAACAAAACAAAAAAAACCCTTTAACTCCTTCCTGGGGTTGCATAGGCTATTGATTTAGCTTCCTGGTAAAAATCCAGACTCCTTATTGCTTTTAAAAGGTTCGATCACTCACATACAAGGTCCAGCAGATGGTTACACTCTTTTACATAGAGAAGACACTTGAAGAATCTGTACACCTGTGTGGTTAACCCCCCTCTTTACGATGCAGTTTGTAATTTATTTTTATCATGGAAGGCATGTGGGATACTTTGCTGAGTGGGAGGCAGATGTCTTATTTTGGGGATAAATTGACTATGGCATTGCTGCGTCAGCCTGAGCTTAGTCTAAGTCCAGTGAGATTCCTTAACTCTGAATCTTGTTGGAATCAGAACGCAGAGCAGACTGAGCAGCTGTGATCTGTCACCCGCTGGTTTCCCAGTCGGTATTGACGGTATGTATGAGGCCACCAGGGACCATCACCGGACCAGCACAGAGGAAGGTGGCCTGGAAGGAAACGACAAATGCCTGGTTTTCAGTTTAGGGAATAAACTCCCTTCTGCAGAGCACTTACAATTTACAACCCCCTTTCCCCATTATTATCCCATTTAATCCTTCCAGCCTGCAGGAGGCTGTGCCAAGGTTGTTCTGTCCCTTTTATTCAAGGTCACACACACAGGCTGGGTTGAGACTCTATCCTGGGGTTCTGAGTCCAAGCCCCATTCTCTTTCCACATTTCCACCCTCAGTCTGAGATAGTGTGCGATTAAGTGCTCCCAGGGGTAAGCCTGGGGTTCAGATGCGAGATAGCTTATTGACAGAAAAGGGATCACTCTGAGAGTTCTGCATTCCACTTGCTTAGTGTAGGTTGCTGCTTGTCAGGAGGAAGTGAATTGCTGAGTTGTGAGTTAATGCTTTCGTCTTTGATGTGGGCATCAGTCATCAACTGATACCTGATACATATCCTAAGACTTCAAAAATGCTTTCTAGAGTAGAACTGTGGGCTTGATCCCAGGGGAGCTTGTTCTATTTTTGGCCCCCCCAAGCCAAATATTATTAAAGTGTAAATCCACATGTGTAAATCATGTGGATAATTAAATCCATGGAGAAAGAATTTAATTTGAGATAATAATGACACAGGTCTAGGGCTGTGGCTAAAATCAAAGCTTATATTAAAAAAACAATGTAGTGCTTTTCAGCATAAAAGCAACATTACATAAACAATTTTATTTGATGTTCACAATATCTGTGTGAAGTAGGCAACGGTCCTGATTTAACTACCAAGGGAATTTAATTTGATGAAGGTGAAGTGTTTTGTCCAGGGGCACAATTAGGAAGTGGCAAGTGTAGGACTTCAGGCTTTCGGGCTCTGCGTTCTGCATTTGAGTCAGAATTGTTTACGAAAACCTCTGGAAATACCAAATACCTTTTGTAGGGAATAACTTAGACACCCTGTGAGCCTACTGGGAGAAGCTTTGATAATGTCTGGGACGTAAATGATGCCTTCCCACATTGGGACAGCCTCGTGTTTGCACGCAGCGATCACTCATGATTACTTCCCTCTGGTGGCTATACTGGAGCAGGCATCTAAGTTATATTTTCACAGTCACCCATCACAGGGAGATAGAGGCTCAGGGTTATGCCTGGAGAGTTACAGCTACATGTCCCTTGTAAAACAACCAGACCAAATCCCATTCCCTAAGAATAGAAAGAGAATTAGCAAACATCTAATGAGAGGATCTATGCTATTGCTTCAAAACGCTCTAGATTCACTCCCCACAATTGTTCCTGATTTTTAATGAAAATATTTGGAGAGCCTTAATGGTTCCCAGAGTTTTGGAGAACATGGATATCTTTAAAACTATCTTGGGGCAGATGAAGTACATAAGTATGGGTAACGAGTAATTAAGACAACAGGGTTCAACAGGATTCAGATTCATGAAAATCTATTCAAAGAAACTCAGTATTAAAGATCTTTTTCTCTATTCGTTCTGTTCACATATAAGTTTCTTTCTGTATCCAGAGAGGGAGTTAAGGGAAGGTTGTAGCTTTTCACCTTCATGTACCACAGCCAAAAACAATCCTAGAACTTGTCTGACTGGCTCTAATGAGGAACGTAAGTAAATAAGACCTGAATAAACAAAAGGGAAACCTGCCCATCACTCGTGGGCAGAAATGTAGGTCACCTTCCTGGGCACTTACAAATCAGTGCTCGTTCCTCCGATAAGTGGGAAGTTTGCTTCCAGAGAATGCCAATCATTTTCATGTTGGCAGCAGAGATTTAGAATAAAAGGTATTCTGCCAATGTGGACCCGCTGTAGTAGACAGAAACTAAGTACCTGAGGGGACAGGGGAATTCTTAAACCTTTCTGGCAGGAGCAAGTATTGGCCTCTTTCATGAATGAGGCTCATTTCCGTCACTGTGAGATGTTAGACTCTGGCAGCTCTGATGATGAAGCAAGGCTGCACGTGCTCATGAGAAGAAATGACTTTTCCATTCTTAATCTCCTTGGTGATGGTGCGGATCTTAACCAGTAGTCGGGGCAGGGCTCTGCAGGTGCTGCAGGGCTTGGGGACCCCTCGGGGAGCTGAGGATGATGTGTAAATGGGGGCCGCGCACTCCATGGCTCTGGTCTCACTGGTTGTGCAGATGAAAGACTCACATTTAGTGACACACGGGTTACAGGGAAGTCTAGGAAAAAACCAGAATTTACCTGTGATTGAGGGAAGGCAACAAGGCTGTGGAGAAAAATGGCGGTCGTTAATTTTTCAACACATATGTTATTCAAAACAAATACTTCCAAATGCATATTCCTTCATTTTGTACTGTCATTAAGTGGAGGAACAAGAATCAGAGCAGACCCATGGGGCAGCAGCAAACTAGGTTTAGAAGTATCGGGTTATGTCAGCTTCCATTACAGCCAGTGCCGCAGCGCTGTGGAAGGACACCATGCTAGGAGTCAGGCGGGGAGAGCCCGGCTCTGCTACAGACCAGCTGGTGCCCTCAGATGCCAGGCAGCCCTCTTGACTTGAGTTTTTCATGTGCAGAATAGCTATAATGGGAACTAAGCTTACCAGGTCAACAGCGATAAGGGACAAGTTGAAGGGCTTATTATCTGAAGGAAGGAAGTTAGTCAGATACTTTTCTTATCAGAGTTACTCAGTTCTACCGGTGGCCTGGACCCCTTCTAGGGAAGAGTTCTCAGTGCTTCATCAGAAAGCCCCAGGGTAGTGTTTGCAAATGAATAAGCTTTAGAAAATTGGAGTTAGAAGCAGTAAGAACTCTTTTTGTCACTGGAAGTCCAATGCGCTATCCATTGCGCCACAGAGCCTGCCAAGAACTCTTTTTGGAAAGCATTGTCTGTTTTTTATTTTTCGGGGCCCTTTGTGGCTCCCCAGGGCGGGAGCACTGGTTAACATCGTGCTAGTATAATGTGTTGGTATGCTTCTTACCATTTAAAAACATTACGACTTGTATAAAAGTATGTTGGAACATGCCTATGTACACGACGCTGTTGGCATCATGGGAAAGCGGCTGGACAGGGTGAGGGGGTTCAGCCTGAGCAGCTTCCTCCGAAGGGAGCAGGGCCGTCCTGTTCAATCTCACGGAATCTACTCATCTCAGTGGGGGGAAACCTGTGCGTTGCCAGGAATGTTCATCTTTAAAGAAACTATTTTTGCCCTAGTATTTTTAAAATATCTAAGAGGCTAAAAAAACAATCAAAACAAAAAAAAAAAAAACACTTAAGAACTAACTCGGTGCACTGACTCCTCATAAAGAACTGAGCTCAGCTAGAGTAGGTTACAATTGTAGGTTTCCAAATGGCACAGCTTCAAACCCTTCCATCCAAAGCTCCCCATCACCCCTGAGATCAAAGCACCTGTCGCCCTGTTGTCAGTGGTAGTACGGACAAACGTGTGTATCTTTTTCATAAAGATGTTTTTCCTTTACGTACTTTCTGTCTGAGCTTTCCAGAAGGCTGCAGTACGTGGCAATCTCACACTCCAGCCGGGACTTGACGTCCAGCAGAATCTCGTATTCTTGGTTCTGCCTTTCCAGGGCACATCGGATCCCCGCCAGCTGAGCCTCTAGGTTATCGATCAGACCCTGGATCTGCGCCAGCAGAGCTGTGTAGCGGGCCTCCGTCTCGGCGAGGATGCACTCCTGGGAGTCTCTCTGTACCACGCAGGAGGAAAGTGGGGTTTACAGGGATGACTCCTTTCAGCCCAGGTCACTGTGATCTGTGTCATTTACAACAGTGGTTTCTTTGTGATAGGTACCAATGAATCCTTAAGCCCTCTTATTGTCTCCTAACCAAATAAATCTAAAAACAAAATGATCAACTATGCTAAAGCTTCCTTCTCTTTATCTATTTTTGCTTTGCTTCTCTTTAAGTGCTACTTATCTTATTTTTTCTTCATCACTTGATAATCTTCTACCATACTTTCTACCTATGAAAGAAAAAAAAATATCCCAAACTGTTTCACACCTAGGAATTAAAGACCCATTACCATGGTACGTCAAGAGTATTTCCACCTTGAAAAGGGAGTGAGAAGCAGTTAACCACACCCAATTTCTTCTTTGGATCGATTCTTTTACATATAAAATATGAGAGTTGAAACTTTGATGATTAAAGTTCTTTCCTGCTCTGTCATTCTGTAAGTTTTATGGATAATGGAATTTTAGGTTTTAATAACCTGTTATTTGTAAGATTATCCCAATTTTTATAGATGAGAAAACTGAGGTTCAAGAGGGTAAATGAACTGCCTGCAGACACATGACTAGCTGGTGACAAAACCAGTCTTGGGGCCAGGTCGTCCGAATACCCTTCAGAGTAGGGCATTGATATTTCCTACTTCAGAGAGACAATACAACGGGGCAGCATCTGTTCTAACTTTGGAGCCTGAATTCTGGCTCCGACTCTTATTTCTTTTGTGACTTAATGCCTTAAGATGGTGGTTTTTCAACCTTTTCCACTTGGAGATCGGTGAAAATAGATTTATAAATACCTTGTGAAATAGTTTGTAAAAATGCTTTGTGTAAAATAAAATTCTCTTTTAGTGTTTCCCAAAGTGTATTCATGGATCACTATTGCCATGAGATATTCTTTAAAAAAGGAGTCCACAGTCAAATAAGTTTTGTAATGCTGGATACCACATGTCCCCCTATTAGAGATTCATGGTATGGGTCAGCTGTGAAAAGCCCACAGGAAGGCCTCCTGTTTAACCTTTGTTTAATCCAGGATTTCCCAGGCTTATTTGACCACAGAGTCCTTTTTTGGCCATTGATCCTTTAACAAGCAGAGGAACTATTGATTCAAGGGACACAATTTGGAAAACATTATTGCAGCGCACAAGGTCAGAGGCTGTTGCCACCACACTGTACTAGGCGTGGTCAGTTTGCTGGGTACCATTCGATGCTGGGCCTGTCGTTCAACCTCCAGAGCATTCATGGTTCGTCTCAGTTCGATGATCTCCTTCTGGCAGCACTGCTGCTGTTGAGAGCTGGTCACCACCTGCTGGTTCAGCTCCTCCATCTGAAACATAGTCGAGGACCATGGGTATTATGAAAAAAAACATAACTCTGATTAAAGGGCCCCTGGCAGTGCAATGTCAGCTCATTGGGTTTGACTTTCCTACCCTCCCCACCTGTGTGTTGAACCATTGTTCTACATCTCTGCGGTTCGTCTCCATGATAGACTCATATTGACATCTCATTTCTTGTAGAACCCGATTTAGGTCAACAGAAGGGGCAGCAGTCACTTCAATGTTGAGTCTGTCCCCTAGCTGGCTCTGTAAGGAACTGATTTCCTATGGAAAGAAGAAGAGTATGAAGTCACTCGTTGAGCAGATGTCCCTCCTTGTGCTCTTGTTTCATTCTAACAGCAATAATTTAGCTTAATTACGTCTGAAATTTAGCCCTCAATAAAGGAATGCATGAGTCATACGTTCTTTTGAGATGCTATAAAAAGTCTAAGGCTATTTCAGGTATGACTATATATGTTCAAATATGTGCAACATTAGAAGGAATTGACTGGCAAGATCAGGCGTTTAAAGAATTGAGATTGTTTGCAGGCATTGGTAATGGGTGAAGCTCAGAGAATTGGAATTTGTGAGAGGCCATAACCACTGTGGTGCCAGTATGGCATTGTGCCAGTATTGACTTACACCAGTAATGGCAGGAATCTGTGTAGGGATGTCTACAAAAAGATGGGAAACCTGTGAGGACAATAAAATTGGGTAACTTCTTTCTCCTGGAAAAGCTGGAGAGGGCAATGGAGGCTTCAGATATTGAAGTATAGGCAATTGATTTGAAACATATTGAACCAGCTATTATAACAGTAGGCATTATCAAGGCTAAAAAAGCCGAAGTGTATCTAGAAGGTACATCCTTTGTTAGGTTTAACTCAAAGGATTGATGCTATTTTTGGAGGCTTATCTGGGGCTTTCTCTAACCTCTTCATGGTTGTTTTTGAAGCAAAGAAACTCCTCCTTCAGAGATTGGACTCGTGCCTCCAGGTCAGCTGTGCCCAGGGTCAGTGCATTCAGGATCTGCTGTAGGCCTTTGGCATCTGCCTCAACTAGCTGGCGTAGGGACACCTCAGCTTCATACCTTTATAAATGAGACATGAAGGGAAATACATTAAAATGTAGATAGCAGCCCTGGCCGGTTGGGCCAGTGGTAGAGCATCAGCCCAGCGGGTGGATGTCCCAGGTTTGATTCCCAGTCAGGCACACAGGAGAAGTGACCATCTGCTACTCCACCCCTCCCCATACCCCCTTCTCTCTCTCTCTCTTCTCCTCCCACAGCCATGGCTTGATTGGTTTGAGTGCATTGGCCCAGGCACTGAGGATAGCTTCATGGAGCCTCTGCTTCAGGCACTAAAAATAGCTCAGTTATAAGCATGGCCCCAGATAAGCAGAGCATCAGCCCCAGAGGGGGTTTGCCAGTTGGATCCCAGTCAGAGTGCATGTGGAAGTCCATCTCTCTCCCCTCCTCTCACTTGGAAAAGAAGGAAAAAAAAATGTAGCCGGCGTAAATCAAGCCAAGCACAATTCCTCCTGCATTTTTCTCTGGGCCTCTCATTTACACTATTTCTCTTGTAGGTTTCATTCTCTTTGGAGGTGAAATCATTGATAAACATCACCACTTAATTATTATTCCATGTTAGTTTGCCAGAGTGATGCTCCATTGCTGTTCTTTGAGGTGAGGGAACTTATCCTCCTCCCCTACCCCTAGTGCCAATGCAGTGTAAGTGAAAAGAGCACTGGATTAGGATTTAGAGAGTGTGTATCCAAGTTTTGGCTCTGTCTTGTACTACTAGCTGTGTGCCTTTGTGTAAGTAACCAAACCCCATTAAACCACCATTTTCTTACCTTAAATGGAGTAACAGTATATTTGCCTTACCTATTTTATTGAACTATTGGGCAGGTAATCAGGTGGGTTTATATGTTAAAAACTACAGGTACTGGCCCTGGCCGGTTGGCTCAGTGGTAGAGTGTCGGCCTGGCGTGCAGAAGTCCCGGGTTCGATTCCCGGCCAGGGCACACAGGAGAAGCGCCCATTTGCTTCTCCACCCCTCCCCCTCTCCTTCCTCTCTGTCTCTCTCTTCCCCTCCCGCAGCGAGGCTCCATTGGAGCAAAGATGGCCCGGGCGCTGGGGATGGCTCCTTGGCCTCTGCCCCAGGCGCTAGAGTGGCTCTGGTCGCAACAGAGCGACGCCCCGGAGGGGCAGAGCATCGCCCCCTGGTGGGCAGAGCGTTGCCCCCTGGTGGGCGTGCCGGGTGGATCCCGGTTGGGCGCATGCGGGAGTCTGTCTGACTGTCTCTCCCAGTTTCCAGCTTCAGAAAAAGAAAACAAACAAACAAACAAAAAAAAACTACAGGTACTGTATACATATGAGTGGTTATTAATCTTAATACTAGATTGAATTTGAAGGTCTTTTCTGGGCTAGTACCATCATGGTATGGGCAAGAGGGTTAGTAGACTTGTAAATAATCTTATTGGGAACATTTAGCACCCGATGCAAGGCAAATTCTGTCCTGCACGACAGTGTTGAACAGGCTTACTTGGCTCTCAAGTCATCAGCAGCCAGTTTGGTGTTGTCAATTTGTGAGACCAGCCTGGAATTCTCAGCCTTGGTACATAAGATCTAGAATTAAGAAGTTGTACACACAAATGAGACAAACACCAAGACCTCTTCCTTAAAAACCAAGGGGCTGTTGTGTATTTCAGTTAGCCGGGGAAGATGAATTAGGCTTTTCATAGCGATGCTTAGGAAGTTTGGGCAACTTTGGAAAATCAGAGTTTTTGTTATTTTCTTAAAATTTAAGCAAAAATTACTTTAATAAAAACTTGTGTAGATGTTTTACCATTAAAATATAAATTCCAACTAAATTTGTGTAACATACTATGATCCACTAGAATGTAAATGCCACGCGGGCAGGAACATTTCAGTTCAACAGTATGTGCCTAGAGCCTAGAATGATGTCTGGTGCCTTGGAAATGATGTCTGGTGCTCAGTAAATATTTGTTAAACTAACAAAACAGGATAAATCCAGCACACATAGCAGCAGGATATCACTCTGAATAGAAAAGTTAACTTTGATGAGGGAAGAACTACTTGGGATGGGAGATGATGAAGTGAGCATCAATGGAAAAAGTGGTGATGGTTGAAAATATGGATAAAGATTAAACTAGTTAGGAACTTATAAAAATAAAGTTAATTTTCTCAGATCCCTGTTTTCCCATTTTTTGTTAAAGAAATGACAGCATTGGGTTGTTAACACATTTTGGTCTTCAGTTATGGTTAAAATAATAGCAGAGAATATCTCTAAATGACAAACTATAGTTCTGAATATTGCATCATGATGACAATTTCATTCAAGACTTTTTTATTCTAGAAGATATATTTCAGCATACATGGAAATAAAGATATTACAGTTTAGCAAATGACTATTGCTTGGAGAATGTCAATACAAAACTTGATTATACTGGTTGCTAATAAGAATCTTACCTTCTGCTGGAGCTGCTCAATGGTAGCATAGTAGGACCGGTAATCAGGACATATGACGGGGAGCTCTTTGTTACACTCTTCCTGGATTTTACACTCCAGTTCAGCGTTCTCTTGTTCCAGCATCCACACCTTTTCCAGGTAGTTAGCAAGGCGCTTGTTCAAGATTTGCATGGTCCCTTTCTCATTACTGTTGAAGCCTTCACCACACCAGCCATAATCGTCCGTAGAGGGACAGGTGTTGGCATTGTTTGTTAAGCAGGTGGGCATGGGACAAAAGCAAGGACTAGATTGGCAGCCCTGGGACTGGAGAATTCTCAGAACATGGCCAGTTGGTTGGCCGCTGGTGTTAGAAGAGCTGATCTTACAATTTGTAATCCTAGAGCAGCTTTGGCATGGTGTTGAAGAAGAAGTAGTTGGTGAACAGCCCTTGGTATCCATTGTGTGTGCCCAGCTTTGGTTGATTTCAGTGTCTGTGGTTTCCCTGGGTCGAAAGCTCAAGCTGCTGTGACCGAGTCTAAATTCTGAGCCTTTGTGGCTTTTTCCTCTTTGAAGTGTTTATATAGCCTTTCCTTTAGTGGTGTCACAGCAGGCAGGATGTTTCCCTTCCAATGCTTATACCAAACCCCATAGGAGCATCTCATTAGACTGCTTTTGACTTGCCTGAGAAGAGTTACCTGTCTCATAAATGTGTGCATTTAGGCTGTTACTAAATTACTACCCATCACAACTACCACTTGTCATTGGATTCAGAGCTTCATATGATTTCTTCAAAAGGAACTGTGGTCACAGTTCTAACAGCATCCATTATTAAGTAGGTATGAGTATATTGGGTTCATTACGTTCTTGTTGACCTCTTCACCTGGCATTGAGCTTGACCAGGACTGAGTCCATTTATTTTTCCTTTCTTCTCTAGAAAAGGGAAACTATAATATTAATATAGAATAATTATTAGTATGAACTTATAAATTGGTATTTTATTTTGTCCTGCCCAATTGATTTTCCCATTTTTATTGTGTGTGGATTAAAATGTCATTCTTAAATAAGGCTTTTTTTTTAGAGGTAATTGCTAAATTTCCATTTTAGCTTTCTAGGTTGGGTTTGATTGCTAACAAGAAATTTCTTGATAAAGGGACTGGTTACCGTTTGTTTTTTCCAAAGCCCACATTTGATAACATTTTTAGTTCTCAGTGTTTGCTTGTGGTACATTAGGTAAAAATTTGTGATAGTGTTGGCTTTTATTTGGTGTTTAAATACGTTCTGTTGAAAGGTATGTGTGTTCTTTCTCAGGAATACGTACTCAGCATTTTCTTTTTCTTTTTCTTTCTTTTTTTTTTTTGTATTTTTCTGAAGCTGGAAATGGGGAGGCAGTCAGACAGACTCCTGCATGCGCCCGACGGGGATCCACCCGGCATGCCCACCAGGGGGCGATGCTCTGCCCATCCGGGGCATCGCTCTGTCACAATCAGAGCCACTCTAGCACCTGGGGTGGAGGCCAAGGAGCCATCCCCAGCGCCCGGGCCATCTTTTGCTCCAATGGAGCCTCGGCTGCGGGAGGGGAAGAGAGAGACAGAGAGGAAGGAGAGGGGGAGGGGTGGAGAAGCAGATGGGCGCTTCTCCTGTGTGCCCTGGCCGGGAATCGAACCCGGGACTTCTGCACGCCAGGCCGATGCTCTACCACTGAGCCAACCGGCCAGGGCTCTTTTTTTTTATTACTCAGCATTTTCTTAAGGAAGTTATTAGTTCGTGATCCTTTATAGAGAGGCTCTAGGGAAGAATAATTCCCTAGTTGTTTTTAGCTCTGTCAGAGGGGAGGGAGGTTCTGAGGCTAGACGAAAAAACATGAAAGGATTAAGCCAAACAAACAAACAAACAAACAAATAAAAAACAACAACTTATAGACACAGACAACAGCATGGTGGTTACCAGAGGTGAAGAGGAGGTGGAGGAGGTAGAGGAGGGTACGGGGGGATAAATGGTGATGGAAGGAATGGTGAATACACAATTTGTTATGCAGATGATGTGTACCTGAAAGTTACATAATTTTTAATTTTTAATCAATGTCACCCCAATAAATTTAATAAAAAAGTGCCATAGAAATAATGCTCAATGTTACTCATAATAAAAGAAATATAAATTTAACTATATTGAGATATTTTCAGGCCCTGGCCGGTTGGCTCAGCGGTAGAGCGTCAGCCTAGCGTGCGGAGGACCCGGGTTCAATTCCCGGCCAGGGCACACAGGAGAAGCGCCCATTTGCTTCTCCACCCCTCCGCCGTGCCTTCCTCTCTGTCTCTCTCTTCCCCTCCCGCAGCCAAGGCTCCATTGGAGCAAAGATGGCCCGGGCGCTGGGGATGGCTCTGTGGCCTCTGCCTCAGGCGCTAGAGTGGCTCTGGTCGCAACATGGCGACGCCCAGGATGGGCAGAGCATCGCCCCCTGGTGGGCAGAGCGTTGCCCCTGGTGGGCGTGCCGGGTGGATCCCAGTCGGGCGCATGCGGGAGTCTGTCTGACTGTCTCTCCCTGTTTCCAGCTTCAGAAAAATGAAAAAAAAAAAAAAAAAAGAGATATTTTCATTTTTCATCTGTCAATTGAAAAAAAATCAAAGTTTGATAACAAATGCATTGTATTGTATAGAGTCTCTCATTTATTGCTGGTGGCAGTATAAATTTGTACAAGTTACTACAATAGTACTACGATCAAAACAGTGTGTATTGGCGTAAGCAATGGAAAAGATATAGAGTCTAGAATTAACCTCTGCTTTTTAACATCATAATTTGTACAGTACTGTGCAGAAACGGGAAAAACAGCAGTCACAGGCTAACTGTAACAGGAGAGCCCCCAAAGTAGCCATCCTATATTAAAAATAGATATCAGTTCCACTTTGATTTTACATAAATCCAGGCTGGAATTATTTTTAACTCCTAAAATACATATAGATTAATGCACGCAAAATGTTATATATCATGGAAGGTAGTCATGTGTGTCTTTTTGAGAGGAAATGGGATACAGTTGGAAATTACAGATGCTGAGGAAATTGTTAAACAAAAATATATTATCTTTTGCTACAGTTTATACCTAGGCAGAAAAGAAACCATTGGAAATGCAGAGAAAAAGTGGTGGGTGACAGATAGTCTGGAAAATTTATACAGTAGAAATCTCCATGTGGGTAAAATTGGTGATTTTTTGACATTATGGTATTAAATTTCTTTCCAATTTTATTATCAAGAGTAATGGGGTTTGAATACTATTTCAGGGATTTATTTATCTGGAAAATATTTTATTGTAAGCATTTTTATTGCCTTTTATTGTTAAATAAGGAGAGTGTAATGTAAAAAATCTAATGTAAAATTTTAGATCTGAAAGTAGACTTTTGTTTAAATCAACACTGTATTAACTGTTATTATTATGCACTTTATGTCTGTGGGCTCAGAAAATAGAAGTAGAAAAGGGAAGTGGAGAACTTACTTTCAGGTTCCCACTGTTTTATTTTCAAACTTTTTAATTTTGAAATAATTATAGATTTATAAGAAGTTGCAAAGATATGGTTATATCTCACTCAACTATAGTACAATTGTAAAACCAGAAAATTGATACAGTGGGTGTGTTTAGTTCTGTATAATGGTTTTCACATGTATATATTCATGTAACCACCACTTCAATCAAGATAGACAACTAGCCCTGGCAAGATAGCTTGGTTGGTTAAATGCTCATCCTGATATGCAGAGATTGCTGTTTCCATTCCCTGTTAGGGCACATACCGGAACAGATTGATGTTCCCGTCCCCTCCCTCCCTCTAAAATCAATAAAATAAACATTTTTTAAAAAGATGTACAACTATTGAATCAGCACAAAGACCTTCTACATGCTATACCTAATTTGTTCTCCATTTCTTTTAAGTTTACCATTCAAGGATGTCATGTAAGTAGAATCATGCAGTACAGGATCCTTCAGGATTGCCTTCTTTCACTGGCCGTAGTGGCTTTCAGATCTTGAGGACATTTTGGTTGTTTCCAGTTTTGGCTATTACAAATAAAGCTGCTGTGAACAATCATTTTTTTTTCAATCTCTTTACTTTTAACATACTTATACCATTCTGTCTGAAGTGAGCTTTTCGTGGAAAGTGTTTAGTTTTGTATTCACTCTGCCAATCTGTGACCTTTAATTAGTGTATTTAGATGATTTCTAGTTGCTGTAGTTACTGATGTGGTTGTGCTTACGTCTGCATTTTGAGTTTTGTTTTCTGTTTGTTCCCTCCATTTTTTAAATTTCTCTATTTCTTCGTCCTGCCTTTCTGTGGGTGACTTGAATATGTTTTAGACTTCCACTTGTATTTATTGATAGCATTTTTGAGTTTTCTTTGCATAGTTTTTTAAGTAGTGGCTTTAGGTATTACATTATATATATGGAACATCACAGTCTACTGTGCTGACATTTATTTTTGTCTCTACAAATAAAGTATAGAAGAGTTACTTCCCTTCCTCCCTTTACTCACCAGTTCTTGGAGCTTTTTTCCTTTTCTGTCTGCAGCAGCTGGTGTTTCTAGGTTGTTGATCTCTCTAGTTCCCAGTTCAGGATACAGGAGACAAAAAGAAAGGCCGGGGAACTCCCCACTGTGTTGTTCCTTGGATATCAAGGCCTCTTGACGGTTTGGCCTCTTCTTCCATGTTTCAGAGTCTGCTTCTATTTGTACGTGTAATTTCTAGGGTTTTTAGTTTAAGAAGAGGAATTGAAGGAGGAAATGTACCTCTACTTCATCTTTCTGGAAGCAGAAATTCTCTACTTTGCCTTTTAAATGTGTGAGAATACAATTATTCTGATATCCTTTACAATAACAGACCAATGTACCTTATGGCATTTTATGCAGCCACTAAAATAATGGTCACAAGATAATCTTCTATATGTGTTAGGATTGAAATTATTTAGATGACACAGTAAAAAAAGTAAGTTACACAACTATATGCATATGTAACTGTGATACTGCTATATAAAAAAAACCTATTTTAAGAAAGAAAACTTGCCCTGGCTGGAGAGCTAGTTTGGATAGAGCATCGTCCTGAAGCGCAGAGGTTACGGGTTGGATCCCTGGTCAGGGCACATACAGGAACAGATCGATGTTCCTGTCTCTCTCTCTCTCTCTAAAATCAATAAAATAAACATTTTTAAGAAAACTTAAAAGTTCCCAAAATACTGACAATGGATGTTAAGGGTATAGAATTATGACTGATTCTCTCCTGCCCAGTGTGTGCCAATTTGAAGGAAAAAACCCAAAACCTAGTACTTTTATAATTAAAAATAAATGAAAATTTATTGTATTTTATCTCTAAGTTTCCTCTCAGAAAGATACATACAGCTATCTCCCATGATATCAACATTTTGCACAGATTAATCTATTTGTATTTGAGGAATTCAAAAATATTTTCAGTTTGGGTTTATGCAAATTCAAATTATTGGTATGTGTCTAAACAATTACCTTGGCATCAAATGGTTAGTATATCAACAGTAATAAACCACAAAGCTATATTTACCATGCTAAAGGGGTGAAATACATTTTATTTGGAGATTAGCAAGAAAGCTTTACAGACGGATAGAATATCACAAATAAGCAGGCAGGAGAGGAAATGAGCAAGCAGAAATATACCGAGGATGCTTAGAGCACAGTTTGAGGATATGAAAGCCTTCTTGACTTGAGCTCCGAGTTTGGATGTCCCTGGTTGAAGCCCCATCTCCTTTTTAGGACCCTGCTGGCTCAGTTCCTCCATCTGCTGTGCTGGGTGTTTAGCCTTCATGCACAGTTTTCCACTGTGCAAAGTACATACGTGGAGCACGGCTCACAAGTGTTGCTTGATGTACTTGTTGTAGAGCATGGGTTACAGGGAAGCCTGTGGAAAACACACTTTGAACTAAGCCTAACAAGGGAATGCTGGGTAAAATGTCAACTCAGAAAAAATCATGCCAAAATTTACCCTGCAAATTATGTTCTAAAAGACGCTCTTTGCAGAATAACATTTGACCTAAGCCTGTCATCCCTGGACCCAGCACTGGTCACTTCATGTTCACTGCAGCTGTAGCAGTTGAATAAAATTTTTGTGTATTTTTTTCACTTTGCAAATGCCATCTTATGCATGTTCCTGGTTTCCCTTTAACGGGAGACAGGAGAAAAGGGAGACAGACCCCCAGCATGAAAAGATACAATGATATTTATTCTGCTTTATAACTTTATAATAGTTTTGAACATTTCTGTGGTCCTCTGATTAGCATGAGCTGCTTTTCATCACTCTTTTAAGAAGATCATCTAACACATGAAGGAGGTTTGACCTTGGCCAGATTTGGGGGAAACAGGATTTTCCTACATGAGCCTCTTTGTGACCCAGGGTGATTTTGAGAATAATTGTGTGGCACTTGCCTGCTGTCCTCGCTCTCCAGCAGGCCCCGGTACGTGCTGATCTCACACTCCAGCCGCGCCTTGGTGTCCAGCAGCACCTGGTACTCCTGGTTCTGCCGCTCCAGGTCGCAGCGGATCTCGGCCAGCTGGGCCTCCACGCTGTCGATCAGGCCCTGCATCTGGGCCAGCTGGGAGCTGTACTGGGCCTCAGTTTCTGCCACAGTGCCTTCCAGAGATTCTGTCTGCGGAAAGAAAGAGTGTAAAAAGCGCGTGTAGCATAGTCTCCGTGGCCAGAGGGCCTGCTTTCAAATCCCTGCTCAACTCTTTTCCAGCTATGTGACTCGGGGAGAATTACTTCGCTTCTCTGCACCTCAATTTTAGTCCATAAAAAACGGGCAATGCAAAGTACCTTTGTGGGATGGTTGTGAGGACTACCTGGGTTAATATGGGTCCAGCACTTAGAGCAGTGCCTATAAGAATTTGAAGGGCTATGTAATTGTTAGTTATTGCTACCACTAGGACATCACAGCCTGCAGTATATTTGTACAGCTTAAGGAGGACCAGCAGTTTGGGAGGAAATGTTGGGTATGGGTTTGTGGGCATGGAGGGGTGAAGAGAAGAGCCTCTGGTATTAAACCACCAGGATTGAGCCTCCACTTTTGCTTCTTAAGAATTGCTTGACCCCTTGTTACTTATCTGAGCCTCAGTTTTCCTCATCTGTATAATGGGGTTAGTAAAAGGATTATTGTGAGATTTACATGGGGCCTCTCACAAGATGAATGCTTAGCTATTTATTATTCCCTGAGCTATTTATTATTCTCTGTGGCACATGCAGTGGTTTGACTGGAACTGGTTAATGTCATCTCATCCATATTTTAGTCTGTTGCTGGGGTGGAGTGGGGTGGAGTGGGGTGGAGTAGAGGGTCTGGTTGAGGTGTGGATCCTGGAAAAGTTCAGGGTAGTGGTTGAATGCGAAGAGTATTCTTTGTTTTAGATGTGATTTTGAGCTTGGGAAGTTGGCCCTAATCCAAAGGGAGGTAAAATCCACGGGAAGGCGCGGGTGGCTTCACGCAGAGGTTCCCCTCGGTTTGCTCCTGCCCCTTCCCTCTCCCCTGTCTCCGGCGGGGGCTGCAGGGTCGTGCTCAAGCCCGGGAGGGAAGGTCAGGGCATCCTTCTGGGACAGTACAAACTGTTGACCTTTCACGTCTGCTTTCTAGCTGTTACTTGGCAAAGGCAAGAAAATACAATCCTTGCAAGCTGGAGATTCAGACTTCTTGCCATATAAACTGTGGGTCTCTTCTTTGGGTTATGGAAGAGGGGATTGTATCCTAGGGCCTGATTCTGCAGTGACAGAACAGAGCGGTCTTTCCCTAACTCACCAGGCTTCGCTGTGCCTGGAGCTCAATTTCCAGAGCATTGGCCGTGCGTTTCAGTTCCAGGATCTCCACCTGGCAGCCCTGCAGCTGCTCGGTGCTGGACCGCTGCTGCTGGTTCAGCTCCTCCGTCTGAAACACAGGCATGGTTAGGGAGGTTAGGGAACACAAATGAGGCAGAAGTCTGGACGCCTGTCACTTTATTGCTCCGGGCACTGACCTGGACAGCGAACCATTCTTCCGCGTCCCTGCGGTTGTTGGCGACCACCGTTTCGTACTGACAGCGCATCTCATCCAGGACCCTGTTGAGGTCGATGGTGGGGGCACTGTCTAGCTCCACACTGAGTCGGTCACCAAGTTGTCCATGAAGCAAATCGACCTCCTAAAAATGGAAATGAAGTAAAGATTGTCACAGAGTGGTGGGGAAAAAAGTCACTTTGACATCCATGACATCCCATTTTTGTTTTGGGGAGTAGTGAGTAGAAAGAAGCATGGGGTTCAGATTCAGATTGCCTAGTTTAAACCTCTTCATCACTCAGTTTCTTCATCTGCAAAATGGGTATAATAATTTTACCAGTCCCAGAGAGTTATTGTGGGGTATATGAGTTAATATGCATATAAAACACTTACAAAAATCCTTGGCATATAGTCAAGTCTCAATAAATGCTAGCTGCTATTATCAACAGATGTTCAAGGGGAACATATACTGTGTGACATCATTTGTCTTTTCACGGGTTGTCTTCACCAATATAGGACAATCATCCACTTTGTATTTTATGATTTAAAAAGTTGATCGACGCTAAATATTTTAAAAACAGTGGTTTAAATAGTGCATGACTCCTTATCCCCTTTTTCAAATGGCCTTCCCATGCTGTGTTTATCAGCCTGATTTTGAAACCTTATGGGTGAGAGGGGGGCATGACACAAAGCCTCCAAGGAAGTTGGTTGTGGAGTTACCTTCTCCACGAAAGCAATGGCAGGCAAAGACTTTGGGGCCTTCATCTGGCTCTGGCCAGGGCTCCTTTCAGAGCTCCATTCAGAGACGCACAGGAATGAGCCAGCTGAATGGTAATGAGTGCCTTGCGTAATTTTGTCCCAGCTTTAGCGACATTTACCCAAGTCTAGCTTATATGCACGTGTGGAGTTGATCGGTTTAATTCGTCAGTCCCCCATTCTCTCAGAGAGTGCGCCACTTTCCTCACCTCTCTATGGTTCTTTTTCAGGCAGAGCAGCTCCTCCTTCAGGGACTCCACGTGGGTCTCCTGGTTGGCCTTGCACAGGGTCAGCTCCGCCAGGATCCCACGCAGGTGGCCACTGTCAGTTTCTACCAGCTGGTGAAGGGACAGCTCAGACTCATACCTTTCAGAACGAGAGAGACGCAGCCAGCCTGTGCTTACTTTGCCAACATTGTACAAAGTACAGGGCATAGTGACGAAAGACACCTGGACTCAAGGGAGCCACATGCTGGAATTCCTTTTACATCCCAAGTAACGATAAATTCGAGCTTTGCAAGCATTCTTAGCTTAAAAATATTATATAGAGAATATTTGTGGCGAGACAGAGAGAGAGAGAAAGAGAGAGAGAGAGAGAGAGGAGAGAGGTATAACTATAAATTATATTCAAATTTAAATTCAACTTACTTTACCCTAAAGTCGTCGGCTGCCAGTTTGCAGTTGTCAAGCTGAATGGCCAGTCTAGAATTCTCTGCCTTCGTGCACAAAAGCTGGGAAGCAAGTTATTAAGTAATAAATGGTTCTTTGAAAGAAATCTAAATATCTATTCATTTAACAGCTATGCCATTATTTATCTTTTGAAAGTCTTTGTAGAGAAGCATAAAAGCATTTAGCCTGCTTTTCTTATAAAGCATGTCACTGCATGAAGAAAAAAGGAGTGCCAATTTATAAACAAAATAGAGAAAGAAAAAGTTTAGTTCTTTTTGTGTGTGTGTATTTTTCTGAAGTAAGAAGCAGAAGGCAGAGAGATAGACTCCCGCATGCGCCCGACCGGGATCCATCCAGCAAGTGCACTAGAGAGTGATGCTCTGCCCATCTGGGGCATTGCTCCATTGCAACCAGAGCCATTCTAATGCCTGAGGTGGAGGCCATGGAGTCGTCCTCAGTGCCTGGGCCAACTTTGCTCCAATAAAGCCTTGGCTGTGGGAGGGGAAGAGAGAGAGAGAGAGAGGAAGGAGAGGGGGAAGGGTGGAGAAGCAGATGGGTGCTTCTCCTATATGCCCTGGCTGGGAATCGAACCCAGGACCTCCACATGCTGGACTGACACTTTACAACTGAGCCAGCCACCCAGGGCCAAAAGTTTAGTTCTTTAATGAACCAAACCATTTTGCAATATTCTTTGACAGTTGAATTCACTTAAATTTTTCTCCATAAGTAGTTTGTGTTATGACTATGTCCCCATCCATGATAATAAAAATTCATCAGTAAGAAAATTATTACTAGGTAAAATTATATGGTTAAATAGATGTCATTTAGTATAGACATACAGTGTTACCTACAGAAGTAATTTTGGATATAACAGTTTTTCCTCATTCTGTAGATGATAAAGGTAAAGTCTAGAAGTATGAGAGTTTATTTTGGTCACTGAATAATTAGTGCCAGCACTAAAGTAAAGGCTATTTCCTGACTCTTAGTCCTGAGCCCTTTCCTCTATGTCACACTGCTACTTGGAAGTGCCTTCTGCCTGGTTTCCTTCTAAAGCCTCTTCTAGTATAAAGGTAAAGCAAATCCCAGCCTGGGCAGGTGGAGCGTAGACAGTGAGACATGATACCTTTTGTTGGAGATCTTCAATGGTGTCGAAGTAACACTGGTAATTGGGACACACCGATGGGATGTCCTCTTCACATTGTTTCTGGATCCTGCATTCCAGCTCTGCGTTCATCTCCTCCAGGCCACGCACCTTCTCCAGATAGCTGGCGAGTCTGTCGTTCAGGAACTGCATCGTCTCCTTCTCCTTGCAGTTGAACACCCCATCCTCACACCAAGCACTGTGGCCCGGCAAGCACGGGATGTTACAACTCCCAACAAGGTAGCATGGCGCGAAGCAACTGGTTTGCAAGCGAGGCCTGGATAGGAAGCTAGGGGTCTGGCATCTGGTTGGAGCAGAGGAGCTGGGCACACAAGTGGTTTCCACGGAACAGGTCGAAGCAGTTGCTCCATCAGAAACCCCGGTGCTAGACTCAGAAGGGCAGCATGCGGGGGAACAATCAGAAGGCATCCTTTGAGAAGTGAGGAGCAAAGATCAGTGGCAAACTCAAGGTGCCTGACTCCAAAAGCCTCCTTTCTTCCTGGGACATTTATATAGCCCCCCAAATGGGTATTTACAGAATGTACAGGATGTTTTCTTTATCACTGTTGGTGCCAGTTTTCATATGAACATTCATTAGTGTTGTTTATTTGCCGAGGAAGAGTTTTATGCCTCATAAAAGAGGCATAAGTTCTGGTTACTAAATAAGGACACCATGTCCATGTGCCAGTAGGATAAAATACTGTACTTGTTTCAGAAAATCTTCATAGAAAGCGTTGTTCTTTTGACAGAATAAGGAAAGAAAGAAAATTTGACTAATCATAATTATGGATACAACTGATTACAAATAAGGAAAATAGTATTTCCACAGATTTTGATGCTGCACATTGAAAATTGTTCATGTCTCCTTTTAGAATTAATATTACAACACATTAAATACCATTTGTTTACTTGTGCCACTACCATAAAGGTGCTGTGTGGATAGCAGTCTGGCGGAGCTTTTGTGTTCTTGCTGGGCTCATATGGTAGAGCAGGGAGGTGTGTGTATACTGGGTTTAAAGTATGTCTGTGTGTGTGTGTGTGTGTGTGTGTGTATGTGTGTGTGTGTGTGTGTGTGTAAATGACATCTGCCTGTATACAAGTTGAAAAGTCTCTTTGCATGATTTATGGGCATAATTTGTGCCTGCCAGGCCAAAACATAAAGGAAACAGCAGACCTTTTGTTGGTTTTCAGGACCCGGAGCTGTTTCAACAAACAAATGTTGGCAAGGGTGTGGAGAAAAGGGAACCCTCATGCACTGTTGGTGGGAATGCAGATTGGTGCAGCGACTGTGGAAAGCAGTATGGAGTTAGCTCAAACAATTAAAAATGGAACTTCCTTATGACCCAGCCATCCCACTTCTAGGGATGTAGCCAAAGAAACCCGAAACACTAATTTGAAAGAATATATGCACCTCATGTTCACTGCAGCGTTATTTACAATAGCCAAGATTTGGAAGCAGCCCAAGTATCCATTGGTGAATGAGTGGATAAAAAAGCTGTGGTACATTTATACAATGAAATACTACATGGCCATAAAAAAGAAGGAAATCTTTCCTTTTGCAACAGCATAGATGGACCTGAAGATTATTATGCTAAGTGAAATAAGCCAGTTAAAGAAAGACATGAGCATATGATTTCACTTATATGTGGAATATAATGAACAAAATAAGCTAACAAACAAAATAGAAGCAGACTCATAGATAGAGAACAGACTGAGAGCTGTCATTAGGAATGGAGGTTGGGGGCCTGGGTGAAAAAAAGAGAAGGAATTAAGCAAAGAAAAAGACTTAGAGACACAGACAACAGAGTGGGGATTGCTGGAGGGAACAAGGGATGAGGGAGGAGGAGGAGGGGAGAGGAGGGATAGATAATAATGAAGGGAGATTTGACTTGGGGTGGTGAACGCACAATGCAATATATAGATGATGTATTGTAGAATTGTGCACCTGAAACCTGTATAATTTTATTAACCAATGTCACCCCAATAAATTCAATATAAATTTTTTTAAAAGACTTGGAACTGTGATTTTTAATGTTCTGAGACTTGCCTTCTCCACATTCCCTATGCCTCATTTTAAAATCAAAGATATTATTTTTTCTCTATATCTCTAATAAGGGTGATACATAAATTCTAAGTTACATACAGTCTTTTAGTCTCTTGGAAACCCTCAGTGATCACACTTCAGAGTAGAGTCAACCAAGCTATGTAAGGCTTTTCTTCTGAGAATAGGGAACTGTTGTCATTCATTCATTCATTCATTTTTACCTTAAATTTATTAGGGTGACATTGGTTAACAAAATTATATAGGTTTCAAGTGTACAATTCTGTAATACATGATCTGTATATTGGATTATGTGCCCACCACCCAAAGTCAAATCTTCTGTCACCATATATTTGACCCCCTTTACACTTTTCTACTCCTCCCGCCCCCTACCCTCGCCATATTGTTGTCTATATCTATGAGTTTCTGTTTCTTCATTTGTTGCTTTCAGTTTTCTATTTGACATATGAGTGAAATCATACGGTACTTCACTTTTTCTGTCTGATTTATTTCCCTTAGCATGATATTACCAAGATCCATCCATATTGTCACAAGTGGCAGTATTTCATTTTTTCTTATGGCTGAATAGTATTCTATTACATATATGTATCGCATTTTAATCCAGTCATCTATTGAGGGGCACTTTGGTTGTTTCCATGTCTTGGCTACTGTGAATAATGTTCTGATGAACATGGGGGTGCATGTGTCTTTGCGTATCAATGTTTTCAATTTTTTTTGGTAGCTACGCAGTAGATAGATTGCTGGGTCATGTGGTAATTCTATTTTTCATTTTTTGAGGAGCCGCCGTATTTTCTTCCATAATGACTATACCAGTTTGCATTTCCACCAGCAGGGAATGAGGGTTCCTTTTTCTCCACAGCCTTTTCCTGCACTTGTTATTACCTGTCTTGTTGATAACAGCCAATCTAACAGATTTGAAGTGGTATCGCATTGTACTTTTGATTTGCCTTTCCCTAGTGAAGTTGAGTATCTTTTCACTTATCTATTGGCCATTTTATGTCTTCTTGGGAGAAGTGTCTGTTCAAGTCTTCTGCCCACTGTTAATTGGATTGTTTGTTTATTTGGTGTTGATTTGTAGGAGTTCTTTATATATTTTGAGAACCACAAAAGACCATGAACAGCCAGAACAACCCTGAGGGAAAAAAAAAGCCAGAGGTAACACACTTTGTGATGTCAAATTATACTACAAAGCGACAGAAATCAAAACAGCATGGTATTGGCACAAAGACAGACACACAGACCAATGGAACAGAATTGAGAGCCCAGAAATAAGCCCACCAAAAGAGCCAAAAATATACAAAGGAGAAAAGAAAACCTCTTCAATAAATGGTGGTGGGGATTACCTGACCGGGCAGTGGCACAGTGGATAGAGCGTCAGACTGGGATGCAGAAGACCCAGGTTCGAGACCCTGAGGTCGCCAGCTTGAGCGAGGGCTCATCTGGTTTGAGCAAAAGCTCACCAGCTTGAGCCCAAGGTCACTGGCTCGAGCAAGGGGTTACTCGGTCTGTTGAAGGCCCCCGGTCAAGGCACGTATGAGAAAGCAATCAATGAACAATTAAAGTATTGCAATGCGCAATGAAAAACTAATGATTGATGCTTCTCCTCTCTCCGTTCCTGTCTGTCTGTTTCTGTCTGTCCCTCTCTCTGACTCTTTCTCTCTGTCCCTGTAAAAAAAAATAAAAATAAAAATAAATAAATAAATGGTGCTGGGAAAATTAGAAAGCCACATAGAAAAGAATGAAACAACTTCTATTTGTCCCCATATACAATAATTAATTCAAAATGTATCAAAGACCTAAATAAAGGAACCAAAACAATAAATTACAAAGAAGAAAACATAGGTATTAAACTTTACTCTTAGGGAGGAATATATGAATGTGACCCCAAAGACAAGGGAAGTAAAGGCAAAAAAAAATACATCTGGACTGTATTAAACCAAAAAGCTTCTGCACAGCAAAAGGAACCACCACTGAAACAAAAAGGCAACCACCAGATGGGAGAAGATATTTGCATTCATTCATTTTTAGAGGCACCAATTTTAAGAAAATTAAAAATGCTAGAACTAAGGAATACAATTTTATAATAAAATGTCACTAAATTTGGAAAATTTTAATCATTTTTCCCCCCAAAATTTTCTGTCCTACTTTCTCTCTCATATTGTTTTGGAACTCCAATTTCTTGTGTGTGCAGTCACTTAATATTGTCCCTCAGGCTTTACAGGTTCTGTTCATTTTTTTAATCCTTTTTTTTTCTCTACATGGTTTTCATAATTTTGATATCTTAATTTATTGACTTTACCACTAATTGGCAGTTTCCAATGGGCTATTAAGGCCACCTATTGAATTATTTATTTCACACTGTACTCTTTAGTTCTAGAATTTTTATTTTCTCCTCTTTTAATTTAAATAATTAAATTTAACTTGTTATTAATTTATTAAGTAAATGTGTGAAATTTTACTTTTCTGTTGAGATTCCTTATTTTGTCTACTCTTTCTTTCACATCTTGTCCATATATTTTTTTAAATCAATGAAGACATTTGTAATAACTGTTAGAAAATTCTTGTCTGCTAATTCGAACATCTGCGTGTCTAGGGACCTGTTTTTATTGGCTGCTTTTCCTCTTAATTACAGATGACATTTTCCGGCTTCTTCACATGGCTGGCAATTTTTAATTATATGCTATTCATTCTGGGTGATATATTTTGGGAAGTCTTGATTATATTGCAGAGTTTAAATGCTGAGTTTTATTCTGACAGGAAATTGAATCACTGGAAGATTCTCTTGATCATCTCAGGCTTGACTCTTTAGACCTTTCTAGGACAGGTATAATTTGGTATCTTCTTTACTCAAGGTTGTGACCCTTACTCTCTTGGTGTGTCCTTCTGGAACATAGATTGAATGCTTGAGGTACTCACGGAGCTTTGTCCACTCTGGATGGGCCGGCACTTCCCTATCTGTTAGTACTGAATGACTTCCGGTATCTCCAGTTAGCTTTTTGTTCACCAGCAGACACTTCCTGCTCGCCTTACGGAATTTCATCTGTGTGCATGCAACCCAGCCCTCTGAAAATACTTGAAAGAGCTTTCACGCAAACTTCTGCATCTTCCTTCATGTATCTTCTTCCTTTCTAGAACACTGTTGTGCAAATTCCAGCTGTTTAAACTACTTCGATATGCCACTTGTGCCTCAAACTTGATATGTCTAGAGCAGAACACAGTATTTCTTTTTAAAAGTTCTCTTCTGATCCCTTCTTTTTTTTTTTTTTTTCTCTGATCCCTTTTTTCCAACTCTGCTCTGTGGGTGACATAACTCTACTACTTTGCCTTTCTTTGCCACTCTCTTCTCTTTCTTACCCCTTTGACCACTAACTCCAGTCAGTGTGTCTTTAACAATGTCCTTCTCTTCTTTATCACGTGGCAGCCATCTTAATTTCTTAATTGTTCTCAATTTTATAGTAGCACAGCACTTTACTAATGCTACTGCTAGAATACTTGTAATTTTTTTAGTATAATACAATGCCTGACATCCAATAAATAATTGTTAATTATAGGAAGGAATGAATGGGTATTATGTATGTATCTGTCTCACCTGTCAGACTGTCAGGGACAATAAAATGCAGAACATACAATAGATATTAAAAAAAACCCAGAAATTCAATAATAACATTATTATATTATTAATATTTTACAGAAATAGATCAGGTCACCTGAATTAGTTAATATGTTGATCTTTAGATTATGTTCAGACTTTCCCAACCTGTCTTAAACTGTGTCTTGAAAGGACAAATCAGAGTAAGTCTACATTTAGGTATGCCAATATAATGAGCCATCTTTTATGCAAGGCCATTTAGTTTTTGTTCCAAGCACGAAATATTTGTACCACCACCATTTTCAGCTTTGCAGATGTTCTCAGTTTTTCTTAAAATGCTGACTCCTGGAGTTAATAAATACATTTAATTAACAGAAAACAAAGTAATTGTAGACATTTGTGTTATGCCAGAGACGTAAATTTTATTAGGATGATCCCAAAGAAGCTGCCCGGTTTCCAAAAAGATGCTGCTCAAGACTGAAAACAGAATTCCCAATTACCCAAAGAAAGATATACTTTAATATGAAGGAACTGAATAATGTCGGACTCCCCTAGGCATCCACCTGCTCAGATTGTCCTTGATTACTGATATCCACTACATGGCATTGAAAGAGCCTTGATTTCTTTTTGGGGGGAGGGGTGTCAGTGATAGTGCCATCCTTGTTCCAACTTTGAAAGTAAGGTCAGTTACTTGCAGGTACTGAAGACAGGTGATCAATAAAGCTTCTGGGTTGACTTTTTTCATGTCCGGCCCTGGGCGAAGCGGCATGGATCAGCAGCAGCACGGGAGGCAGGGCTCACAGCAGGGCTGAGTGTAGGTGGTGAGGTTGATGGTCTCCAGGTCTGGGGTGGGCTGGCAGGAGTTGAGCAGGAAGCAGGTGGGCACACAGGGCTGAGGGATGTGGCAGGGCGGGGGGCAGTTGTCACAGCAGGTGGGCTCCAGTAACCAAGTCGTGTGTGGGCAGGTGCTGGGCAGGCAGACCCCACAGCGGCAGCACTTGTCCGAGGAGCAGATGGTGGTGGCGGGGCCGGTGGGGACGCTGCAGCAGCAGGGAGTACAGCAAGCCATGGCGGTGGGAATCTGCGTTTTTTATTGGTTTGGTTTCAAGACAGGCGAGGTTTCTGAGATGCGAATGTCGCTGCTTGCTCTGGGGTTCTTATATACCCTCCCTAATGGGTGTCGGTCCAACCAGAAGGCTTCTTTCCTGGTTCTTGTTTATGTTAGTGTATCCACTGTCCTTTGAATGATTTGACATTTAGATGCTTGTAAACAGTCTCTATTCTCTTAATTAACCTTTATTTGAATTCCTGGCTGAATTTGAGCTGATTACTCTGGCTATTTGTCACTGGAACAGAAGCTTTATGAGGTATCATCAAAGCCTTCTGCTATTATGAGTCCAGCAGCAGCCCTGCTGGGGAATATTGCATCAGAATACAACCACAGCATGTAGGTCTTATCTCTATGCTGGTCAGTTTTTATCTCTTCACGTTTATCTGTATCAATTGATTGGACAAACTAGGTCTTGTTTTAAAGAGCTGAACTTAATTTTAGTAACTTTCTTTTAGCTTTGGGACCTTTCTAAAAATTAATGACTTTTCAACTGACATATAGTTGGCATGTCACAATGTATTAGTTTAGTCTGAGGATTTTTGAAGATCAGACTTACATTGATATGGTGAAATACACTATTGAGAAATATGGCAGACTTTTAAAAATACCTATTCCATTTTTGACTATGAAATATTCCATATTTATTAAAAATTTAGGCAATATATAAAAGTATAAAAGAACAACTCATCTGTAATTTTACGATCTATAGAAATTATCTTAATATTTATATATTTCTCTAGGTATTTTCTGTACATTTATCATCTTATTACATTACTGAAATCATATTCTACCTATTGTTCTAAAACTTGTCTTATTTAAACATATATATATTTATTACCCTGTAATCTTAAATATATTTGATGTTATTTTTAATATTTCCTAGCATTCATTATATGATTATACTTCTAAGTTACTTAAAAACTTCACATTATTTATTTACTGTATTTTCAAATTTTCTCTATGCTAATTATGACAGTAGTGAATAACTGTGTATATAAATAATAATGCACATTTCTGATTATTTCAGGACAGAAATAATTATTGGAACAATTATTAATTAACTATTTTAAAGCCTTTGCTATTCATTACCATATTGTCATTTCTTTTTACCTGTTTCCTTCTACTTATGTATTTCTAGCAGCTATATTTGAGAATTCTTATTTCTCTATACTTTTCATGGATATTTAATTTTAAAAGCGTTTGCCAATTGGTGGGTGAAAAATAAACTGTTATTATTATTACATTTTTCTCTTGTAACAAGTTAGGCTAGAACATCCTATGTACATTGGCCATTTTTCTTTCTATCGAAAACTGCTTGCTCTGTTTCCTTCACTGTTAAGTGTAGGTAAGTTGAATTTTTAGCTTATATCTTTTTTCTTTTTGTGAGAGAGAGAAAGACAGACTGACAGGGACAGATAGGGACAAACAGACAGACAGGGAGAGAGATGAGAAGCATTCGTTCTTCATTGCAGCACCTTAGTTGTTCATTGATTAGTTTCTGATACGTGCCTTGATCGGCAGGCTTCAGCTGAGCTAGTGGCCCCTTGCTCAAGCCAGTCACCTTGGGCTCAAGCCAGCAACCTTGGGCTTTAAGCCAGTGACCTTTGGGCTCAAGTCAGTGACCATGAGGTCATGCTTATGATCCCACGCTCAAGCCAGTGACCCCATGCTCAAGCTGGGTGAGCCTGTGCTCAAGCTGGTAATCTAGGGGTTTTGAACCTGGGTCCTCTGTGTCCCTGGCTGACACTCTATCCACTGTGCCACCACCTGGTCAGGCTTAGCTTATGTCTTTATACTAAGTAAAATAATAATTTAAGACCATTATACTAATATTTAAATGAAATTGCTACCAATGGAAAGTGAAGTTAATGGGCCTGAGCTATCTGTTCACATTTGATTTTATTCACTTTTTTCCTCCCAATGTATTGTATTATGTCCCCAAATCATGTGTCTGTGGTGAGAAAGGCCTGGATTCTAGGTTGAGAACACTGTTTCGACTCAGGTCTAGTTCAGTCTCTAAGGGAGAACAGAGGGGGTCACCTCACACAGTTTCCACTCAGCTTTGACTCGCTCATCCGATAAGCCATGTTCTTTCCACTTTCCCACCTCCTCCTTCAAGGATATCTGTATGCCAGTGCATGATGGTGGGCATGTCTGAGTGGTTTTTTGGAGGGGTGTGGGTGCAAGAGGACCACATTAGGGGTCAGAGAGGTCTTTCCTGGTCCCAGGACTGCTCATGACTTGTCTTGTTATGGCAAGTAATTCAGTTTTTGGAACCTCACTTTCTTTTCTGCAAAATACAGGTAATAATCTTTACATTCTTCCACTCAGAAGGTGATTGTGGCCCTGGCCGGTTGGCTCAGCGGTAGAGCTTAGGCCTGGCGTGCGGGGGACCCGGGTTCGATTCCCGGCCAGGGCACATAGGAGAAGCGCCCATTTGCTTCTCCACCCCCACCCCCTCCTTCCTCTCTGTCTCTCTCTTCCTCTCCCGCAGCCAAGGCTCCATTGGAGCAAAGATGGCCCGGGCGCTGGGGATGGCTCCTTGGCCTCTGCCCCAGGCGCTAGAGTGGCTCTGGTCGGAACATAGTGACGCCCCAGAGGGGCAGAGCATCGCCCCCTGGTGGGCAGAGCGTCGCCCCTGGTGGGCGTGCCGGGTGGATCCCGGTCGGGCACATGCAGGAGTCTGTCTGACTGTCTCTCCCCGTTTCCAGCTTCAGAAAAATACAAAAAAAAAAAAAAAAAAAAAAAAAAAAAAAGAAGGTGATTGTGAGGCTCCTGTGAGATAAAATGGACTTACCCATAGATAACCATAAAGTGACACACAAAGATAAACGATTACCATCATTATCTCAGTAAACTGCAGATTAAACTCAAGGTAAGGGAGAAGGGGAAGAAACAAAGTCTGAAGAAGAAAAATATAGCTGAAGGCAAGTAAAAGAGCGACCTTATAGGGAATAGCAAAGATTTAGCTAAAAGTCCATGCCTACAATTAGAGAAAATGGCTGGCATAAAAATTAATAAATTTCAAATGTTAAAAGACTTCTCTATGGCTCTGCTTGGAAGAAAGGATTTGAGATCTCTGCTGGTGTTCCTGGACCTCACCCCTAGATTTACTTTTGTGTGAATTGCTCACCCTTTTAGTTAGGACTGATTAATATTTTTCAATATTTCAAAAATACTTTAATGGACATTTATCAAGCAGGCACCATGCACCAGGCACTTTGATAAATGTTGGATATACAGCAGTGAACTCAACAGACACTATCCTTGCTGTCATGGAACTTAGAGTCTGCTAGACTGAAGGGTTATCTCACACATGATGTATTATTATAAATTACTGTTATTACACATTTTGATAAGCAGAAAAAACCTGGATTCTAAGAGCAGAAAAATAATAAGCAGAAGAAAATTCTTTTGGAATTTTAAGAAAAACATAAAGAGGGGCCCTCAAACTCCCACAGTTAGAATTTCATGGTAGAAAGATATGAGTCTCTTACTTAGAATTCATAGGACCTTAAATCAAGATTATAAGCATAAAGGAATCATTACTGTGCTGTGTGTAGAGTATAATGCTTCCATAATTATAAAGAAGACAAGGTTACACATTAAAACAGTTGTAAAATAAGTTTATGATAATAAACTAATCTCTTTTATTGAAAAGACTTGCAATAGTTTATTAAAATTTATTTTCTGTGCAGTGGTCAAGAGACCTGAGAATTACTCTCCTTTGTTCATAAATTAGGAAAGTGAGTTTAAGAGAGGTGAGGTAATTTGCCTTAGATGGTGTGGTGGCTGACTTGTTAAAAACTAAATATAGGACCTATTGGATTGAGCTACTTTTTTTTATGTGGTTTAAAATTAAGTTTCAAATATGTGTCAGAGATACTAAACATATTTTAATTCTAGAAACAAATGGTATCTTTCTCCTTTAAGCAAATGTAGGGAAAACACAATGATACCTGGCTAGATGGTAGACTTTCAAAGTGCTAAACATCTATACCCACACACACAGATTCTAAAATGTGCCCAGTTTTAATTATACCATTCTATATGCAATAGAGGTAACTGTGACAGTGAAGGCAAAACTTAAAGATGGGTAATAAAGAAACAGAAGTTAAATACTATTCTTAGTCTCTTTCTTCAAATCTCTCATGGTTCAAGTTTTCCATCTACGCCACTTTGTCTGAGGAGCCTCACCCCAGCGTCTTGCATTTCTTCTCTCCTGCATGCCTCATCCTCTTCTCTCCATCAGCAGTGCATTCATGACTTTGTAAGCTGCTGTTCTGTCTGGAACAGCTGCTCCTCACACCTTCTGCCTTGTCATCTTTTAATACTCAGCCTGGATAACTTGGAGCTTCCCATTAACCATCCCTCCCTGTGGTGCTGAATCACTGAATCTGGGCTTTAGTTACTCTGTGTTTGCATGCTTGCTGCTCACAGCTCAGTCACAGCAGAAATACACAGCATTATAATTATGTTCATTCAGCATATATAGGAGCACATAAATTATGATTTAATAACGTCACCAGATTTGAGAGAAACTTGAAGGCATTTTAGGTAATCACATTTCTTTCATCTTTATCCTTCTGGCATGGATATGGCTCCTGGCACAGGAGAAGCACTCAAGAAATATTGGCCAAATGAATGAGTAAATGGACTAAATCCCTTGTTGAATGTATCCTGGGTTGTGTCCCATCTACCCCATGGTTTCTAAGTTCTCTTCAGTTAAAAATGTGCTACTTATAAGCCTGTGAGATCCTCTGAGAAATCCTTCTCTGGAGAGACTGGCAGGTACACTGAGGAGATTTATTTTTGCTTTTTACTTAAATTTTTTTTTATTTTTCAGTTGTAGTTGACATGCATTATTATATTAGTTTCAGGTGTACAACTCAGTGATTAGACATTTATATAACTTACCCCATCCAGCACCACACATAGTTGTAATATTATTGACTATATTCCCTGTGCTGTTCTTGACATCCTCGTGACTGTTTTGTAACTACCCAATTTGTATTTCTTAATCCCTTCACCTTCTTCACTGATCATCCTACCCTCTCCCCTCGGACAACTGTCAGATTGTTCTCTGTATCTATTAAGCTCTTTCTGTTTTCTTATGGTAATTTATTTTGTTCTTTCAGTTGATATGTAAGTGAAATCACGGTATGTGTCTTTCTCTGTCTGACTTATTTCACTCAACACAATACCCTCTAGATCCATTTATGTTGCCATAAATGGCAAGAGATCATTCTTCTATATGGCTGAGCAATATTCCATTGTATATATGTCCTAGTTCTTCTTTATCCATTCACCTATTGTTAGCCACTTATGTTGCTTCTTTATCTTGGCTATTGTACATAATGCTGCAGTGAACATGTGGATGCATATATCTTTTCAAACTAGTGTTTTGAGTTTCTTTGGAATTGCTGGGTGTTTTTTTGCATCTTGTTACAGTCTTTCAAAGTCTATTTTCTGTTGTTATAAGTATTGCTACCCATGATTTTTCTTTTTGCTTCCATTTTCATTAAATATTTTTTTCTCCCTTTACCTTCAGTTTGTGTGTCATTCTATCTGAAGTGAGCCTCTTGTAGACAGCATGTGTATGGCTCTTGTGTTCTTATACATTCAGCTGCCCTGTGTCTTTAGTTTGGAGCATTTAGTCCATTTGCATTTAAAGTAATTGTTGATAAATCTGTATTTATTGCTATTTTATTATTCATTTTCTTCTTCTCTTCTCCCCACCCCCCTTCCTCTAGAAGACTTTTTTTTGTGACAGAGACAGAGAGAGGGACAGATAGGGACAGACAGACAGGAAGAGAGAAATGAGAAGCATCAATTCTTCATTGCGGCACCTTAGTTGTTCATTGATTGCTTTCTCATATGTGCCTTGACCAGGGGGCTACAGCAGACCGAGTGACCCCTTGCTCAAGCCAGTGACCTTGGGTTCAAGCTGGGGAGCTGTGCTCAAACCAGATGAGCCTGCACTCAAGCTGGCAACACTGGGGTTTCAAACCTGGGTCCTCTGCATCCCAGTCCAATGCTCTATTCACTGTGCCACTGCCTGGTCAAGCTGGAAGACTTTAACATTTTTTTTAATACCGATTTGGTGGTGATGAACTTCTTTAGCTCTTACTTGCTTGGGAAGTTCTGTATTTGTCCTTTGATTCTAAATAATAGCTTTGCTGGGTAGAGTAATTTTGGTTGTAGGTCCTTCATTTTATCCCTTTAAATATTTCGTGCTACTCCCTTCTGGCCTGCAAAGTTTCTGTTGAGAAATCAACTGACAGTTTTATGGGAGCTCTCTTGTAAGTAACTCACTGCTTTCCGCTGGCTGTTTTAAGATTCTGTCTTTGTCTTTAACCTTTGGCATTTTTTAAAATTTATTTTTATTTTTTTTTGTATTTTTCTGAAGCTGGAAACGGGGAGAGACAGTCAGACAGACTCCGGCATGCGCCCGACTGGGATCCACCTGGCACACCCACCAGGGGGCGATGCTCTGCCCATCCTGGGCGTCGCTATGTTGCGACCAGAGCCACTCTAGCGCCCGAGGCAGAGGCCACAGAGCCATCCCCAGCGCCCGGGCCATCTTTGCTCCAATGGAGCCTTAGCTGCGGGAGGGGAAGAGAGAGACAGAGAGGAAGGAGAGGGGGAGGGGTGGAGAAGCAGATGGGCGCTTCTCCTGTATGCCCTGGCCGGGAATCGAACCCGGGACTCCTGCACACCAGGCCGATGCTCTACCACTGAGCCAACCGGCCAGGGCCAACCTTTGGCATTTTAATTATGATGTGTCCTGGTGTGGGCCTCTCTGTGTTCATCTTGTTTGGGACTCACTGTGCTTCCTGGACTTGTATGTTGTTTCCTTCTCCAAGTTAGGAAAGTTTTCTGTCATTATTTTTAAAATAGATTTTCAATTTCTTGCCCTCTCTCTTCTACTGGGAGCTCTGTGATATGAATGTTGATATGCTTGAAGTTGTCCCAGAGCCTCCCTACACTATCTTCCTTTTATTTTTTTGCTTTCCTGTTGGGTGTTTTCTGCTACTTTGTCTTCCAAATTGCTGATTCGATCCTCTCTGCTTCATCTACTGTACTGTTAATTCCTTCTAGTGTATTCTTCATTTTAGTTCTAGTATTCTTGATTTCTGATTAGTTCATCTTTATGTTTTCTATCTTTAATTTTTATGTTTCCTTTCTCTTTATTGAAGTTTTTACGGAGTTGATTGAACTTCCCCTCATTTGTTGAGCATCCTTATAACCTTATAACCTTATGTTGTTTTAAACTCTGCATCTGGTAGATTGCTTGTCCCTATTTTGTTTAGTTCTTTTTTATCCTTTTCTTTCATTTCGGACATGATTCTTTGTCTCCTCATTTTGGCTGCCTCCCTGTGTTTGTTTCTATGTATTATGTAGAGCTGCTATGACTCCCAGTCTTGGTAGAGGGACCTTATGTAGTAGGTATCCTGTGGGATCCAGTGGTTATCCAGGTGTGTACCCTGCCTTGTGTGTGCTGTGTGTACCCAGTGCTATTGTAGTTGAGCCTTGAATCCTATTGGTATCTCCATGAGAGTGGTTAACCTCCCTGTGATGGCTACAAGGACTAACTGGAACTATAGTTCAGGAGGAGCTGCTGCAGGACTCTGGTGCCCACCAAGTCTGCCTTTTGAGTGTGCTGCTTGTAGAGGTGGTTGGGTGGTGATCTAGCATAATGTGAAGCTGTCCAATGGGGTGTTCTGGCTCTGGAGCCTCATGGGAAGTACAGGCCAAAGTCAGTGACTGCCTGGGCCCTGCCCAAGGCTGCCTGGCATGAGCTACAAATGACCTCTGCCAGCACTTTTGTCTGGAAGAAAGCTGTCTCTCCTCCCCCAGCTCTCACCCCAAAGCCAATCAGCTCAGTTCTTCCTATCTGTCCTTGGAGCCTTTCAAGCTGCTGCACCAGTGCTGGAGCTCAGAGCAAGTGAGTCTGTCATAAAGTCTATGCATGGGCCCTTTAAGAAGAATGCCTGGGGCTTCAGCAGCCACAATCTCTGCTGGTTTTCACAGTCAGAAGTTATGGGAACTTCTCTTTGTGGCACTGGAATCCTGAGCTTGGGAGCATGGTGTGGGGCTGGGACTCCGCTCCTCTGGGGCGACCTCCATAGCTGAGATATGCCTCCTGGTTTTTAATGGCCACACCTTGACGTGGGATCAGCTTCTTCCGAGTCTCAGCCCCTCTGACCTGTCTCCATGTGGCTTTTCCTGTACATTCTTAGTTATTAGACTTCTGTTCAGCTAGACTTCAGGTAGTTCTCAATGATGGTTGTTCTGTAGTTTAGTTGTAATTTTGATGTGGTTGTGGGAGGATGAGAGTACCTCATTTACTTGCTCTGCCATCTTGACCAGAAGTCATACTGAGAACATTTAAAAACGTGTTTCTATAAGGCATTTGCTTTCCTTGCCCTACCTTTTTCTTTTTCACCTGCACTCTTCTGGCTTTAGCTCAGTGCTTTTTCAGATTTTGACTTGTGCCTTTATATGTATGTTATAATATGTAGTGTATGTAATATTATACATGCCATATTATGTAACTATGACATGTTGCATGTGTAATATTATATATGTAAAATATATATAATTTCTTAAGGCTGAGAAATGGATAATCTACATAAGAAAAATTAAGCAGGTTAGTAAAATGAAGTAGTAGATTAAATCATGTTTAATCGAGGTCTTAGCTTTAGTTCTAAGCTTATCATCTGAAAGTATTGCTGAGAATGGTGGCAGGTAGAGAGATATATTCCTAGTGCCTTGCTACCAGAGTTGACCACTTGAAGTTCTCTCTAAGGGGAAATGAAGGCCTACTATATGACCCAGGTCTTAGAATTGGGTACCTGTCACTTTTAATCTATGAGCCAATCTATCTTTTACCATTACAAGTGGATATGATAATTTTGTTAAGATTCTTATCCTTTTTATTTCTCATGCATGTTTTAAGTTAATGTCTTAACTGTGTTCCTTAAGCTTCTGGCTCTATTAGTATTGGAGGCTCTGTGATGTGGCAGAGATAATTGGGTTTTATGTTCACAGATGCAAGGAACTGAATTCTGATTTTCTTAGTAACTAACTTTATGACTTTGAGAACGTTGAGTAACTCTTTAAGCTTCATTATTTTTCATCTATTAGTGCTATTTTAAGGGTTACATGACTTAATACATGTGATTTACCTCACAAGTGTAGATAAATAAATGTTGGCTCATCCCCCAAATGGTATTTGTCTGAGGAAGAGAAGAGAGAAGGTGAACATAAAAGACAATCTATTTGAAATTGTCAAGCCATGTTAGTAAACTAGCTCCAGTCATTCCTCCATAATAGGTTCTTTTTTAATGAATAAAATCGTTACCTATCTTTACCTTTAAAAAAAAAACAACAACAACTAAGAACTCTAACACAAAGAACACATCTTGCCAGAGAAACAATGTTTATTGGAAAACCCATTAAGAAATTATTTCCTCTGATAATGCCCAGCACTAGAAATGGGATCCAAGAAGCAACATAACCAAGAATATATTGTCTGAGGTCTTACAGATTTCAATATTTTTTGATAATAGATGATACTCACTTGCTCAAATGAACCAAATGATTATTCAGCCAAATGATTATAACAATTTTTAAATTTTTCTTTTCATTAAAATGAAAGGTAGGTTTTTTCTATTTGGACCATCAGGTCTGACCTGCCGTCTGACGTACTACTGAGGCAGACAGCTTCTGGTTCTTCAGTGTCCGAACCCTGGGCGAAGCGGCATGGATCAGCAGCAGCTCGGGAGACAGGGCTCACAGCAGGGCTGAGTGTAGGTGGTGAGGTTGATGGTCTCCAGGTCTGGGGTGGGCTGGCAGGAGTTGAGCAGGAAGCAGGTGGGCACACAGGGCTGAGGGATGTGGCAGGGCGGGGGGCAGTTGTCACAGCAGGTGGGCTCCAGTAACCAAGTCGTGTGTGGGCAGGTGCTGGGCAGGCAGACCCCACAGCGGCAGCACTTGTCCGAGGAGCAGATGGTGGTGGCGGGGCCGGTGGGGACGCTGCAGCAGCAGGGAGCACAGCAAGCCATGGCGGTGGGGATCTGGTGTGCTTTTCGTTTCTCAGAAAGAACGATGAGTTTTCTGAGATGCAAATGTCTCCTCCGGCTTTGGGATTCTTATATGCCCTCCCCAGTTCGTGCTAATCCAACCAGGAGACTTCTCCTTTTTGTTTATGCCACTCGGCCCCACTAGGATTCGCTAATCAGTTTGGTATTTACTTGTCCATTAAGAGTTCTTGCCCTTATTAAAATAATCATGCTTTCGACTCATAAGCTTGTCATTTTTGTCATGAGATGATTACATTTTTATCCTCACTGGGCCCTGGCATGCCAAACCTTACATAAATTATGGATAATCAGACCAGGTGAGAATTCACCTGTTGTTTCAGAGGCTATGACTATGTGCATCTCAGACATAGTTGCCTTATTTATTGGTTATTGATTATATAATTCAAGTTCTATCGAGCAAGCAAGGTGATAGCCAGAATGGGATAAAATCAAGCCTCTTTTTATTTTATTTTTATTGTATTATTTACTATATTATTATTATTATTATTATTATTAATGAGTTTCCAAAGGTTGTGTTACTATATGGGTTTTTAGAAACAGTCTATTCTCATGATTATGTCAGTCTTGTAGTGAATAAAAGTGTAATTTTTTTTTTTTAAGTAAGAAGAGGGGAGATAGGCAGACTCCACATGCACCCTGACCAGGATCCACCGAGCAATCCTCTCTGGGGCCAATACTCGAATCAGCTGAGCTATCGTCAGCACCTGGGCCGACACTCAAACCAATGGAGCTGCTAGCTGTGGGAGGGGAAAAGAGAGAGAAGTGGGATAAAAAGGGGAGAAGAAAGGGGCAAGAAGCAGATGGTCACTTCTCATGTGTGTCCTGACCAGGAATCCAACCCAGAATGTCTGCACACCAGACCAATGCTCTATCCACTGTGCCAACCATCCACGGTCAAAGTATAAATTTACTGGAAGGAAAGGTCTACCCAATTGCTACCTTTTCTTAAATGGACCATTAAAAGACAATCACCTTTGTCTTCATTCATTTTCACATGAATGATATATCATATTTTTTGCTCCATAAGATGCACCTGACCATAAGACAGACCTAGGGTTTTAAGGAGGAAAATAAGAAAAAAAATATTCTGAACCAAATGGTGTGTTAAAATATTTTGATAAAATACCGTATTTTTTGCTCCATAAGACACACGAGCATTTTCCTCTCCACTTTTTTTTGGGAAAAAAAGTGCGTTTTATGGAGTGAAAAATACAGTACTTAACCTTAAAATAAGATGACACAGAAACTAAAAAGAGAAATTATAAGATAGCCGGGGTTCTAGAAGAGAATCTGACCCAGTCTGATTTAAAATTTTGGCAGTCCTACTAATAATTTCTCCACTATCTTACTCCTTACTTCGCATGTTTATTTGTTTTTGTATCTTGGGTTAACAATTAGGTTGTAAATTCCTTTGAGGAATGCCTTGTACAACATTGTTCGCCCAGTTGGCCTCAGCCAAGGAATCTATCTCCTAGTGCTTTACCATGACCATGATCATAGTGTTCAAATGTCCTTCCCCAGTTCTCTCCTTCTCAGATCTTACCCACCCCTCAAGCATCAGCTCAGATACCTCACGAAGGAACTTTAGGTGGTTCTTCTTGATGTTTTCATGATTTTTGCTGCTCTCACAAAGTGTGTTGCCCAGCTTTTCATTTAGCCCTTGTTTTAGTCTGCTAGAGATCATGTATACCTGTCTTCCTCGCTCCAGTACAAACTCCTCGAAAGTGGGAATTTTGTCTCAATCTTCTTTTTCTCTGTCAGGCATCTAGGGCAATGCCTGGTGCACAGTAGGCATTTGGTAAATGCTTATTGAATTGGATTTAATTATAGATTAGAATTTGAAAAAGGTATGTATTTGTTTTTACAATAACCCTTTATAACAATAATGGCACTTTACATAAGCAAAATGATTTTATTTGTGAAATATTATACTGTTGTCAAAACAGTTTTACATTTGAAGGTTCACCTAAATGAGACAATGAAAAAAATATGGCTCTACTCAATCTCTGGGGTCCCTTCTGTGAGTATGTTGACTTCTAATGCCAGTTTCTCATCATCTTTAAGGGCATATGTAAATTACTTAAAGAGTCAGGGAAAAAAATAAAAATTTTAAATAGGCACTAACCCTCAGAGTTTAAAATGATTCTAAAGTTAGAGCTGAAGATATTTTATTACCCTGACAATTTTCTTCAGATATTTACATATCCCTGTGAGGCCTCCTTTTGGCTATGAGATTTATGTTGATGTCATCAGAAAGTGTAATTCTGCTGAACGTATTCATAGGTTCATGATGTATGCATGTGTCAAGAGCTTAATGGGTAATTATAGCACTGAACATTGAGACATTAGATGGGTTGGGGAACAATGGTAGTTATTTTAAAGTAAGGAGGTCTATGATAGTGTTTTTGTCTCTTCTCCTTTGAAATCATCTTTCAAAACATAGAACAGTTCTGCAAAACTGAAGGCACAGAGTCAGAACGTTTTCTTCCAGATCTTCTTTTTTTTTTAATCTTTTTTTTCTTTTTTTCTTTATTCATTTTTTAGAGAGGAGAGAGAGAGGGAGAGAGAGACAGAGAGAGAGAAGGGGGGAGGAGCTGGAAGCATCAACTCCCATATGTGCCTTGACCAGGCAAGCCCAGGGTTTTGAACCGGCAACCTCAGCATTTCCAGGTCGACGCGTTATCCACTGCGCCACCACAGGTCAGGCTCTTCCAGATCTTCTAACTGAAGACCATTTGCCAAGCAGTCCTTACCGACTATTGCAGTCCCTTGGGGCCAGGTGGGCAAGCTCTTTGAAAAATCTTTGGCTAGCAGCAAGGTACTTCACAGTCACAGGGCTGGGTGCAGGTTGTGACAGAGATCACATTCAAGTTTGGAGTAGGGTGGCAGCTGTGGAACCGCAAACAATGGCACTAGGAGTCAGGAACGCAGTAGGGTAGGGGACAGGTGTTACAGCAGGTGAGCTGAAGAAGGCTAATCTCCTGTGAGCAGCTGCTGGGCAGGGGAGCACATCAGGGGAGCAGGAGCAGATGGAGGTGGCTGGGCCAGTGGGAACACTGCCGCATCCGTGGCGACTAGACTTACAAGAAGACATGGTGACAGTGGATCAGGGAGCTCTTTGTTGCCAAGGGAGGTTTTATTGTACAAAGTTGTCCTCTGTGGGTCTTTTATATCCACTTGTGTCAGGAAACACGGCATCCGTCCATCAGAATGTTTTCCTGTTGTCTGTGCAACCCCATTCAGATAACTCACTGACTCGTTGTTTATCAGCCATGGGATGAGCTCTCCTTCAGTTTTATTCTGTTGTGTTGCTACATTCAAATTTGTTTCTTGTCGCAGTTTCAAAATGGTGTCAGTGTGGGTTCTCTACTTATTCAGTCGCAGATAAAAACATCAATATTATTGTGACTTTCCTCTTTTTCTTTTTACCAACCAGAATTTGTTCTTACAAGTGATTTCCTGAAAAGCAAGAAATGATCCCTCTCAAAACATGTGCCCTGGATAAATTTGGGAAGTCAAAACCTGCGGGACTTCTTTTCTACCAGATTCACCTTGCTATCTTTTCATGGATCTGAGGGAATTCATGAGTATTGAAAGTATGCAACATGACCTTGATTTGGAAGCTTAGAACCTGCCACATGATTCTTTATACTAATCCCTACATTATCTATACGATACAATAGGTGTGTAGACAATCGTGTATGAATATAAATAAGCACCCGGTGTTACAAAGGATGTTGGTTTTCTTACTTACATAGGTTCATGAGACTATATGTGGTCTGAAAAATGAGCTTGCATTTCTTTACAAAACAGCACAAAAAATTTCTTCTTTTCTGAAAAAACAGACTGCTGACTTGCCTATTCCATTGTTCAAAACCACAGCCAAAGCTGATTATCATCTCCTATCAGACAGACAAGAACCTTTTCAAAAGTTCTTCCACTTTAAATCAGTTACAGTGCTAATACATTATGGTTAAAGCTAGTATGTAATTACAGTAAAGGACATTGATGGGCAAATCCATTCATTATAAGCATTTATTGAATCGCAAATGTATTCTGAAGCGTGTGGTAGAGATAGAAAAATAGAAGACATGGTCCCTGTCCTCTAGGAGTGTGTGGTCTGATGGGCAAGGTTAGAAATCTCTTTGTGTACAAACAGCATAAATAATATATGATGAATGGGTTAATGGAAGGAGTTTCAGAGCTAGGCTTGAATGCCAATTATAACTTACATGTTGTGAGACCTAGATTAAGTTATTTAATCTTTTTGGGCTTTAGCTTTTCAACTACAAATATGGGAGAAAAAAAAATAATCTGCTATAGTTTTATTGCAAGAGTTAAAGATTAATTGAGAATTATTTATGTAAATTATTTAGCATTGGGTGTGGAACAATATAGTTATCTAATCAAAGGTAGTTTCTCTTCTGGGTGTCCGTGAGAATTTCCACAGGAGGAAATCCAATGAAAGGGCTAAAATGATCAAAGAGGCCTTCACGGAGGATTTGGAGTAAGTTGTTTTGATTACAAATGCTCAGAAAAGAGGTAAGTGCATTTCAAGCAAGGAAAACAATAACTTCTCTGACATTCTGCCCTTACTTGCAGTCCTGCCTCTGGGAGGATTGGCCACACCCCATGTCCCCCATAAAACTTTGCTCCTTTTTTTATTGTATTTACGTTGATTCTTTTTATTAGAATGCAATCTCCCTTCAAATCAAGAACTGTCTTATTTTTCTTGGTTCCTCCAGTACCTAGCGTACAGCCCAGATGATGGGGTGGACTGTGGAGGCTGAAACATGTGGAACAAATATTTAAGGGAGGAAGGTTGGAAAATAACGATAACCAGCAATATAGAACGCTTCTGTGTCAAATTTAGTCAGAAAAACAAGCCAATAAGAAAACCCTCACACAAGGTAGTTCTACAGAGAGGATTTTAAGGTAAGGAATTGGTTAAAGAGGTGTTGGAGGACTGGGAAAGGGAAACTGAGGTGACAGATTTATGAAGCAGCTACCAGCGCTATGTAATGAAGAGAAGACATTGGGTTACCTGAGCCTGGAAGCTTGAAGAGGGGTCCTGCTGAGCTGGACTCAGACTTCAGGTGCTGTCCCGGTGCTGTGACCTCAAAAGCTCAGAGGAGAGATCTGGTGGGGTCAGCATTTGGACCTTTGTCGGGGGGAGGTCATTCCCTTGCTGATGCTGGTGTTTCTGAGGAGGTGCCATGACACCATTTTTTTTTTAAAGTGTGGGAAGAAGCTGGAGACTAGAACCTATTGCTCTGTCAGATAAAGAACTGTTGCTGGGGCAACAAGACCCTACACTCTTTCTCAGGCCTTGCAGTCTCTTCCTAGCACCCTCTGTTGGTGGAACCTTGTAAAGCACCAGCCAAAGGAGAAACAGAGTCCTCACCCAGGCATCACAGAGTATAAAAAGTTGGACTCGGAGGTTGACAATCAGTACATACTGTCCTAAGGGCTGCACAGGTTTTAATTGGATAGTACAGAATTCTTGTTTATCCCTCACATAATTTCCCACAATGATAGTATCTTACAAATACTACTGTGCATTTGTCAAATCCTACACCAACACTGGTATATTGCTATTAATCATACTTCAGACTTTATTCAGATATCACTAGTTTTCTCACTAATGTCCCCTTTCTGTTCCAGGACCCAATGTGAGGTACCAATCACATTTAGTCATCACATCCCCTAGTCTCCTCTGATCTGTGACAGTTTTTCAGTCTTCCCTTGTTTTTCACCACTGGGGAAGATTTGTGGTATACCACTCAGGTATTTTGTAGGTGCAGACTGTTTTTAATCTTATTTAACAGTTGAGGACCTTGACACATGGCGAAGTTAAATGACATAACCAAGGACACATACCTAGTAAGTGAGAAGAGTCCACTCTCTTGACCATAGTATAAGGGCATCACTCTGACCAGAGTGTAGGCTGCACGTTGCCCCAAGATTACTAGCAAGTATAATTTTTAAAAATGGCCATACCAAGTTATTGGGGGTCTTTAGAACCACACGGAAGAAATTAGCCTTGATTCAGTGAAAACAAAAATCTTGAGTTGCCCTAGAGTTTTGATGAATAGAATAAACTGATGAAGAAGATAGAAACAGAGGCATAGATACATGGGACGGACTGACAGCTGTCAGAGGGGAGGGGGGTTGGGAGACTGGGTGAAAGAAGGGGAAGGGGTTAACATATATGTAACACATGAGCAGACAACAGTGTGGTGCAAGCCAGAGGGGAAGGGGGGTTAGGGGGTGGCTGGAGGTGTGCAAAGGGGAGCTAAGTGGGCATGGAAAGAGACTTTGGGGTGATAGGCACATGATGTCATGTGCAGATGATGTTTTATTGAGTTTGTACACTTGAAACCTGTGTGGTTTTGTGAATCAATGTCACCCCAATAAATTTCATGAAAAACAGCTTTGAGCAATTCAGTCTAAACAGTATCAGGGACAGGAGCCTGTTCTGAAATATTGTTGGGTGGAGAAAAAGCAGATAATACTTGACTGAAGGCGAGCTCGGAGACTGTGGGTGCAATCCAGGGTGTGGTGATCAGGGCCTAGATTAGGCTAGAGTCCGTGAAGGTGGAAGGAAAGATGCCAGCGACAATTTGAAAGAAAAAGGAAATGACTTGGTTTTCTACTCTATTATCAAGGATAAATAATTATTAACTTTAAGGATAGTTTGTTTTCACCTTGAACTAGGTAGGTTATTACAACTTATCAGAAAATTGAAATTGTGTGTGAGTTGCCAAAGACTCTGCCTTTCTATGCAAGGTCAAGGTTAGAGACCCACCCAGTATTTTTCCTGTGCTGACATTGTTAATCAGTATTTAAAGTCTGATTTAAAAAACCAAAATGATGATTTGCTTTCACCTTAGAAATGTGAAGACCACAGAGAAAGCTGAGTTACTATATACAACTGAATACACAATTCAGAGGGATAGTGGAGAATGTATTGCTGAGTGGCATACACATTCTCCCGGGTAAAGAGAGCCATGTGTAGCCGTATTTCTGTCTGTAGACAGAGTGGAAAGAGAAGGGGCTTTGGATTCAGGCAGTTTGAAGTTTAATGCCTTCTCTGTCACTTACTGTTTGTGTAACTTTGGCAAGTAACTTTCTCAGCCTCAGTTTCCTCACCTGTAAAATGGGGAGAATAATGGTAGGTACCGCTTAGTGTTTTTGTTAGAAATAAATAAGATAATGCACATAAAGCATCTTACTTGAATGCCCAGTAGATTCACCACATGTTAGCTACGAAGAATGAAAGCAGTAAGAGTAATATGATGCGAAGGGTTACTGACTGGCACGGAGTGCTTGTTACTTAAAACACTTCTGGATAATCTAGAACCACAGACTGTCAAAACTAAAGGGAATTTAGGGGGGATCTGGTCAACCAATTCATTTTCCTGATTTAAGACCTGAGACTCATAGAGATCAAGTGACTTGCTCAGAGTTGCAGAGGCAGGCCAAGGCAGAGCCAAGACTAGGATGCCTGTCACCTGGTTTCCAGGTGGGGCTCTTTAATTAACCAAGGGCCCTTGAGTGCCTGAAGGCCCACAGCGGTATTAATAGGACACATAGAGTTACTTAAGAATTAATAATAAAGTCTAAAAACTTATCCCTTACAAGGATGTGCAAAAACATCAAACTTCTTTGCTTTTGACTGAAAACAAGTAACTTGGCACTATAACAATAGTTGTATGAATCTTAAAATTCTCAATGATACTTAACAATGTATTTATGAAAGAAATGACTAAATTATTATATTTAAAAGTCACTTGGGGGGAAACATTTTTCAAGAAATGAAAGGATAGCTTTTGGTGCGGAAGCTGGGAGCCAGGGTGTGGCAGTAGTGGTGAGGGTCACTCGCTGTGTCTAGCGTGCTGCTGGGGACACTGTGGGCCACTGACCCTCACAGCAATCCTGAGACAAAGCAGAGAAGAGAGTATTATTTCTGCTGTAATAATGAGGAAACAGAGGCTGAGAGGAAAGTGGATGGCCCAAAGTCCCAAGGCAAATCCAAGAAAACATATAAATAGATTGCATTCTGGGTACTTCCTACAAAAACCTTACTGCACTTGGATTTTTCTAGGACAGCTAAGGAGATGAATTAATGGTCATTATAAATGTTTTGTTGTAGGGAGAAGCTTGTGTTTTTAGTCCCATAATTGTGTGACCGTTTCTGGTGTGTAGAGGAGATTGCACTATAGTCTGATCTTTCCAGTTTATTTCAGTGACATGCTATTATATGTCATTAGAACTAGTAAACTTCTAAACTTAGTTATGACTAATGTAAGCCAACCCTAATTTGAGGAAACAAGGAATACCCAATCCGTGCTAATATTCATTCAAAATTGATTTTCCTAGAAGACAGCACAAATAAGGAAATGGATATACGTGTATATAAATACTTCCCCAAATTGCATAGCCTTCTGAACTTGGAATTTCATTGATGACTATGACTAAAGGAGTCAAAATTATTTCTACATCCTAGCAAAGTGATACATTTGTTTTGTCAGTTAAGAAAGAAAAATCAATTTTAGGGGCAATGGATGTAAACTTTTTAAAAACATTGTATTAATCTCTAGCCTGGTTCTTGGCATAGTGGTTATCTTAATAATATTTATTGAAAAAAATAACAAGACCTTACAAACTGACTATTGAATTTTTTACTTTGTAACCTATCACAGAGAGTATCTGTTTTTCCAGTGGTTCTGCCATGAAAGTTTTTATTCTGCTGCGGGTAGGTCTTGGATAGTAGGATGCCCTGCTGTTTGGGTTTAGGAAGGCATTCTTCTTTCCCTCAGAGGGAACGTGGAATAAATAATCACAAGGCCGCATTTGCTAAGCCAGAATGAAGTTTATTAACGAGTGGTCAAAATGGTTGTTTCCCAAAGAGCAGTAAGATCACCTAAAAGAGAAAGGTCTCCAACTCTCCCCAAAGGAGAAAAGAATTAAGAAGTCGGGCTGCTTCATGAAAACAGGGCCCAGGCGACGGGGATACAGTGGCCGCCGCAGGCAGTAGCGAGTGGTGAAGGCTGGGTGTCGTGTGGGGCGCTGAGCAGCCCATCACTGAGCCTTTGCGAAGACCGGCAGCTTAACAGCAGGGCTCACAGGGACTTTCGCAGCAGGGCTGAACGTAGGTGGTCAGGTTGATCCCGCACAGCCCCGGGGTTGGGTGGCAGGAGTTGAGCAGCCAGCAAGTTGGCACGTAGGTGTCAGGCATGCAGCAAGGTGGGGGGCAGGTGTCACAGCAGGTGGGCTGAAGGAGGCTGATGTCGTGTGGGCAGGTGCTGGGCAGGCAGACCCCACAGCGGCAGCATTTGTCCGAGGAGCAGATGGTGGTGGCGGGGCCGGTGGGGACGCTGCAGCAGCAGGGAGCACAGCAAGCCATGGCGTCGATTCTGGGTTTTTGTTGGGTTGAAAAGAGAAGTCCCTTGGTGTCTCAGTGCTTCTCTCTTCTGCCCTGGCTCTTATATACCCACCTGCCTGGGCATCAGCCTATGAGCAAGATTTTCTTCCCCATGTTTCAGTTTATAGCTATCTCCATAAAACTATCTAATTACTTAAGTGTTTATTGCTTAGACACACTCCTTACCTCATAAAAGGGGACTGCTTTGTTTTGTTGTCAAACTGGGACTCTTCACATTGGCTGTTTGTCACTGCATGAGCATTTCGTTTCAGTCTTCAAAGGCACCAAGCAATTATCTTCTAATCGTTACACATCATTAATGACGGCCTGGTATGCTGGGTATCTGCCAGTCACCCCATGGTTTTTGCCTTCTTTTCAGATGAAAAGATTAGTAGCCTTTCGGATTGCTCTCCTACCAGCAACCGAAGATTCCATGGGATAATTTTGGCTTTCTGGCTGAAAAGGTGATAAGATTTGTAGATTTATTCTTTCTGGCTCCCAGAAGCTGAACTACGATGAATAGATGGAACCTACAGAGAAAGAGATTCTGGTTCTGTGTAAAGAAGCACTTTCTTACGGAGCTGTAACAGGTCTCCCGTTCTCCTTTCCCTTCACGTGTGCTTTGAACGAGAACTGGGCAGGGGCATGTCCATGGGAGTGAAGGCCTACATGGGTGACGATGATGGGTGTTCTTTAAAATTCTATCCAACCGTATTATGAATTAAGATTATTTAGGACGCAAAGACTAGTTATATTTAGAGATTAAATGGTGTAGTATTTCCCAAAACGAGTTCCATGAGCACCTGTTCCAAGGAACAACATTAAAGGGTTCTCTGGTAAATGAGGTTGGGGAATACTGAGTTCTTCACTGGTGGACCTCTCAGGACCTCCACTATGCTGAGGTGCTCTGGGACTTCTCACTACAGAGGGACACCACGTGTTTTACTCCCAACTTACTTGACGATGGAACTGTTTTTGGACTTTAGCTCTCATAGATTAGCTTTCTAGATGAATGGTCTATGGAACACAATTGGGGAGATTCCCAAACTACATCTTAACAAACCACGAAACCTTAATAATTATTTCCTATATAATATATTATATATTTTATTATATTAAATAGATTATATATATAATATATATAAATTAAATATATTCTATATATGAGATATATTAATATATATATATATCTCATTTATATTATATAATATAAAGACCTAAAAGTTAGAATGATATTTGAGAATTACTTTAATATAGGAAAAATATTAACTGATAAACTTTTAGCTATATGTTACTTTGAAAATCTTAAAAATGCATATGTCTTCTTATTCATCTTCAAACAAAATGGCATAAGCTCTAAAAGTAATCAGAAAATTGCTCAATATAGAGGAGTCAGGAGTCAAAAGACATGCAAATCAATAAGTTGATGGAGCCTAAAGATGCTTAACAGGAGCACTGCTTTCATTTCAGTCATTTTCTTACCAGAATGATCTTGTGGTTTTGGACTCCTCTGCTGGAAATGAGCTTGCTGTTCACGTGGCCTCAGCAGATACCTCTGTTCAGTGAGACCCTCGTCACGATGCTGGACGCCTGCAGTAAGTCAGACGGCGTGCAGAGGGAAGCCGGCAGGTCCTTGTCCTTGAGAAGGTCACAGAGAAGAAGAGACACAGAGAGGTTCAGTTCATGAAGTAATGAATTATTTAATTTTTAAATCATTTTTATTTATCAATTACAGTTGACGTACAATATTATATTAGTTTCAGGTGTGTACCCCAATGATTAGACTTTACATACATAACTTACTACAAAGAAATAAAGAAAGGAATGAATGCTTCCTCAGTGCCATGGGAGTGGGGAACAGATAGGTTGAAAAAGAGGTGAGAGTGAGACTTCTCACCTCATACCTTGTTATATTTTACATTTTTAATCATGTAAATGTATTATTTATTCCAAAATAAAACCAGTGAACTTTTAAAGTTAAAAAAGAGACACAGAGAAGTCAACCGGCAAATGACAACACAGGGTTGTAAGTGGGAGTTGAGAGCTAGGGTCACTGACGGGAAGATTTGGGGAAAACTTTATGAAAAGGGAACCTTTGTGTGGGTGCTGAAGATTGGCCAGGAGCTTTGCAGGTAGAAGGGGAAGGAAGGGACTTCAGCAAGTGAAACAGAGAAGCAGAATGCAACGGTGTGTTCCTAGGATGGCAGTGGTGCTGGCGGGTAAGGTAGATTGGGGTCTACTCCCTCCAACACCTCCCTGGAGGTGATAGTGAGAGACGACACTGGAAAGGGGGGTTGGGGCCACCATTTCCATGCTACGGCTAGAATTGCACACTCAGGATTCTCCCTGCTGCGGCTAGTATTCCACACTCAGGATTCTCCCTGCTGCGGCTAGAATTGCACACTCAGGATTCTCCCTGCTGCGGCTAGAATTGCACACTCAGGATTCTCCCTGCTGCGGCTAGTATTCCACACTCAGGATTCTCCCTGCTGTGGCTAGTAATCCACACTCAGGATTCTCCCTGCTGCGGCTAGTAATCCACACTCAGGATTCTCCCTGCTGCGGCTAGTATTCCACACTCAGGATTCTCCCTGCTGTGGCTAGTAATCCACACTCAGGATTCTCCCTGCTGCGGCTAGAATTGCACACTCAGGATTCTCCCTGCTGCGGCTAGAATTGCACACTCAGGATTCTCCCTGCTGCGGCTAGTATTCCACACTCAGGATTCTCCCTGCTGCGGCTAGTATTCCACACTCAGGATTCTTCCTGCTGTGGCTAGTATTCCACACTCAGGATTCTTTCTGCTGTGGCTAGTAATCCACACTCAGGATTTTGAAATGCATCCTATTGGCAATGGGCATTAATGAAAAGTTTTTGAACACAGCTGTGACATGACTGGCTTAGTATTTTAGAAAGACGACTAGTTTTGAATAGAGGCCCATCATCATCATCATCATTATCATCATCATCATTTATTAGGTCTTGTGCCCAGTGCCTTATGTTTCTCACCAGCAGCTCACGATGTATGCAGTATCACTGTCCTTGCTATTTTACAGATGAGAAACCTGAGGCACAGAGAGGCTAAGTCTAGTGAACGAGTGATGGGGCTGGTATTTGAAGCGAGGCAGTCTGGCTCTAGATCCTGTACACTTTCCCTCTCCCTTTGGGAGTGTTGTTCTGACTAGAGTGAGGATGATCCTCAAGATTAGTTGCATGTAAGATTGGTGGGAGGGAAGGGACCAGCTTATTGAAGTCTTGAGACCATAAAAGGATCTGATTTTAGAGCCTATTTTCTTAACCAAATACTAGTCTGTAGAATGGAGATACTTTCAGGCAGAGACAGTGGTTGGGAAGCTTTGTGGGTGTTCTATGGGAGTGATGAGGATGGTGTGACTTCTGTCTTAGTATCATAGTTGGGTGGGAACAGAGCAGAGGGGCACAGCTGGGGTTTCTCATCACATCATTCAGTTTCCTGGGGACCATTATCTAGGTGGCACATCAGTTTCCACAGTAAAACTAATTCTTGTTTTTAAAATAACTGGTCCTGACCTGTGATGGCGCAGTGGATAAAGCATCGACCTGGAATTCTGAGGTCGCCAGTTTGAAACCCTGGGCTGGCTCAGTCAGACGCACACAAGAAGCAACTATGAGTTGATGTTTCTTGCACCCCACCCCACCCCTTCTCTCCTCTCTCTAAATCAATATATAAAGTCTTTAAAAAATGATAACTGGACTATCCCAATTTTATCCTCCACTAATAGCTAGCATTTATTGAATGTATACTGTGTGCCAGGCATTGTGCTAAGTATTTTATGCACATCTTCTTTCTTGTTTCTTACAACCTTATAAAATAAGGAATATTCTGATACCCACTTCCTAGACCGTGAAACTGAGAGTAATGATGTTAAATAATGATTTAAAGTCACATAGTTAGTGAATGATGGCTCCTCTAACAGCAATAATATCTCATATTTATTAACCCTTTGAGTAGTGAGTTTTTTTCATGCTTGCTGACCCAAGGGATGTGTTTTTTTTTTTTTAATGAAATTAGTTCCAGTTACAGTTTTATTAACTTAAAATTGTGTTTGTTTGATAACCAATTTATGGAAACAAAAAGAACATACATTTGCCTTTTTTTAATGTTGCCTTACCCATTTTAAAAATGTGTAGTCTGGATGGTCAGTGGTCAGGAGGCACGAGGACATACCTGAATGTTCATGCTACTCAAAGGGTTGATAAAACTCAGTATTTTGGGGAATTACATTTATTATACTTACAACTTATGTTCATAAGTAAACAAGTGAATAAATAAGAACTCCAGACAATGACAAGTGCCAGAAGAGAATAAGACAGAGTGAAGTGACAGAGAGATGGGAGACAGTGCAGGCAGCTCTGTCTGCTTTGGCCGGGGTGGGCTGGGCAGGGACGGTCTTTGCCTGGTGGCTGAGGTACAGTGAAAGGGAAGGGTGCGACAGGAGATGAGATCAGCGGGAGGCAGGTGCCAGGCTGTGTAGGAATCTGTAGTTAGTTCTACAGTTTCGTTTTTATTCTAAGGGCATTGAGGACCCACTGGACAGTGGATGGCAGGGAGTGAAAAGGTCTGAGTTATGTTCTGTGGAAAATGAACTGCAGTAGGGTCAAAGGGGAAACAGATGTAACAAGGAAGTGGCTCAGGTGAGAGGAGGGCCGTGATGCCAGTGGTTGATGAATGAGTAAGAGGCGGTCGAGTTTGGGAGGCATTTTTGCAAGTAGAACTGGTAGGTCATGCTGATCGAGAGAGTGGCCAAGGACCATGTGTACTCATAGGTGAGAGGGGGCCCGAGCCCCAAAGCTGCCACCTAGGGTGGTAGGGAAGGAGTGAAGATGAGCTTAGCGTGGGACCTGCGGAGAGTGCGCGGCCCCAAGCCCAGGAGAGGGAGCAGGCCTGAGATTCGTAATGCCCCAATACCCACATGAAAAATGTGCTTGCTACTGGGTTCCTGGACTGAGACGAAAGGTCACTTTGAAGTGTGTTAGTCACTGTTTGTTGTGTGACTTACCCACACCCACCTCCCAGCCACTCGGTGGATTTCTGGGTTGCTGTCAGGAAAACCCTCCCATGATGGCTTCTCCCGTGTCAGCAGGAATGTCACTGCCGGGAGGTTTCACACTTCAGGGCAACTCAGTTTTCGGAAGCTTGGTGGAGCACTTCATCCCTTCACAAGGGCAGGATGCAGGGACCTTTTCAATTTGTCATCCTAATAAAAATGCCTGTAAGTAAAAAACATTTGGTCTTCATTTGCCGAGTTGCATGATCTTTTAAATTTCTGGTGAACTGGTATCAGGAGGGCCATTGATATGAGTCCTTTCATAGCAGAATGTCCACTTTTCTGAGCTTGCAGGCAAAGGATTCTGGGTTTGAGCTGAATTGTAGACTTTATAGTTGCATCAAGCCATTTTTTTACAGTATATGGTTATAGTCAAGAGTTATACAGCTCTTGCCAAGTGCATTAGCCAGCACTGAAAATTACTCTCAAAAGTGGATTTCTTTCAAACAAAAGTAATGTTTGGAGACAGCTGGTATTGGCTACATGTAGTTGTGCAGGTTCTGCCCTGTGTCATTTGGACGTGTGTGTTCCCGTTGCAGCACGCCAGGCGGATCTCCCTGCACTCAGCCACACGGCATGTGCAAGCTTAGCCTCGCTGCTGTTGGCTGGAAGTGTTGCCTGTTTTTCTTGGAGATCTTTGGCTTTCAGTTTAATTCTCATGTGTTATTGTAAGCTCTAGAATATGCAGGTCGCAGAGAGACTTATACCCAGTTAAGTAAGGGATAAATGTATGTGTTCAGCAAAATGAGCCTGGCTGGAAAGTAGACGCTCAATAAAATTTGAATAATCACGATAGAAAGCAGGTTTCTTAAGTCAGAGTGATGGTTTTCGGAGTAAGTCAGTAATTAACAAAAACCATCTGCTGTTGCGTCTCCCTGGCACAGCCCACTTTACATGGAGGATTTTAAATAGAAATAGTGGAACTTTCTTAACTAGAGCCAATGGTGCTAAGGAGCATTTCTAGTTCCTCAACCAGATTCTGTTGTCATTCTCTGGCTGCCACGTCCAAATATCAGAGACTATTCCCCCCTACCCCACCCCCATAAACGGTTCAGTGAATAATCTGAATTTTAAAAACAGTAAGAGTTTAATTAACAGTTAAGATTCAGCCTGACCAGGTGGTGGCGCAGTGGATAGAGCATCAGACTGGGATGCAGAGGACCTAGGTTTGAGACCTTGAGGTCGCCAGCTTGAGTGCGGGCTCATCTGGTTTGAGCAAAAAGCTCACCAGCTTGGACCCAAGGCCACTGGCTCGAGCAAGGGGTCACCGGTCTGCTGAAGGCCCGCAGTTAGGGCACATATGAGAAAGCAATCAATGAACAACTAAGGTGTCACAACGAAAAACTGATGATGGATGCTTCTCATCTCTCTCTGTTCCTGTCTGTCCCTATCTATCCCTCTCTCTGACTCTCTCTTTGACCCTGATTAAAAAAAAAAAAAAGATTTAGTCTGAAGACAAGAACCATACCCACTATTTGAATAGAGTGAATTTTATATGAAGAATTTTAAAGTGAGTTGTTAGCTAGGTAACTTAAAGATAAAAAAGAGGATCCTGGGGTGTCACAAAAGTAGGAAATGCAGAAAGCCCCAAGAGTGATAGTTTCTTTAAAGGAAGAGGGAAGGAATTAAAACAGGAACGTGGAGAGAGGGTTGCCCTGTGGGGCTGAAACTCAGAGGTTTCCAGAGAACTGGCCAGGCGGTGCTGGTGACTCTGAGGCAGGCGCAGTGAAGCTGGTTCTGCAAGTGTTGAGAAAACAGCAAACTGAATTTAGGTGTTGCTATGGAAAGCCAAGGAGACCTGACAGCAGATGGGAGTTCTGTTCATTACTGACTTATCCCCATATCTGGAGCTGCTGTAACGACAAAATGTTACTGGAGTGGTCATCTTGGGAACCACTAACGTACAAGAAGAATTAAGCAGAAGGAAACAAAAAGGGAGGAACAAACAAGTCCCTTCTTCCTCTTCCAGCTTTTTCGTTTCCCTCTGCCGCCCCCTAGTGGTGAAATCTAACACGGAGCGGCTGGAGCAGCTGACAAGGCATCACAAAGCTGAGCTCAGAAGGGAGGGTGTGAAGCTGTGAGACAATATCTCAACAGTTGGCACAGAGAGGCATCCCACAGCTTCCAAAATAGCCATCTTTAAGTCAGCTGAGCCTTCACACACTATTCTTTACTTTCTGTCCCTTAATTTCATTCTCTCTTCATGAGTTTGAGAGTCAGAGTTGGGTTCATTTTTCAGTTTTGAGCTGTGTGACTATAAGCAAGCTATTTAACTTCATCTATCCATCTATTTATTTACGTAATAAAAACCTTCTGATTGAGATGTAATTGATATACCAAAAACTGTATATATTTAATGTATGTAATTTGATGAATTTGGATATAAGTACACACGTGTGAAACCATCACCACAATCAATGCCATACACATACCCATCACCTCCAGTTTCCTCCTTCCCTTTTTTTTGTGATAAGGACACTTAATATCTATCTTTTTAGCAAATATTTAAGTATACAATACTATACTGTTAACTATAGACACTGTGATGTACAGTAGATCTCTAAGATTTATTCACCTTGCATAACTAAACCTTGGTAGCCTTTGACTGTCCCTTCCCCGTTTCCCCTAAGCCCGAGCCTCTGGTAGCCACATTCCACTCTCTGCTTCTACGTGTCTGACTATTTTAGATTCCTTAGATAAGTGAGATCATGTTGGCTTACTTGACTTTGCATAATGTTCTCTGGGTTCATCCATGTTGCTGCATAAAGCATGGTTTTCTTCTTTTTGAGACTGACTAATATTTCATTGTACGTAAATACTACATATTCTTTATTCATCATATAGTGACAGATGTGTAGGCTGCTTCCATGTCGTGGGTATTGTGAATAATGCTACAATGAACACGGGAGTGCAGATACCTCTTGGAGATCCTGATTTCAGTTCATTTAACCTCTATTCATTTACTCATCTATAAAACCAAGACAAAAATATCTATTTCACAAGACTGATGTAAGAGTTAAATGAAATTAGGCCCATATGACGTTTACTTATCTTGTGGTACAGTACATAACACTAAACAGGGGGAGGGGAAAAGAGAAGAAAGGTAAAGAAAGAAGAAAATATACATAGTTGCTATAATCTCTTTTTTTCTAATTGGTTACAAGGCTATAGTTAATGTGTGTGTGTGTGTGTGTGTGTGTGTGTGTGTGTGTGTGTATATATATATATATATATTCTTCCACTACTCATTTCTTGTTTCCTTACCCTCAGCCGGGACCTCAGCTGTCTGGGCTTGCTTCTTTATCTGGTGGGGGTGATTTAACTCTTTTCTGAAAGGTCTGAGCCACAGTGGTACTCTCTTTTTTCAGTTTTTCAGTAAATAGGTCAAAGTACTATATGTTGATGTCAGAATCCAAAAATGCCCACCGAAAGCTGTGCTTTTCTAACTGAAGATACCTCACAGCGCAGCAGTATTTCCTTCAGCTTGGAAATGAAATCTCAACATGTTCTAGATAGGGGCTTTGTACAACACCAGGTGGTTAACTCTTTCACGGACTGGCACAGAATTTCTGACGGACTGGCAACAGTCCGTGGACTTGCCGTTGAAAAACACTAGCCTAGACAATTTGACTACAAGAAACTTCATCGAATTTGTAAACTCCTTAATTTTGGAGGAGTCTGTCTCCTCACCTGGAGTTCGTATCTGTTTTACTAACACGTCAGAAGTACTTGCCACTTTCTGCTCATCAACGACAATTAGCATGATGTATGTCATCAGTGTAGTGGGCCGATAGGATGTTGTGTGGAATGTCAGTGTGATTATGATCTCTCCTGAGTACATTGTGACAGAGGGTAGAGAGCAGACATAGCCCTGAGGCAGTACTCGGAAAGTTACTGTTAGTCATACCAGGCAAAAGCAAACTACTTCTGACTGTCCTTGCAAATGGATATGGAGAAAAAGGCATTTTTCAATTAAAAGCTATATACCAGAGCAAGGGGTTATGTCAATTTATTTCAGGGGTAGTCAACCTTTTTATACCTACCGCCCACTTTTGTATCTCTGTTAGTAGTAAAATTTTCTAACTGCCCACTGGTTCCACAGTAATGGTGATTTATAAAGTAGGGAAGTAACTTTACTTTATAAAATTTATAAAGCAGAGTTATAGCAAGTTAAAGCATATAATAATAATTACTTACCAAGTACTTTATGTCAGATTTTTGCTAAGTTTGGCAGAATAAATCTTTATAAAACAACTTACTATAGTTAAATCTATCTTTTTATTTATACTTTGGTTGCTCTGCTACCGCCCACCATGAAAGCTGGAACACCCACTAGTGGGCGGTAGGGACCAGGTTGACTACCACTGATTTATTTCATTAAAGATATCCCCATCTGGCCTGACCAGGTGGTGGCACAGTGTATAGCACACCAGACTGGGACATGGAGGACCCAGGTTTGAAACCCTGAGGTTGCCGGCTTGAGCCCAAAAGTTGCTGGCTTGAAGCCCAAGGTCTCTGGGTTGAGCCAAAGGTTGCTGGCTTGAGCAAAGGGTTACTCTATCTGCTGTAGACCCCTGGTCAAGGCACATATGGGACAGCAATCACTGAACAACTAAGGAGCTGCAATGAAGAATTGATGCTTCTCTTTCTCCCTTCCTGTCTGTCTGTCTTTCTCTCTGTCTCTCTCTGTCTCTTTCAAAATAAAAGTATCCCATCTCTGGAGTGGTGAACAGAACAATACAATATACAGAGATGCTGTATTATAGAACTGTGCTCCTGAAACCTGTATAATTTTATTAACCAATGTCACCCTAATACCTTCAATAAAGAAAAAGAAAGAAAGGAAATAGTTACCATTCATATTATTAAAAAAAGATACTCCATCTAGAACATCAGCTTCAATTGGGGCCATTACCTAAATTTGTTTAAAATAATAATAAATAATTACTCTGTTATTCTCGAAGATGTGTCTTGTCTTTCCAGAAGACAAACAAATACGTGAGTGGAGAGAAGGTGGGTATCACTACCCTGACTTTATTCAAGTCTCTGGTCATGGCACTCATTTTCAAAATTCCCTCATGGATTTGGTATCATTTTTGGGTTACTACTCATATAATGAGGGGACCTTCCAGAGGTTTCCACTTGGCCTTTTCTGCCATGTGAGCTTTATTCCTCAAGCCAGAGTGCTGATGTGGGGATTCTGCCAGTTGTCAAGCACGATTATTCCAATTACACATTCACAAACTGGGGAATTGCTCTTTGGCCCTACTGGGTCCACCGCGGTTAAAATGTGGGCTAAGACTTTATCAGGTGGCCACCATAAGCCACCGCTTTCATTAGGGGACTGGGGTGACATTTTGGGTTTCTAGGAATCAGTGTCAACACAGTGTCTGATAATCCCTGTGGTAAGCAGAATTTTTGTTCCCATGAACTCTGAGCCCTGGTTTCATACCCATGAATACATTACAGAACATAAAGGGACTTTGCATATATAATTAAGGCTACTAATTAGTTTACTTTAAAATATGGAGAGTTTCCTGGATAATTCAGGTGGCCTAAGAGACAATAACAACTGGCTCAAAGAGGAACTTGCTTGAAAGCTCTCAGTTTTTGTTTTGTTTTGTTTCTAAAGCCCCTTTAAATCTGCTGCACTTCCCACACTTACCTTTACGTCTAGTTCCTTAATTTCATTCTCAATGAGTTTGGGAGTCAGACAAGATTGGGTTCAGACTTCACTTTTCTAAAGCTTCATTTACACTTATTTTCTTCATCTATAAGCCAGGGTAACAGTATCTATTTCATAGGATCAGTGTAAGTGTTAAATGAAGTCAGGTTCACATAAAGTATAGTTAGCATGTGGCACAGCATATGGTACTAAACCAGGTCGTGTAGGCCTCCATCTTTCTCCTTCATGTGTCTCTGCCCCATCATTCTTTCTCCTTTTCTCCTCTTGGCCCTGGTCTTTTTCACTGTGTCTTTTTTTTTTCTGCTTCTTTCTCTTCTATTTTGTACTTTTCCTTTTTTTCTTTTCTCCATTCTTTATTCCCTAAATCCACCCCCTCCATATTTTCTCCTATGCTTTTTTGTTACCCATCTATTCATCTAATGGTCCATGACCTTCAATAAGAAATACTCCCCGCTTTTGTGTTAGAATTTGTCATTAATAATTAACGTCCTTTTCCATCACTGAACTGATTATGCATCTGAAATCCTCTTAGGTGTCATATATGGGAAGCTGCTGTTTTTCATAGTGTAGCAGTTAGGAATGTTTTGGGTTTCCAGTTTTGGAAAAGCCAAGAGATATTGACTTGATCAAAGGACTTGTCCTTTTCACAGGCAGGTAGTTGCTAGCGTTGGATTACAGGCTCAGCTATGTCAGGATCAGTGTCCCTGCCATTCTCTTGGATTTTGTAGCTCCAGAAATCGTCCCTGTGTTTAAAGTAAGAGAAGGAGTCAGGATGAAGAGGTTGTGGGAGCATCAGCAACGAGTGTTCCTTTTATCAACAAAGGAAACCTCCTCAGAAGCTCATAGCTGGCTTCTGTTTAGAGTTCATAGGCCAGTCTTGTGTCTCTCTATTTCTGTAACTCATTTTTTTAACTTCATAAGCTTGTAAATAGTGTTGGACTACAGGTATCTGCAGGGCATAGTGGGCAGGACAGCAGGAACTTTTTATTGTCTCTATAGTTTTGCCCTTTTCAGAATGTCATAGTTGGAATCAGATCGTTCGTAGCCTTTCAGATGGCTTCCTCCATTAAGCAATAGGTATTGAAGATTCTTCCGTGTCCTTTTGTGGCTTGAGAAATCATTTCTCTTTATCACAGAATAATATTCTATTGAAAAGATGTACCAAAGTTTGTTTATCCATTCATTTATTAAAGGACATTCTGGTTGCTGCAAATTTTTGGCAGTTACAAGTAAAGCTGCTATAAACAGTCATGTGCAGGTTTTTGCATGGACATTAAGTTTTCAACTTATTTGGGAAAATACTGAGGAACATAATTGCTGCATTATATTGTAAGCCTATGTTTAGCTTTATAAGAAGTGGCCCAGCTGTCTTCCAAAGTGGCTATACCATTTTGCCTTCTCACCAGCAACGAGTGAGAGTTTCTGTTGCTCCCTTTGCCAGCATTTGGTATTGTCATTGCCTTGGATTTTAGACATTCTAATAGGTATGTAAGTCGGGCTCATTTTTTTTAAAATTTTATTAATTTTAATTTATTGTGTTAACATGGATTCAAGTGTCCTACTGAATATAACAACCTCTCCCCCCTCCCCCGTGTCCCTATTTACACCCCTTTTGCCCCCCTCCCCCTAACTCCTGCCCCCCATTCCCTCTGGGATTTGCTGTCCTGTTATCTGCATCTCTATGTTACGTATATATAATTTCACTCACCCTTTTACCTTCTTTGATCCCATCCTCTCATCCCCCTTCCCTCTGACAGCTGTCCCTCTCATCCCTGTGACCCTGCCTCTACCTCTATTTCGTTCCTCAGTTCACTTTGTTCATTAAATTCTACATATAAGTGAGATCATATGATATTTGTCTTTCTCTGCCTGGCTTATTTCACTTAGCAAAATAGTCTCCCGGTATGTCCATGCCATTGGAAAAGGTAAGATTTCCTTCTTTTTCATGGCCGCATATAGTATTTGATTGTGTATATGTACCACAGCTTTTTAATCCACTCATCCATTGATGGACACTCAGGCTGTTTCCAGATCTTGGCTATTGTAAACAATGCTGCCATAAACATGGGGGTGCATATCTTCTTTTGAATCAGTGATTTGGTATTCTTAGGATATATTCCTAATATTGGGATAGCTGGGTCAAAAGGCAGCTCCATTTTAAATTTTTTGAGGAATCTTCATACTGTTTTCCACAGTGGCTCCACCAGTCTGCATTCCCACCATCAGTGCAGGAAGGTTTGGGCTCTTTTTTTTTTTAATTTTTTTTTTTTTTTTTTAGAGAGAGAGAGAGAGAGTCAGAGAGAGGGATTGACAGGGACAGACAGACAGGAATGGAGAGATGAGAAGCATCAATCATTAGTTTTTCGTTGCACGTTGCAATACCTTAGTTGTTCATTGATTGCTTTTTCATTGATTGCTTTCTCTTTGGTCTCTGCCTTGACCGCAGGCCTTTAGCAGACTGAATAACCCCTTGCTCGAGCCAGCGACCTTGGGTCCAAGCTGGTGAGTTTTTGCTCAAACCAGATGAGCCCGCGCTCAAGCTGGTGAACTCGGGGTCTTGAACCTGGGCCCTCTGCATCCCAGTCCGACGCTCTATCCACTGCGCCACCGCTTGGTCAGGTTTGGGCTCTTTTTTAGTCACTCTTTTCATTCCATTTAGAATGACCTTCAAGGCCCACTTCAAAGATTACCTTCCTGTGAAGTCTTCCCTAATGCTGTCCCTTGCATAGCCCTTGCTGGTCCCAAAGTGATCTTTTTCCTTTTGAAATCCTGTCTCTGATCCTCTGTCTTCTTTGCAGTTTCCATAACTGAGATACTACTTTCCACAGCAGGGTCCATCCAGGGCCTCCCCGCGGTCTCTGAGGGTTCCTGGGGCATTGATTGCTCTCCCGCCATTCCCCTGCTCTGTCTGGCTCCTGGACTCTCTTCATCTTCCCTTGAATCAACCCAGACATGAAACTCAGCCCCTTCATTGGTTTTTACAGGAAAGTTGACCACTCCAAAGACTGTGTGAATGTAACAGCTTAAGGTGGACGGATCATAGACTAATATGCATGACCTCCTGACGAGATCTCTCCTTTCTTCTCTTTTCTCCTCCTTCCCTTTATTCAGTGAGAAATATTTCCCTCTTTGTTTCGTGTGTAATTGTTTAACATCCTTTTCTTAAGCTTTGGGAGTTGCCAGCCTGCATATCCCACGTGGGTGAACCTATTGTAAGTTGAACTACTAAGGCATCTTGGTCACAAAAGCATCTATTCCTAAGGCAGAGGGTGATTTTTCTCTACCAAATGCTAAGAAAATACAGTTTATCTCAGCACATTGTATGTAGCTATTTTCACACGCATTCTTTTTTTTATTTTCTGGATAGTAGGATTCTCAAGGATAAGAATGAACTCTTTATCTTTCTAATTTCCCTAATCCCTGCTTTAGAAGTGGTGGTCAATAAGTTTTTAATGAATGAATACACTATATATGACATCAGAACCCTCTGGCAATGGGCAAGGAGACACCTGATTGGTGATGTTGCTCTTATCACAGTCAGGGGCAAAGATGACGTATAGTCCTTAGTTCATCCTAGCTTGATGCCTGTGTTGGTGGCTAGAGCTGGTGCATACCTGGGGCACACAAAAAAATAAATGATAAAAAGAAACAAGTGTATTTCTTACAAATGAGCGTTCTTTAGCTGTCAGTAATTAACCCATTTTACATATAAGTAGAAACACTGACCATGATTTAATTTATTAAGAAATGACAGAAAACATTTGTATCACAAAATGATTAAAATAGTCAAGAAACAAGATCATTATGATTCCCACCCCCAAAGAAAGGGTTGGGATCAGAAATATGGAAAGACTAGCCTCGTTTTTGGAAGCAGAATAATGGGTGAAGAGCTTCCATTCCCTCTGGTGACATCTGAGGAATGTTACTTGGCTATATTTTGGTGCCTTTAATGTTGGGATTTTTTTTAGGTAAACAGAAACAAAAAATAGATCACAAAGTAGGGGAAAAATCAGGCTCGTGGACAGTTCTCAAAGATAAAATGCACAATACGGCATCAACCCTGCAGGAAGACCAGGACTAGAATGTCCGGAGCAATGGGATGGTCCGCAGGCGGGTTCGCAGCATCTGAGTCCGCAGTGGAGAGTCAAGGTGTTCGCTGCAGCATGGAACAAAACAGAACTCATCTACTTGGTAGCCCCCACACAGAGACCCAAAGAGAAGTCTAAGAACTTTTCAGAGGTCCAGAGGTTGTTAAGGAGGTAAATTGTTCAGATCCCGTGTCCTGGGTGATTGGAAGTCAGCAACTTGGCCTTTTTAGCAGGTGGGCTCGCAGCAGTAGCAGCAGCAGGCCGGACGACAGCAGGACTGTCCACAGTAGGATGGGCGGCAGCAGGAGGCCTGGGCGTGGTGCAGCTGGCAGCAGGTTGGGGGGGTGCAGCTCACCACGCAGCAGGGGGGCAGGCAGGTGTCCTCCACGCGGCAGTCAGGGCGGCACCACCTGGTGCGGCAGCTCATAGCTCCACAGCAGGTGCCACAGCCGGTGCCACAGCCCATCCCACAGCCAATGCCACAGCAGCTGGTCGGGCAGCAGGTTGGCTGGCAGCAGCTGGAGCCACAGTTCCCACCGGTGGAGCAGCTGGGAAACCCACAGAAGCTAGTGTGACAGCAGGCCATGGTGTCGGGAGCTGGGCTGCTTGGAGAAGCTTTAGTGTTGACTTTTATATTGGGGCCTTTTATATATCCTGGCAGCCGCTGTTTATACAATTCTTAACATATCTTCCTTGTTTTTGTTTAAATTTGTTCCTCAGTGGTCCTCTGATTGGCTTACGTTGAAATACTTATGACATATGAACAGCAATTTAGAAATTAGGTTTGTTTTATAGTTTCATTTGGACTCCTCACATCGGTCCTTTGCTGTTTGGAATAGGTTTGTGGTTTTCCATGTTCAAAGAGTCCTCCTAATTTAGTACACGTCAACACACTTGCTTTGTAGAGGTATTTATTCCATGTGACACTGTCCAGACTTCGAAGACAAGGATAATTGTGCTTCTTTTTTTTAAAAAAAACTATTATTTCTTCTTCGGGGTATATAGACTAAAAGTCTCTTGTGTTTAGGACATCAGGACATCCACTGAATTATCTTCTGTCCTTTAGTTTCCAATTTATTTACTCCAACATCAAATCAAACTACCATTATAATTCCTTTCATTTCAACCAGTTTGAAATGTGCAAATGTTATTCGTGTTTCAGGCCAAAAATCTTTCCTTGTGAACCAGATATCATAGTGTATATAAAAGTCTCTAGCAGGATGCTTAGCCTCTGGTAGTACCTCCCTGTTTATTGAATACGATATGAACGGGTGGAGGAAAGGGCATGATTCATGGATGCCTGTACCACTCAACGATGATTAAATAGAACTTCCAAGCTTAGCACTTCTCACAAAGGAGTCCTTCTTATTGTCAAAAGAGACCCGGAAATGCTGAAATTTTTTTCTACATTTAATAATTACACTAAGGCTCAGGAAAGACATCAGGAGTTATGACATTTTGTTTTGTTTTGTTTTGTATTTTTCTGAAGCTGGAAACGGGGATAGACTGTCAGACAGACTCCCACATGTGCCCGACCGGGATCCACCCAGCACGCCCACCAGGGGGCAACGCTCTGCCCACCAGGGGGCGATGCTCTGCCCCTCCGGGGCGTCGCTCTGTCGCGACCAGAGCCACTCTAGCGCCTGGGGCAGAGGCCAAGGAGCCATCCCCAGTGCCCAGGCCATCTTTGCTCCAATGGAGCCTCGCTGCGGGAGGGGAAGACAGAGACAGAGAGGAAGTAGAGGGGGAGGGGTGGAGAAGCAGATGGGCGCTTCTCCTGTGTGCCCTGGCCGGGAATCGAACCCGGGACTTCTGCACACCAGGCCGACGCTCCACCACTGAGCCAACCGGCCAGGGCCGGGAGTTATGACATTTTGAAGACTGCACTGCCATTTACTTTATCCTTCTCTGAAATATATAATCTTGTATGCGATCTATCATTACTACTAATTAAATGATGGAGTTAAGTGGGGGGAGTTTGTACATAATTTGGAAAATACTTGTCTAAGTATTGTCTAATATTTTGTCATGTTGTACTTTGTATATTGCACTCAAAAACTTAAGAAGGGTTGAAAATTAATTGGTAAAAGGTATTTTTGATCTAGATTTGTGTTAACTTCTTAAGAGAACATTTTTCAAATGGGATTGCTAAGTGCAAAATATATAATTGTTTCGTATTTCTAATGCATGAGTCTGACAAATGGTGATGGTGGAACTCACTGGATATCTAGCTATTTATTTTGCTTTCATTTAGATCGGTGATACACCTTATACATACTTATAATAAATGGAGGTGAGGGGTGGGAGTTGAACCTTAGAGATCAATTTGAGTATCAGTGGGAAGAATAAGATAGGGTAAGGCAGTGGTCGGCAAACTCATCAGTCAACAGAGCCAAATATCAACAGTACAACGATTGAAATTTCTTTTGAGAGCCAAATTTTTTAAACTTAAACTATATAGGTAGGGACATTCCTTATCGAGGTAGCGCCCGCACGTGGTATTTTGTGGAAGAGCCACACTCAAGGGGCCAAAGAGCCACATGTGGCTCATGAGCCGCGGTTTGCTGACCACTGGGCTAAGGCATAGGACTTAAAACTGAAATGCTCTTAGAAAATAAGTAGTGTCTGCTAGATACTGTCTGGTAGACATTTTTAAATCTACATAGTAGGTAATACATTTTCTTTGGATGTTTTGAGAATGCACAAGGAGAACGTCTAGTATATTAAAGGGAGGAGATTAAAAATGGTAGAAGTGCATCTAGGTAGAAATCCCATAGCTTTGATCAACCTGAAAATTTTAGCTAAAAGTAGCCTTATTGAGTCAGACCTAATCATAATAGACTAGAGCACGTACATATTTGAAAAATCACAAAACATTTTAATGCATGGAACATTTTATTAACTGATGGATGGAAGCATAATATAATTTGTATTTAATTTTTCTGGTTTAGACTTAACATTTTGCCTTAGGATTATTATCAAAATGCGAAGCCACTCTTCTTGAATTTCAGCTGAATGTGGACAAGCTTAAAGATAGAAGGAACAAAATAACTCCATTTACTGAGCATATTTAAACATTTTATTTCAAATGAACAGAGATATTAAAGGAGAAAATAGATCTGAAAATGTGTAGGGATTAAGAAATAAGGAGGAGAACAGAGATGTCACTAATTTGACACTCTGGTTGGTGCATGCTTTCGGTGTGCTAATTCGGCACACTCAAGAAGGTCGGAAGACTTGTTATTTCTGAGCAGGTTAGAAACATCGTGATACTTAGCATCCAAGCAAAGTCGAACATTTCTCCAGAGATCAAGGCAGTTGTCCTGTGCTTCACCTTTCATTCCTAAATAATCAGCAACCTTCCTTTTAGCAGGTGGGCTCGCAGCAGTAGCAGCAGCAGGCCGGGCGGCAGCAGGACTGTCCACAGTAGGATGGGCGGCAGCAGGAGGCCTGGGCGTGGTGCAGCTGGCAGCAGGTTGGGGGGGTGCAGCTCACCACGCAGCAGGGGGGCAGGCAGGTGTCCTCCACGCGGCAGTCAGGGCGGCACCACCTGGTGCGGCAGCTCATAGCTCCACAGCAGGTGCCACAGCCGGTGCCACAGCCCATCCCACAGCCAGTGCCACAGCAGCTTGGCTGGCAACAGCTGGTCGGGCAGCAGGTTGGCTGGCAGCAGCTGGAGCCACAGTTCCCACCGGTGGAGCAGCTGGGAAATCCACAGAAGCTAGTGTGGCAGCAGGCCATGGTGTCAGGAGTTGGGCTGAGAGTTGTGTTGTTAAGAGAAGTTTCTGAGTTTTGACTGCACCTTCTACGCCGGCCCTTTATATAGTCCTTAGAGACACCTGTTTCCCTAACATTTAGCATATTTCCATGATCCTATTTGCAAAGTCAGTCTCTGATTGGCTAATAACTGAGTTGTTTAGAAAATTATAAATAGCATTTCAATAACCTGCTTTGGTCTTTGCTCAATTAAGTCTCATTATGTTTCTTTTGTGCCCTGTGGGTCAAGTCAAGGCTCATTATGGAAGCCAATCATGGCAGCTCCTGTTTATGCTGGTCACATGACAGATGAAACTTGGGCCAACCACTGCCCTGGCTTGCTTTGTGAATCTGTCCTTTGATAACCTTCAGGCAGAGTTTACCTAAACTGAACATTTTCTTCGTAGGTGGTCACTCAATTAAGGATCATAATTTCATAAACAAGTTGTCTAGACTTGGAATAACTAACCCTAGTGTCATCAAAACATTAGTAATCACCTGATTCATCAACATCCAAAAATGTTTGCTTTTCTAGGATCAGAGTGTGTGAGTTATAGGAGCCTCAGAGCTCTAAAGGGCATTTTTGTCATCAGTCATCAATGTACGTGTTTCCAACTGAGACCCTTAATGACTTCAGCTTACAGATTGTTTGCGGCTTCTACTAAACTAAAAGTATACGCTAGTAATGAATACACATTTGAACAAGTCAAACAGTACAAAGGCATATATAGAAAAGTTAATATTTTCCCTCCCTTCCCCAAAATACACACATCCCTTCCAAAAGTAGTATTGCAAAGATAATCGGTATTTTGTGCCTATTCTTCAATACCTTTCTTCCTATTTTTGTGAACCTGAACCAACATATATACACATATATCCTCTAATTTTATAAAGTTGGGATCTCCTATACATATTTATATTTTTAATTGGTTGTAATAAAATACACATAATTTTTTTTTTTTACAGTGACAGAGTCAGAGAGAAGGATAGATAGGGACAGACAGACAGGAACGAAGAGAGATGAGAAGCATCAATCATTAGTTTTTCGTTGCGACACCTTACTTGTTCATTGATTGCTTTCTCATATGTGCCTTGACTAGGGGACTATAGCAGACTGAGTGACCCCTTGCTCAAGCCAGCAACCTTGGGTCCAAGCTGGTGAGCTTTTGTTCAAACCAGATGAGCCCGCGCTCAAGCTGGCGACCTCGGGGTCTCGAACCTGGGTCCTCTGCATCCCAGTCTGACCCTCTATCCACTGCGCCACCGCCCGGTCAGGCCACATAATATATTTTTTTTTTTTTTCATTTTTCTGAAGCTGGAAACAGGGAGAGACAGTCAGACAGACTCCCGCATGCGCCCGACCAGGATCCACCCGGCACGCCCACCATGGGGCGATGCTCTGCCCACCAGGGGGCGATGCTCTGCCCATCCTGGGCGTCGCCATATTGCGACCAGAGCCACTCTAGCGCCTGGGGCAGAGGCCAAGGAGCCATCCCCAGCGCCCGGGCCATCTTTGCTCCAATGGAGCCTTGGCTGCGGGAGGGGAAGAGAGAGACAGAGAGGAAGGCGCGGCGGAGGGGTGGAGAAGCAAATGGGCGCTTCTCCTGTGTGCCCTGGCCGGGAATCGAACCCGGGTCCTCCGCACGCTAGGCCGACGCTCTACCGCTGAGCCAACCGGCCAGGGCCCCAGGCCACATAATATTTTTAAGAGTACAGCTCACTAGTGTTAAGTAAATTCACATTGTGAATTATTTTTGTCTTGCAAAACAAATTCTATATCTATTAAACAACTTTCCCATTGTCCCCTCCCCAACCCTTGACAATCACCATTCTGCTTTGTGTCTTTTTTTTTTTTTTACAGAGACAGAGAGAGAGAGAGTCAGAGAGAGAGATAGATAGGGACAGACAGATAGGAACGGAGAGAGATGAGAAGCATCAATCATCAGTTTTTTGTTGTAACACCTTAGTTGTTCATTGATTGCTTTCTCATATGTGCCTTGACCATGGGCGGGCCTTCAGCAGACCGAGTGACCCCTTGCTCGAGCCAGCGACCTTGGGTCCAAGCTGGTGAGCTTCTGCTCAAACCACATAGCCCGTGCTTAAGCTGGCGACCTCGGGGTCTCGAACCTGGGTCCTCCGCATCCCAGTCCGATGCTCTATCCACTGCGCCACTGCCTGGTCAGGCTTTGCTTTGTGTCTTTTTTTTTTTCTTTTTTTTTGTATTTTTCCGAAGCTAGAAACGGGGAGAGATAGTCAGACAGACTCCTGCATGCGCCCGACCGGGATCCACCCAGCACGCCCACCAGGGGGCGACGCTCTGCCCACCAGGGGGCGATGCTCTGCCCCTCCGGGGCGTCGCTCTGTTGCGACCAGAGCCCCTCTAGTGCCTGGGGCAGAGGCCAAGGAGCCATCCCCAGCGCCCGGGCTATCTTTGCTCCAATGGAGCCTTAGCTGTGGGAGGGGAAGAGAGAGACAGAGAGGAAGAAGAGGGGGAGGGGTGGAGAAGCAGATGGGCGCTTCTCCTGTGTGCCCTGGCCGGGAATCGAACCCAGGACTTCTGCACGCCAGGCCGACGCTCTACCACTGAGCCAACTGGCCAGGGCTTTTGTGTCTTGATGAATTTGATCCCTCTAGGTACTTCATTCAAGTAGAATCATACAGTATTTGTCTTTTTGTGACTGGCTTCTTTCACTGAGAATAATGTTCTCAAGAGTCACCCATGTTGGAGAATGTGTCAGATATTCCTTTCTTTTTAAGGCTGAATAATATTTTATTGTAAATATACACTACAGTTTGTTTATCCATTTATCCATCAATGGACACTTCCACCTTTTGACTATGTGGTTAATGCTGCTTTTGGTTTGCAAAGTGGCCCCCATACACAAAGGGCAAGGAGGGACCAAAGAGAGAGGCAGGCCACTCCATATTGGTTGGTGGCAGGTTTAGAAAGCAAGGAAACTTAACTTATGAAGCTGTCTTGGGTGACAGCAAGGCAAGCAGACAAATTCAGCTGCTTGCCAAATCTTACAGAAGCTTTAACTGGATTCATGTATATTGTCCAGATAGTTTCAACAACTCATTGCTCTCTCTATACTGTGTCCTTGAAAACAGCTCCCAAATCAAACAATACAAAGGCATCTATAGAAAAGTTAATGGTTTCCATAGTGGTAATAGTACATTTCAAAGGCAGTGGAGGGAGTGAGGAGCCTTGAAATGCCCGGGTCCAACTCTTGGGTCAACCAGTGGGTAGTCACATTCTCTTAATTACCTCCTCCAACAGCTACCAAGAGCATGGGTGTATAAATATTTCTTAAAGACTGTAATTTTTCGTTCTTGTGGGTATAGTATATATCTAGAAATGGAATTGCTACTTTATGTGGCCATTCTATTTTTAGTTTTTGGAGTAACTGCTTTCCCATAGAGACTGTACTATTTTACATTCCCACCAACACTGTAGAAGAGTTTTAAGTTCTCTGCATTTTTGCCAACGTTTTTGGTTTTCTAGAGTAGCAATGGTGTGAAGTGGTATGTGATTGTGGCTTTGATTTGAATTTTCCCAATTATTAGTGCTATTGAGCATCTTTTCATGTGCTTGTTGGCCATTTGTATATCTTCTTTGGAGAAATGTCCATTCATGTCATTTGCCCAACTTTTTTTGTTTGTTTGTTTAAGTTGGAGCCAGGGAGGCAGAGAGACAGACTCCCGCCTGCGCCTGGAAAGCCCCCGTGGCAAGCTCCCAACCCAGTGGTGCTCTGCCCATCTGGGGCCACTGCTCTGTTGCTCATTAACTCAGCTATTTTAGCTGCCTAAGGCAAGGCCGTGGAGCCATTCTCAGCACCCGGGACCAACTTTGCTCAAACCATCTAAGCCTTCCTTGGCTGCAGGAGTGAAAGAGAGAGAGAGAGGAGGAGGGGAATGGGTGGAGAAGCAGATGGTTGATTCTCCTGTGTGCCCTGACTGGGAACTGAACCTGGGTCTTTCATATGCTAGGCTGATGCTCTACCACTGAGCCAACCAACAAGGACCACATTTGTCCAACACTTAATTGTTTTTGTTGTTTAGGAGTTATTCATATATTCTGGATATTAACCCCTTATTGGATATATGATCTGCAAATATTTTCTCCCATTCTGTAGATTGCCTTTCCATTTTGTTACTTGTGTCTTTGATGTACAAAAATTTAAATTTGATGTAGTTCAATTTATTTATTTTTTTACTTTGTTGCCTATGCTTTTGATATCATATCCAAGAAATCATTGCCAAAGTCATGAAGCTTTTCCCCTATGTTTTCTTTTATGAGTTTTAGTTCTTATATTTCATTTTTGTTTGTTTGTTTGAAAAAGTGAGAGGAGAGGAGATAGAGAGACAGACTCTTGCACATGTCCTGACCAGGATCTACCCAGCAACCCCTGTCTGGGGCTGATGCTCAAACCAGCTGAGCTATCCTCAGTGCCTGAGGCTGATGCTCAGACCAACCAAGGTATCCTCAGTGCCGGGGCTGATGTTCAAACCAATTGAGCCACTGACTATGAGAGAGGAAGAGAGAAATAGGGGGAAAAGGGAGGGGGAGAGAAGCAGATGGTCACTTCTCATGTGTGCCCTGACTGGGGATCAAACCTGGGACTTCCACACACTGAGCCAACAGGCCAAGGCCACATTTAAGTCTCTGGTCCATTTTGAGTTAATTTTTTATAAGTGTAAGGTAGGGTCCAAGTTTATTTATTTTTTACAAGTGCTTACATGTTATCATTTATTCATGCTTTCTAATTGCTTGGTTATTATTAACTCTTGAATGAATGAAGCATAATTTTAACCAAAGTAATATTCTTTTTTTTTTTTTTTTGTAGGGGAGAGACAGAGAGAGTCAGAGAGAGGGACAGATAGGGACAGACTGACAGGAAGGGAGGGAGATGAGAAACATCAATTCTCCGTTGTAGTTCCTTAGTTGTTCATTGACTGCTTTCTCATACATGCCTTGACCAGGGGGCTAGAGCAGACTGAGTGACCCCTTGCTCGAGCCAGCGACCTTGGGCTAAAGCTGGTGATCCTTGCTCAAACCAGATGAGCCGGCGCTCAATCTGGCAACCTCAGGGTCTTGAACCTAGATCTTCCGCATCCCAGTCTGATTCTCTATCCACTGCGCCACCGCCTGGTCAGGCCAAAGTAATATTCTTAATAAAAAAAAACAAAAAACACCTTCAGTCTCACCCAGTTTTTGAACCATGAATTAATCCTGATCCTTTCCCCAAAACCACCCAAATTTATGAAATATTCTGTTATACTTGTGTTTAAATGTGTATAAATATATTGTATATATGTATTATGTGTAAATGCATATATGTATGATAAATAGATGTATATTTCTGTTAAGTATACATTTCAAGCCAAAGTACTTATGATGGTTTTAAAAACAGAGCAAAATCTTTGTTATCTTCGCTTTCAGTTTAGAAACTGGGGGAGTTTTTGGAGTAAAAATCTCCCTCTATTTAAAAGCGTATTTCCTCAGAGGGGCTTCCCCATCTGATAGTCCTCTTGCTTTACTCCACGTGTAAATAGAAGAGTGTGATTTATCAGCGTACATTACCATTGTTTGAAGATTGCCTGAAAGAGCTTTCCTCTAACAGTTATGAAAAAATAACATATTCTGGTGCTAGATTCAGAGGTCCTGACTTCCATACCTTTCTGGGTATGAAAGCACTGTGGGAGGTCAGGACATGGTCATAGAGCTCTGCCACTTCTGAGGCTCTAGAACTGCCTATGCTGGGTCTTTTTTATGGGGATTAACCTCCATTGGATACAATAAAATTCCCTAACATTGTATAAGACGAGCAGTGTGGGATAGAAACACCCGATTAAATCTTTTGTATGGCTTTCTATGAAATGTACATCATGGACACGCTCAATGAAGAAAGAGATATTTGCTGCACCAAACAGATATAATTTATTATTTGGTGGTAAGGTATTCCCTTTTCATGGGAAAGGTAATCTGCAGGATGGTGGAGTACAGGAGGTGACCGTCTCTGAGGAGTACAGAGTGTTGGTTCTTCCACGGCCTCGGCAGTGCTGAGCCCTGGAGCGAGGGCTTGGATACTTGCTGAAGGTCAATCCCTGTGCAAATTGCTTTCCCCACTTCTTGAGTCAAATTTGTATTTTGCAGCTTCAGTTGGGAGTTTAAGGTCTGTGAGGGAGATAGGTCAGCGAGGCTCAAATATTTGGTAACCTCCACAACAAAAGCCAAATAAAAGTTCGAGGACTTATTAGTGGTCCAGGGATGGTCAAGGGGTCCATGGATTGAGTTGGAAGTTGAAACTTCAAATTAAAAATCAGCAACTTGGCCTTTTTAGCAGGTGGGCTCACAGCAGGTGGGCTCGCAGCAGTAGCAGCAGCAGGCCGGGCGGCAGCAGGACTGTCCACAGTAGGATGGGCGGCAGCAGGAGGCCTGGGCATGATGCAGCTGGCAGCAGGTTGGGGGGGTGCAGCTCACCACGCAGCAGGGGGGCAGGCAGGTGTCCTCCACGCGGCAGTCAGGGCGGCACCACCTGGTGCGGCAGCTCATAGCTCCACAGCAGGTCCCACAGCCGGTGCCACAGCTGGTGCCACAGCCCATACCACAGCCGGTGCCACAGCAGCTTGGCTGGCAACAGCTGGTCGGGCAGCAGGTTGGCTGGCAGCAGCTGGAGCCACAGTTCCCACCGGTGGAGCAGCTGGGAAACCCACAGAAGCTAGTGTGGCAGCAGGCCATGGTGTCAGGAGCTGGATTGAGAGTTGGGTTACTTGGAGAAATTTTTTTAGTTTTGGCGATGACTTCCACAGTGAGCCTTTTATAAGCCTTGGCCAGCTATCATTTGCATAATTCACAAAGTCTCTTCCTTGTTTGTGTTTAAATAACTTGTTTCTGAATGATAATTGCCCTGTCTCTGAGTTATTTGTTCAACCTTCTCAAAGCCTTTAAAAGTTGATTTTATTTGGTCTTCAATTAGGATTCCTTACCGTGGTCAAGTAGTCATTAGCGTTCATTGAGTACATAACCCCTAATTTCCCGTATTTGTTACAATTTGCTCATTGCCTAAAGAATAATTGTCCGATGCCTTGCCTGTAAGGAGTGTCAGTATTCCTGAATGTTGACCCTAATAATTGAGTCTTGGGTCTCACGGGACAGTTTAATTCTCAGCAGCATGGCCTCCAGTGTTGATAGCTGCCCCTTCTTCACTTGTCTCATCTTCACTTTGCCCGAGAAGCAATGTGCTTCAGCTGGCCAGAAAGGGGTGCTTCCACTGGGGGCTGGGAAATATGTGAATTGTTCCTGAAAATGTTTTTGAAGCATTTATGTGTCCAAACAGTTCTGAGAACTTTGCTTGCATCAATTCATTTGATATTTCTTATTTAGCAATTAAATTTTAATAGGGTGACATTGGTCTGTGAGAACATATAGGTTTCAAGTAGACATCTCTAGAGCATTTGAACTGTTGATTGCATAGTCGGCCCATCATCCAAAGTCAGATCATTTTCCACCGCCATATATTTGTCCCTCTTTTCTCCCCTCCCCCGGTAACCACTTCACTTTTATCTGTGTCCATGAGTCTCAGTTTTATATCCCACCGATGTGTGAAATCGTATAGTTCTTAGCTTTTTCTGATTTACTTATTTCACTTAGCATACTATTCTCAAAGTCTACAGATTGAATACTAACCTCTTCTGAAAACACCCTCATAGGCACACTCAGAAATAATGTTTTCCAGCTATCTGCTTATCCCTTAGCCCAATCAACTTGAGGCATAAAATTAACCACTGCATAATGCGCCACAGGATGAAGACTAATCTGAACATTCCCTTAGCTTCCCTACATAAAGAAAATCAAGTTTTTTTGTTCTACTACTTAAAGCCATTGATTCCTGATTGGTTCTCATACAAACAGAGTAAGAAATGTAAGCATCTGTGGTCTTCCCCGGTGTAGATTTTCTATCCTGTTTAAGTACTGGGTACTCCTAGTGCTGGTCTTCTTTGGAGAAAGAAAATACCAGTAGCTTTACATTTAAAGCTTTTTAAAATTATGATGCCCGTTTCTTTTGGTTTCAATGACTTCTTCTTTTAAGTTATGGTGCCTAGACTATTCCAGTATGATAAGAAGAGAGGATGTGTTTACCTGCAATTCTTGAATTTTTGCCTTCTGCTAATAGATACTAATATATTGACTCATTTTTCTTTAAGATGTCAGGGTTTCATTTTTCTAGCTATCCGTTTTGGGTATTCTTGCAATTTTTTAAACTTTATTTAATCAGATCTCTATATCAGTTGCATCTGTCTTACTTAAATTCCTGAAAAATCAGACATGGTTAATGCACCAACCAAATGAACATCCCTAACTTTTTATCTTAAATTATGTAACAAGATCTTTCTCTTCTTTTGTTGATTCCAACCTGGCTCTTTTCAGTTCTTCTGAGCTGAAGCCCTTCTAAGTAAAAGGTGCATTCAGTCTAAATTATCCCAGCTGGATGGGAGAAAAGGGAGAGGTAGAGGAGTGGAATAGAGTGTTGACTATGTTTTAGTGGTGTTGTATATGAATGTGTGGGTTGTGCCCTGATTGGGTGTTCTGTCCACTCAGAGGAAGGAGAATCTTCTTCTTCACACAAAGAGCTGTAGGCTCAACAAGTTGTGTATTTCTTGGGCTGAGTTTAGCTAATAGTAATGCTTTTTTCTAATTCTTTTAAGTTGTGCTAGTGGAGACACATCCCTTTGATTAAAAAAAAAATTGAGGTGAAATTAACATACCATTTAAAACATTTTAACATTACCATTTTAAAGGGTACAGTTGATTGGCATTTAGTGCATTACAATGTTTGCCCCTACCACACTTCTGTTCAGTTTCAACACTTTTTCATCACCCCAGAGGAGGAGTGATTAAGGTTAGCAGTCGCTTCTACCTACAGCTGTTGGATTACCACTTCGATTTAAAGATCCCAAAGATTTTATTTGTTATCATGGAAGCTCCATTCTGTGCATTTCATCTCATCTTTGTTTCATTCTAGAACTCTCTGGAGATTAGAATAAAAATGGAGATATGGTATGCCAACACCGTGATCATTTAAATCCATCCCTGTAATGGTCATTTATTTTCTACTTCACAGTGCTTGAGAGAATGGTATAGGTGTTATAAAAACATCAGTTGAAATTACCTTTAGTCAATCTGTGAAGTCTATTTTGAGGAACAGTAGGGTTACAGGATGTTAGTTGGTGATAAGTGAATAGAAGATCTCCTGGTTAAATCAGTTTGGGAGTGATGGTTATAGAGGTTCCTTTTTGCAAGACATCTCAGTCCCCTCAATATTCTAATGTGCTTTCTATGTGTAAAATGGTGGTAATACATACAACAGTATTTTTTTCTGCTTTGGACATCTGAAGGGACTAATTGTCAATGTGTCACCTGTTAAGGAAATGACTTACTACCCTATGCCTGGGACATTATAAGTCATAAAACTCCATTCTCTCATTTTCCAGGTTAGAAATAAATGGCCAGCCAGGTTAAGGGATTGCTCAAGAATTCATGGATTATTATTACAGAGTGGGGACTAGAACTTAGGCTGCTTTTACATGTATTAGTGTAAAATCTTGCATTTACTGTCTTTCCAATTATGCATTACTCTTTTTTATACCCTTGCTGATTGAAAAATTGTACACAGAATCATATATTTATGAAATGAATGCATTTGGCAATGTTCACAAGAAGGTAAATGACACAAAATTCCTTTTTGTAACATCGATCTTCTGCAACACCTAGCCATCGATTGCACATTTCAGTACTTCGAGGAATAGTTTATAAATACTATCTTTTTGTATTCTTTTAAACATATATTTTGGCTGCAGAATATTGGATCATTTAGTGGCAAAACTAAAGAAAACTACCTTTTAAAGACTATTATTAAAGGCACAATAATGAAAAACCATAGTGCTATGCCTCATTTATTGAGATATTGAAAAAATCCCAATACTCTAGTATTAGTAACAAGTTCCAAAAAGAAGACTCCAACGATGACTTCATCACTGAAGAATGAAAATTTTTATTAGATCTCAAACCCAATGAGCTGTTGAAATATTTCAGATGGTATTTATAGTATTAGATTATGCACTATTTTCACATTGTAGGTCTTCTATTGATATCCAGGTCTATAAAATACTTTTGGTCTTCTATTATAAATTAATTTACATCTTAGGGAAATTATGTAGCCATGGGACAAGAGGTAGCAAGCTGAGTCATGGGTACTGGAGCCCAGAAGTTTGTTGGGACTCTACATTAGTTTGGATGTGCCATTTTCTCAGGATTGCCATCAGAAGAAGGTTTTCAACAGGTAGGCTGGCAGCAGGTGGGCTGGCAGCAGTAGCAGCAGCAGGCCGGGCGGCAGCAGGACTGTCCACAGTAGGATGGGCGGCAGCAGGAGGCCTGGGCGTGGTGCAGCTGGCAGCAGGTTGGGGGGGTGCAGCTCACCACGCAGCAGGTGGGCAGGCAGGTGTCCTCCATGCGGCAGTCAGGGCGGCACCACCTGGTGCGGCAGCTCATAGCTCCACAGCAGGTGCCACAGCCGGTGCCACAGCAGCTGGTTGGGCAGCAGGTTGGCTGGCAGCAGCTGGAGCCACAGTTCCCACCGGTGGAGCAGCTGGGAAACCCACAGAAGCTAGTGGTGCAGCAGGCCATGGTGTCAGGCGCTGGGCTGTGAGTTGGGTTGCTTGGAGGAGTTTCTGAGTTAGGGCTGCTTATTCCACTTGGGCCCTTCATAGGCCTTGGCCAGTTTCTGTGTGATGGACAGCATTTTTATTTTGTTACTTGTTAAACAAGGTTTCCCAGGGCCCTCTGATTGTTTAAATACTGAGTTATTTTAAATATATGTCCCAACTGAGTTTTCCTTATTGCTCAGCTGGTACTCACCAAATGTGTTCGGTAGTCCTTGGTAGAGTTGTTGATGGCCTGTTTCCAAACAATGCTGTAATATTCACCTGACAAAATGGCTCTCACTCATGATATGGTGCTATTTTGAGGTCATATTCAGCAAGACTAAAGTCTTCAGAAAAAAAAAATGATTAACCACTGACTGCTATTATTAACCGTGTCTTTCATGTAAGGCTATCTTTATAAATTTTTTAGATTAATAAGATTTAGTCTCTACAGTCACCAAGATAGAAACTCTGATAAACTCCACATTCATAGAAATTCATAGATTTTTTTCCAGAAATTGGAGATCCAATTTCTATGCTCTTTCTCAAAATTCACACATTCAGCTGAAGAAACATTTATCACTCAGGAGAATATATGGAACAAAACCCGTTTCATTTGAATATTCTGTGAATATTTGGCTATCACAAATTTAAAACAGATGCTCAAATTTACATTCAGTAATTGGGAAAAAATTACAAAAATTTAAGTGTAATTTCTATTTCTATGAAACATGAAAATCAGTGCTATGCCAATTATCTGGACAGCATTTCTCAGAGGTGGGATTCATTTCCGTTTATGTCACTTTATGTAACTACACTTATGTCTTATGCAAGGATATCAGACCAAAGAGCACAACAGTTTAATTTGTAAAGGAGAACCAATATAAGACAAAGCAGGAATCTGGATAGTTTTTCTGGCTTACACTGCTTATAAGGCAGCTTAGGAAATAGATGATCAAAAATTGTTCAGTAAGTATAAATGCAAAGAGATTAAAATAAATTTCAACAAAGTAAAAATTTAAACAGTTCCTGGTGGTTGCTAAAAGAAAGAATGTGATTTTTCCATTTGATGTTTATTGTTACATAGGGGGAAATGAAAAAAAAGTCATGGCCAAAAGAACATATTATTGCTACCTGTAGTAGGCTTATTTTTTCCTTTCAGTTATGAATAGAAACACATAGTTAGCTGCTATGAAGTAGAGGTGTTGGTTAGTAAAAGGATAGAATTAAAAAGTGATTCATGCCAGTATCAATAAAGATGTTCATTTCATATGATAACCATGACTGTAAGTATGAAGTTGAAAAATGGTTAGACAGAATCATTACATATTAGAGATCAAAACCTTAAACAATCTTGTCCAATTATTTAATTTTATAGGTAAGGGAACTGACATCATACTTTTTATATATAGCACATTTATTAAATTTTATTATGCACAAGGCACTAAAGAATTATGCAGAAAGCAAGACTTAAACTGTCTGCCTCATATCTTGCTCTAGTGCATAAATCAGTATAGTATTGATAGGAAAGATTAATCACGGAAAAGAGTCTAATATAGATGCCATTGATGTTATGCTATGAACTACTTTTAAATTCCTCTGAGCATCATTTAATGTTAGAATACTGCTGGGTTGAGGAATGGCTGCATTTTGAAGAGGTTAGTGACTAGCTCCATTCACACTGCCAGTACATAGCCAGAAGAGCTGGGTATAAAACTCTTACCCTTCACTCTTAGATCAGTTCATTTTATTTTGTACTATGCTGCTTTCCAGGATCAATGAATTAGTAAAATTCTTTGTCTACTATTTAAAAAAATATTTTATAATAGCTCAAGAATATGAATATTAGTGGAAGGCAGAATGTACTGTGAAGTCGTGATTTTAAACACATAATAAATAAACATTAATATGTTAACATTATTTCAGGTGTCTATTGACCAGAAGAGTTTCCTCTGGAACCTCAATAAAATCATATTTGCTTCCTAATTGTCTCTTGTTTCTCACATTCAGATTAGTTAATATTCCTTCAGGGTTTCTGTATTTGTGATACTTGTATCTTCTTTATTCTGTTGCTATCATCTTAGTTCAGCTCTCAGTTTGTTTCTGTAGAGTCATTATGTATGTATGTAGCTTTTAGCCCTCTGTTTTCATAACCAGTGACCATAGGAATCACCCCAGTGTCCCACTCCTATCATGCTGATCCCCTGCCTCAAGGCTTTCAACAACTTCTTACACCTTACTGCTTTAAGGGTATACTCATTTGGTTAATATTTAAAGCACACAAATTTTCAAAATTTACCTTCCACTATTACTTGACATTTATCCGGTACTCCCAGACAACTCTCCTCTGAACAGCCTGTCTGTACCTTTGCACATCCTGTTTCCACTGTTGAGAATGCCACCTTCCCTGAGATCTGCACCCCAAAATCTTAACCCTTATAAAACGCTTGCTTCTCCCTTTAATCTTTCTTGTTCTCCCCAATCAATAGTGACTTCTCTGTTGAGACCATACAGTGTGTTATACTTTCATTTTTTCCGTAGTCTAATTTTTAGTTGTGTTATTGTGAATTTGATTCACTGTCTTGGAGTTTTCTTGAAGAGGGGAACATATTAAGTCCATTTTAATTTCTATTATATACCATACCGTATGTAACTTGCAGATGGTAGTCAAGCAGTACATTTTTTGTTGTTGTTAAGGAGTTGAGTGAGTCCTGGTTCACAGTAAGAATTAAGTAAACAATATTTATTTATTAAAAATTAATGAAAAAAATTAGAATGAGTATGAAAAACCAAAGCTGTGTTTGGTAGGCCAAAGAAGAGAAGTTTATTAGGAAACAAACATGCCACAAACACCTAAGATCTAAGATGAAAAGAAAGAAGTTGCTATTACTAAGATGAGAACAACCCAAGTCTTAATAGATTAGCCTGCCTGGATCTCCCTGCAACTCCTGGCTGACTTGAGGTCTTAATGGCTCAGGGCATTAGGGAGGTTTGTCCGGTAAAGACATGGGAATATCCCTTTTTCAGAAGGTTGATTGCCTACTCTAGGCAGTCAGAGCACTGCTCAGCAGCAGCAGCAGGGGTAGGTCCTGCAGGTGCTGCGGCAGGGGGCGGGCTGGCAGCAGGGGGGCCGGCAGCAGGGGGCCTGCACACAGATGGGCTGGCAGCAGGTGGAGGCCCAGCAGCAGGGGCGGCAGACCACGGCCGTGCAGGACGTGGGGCAGCAGGCGATGGGCCGACAGCAGCCCTCCTGCAGGCCGCAGGGGTCACAGCAGATGGGGCGGCGGCAGGGCTCGCAGATGGGGCGCGTGCAGCGGGGCACACAGGTCACGGGGCGGCACACGGTGGTCTGGCAGCAGCAGGGCCGGCAGCAGCAGGGGTCCCGGCAGCAGCAGGGCTGGCAGCAGCAGGGCTGGCAGCAGCCTCCCCCACAGCTGGAGGAGCAGGTGGAGCCGCAGCAGGAGCCGGTCATAGTGGTTGGTGTCTGGGGCTGGGCTGGGTTGAGCAGGTGAGAGGAGTTGGGTGCTCTCAGGTGTGAGTGTCTTCCTCCCCACTGGGGCCCTTTATATACTTTGGCCTGGTGATGATGACCCCTCTTGTTTATCTTTTGGCCAATTAAGTAGAATTTTGTTTTGACTAATGATTGCATTGCTCATGACACGCTCATGATCTCATTAAAGAACTCTTGTTGCACCCTAAATTGGTTATATTCATGCTGTTTCTCATCAAAATCTAAGATTCACAGTCACTTCAGGTGATAGCAGCTCTTGATACTAATTTTGAGGGCATTGGACCTAATTAATCCTGAACAAATTTGCTGTATAAACATTTCAGTTTTTAAAAGAAATTAAACATATTACAAGGGTTTCTAGAGTAATGACTAGGTCCTATCTCTGACGCCCAAGAGCTCCTCTGAAAAGCCTTGGTGTTAATCACATGGGTATTAGACATGTCCTTTGTGTAGATTCCTTGGAACTACGTAGTAGTTGGTATAACGGAATGTATATATGTGTCTGCCTTGAATAAGCCTGTAGCTCATATACTTATATTTGAAATGAAAAACTTTATTTTTGTAAACCTGGTAACTATTGGAATAGAACATTCAAGACTGCCATCCATTTTCCGTTGCTTTTCTCCAGTTCATTTTGTGCATATCTCCGGTCCTTTTGATCACAGAATGAATGATTTTATCTCTGAGATGTGACATTATTACACTTGTTTTCCTTGTGTACATGATAAAGAATGTCACGAGAAGTTTTTCCTGTGTTTACCCTGACATTGGGCTATGGCTAAGAAGTGACAAGATGAAGGCTTTTCAACCAACATTGAAAACACACAACACACTGTTCGAAGGAGTTGCGTCGGGAGGCCACAGGGCTGTTCCGCGGTGGCTTTGCTAGGAATGGGATGGGCATTCTCTTCCGGGAGCATCGGCAGAGGCCGCTGAGGAATTCCATGGCAACAGCCTCATTATTTTTCGGTTTTACCCCTCCTATTACTCATCAGACAGGGTTTTGGATCACTTTAAAGGATCATTCTTATTATTTAAAAAATGTGTCTTGGGCTCTAGGAGCTAAAGCTCCCTAAATGGAATTTCAAATATAATTTGAAAACTTTATAAAAAATGTAAATTGACTAAATGTATAATCACAATTGGGGAAACAGAGGAGGGAAAAATCAAGCACAGTTCTCATCAGTGAGGACCTTTGACTCTCACATTTCCTATTCTTAAAAGACCTCTTGTCCTTGGTCACGTGATTTTTTCAAAGCAGTAACCTGAGCCTAGATAAAGATTTGCATATTCTGCTTTCTTCCCCTACCCCCAGATTTATTAAGATATAATTGGCACATGACTGAATAACTGAGGTATAGACTGTGATGTATAATAGGTTGCGTTACAGGGGTTTCTAGAGTAATGACTAGGCCCTATCTCTGATGTCCATGTCTTGGCTATTGTGAATAATGCTGTATTTAACATACGAGCACAGATATCTCTGGATGACATGGTAGTGTTATTTTTAATTTTTTTAAAGAATCTCCTTACTCTTTTCCATCATGGCTGTATCTGTTTACATTCTCACCAACAGTGTGTCAAGTTTTCCTTTTCTTCACATCCTCGCAAGCATTTCTTTTCTCTTGTTTTTTGCTTTTCTTTTATAATGTGCATTCTAACAAGTGTGAGATTATATCACCTTGTGGTTTGTTTTGATTTGCATTTCCCTGATGATTAGTAATATTGAGCACCTTTTTGTGTACTTGTTGGTCATATGTAAAGTCTTCTTTGGAAAAATGTCTATTCAAGTCATCTGCTCATTTTTAATTGGCTTGGTCCCCCTTTTGCTATTGAGCTGTAGTGGTTTCTTTTTTTTTTTTCTTTTAATTTATTTATTAATTTATTTATTGTGTTTACATAGATTCTAGTGTCTCCCCAAAAGCATCCCCCCTCTCCCGTATTCCCCCCAACATCTCCCCTCCCCCCCTTCCCAACAGCTCCCTCCCCCCTTCCCTTCAGGTTTAATTCCATTCCTCTGTTCACATTGTTCCTTGGAATCCTCAAATGAGTGAGGTCATATGATATTTTTCTTTCTCTGCTTGGCTTATTTCACTCAACATAATAGTTTCCAGGTCCATCTATCTTGCTGCAAAAGGTAATATTTAATTCTTCCTCATAGCCCCATAGTATTCCATTGTATATATGTACCAAAACTTTTTAATCCACTCGTCCACTGACAGACACTTGGACTGTTCCAGTTCTTTGCTATTGTGAACAATGCTGCCATAAACATGGGGGTGCATTTCTTTTTTTCAGTCGGTGATATGGTGTCCTTAAGATATATTCCTATAAGTGGGTTGGCTGAGTCAAAGGGCAGATCCATTTCTAATTTTTTGAGAAATCTCCATACTGTTTTCCACAGTGGCTGCACCAGTCTGCATTCCCACCAGCAGTGCAGGAGGGTTCCTCTTTCTCCACATCCTCGCCAGCACCTATCATGTGTTGTTTTGTTAATGAGCACCATTCTGACTGGTGTGAGGTGGTTTCTCATTGTGGTTTTAATTTGTATTTCTCTATTGATTAGTGATGTTGAGCATTTTTTCATATGCCTATTGGCCATCTGTATGTCTTCTTTGGAGAAGTGTCTATTCATTTCTTGGGCCCATTTTTAAATTGGATTGTTTGTCTTCCTGGTGTTGAGTTTTACAAGTTCTTTATAAATTTTAGTTATTAACCCTTTATCAGATGTATTGTCAAATATGTTCTCCCATTGTGTGGTTTGTCTTTTTATTCTGTTCATATTGTCTTTAGCTGTGCAAAAGCTTTTTAGTTTGATATAGTCCCATTTGTTTATCCTGTCTTTTATTTCATTTGCCTGTGGAGATAAATCAGCTAATATATTGCTGCGCTAGATGTCAGTGAGCTTTCTGCCTATGTTTTCTTCTAAGATGCTTATGGTTTCACAACTTACATTTAAGTCCTTTATCCATTTTGAGTTTATTTTTGTGCATGGTATAAGTTGGTGGTCTAGTTTCATTTTTTTGCAGGTAGCTGTCCAATTTTCTCAACACCATTTGTTAAAGAGACTGTCTTTACTCCTGTGTAAGCTCTTACCTCCATTATCAAATATCAAATGTCCATAAAGGTGTGGGTTTATTTCTGGGTTCTCTGTTCTGTTCCATTGATCTATATGCCTGTTCTTATGCCAGTACCAAGCTGTTTTGAGTACAATGGCATTGTAATATAACTTGATATATTGCAAGGAAGTGGTGATACCCCCCACTTTATTCTTCTTTTTCAAGATTGCTGAGGCTATTCATGTTCTTTTTTGGTTCCATATAAATTTTTGGAATATGTGTTCTATATCTTTGAAGTATGTCATTGGTATTTTATTGGTATTGTGTTGAATTTATAAATTGCCTTGGGTAATATAGACATTTTAATGTTTATTCTTCCTAACCATGAGCATGGTATATGCTTCCACTTGTTTGTGTCTTCCTTGATTTCTTTTATCAATGTTTTATAATTTTCTGAGTACAAATCTTTAACCTCCTTGGTTAAATTTACTCCTAGGTACTTTATTATTTTTTTTTGTTGCAATAGTGAAGGGGATTTTTTCCTTAATTTCTCTTTCTGACATTTTATTGTTTGTGTATAAAAATGCCTCTGATTTCTGTGTATTAATTTTATATCCTGCCACCTTGCTGAATTCATTTATCAGGTCCAGAAGTTTTTTGACTGAAACTTTAGGGTTTCCTATATACAGTATCATATCATCATCTGCATTAATGATAGTTTCACCTCTTCTTTTCCAATTTGGATGCCTTTTATTTATTCTTCTTGTCTGATTGCTGTAGCTAAGACTTCCAGTACCATGTTGAATAAGAGTGGTGAAAGGAGGCACCCCTGCCTTGTTCCTGATTTTAGAGGAATTGCTTTTAATTTTTGTCCATTAATTATGATGTTGGCTGTGGGTTTGTCATAGATGGCCTTTATCATGTTGAGGTATGTTCCCTGTATTCCCACTTTGCTAAGAGTTTTGATCATAAATGGGTGCTGGATTTTATCAAATGCTTTTTCTGCACCTATTGAAATTATCATGTGGTTTTTCTCCTTTTTGTTTATGTGGTGAATTACATTGATTGATTTACGAATGTTGTACCATCCTTGCCTCCCCAGAATAAATCCCACTTGATCATGATGTATGACTTTTTTCATGTATTGCTGGATCCGGTTTGCTAATATTTTGTTGAGGATTTTAGCATCTAAATTCATCAGGGATATTGGCCTATAATTTTCTTTCTTTGTGTTGTCTTTGCCTGGTTTTGGAATCAGAATTATGCTTGCCTCATAAAAGGAACTTGGAAGTGTTCCTTCCTCTTGAATATTTTGAAATAGCTTGAGAAGGATAGAAATTAGTTCTTCTTTGAATATTTGGTAGAATTCACCAGTGAAGCCATCGGGCCCTGGGGTTTTGTTTTTTGGGAGCTTTTTGATAACTGTTTCAATCTCATTTGTTGTTATCAGTCTGTTTAGGTTTTCTGATTTTTCCAGATTGATTTTTGGAAGATTATATGTTTCGTGGAATTTATCCATTTCACCTAGGTTGTTTAATTTTTTGGCATACAGTTCTTCATAGTATTTTCTTATAATATTTTATATTTCTGTTGTGTCAATTGTTATTTGTCCACTCTCATTTCTAATTTTATTTATTTGAGTCCTCTTTCTTCTTTTCTTGGTGAGTCTCGTTAAAGGTTCATCGATCTTGTTTACCCTTTTAAAGAACCAGCTCTTGGTTTCATTGATCCTCTGTATTGTTTCTTTAGCCTCAATGTCATTTATTTCTGCTCTGATCTTTATTATTTCCTTCCTTCTACTACCTCTGGGCCTTACTTGCTGTTCTTTTTCTAATTCTCTTAGATGTAGGGTTAGGTTTTTTATTTGAGCTTTTTCAAGTTTCTTAAGGAATGCCTGTAGTGCTATAAACTTCCCTCTCAGTACTGCTTTTGCTGTGTCCCATAAATTTTGAGTTGTATGTCCATTATCATTTGTTTCTAGGAATATTTTTATTTCTTCTTTGATTTCATTGTTAACCCATTTGTTATTTAATAACTTGCTATTTAGTCTCCATATGTTTGAGTATTTTTCAGTTTTTCTGTTGTGGTTAATTTCTAGTTTCAAGCCATTTTGGTCAGAGAAAATGCTTGATATGATTTCAATTTTTTAAATTTGTTGAACTCACTTTTGTGTCCTAACATGTGGTCTATCCTAGAGAATGTACCATGAGCACTTGGGAAAGAATGTATATTCTGCTGCTTTAGGATATCCTAAAGATATCTAAAGATATCTATTAAATTGAGTTGATCTAGTGTGTCCTTTAAATCTGCTGTTTCTTTGTTAATTTTCTTTCTTGAGGATCTATCTAGTGATTTTAGTGGGATATTGAAATCTACTATTATGGTATTGCTGTTGATCTTGCCCTTTATATCCATCAAAGTCTGTTTTATATCCTTAGCGTAGATATTAGGTGCATAGATATTTATGATAGTTATATCTTCCTGTTGGATTGCTCCCTTTATCATTATGTAGTGACCTTCTTTATCTCTTTTTATAGCCTTTGTTTTAAAGTCCATTTTGTCTGATATAAGTATTGCTACCCCAGCTTTCCTTTCATTTCCATTTTCATGAAATATTTTTTCCATCCTTTTACCTTTAGTCTATGTGCATCTTTTGTTTTAAGGTGTGTCTCTTGTAGACAGCATATGTATGGGTCCTGTTTTCTTATCCATGCAGCTACTCTATGTCTTTTGATTGGATCATTTAATTCATTTACTTTTAAGGTTATTATTGATATGTAGTTGTTTATTGTCATTTTATTCTTTAAAGCTGTATTCCTCTTTTGCTGTGTTCTTTTCCCCCTTTTTTCTGTTTACACCAGGCCCCTTAACATTTTTTGTAGCTTAGTTTGGTTGTAATGAATTCCTTGAGTTTTTTTGTCTTGGAAGCTTTTTATTTCTCCTTCGATTTTAAACAATAGCCTTGCTGGATAAAGTAGTCTTGGTTGTAGGCTCTTGTTCTGCATTACTTTGAATATTTCTTGCCATTCCCTTCTGGCCTCAAGTGTTTCTGTTGAGAAGTCGGATGTCATCCTTATAGGGGCTCCTTTGTAGGTGATAGCCTTTTTTTCTCTAGCAGCTTTTAATATTTTCTCTTTATCTCTTAGCGTTGGTATTTTAATTATGATGTGTCTTGGTGTGTATTTCTTTGTGTTTCTCTTTAATGGAGTTCTCTGTGCTTCTTGAATTTGTGTGACATTTTCCTGCCTCAACATAGGGAAGTTTTCTGCTATGATTTGATTGAACAAGGTTTCTAACCCTTGTTCTTTCTCTTCTTCTTCAGGAATTCCTATGATGCGGATGTTGTTTCTCTTTAGATTGTCACACAGCTCTCTTAGTTTCCTCAGATTTTTTCATTCTCTTTTCTTTTTGCTGCTCTGCTTCCGTGTTTTCAATTATCTTGTCTTCTAAATCACTGCTTCGATCCTCTGCTTAATCCAGCCTGCTTTTAATTGCTTCTAGTGTAGTCTTCATTTCAGATATTATATTTGTCATTTCTGATTGGTTCTTCTTTATTATTTCAATGTCCTTTTCAATACTTGTTATTTCTTTATTTATGTGCTCACTGTGACCTTCCATTGTTGTTCTAAGATCTTTCAGCATTCTAATCATTATTCTAAACTCTGCCTTCAGTAATTTGCTTATATCCATCTCACTCAGCTCTTTTTCTGAGGGTTTCTCTTGTTGAGTCATTTGGATTGCACTTCTTTATCTTCCCATTTTGTCTGTGTTGCCCTGGACTTCCCTGAATGGGACCTGGGGGAGATCGGTGGGGGTCACTGCCTGTGACTGGTTGTTATCTACTATTTGGGAGCTACAGGTTATCCGGAATTTATGGCTATCTCTGCTGGGTCCAGGTGCCGTTGTAAATATCAGCTGCTTTTATCTACTCTTGGCCTGGGAGAAGTTACTTTAAATTTCAAGTTCCCCTAAACTCCACTTTCTGTTGTCTTTTATTGCTGGCTACTTGTTGGGCTCAGTAGTGTAATTGAGTGATTAAGTATGTGCTGTGGCCTACTTCTTCACCTCAGGTGTTCTTCTATCCAGACATTTTAGCTCCCGTTTTGTGGTCTAACTGGCCACCACTGCTGTTGCTGCCCCGGGCTTTTGGGCTCAGGTGCTGCTTGCTGGCTCCATCCCACCTCCGTGACCACCGCTGCCCTGGTCGCCCGCATGTGCTTGCGCGCCCGCCTGGCCTGGACCGCCTTGGTTGGCTCAGCTCTCAGCGGCTGCCTGGGGGATTGCAGGTGGCCTTCTCGGATTTCTGCTGAGGTTTCCTGTACCCTAAGCAGGTTAGCGCACCCTGGATTTGTAGCTTCCACCGTCGCTGGTGGACTTGCATGCGCACGTGCACTTCCCCACTCAGTTGCCACTGGGGCTCTGCCTCTGCTCGGATCACCGCCAAGGGCACACCCAGCCCCAGGCCAGTTAGCGTGCCCGCTGGTCTCCCCTGGCTGCCAGGCAAGCTCCACCCTCGCTACCCCTCTGTTGATTCTCGGGCCTCCGTGTCTGCCCAGGGCATGCCATTCAAGGCGCAGGGGTGTGCACAAGCCCAGGCTTCCCCAGCAGCTACGGCGATCCCGCTCCGTGGGCCAGCCTGCACTTGCTCACTCAAATCACAGCCACGTTCTGCCGCCTCCAGCCTATCTGCCCCAGGCGAGCTCTCAGCAGGGCCGTGGGCAGCGTAGCTTAGACCTCTGTACTCCCTATTTGTGTCCCTAATGTGGCGCCTGGCTCTAAGTGACTTTGTTTTAGCTAGGGTAGGGGAGCCTCGGGTGGACCTGGCACTTTCTATCCTTTGCTGGTGATATTGGTTCACTTTAAATTGAGGAGCCACTCAGCCCAGGGGTTAGGGTGTCCTCCTGGAGCTCTGGAAAAGTGTCTGTGATTGAGGCTCTCGTGCAGTTACTTTAATACACAGCCTGGGTCTAAGAGTCCTGCCTCCTTCTCTCAGACCATATCCAGACTTTTTTCTCAGCCAAATATAGTCTGTCAGCCCCTTCCTAGCTCCAGGGCTCTAGGTTGGGATTTCGATTTTGGGGATAAGGACCTGCAACTCACTGGACAGCCCTCCCCTTCGAGTAAATTCCTCCTGGATGCCACGACGGTCCTTGCTCCCTGGGAGCCGGGGAGCCTTCTCCACGTCTCCACCTCTCCTACCAGATTCCGCGTGGGTTCTTTGGTGGTCCTTGGTTGTAGAATTCTCCTAGTTCAGTCCAAAATTTGTCTTTCACAATAAGTGTTCTCAGATTTAAGTTGCAATCCACCTTAGCTCTGGGAAGTGGGAGTTGGTGCATCTGCCTACTCCATGGCCATCTCGACTCCCCTCTAGTGGTTTCTTATTTATTTGAATCAGATACATGGTTTGCAAAATTTTCTCCCTTTCAGTAGTTTGCCTTTTCATTTTGTTAATTGTTTCTTTTGCTGTGCAGAAGCCTTTTAGTTTGATGTATTCCCACTTGTTGATTTTCTGTTTTGTTGCTTGTCCTCTGCTCTTTCAAGGCACATTTTATCTTAATAAATATTTCATGTTTCTGGTCAGGGAATTTTGGTTAGAAGTGTTTAGAGTACTGCTATTAGATACATAAAACCTCAAGTTAACAAAACTAATAGCAGTACTCTAAACACTTTTAACCAAAATTCCCTGACAAGATTTTCCCTCCCGTTTATGAAAGATCCACCTAGAGTCCATGAGTCCCTCGGGAAGCAGTTCTCATGTTTATTCAGTCTAAGCATTCGTCCCTACCCCATAACCAAAATTTATTTCCAGGTAGAGAAAATATGGTTCATGTCTTAGTAGCTCATGCCACAGCTCTGTGATTTGACACTAGAGGGAAGTCACATATTATTCTCTGATGCCACTTAACCTAAAACCAGACAACACCCATTGAAAACTTTGCCACTTACTGGCTGTGTGTCCTTGGGCTACAGAACATAATAAAAGTATATACTAGGATTGTTATAAGCATTAAGTGAGATAATATTTGTTGGCACAAAGAACAGTGCCTGGCACTTAGTGTCTTGTATTGGTTAATAAATATGTTTTAAAAGGTCATATTTTGTGGTGCCTTATAAATTCTACATTTTTAATTTAGAACAAAAATGAATGCATTTGATATGACCAATGACCAGTTCTCTGCTCAGTCACCACAGCGTACATACATAGTAAATAAGATCAGTTGGTGGGAGTTTCATTAATAGCATGAAATAAAATAAAAATACCTGGAAGACATAGGAATATATATATAGTTATAGTTATATCTGTATATCTATATATGAAGATACAGAGTTCCCTCTTTGAACACCAATCTTTACAAGGGGAGTCAGAACCAACAAGAAGAGTATGTGCTGGAATTGTGGACGGTGGCATGAACCCTGTTTTGAACCCCACAACCCATGTAACACAGAGTGAAGTCTTAAAAACCATTCTTGAAAAAAAAAAGGCTTTAGACTAATTTAGACAGATTCCTAGTGGTGATGGGCAACATATTTTGCACACAAATGCTAGAAATTTATTTAACAGTTTTGTTCAACAATTGCATTGTAAACAAACTTTAACATAAAAATGTTGTTTTGCATTCTGAAATCTTAATTGTCTATACCAGGGGTCGGGAACCTATGGCTCACGAGCCAGATGTGGCTCTTTTGATGGCTGCAGCTAGCTCACTGACAAATCTTTAATAAAAATAATAACATTAAAAATATAAAACATTCTCATGTATTACAAGCCATTCATTTCTTACCACTCATGTTCATGGTTGCGGGTGGCTGGAGCCAATCACAGCTGTCCTCCAGGACAACACCAAATTTTTATTGGATAATGCATAGCGTACATGGGTTGTTGTATGGCTCTCATGGAATTACATTTTAAAATATGTGGTTCATGGCTCTCTCAGCCAAAAAGGTTCCCGACCCCTGGTCTATACAGATGGAGAAAAATAGTTGTACATATAATTCAAAACTACTAACTGAAAGGTAGAAACCACATGCTGAACTGAAAACATGAGGCTAGTATATTCCTGTTAGATTCGGGGAGGCGTGCTGTGGCTGCCAGAGTGTAATATTTTGGAGCAGGAACAGGGAGGTGCTGATAGGGCCCTGCTCTGGCTGCCAGAGTGTAACTATTGAAGGAGCAGGAACAGGGAGTACTGATAGGGCCCCTGTGAGGCTGAGAACAAAGAAGTTTATGTTTGAAATTCGCCACTAAGCTAAGCCCGGCCCCTGTTGCTATGCTGGCCCCTGTTGCTATGCTGCATGCAACCTCCCTAGTGAATAGCTAACTGCCACATCTGCTTCTGTATAATGCTTGCTCACTTAGGATATATAAGGACCTAGCTGTAAGCGCCAGGCGCGACTCTCGTTTGCAGCTCCTTGTGAGTATGGTGTCTCTGGACATCTTGGGAGTTCACCCCTGCGCAGGTTAAATTGGCCAATAAAGTAACATCTAAACTCCTGAAAGTCTCCAACGTTTGTTCTCGTACCCCGTGGATGCAACATTCCAAAAGGAAAGTTTGTTTTAAAAACACTTCAGTGCAGGCGGGCTGAGACCAACAAAGGGTGTCAGCCCAGAGCTGCTGCAGGAGAGGGCTTTATTATTATTTTTTTTTATTTTTATTTTAGGAAGGGGCTTTAGATTTAGGGGTTGCTGTAGGCATTTGCTGGCATGGGGTTGGGTGTACCTGGACATGTTCAGATGAGTATATCCTGGTTTATGGCCTTGGTCACTGACTTGAAGATGCACTGGAGGAGTGGGATTCAGCAGCAGAAACACCTCCACTGCAAGTTTTTTTCTCATGTAGCACAGGCCCAATCAGCATGGTCCTATCTGGTGTCCTTGCTAAATCTTCAAGACAGCTGGGTCCTGGCACCCCTGGGCCTGTGGCTAGGCTTTTACAAACAACTATTGTGATTTAAACTCCCCTAATTTTCAGGTTCCTCCCCAATGTAAGCTTTTCCTGACTTTCCTGCAAAGGTAAACTTTTTGATACATTTCAAAGTAAAGGCCAGGAAGCCATTAAGAGAGAGAATAGCAAGCAAATTAAGTAGAACTTCGCAGTGGGGGATGAGAGTGTTCTGTTTTGAGCTCTTCCTCATCCTCTGACCTGCGCTGCTGGCAGCTTCGGGATGGCAGCCAAGTAGTCACTGTATCTATCACTAACAAGTTTTTAAATTCTTAATTTGGAACATAAAATAAGTATACCTTATTGTGTACAGTTGAGATGATCCTAAAAATGTTAAAATATGAATTCAATGTTTAATAATTTGATAACATTTTAAAGATATTGAAGAAATTCACTATACATAACATAGTAATATACTCCTCTATATATAATATAAGATTTCTTTAGAAACACAAATAGTTTCTGTCTAATTTATCTGCTTTAAATCCATTTAGACTTTGATAGGTAGGTTTTTAAAAGCAGAATATAATTGTGAGGAAGGTTTAAATATTTTTTTCCCAAAATAGACATAGGTTTTAGACAGTACATTTTATTAAAACATATCTTCATTTTAAAGTGCTATTAGTAAAAATATAAAGAAAGAAAATGAATATTATTCCCAGTTACATTTAGATTTTGGTGCATAACATTCCAGATATTTTTTTAGGTAAAACATACCTGAAGCTAGGCATAGGCATAGATGTGCTGAACACATTCTTTTCTTACAAAACAATTGAATATTTTACAGCTTACTTATATTTTACTCAAATACATGACAAGGCAATTGTATGATGTCATAAGTTTACAATCTTCAACTATTTTTAACTATTTGAGGCATTTCTTCTATGTTTATATTACTTATATTTCATACTATTTGACTTTTCTTATTCATCCATCACCTCCCTAAGTGAACCTCTTTGAGGCAGGAGCGCTGTTTTATTCCTTCATATTTCCTCTAGGTCAGTGGTTCCCAACCCCCGGGCTGCAGACCGGTACTGGTCCGTGGGCCATTTGGTACCGGTCCGCAGAGAAAGAATAAATAACTTACATTATTTCTGTTTTATTTATATTTAAATCTGAATGATGTTTTATTTTTATTTTTTATTTTTTTAATTTATTCATTTTTAGAGAGGAGAGAGAGAGAGGGTGAAAGACAGAGAGAGAGAGAGAGAGAGAGAGAGAGAGAGAGGAGAGAGACAGAGAAAGAGAAGGGGGGAGGAGCTGGAAGCATCAACTCCCATATGTGCCTTGACCAGGCAAGCCCAGGGTTTTGAACCGGCAACCTCAGCATTTCCAGGTCAACGCTTTATCCACTGTGCCACCACAGGTCAGGCCGATGTTTTATTTTTAAAAAATGACCATATTCCCTCTGTTACATCCGTCTAAGACTCACTCTTGATGCTTGTTGTAAGGTTGGTGGGTAATGGGGGATGGTCACATGGGGAACCCAGACCCGCAAACTTTGGCTAGGACCGCCCACAACCAAGCACGCCAAAAGAAACTTCCCTGGAGCCCTTTGGAAAAAAGTGACCATCTGCCAGCCAGTGAGATCTCACCACGTCATATTAGCTCGACTTCCCTAGAGGGACCCTTTAAATATCTCCCACGCGGTTTAATCCTGCGACTTCCCTGGCCTCCATCTCCTCCATCTTTCTTTCTTCGGGTCCAGGGAACCTTGCAGGCGGGATGCGCTGTACTCAATAAAGCCTTTTGTTATTCCACACTTGGCTCTGGCCCCTTCCTTCCTTCTCGGTGGGGAAAAATACCTTACACTTGTCTCATAAGTTCAACAATTATATTTAAAAATACCACAGTTTTTACGTCGGTGGCATAATTTTATTTTGTGCATTTTTCCTTCCCACCCTAAAGGCCGGTCCGTGAAAATATTTTTCTGACATTAAACTGGTCCGTGGCCCAAAAAGGGTTGGGGCCCACTGCTCTAGGTGGTCAACTCAGTGCTTTATTCATGGTAGATATTTAATAAACACATGTAGATTGACAACAATTGAACAATTTGCTTGGAATATGCCATTAATGCCCCGTTCCTGAGTAAGCAGCCCTCAGGAGTCAGTGTGGATTTAATATCCACAAGAGTCAACCCTGTAACTAACATTCTAAATAACAATGGGATCAACAGCACAGAGCTGTGTTGGAGACTGCAAGCTGACAGGGTCCTTACGGTTTAGATTTTTGGGGGATGGACGTGTGGAGGACTGGCAGTAAGCTGACAGGCTGCCCATCCCCCCACCCCCACCTCACTTGCTTGATTAAGTTGCTAAAGGCTAAGTTCTTCTCCACACCTCTGTGTTAGCTGTGTTTCCACTTGTCACATCCCCCATGTCCCTCGAAGAGACTGGAGGCCGTTTTCTTTTTATCCTTTGTTTTGCGAAGTTAAGATATTATTCAGGGTGGAGAGTTTTCTTCACTGGGGAGAATTCTTGGGTTGCCTTGGAAATGTGAGTTTGTATCAAAGATCTCTTTGTTTTGCTAATGACTTTGCTCTGCTTCATAAAATAAATAAAAACGGTTTGGGGGTGGAGACTTGCTCTTGCAAGCTATTAGCTGTGCAATGGGTCCTCCCGATCCCATCCTTTTTCTTTCTGTGTTTATTTTCTAATCCTCTACTGTTCCCACCCGAGACCTGCAAAATTATTTGCCAGGCATGTTTGCGACATAGCAGGGAGCACATTATCTGAGTAGCAGTTATACTTGGCCACAAAGACAAGAAGAAGTGTTTGACTTAAGGCTTAAGGTCAGGGGCTTGCCCTCTCCTGGGTCTTTACTGAACATTGGTGATTATAATTATATTGGTAAGAATTTATTTCATCTTTCATTACTCATTGCTCTTCAGCTTCAAAATCAGAAGATTGGCCAGATGTCACCTAAGGTTTCTTCTACATCTAACATTTTGGGCCTTCTGTTCTGTGCTAACAGGTGTCAGGTCAGTGAAAGAACCCTCTGACTGGGAATGTGTGTGTCAGCCCAGGTGCAGCCTCCTTACTGATCATTTGGAAGGTGCTTTGTGTGTCTGGAAGAGTGAGCCCAAGTGGCTCTATATACATGATGAGAATATAGCCATGCCCACCTTCCTCACTCAGTTGCTGTGCCCCATAAATGCCATTTACAAAGATAATAAAGAAACTAGCCAGACTAAGGTTATTGCATAAAACAATTTAAGAGGATTATTTAGCGCTTTTTTTTTTTTCATTTTGCTTTGAAGATCTCTGGGCAAAACAGAAAGACAGAATCTGCTGAAAGCAAATATCACAAAGACCATGATTTCTATGCTGAGAGTACAGAGTTTATTAGAAAACAGACAACTTGCTTTGGAGTTAGACGATTATCTTGAGGAGACAGGGCATTCTTCATCAGTAGTTAGCCTGCAAGGATGTCTTCAGTGCCTACTGTGAGCCAGTTTGAAGAGATAAGAAGTCGACTTCTGGAGGAAAGACATGTTGCCCTGCAGTGAAGCTAAGGGACAGCAGGATGGACCTGGCCATCCACTGGGGGACTCTCAGAGATGATGCACTACTCAGCAGCAGCAGCAGGGGTAGGTCCTGCAGGTGCTGCGGCAGGGGGCGGGCTGGCAGCAGGGGGGCCGGCAGCAGGGGGCCTGCACACAGATGGGCTGGCAGCAGGTGGAGGCCCAGCAGCAGGGGCGGCAGACCACGGCCGTGCAGGACGTGGGGCAGCAGGCGATGGGCCGACAGCAGCCCTCCTGCAGGCCGCAGGGGTCACAGCAGATGGGGCGGCGGCAGGGCTCGCAGATGGGGCGCGTGCAGCGGGGCACACAGGTCACGGGGCGGCACACGGTGGTCTGGCAGCAGCAGGGCCGGCAGCAGCAGGGGTCCCGGCAGCAGCAGGGCTGGCAGCAGCAGGGCTGGCAGCAGCCTCCCCCACAGCTGGAGGAGCAGGTGGAGCCGCAGCAGGAGCCGGTCATGGTGGTGTCTGGGGCTGGGCTGGGTTGAGCAGGTGAGAGGAGTTGGGTGCTCAGGTGTGAATGTCTTCCTCACTATCGGGGTCCTTTATATACCCTGGCCTGGTGCTGATGACCCCCAGGGCACAGGGTCACTTCCTTGTTTTTGTTTGTTTATTTATTTACTTATGTTGAAATGGCACTGGCAGGTTAGTAAGTTCTCTAGGCACGTCTTTAGCTGTTCAGGTACTCATAAAAGACTACTTGTTTTTCCTTATTTAATGGAAACTCATTACTTTTTTCTATTTATGGCTCAAATATGAACTTAATGACCCTAACTTCAAAGTCTCCAATTACCTTTATAATTTGGTGACGCTCTAACCAATGGTGTTTTGAAGCACGGAGGAGCTGCCACTCTTCGCTCCCTTGCTGACAGTGGGTGTGAGTCCCCGGGCTGGGACTGCACTCTGGCGCTGCTTAGCCTCCCAGGCAAAACAAATTCAGAAAAAATACTCCAGGAACGTTTTTTAAGTCATGGTTTGTTGGTAAGAAAAGAACTTTTCAGTCTACTTTTTGGAGCTACAAGAATACATCTTAGTAGACCTCTGTCATCAGTGTTTCCTTTTTACAAAAAGTTTTGTAAAATACATGTAACATAAAATTTGCTATCTTGACCATTTTTGTGCATACAGTTCAGTGACATTAAACACATTCATATTACTGTGTAGTCATCAGCACTATTAACCTCCAGAATGCTTCCATCTTGCAGAATAAAATCCGTACTCGTCAAACACTAACTCTCTGTGACCACCCCTCTCTGGCTCCTGGCAGCCACCACTTTATTCGTTTTCTGTTTTCCCTCCAGCCTAGCCTATGTTAACCACCATTGCATTCCATGCTACAAATTTGGCTTCATTTTTTTTTTTTTGGTCTTCGATTACATGCTTATTAACTTTCATAATTATATATTTCCATACCAAGGTGACTTTCATTATTTATGCCCTTCATGATAGCAAAAGAAATACATATATTCCTTTATTCTTTATAATAATCCTATGAGGTAGGTATTATTGTATTATAGTCCTTATTTTATACATACGAAACCAGATAAGTGATTTGCCTAAGGTCATTCACTTTGCAGCATTGGAACCGATACTTATTCCAAAAACAGCTCCGGGAACACTTTGTGCAAGCCCAAGAAGCTGAAGAATGGAATTGTGGGTATCACATTCCTTGTCATTAAGCAATGTCTGTTTGTTTAGAAATTTTAACATTGAGTTTATTTTTTTTAAATAGTTGTTATTTGTGAAATGGCTCATTTTTAAAGTCACCAGAAAGGACTCTATGTCTCACCAATATCCTCAAGAATTGGAAGAATTATCTCCCACACAGCCTTCTCAAAATTCAAGAACATACCATAAGGAGATAGTAATAACATTGGATGTAACTGAGTGGTCATGGGGCACGAGGAGCAAAGCCACGATCTAGATGATTGCTCAGTCTGCCAGCATGACAAAATCCCCAGGTAGTGATCCCAGCTGGGGGTGGTCTGCAGGCCCGCCTAGTTTACACCCCAGTGTCTCTTACTCCACTCTCTCCCCCTGGACTGTGCTTGAGTTTCTTCCTGCCCACAGCACCGACTGTGATATTCAGTTGTTTCAAGCTGTCAGGACTTGTAGGGGAATGCTGACACTCAGTAATTTTCTAGTTTCCGCCTCTGGATTTGCTTGGTTCTGACCTGTTGCTTTACAACAAAGTCTGTTCTAGGTCTACGGTTGAAGGCTCCAGGTTAGGCCTTCTCCTTGATCATCCGGCTGGCACTGTCCCTCGCAGCTTACCCAGACCTGCCCAGCCACTGTGCTGACCAGAACATGCAGTTAACTATGGGAGCAAACACGAGCCAATAATAATGATGAGCTTGGGACAGGACAAAGCATTCTTCATCTGAGAAAATATTGTAAGATGAGGACGTCTCTAGAAGGCTATCAAGAAAGATTTGGGGATGAAGGGAAACAAATGATGGTAGAGAATTTTAAAAATAGTGATCAAGAATATGTAGAAAGAAATTGGATTTGTGAGCCTATACATTAGTAAACTATTAAACCCTTAGGAAAGAGAAAAACCCTGTTGTGCACATACTTGTAAGAATGAGATGGCACTCGAACACCAGGTGTGTAGGCTTTATTAGAGGAGAAAGACCTGCCAGGGCACTCCTCCAGGAGAAGTGCACCCAAACAGATTCTGAGGCAAATTTTTTATAGGGTTAAGGGAGAGCTTTGAGCAAGTGTGTGTTGCGTCAGCAGTTCTGGTATGCTCCCTTCTGTAGTTTTACGATATCGGCTTCTTGGAACGCTTCTCCTCGGGTGGCTGACCAGCTTCCTAGAACTTTTCTGTTTCAGGGGCGATAGTCCAGTAAGGGTGGGGTCAGATAGCCAAGCAGAACAGCAAAAGGGCAGTTTGGAAGTTTTGGTAAATTCATGTATCCATCAATACTGAAAATGTTAAGCTTTTAATCTAATGGAATTCTTGTTGAGAAACTTTTACTATCTTTCAAGAAAAATACTTTTCTTCATAATATGGCTTGTTGTTTTATTGTCAGAACACACATGTCCAGTATGAGGAGATAGTTGGAGTAGATAAAGCTTCCTTCCTTCCTTCCTTCCTTCCTTCCTTCCTTCCTTCCTTCCTTCCTTCCTTCCTTCCTTCCTTCCTTCCTTCCTTCCTTCCTTCCTTTTTCCTTTCTCTCTCTCTCTCTCTCTCTCTTTCTTTCTTTCCTTTTCTTTCTTTTTTATTAAGTGAGAGACAGGGAGGCAGAGAGACAGACTCCCGCATTCATCCTGACTGGAATCCACTCAGCAAGCCCCATCTGGGGCTGATGCTCTGCCCATCTGGGTCCACTGCTTCATTGCTCAGCAGCCAAGCTATTTCAGCACCTGAGGCAAGGCCATAAGCCATCCTCAGCTCCTGGGGCCAAATTGCTCGAACCATTAGAGCCATGACTGTGGAAGAGAAGGAGAGAGAAAGAATGGGGAGGGGTGGAGAAGCAGATGGTTGCTTCTCCTGTGTATCCTAACCAGGACTCAAACCCAGGACTTTCATACACTGGGCTGACACTACCCCTGAGCCAATTGGCCAGTGCCAGCCTCTCTCTTTTAACCCTTAGAACTTACTCAATGATTCAGCAAATAATTCCTAATTATATACTATGTGCCAAATATTGTGCAGGTCCTTGGAAATCTAGGAGTGAGCAAAGTCAATTAAGATCCAGGCTTCCACAAAGCTTATCTCGCCTGACTGCTCTCAATGAGCAGGTAGATATGCCCAAGCATACAGGTAGCACATTCCAAAAAACTCTTATAGATCAGATGTTGGGAAATCAGTACATATTTCTCAGGAAAACAATAATGTTACTTTTCTGGCCAGCTAAAAAAATTTTAACAACAACAATATGTCTAATGTGAATTTATGATATCACTATATCAACTGCATTCGCATTATTTTAACAGTAAAATTATTTGGAGTGGTTCCAACCAAGGTACATTTCTCTCTGTCTGCTCAACAGCAGTGCGTGACTCCACTGAAATTCAAACGGGCCGTAGTGGTGCCGGTGGGAGCCGTGGGAAAAGCTCGGATGGGGTTTGTCCAGCACAGGCGCTCAGTCATTGAGGTCTCCCAGATACTGGTTCACATTAATCACTGTGCAGTTTTCTAACTCAGGGAACGTATGGGGCTCTGATGTAGGCTTCCTCCCCCTTGTCACGTGTGCTGATGATTCATGAGTCACATTCATGATCAGAGAGACCTGCTGAAATCTCTCCCTTCACTCAGCATCACCACAAAACCTGTGGCTTGAAATGTGAAGCTACTTAACGTAAGATGTTCTGAATGATTTACATAGCTGTTAAAATTGCAGACCTTGTACTGGAATTGCTCCTGAAGCTCCACAATGGCCGTGGAAGAGCCCTCTTCCTTCGGTTCTTCTGATTCTGCACACCGTAACGTAAGCTAAAAGTAAGCTTCCGAATATAAATAAGCACTAGAGAGAAATACATTTGCTTCTCAGAAATAAAAAATTTTATTATTTTACCACGCAAAAACCCAGCGTAAATGTAATCTGATCTTGGAAAAATGTCCCATCTTGAAATAGTGGAGGAGTGATGATGAGTCGGTGGGATAGAATTTTATTCAAGAGGAACTTTGAGCTTTGTTTACTCATTTTTCAAGCCAGATGATGAAAGTTGGAATTTTTCTAAAGATTCTCAAAGAGGGCCAGCATGAGCTGCTTAATTATGTGGAAAATGGATGGCCCGGTACTGTGGAGTTAGTTGTGAAAGAGGTGGTAGGTTGCAAAGGTGTGCTCTCTCATTCGATCCTTCAGGGTTGGGAAAAGTTTGTATGTTTCTGAGCACTTGGAATGTTTCCTGTTGGGCTGCTCAGCAGCAGCAGCAGGGGGAGGTCCTGCAGGTGCTGCGGCAGGGGGCGGGCTGGCAGCAGGGGGGCCGGCAGCAGGGGGCCTGCACACAGATGGGCTGGCAGCAGGTGGAGGCCCAGCAGCAGGGGCGGCAGACCACGGCCGTGCAGGACGTGGGGCAGCAGGTGATGGGGCAACAGCAGCCCTCCTGCAGGCCGCAGGGCTCACAGCCGATCCGATGGCGGCAGAACACAGCCATACAGGACGTGGGGCAGCAGGCGATGGGCCGACAGCAGCCCTCCTGCAGGCCGCAGGGGTCACAGCAGATGGGGCGGCGGCACGGCTCGCAGATGGGGCGCGTGCAGCGGGGCACACAGGTCACGGGGCGGCACACGGTGGTCTGGCAGCAGCAGGGCCGGCAGCAGCAGGGATCCCGGCAGCAGCAGGGCCGGCAGCAGCAGGGATCCCGGCAGCAGCAGGGCTGGCAGCAGCAGGGCTGGCAGCAGCCTCCCCCACAGCAGGAGCCGATCATGGTGGTGTCTGGGGCTGGGCTGGGTTGAGCAGGTGAGAGGAGTTGGGTGCTCTCAGGTGTGAATGTCTTCCTCCCCACTGGGGCCCTTTATATACTCTGGTCAGGACCTGATGACCCCCCAGGGCACAGGTCATTTCCTAAAGCTGTGGTTGCCCACTGAAATAAGAACCCAAGATGGGTGGACTGAGTTGCTGAGGCAGCAGTTCCAACGTCACCAAAAGCTGCTTTCCTTTCTTCCTGCTTTTCCCTTGAAATGAATACTTCATGATTTATATCTTCAGAAAAGTGACTCATTGAATAGCCAGATTTTCCAGACCATGTGACAAGTTGAAAGTTTGAAGAATCCAGTGTGGCCACATCACACTTTCTTCTTGTTTACCATCCATGAACAAGTGTGAGACAATAACGTTCACAGGCCTGACTTCATTGGCTGAGGCAAGAACAGCTAAAAATAACTAAAATGGCTCATAAAAGATGTGTACCGATTCTGCTATGAAAAGAATGGTGCAGTGCTTCTGTACAACAGCACACTGCTTCTCCTTGTTTGTAGGGAAATAACCATCCTAACCACTAGAGTGGTATCATTGTAACCAATTAGAGTTGGCTTATGACTCATACTGGCTGGTGAGATGCTTCCTGTGTAAACAATGCTATACTATTTGGGCGGGGGAGAGAAATATAAGTTCTAAATAGTTTCTGATCACCCAGTATTTACAAATTTTAGGAAGTCAGGACAAAGGCAGATAAAGTGACTGAAGGAGAAGAGTTTCTTATGGGACAATAAGGCCAAACTAAATGTGGGTTTTCTTGGTATTGTGCCTCTTAGCATGCCCCTCCCTGAGTATGGTCTTAGAAATAAAATTTAAACTGAGGTATCTCTTGCTTTCGAGGTGTGACAAAGGCACTTGTATTGAGTTCTTCAAAATATATTGAAAATATTTATAGAGGACTCAATTATAGTTCCTTAACAGATGCTGACATTTGCTGGCTGAGGGTTTTGATTCCGTATGAAAGGTGAAGTTGGGCTTCTGAAAAAGGCAAGGGGAATTAAGGGAATTGATGTCTGATAAAATAACTTTGTCTTTTTTAGCCATAGCTAAGAAAAATAGGGGTATAGAAAATAAATTTATAGTTGGAAGGTAGGTTATAGATAATATTGTCCAAGGGTTGCTGATGGCTATCAGACCAGATTTGTCTCCAAGGTATGTTGTTTGGTGTGATCATTTTTTTATACACTCTTTGGTCACCAATAGTCTTAGTCCTTGAAGGCCTTTGACTTTGTGGACCATCATAGTTCATCAGTTTTGGAAGGCCAGATTTGTAGAATGATTTTTCAGAGTCATACAGATAAAAGAATGGCAAAGTTTTAATAACACTACAGGTTTTCTGTTGAGTATGAACGCTGATGATTGACTCCCACTCTTTTCCCAAATCTGAGTCACTTCAAAGTAGTGAACACGTAGTAGTAGTTGTCAAAAATTCTGTCCCATATAGGAAAATAACAACTTGCTTGATTTATGGTTTAGCATATTGTTATTTGGCATAGAATATATATACAGATTAGAATATTAGGAATAAGAATATATCTATTATTCTACTCGCTGCTTTTTTTTAACTAACAAAAAGATAGTACCAAGAAATTTTGGTTTTAAAATTACAGACTATCAGAAACATTGCTTCATGAAGTCACCTCAGTAAGAAGGGAATGTCCCACTCACTATTGCCTGGCCGGAAACACAAGAGAAGCAGCCTCAATATCCAGCCCAGAGGCAGAGTTTCAGGTAAGAGATTTTCAGACATGATTTTTGCATTTATCTTCCAGATGTTGTTGCTGTTGTTATTATTATTATTTTGCACAAAGCAGTGTTTTGTGCTTTGAGCAAAACTCCATTTCATATCAAAGTCCACTATTTCTCAAAATCCTACAGAAACTTTTTCTTTCTTTTTTTTGGTTCTTAAATATTTTTAATCTTATTTTTATTAATTTTAATGCAGTGACATTGATAAATCAGGATACATATGTTCCAAGAAAACATCTCCAGATTATTTTGGCCTTTGATTATGCTGCATACCCCTCACCCAAAGTTAAATTGTCTTCTGTCACCTTCTATCTGGTTTTCTTTGTGCCCCTCCCCTCCCCCTCCCCCTCCCTCTCCTTCCTTGCCCTCTCCCCACCCCTCCACCCCATTCCCTGTTACCATCACATTCTTGTCCATGTCTCTGAGTCTCATTTTTATGTCCCATCTATGCATGGGTTCATATAGTTCTTAGTTTTTTCTGATTTACTTATTTCACTCCGTATAATGTTATCAAGGTCCATCCATGTTATTGTAAATGATCCAATGTCATCATTTCTTGTGGCTGAGTAGTATTCCATAGTATATATGTACCAAAGCTTTTTAATCCACTCATTCTCTGATGGACACTTGGGCTCTTTCCAGATCTTCGCTATTGTGAACAATGCTGCTATAAACATGGGGGTGCATTTCTCCTTCTGGAACCGTTCTATGGTGTTCTTGGGGTATATTCCTAAAAGTGGAATGGCTGGGTCAAAAGGCAGTTCGATTTTCAATTTTTTGAGGAATCTCCATACTGTTTTCCACAGAGGCTGCACCAGTCTGCATTCCCACCAGCAGTGTAGGAGGGTTCCCTTTTCTCCACATCCTCGCCAGCGCTTATTCTGTGTTGTTTTGTTGATGAGCGCCATTCTGACTGGTGTGAGGTGATATCTCATTGTGGTTTTAATTTGCATTTCTCTATTGATTAGTGATGTTGAGCATTTTTTTCATATGCCTATTGGCCATCTGTATATCCTCTTTGGAGAAGTGTCTAATCATTTCTTTTGCCCATTTTTTGATTGAATTGTTTGTTTTTCTGGTGTAGAGATTTACAAGTTCTTTATAAATTTTGGTTATTAACCCCTTATCAGATGTACTGTTAAATATGTTCTCCCATTGTGTGGTTTGTCTTTTTATTCTGTTCTTATTGTCTTTAGCTGTACAAAAGCTTTTTAGTTTGATATAGTCCCATTTGTTTATCCTGTCTTTTATTTCCCTTGCCCATGGAGATAAATCAGCAAATATATCGCTGCGAGAGATGTCGGAGAGCTTACTACCTATGTTTTCTTCTAAGATGCTTATGGTTTTATGGCTTCCATTTAAGTCTTTTATCCATTTTGAGTTTATTTTTGTGAATGGTGTAAGTTGGTGGTCTAGTTTCATTTTTTTGCAGGTTGCTGTCCAATTTTCCCAACACCATTTGTTGAAGAGGCTGTCTTACTCCATTGTATTTCCTTACCTCCTTTGTCAAATATCCGTTGTCCATAGAACTGTGGGTTTATTTCTGGTTTCTCCGTTCTGTTCCATTGATCTATGTGCCTGTTCTTATGCCAGTACCAGGCTGTTTTGAGTACAATGGCCTTGTAGTATAGCTTGATATTAGGAAGTGTGATACCTCCGCCTTTATTCTTCTTTTTTAAGATTGCTGAAGCTATTTGTGTTCTCTTTTGGTTCCATATAAATTTTTGGAATATGTGATCTGTATCTTTAAAGTATGTCATTGGTATTTTAATTGGTATTGCATTGAATTTATAAATTACTTTGGGTAATATAGACATTTTAATGATGTTTATTCTTCCTAACCATGAGCACGGTATATACTTCCACTTGTTTGTATCTTCCTTGATTTTTTTTATCAATGTTTTATAATTTTCTGAGTACAAGTCTTTAGTCTCCTTGGTTAAATTTACTCCTAGGTACTTTATTTTTTTGGTTGTAATAGTGAAGGGGATTGTTTCCTTAATTTCTCTTTCTGACTGTTCATTGTTGGCATATAAAAATGCCTCTGATTTCTGAGTATTAATTTTATATCCTGCCACCTTGCTGAATTCATTTATCAGGTCCAGTAGTTTTTTGACTGAGACTTTAGGGTTTTCTATATACAATATCATATCATCTGCAAATAATGATAGTTTTACTTCTTCTTTTCCAACTTGAATGCCTTTTATTTCTTTTTCTTGTCTGATTGCTATGGCTAGGACTTCCAGTACTATGTTGAATAAGAGTGGTGAAAGGGGGCACCCCTGCCTTGTTCCTGATCTTAAGGGGATTGCTTTTAATTTTTGCCCATTGAGTATGATGTTGGCTGTGGGTTTGTCATAGATGGCTTTTATCATGTTGAGGTATGTTCCCTGTATTTCCACTTTGTTGAGAGTTTTGATCATGAATGGGTGCTGGATTTTATCAAATGCTTTTTCTGCATCTATTGAAATTATCATGTGGTTTTTCTCCTTCCTTTTGTTTATGTGATGAATAACATTGATAGATTTGTGAATATTGTACTATCCTTGCCTCCCCAGAATAAATCCCACTTGATCATGGTGTATGATTTTTTCCATATATTGTTGGATCTGGTTTGCTAATATTTTGTTGAGGATTTTAGCATCTAAATTCATCAGGAATATTGGCCTATAATTTTCTTTCTTTGTGTTGTCTTTGCCTGGTTTTGGAATCAGAATTATGCTCACCTCATAAAAGGAGTTTGGAAGTGTTCCTTCCTCTTGAATTTTTTGAAATAGCTTGAGAAGGATAGGAATTAGATCTTCTTTGAATATTTGGTAGAATTCACTTGTGAAGCCCAGGACTTTTCTTGGGAGTTTTTTGATAATTGTTTTGATCTCATTTGGTGTAATCGGTCTGTTTAGGTTTTCTGATTCTTCCAGATTGATTTTTTGAAGATTGTATGTATCTATCAAGGAATTTGTCCATTTCATCTAGGTTGTCTAGTTTTTTGGCATACAGTTCTTCATAGTATTTTCTTACAATATTTTGTATTTCTGTTGTGTCAGTTGTTATTTCTCCCCTCTCATTTCTAATTTTATTTATTTGAGTCCTCTCTCTCTTTTTCTTGGTGAGTCTAGTTAAAGGTTCATCAATCTTGTTTACCTTTTCAAAAAACCAGCTCCTAGTTTCATTGATCCTCTGTATTGTTTCTTTAGTCTCTATGTCATTTATTTCTGCTCTGATCTTTATTATTTCCTTCCTTCTACTACCTCTGGGCTTTACTTGCTGTTCTTTTTCTAGTTCTTTTAGCTGCAGGGTTAAGTTGTTTATTTGAGCTTTTTCTAGCTTCTTAAAGTGTGCCAGTAGTGCTATGAACTTCCCTCTCAGTACTGCTTTTGCTGTGTCCCATAAATTTTGAATTGTTGTATGCTCATTGTCATTCGTTTCTAGGAATTTTTTTATTTCTTCTTTGATCTCATTCTTAATCCATTTGTTATTTAACAACTTGCTATTTAGTTTCCATGTGTTTGAGAATTTTTCAGCTTTTCTGTTGTGGCTGAGTTCTAGTTTCATGCCATTGTGATCAGAGAAAGTGCTTGATATGATTTTAATCTTCTTAAATTTGTTGAGACCACTTTGTGCCCTAACATGTGGTCTATCCTAGAGAATGTACCATGAGCACCTGAAAAGAATGTATATTCTGCTGCTTTAGGGTGAAAGGTTCTGAAGATATATATTAAATCGAGTTGATCTAGTGTGTCCTTTAAGTCTGCTGTTTCTTTGTTAATTTTCATTCTTGAGGATCTATCTAGTGATGTTAGTGGGGTATTAAAATCCCTTACTATTATAGTGTTGCTGTTGATCTCGCTCTTTATATCCATCAAATCTGCTTTATATATTTAGGTGCTCCTATATTAGGTGCGTAGATATTTATAATAGTTATATCTTCCTGTTGGATTGCTCCCTTTATCATTATGTAGTGGCCTTCTTTATCTCTTACTATGTTCTTTGTTTTAAAGTCCATTTTGTCTGATATAAGTATTGCTACCCCAGCTTTTTTTCATTTCCATTTGCATGAAATGTTTTTTTCCATCCTTTTACCTTCAACCTATGTGTATCTTTTGTTTTAAGGTGTGTCTCTTGTAGACAGCATATGTACGGGTCCTGTTTTCTTATCCATGCAGCTACCCTATGTCTTTTGATTGGATCATTTAATCCATTTACATTTAGGGTTATTATTGACACGTAATTATTTATTGCCATTTTATTCTTTAAAGCTGAATTCCTCTTTTGCTATATTCTTTTCCCACTTTGATCTGTTTACACTATGCCCCTTAACATTTCCTGCAGCATTGGTTTGGTTGTAATGAATTCCTTGAGTTTTGTTTTTTTTTTTGTCTATGAAACTTTTTATTTATTCTTCAGTTTTAAATGATAGCCTTGCTGGATAAAGTAGTCTTGGTTGTAGGTTCTTGTTCTGCATTACTTTGAATATTTCTTGCCATTCCCTTCTGGCTTCAAGTGTTTCTGTTGAGAAGTCTGATGTCATCCTTATGGGGACTCCTTTGTAGGTGATAGCCTTTTTTTCTCTCGCAGCTTTTAATATTTTCTCTTTATCACTTAGCTTTGGTATTTTAATTATGATGTGTCTTGGTGTAGGTTTTTTTGGGTTTCTTTTTAGTGGAGTTCTCTGTGCTTCTTGAATTTGTGAGAGTTTGTTTCTCCTGCATTAATTTAGGGAAGTTTTCAGCTATGATATGATTGAACAAAACCTCTATCCCTTGTTCTTTCTCTTCTTCTTCAGGAACCCCTATGATGCAGATATTATTTCTCTTTATGTTGTCACAGAGCTCTCTAAGAGTTTCCTCAGACTTTTTGAGTCTCTTTTCTCTTTTCTTCTCTGCTTTCATGCCTTCATTCCAGTTGTCCTCCAACTCGCTGATTCGATCCTCAGCTCTATCCATCCTGTTTTTAATTCCTTCCATTGTGGTCTTCATTTCTGATATTGTATTTGTCATCTCCGACTGATTCTTTTTTAATATTTCAATATCCTTTTTAATACTTGCTATTTCTTTATTGAGGTGTTCGTGATGACCATTCATTGTTGTTCTAAGATCCTTAAGCATCCTTACAATCATTATTTTAAACTCCGCATTCGGAAGTTTGATTATTTCCATATCACTCAGTTCATCTCCTGAAGGTTTCTCTTGTGGTTTCATTTGGATTGCACTTCTTTGTCTTCTCATTGTGTCTGTTTGTTTGGGTGTTTTCTTTGTAGAGCTGGTTGAGTCTAGGCTTGGTGTTTTCACTTTTGTTGTTTCTAGGTCTTCTTGGGTTGGCATCAGCTATTATTTGTAATCCACTTTTGGATTTGGGCAGCTTTGAAGTCTTGATTTGTTTGTTTTTTTTAACAGGTGATTGTCTTGTTTGTGGATCTCAGCAGGGGGCTTTTTTGAAACTGTATCCAGGAATGCGATGGGTGTGACCTGAGGTTCTGAAGTCCTCTTCTGCCAGTTAATCCCTCTGGGGGCGGGTTGCTTTCTCAGCTTCAGTAGGGGGAAGTGTATCTCAGATCTCTATGGAGACCTGAGTTACTGCCCCTCCTCCCCACTTCTTGTTTTTAGCTGTGTCTTGTTGCACTGATTGGAGCTGGAGAGATGTCTGTATCTCTGTGACCTGGAAGTACTTTTGTATTTTGCTTTGTGGAAGGATCAGCCCCTCCCCCAGTTATGGCCGCCTCCAGCACTGAGTTAGTCAGCTTTTTATGTCATCACCTGTATTCCACTCCCCCTCACCATTCGTCTCTCTCTCTCTCTCTCCTTTCTTTTTGGAAGACAAGTGGGCCCTTTCAACACACCTCATTCCCTGGTCACCAGGCAAGTGGCTGTGAGCAGTATTTACTGCTCTTTTCTTTGGAGTAAGAGCCCAACCTCACCCCTGCCCTGTTCCTGTAAGCAGGGGAGATTCAGGCACTCCCTACCAGGTTTGTTGTGGCTTCTTCTTTGCTCCTTGGTTTTTGAAAGCTGTTCTTGTAATCCAGATTTGGTTTTTCATGGTGATTGTTCATAAATTAGTTTATAATCCAGTTTGGTGGTGTGAGCTGGGAGTATGTGTGTCTGCCTACTCCACTCCAGAAACCTTTTCTCTTCCTTCCTTTATTTTGTGGTGCCCTGCTGTGTGGTCTCCCTTGCTGTAGCACATTAATGGACCTAAACTTGTGGGACAAGAGATGTGTCCCTGGTCTTTATCGTGTCGGCTTTTTTTGTTATATCATTCACATAACTGGTTCTGCAATAGATAATAATCCCACCAGAGTGGGCATAAGTAATCAGTAACCATGGTGGTGATAAACTGTAGGACTTTTGTGGCTGAGTCGGGAAAGAATATAGCATTGGTGACAATTTGTGATGGTGAACCATGCCCCCATCTTAACAGCTTCATAGGTTGTATTTTGTTAGGAACTAGTTTCAGGGCCACTGGATGTTAGGAAATTTTTTTTAAATTCTGAAAACAAAATATGTATTCCCTATTCTCCAAGATGATCTTTATTAAAATATCCTCCAATCATAAGATTAGAAATGGGGATGGGGGAGCTTAGCAGGAAGGGATGGGAAGACAAAGGAGTATCCAGATCCTTCCTCCACCACCTAGCAATTGTGACTCAGAGCAAGTACTCGAGTACTTGTACCCTGACACCCCCAGTTTCCTCGTCTGTGAAATGGTAAGTGTCTTCTCGAGCCAGGTTTACCATAAAATCCATACGAACGAGAAAGACGGGAGCAATGGATACCATTAATTGAGAAGAGAACATATTTTAGTTGGAAAAGACAGAAAACTCTAGATGATCAGGGAACTGGTGAGATTTATTTCTGAAATTAAAAAAATAAATATCTCTTCCAAATGGTGTAGATATTCATCTGCCTAAAGCCGGGAAGACTAAACCAGGGAATATTCTGGAGTCTCTTGCCGCTTGGAGTTAATTCCTTTGATGGTTCAGGGTGAGAGGAAAAGTCTGGCAGATGCATGTATTTTCCCCAGCTCTGTTTTCTCCTGATGCTAAAATCCCTATTTATAAATCCTATCATCTAGGACTCTTTCCTGTGGACTTGCAGGTCAACTGTTAAAGAACCCTTTCATTGCAAGACGGCCTCGATCTGATGATGAAGTTTTTGGTCTTCTTTATTTATTAGGAATTTTGTTTCTGCCAGTGGATGTGGACCATCCTGGAAAAAATAAAGCCTTCGCTGAATCCTTTCCCACTCTTTGTGACATGATATGTAATAAATAGCACATCTTTTGAGCCTGTCTGACATAGTGATGCTCAAATATGCAGCAAGGAGTACAAATGACAGTACTGGGTGCTTACTGTATGCCAGGCACTTTACATACATACAGTCATTTAACTTTCCCAGCAGTCTGCATTGATGAGTATTAATTTTCCCATTTTGCAAATTAGGGAACCTGAAGGTGAGAGAAGTTTGTTATATTGAATGCAGAAGTTTTTGCTTTAAGGAAATATCCACCTCTTAGAATTCTTGTCATAAATTCTCTTCTAATTTAGTTGGATTCAACAAATAGAAATTAATTCCAATTCTATTCTAAACAGTAAGCTCAGTACTGGGAGCCAGAATGAATAAACTGTGGTTTGTGGTTGGAGGAAGATAAATAGATAATCTCTATACAGTGCTTAGTGGGGAGGGAGATAAACACAGGATCACAGGATTCTACTGGCCTATGTCAGGGTACCGAACCTAGCCCCCCTCTCAGTCTGTGTGTGCGTGCGTGCGTGCGTGTGTGTGTGTGTGTGTGTGTGGTTGCCTACTGCAGAAGACTGAATTGAACTTGGAAATGACTCAAAGTTAGATAGCTGAAGAAGGTGGAGGGATAGGGAAGGTGAAAGGATAGTCCAAAAAAAGGAAAGAACCTGAAAAAATGAAGAAAAAAAAAAGGAACTGCATAGCATGTGTGTTACTGTGAGAATTTTAGTGCTGCTTTAAGAGAAACTTTGTGGGGACTCTTAAGACATGAACCTGGAGATACGAGTGGAAGACAGGCCATGGAGGACCTGGTGTGCATAGATTTCCTACCCATGTGAGCAGACAAGGATGAGCCCGGCTGTCCTGCACAACCAGTCAAGACTCATACCAGGATTTGTAGCACCTCTCTCTCTTTCCCTCTCCTGTCTTCCTCATCTTCACTGTCTCTTTCCTTCTCCCTCTTCACTCTCCTTCCTGTTCATCATCTGCTCATCTCCGTACACTAATATAACTGCACTAATAAATGAATCAGGTAGCAGAGAGGTTTATAGCAAATGCAGTTTATTGGAAACAAGTGAGCAGCAGCACATTACAAATGATAATGGGAGGCACGAGCAGCCTCTGGAGTTCAGGATGGGGTTGCCAAGTCCACTCCAGGTCTCTTAAATGTGGGATTGCCATCCATGGTGACTTCTGCTGCTGAGGACACCTGGGCTTGGCCAAGGGTTGAGATGGAGAGCTGCTCGTGTTGTATCCAAATGGTAGGGTGTAAAAATGACTATTGTCACTTTATGGAAAAATCTATTCTTTTTTTTCGTGTGTGTGTGTGTGTGTGTGTGTGTGTGTGTGTGTGTGTGTGTGTGTTTCCGAAGTTAGAAGCGAGGAGGCGGTTAGACAGACTCTCCCGTGCACATGACTGGGATCCACCCAGCATGCCCACCAGGGGGCGATGCTCAACCCATCTGGGGCGTTGCTCCGTTGCTTCCTGAGGCGGAGGCCATGGAGCCATCCTCAGTGCCTGCGGCCATCTTTGCTCCAGTGGAGCCTTGGCTTCAAGGGAAGAGAGAGACAGAGAGGAAGGAGAGGGGGTAAGGATGGAGAAGCAGGTGGGCGCTTCTCCTGTGTGTCCTGGCCGGGAATCAAACCCGGGATTTCTACAGGCCGGGTGGACGCTCTACTGCTGAGCCAACTGGCTAGGGCTGGAAAAATCTATTCTTCTTTCAACTTGATTAAACTGCAGAATGGGTGCTTTAGCACCAACATATTCATCTGTGGGGACCTTGGGGCTTCAGCAGCAGCAGCAGCAGGGGGAGGTCCTGCAAGTGCTGCGGCAGGGGGCGGGCTGGCAGCAGGGGGGCCGGCAGCAGGGGGCCTGCACACAGATGGGCTGGCAGCAGGTGGAGGCCCAGCAGCAGGGGCGGCAGACCACAGCCGTGCAGGACGTGGGGCAGCAGGCGATGGGCCGACAGCAGCCCTCCTGCAGGCCGCAGGGGTCACAGCAGATGGGGCGGCGGCAGGGCTCGCAGATGGGGCGCGTGCAGCGGGGCACACAGGTCACGGGGCGGCACACGGTGGTCTGGCAGCAGCAGGGCCGGCAGCAGCAGGGGTCCCGGCAGCAGCAAGGCTGGCAGCAGCAGGGCTGGCAGCAGCAGGGCTGGCAGCAGCAGGGCTGGCAGCAGCCTCCCCCACAGCTGGAGAAGCAGGAGCCACAGCAGGAGCCGATCATGGTGGTGTCTGGGACTGGGCGGGGTTGAGCAGGTGAGAGGAATTGGGTGCTGTCAGGTGTTAATGTCTTCCTCACTATCGGGGTCCTTTATATACCCTGGCCTGGTACTGATGACCCCCAGGACACAGGGTCACTTCCTTGTTAATTTCCTGTCCAATTAAGTGAGGCTTTAGCATTGACTAATGTTTTGAGTAATCCCTCACCTCATACATATACAGGCACCCACACCATAAATGTTTTTCCCTTTTTTTGCATTGTTTTTTCCTCAACCCAAATCCAGGCATTGGGTTAGATTCTGATGAGTTTCCCTTTAAATATTCCTAACTCATAAAAGAGAAAAGAACGTGTTTTCTAAACTAGTATGGTATCTAATCACTCTTCCCTGTGGCCCTGAAGTTAGTATTTTATTCATGGACTTCAAAGATTCTAATTACCACCCAACAGTGACTTGGCTACTTACATGCAGGCACATGACAGGAACAGGTCAATAGCAGCACTCCAGTGCAGACCGACAGTCATCTGCTTTCCAGATGTCTCCTTCCATGACTCGCTGAGAGGCAGGTTTGTGGGTTCTCGCATGAGGAGTGACCACATGGCACCATGGATCCTTGTCCCCCTGGTTTACTCATCCCTCCCCCCATCCCCAGTAGGGCCTGGACTGCCCTGCCTTGATTGCAGTGTCTCCACCTTCATCTGGAATGCCCTCCTCATCCTTCCCAGCCAAACTCAATGTCTACCTTGATTGGGAAACCCTCATTGAAGATTTGTTGCAATTTTTGTCTTCGTAATTTATTTGAGATTAGTCACTGCATGTGTGGAATCCAGGAAGGGACTGTCGAGGATATGTAGGCTTATGCCCTCATTTGGCGGGATGGTCATGCATGGTCACCATGGTCACACAGTGATGTCAGGGGTCCAGGTCTCCTTATTCCTCAGTAAGCAGCCTCTGTGAGCTTTCAGTTTACGAGGCTCAGTAGACCAGAGTCTTCAGATGGGAGAGAGACCAACTCAATCTTTGAAGTAAGTGGTATGACTAAAAGTGATAAGGGAAGAGAATTAAGGAATGTTTCCCTGCTGGACAGACAATCTGAAAGGGCCCAAGGATGGCTGTGCTGGTCAGACCTGTGCACGAGCACAGAGGCTACTTTCTGAGCATCAGCAGAGCTCAGCGGAGGGGGTGGCATGGGGGCTGCTTTTCTAGATGTCAGTCTGGTTGCCCTTTAGGGACTCATCATGTCACTGAGATAGGCATGGACTTGTCTGAATCCTTCTATTGTTATTTATTTGTATCTTCATCCTGTATCTTACCTTTATGATGAATTCCATAAATTTACTTCTTACTAGTGAAGTACATCAACACTTTTTTTGTTGTTTTGGATTTGAATTAAAAAAAAAAGAAAAATAAATCTGTCCAGTCAATCCCATTTACTCTCTGTGAGCACTAAATAGAAAAAGGAGAGCCAAGAACTTGCAACCACCATTCAAACACTTTTTAATAGTCATTTGTCCTAAATTTGCTCCCTCTGCTTCAAGGGGGAGGCTTTTTGTTGTCATGGTGGAATTAGTTCTCTGTTTGTTGTGATGATACCCTGAAAGAGATCACAGATGTGCATTATACCAAATTCATTCTCTGTACTCATGCCAGGATTTTCTCTTGGCTTCTTTTATATTATAAATTGATTTTTTACTATGTAGACTAAATAATTCTCTGCAATTATGCGGTTAGAATTACATGCAATATTCTAGGAAAAATCATAACCTGATATAAGGATAATATTTTCTGATTTGTTTACAGATAACCTTTTTAATTATGACCAACATTCTGTGGACATTTTTGGCCACAACGTTCCTTTGAACTAACATCTTATATCGTAGTTTTACAAGGAATTTTCTTTTCTAACCAGGCTCTTACTGGAAGGTTATATGTATGCTCCTCTAAGAAAGTTTATAATACTGTAATTTAGTTTGCTGATATTGGATATCAGCTTTCATTTTTTTTCATACCTATGTAAAAACTTAAAGTTACAATTTAGAGAGTATTTGGTATGTTCCATGGACTGTGATAGGTATCTTTTACCTATCTTATTAACCATCATAACAATCAATCGAGTTAGGTATTATTATCTCTACTTTATAGATGAAGAATCTGAAACTTAGAGAGGTTAAGTAATTTGCCCAAGGTTACACAACTCTTAAATGACAGTCTGGATTCAACCTAAGCATGTCCTACCCTTAAGCCTGTGGTTTTACAAATATACTTACAAAAACAAATAGGATTCTCTTTTAATTTAACACGATAGTATGTCACTTTGTATTTATAAAAGCTTAATTTTATCTCTATACCCAGAGATCTATTAACCTATGTCCTTCAGAAAATTTATTAAAATAAAATCAACCTGGCACAAACACGGGCACTCCTTTATTTTTATTTCCTTTATAAAAAACTGTCTGCTTAATCTTTTCATACTGATAGATGCATTAAGCTCGTTTCTCATTGCCACCACAGGTGAATTAGTCAGCTACTGCTGCATAACAAGCAACCACAAACTCTTATAATATACAATAACAAGTATTTATTTCTTGGTCATGTATTTGCAGGTCAGTTGCGTTTTGGCTGTTTGAGGCTGACCTTGCCTTCGGGCTGTGGGTTGGTCTTGGACTTTCTTTTAAATTAGAGTTGTCAGGTTTACTAAGTAAAAATAAAGGTAATTCAGTTAAATGTTGATGTCTATTAACCAACAACTAATTTTTTAGTACGTTTGAGTATGCACTGGGGTATACTTACTAAAAAAATGTATTCATTGTTTATCTGAAATTCCAATTCAGTGAGCTATGTCCTGATTTTTAGTTGACAAGCCTCCTACTGATAGCACAAGCACTGGGGAGCAATCCCAGTCATGCAGACAATTTCAGGTCTGTGCTTGGGTCATGTCCTCTAACAACCCATTGGCCAAGCAAGTCACATGGTGAAGTTCAAACCACAGGGTGAGAGAGTCAGGAGGATATTTCTTCCAGAGGGTGGGAGAGGAAAAGAGTAAATATTAGTGAAGAATGATATAATCTACCAGAGCAGTGAATCAGAATTTTAACACTCTTTATTGTGAAGCTTGGATAAGGACTTTTAGAAAGACAAACTAGAGCATGTTCACTGGGTCTGCATTTTTGAGGTTACTTTTAGTCCTTGTCCTCCTATTCCTAGTCAACCAAAAATGTCATTGATTAAACAATTTCCTGATTTCTCTATACGAAATTCATGTTTGTCACTTTCCTGTTAGTTTATATTTGATTAGGTGTACAAAAGGAAGACACTAGTTTTATGAAAATAGCTATTCATTTAATCAAATATTTCATTGCCTACTATAAATACCACTTATTCAAATGACTAACAGGTGAAATTTGCTCTGGGGAAAATTAATGAAGGGCATCAGCAACACAGATACTGAACTAATATGAAATCCCCCTCTGACTCCTTATAAACAGAGATTCTGGATATGTTATAAAGTGAAAAGTTTCCAAATTTAAAAAAAGAGAAAATAAAAATCCCCAGGTGCTAAATCAAGAAGGACTTTAAGACCAGATTGTTCAGTCTATGGCCTGGTGCCTCAGCTTTTTTAGGATCTGAACCAGTGACTCAGGGCTGGAGTTTTAATTTCCTCATAGGGCCAAGAGACTTTATGGTGGGACCATGAAAATCTGCGACTCTGGAGGGATCTCTCTCCTGAGATAGGAGAACTGGAAAAAGTCAGTAAGAGAAGCCCAGTTAATCTTGTTCTTTGATGAAAGTTAATGGAAGAGAAAAAATAATTCTATGTTCAGAACTGAAAGCTTACCATATAGTAAGTTTGGATTTCAGTGTTAGTCTTCTCTGTGATGTGGAAATCCCAAGCTGAGAAAAACTTTTGTCTCAGGCCAGAGAAACCCCTGATACTCCCAGAAGTAGCAAACTCCAGAACCATCATGAGGATGGAAGCAGTGGAGGTCCAGTTCATCATGTGATGTGTCATTATTTATTATGAGCTAACATTCACTGGAATTGTTTGTACTATAAAATTTTCATTTTTCTTGGGTGTGGAAATGTCCTTATGATTTTATTTTCTACAAAACAACCAGTTATTGGTCTTAGTTACATCTGAATAATAGGACTTCTACTTTTGTTAGTTTGTTTGGTGTTATGGTGACAAATCTGACTTTTCTCTACTTTATCCATGCGATTGCCTACTTCCGGAAACGCTGTGGTTCATCTGGATGACAGTGAAAATTGTGGATGGAGGACACTGGGTAGTAATTATTCTATTAACTCATAGTCATCTTTGGTAGATGATGACTGGAGAATCTGTACAATTGTAGTACTTTCTCTTAAATTAAAAAGATGTCCTGGATTCTCTGTCTTATGAGAATCACACTAAACACCTTTTAAGTCTTTTTTAGTTTCTCCTACAAAGTTTCAATAGTCTTAGTTTGTTGACAAAAAGAAGAAAAAAGATGACACTATCTGCCTCTTGCTTTTTTGCTTTTTCCACCATATCAAATCTCAGGTTGTAGAGGTTATACCATCTCTTTCATTACAAGGAATTGACAGATTTTTTACAAATCATGAGCAGCTTATGTCAGGTGCTTATCTGAGGTCATTTTGCAGTCTGGAAGTTCTCATTTTCCCTGTCTCTTTTGTCTTAAATATAAGCAGTTGTCATTACCTGTAGCCCTACCTCTGCCAATAATTGTAGCCACAATTACCGATTATAATTCATAGACCAGGATCCAACATACCTGCATAAACTCTTTTACTTAGTGTTCAAATGAGTGTAAGACAGGAAGAAAGGGACCCTGAAGACTGACATTGACTTAGCAGAACTTCCTCATTCTGGCCAGCAGTGTCTTGTAGCTCTTCCCATCAAGAATCAGATTCTATTTCTCTACTCTTTGTATCTGGTTTGGCCTTACATCTCTTAGAGCATTTGTACTAGTATACAAAGAAGCCCAGTATAGCCTACTAGAGAATGAGAGGCCATGTAGAGAAAAACCAAGGCACCCAGGAGACAAGCAGCCCCAACTACCAGACATCTAAGTGAGGCCATCTTGGACCATTCAGCCCAGCTGAATTTTGAGAGGAATTCTGTAGCTTGAGCGAGACCAGGCAAGTTCATCAGAAGGATGCCCAGTGAGTGCATGGAATTTTGAGAAATAGCAAATCATTGTTTTGAGCTATTAAATTTGGGAGTGGTTGTTATGCAGCAATAGACAAGTGAGACAATCTTTATATATTCAATTTATTTATCCATGAGAGCAGTTTCCCTTATAGAAAATGGCATCTGGGGGTTCCTCTCACATGAGCTCCCACCAGTCAAACTCCTCTCATGTCAGTAGCCAGCATAGAAAGTAGGTTGAGACTGTATGATGCTATGATATTTCTTTAACTTCAAAATGTTTTGTTTGAATATTTTTAGACAGTTACAGAACATTATTTTGGAAAATAGTTTCTGATACTATCATAGTTGTTGAAATTCCAAATTGCAAGTTAGAGGTTAGGAAATCTTGACATTGCTTGTTGACTGTATAAGTTTCAATCTCTTATGTAGAATTCTTATTTCAATACCAATGTGCTCACAAAATCAGTGTGTACCCCAGCTGAGAACTACTCAAAACTACAAATTAATTCCCATTAAAAAATTCTTAAAAAGAAGTTATGCCCTGGCTGGTTGGCTCAGCGGTAGAGCGTCAGCCTGATGTGTGGAAGTCCCAGGTTGGATTCCTGACCAGGACACACAGGAGAAGTGCTCATCTGCTTCTCTACCCTTCCCCTCTCCTTCCTCTCTGTCTCTCTCTTCCCCTCCCACAGCCAAGGCTCCACTGGAGCAAAATTGGCCCAGGCGCTGAGGACAGCTCCACCGCCTCTGCCTCAGGCGCTGGAATGGCTCTGGTTGCAATGGAGCAACACCCTAGATGGCCAGAGCATCACCCCTGGTGAGCATGCTGGGTGGATCCTGGTTGGGCACATGTGGGAGTCTGTCTCTCTGCCTCCCTGCTTCTCACTTCAGGAAAAAGAAAAAAGAAAAAAAGAAGTTATGAGTTCTGAAATTCCATCCTCCCAAGGTCAATATATGTTGAGTATTAATTGAGGAGATGCTTGAATGATGAGGAAAACCCTGAAAGACCACCCTCCAGATGAGGCCTATTTCCTTAAAAATACAACTTGAGTAATATTTATTAAATATGTATAGCTTTTTCATGTCAATCAAACCTTAGTAAAGTATTTTTTAAAATACTATGAGATAGGCATTTCTTTTCAGCAGAACTAAATGAGAAATATAAGCCACTTTGTGATTATGAATTCTGAAAAGTTATTTTTTAATGAAAGAAATCAAATATATGTAAGTCCTTTATGAGAGATTTCCCATTTTTCATTGACATGCAATCAGAAAATTGAGTTTACCCTTTTCTGCAAAATATAGCCAATGGTATTAAGGGGTGCAGTGTGTTTTAAATAAGAGCTGAAGACATGCATTAAATCTGTCCTAAGTTAGGATATTGAGTCCCATACATGTGCACACACATCACTTTTAATCTAATATCTTAAATCATCTATGTTTGATACTGCACTTATTTTCAAAGTGATTTCAACATGGGTTTTTTTCCTTATCTGCCTCGTTACTGAGTAAGATAATCATAAAAGCAGTAGGGAATGATGTCAATGAATTCTTACGTGCAGAAAAGTTCATTAGAAAGCAGAGAAGCGACAAAAGGTAAGAAGTTCACTACAGGAGCAAATACAAGGTATAATTGGACCCCAGGTCTACGGGTGTCAAATCAGTGTCACTCAGGGACTGCAGATAGCGTGGCCTTGTTGGAAGGAGAATCTCGACCCCCAGGTTGGTAAGGAAGAAAGAAAAATGTAGAGGGTTGTATAATTTCTTAGATGGTGGATTACAATTAATTCATAGTTGGTTAGTATTGAAAGGAAAAGAGCGAGGGAGAGAGTTTAAATGAACCAGAATGCGTTACGGAGTCAGTGAGACGGTGCTGAGCTCCTTGAAGTCATGAAGCCCAACCCACTGAATGATGTGAGCCAGACTCCTTGAGTCCTAAGGGTCATCCCAAGAAGTGTCGACAGCTGTGAGGACAGAAGTGAATGGAAGTTAGAGTTACAGGGAAGGGGTTCAGCAGCAAGGGATGGCACAGCACATGGGGCGGGGGCTGGTGGAGATGACACAGATGGGGCGGTAGCAAGTGGTGTGGCAAGAGACCTGGCCACAGGCTGGGCGGAGGCAGCAGGAGGGGCGACAGCAGCTGGAGCCGCAGCAGGTGGCTCCACAGCAGGGGTTACAGCAACTAGAAATGCAGTATCTGTGGCTGCAGCTGCAAGAACCACAGCGGGGGGTTGGGGAGGTGGCAGCAGCTGGACACACCGCGGCTGGGCGGCTGCCGCTGGAGCCACGGCAGGCACGGCAGCAGAGGGTCCTCCAGCAGCCTTGACCGCAGCCCTGGTCAGAGCAGACGGAGCCGCAACGGGAGTTTACTGTGGTGGCAGAGGGTGGAGGTTCTGGGTGGGTCTCAGGAGAGTTCCCTTCCTGAGTTTGGGCATCTCCTTGGCCCACACCTCTCTTTATACCCTGCTGAAGAGCTATCACTATATCAGTATTTTCTTGTTATTATTTACCCTACTAGAAACTTACATTTAATTACATAATTGTGTGTGTTGAGTTAAGTGCTCCAAAATGAAGAAAATAACACATTTTCTTTTTCTGGTGCATTCCTGTTTCCAATCAAAAGACTTGTTGCATGTCTTCCTTGGTGGGTGTGACCTTTGTTTCTGGCGGATGCAAGTGTCTTTTACCAGGCACTTGTACATGACTCTGACTTTTCTTTTCTTTTTTTTCTTTTTTTTTTTTCATTTTTCCGAAGCTGGAAACGGGGAGGCAGTCAGACAGACTCCCGCATGCGCCCGACCGGGATCCACCCGACATGCCCACCAGGGGGCGATGCTTTGCCCCTCTGGGGCGTCGCTCTGTTGCGTTCAGAGCCACTCTAGCGCCTGAGGCAGAGGCCACAGAGCCATCCCCAGCACCCGGGCCATCTTTGCTCCAATGGAGCCTCGCTACAGGAGGGGAAGAGAGAGACAGAGAGGAAGGAGAGGGGGAGGGGTGGAGAAGCAGATGGGCGCCTCTCCTGTGTGCCCTGGCCGGGAATCGAACCCGGGACTTCTGCACGCCGGGCCGACGCTCTACCGCTGAGCCAACCGGCCAGGGCCTGACTTTTCTTTTTTTAATGTGACATTTCCTCCTGTCTATACACTGCTCCATGAAAATCACGGGCCATGGTTCTTACAATGATAATGTCTCTTACAGCCAAAGGTGAGGGAAACACGAGGGGAAATGCTGGGGAGGAATAGAAATGACCTATTGGAAAGGAGGGTGTGTCATCTATGATGAGGATGACTGGTCCTGTGTGGGCATCTTGACTAGTCAGGGAAGTAGTTGGACCCCCAGGAAGTTTCAAACTCCATGTCAGGTCTTATTTCACTGTCTCGTGCTGAGGTACTTAGCAATGACTCACTCCTTTTAAATAGTAAAACCCATTTTTACAGTATGTCTTTCAGGATAGATATTAAGTGTGGGAAATTTGGGCTTACCTTCGGATTGCTAAACCTACAAAATGGATATTTCATTACAGAAGCATTTGTCATATATAAACTATATTTAAAATTATTAGGCTTTCAGTACCATGTATCCATGACAAAAGTAAAGCTGGCTTACTTCAGGCACGTCAAGAGAAGGCAGGGTTTTTGGAAAAGACAGTAATGCTGGGGAAAAGGGAAGGCAGCAGGCAAAGAGGACCAAATATGAGATGGATTGACTATATAAACGAAGCCACAGGGATAAGTCTACAGGAGCTGGGAAGGGCTGTTAAGGACAGAACACTGTGGACACCACTCATTCATAGGATCACCCGGAGTTGAAGCCGATTCAACAGTGTGTAACACACACATGAATCCGAGACATTCTGTTGGGTACTTGTAGGTACTCGAAAGATATACACGGAAAATAGTGTCTGACAGCAATCAAAAGAATGGAAATGATTTTAATTACATAATTAAAATCAAAATATATAGTGCATACGTAAGTTCCATATACCATCCGTGAAAAGTGGAGGGAATGTTAACATCTGTCATCTGTGAGGTATTCACTGTGTACTGGGCATGATGCTGAATATCTCATATTTGTTTTTAATCTATAACACAACCCTAGAAAGGACTGTGTATTCTTGTTAGTGGGACAGGCAAAAGAGACTTAGAGAAGTTAAGAGAAAAACAATACTCGTGTAAGATTAAACAGAAAGTAAGCTTGTTCTAATCTAGAGCAGCCGAAGCAGCTGAGATGAAAGCTCACAAGCCTTTGCTGAAGCTGTTTCATCTTCCTGGAATGTTTCTTCTTTCTTGTCAGTTCTGCAAACTCCTATTCATCTGTCAAAAAGCCAGCTGCAGTGCTTCCTCCTCGTGATACCTTTTCTGAAAAACTACCCCATGTCATAGTTATTTACTTGTCATTCCCCAGTCACAATGCGGATTTCCTGACGACGTGAGCTATGACATTGACTTCGTTCCATCATGCTCAGAACAGGGCTGGGGCAGAGGACACCAGTGACAAATGTTTGTTGAGTAAATGAAGGCTTTTAGACGACAATGGGTCATATAATCGTCTTTTAAAAATACATCATTTTGACTGATGGAGAAATATTCCAAAGGGATCATAGTTACACTTGAGGAAAGCCTTATTTATTTACTTATTTATTTATTGCATTTTATTGGTAAAAAACAAAACAAATCTCTGAGAGGTGGTGTTTTAAAAGTTCAGTCTTTGCAAAACTTCTCCCTTACTGTATTCATGGATGAACCATGACTTCAGTTGTATTTTCTCCCTAAAGAATAGAAAATGATTCGTTGATTTGTCTAAGACTAAAAAGACTTTCTAGAGAAAACTGATGACCAATGTCATTTGACCTCTGTTGGAGGTTGACTAATCCCATGTTGTCTGTCCTACAGGTATAGGCAAAATACAGTTACCCAGGGCCCACACAGAGAACCTCTAAGAAAGAGAGAGAAACTAACAATGACATTCAATTTGCAGTGCCTAGCAAAGAGTTTTATTTTTGGTACATAGAAATAACAAAAGAAATTCGTTGTAAAGGAGTACAAAAAAAGTCTTCATTGGATTTCAGTGCCAGAGGAGTTAACACCAATGGCCCCACAAGTGATGGAGACAATCTTCAGATTCCTTAAGCATGAAGCGTGGGTGTCCCGAAGACAAAGGGAGGGATGTTGGGGGAACTTAGTTTATTAGGAGATTCTGAGTGAATTCATTTTGAAGGAAGGGAGTTTGGACAGAAGTTGGAATGTGGACAGGGAATTAGTAGGACTAGGGTTACACATTTTTGAAAAAGAAGGTCTGCATCTATGGGGAGGGAGGAAGTGCTGTGTTCAAAGCAGAGGTTCAGCAGCAAGGGATGGCACAGCACATGGGGCGGGGGCAGGTGGAGATGACACAGGTGGGGCGGTAGCAATTGGTGTGGCAGGAAACCTGGCCACAGGCTGGGCGGAGGCAGCAGCAGGGGCAGCAGCAGGGGCGGCAGCAGCTGGAGCCACAGCAGGAGCCACAGCAGGAGGGGCGGCAGCAGCTGGAAATGCAGCAGGGGCGGCAGCAGGGGCTGCAGCAGCTGGAGCCACAGCAGCAGGGGCGGCAGCAGGGGCGGCAGCAGCTAGAAATGCAGCAGGGGCGGCAGCAGGGGCGGCAGCAGCAGGACCCACAGCAAGGGCGGCAGCAGCTGGACACACAGCAGCTGGGGCGGCAGCAGGTGGTCCTGCAGCAGGTGGTCTGGCAGCAGCCTTGTCCACAGCCCTGGTTAGAGCAGACAGATCCACAACAGGAGTTGACCATGGTGCCTGAGGGTGGAGGTTCGAGGTGAGTTTTCAGAGGAGTGAGGTTCTCGAGTGTGGTCTCTCCTTGCCCTCTCTTGCTTTTATATCCTGCTGAGAGCTGCTGTGACCACATGCAGGACTCATCTTGTTGTTTATCCTAGTTGAAAGTCAATTGGTTTCATTAAATTAGATAATTGTGTTTATCTGGTAAATATTTCTATTTATAGGAACAGCACTGTTTCCTTTTCTTGTTGTATTATGAGCGATCCAGTTTGGTTAAAGCCAAGCAAATCAGCTTCCATATTTCTTTGTCTGATGTGTCTTCTCAAGTAGGCCTACAATATATTGTGTCATTGTATTTCACAAGTGTAACTTTTATTTCTCTATTTGACTCCAGAATAATACTTTGAGAATGGATTTTTATGGTAATAAAATCTCCTCTGCTCTCAAAGAACAAGTCATAACAAATGCTGGTGGTAAAATAAGGTGGAAGACCCATTTCTGAAGGAGGGGGTGCAGTCATCTGTGTGTGATGAGAAAATACTGTGATTCCTTTGAGTTTCCTGGATTGTTAGTGAGGTGTAAAAGATCCTAACAAAGTTCCAATCTGTTTTTTCTTCTTGAGTCTATTTAATTTGAAACAGTTATAATGCAATGATTCATTACTTTTAAATAGCAAAAACTCATTGACATGATGGGTCCTTTTTAAAATTATTAAGTTATTATTGACATGATCTTCAGAGATAGCATATCACAAGGGAGTATTTTTTTTATCTCATTTTGATATGTGAGTATGCCCAATGGAATGTGTATAATTGAAGTATTATTGAAATATCTTTTACTGTATTCTGAGCTATTGTTTCTTTGCAAGGTATGTTTGAGATATAAGGAATTAAGCTTTTAATCTTTCTCCCAGGCAATTAAGTAAGCCAGACAAGACCCCTGCATAGGCAACTATTTAGAACAGTGATTTTCTACCTTTTTCATCTCATGGCACACATAAATTAATTGCTAAAATTATGAGACACACACACAAAAATATATTTTTTGCTGATCTGACCAAAAAATAAGTATAACTTTGATTCATTCACTCTGGATGTCTGTTGTTGTGTTGGTTGTTGTAATTTTTTTTTATTTGCCAATCTAAAGGAAAAAGAGGTTAGTGCCCCTGACTAAATAGTCAGATATTGCATATTTTAAAAATTCTCAGGGCACACTGATTGATGATCACTGATTTAGAGCATTTATGACTAGTAAACAAAATAACAATTATATAATATATTCAAACCTACATACTTCTTATGAAATGAGATACTACTAATAATGACTATTTTTGAGTGCCTACAGTGTCAGGAATTTTTTTCTATAATTGTTATCTGTTTACACTTTACAAGGACTCAGTGAGGTAGAAACGATTTTTCTTCCTTCCTTAGACATGAGGTCATTGAAGCTCAGGTAGATTTAAATGACGCCATCATTAGGAAGGGTGGTCGTCTCCTCCTGTCCTCGACGGTGTGGAGAATGGCAACCCCGTGTCATTTCTTATGCTGTTTTGTTGTATACACATGCTTCCCCTGTAAATGCCCACTTCAGATACCAGCTCATCTCTAACTAATATCTGTTTTGCATCTACATTCCAAACAAATCCTTATCTCCTTTTTGCTCCAAGGTCTTATTAGCAGGACTGTTAACTTAGCAAATTTGAAAGTCCCTCTACTGTACTCTGCTGAGGCTGCTGCGCCCAGGTCGTGAGCCATTTTCTAGTTTATTTTTTCTACAGAAATATTGGTGTAAAATTAGATCATTGTATTTTCCTGGTTAAAGATTTTAAGATGAAGAAAAACAAGATTTCTTTTTCCTGGTGTGTTGAGATTTTTCAATCTGGCCTTCCTCAGAATCGTCTCTCCAATTATCTGTCAGGAGTGCCCATCACATGATCCAGTCCCTAATGTATACCTGTGACCTGTGTATCATTCCATGATGTTGTTTGGACCAATTATTCTCATTATGCCAAGATCTCTTTGATGTTAAAAGAGAAGCAGAAATATTGTAGGGAAAAAAATGAAGAATGTTCGTCTTTGTGAGTTACCTGTGTGTAATGAGGAAGATAAGAACCTATCTGTGAGACACGGATGCTCATTAGATGGTGGGCTCTCTGGCTACCTCAGATATGTACTAAGTCTTACTTCCTGTATTCTATTTGAAACCGTTGCCAATGACTCATGGTTTTTAAATATTAAAAGTCACTTGAAGCCACCTTGACGGTACTCTTCACTGGCTCAATATAGAGCAGCTTAAGCACCAAAATGAATAATGACAGTAATGGATTTTAACTCATTAAATAAAACAAGAATCCATGAATCCATACTGAGACTACTTAAATAAAAAATATTTTTAAAAGAAAAAGATGAGAAAGGTATCTCTGAGAGTAGAATACCAACTAATAAATGTAAAAGATAAAACAAAGCTATGAAATCATCATTTACCACTCTCACAATAAAACTTGATTCATTCTTGTATGTGCCCTGACCAGGAATCGAACCTACAACATTGACATATTGGGACGATACTCTAATCAACTGAGCTACCTTGATTCAAGTAAATATTATCAATGGATGCTATAGCTATTGGGCGAAAGTTTGATGGGGTATAGGCTATTTGCACACTTCCATAATAGTTCCCTTACTAATTTCAAGTGAAAACCTATTAAATTTACTGTGAAGAAATTTGAAAGCATAACCTTAACCATGGGATCAACGTTAACATTATTAATGATGGGACAAACTGACAAGTGTCTCCTTAAAGCCACACACTGAGAAAAGCATCACTTTGTAGTACTCCTGTCAAAATGCGTCACCTGAATCTAATTATGAGGACACATCAGATAGACACAGACTCGGGGATATTCTACATGACTGATCTGTTCTCTTAAAAAATGTCAGAATCACCCAATATAAAGATGAATTGAGGAAGTGTTTCAGATTCAAAGTGACTAATGAGATACAATATCTAAATGCAATTCATGGATATGGGTAAAAATTTCTCTGTAAGACATTGGTATAACTGGCAACCTTTGGTTACTAAACATACATTAAATAATAGTAATGCATCAACACTTGATTTAATTGATTTTTGTGCTGTTGTTATACAAGAAAACGTCCCCAGTCTTATAAGTTTATCTGTATCTAAATCATATATCATTATCTATCTATCTACTTACCTACCTACTTTTATCTCTATTGGAGAGAAACAAAATGTGGCAAAATATTGAATCTAGGTGAAGGCTATATGATATAGGAGAGTTCTTTGGCACTATTCTATAAATTTTAATTATTTTCAAAAATAAAAAGTTTAAAAACATCAAAAGAAATTGGATTGAAAAATCTTTTTCTGTAATGTTAGCATGTCAAGAGTGAGTAGTTCATGTCCTTTTGGGGTGGAGGGGCATGTTAAAGTATATGATAAATTTTACTTTATAGGAGCTTCTACTGTAAGGACCCTTTTTTGATATTTCTAACAATGCAGTAAATCTTTCATCTTCTTGGGTCCCTGAAATATAGGACTTCTGACAATATGGCTGATTAAGTTGATATGGACTGGCTACCCTCAAATATAAGCAAATAGAAATGCTTGAAAAATATTCTTTAAGGATTTCAATTACGTAGTTGGACTTGAAAAAGGAGAAGAAAAATTCTCATTTTCCAGTTATAAAAAAGGAACACAGACTGCAAACAGTAGCTGACATCTTGTGGTCTCTGAAGGTTTGGTATCTAGATAGGTTCTCAGAATTGGAGGCTGGCAGTTAAAATCCAAGCAGGTGCAAGAAATGGGACCTCAGGCTGTCACAAGGCAGGGTTCAGGTTAAAGTTTGCATTTTTAAAGTGATCTTGTAAGTATGGTAATATGGGGAAAAGAAAACCTTAGTCTGTCCACAAGTGATTGTAAGTGGTAATCAAGGCTCCCGTGAACATTTACACCACAGTAATGTCACCAAGCTTTCTAATGTACACTGTATGCATAGTAAAGAACTCTCAAGGTGAGAAACTGATTACTGCAAAATATTGAATGTCCTTGGAATCATCAGAAACACAAATAAAAATCATAGCACACAGAAATAACAGCATTAACCACAGGAAAAGTAAACCTGTAAGAAACTACACATAGCCTGTATGGGGTGTCCGTAGGAAGATGTTATAAAATCTACAAGAAAATCATCCACCATAAATAATGCAGTAGATAGAAGAAAAGAAAGTATAACTTCCAAGAGTTTAGATAACTGGAGATTCTAAAGGAGACTATAAATTAAGATTCAAAGAGGTCTTGAATCTGTGGCTTGAAGTTTTAGAGCAGTTTCATTGAATTGCCCACCACTGTCTCTTCTCTGTAGCTTCTGCCCTGTTCTCTCTGGAACTCCAACTTACATGTGTCTTAGGCCGTTTCACTGTGCTTCGTATGTGTTTAATGCTCTTGTCTATACTTTTTACCTTTTTTTCTCTCTGTACTTCAGTGTAAGTGTTTTCTGCTTCCAGGTTGCTCTTCCTCTCTTCTATTCTGTCTGATCTGTTAGATCTAATCTTCTGTTCTCTCAAATCACTTATTGAATTCTGAATTTCAGTTTTTGAATTTTTTAGTTCTAGGGTTTCTAGGACTTTATTTACTTTTACAGATTCCAGTTATCTAATGAAATGTATTAATACTATTTTTCATCTATTATTTCAAACATATTAATCATAGTTACTCTAAAGATAGTTTTAACATCTATATATGTATCCCCTTGAATGTATTTCTTTTGTTTTCTTTTGTTTTCTTTTGTTTTCTTTCTTTCTTTCTTTCTTTCTTTCTTTCTTTCTTTCTTTCTTTCTTTCTTTCTTTCTTTCTTTCTTTCTTTCTTTCTTTCTTCTTTTTGCCTTGTTTCTTTCTTCTGTAGCCATGTGGCCCCTTATGTTTTGGCATACCTGGCAGTTTTTAAAATTGAATGCCAAGCATTATACATGAAAAACTTTAGAGGCTTGAGGTGATTTTTTTCTTCCACCTGAAAGGATTTAATTCACTTACACCACATGCCTTCTGTCCTGACTACATAAGTCAATTTCCAATGCTTCAAAAACAACTGTTCTCTTAATTTTTATCCAATTCTCATAGTTGTCATCATTGAGAGATTTGTGTGATACTAACTGCTTTGCCATAGCTGGAAGTAGAATTCCATCCTTTAATTTTTCAAATAGCCACTGTCTTTTGGACCCTGCACTCTACCAGCTGTCTTCTCCCTTCTCAGGCTAGTCCTTTCTGGTCCCTTGTGATTGCTGTTGCTCCTTTCTCAATTTACAGTTGTTGGTGTTTCCTATAGCTCGAGTCCTATACGTCTTCATTTTAGACACTTAACTTCCCATGACCCGGGAAACCACCCACAGGCCCATGGAGTTAAACACCACTTTAGAAGGTACCACCTCTGTCATAGACTGAAGTAGGCAGCCTCTAAGATGACCTCCAGTGGTGTCGGCCTCCTGGTGCTCATGTCCTTATATAATCCCCTCCCCTCTAGTGTGAACTAGATGAAGTGATTTACTTTGAATGAATGAATGGAACACAGAAGTAATAAGAGCAAGCCTTTTTCAAGATTAGGTTATTATAAGAAGATAGCAGTTTCTCTCTTGGGGTATTTTTTGTTGTTTCAATTATTTTTTAATTTTTCTGGCTTTCTGAGATTTCTTACTCTGGAGGAAGCCAGCTACCATGTTGTATGAGCACCACATGGAGAAGAACTGAATCTTTCTGCTAACAGCCATGTGAGTGAACTTGGACATGGATTTTTCTCTCTTCCTGTGAATTCAGGTCTGGCCAAAAGCTTGCCTGCAACCTCATCAGAGACCCTGACACACCCCTTCTAAATTTTTAACCCTCAGAAAGTGTGTGAGATAGTAAATGTTTATTGTTTAAAGCTGATAAATTTTAGGATTACTTTGTAACTTAATGATTTCTTTACTTATTTTATCATGATTTGACAAATGCTTTTTAACATTTTAACATAAGGGAAATAAGTATGATTTTAAGGAATAGGGGTAACACAAAAAGTAGTTACATTCTAATTACATCTTAGCTTAATTTGTCTTTGCAGGCTAACAATTTGATCTCTTAACATAATTATAGTCTGTTCTAAATCATTAACTTTAGTATTAATGTTACTATCTATACGTTATTGAGAAGTCCACAGTTGTTCAAAATTTTCATGCCATTTTTGTACAAAGTTCACAGTCTGTATACTTTGATGTAATGCAACTCCAGATACAGCAGCCACAGTGGTTACAGCTATTAGTCCTATAATGATGGCGATAATCAGTCCAACTAGTCTCTTGGTTTGCTTCAAGGACTTAATAAGATGTTGTAACAGCATCATGGAAGGGGAACCCTACCACATCCAATACATCTGCACTGGAATCCAGACTCCTGTTCGGGTTCTTAAAATGTAAAGACTTTGACTATTTTCATTAAAAAGAATAGAAGAGTTAATACATGTATAAAAAGTACACTTATTGCAAGTCATTGAGTAATTTTCAGCTATTTGGTTTCACCTATAAAAACATATAAGGCAATCTAACACAAGCAGATATGAAATGTGTTTCATTCTTCTTAAAGATTAACATAGTATGATTAGAAGGATAATTTCTCCAGATTTTTCCTTTTTACGCTGACATATATTTAAGTGCTGTGGCTACTTTCCACAAATGATATTATCTAGGACCAAATTTTATATGTGAGGAGCTCGAGGTGACATCCCTCCTCTATGCCATATGATAGTATGATTACTTTGACCACCAGCTCTAATTAAACCATTGTTCTTATGCCACCTTAAACCAGCACCACCTTGTCCTTTAACTCGGGTGGAACCATGAGGGCTTTAATCTATGATGTTTCATGTACAGATGTATTACTTTTAAATCTGTATCCTTGTAACAAACGTTTTTTTTTCCTTCCCCTTTACCCTTATTTTTGACAATAGAGAGCCAAGCTTGAGCTTCTATTTTTAAACAATGTGGCTCATGTCCTATATATATAGGTAATCCCTCAACTCCTGTTGTATAATTTTCTAATTTCATGCCTTCTTCCAAAGGTGCTAAGGGACCCCTATCATTAAAAGGTCCTGGAAGCCAATTAGAGTCATTAACAAAAATAGGAAAGGCACTATCTTCCTAATGAATAGCTCTGCTTAATGTAGGATTAGGGACATATGCCCAATAACTAAAATTTTCAGCTCTACTTACTGGAATTGTTACCAAAGTAGTCATTGATAAAAACAGGTTAGTAGCATTTTCTTCTTTTCTAGTAGCTTGTAGCATCTTTTTACCATTAAAGGTCAGCTTTCTAAGATGACCTCAACTTGATATTTTAGCCTTTTCAATACCAAGCAGCAGCACCTTTAAGGTTCTTCTTTCGAAATTTATTTCTTCCATCTCAGCAAAGGGTGGATATGGAAAGAATCTCTTGTTCTTATTTATGTTGTTAGTTTAATTCTGCGAGCAGGAATCTTAAGGACTTCACCGGATTCTGCAATGACACAAGCAAACCCTCTTCCCCAATGTTGCACTACACTAGGTACCTATTGATCCAACTCATTTTTATAATGCACAGGTTGATTAATCTTAGAACTGTTATTTTTTGTCCAATGTCTGTCTGCAGCAGTCAAATTATCTTCTCCTGTATTTAAGAAATTTAAAGTAAATAAAGCTTTGTGTAACATAATTCTAGGGGATAATCTTTCTTCTCTCTCCTTTTTGTTTAAGTAACATTGTTCAGAGTGCAATTACTGCATTCAATAATTGCTTGTCCTTGTGGATTATATGGAATTCTAGTAGTATGTTTAATATTCTAAAATGCTAAGAATTGTTGAAATTTAGCAGATGTATAGGCAGGACTATTGTCAGTTTTAATTGCTTTAGGAATGCCTATAACATTAAAAGCTTCAATAAGATGTTGAATGACACAATCAGTCTTTTCTCTAGGCAAAGGTGTGGCCTATTGAAAGGAAGAATAAATATTAATAGAACAGTATACATAGGATAGTTTTCTAAAAGAAGATATATGAGTAATATCTATTTGCTACAGGTTATTACTGTGTTGTCCTCTAGGATTCATTCTCTTGGTAATGGAGGAGCATTTATAATACTATACTGAGGACAGTTTCTAACAATATTCCGAGCTTCTTGCCTGGTCATTTAAAATTTTTGCGTGTAAACACTTAATTCAGGCCTTAAAAGTTACATTTTAGACAACATCAAACAAAAACTAAACAGAAATCAGAATCAGACAAACCAGACCAGACAACCCAGAAAGAAACCTGGGATTTCAGAGCACAGTTAGACTAGAAAGATGCCTGCCTGATTTTAATCAGGGCATTTTCTGACAGAGGGACTGACAAGGATGGGACTAAAGAAAATTTCCCCAAGAAAATTATTTTGGCAGCTTCTGGGATATATTCTATAGTCAGATCCAACACATGTTCCCTGCCTCAGTTTCCAGGCAAAGAATAAGAAAGAAATAAAATGATAGCTCAGAAGATTGTAGCCAAAACACCAAGGAAAATCAGTATTTTTTTTATTATTATTATAAAGACTGAAGAATTCTAAGAACTTCATGATTCTTCTATATGTCCTAATTCTAATTGAATTTGTACCAACTGATGTAAAGCTGCAAGCTTTTCTCCCTTGTCTCCAACTCCAGTGATTTGTATCTAGGCTTTAAGACAAGCAGATCTAATCTGAGCTATAACAGCATCAATATAACCAGTTTGTTGTCCAATGGCTGCATAAGCGCCAACATCAATGAGCATTTCAAAAGTAGCTCACGGGGGATTATTTCTGGTGTTTGTGCGAGATATTCGAAGAGCCTCCTCTCTCCACCAAGATTTGAATTGTAAATATTGTCCTGGTTCCAAAACTATACTAGCAAGTAAATGCCAATCCAAAGGAATCATTAAATGATCATTACAATAGGAAGAGATAAGGCCTTGAATATATGGTAACTGAGGTCCATACATAGCAACAGATTGTTTGACTAGCTTTAAAAAAGTAAATTCAATTTGGTTGAATTGGACATTATGCCCTCTCCCAGGACATTGAGCATTAGGAGGGAAAGGCTGTTGAATAATTGGAAAGATAGATGCAGAAAAGTTATTAGAATTAGATTCTAAATCATCATGACGCATAAGCGCCTGTTGCATTTCAGAGATTTCAGGGAATTGAAAAATCCTTCCCCTGCCAGTACCAATTAATTCTTGACCTTGAATTGGAGGAGCCTTAGGCTGACATGTATTTTGCTTTTGAACAGGATATGCAGTATACTGATTTCCAATCTCCTGTTGTTCCAGTGTAAGTTGTAATTTATTTAATAAATGTTTTAGGCAACATCATCTATTGGGGCTTTCTCGTTTTTTGGGAAAGAAGGATGAAAGCCTGTGGACAACTGAATTTCATTAAGATTATCAGTAACCTCAGAAGCAGAGACAGTATTGTCCAAATCATTATTCTGCTCATTCTGTGCTGAATCAAGTCCTTCAAGCTCATTATAAATAACCTCACTCATGTCTTTAACAGAATCCCTATCTGATTGCAAAGGGCCAAGGGCTATAGCAATAAGATTATAAGCAGCCCACATTTCAGCATCAAGCAGATCTCCGTGCTGATGAGCATGGCATAAAGATTTCCCTACTTGTTGCCAAACATTCAAATTCAATTGATTACGATGTTCAGGAGTATACCAATAACAATGTTTCTGAATAGCATTTAGAAGATGTAACAAAACCTTGTCTTCTATCTGAATTCCAGATCCCTTTAAAAGGGATTTTAAAACTTGTACATAATCATCTTATAATGAGTGGGAATTCCCCATGACTTTGCTAGTAAATCCCGAAAGTTTCGTGTACACAGCACGTCCAACTTACCCTTTCAGTTTCGTCCATTCCTAATCTTCCCTTAAGGCTCCATGTTGGGCACCAAATGTTGTTGTGAGTCGGGGGCACAGAGAGAAAGATCAGCAGACAAAATGTCAGTGAACTAGCAAAGGACCACCGCTCGCTCAGACAAATGGCGCCGAGTTCGTGCTGTGTCCTATTTTTATTCACAAGATTTCAAAAAGCTTGTTTACTTAGAAATTGGCATAGCATCAAGCATAACCTTTAATTAAGAATACATGGAATACATCTGCATGATAGCTTAATAACAATACAATATCAAAAAGCATTAACTGTTATTGCTTCTATGGTTCTCACAACATTCCTTTCTTTTATCTCAAGGAATAGCCTTGAAGGGAGCAGTAAAATCTTATGAGAATGTTTTACTGAGAAGAGAGTCTAGCAACTGCTTTCAGTCACATAGACTTGTTTCAGTGACTCACCTTCGAATCACAAAACAATTCTCTTGGCAAAACATTCTTTTCTTGTTGGCTGTGTTCCCATTCAAGGTCATGCAATGGATTATTCCACTACATCTTAGAATATACATTTAATACAAAGCTTTCTAAATATTTCTCCTACTTTCACCAGCATGAACTGATCAGAATTGTATTTTTACCTTATCTTTCCTAGGATAGTGTTCATAGGAATTTGGGAGTGTTCTATTCTGGTTCACCTATGAGCCACACTAGTCCAGTAATTGGTTTCTTGTCAGTCCCCACATTCCTCATAGAATTTATTGCCAAAGTGCTCCAGACCATGCTGTCAAATGCATATCCCAGAAAAGTCATCAGGATATGGAAATATTAAAATCTGAGTGTTTTCCATTTTCTGCTATCCCCCAACTTCTCAAGAAGGTCAGCTTCCCAAAAGACAATTATTTTGTTGCTATGGATGGAGCTGAAATGAGAGAAGCCAAGAGTGTAATGAATTGGGCTGCATGAGGGGTGAGTAAAGAGACAGAGGGAAGAGAACGGAGGCAACTAGGTGAGGAGTGGAAAGATCTGCTCTGGCCTGACCGGGCAGTGGCGCAGTTGGACTAGGACATGGAGGACCCAGGTTCAAACCCTGAGGTTGCCGACTTGAGCATGGGTTCCTCTGGTTTGAGCAAGGCTCACCAGCTTGAGCCTAAGATCACTGGCTTGAGCAAAGAGTCACTCAGTCTGCTGTAGCCTCCTGGTCAAGGCACATGTGAGAAAGTAATCAATGAACAACTAAGGTGCTGCAATGAAGAATTGATGCTTCTTATTTCTCTCCCTTCCTGTCTGTCTGTCCCTATCTGTCCCTCTCTTTGTCTATCTCTGTCACACACACACACACACACACACACACACACACACACACACACCCCTGCTCTGAAAAGTACTCAGGAAAGGTTTGCTATGCAATATAACCCCCAAATTTTAAAATAAAAACCTTTATTATTATTCAGTGCTTTTGGAGGTGTCTATATATTGTTATTTCTGGGTTTGTTTGTTTGTTTGTTTGCTTTTTTTTAGGAATATTTTTTCTAGATTTTATTTATTCATTTTGAGAGAGAGAGAGAGAGAAAGAGAGAGAAAGAGAGAGAGAGAGAGAGAGAGAAGAAGGAGGAACAGGAAGCATCAACTCCCATATGTGCCTTGACCAGGCAAGCCCAGGGTTTTGTACTGGCAACCTCAGTGTTCCAGGTCGATGCTCCATCCACTGTGCCACCACAGGTCAGGCTTGTTTGCTTTTGATGTCAATACATGTTGGGGTTTTCCTGAAGGTGATAGCAGGAATTGGGAAACCTGATTCAATTGTGTATTGGAAGTAATTTCCTTGGAAATGAGGACACTCATCACAAAGTAGTAAACTCAAGAACATTGTATTTAGGAACATTATAGCTTTATTCTGAAATAACAATAAGATACAGACATCTCTGCAAAAGGAAATGCAGGATAGAGCCCTCTCAGACTTTCAGATCTACGATTGTGACATCAGTGTCCTTGTAGGCCCTGCAGGGATTTCCATGTTTGGGACAGAATGACCTGGAACCCAGAAAGCAAATGGTCAGATATAAAATTTGAAAAAATTCTATTAATTTCTTGCTATAAATGAAATCTAATTTCATATTCTGAGTCCACATCAGAGAAAGATCAACAAAAAATAATTTGGCTTGAGGCCAAGATGTGGACACACAGCTGAGGGGAATGGGCTCCCTTAAAGCATATGTGAGGTGCACAGGGTCTGCTCCTATGATGAGCAAGAGGAAGGGGAGAGAGTGGGTTCAGGGGAGGTGCTCAGCATCAGGGAAAAGCACAGCACATGGGGCGGGGGCAGGTGGAGATGACACAGGTGGGGCGGTAGCAAGTGGTGTGGCAGGAAACCTGGCCACAGGCTGGGCGGAGGCAGCAGCAGGGGCGGCAGCAGCTGGAGCCACAGCAGGAGGGACGACAGCAGCTAGAAATGCAGCAGGGGCGGCAGCAGGGCTGGCAGCAGCTGAAGCCACAGCAGCTGGAACCACAGCAAGAAGGACGGCAGCAGCTAGACACACAGCAGCAGGGGCGGCAACAGCTGGACACACAGCAGCTGGGGTGGCAGCAGCTGGACACACAGCAGCTGGGGCGGCATCAGGTGGTCCTGCAGCAGGTGGTCTGGCAGCAGGAGGGGCAGCAGCAAGTCTCCTGGCAGCAGCCTTGGCCACAGCCCTGGTCAGAGCAGATGGATCCACAACAGAAGCTGACCATGGTGTCAAACGGTAGAGATTCTGGATGGGTTTCCAAGAGAATGTGGTTCTTGAGTTTGGGTGTCTCCTTGCCACATGTCCCCTTTTATACCCAAATGAGGGACTTCTCTGATTATGAAAAGACTATTTCCTTGTTTTTGTTTATATATGTCTACAAATGCAATTAGTAAATTATATCACTATATATATTTTTTCTAGTGAAAACATTCAATATAGAGAAAGTAATTTTTTCCGTTTTCTCAAGTTTCCCAGTGTTCTCACATGAATCACCTTTTGTGTTTCTCCTTTGTTGAAGTGCTACAAGATTTCAATTCCTGGGTATCATATGACACAGGCGGGCCACTATCTCTTGTCTGTATCTCACCTTGATATGATTTGGGAAAAGCTTCTGATGAGGCTAAGATTTCTGGTGGGAAATTTTGTGTTTTGGTCCGATGGAATGCTGGTAGGAAAGAAGGATGAAAGCTCATCCTTTTGAATGTGGAAACATGATTCATATGTGTGTTGGGTGATCACTGAGCTAATGTTATTAGTAGGACATTCCAAACTGTTATTTTTCATCACCCTGATGCACTTTGAAATAGTTAGCAGTCACTCAGTGTTTTTAAGTAGCAAAGAATCATCTGGGATTGATTACTTTTGATCTTCTCAGGGGGTAGAGCAATTGGAACAATAATTTTTTATCTGCCTTTCAGAATATCAAAATATGTCATGGTTATGCTTTATGGACATTTAAAAATATATTTTAAAAATATTCTGAGCTAAAAAGTCTGGTAGTTTTTGTGGTATCACTTATCTTTATGATTTCCTTAGTTGAATTAAGGTGAATATAAATGACCTATTCATCATCCTACATGTACTTACTCAGAAATTACAGAGTTTTATAATCAATGCCTCATATGATCATAGTCCTAAATAAGAGGTCTTCTTAAGTGCCACAAGCATTCAGGAAAAAAATACATTCAAGGAAAGAATAAATGACCCTCATGATAGTCCCTCTTCCTACAGTCTCTTGTGAGCTCAGCATTCTCCTAGTTATCTTTAATCCATGAATTCAAATGCTGTCTTCCTCCATTGTCTTCTTTGGCCCATACTAGCAAAGTTCTTTTTCCACTGAGTTTCTGTTGTGCTTTGTATAGGTGTGGGCTCTGTATTGTTCTCTACCAGAAATGCATTTCTGTATCTAACCCTCTCTAGATTATGAACTCCATTAGGCAAATATTTTACCCATCTTTCTACTCCCAAGGCCTGAAATAGAATGAATTTTTGATAAAGGAAATGTTTGCTTAGTAAGTGAAGATTTTGTGTGGGTCATCAAAGAAGACACGGTGACCTTGAGAACATGTCATTCTTGTAAATAGACAGAAAAGGGTTTGAAAAGAGAACCAACAGTTGAGATTAGGCATAATCCTGGCTTGTGATGATGAAACGGATATGTCTGGAAAGTCCGATTTAATGAGTAGTGAGAGACACAGTGAGATTGCTAGAATGTGGGAGAGGTCGTGTGTAGCCCTGAATTCCAGAAGAATTGGGGAGGATCTATGAAAAGCCTTTAGGCAAGAATGTAATATAATATATATATACACACACTATAACTATATTACATAACATATATAATATAATATAATAATATATAATACTATATAGTATTTATTTTAAGTTTTGATATTTCTTTAGAGATGTTAAAGTACACTTGGATTTCTGGGGAGAGATGTTACTTAAAAGGTTTAATTGGAGTAGAGAGAGAAGTGCATTCACAGCATCACACAATGACAATAAACAAAATAGTTATTTCAGAGAAAGAATCAGCAGAGAATTGGGGCAAATTGAAAATGTGGATATAAGGAGGGTTTTTCATAAAAGTTATAAAAGATATCGATATCTCAATCTATTTGTTTATCTATTTTATAATTGTGTATAATTTATAACCCTTACCTCCTAAAAGCCAACAATTAAAAATTTTAAAGGATCTATAAATCAGAAAGGATAAGTTGTCCTGATTCCCCTCTTTCTAAACGAGGACACGGAGGCAGAAGGAGGACTGAGGCCAGTCAGCCAGGAGCTGGGATTTGATCACAGCCTAGCCCAGCCCAGCCCAGCCCATCACCAGAGTCGTTTATTAGCCACTACACATACTGCCTCTGAAAAATCAGACACAAAATAAATCGTCTTAATCCTCATACTGCAGCAGTTAGCAGAGCAGAGTGCACTATTAAGATCTGGTGATATTGTGATTTACAATAATATCTGGTAAGAGCAAAGGCATCTTTCTTTTGTGATGTTAATGAGGTGACTTTTGGCAAACCCTTTGGTAACCTCAGGATAAGGCCTGGTTGCCAGGGAACCACCCTTGTAGTTGGAGGATTGGAACTTCCTGTGTCACCCACCTGCAAACCTCTGTGGAGGGGAGAAGGGCTGGAGGTTGAATCAATCGCCAGAGGCCAGTGATTTAATCAGTCATGACTGTGTAAATAAGCCTCAGAAAAAGCCAGTGGATGAGGTTCAGAGAGCATCTGGGTTGGTGGGCAGGTGGCGATGCGGAGAGCGCGGTGGGCCTGGAAGAGGGTGTGGAAACTGCACCCTGTCTTTCCCCATGCCTTGCCCTATGAGTCTCTTCTCCACAGCTGTTTCTGAGTTACACCCTTTTATAATAAACCAGTAATCTGGTCAGTAAAATATTTCTGAGTTCTGTGAGCAGCCCTAGCAAATTAATCTAAGCTGAAGGAGAGCACTGGAGGAACCTTTGACTTATACTCGTTGGTTAGAAGGACAGGTGACAGCATGGGCTTGAAACTAGCTTCTGAAGGAGAGGGTAAGTCGTGTGGGAGTGAGCCCTTAACCTGTGGAATCTGTAGGTGTCGTCGGTGGAAATGGGGTTCCTCCCTGGAGTTGCCAAAAAAGCATTCTGGGGACCCATGCATAGGAGGATGAGGTGTAGTGGTGACATTTATTGGAAATTTTACTATTCATGTATTTTCCCATTTCTTTTTTGAATTACCTATGACCATTGTATATTTTCTTAAGTAGTTCAAACTAAGATCTATAGTCTCCTCTAGATCAGTGGTCCCCAACCTTTTTTGGGCCACGGACCAGTTTAATGTCAGAAAATATTTTCACAGACTGGCCTTTAGGGTGGGATGGATAAATGTATCACGCGACCGAGACAAATGTCAAGAGTGAGTCTTAGACGGATGTAACAGAGGGAATCTGGTCATTTTTTAAAAATAAAATAACTGTCCCCGAGTGTCCAGTGTCTCATCCACAAAGGTGGCTTAGCTTTGTGCTGCTGTTGAAAAAATCCCAGCTTGTCTTCACCAAACCCAGAAGAAGGACCAGTGTCCAGAGATGTGCCATTACCTGCCATTGGATGGGCATCTGAAGCTACTGTAGTTCACTTTGGTCCATTCCAAAGCTTATTCCAGCTCAGCATCTGTTCCCGTCTGGCTAGCTTAGTCCGTGTTACTGGCTGCACTCTGGCTGGCACAGAGCTGCTGCACCCAGTACTGTGCTTGGAGCTCAGCCAAGCTTGGGGACACATGGCTGCCGGGCTTGCATGGCTGCAAAGGACCCATGCTTTGAGCTGTGTGGTTGCTACGGAGGGAGAATGCCCAAGCAAATGGGCGAACAAGTGCTACCGGGAGGGGCCTTTGTTAAGCTTTGATTATATTGCCTGAGGCTTTCAAACTAACCGGTTTCTTTCCTGGCTCTTCATGGGCTTGTGTTGGGTCTTCCCCCTACCCAGTCGGGTCTTTAGCCCAGGTTAGATACCTCTGCTTTATGGTCACCGTCTTGGCTTCTGCTGAACAAGTGGCAGAGAAATATCACCTTTATTGTTTTATCTCTCCCTGGGTAATTCCACATAATGGCCAGTGGTCCCCCACAGAGTTTGCTTTGGAGATTAAGTCCTTCAGGGGAGGATGCAGCAGTCCCCTGCAGAGCTGCAAATATTAGAGCTTTTTAGTAAGTCAAGCTTAATGTCTGACTCAGCTCCCTAGTTGATTAGGCTTAATGTCTGATTTCACTTGCTCTCTCTTTTTTTTATTAATACTAACTAGTTACCTATGCTAACATAGTGTCAGAACTGAGTTGAAGTTTAGGACACCCAGGTAGTGTCCAGAGTATTGCTTGTTTGAAGTGTGTGGAAATCACTCCCCCTTCCCAGTGTAACTGGGACCAGAACCTAATTTACATATAAAGATAGTGCATGAAACTTCCATAAGGTCATTTAAAACTCCATTGTTAGCAAAAGTGTATGGACGTGTATTCTGGGAAACTCCAAATTCCCTTTAATGGACCTAAGGACCACTTGAAATTTTACTATTCATTATTTTCCCATTTCTTTTTTGAATTACCTATGACCATTGTATATTTTCTTAAGTAGTTCAAACTAAGATCTATAGTCCCCTCTAGATCAGTGGTCCCCAACCTTTTTTGGGCCATGGACCAGTTTAATATCAGAAAATATTTTCACAGACCGGCCTTTAGGGTAGGACGGATAAATGTATCACGCGACCGAGACAAGTGTCAAGAGTGAGTCTTAGACGGATGTAACAGAGGGTCATTTTTTAAAAATAAAACTGTTCAGACTTAAATATAAATAAAACGGAAATAATGTAAGTTATTTATTCTTTCTCTGTGGACTGGTACCAAATGGCCCACGGACCCATACTGGTCCGTGGCCCAGGGGTTGGGGACCACTGCTCTAGATGATAAGTTATTTATATTGCAATAAAGGAGGAACATATGTAACATTTAAACAATTACCAAAGAAGAACATAAAGATTTGTTAACTCTAGTGTGTGGAAAGACAGGACTGTACTCTGTAGAACACTTTAGAGTAACTTGAAAAGGGGAATCTGAACATATCTGCACGACATTTGTGATAAGCTATCACAACTTATGTTGGGGTCAAGACCATCTTATATCAACCTCTATTCGGTTTGTCTCTTGAAAACCTTAGAGTTTTTTAAAAAAATTTAGGAATAACAATCAACTCTTAGTTACATTTAATTTTTGAAAATATAACACAGCAAATATATATAAAACTCTGATATATGCAAAATAGGAATTTAAAATGTTTTCAATAGACTTCAGATTATGAACCAAAACTTATAGACCCTTATATTTGTATAAATAGTTATTGTATATATTGTGACAACCTTTTCCCAGCTAAAGATGATTCTCACCTGAGTTTTGATGAGAAAACTGAGTCTCACTGGAATATCCTGCAATGCATTAGCTTAAGTAAGACCACGCAAGGTGATAAAAGCCTAAAACAGGAGAATAAAACCATCAAGAAGATTGGAAACTTCAATAACATGAGAAGCTAAATTTTTTAAAATTAATTTTAATGGGGAGACATTGATAAATCAGGGCACATATGTTCAGTGAAAACATCTCTAGGTTCTTTTGACATTTGATTATGCTGCATTCCCATCACCCAAAGTCCAATTGTCTTCCGTCACCTTCTAACTGATTTTCTTTGCGCCCCTCCCCTCCCCCAACCCCCTACCTCTCCTGCCCTCCCCCCCATAACCCCCACACTCTTGTCCATGTCTCTGAGTTTCATTTTTATGTCCCACCTATGTATGGAATCATATAGTTCTTAGTTTTTTCTGATTTACTTCTTTCACTCAGTATAATGTTATCAAGGTCCATCCATGTTGTTGTAAATGATCCGATGTCATCATTTCTTATGGCTGAGTTATTCCATAGTATATATGTACCAAAGCTTTTTAATCCACTCATCCATTGATGGACACTTGGGCTGTTTCCAGATCTTCGCTATTGTGAACAATGCTGCCATAAACATGGGGGTGCATTTCTTCTTTTCAAACAGTGCTATGGTGTTCTTGGGGTATATTCCTAACAGTGGGATAGCTGGGTCAAAAGGCATTTCAATTTTTAATTTCTTGAGGAATCTCCATACTGTTTTCCACAGTGGCTGCACCAGTCTGCATTCCCACCAGCAGTGCAGGAGGGTTCCCTTTTCTCCACGTCCTCGCCAGCACTTATTCTGTGTTGTTTTGTTGATGAGCGCCATTCTGACTGGTGTGAGGTGATATCTCATTGTGGTTTTAATTTGCATTTCTCTAATGATTAGTGATGTTGAGCATTTTTTCATATGCCTATTGGCCATCTGTATGTCCTCTTTGGAGAAGTGTCTATTCATTTCTTTCGCCCATTTTTTGATTGGATTGTTTGTCTTCCTGGTATTGAGTTTTACAAGTTCTTTATAAATTTTGGTTATTAACCCTTTATCAGACGTATTGTCAAATATATTCTCCCATTGTGTAGTTTGTCTTTTTATTCTGTTCTTATTGTCTTTAGCTGTGTAAAAGCTTTTTAGTTTGATATAGTCCCATTTGTTTATCCTGTCTTTTATTTCACTTGCCTGTGGAGATAAATAAGCAAATATAAATATATTGCTGCGAGAGATGTCAGAGAGCTTACTGCCTATGTTTTCTTCTAAGATGCTTATGGTTTTACGGCTTACATTTAAGTCTTTTATCCATTTTGAGTTTATTTTTGTGAATGGTGTAAGTTGGTGATCTAGTTTCATTTTTTTGCAGGTAGCTATCCAGTTTTCCCAACACCATTTGTTGAAGAGGCTGTCTTTACTCCATTGTATTTCCTTACCTCCTTTGTCAAATATCAGTTGTCCATAAAAGTGTGGGTTTATTTCTGGGTTCTAAGTTCTGTTCCATTGATCTATATGCCTGTTGTTATGCCAGTACCAGGCTGTTTTGAATACAATGGCCTTGTAGTATAACTTGATATCTGGAAGTGTGATACTTCCCTCTTTATTCTTCCTTTTCAAGATTGCTGAGGCTATTCATGTTCTCTCTTGGTTCCATATAAATTTTTGGAATATGTGTTCTATATCTTTGAAGTAAGTCATTAGTATTTTAATCAGTATTGCATTGAATATATAAATTGCTTTGGGTAATATAGACATTTTAATGATGTTTATTCTTCCTAACCATGAGCATGGTATATGATTCCACTTGTTTGTATCTTCCCTGATTTCTTTTATCAATGTTTTATAATTTTCCGAGTACAAGTCTTTAATCTCCCTGGTTAAATTTATTCCTAGGTACTTTATTTTTTTTGGTTGCAATGGTGAAGGGGATTGCTTCCTTAATTTCTCTTCCTGACAGTTCATTATTAGTGTATAAAAATGCCTCTGATTTCTGAGTATTAACTTTATATCCTGCCACCTTGCTGAATTCATTTATCAGGTCCAGTAGTTTTTTGACTGAGACTTTAGGGTTTTTCTATATACAATATCATATCATCTGCAAATAATGATAGTTTTACTTCTTCCAATTTGGATGCCTTTTATTTCTTTTTCTTGTCGGATTGCTGTGGCTAGGACTTCCAGTACTATGTTGATTAAGAGTGGTGAAAGGGGAAAACCCTGCCTTGTTCCTGATCTAAGGGGGATTGGTTTTAATTTTTGCCCATTGAGTATGATGTTGGCTGTGGGTTTGTCATAGATGACCTTTATCATGTTGAGGTATGTTCTCTGTATTCCCACTTTGCTGAGAGTTTTGATCATGAATGGGTGCTGGATTTTATCAAATGCTTTTTCTGTATCTATTGAAATTATCATGTGGTTTTTGTCCTTCCTTTTGTTTATGTGATAAATCACATTGATTGATTTGCGAATATTGTACCAGCCTTGCCTCCCAAGAATAAATCCACTTGATCATGGTGTATGATTTTTTTCATATATTGCTGGATCCGGTTTGCTAATATTTTGTTAGGACTTTAGCATCTAAATTCATCAGGGATATTGGCCTATAATTTTCTTTCTTTGTGTTGTCTTTGCCTGGTTTTGGAATCAGAATTATGCTCGCCTCATAAAAGGAACTTGGAAGTCTTCCTTCCTCTTGAATTTTTTGAAATAGCTTGAGAAGGATAGGAGTTAGTTCTTCTTTGAATATTTGGTAGAATTCACTTGTGAAGCCATCAGGCCCAGGACTTTTCTTTTGGGGAGTTTTTTGATAACTGTTTCAATCTCATTTGTTGTAGTTGGTTTGTTTAAGTTTTCTGATTCTTCCAGATTAATTTTTGGAAGATTATATGTTTCAAGGAATTTGTCCATTTCATCTAGGTGTTCTAGTTTTTTGGTGTACAGTTCTTCATGGTATTTTCTTACAATATTTTATATTTCTGTTGTGTCAGTTGTTATTTCTCCACTCTCATTTCTAATTTTATTTATTTGAGTTCTTTCTCTTTTTTTCTTGGTGAGTCTGGTTGAAGGTTTATCAATCTTGTTTACCTTTTCAAAGAACCAGCTTCTGGTTTCATTGATGATCTGTATTGTTTCTTTAGCCTCTAAGTCATTTATTTCTGCTCTGATCTTTATTATTTCCTCCTTCTACTACCTCTGGGCTTTACTTGCTGTTCTGTTTCTAGTTCTTTTAGATACAGGGCCAAGTTGTTAATTTGAGCTTTTTCTAGCTTCTTAAAGTATGCCTGTAATGCTATGAACTTCCCTCTCAGGACTGCTTTTGCTGTTTCCCATAAATTTTGAGTTGATGTATGCTTGTTATTGTTCATTTCTAGGAATTTTTTTATTTCTTCTTTGATCTCATTGTTAACCCATTTGTTATTTAATAACATGCTATTTAGTTTCCCAGTTGTTTGAGTATTTTTCAGTTTTTCTGTTGTGGTTGATTTCTAGTTTCATGCCATTGTGATCAGAGAAAGTGCTTGATATGATTTCAATCTTCTTAAATTTGTTGAGACTGCTTTTGTGCCCTAACATGTGGTCTATCCTAGAGAATGTACCATGAGCACTTGAAAAGAATATATATTCTGCTGCTTTAGAGTGAAAGGTTCTGAAGATATCTATTAAATCGAGTTGATCTAGTATGTCCTTTAAGTCTGCTGTTTCTTTGTTAATTTTCTTTCTTGAGGATCTATCTAGTGATGTTAGTGGGGTATTGAAATCTACTATTATGGTATTGCTGTTGATCTCGCCCTTTATATCCATCAAAGTCTGTTTTATATCATTAGGAGTGTAGATATTAGGTGCATAGATATTTATGATAGTTATATCTTCCTGTTGGATTGCTCCCTTTATCATTATGTAGTGACCTTCTTTATCTCTTTTTATAGCCTTTGTTTTAAAGTCCATTTTGTCTGATATAAGTATTGCTACCCCAGCTTTCCTTTTATTTCCATTTGCATGAAATATTTTTTCCATCCTTTTACCTTTAGTCTATGTGCATCTTTTGTTTTAAGGTGTGTCTCTTGTAGACAGCATATGTATGGGTCCTGTTTTCTTATCCATGCAGCTACCCTATGTCTTTTGATTGGATCATTTAATCCATTCACATTTAAGGTTATTATTGATATGTAGTTGTTTATTGTCATATTATTCCTTAGAACTGTATTTCTCTTTTGCTATATTCTTTTTCTCCTTTGATCTGTTTACAACAGGCCCCTTAGCATTTCTTGCAGCATTGGTTTGGTTGTAGTGAATTCCTTGAGGGTTTTTTTTTTTTTTGGTCTGGAAAGCTTTTTATTTCTTCTTCAATTTTAAATGATAGCCTTGCTGGATAAAGTAGTCTTGGTTGTAGGCTCTTGTTCTGCATTACTTTGAATATTTCTTGCCATTCCCTTCTGGCCTCAAGTGTTTCTGTTGAGAAGTCAGAAGTCATCCTTATGGGGGCTCCTTTGTAGGTGATAGGTTTTTTTCTCTAGCATCTTTTAATATTTTCTCTTTATAACTTAGCTTTGGTATTTTAATTATGATGTGTCTTGGTGTAGATTTCTTTGGGTTTCTCTTTAATGGAGTTCTCTGTGCTTCTAGAACTTATGAGACATTTTCTTACTTTAATTGAGGGAAGTTTTTAGCTATGATATGTTTGAACAAAGTCTCTATTTCTTGTTCTTTCTCTTCTTCAGGAACCCCTATGATGCAGATGTTATTTCTCTTCATGTTGTCACATAGCTCTTTTAGTGTTTCCTCAGACTTTTTGAGTCTTTCTTTTTTCTGCTCTGCTTCTGTGCCTTCATTTATCTTGTTCTCTAACTCACTGATTTGATTCTCAGCTTCATCCATCCTGCTTTTAATTCTTTCCTTTGTGTTATTCATTTCTGATATTGTATTTGTCATTTCTGACTGATTTATTTATTTGCTATCCTTTTTTATATTTGCTGTCTCTTTATTTAGGTGTTCATAATGACCATCTATTGTTGTTCTAATATCTTTGAGCATCCTAACAATCATTATTTTAAACTCTGCATCTGGTAATTTGGTTATATCTGACTCATTTAGGTCCTTTTCTGGGGATTTCTCTTGATTCATTTGTGTTGCATTTCTCTGCCTTCTCATTTTGTCTGTGTAAAAGAAGGTTTTGGCCACTGGAGTCCACTGGGTGTGGCCTCTGTGTTCCCTAGGTGTGGTCTGTGTACAGGCCTGCCACCTTCTCTGCTGTTGCTGCTTAGGGCGTTCAGGTAAGGGCGTTGCTGGTGCCTGCCCACTGGGGCTGTTGCTGTGGTTTCTGCCTTTCCTTCACGGGAGTGGATGTGATCTCATGCTCGGGTGTACAAGCCTTGGTGGCCTTGGTCTTCGCACCATCCCTGCAGGTGGTTTTATGCTTGGCCCTGAGGGAAGGCGTGAGCACCTTTGCTCAGCTGCGGGTCTCTGCCTGATTCTGGGCTTTTGCCCCGCCCCTGCAGGAGGAGCCCACTTGTCGGATGGCTGCAAGCCTTGGCTCCACAGGCTGGGCGGGACTGCCTGCCCACGCTCAGTAACAGGTCTCCACCTGTTCTGGGATTTTGGCTCCACCCCTGCGGGAGGAGCTGGCTCCCAAGTCAGGCCACAAGCCTGGGTTCCACAGCGGGGCAAGGCTGTGCTCCTGTGCCCTTGCTCAAGGGCGGGTCTCTGCCCCTTCCGGGGATCCTGCCCTTCCCCCGCAGACTGGATTGCAGGCGGCCCGCAGCTGGGCTTGACCACTTTTGCGTGTCCTCTCCTCCCCAGCAGGGCAAGACTGAGCTCACACCTGGGCTTCAGTGGGGACCAGTCAGCTTCTGCCCCAACAGAACCGTGCTTCCACGTCCCACCACTGCCTGCCCTTGGGTGAGCCCTCAGCCATGTGGGTGGGGGTGCTGCATCTCAGACCCTAAGACTCACTACTGTAGTCCCGAAAGCTCCCTCCTTCTAAGCGACTCTGCTCTGAGTGCCGCGGGAGAGCTTGTTTGGCTGGTGTCCTGCTTTCCTTTGCTGGTATTGCTGTTTCCAGGGGAAATATTCACTTCAGATTTGGGGAGTGACTCATCCTAGAGGTTAGGGCTTTCTCTCAAAATGTTTCTCCCTGTGCCTCCTAGATTACACTCTTTTCCTGCTACTCCAGTCCTCTCCTCTCTCCCTGTTCCCTGGAGCCCCAGGTAAGTGGTTGTGAGAGAGGTGTTCTGCGCGGTCCCTTTAAGAAGAATCCTGGGTCTGAGAAATCAGTCCCTTTCTCACAAACAGTATCCTGTATTGTTTCCAGCTAAATACTGTCCATGTGCCTCTTGTAGGCTCTGGGGCTGCAGGCTGGGGCTTTGCTTCTGGGGCTCAGGACCCTCCCCTTCTGCTAAACTCACTTCCCGCCACACGAGTCTCTCCCGGCTGCCGTTCGCTCCAGGGAGCTGGGCAGCCCTCTCCACATTTTCGCTTTTTTTACCAGTCTCAGTGTGGCTTCTTCAGTGTTCCTTGGTTAAAGAGTCCTTTTAGTTTAGTCCAAAGTTGGTTTTTACAGATGATGGTTCTTAAAATTAGTTTGTAATCCACTTTGGTTCTGGGAGGTGGAAGTTGGTACGTCCACCTACTCCATCGCCATCTTGTCTTCTCACAAGAAGCTAAATTTATGAAAGAGCTTTAGTCTTGAGATACTAAAAGTTTGAGTATCAATTCATAAAAAGTTTTAAAATATTTATGAAAAATTTGCCATGGACTTTATACATTTCCAGAAATCTGGGTTTAGAGGGTACACTTAGTATTCCTAGTGCAGTTTATTGTTTAGAGAGGAAAGCAGGGAGGAAGGAAAGGAGGGAGGAAGGGGGGTGGAGGGAGGGAGGGAGGGAGAAAAAGTACTTGAACAAAGTGGACCAACCAAAAATTTCACAACCAGTAATGAATGGAACATACTGGAAGTAGTCTAGTCAAATGATGTTCAACTCACTGGCTTTTTAAAGGGACATTTGAGACAACCCAAAACTTAATTTTGAGTATTAGACAACAGTGAAACAATTACATGAACTTTCTTTGCTTAAAGAAAACACAATGCTAAGGTAGTGCCCGAGACCAGGGTAGTGTTTCAGTAACAGTAACAATAAAAATGACATTTAGTGACAGCTTACATTATGCATTCCACTTTGTGCTAAATGCATTACATGGGTTATGTCATTGAACTGAAGAATGTAATGTATTATCCCCATTTCACAGAGAAAAAACCAACGCTTAAAGACATTAAATAACTTTGCCCATGTCATGTAATGAATGCCCAGTGGAATCTCGATTCCAATGTAAATAACTGCACTTGCTTTCCTTTATTTGATGCCACATTTCTTAATGTGAAGTATAGGTAAAGTCACACTTGCACACATACACACAATCTTTAACAAATCAGGAGATTTCAATATCAAGGGAAATGACTGTTTATTAAGAATGTATGGACACAATGTTATATGAGATCATGACATTCAGTGTATACTTAGGATGAAATATTGTTGGTCTAAAAATAGGAACATTTGGGCCTGGATTAAAATCATTTGACAAATGTGTTTTCATTGGTCATTTTTTAGATCTGAATGCCAAATCAGAGGAGTTCATTTCCCAGTCACTGGCTGACTCCAACATATTTTATGTGACCTTTGAGGGCATCCATACTGTGACAAAGAATACAGGCAAAGACTCAGCAGCAAGGGATGGCACAGCACATGGGGCGGGGGCAGGTGGAGATGACACAGGTGGGGCGGTAGCAATTGGTGTGGCAGGAAACCTGGCCACAGGCTGGGCGGAGGCAGCAGCAAGGGCAGCAGCAGGGGCGGCAGCAGCAGGAGCCACAGCAGGAGGGGCGGCAGCAGCTGGAAATGCAGCAGGGGCGGCAGCAGGGGCTGCAACAGCTGGAGCCACAGCAGCAGGGGCGGCAGCAGCTGGAGCCACAGCAGCAGGGGCGGCAGCAGGGGCGGCAACAGGAGCCACAGCAGGAGGGGCGGCAGCAGCTAGAAATGCAGCAGGGGCGGCAGCAGCCGTAGCCACAGCCCTGGTCAGAGCAGACAGAGCCACAACAAGAGCCGACCATGGTGTCAGAGAGTTGAGTGTCTGGGTAGGTTTCCAGGAGAGTTAGGTTCTTGAGTCTGAGAGGCTCCTTGTGTGCAAGGCTCTTATATACTGCCTGAACAGGGTGAGTTGTCAGCATGTTTCCTTGTTTTTGTTTACTTGATATTTAAGTAATAATCAGATTACATAATAGTGTTTATCTATTTAATGGTTTAAATTTGTTGGAAACATTTTCTTTTCCACATATGATAAATTCTATCTGAATCCCTTTCCTCTGACTCACACCTGCTGGCATCTTCTAGACCACACTCTCCTCATCCTCCTCCATTTGGAGGATGCCCGGCTTCTGCCCAGAGCATTTCTTACTCTCCCCCTCTGTATCCCCTATCAGCATGGAATTTGGGCAGACATATTTCTGTTTGTGCATTTCTCCCAGTGACTAATGTGGAAAATCTCTTCTGCATAGTGTGGCATCTGGCATGGGACAAGAGAAGAATGATCCCTGTGGGTCATTTCTGGGCAATAAGGAAGGGGTATCTCTCCATGTGTGTGTGATATTGGTGACTTCCACACCACTGGACCAGGTGTCCTTAGGTGTTCCAAACTGTGGATCATGGTCTATATCCTGAAATTCTGAGAGGTGATTCATCTGTGTGGGTCGTGTTCCAACAACACCCCATACTTTATTACGGTGTTATTTTGTGGTCATATATGTTTGCATTGTATCTCTCCAGCTGGTCTCTTAGATTTTGGAAGACATCGCCTCACTTTCTATTTCTTATCTCATTCTTAATTAAAAATATTTCTTCAATGGAGAAAAAAAATTGTTGAATAATCAGAATGTGCCTCTCCTCTGAACTTATCTCCAGAATGGGAAAATCTAGGTCACAAGTTTTTTGGATTAATTTGAAATGTGAACAGATTTTAGTCAATTCAACCTTGTTTAATTACTACTTCTACTTATGTAGTGATAGTTCAACTTGAGTGTGCATCAGAACCACCCGGAGGGCTCATTACAAATGGTGGGGCTGCTCACAGAGTTTCCGATTGCAGGCTGAAACTTGACGTCTGCTTTTCTAACAAGTACCCAGATGATGTTGATGTTGACAGTCCAAGGACCACACTTAAAGGATGACTGTTTTATTCCGTTCCTTCAGACTTTGAAAAAGTGCCTATGTCAAGTTTCTGCCTTCTTTATAAGGCATATTTGTTGAGAGGATAATCTTAAGAGACACAAGTTGCCAGTCATTGGGGTTACAAAGGTGGTTTGGAGTCTCCTCCTGGAGACGTTTATTGGGAAGACCACACACACACACACACACCTATAATGCAGTGTGGAAAAGCAAAGTCAAAGAAGCTCATAGTAGCATAAATTAATTAAAAGACTTGTACTTAAGGCAAATTAGCTGACATAACTTAGTAAAGACATAGGTTTATTAAAAAATGAATATTACTAGTTGCTGTTTTTATTTTTCATGATTTATTTTGAACTTTAGGTAAAATTTGCATATGTTGAAATGCACAAATCTGAAGTGTAGTGTTTGAAGAGTTTTGATAAATAGATACATTCATGTAACCACACACCTAGCAAGATAGAGACCATCTCCATCATATCGGAAAGTTCCCACATGTCACTTTAGTAAATTCTTCACCACCGTAGAGGCATCTACTGTTTTAATTTTTTTATTTTATTTTACCATAGATTAGTTTTGATCTAGAACTTCAAACAAATGATATATTGTAGTATAATTTCTTTTCTGTCTGGCACCTTTAGCTTGGCTTGTGTCTGTGAGAACTGCTGAGATGCATGTATCATTAGTGCATTTGGTGCTGTTCTAATGAAGTACCAAGGAGTAAATTTAACTATTACCAATCAGTTTCATGGTAGAGTGACAAACCAGCTCTGCTCAGGATTGGAAGGGCTTCTCAGGAGTCAGGACTCTCATGTTAAAGTCAAGAAAGTCCCAGACAAACAGAGACAAGTTGATCACCCTCCATTGACATCCTTAAATATCTTAATTAAGTCCATTTAAAGACCAAGCCCCTTGCAATATCATCAAAACAACTTGCTTAGCAAAAACATGATTTACATGTTTTTATTTTATACATTTGCATTTTCAGAACTAGAGAATATGAGATACTTAAACAATTATATTGTGAGGCAACATGGTGTCCTGAGAGGGAGAGATTTTTCACTTCATTTGCATGCTTAAAAAACAACATAATTGCCCTGGCCGGTTGGCTCAGTGGTAGAGCGTCGGCCTGGCGTGCGGGGGACCCGGGTTCGATTCCCGGCCAGGGCACATAGGAGAAGCGCCCATTTGCTTCTCCACCCCCCAACCCCCTCCTTCCTCTCTGTCTCTCTCTTCCCCTCCCGCAGCCAAGGCTCCATTGGAGCAAAGATGGCCTGGGCGCTGGGGATGGCTCCTTGGCCTCTGCCCCAGGCGCTAGAGTGGCTCTGGTCGCAGCAGAGCGACGCCCCGGAGGGGCAGAGCATCGCCCCCTGGTGGGCAGAGCGTTGCCCCTGGTGGGCGTGCTGGGTGGATCTCGGTCGGGTGCATGCGGGAGTCTGTCTGACTGTCTCTCCCCGTTTCCAGCTTCAGAAAAATACAAAAAAAGAAGAAAAAAACATAATAAAAAGAGACTTTTGATTACGAGGGGAGAGTTTTCTTTATAAATTCAGGGAACTCAAGAAAATCTTTCTGCAACAGCTGCAAAGGCAGAAATACATTATTATTGCAGAGAAGCGCGTAGAGCAGGGGTCCCCAAACTTTTTACACAGGGGGCCAGTTCACTGTCCCTCAGACCGTTGGAGGGCCGGACTATAAAAAAAACTATGAACAAATCCCTATGCACACTGCACATATCTTATTTTAAAGTAAAAAAACAAAACGGGAACAAATACAATATTTAAAATAAAGAACAAGTAAATTTAAATCAACGAACTGACCAGTATTTCAATGGGAACTATGCTCCTCTCACTGACCACCAATGAAAGAAATGCTCCTTCTGGATGTGCGGCGGGGGCCGGATAAATGGCCTCAGGGGGCCGCATGCGGCCCGCGGGCCGTAGTTTGGGGACCTCTGGCATAGAGAATCATAGCACTACCAATGGTTTGCAAAATGGGCTGCATGTTGGAACCCCATAGGGAGTGATGATCAACACTGATCAATAAATTTTAAAGCTCCTCAGGTCATCTTAATACGCAGCCATGTTTGAGACCCACTTCCTTAAACTGTCTATCTAACATCTATTTGTGTAATATTAAATTGGGAACAGAAGTAACTAAAGCATTAAAGTATAATTGGTAACATCTAAAATAGTAGAGAAAATGATCCTGAATTAGAAACACTGAACTTCAAGCAATTTCAGCCTGAAACATTGACAATTCTCTTTTCTCTGTTAGATTATTCTAATACCAAAACCTGAATGAGAAGGGAACAATGGGACATGAGCCACAATGGGAAATGACTACAGACAGCACACTGGATATATTTAAAAAACAAAGGGTCCAAACCAGGAGAGACATCACTCTATGTACTCCTTGCTAATTTTTTTCCCATAGTCTGTTGAAGTAGGATTGATAATTATCATCAGGGCCATACACCTAAATTATGTATTGTCTATCTGAACTCTGCCTCTTTTATCACACAGAGAGGATGGATTGTAATTTTTTTATTTTGTGTACTGTTTTTCTCTTTAAATTAATTTCTTTGTTGTCTTTTTTTTTTTAATTCCATAGTAAAGGACCTAAGATAATCATCAAGGACATTTGAATGAAGCAGACCCAGTTGGTATTTGCAGTCACCCTGGAGGAAGCTGCTTTTGTCTCCCAGGGAGACTGAGCGTATTGTGTTAATACATGCTAATGGATGGCATGAAGAAAAGGCTTTTATTACCAGGTTGAACGTGTGTTACATGAGTACTCAAGATTATTTCTTAAAAAAGCCTGGTATGTATTTTGTCTCTGGCTATGTAACTAAGTGAATTATAGTGACTTAGTGATAATTTGATCTAACTAGGTATAGCTAGACAATAGGGAAATTAACATATTTCCATTCAATGAAAGTTTTTTATAATAAAAATTAAACTTAATTAAAATATTTAAGAGTAAATATTAGACAGTATTACCAATTTTTATATTAAGTAGTGTACCTGTAACTAGAACAATATTTAAAATTATGTAAATGTCCATATACTATTGATTTAATTTTTCTTTGTCCTTTAACTATCTTTAATCACTGCTTAATTTTATCTTTTTAAAAATATTAAATAGAGTAAGCATTTCAGTTCACCCTGGCTTTTTAAAAAACTCTATCTTATAAAAAATACACATACAGTAGGCCCTTCCTTATCAGTGTGTGTGTGTGGGGGAGCTGTTCCAAGACTCCCAGAGAATTTCTAAAACTGTGGGTAGTAAAGAACCTGATATATATACTTTTTTCCCTATATATACATACCTTTGATAAAGTTTACTTTATAAATTACACACAGAAAGAGATAAACAATCATAGCTAATAATAAAATAGGACAATTATAAGACTATACTGTAATAAAAGTTATGTGAATGTAGTCACTCAGCAAACTAACACAAATTTCTATTTCCTTTCATCAGTTATGGATGAAAGACCCATTCTTTTTTTTTTTTTTTTTTTTTTTACAGAGACAGAGAGAGAGTCAGAGAGAGGGATAGACAGGGACAGACAGACAGGAATGGAAAGATGATAAGCATCAATCAAATAGTTTTTCGTGGCGCGTTGTGACACCTTAGTTGTTCATCGATTGCTTTCTCATATATGCCTTGACTGCGGGCCTTCAGCAGACTGAGTAACCCCTTGCTCGAGCCAGTGACCTTGGGTCTAAGCTGGTGAGCTTTTGCTCAAACCAGATGAGCCTGCGCTCAAGCTGGCGACCTCAGGGTCTTGAATCTGGGTCTTCTGCATCCTAGTCCGAGGCTCTATCCACTGTGCCACCTCCTGGTCAGGCTGAAAGACTAGACCCATTCTTACCATAGATCTTAGCAACCTCAGCATACAATTTTTAATTTCCTTTTCTTATTAAGAACTTTCGGAGAGATGACGTCAGAGTAATGGCGGGGTAGGAAGCGATACCGATAAATCTCCCCCAAAACTCAACAAGATCTTCAACCAGAAACAGAAAAACCTATACTTGGAGCTTCCAGATGCTTCGCAATACACCCAAAGGTATGATTGAGTGAAAAATTGGCTAAATATATAACCAAACCCCGAAGGAAATAGGGAGTAAGAAATGCTCCGCCTTCCTCACTAACCTAAACAGGGCGGCTTTCTCTGGTAACTGTGAATATAGAAACTGAGGCGGGCAAAGGGGGTGAATACAAACGGCCGAACCAGGCTGTGGCACGGAGATCCAAGCCGAGGAAAATCTGATCCTGTGGCAACCCGGACAATTCAAGCTAACACTCGCGCCAAACCCAAACAAAGAAAGACAAGCGGCGCGGACATTTTACCCGGTCTCCTGGTTGGTGCGCAGTTAGTGGGCGAGAGATTTCTTCCTAGGCCCCGAGAGTGGGTGCCCGTGTTGCCCCATGGAGAGGCAGGGTCAGAGGCCTTTCTGTGGGCCGAGGGCAGAGTCTCTGGGCAGCCCCAGCGCCCTGGGAAAGCCACGCATGGGAGGGAGTGAGAACTAATTCCAATGGTGGAGATTTTCCTTGCCGAGGGTGTTTCACTCAGAGGGAAAGCGGCCGGCCTCATATCCGGGTTTGCGCGCGCAGATAAGGAGTGAGCGATTCCTCCGAGTGCCTCGGCAGTGCGCGCCCGTGTCATCGCACAGAGGAGCAGAGTCAGGGGCCTTTGTGTGGGCCAAAGCGGAATCTCGGGCCGCCCCAGCGCCTTGCAAAAGCCGCGCACGGGGACGGAGCGAGACTCAATTCCAACGCTGCAACTTTTCCCTGCGGTCGGGGGTTTCACTCAGAGCGTGAGACTGCTGGCCGGATATCCTGGTCTGCGCGCGCAGCCAGTGAGTGAGAGTTTTCTCCAAGCGCCCCGGAAGTGGGCACCCGCTTGTGTTACCGGACAGAGTGGCAGAGCCAGAGGTCTGCGAGTGGGTGGAAAGCCCGCCTGATTATGCTAGCAGCTCTGACTGACTGAGCCTTACCCAGAGCCCTGTGCTGAGTGGAAATAGAGTGGGGAGTTGCCAGCTCTTTGAGCCTCTTACTATCCAGGCAGAGGCAGCAGCAACCCCATAGCTGGATTATCAGGCTACTAATTGAGGAAGGAAAGACTAGGAGAAAGGCTCCAGGAACACGGACTCTCTCACTGTCGGAGCCTATAAATGCTAATAACCTCGACTGCCAACGAGACTAAAGCACAGTACATGACATTGCCATAGAGACTTATCAACTGCAAACCTCCACCTGAGCGTGGCAAAGGGGCAAAACCCGGGGTACAGAGTCACCGACCAGGAAAAGGGAGAGAAAAGAAAAAGCAAGAAGATAACCTCTCAAAATCAAGAATAATCTGCAGACTTTATAACCTATCCCATTTTATTATATTTGTTCGTTTGTTTCTCTTATCTTCATTCTTGATACTTTTTTTTTTCCTCCTCCAATTTGGCCGATTAACTCTCTACCGGTCTTACTCTCTCCTCTCCTTGAACTACACTACCCATAAGTGTTACATCTCCCATTATCTTTTCTCTTCTCTTCCTTTCTCTCTATGAGGGTTGCACTCCAAAACCCTTAACTCTCTCTCTCTCTCTCTCCTTTCTTTTTTCTTCTTTTAGTGGTTCCCTCTTTTTTTTTTTTTCCTCTCTCTCTCTTTCTTTTCTCCCTCTATATTAGTTTCTTCCTTTTTCCTTTACATCTCCTCTCATTCAAACCTCAATAACAAACAAATTATCTTATCTGGGACTCAAACTTATGTTTGTGGCATTTTGGGGGGTTTTTACTTCACCTTTTTAACTCACTAGCACTGCTCCCATCCCTGGCTCTCCATATTATCTAGTTCTTGTTCCACTAAATACAATAGTAATTTTTTAATTTGTCCCCCCATTTTTCCATTTTCCTCTTAATCCTCTCATCATAACTCTTAGACAACCAACACCTAAAAGCAAATCATTTTATTCTTGACCCAAATTTTTTCCTTATTTGCTTTTTGTGGGTCCATACGCTCTTTTTTTTCTTTTTCTTTCTTTTTTTTTTTTTTTTTTGCCCCTTTATTACTTTTCCCCAATTCAGGCCCTCCATCACAGGCATTGTTTGTTATAATTCACAGTCCACCACAAGATTTTATCAAGAAAGAGGGGAGAGGAGAGGAGAGGAAAAAAGGAGGGGGGGAATAATTTCCTTTTTTTTTTTTTTTTTTTTTTAAATTTTTATTTTATTTTATTTTTCTTTATTTCATTATTAATTTTTTTTAAAAAACAACTCTTTTCGATTTTTTTTAATTATTTTTTTAAACTTTTTATTCTTTATTAAATCTCATTAATACTATCAACAAAACCACCCTCAGATGCCATTAAGGAAGAGAAAATCGAATATCATGGATACAAAAGAAAGAGAGGTAACACAGCTAGATGAGGAAAAATCTATGGAGAAAAAATTTAATATATTGGAAACCTTGGAGCTAAATGACAGAGAATTCAAGATAGAAATCCTAAAAATCCTCCGAGATATACAAGAAAACACAGAAAGGCAATTTAGGGAGCTCAGAAAACAACTCAATGAACACAAGAATATATGTCCAAGGAAATTGAAACTATGAAAACAAATCAAACAGAGATGAAAAACTCAATTCACGAGCTGAAAAACGAAGTAACAAGCTTAGCTAATAGAACAGGTCAGATAGAAGAGAGGATTAGTGAAATAGAAGACAAGCAACTTGAGGCACAACAGAGAGAAGAAGAAAGAGACTCAAAAATTAAAAAAAATGAGATAGCCCTACAAGAATTATCTGACTCCATCAAAAAGAATAACATAAGAATAATAGGTATATCAGAGGGAGAAGAGAGAGAAAATGGAATGGAGAACATACTCAAACAAATAATAGATGAGAACTTCCCAAGCCTGTGGAAAGAACTAAAGCCTCAAGTTCAAGAAGCAAACAGAACTCCAAGTTTTCTTAACCCCAACAAACCTACTCCAAGGCATATCATAATGAAATTGACACAAACCAACAGCAAAGAAAAAATTCTCAAGGCAGCCAGGGAAAAGAAGAATACAACATATAAAGGAAGGCCCATTAGATTATCATCAGATTTCTCAGCAGAAACTCTACAAGCTAGAAGAGAGTGGACCCCAATATTTAAAGTCCTGAAAGAGAGGAACTTTCAGCCACGAATACTATACCCATCAAAGTTATCCTTCAAATATGAAGGAGAAATAAAAACATTCACAGATACAGAAAAGATGAGGGAATTTATCATCAGAAAACCCCCACTCCAGGAATTACTAAAGGGGGTTCTCCAATCAGATACAAAGAACAAAAAAAAAAACAGAGCCACAAGTAAAAGCTCCAAGAAGAACACAATAAAACCAAATTTAAACTGTGACAACAACAAAAAGAAAGAGGGGGAGAAGATGGAGATTAACAGTAGCAAAGGACGATGGAGTGCAAAAGTACTCACAAAATAGTTCGCTACAATGAACAGGGTAGGGACCCTTTTCATTATTCAAAGGTAACCACCATTGAAAAAACCACCACAGAAGCACATGAGATAAAAAAGATAGCAACAGTGGAAAGATGTATGGAATACAACCAAATAAAAACAAAAGATAGAAAAACAAAAGAGAAGGATCAAACAAGACACAAAACTAACAGAAAGCAAGATATAAAATGGCAATAGGGAACTCACAAGTATCAATAATTACACTAAATGTAAACGGATTAAACTCACCAATAAAAAGGCACAGAGTAGCAGAATGGATTAAAAAAGAAAATCCAACTGTATGCTGCCTACAGGAAACTCATCTAAGTAACAAGGATAAAAACAAATTCAAAGTGAAAGGCTGGAAAACAATACTCCAAGCAAATAACATCCAAAAAAAAGCAGGTGTAGCAATACTCATATCGGATAATGCTGACTACAAGACAGGAAAAGTACTCAGAGACAAAAATGGCCATTTCATAATGGCTAAGGGGACACTGAATCAAGAAGACATAACAATTCTTAATATATATGCACCAAACCAAGGAGCACCAAAATATATAAGACAGCTACTTATTGATCTTAAAACAAAAACTGACAAAAATACAATCATACTTGGAGACCTCAATACACCGCTGACGGCTCTAGATCGGTCATCCAAACAGAGAATCAACAAAGACATAGTGGCCTTAAACAAAACACTAGAGCACCTGGATATGATAGACATCTACAGGACACTTCATCCCAAAGTGACTGAGTATACATTTTTCTCCAGTGTACATGGATCATTCTCAAGAATTGACCATATGTTGGGCCACAAAAACAACATCAGCAAATTCAGAAAAATTGAAGTTGTACCAAGCATATTTTCTGATCATAAAGCCTTGAAACTAGAATTCAACTGCAAAAAAGAGGAAAAAAATCCCACAAAAATGTGGAAACTAAACAACATACTTTTAAAAAATGAATGGGTCAAAGAAGAAATAAGTGCAGAGATCAAAAGATATATACAGACTAATGAAAATGACAATACGACATATCAGAATCTATGGGATGCAGCAAAAGCAGTGATAAGAGGGAAGTTCATATCACTTCAGGCATATATGAACAAACAAGAGAGAGCCCAAGTGAACCACTTAACTTCACACCTTAAGGAACTAGAAAAAGAAGAACAAAGACAACCCAAAACCAGCCGAAGAAAGGAGATAATAAAAATCAGAGCAGAAATAAATGAATTAGAGAACAGAAAAACTATAGAAAAAATTAATAGAACAAGGAGCTGGTTCTTTGAAAAGATCAACAAAATTGACAAACCCTTGGCAAGACTTACCAAGGAAAAAAGAGAAAGAACTCATATAAACAAAATCCAAAATGAAAGAGGAGAAATCACCATGGACACCGTAGATATACAAAGAATTATTGTAGAATACTATGAAAAACTTTATGCTACTAAATTCAACAACCTAGAAGAAATGGATAAATTCCTAGAAAAATACAACCTTCCTAGACTGAGTCAAGAAGAAGCAGAAAGCCTAAACACACCTATCAGTAGAGAAGAAATAGAAAAAACCATTAAAAACCTCCCCAAAAATAAAAGTCCAGGCCCTAACGGCTATACCAGCGAATTTTATCAAACATTCAAAGAAGACTTGGTTCCTATTCTACTCAAAGTCTTCCAAAAAATTGAAGAAGAAGCAATACTTCCAAACACATTTTACGAAGCCAACATAACCCTCATACCAAAACCAGGCAAGGATGGCACAAAAAAAGAAAACTACAGACCAATATCTCTAATGAATACAGATGCTAAAATACTAAACAAAATACTAGCAAATCGAATACAACAACATATTAAAAAAATAATACATCATGATCAAGTGGGATTCATCCCAGAATCTCAAGGATGGTTCAACATACGTAAAACGGTTAACGTAATACACCATATCAACAAAACAAAGAACAAAAACCACATGATCTTATCAATAGACGCAGAAAAGGCTTTCGATAAAATACAACACAATTTTATGTTTAAGACTCTCAACAAAATGGGTATAGAAGGAAAATATCTCAACATGATAAAGGCCATATATGATAAACCATCAGCTAACATCATATTAAATGGCACTAAACTGAAGGCTTTCCCCCTTAAATCAGGAACAAGACAGGGTTGTCCACTCTCTCCACTCTTATTTAATGTGGTACTAGAGGTTCTAGCCAGAGCAATCAGACAAGACAAAGAAATAAAAGGCATCCATATCGGAAAAGAAGAAGTAAAGGTATCACTTTTTGCAGATGATATAATACTATACATCGAAAACCCCAAAGAATCCACAAAAAGACTACTAGAAACAATAAGCCAATACAGTAAGGTCGCAGGATACAAAATTAACATACAGAAGTCAATAGCCTTTCTATATGCCAACAATGAAACAACTGAGAAGGAACTCAAAAGAATAATCCCCTTCACGATTGCAACAAAAAAAATAAAATACTTAGGAATAAACATAACAAAGAATGTAAAGGACTTATATAATGAAAACTATAAACCATTGTTAAGGGAAATCGAAAAAGATATAATGAGATGGAAGAATATACCTTGTTCTTGGCTAGGAAGAATAAATATAATCAAGATGGCTATATTACCCAAAGCAATATACAAATTTAATGCAATTCCCATCAAACTTCCAATGACATTTTTTAAAGAAATAGAGCAAAAAATCATCAGATTTATATGGAACTATAAAAAACCCCGAATAGCCAAAGCAATCCTAAAGAAAAAGAATGAAGCTGGGGGCATTTCAATACCTGACTTCAAACTCTATTATAGGGCCACGACAATCAAAACAGCATGGTATTGGCAGAAAAATAGACACTCAGACCAATGGAACAGAATAGAAAGTCCAGAAATAAAACCACATATATATAGTCAAATAATTTTTGATAAAGGGGCCAACAACACACAATGGAGAAAAGAAAGCCTCTTCAATAAATGGTGCTGGGAAAACTGGAAAGCCACATGCAAAAGAATGAAACTGGACTACAGTCTCTCCCCCTGTACAAAAATTAACTCAAAATGGATCAAAGATCTAAACATAAGACCTGAAACAATTAAGTACATAGAAGAAGACATAGGTACTCAACTCAGGGACCTGGGTTTTAAAGAGCATTTTATGAATTTGACTCCAATGGCAAGAGAAGTGAAGGCAAAAATTAATGAATGGGACTACATCAGACTAAGAAGTTTTTGCTCAGCAAGAGAAACTGATAACAAAATAAACAGACAGCCAACTAAATGGGAAATGATTTTTTCAAACGACAGCTCAGATAAGGGCCTAATATCCAAAATATACAAAGAACTCATAAAACTCAACAACAAACAAACAAACAATCCAATAAAAAAATGGGAAGAGGATATGAATAGACACTTCTCCCAGGAAGAAATACAAATGGCCAACAGATATATGAAAAGATGCTCATCTTCTTTAGCTATTAGAGAAATGCAAATCAAAACGGCAATGAGATACCACCTCACACCTGTTCGATTAGCTGTTATTAGCAAGTCAGGTAACAGCAAATGTTGGAGAGGCTGTGGAGAAAAAGGAACCCTCATACACTGTTGGTGGGAATGTAAAGTAGTACAACCATTATGGAAGAAAGTATGGTGGTTCCTCAAAAAACTGAAAATAGAACTACCTTATGACCCAGCAATCCCTCTACTGGGTATATATCCCAAAAACTCAGAAACATTGATACGTAAAGACACATGCAGCCCCATGTTTATTGCAGCATTGTTCACAGTGGCCAGGACATGGAAACAACCAAAAAGCCCATCAATAGATGACTGGATAAAGAAGATGTGGCACATATACACTATGGAATACTACTCAGCCATAAGAAATGATGACATCGGAACATTTACAGCAAAATGGTGGGATCTTGATAACATGATACGAAGCGAAATAAGTAAATCAGAAAAAAACAGGAACTGTATTATTCCATACGTAGGTGGGACATAATAGTGAAACTAAGAGACATTTATAAGAGTGTGGTGGTTACGGGGGGGAGGGGGGAATGGGAGAGGGATAGGGGGTGGGGAGGGGCACAAAGAAAACAAGATAGAAGGTGACAGAGGACAATCTGACTTTGGGTGGTGGGTATGCAACATAATTGAACGACAAGATAACCTGGACTTGTTATCTTTGAATATATGTATCCTGATTTATTGATGTCACCCCATTAAAAAAATAAAATTATATAAAAAGCAAAAAAAAAAAAAGAACTTTCACTTTAGGATGAACTTTATGGCTTCTCTTGAGCATATCTGAATTGTGAGCATCACTACTCGTGTGCTTTAGAGCCATTAGTAAGTAAATAAGGGTGACTGGAGCACAAGCACTGTGATACCAAGACAGTTGATCTGACAACCGAGACAGCTACTAAGTGACTCACAGGCAGGCAGCGTGTACAGTGTGGATACACTGGACAGAGGGATGATTCACAACTGCGTGGGATGGAGCAGGACAGCACGAGATTTCATCATGCTACTCTGAATGGTGTGCAATTTAAAACTTATAAGTTGTTTATTTCTGGAGTTTTCCATTTGTTATTTTCAGACCATGGTTGACTGTGGGTAACTAAAACTACAGAAAGCTAAACTTAGGATTTGAGAGGAAACTACTGTGTACTGAAAAGTGTCTAAATATACATGTATAATACACTACAAGTAATTATGAAGCAAATATCTATATATCCCAGCGCCCAAGTTAAGAAATCGAAAGAGCATTGTGATCACCAAGAGGACCCTGGACGTGTCTTCTGTTGACCGCACTCTACCCTATAGATCATCACTGTCCTGATTGTTAAAATAATCTTTTCATTGATTTTCTTTATAGTTTTATCACCTAGGTATGCATCCTATGCAGTATAACTTAGCCTTACATATTTTTGAATTTCATATAAGTGGAATCTTAATATATGTTTATTTTTTATTCTTTCACTCAATATTATATGAGTTGTAGTAGGCAGACTCTAAGATGACCCAGTGATCTCTACTTTTCGGTGTTCATGGTCTTATGGAATTCCCTCTCCTTGAATTACTTCTTTCTAACCAACAGCATATGGCAACTTCATGATTAAGTTACAAAGATTGTGACTTTTGTCTTCGTAGTAAACTCTCTCTTACCCTCGTTGGCTTTTTTAAGTGGCTGCTGAGAGAGATGTATGTGGCAAAGCATGGAAAACAGTCTCCATTTGACAACCAGCCAAGAACTGAAACTCGGATTCTAATGGCCTGCAAGGAACTGAATCCTGTCAACAACTATATACTGTATTTTTTGCTCCATAAGATGCACCTGACCATAAGACACACCTAGGGTTTTAAGGAGGAAAATAAGAAAAAAAATATTCTGAACCAAATGGTGTGTTAAAATATTTAATAAAATACCGTATTTTTCACTCCATAAGACGTACGGGCATTGTCCCCTCCACTTTTTGGGGAAAAAAGTACGTCTTATGGAGCGAAAAATATGGTAAGTGAAGTTGGAATTGGATTCTTTCACAGTCAAGACTTTAGATGAGATGCCAGTGCCAGCTAACACTTAGGATCCAGTGTTGTAAAATACGATGAAATAGAGGGGTCAGTTGAGCTGTATCTGGATTCTTGATCCACACTATAAATGATTCAATGAGCAGAGTACTCCTGTAGTCTAGGATTCAGTCTCACTGAGGACCTCTGGAGACTGGAACAATGTGCCCACACTAGAAGGAAAAGAAACGACAGCATTGACCAAACACTCCCATCCAATGGTTGAGCACTGCTCCTGGAGACTTTAATTCCTGTCTTCTGGCCTACCCAGAGTTTGCTTTTTCATCCGAGAAAGTCCTCAGGTAGAGAGTTCCAGGTGCTTGCTGTGAGAAACCACCATCCCGGCCCTGGCCAGTTGGCTCAGTGGTGGAGTGTGGGCCCAGCATGTGGATGTCCCAGGTTTGATTCCTCGTCAGGGCACACAGGAGAAGCAACCATCTGCTTCTCCACCCCTCGCCCTCCCCTTTTCTCTTTCTCTCTCTCTTTTCTTCTTCTGCAGCCATGGCTCAGTTGGTTCGAGTGAGTTAACCCCAGGCACTGAGAATGGCTCCATTAAGCCTCTGCCTCAGGTGCAAAAAACATCTCAGTTGCTGAGTAACAGCCCCAGATGGGCAGATCATAACCCTGTAGGGAGCTTGCCAGGTGGATACTGGTCAGGGCACATGCCCGAGTCTGTCTCTGTCTCCCCTCCTCTTACTTAAAAAAAAAGAAAGAAAGAAAGAAAGAAAGAAAGAAAGAAAGAAAGAAAGAAAGAAAGAAAGAAAGAAAGAGAGAAAGAAAGAGAGAAAGAAAGAAGGAAAGAAAGAAGGAAAGAAAGAAAGAAAGAAAGAAAGAAAGAAAGAAAGAAAGAAAGAAGGAAAGAAAAGAAAGAAAGAAAGAAGGAAAGAAAGAAGGAAGGAAAGAAGGAAGGAAGGAAGGAAGGAAGGAAGGAAGGAAGGAAGGAAGGAAGGAAGGAAGGAAGGAAAGAAAGAAAGAAAGAAAGAAAGAAAGAAAGAAAGAAAGAAAGAGAAAGAAACCACCTTCCCATAATAAAATTTGTACGATGTGGGAATACAGTTAGAAATCATGAAATCACCTGCTATATTTTGCTCTCCAGTAAAGAACACAACAACTGACAGATAAAGGTGATGATTCAAGAATGAAAAATGAGACATGATACTGTAGTTTTGCATGCCTGACAAGATTTATTTAAGATTTAGTAACATCTCCATATGAGAAAACCTGGCAGGGAGGAAATATATCAGTTGGAATGACATATTGGTAGAAGAATTCCAGAGAAAATTAAACCTTTCTGTTTATGTGGAAGAGGGATATTAATATGGAGGGACATTGTATTTAGAGGCCAAAATCATTTTACAAATTGGTTGGAACTGAAGTTTTACAATTGTCCTCTCATGACTCAGTGCATTAAGAAGATTGGTTGACGGAAACAAGGTGTGGGTAGGTCGGGATGATCAGCAGCAGGAACCACTAGAGCAGACTGGGCGGCAGCAGGTGGTCTGGCAGCAGCTGGGGCGGCAGCAGCTAGAGATGCAACAGGTGGGGCGATAGCAGGTGGTTTGGCAGCAGATGGGGCGGCAGCAGCTAGAGATGCAACAAGGCCTGCAGCAGCTGGAGCCACAGCAGCTGGAACCACAGCAGGAGGGGCGGCAGCAGCTGGAGATGCAACAAGGCCGGCAGCAGCTGGAGCCACAGCAAGAGGGGCGGCAGCAGCTGGAGATGCAACAAGGCCTGCAGCAGCTGGAGCCACAGCAGGAGGGGCGGCAGCAGCTAGAAATGCAGCAGGTGGGCCTGCAGCAGCTGGAGCCACAGCAAGAGGGGCGGCAGCAGCTGGTGCCACAGCAGGACCCACAGCAAGAGGGGCGGCAGCAGCTGGACACACAGCAGCTGGGGCGGCAGCAGGTGGTCTGGCAGCAGGTGGTCTGGCAGCAGGTGGGGCGGCAGCAGGTCTCCTGGCTGCAGCCTTGGCCACAGCCCTGGTCAGAGCAGGCGGATCCACAAGAGTTGACCATGGTGTCAGAGGGTGGAGGTTCTGAGTGAGTTTTCAGGAAGGTGGGTTTGGAAGGTTTGGAGGTCTGCTTGCCCTGGGTCCCCTTTTATACCCTGCTGAGGGGCCACTGTCATCAGATGCAGTGCTCTTTCTTTGTCATTGTTTGTCCTAATTAGCAGGCAATTATCAAATTAGCCAAGTTTGTTTTCCTGGTTAATCTTTTCAAGATGGATGGAAAACACTGCTTCCTTTTCCTGCTGTGTTAGGGTCCATCACTTCCGCTCTTCCTGGTCTTGTCTTCCGGGTCTCCCTTGCTTCAGCTTCCTCAAAGAAAGCTGTCACGTGACTTCTGCCTTTAGCTGGTGTGTATGCTAGTCTCATGTTGCACAGTGCAGCAGTCTGCCCTTGGGTGACAAAGATTCTAATAAGCCACATTCTTTTTGTTGACTTGGGAGAATAAAGCTACATTTTAGTGTGATGACTCATTCATTATTGGTCAGATGAGCAGAGAAATTTTGAGTGGAAAACAGGGTATCACTGGCATGAGAGTAAAACTCTGAGGGTATTTCCTCTCCCCATAGTGAATCATGGCCCATTTTCTAGACTTTCAGATGGGAAATAAATAATTGTCTAAAGGAGGAAAACCAAATCATGAATTTTTGATGTTTCTTCTTTTCCCTCAGCTTTATTGAGGTATACTTAATATACAAAAAAATTACACATGTCTAATGTATACAGTTAGATAAGTTTAGACTTATGCATGCACCACAATACCTTTTCCACAAGTTCTAGGTGTGTCATATTGTTATTGTGAACTAGGGGCACAATGTTGTACAGCAGAATTCTAAAATTTATTTCTCTTGTATATCTTTTAACTTTATACCAGTTGAACAACTACCTATTTCCTTCTCCACCAAGTTCCAAATGCCCACCATTTTATTCTCTGCTTCTGTGAATTTGACTATTTTAAGTGTCTCAACAAGTGAAATCGTACAGTATTTGTACTTCTGTGACTGACTTGTTTCACTTAGCATAATGTCTTTCAGACACACTTATTACAAAGGGCATAATTTTTTTTTAGGGTTGAATAACATACACTTTTATTAATCAGTGTTGACATTCCGTTTAATGGCAATAGTGGTTGGCAATAAGTGTGACTTACACTGAAATTAGTATCATGTAAACATCTATGTCTTTTTCAATACATACTACTTCAGTCTTTTTATAGATATGCGGTGGATATAGTCCAACAGTTCTCAATCCCTTCTATCTGATACTAGTAGTAACATGGCTTTTATTAATAATGATGGTATACCGGGGGAAGTGATGCTGAGAGGGAATACAATTTTAGGGAATATGGGTAGTTCAAATCAATTCTCTTAAAAAATTTAAATATAGTCAGTGCTCACCAAACTCATGTTTGATGTTACTTTAATAACTACTCATCTAGATCTAAGAAAAGCTCTGACATTTCATTCTGTGAGATTTTGTGTTGTGTAAGCTTTTTGAACTATGATTCTGTCATTCAGCATATTCGATCTTCCCCAACTTCATGGCTCCAAATATTTTGATGAAAAGAGTGTCATGTTTTATTTCTCATTTTCTTATTTCATGAGAAGACTATCAACCAAGTTGAGATGTTCTTGGCTCTGTTCTCGGAATGACTAGTCCAAGATAAGAACAGCTTCCAGGAACCAGCTGAAACTGATACCTACTTGACAAAACATTACAAAAATAGATTTTCTAGTAAGTGTCCTTTCCCCTCCCTGACTTTCCTTGACTCCCAATGGGAAAAATATATATAAGGAGCCAACCAATGATCTGGTGTTTTTACGATTTTCTACTGATTTGTGTGTGTGTGTGTGTGAGAGAAACATTATTTGTTGTTCCACTTATTTTTGCATTTATTGGTTGATTTTTTTTCTAAAACATTTCTGATGATTTGAGGAGGGGAGGGCATGAGAGGGGGAGAAAGGAGAGAGAGAAAGAGGAAGAGAGACAGAGACAGAGAAGCATCAACTTGGTGTTCCACTTAGTTGTTCCATTTAGTTTTGCATTTATTGGTTGCTTCTTGTATGTGACTTGACCAGGGATTGAACCTGTGACCTCAGCACACTGGAATGATGTTCTATGCATTGGACCACCATCCTGGGCTCATTCTTGTATGATCCCTGACCAGGGATTGAACCCACAACCTGGGCATATTGGGGCAATTCTCTAGCCAACTGAGATACCTGGCCAGGGCCCCAGTGCTTCTCATATTTTGAAACACTAGCCTTATCATTGCTGTATATAAGAGATTGACTTGCCCCAACTTACTGTTATGAGCTGGTATGCATAAGTGGGTGTCTCATAAAAACAATTATGACTCACCATGGTGATTATGGTTTATCGAATGGCTACCTCCATAGATAGTCAATAGGGAGGTTTAACTATAAGCTGAGATGGAAGAGATTGGATGAAATGGGTTTGAGGATCCATTTCTACCTTAAGTGACATATAAATCTAATAAGCCAAACTCCTCATGATTCCTTTTTATTTTTTTTCTGGCCAGTTTCCACTTCTGCCCTGATTTTAATTTTCAGATTCACACCACCAGGGTGATAACAACGTGGGCTCCTGATTGGACCTCTGCCAGGAGGTGTGGCTGGAGTTTTGAGCCTGCATTGTCCTAACTCTGATGAGCCAGATACAGCATTTTATTGGGAAACTGGACACTTACTAGAACTTCTTCTGCACAGTAAAAGAAACTAACAACAAAACAAATAGATAGCCAACTAAATGCGACATGATATTTGCAAAGAACAGTGCCAATCAAGGGTTAATATCCAAAATATATAAAGAACTCACAAAGCTCAGCAACAAACAAGCAAACAATCCAATTAAGAAATGGGGAGAGGAGCTCAATAGACATTTCTCCCAGAGGACATACAGATGGCCAACAGATATATGAAAAGATACTCATCTTCACTAGCTATTTAAGAAATGCGAATCACAACTACAATAAGATATTATCTCATACCTATTAGGTTGGCTATAATCAACAAGACAGGTAATAACTAGTGTTGGAGAGGATGTGGAGAAAAAGGAACCATCATTCACTGCAGGTGGGAGTGCAAATTAGTACAATCATTAAGAAAAAAATGTATGGTGGTTCCTCAAAAACTTAAGAATAAAACTACCATATGACCGAGCAATCTCTCTATTGAGTTTCTACTGTAAAAACTCTAAAACACTGGTACATAAAGACACATGCACCCCCACGTTCATTGCAGCAGTATTCACAGTGGCCAAGACATGGAAACAACCAAAATGTCCCATGATAGAGGACTGGATAAAGAAGATGTGGTACATATATACAATGGAATACCACTCAGCCATAGAAATTATAACATAGTGAAATTTACAACAACATGGATGGATCTTGAAAACATTCTACTAAGTGAAATATACTTATGGACTCATGGACATAGATAAAAGTGAAGTAGTTACCAAGGGGCGGGGACATGGAGGAAGGGGTAGGGGGTAAAGAGGAACAAATATATGGTGACGGAAAATGATTTGACTTTCGGTGATGGGTATATAATACAATGCAATCAACAGTTCAAATGCTATGGAAACATTTTCCTGAAACCTATGTACTCTTATTGATCAGTGTCACTCTGTTCAATGTAATTTTCTAAATAAAATTAAAAAACAAAGTCCTGAGCCTCTTCTGTTGCAGGAAAATGAGGGAACAAAAGCAGACATTAAGTTGTCTTAGTGGCAGAGGCCCTAGAGAGCCCCATTATCGAGTCTGAAAAAACTAAGAATTTCATACGACCTTGTTTTTTGGGAAAAGAGTGTCCCCTAGGAGCCCTGATGACAGGCCTACTGATGATTCAGTAGAAATAATTTTTATTTATATTAATTTGGTATATAGGTTTTCTTCATGGTGTGTGTGTTCCTTAGGATAAGCTTAAAATTAAGTTTTGAAATTCCTCATGATTTCTTTTTTTTTTAAATTGTGTTGACATGGTTTCAAGTGTCCCACTCAATGTAACACCCTCTACACACCATATCCTGCCCCCCATGCCTCATGCAAAGTCTCTTCCATCCTCATTTCTCCCCCATTGTCCCCTCCCCTTATCTCCACCCCTTTCCCCTCTGGCTATTGCTGCCCTGTTGTCTGTATATCTGTGCTTTGTGTATGTTTTTTGATGAATCCCTTCACCTTCTTTGATCCAGACCCCTCTTACCCCTTCCCTCTGATGACTGACCATTGTTTTTATATTTAGTTTTTCATCTAAATGAAATTTGTTTTGGTTTAACAAATGAAATATTAACTCTCTTCTTTTTTCTTTTTTTATATCTAAAAGTTAACTAGCTGTCCTCTATAATTTTTATAACAATTCTTCCTTTTCATAGTGATTTCGAACTAACATTGCTAGTCTAGTTACCTCCTTTGGGCTTGCAGGTCTAGTTTAGAGTCTTCTTGGAGGCACACCTCACTGTGTGAATAGCAATTCATTGTGAGATCTCTAATGTGATTCTCAGTTCTACAGATCCATAAATTTATGACTATACATTCAGTTCACTATATTTTTTTCTTTTGCTCCTATCTATGTTCATGGTTTTATTTTAGAATTGATCATTGTTCTCAGAATTAGTCATGAAAATTCACAATTTTTAAAACGATTTACTTTCATAGCATATAATAAATTTCCTTTTGTGCTCATCCAAAGCAGAAAGAATTCAAAATAAAGTACCCAGCCATACTTGCTGAAAGATAATCCTGCTGAGGTAAGTTCTGACCTAGGAAAGTGCTATAGAACTTTGGGGAAAGTATTATTCTCTACAGCTATATTTCCAGGTTACTGCTAAATATACCATGTCTCCTAAGTCTTGAACATAATTAAGTAGGATACAGAGATAAATACAGCCTGTATGTCTATACCTCTAGCAAATATTTTACCCACTACAAGCAAATCTTCCTTTCAGAAACTAACTGAGACATAAACTGATGATTATTCAAAAAAGTAATATTTTAATCCTCAGAAGAGTTATTCTCTTATAAGAAAGATTAAATTATCAGAACACTTTAGTCCAAGAAAATAAATAGATTTATGATGAACTTTTTAAAAGCCATAGGAACAGGAGGTAAAGAAAATAAACAGAAATTTATTAAATTCAACACTATTGAAATTAGACAATCTGTCTTACAACTGAAAAATAACAGTGTGTGCCTTCAAGTAGGAAGTCTCAATAAAATTTTCCCACAAAAATGAATGAATGAGTGAATGAATGAATGAATAAATTTGAACTTGGAACCATTAAGGTGTACTTTACAGGTGAATTGTTGAACAAATCAAACTATATCTATCTGTAACAGGGAACAACTACTGATACACTGAACCACTTGCATGATCCCAATGGAATGATGCTAAGAATAAAAAGCAAATCATCAAAGGTTACACCCCATAAAATTCTGTTTGTATAACCTGCTTGCAAAAAAATTATAGAGCTGGAGAACAGAATAGTGGTAGTCGGCGGTTCTGCATGATGAGTGGAAGGGAGTGGATGTAGCTATAAAGGAGAAGCCTCACAGAGAAGGACAGTTCTACATCTTACTTGTGATGGTGGTTACACAAATCTATATAGTACACCTGACTTAATACATAGAACCACACACACACATACATGCACACATACACTCGTGCATGTAAAACTGGTAAATTCTAAACAAGATCTGTGGTTTGTACTAATGTAATTTCTGAATTTTGATATGTACTATAAATAAGATGTGATCAGTGGGGGAATCTGGGTGAAAGGCATGTAGGACGTTGCTATATTCTTTTACACTTTCTGTGTATTTATAGTTATTTCAAAGTAAAATGAGAAATAAGGTTAATTGTTGGTAAAAAAAGGGAATATGCTTTTACTTGCATATGGTTTATCTTCATCACCTTTTAGTATCTATGATCATTTTACTTTGTCTTGTACCACACAACACACAGATGAGGGGGAAGGGATCAAAAGGAGAAGAGAAGTGAATATGGCAGGTAATAAGGAGTAAACACGTTAGGGAGTTAAAAGCATATCGAGAAATTCAGTAGTGTCTAGTCTCTAAAGCTGGAGCGTGTGTTAGGGAATATTGTCACAGAACTTTGCTCTGTCGGTGTAGTAGGGATAATAATATCCCCAAATGGCATATATGATGAGCAGCAACTTTGGAATGACAGCCAGGGCAGAGTGATGTATGACCCATGGTGAACTATCAATATGGACAGTAAAGCATGGTGACCCTGAAAATAGGGTATACACAGTCAACAAGGATATAGCTGTGTGTGTGTGTGTGTTTAAAAGCACTTAAGAATAAATGAGCCAAAACCTGAGGTTAGTGATCCCAAAGGAAAATTACGACCCCCCTCAATTAAAAAAGAGACATAGTAAAGGTCTGATTGAAATTAAAACTGTGGCTTTGATCTTCTAGTACCAGGTGATCAGCAGGCAAAGAAAGGAGCAATGGCCTCAAGGAGGAGTATATTTAGCATTAAGGTGATCTTCTGAGGCACTCTTGGTATTTCTGTTTTTCATTTTAACTGATTTGGGGCAAGTACAACAGCTGTGGCCAGATGAGGACATAGTAACCAAGACTCAGAATCAGCAGGGATGCGGGTTTGGCCCCTGCACCAGGCAGCTCAACTAGAACAGCCGAGGTGCTGCCTACAAACCCTCTTCTTGTAAGTTTCTATAGAAATAGTAACCAACCCGTTGAAGTGAACTTGATGAGAAAAATACATGGACAGTAACCGGGGTAGACTATGTAATATCCTATCCCGACCCCCTTCGTCATCCCCAAGCTAGTGTTGAGTAGGGACTGCTGGTGGCTAACACTGTTCAAACACATGTTCTTGAGGTCGATGTGCTCACTTGAAGGAGCCTCTACATCTGTTGGCGTGGCTCTCTAACCCTTCTCTCCATCAGGGTGGTCCAGAGCTAGTGATGACTGATACAGGAGTACAGAGTCCCAGCCACCTTGCCGCCAAGGGGGCAGGTGTGTGGTACTGCTCACTCTCAACTCTGTGGGGTCAGATGATCATAAAATTCCACTGCAGCCAATTTGTGGCTTATTTTGTTTTTCTACACTGTCCTGCTTATCTCCGTTTCTTACTGATTTGTTCTGAGAGCACTTCCTTGTATATCACTTGTGCAAGAGTCCTTATGTCAGACTCTGCTTTGAATTAATCCAAGGTTTAGTTGAATTGATTGTATGTATAAGACACACAGGTTGAGTGATCCCCCTATAAATACAGCCTCCTTAGAATGCGAGTTGCTAACATGGTAAGCCATGTTACCTGTGGGTATGTCCTGTCTCTCAGACATAATGATATGAGAAAAATAAGTGAAGACTATTTATCTGAAAGCAATTGTGCAAAAATGGCAAGAAGAGACAAAATGTTCAAAAGATTTAGCGGTTCAGCTGACAGTAATTTAAGACTTGACTCTTAACGGCATGGCAACCATTCATAATACATGAAAAATGTTTTAAAGTCACCAGTGATGGGATTTTGAACACTGGTGTCTTAGATGGAGTGCCCACAGGAGCAGATGCCAAAACAGGGGTCTCTAATCAAATAATTTATAAGGGAGAGAACAATAAGAAGCACTGCAGGGAACCTGGGAAGTAACCCAGGGAACTGATGGAAGCTGAAATAGAATGCTGTAAGGAGCAAATTACTCCCATAGGCAGCTGGGGTTCATTCCACAGAGGGCCTTTAGACCCGGTGCAGCCTGCCCCCGTTGAGGCAGAGAATTCCAGTGCTCGCAGTAGAAAACAGTGTTCTTATTATAAATAAGGATGAAAGGACACTACAGTGAGAAATCCTGAATTCACCTGCTATAGACCGCTCTCTGCAGAGAAGAAATGGAACAGTTGACAGCTAAGGATGATGATTCAAGAACGAATAATAATGAGACACGGTGCTCTTGCATTTGTATGCCTGGGAAATTAAGATTTATTTAAGTTCAGGATTGGTTTCATATGAGAGAAAATCTGGCAGAGAAGAAATATATCAATTGGGATGACATGTTGGCTGAAAGATTTCAGATAAAATTCAAACCTTGTGTTCAGTTGGGAGAGAGAGAGTAACATGGTGGGGGGGGGGCATGTTTGCAGGCCAAAGTCCATTTAAGGATATATAAATACAAACAATAGAGTGGCTATAATAGGGGGTTGTACATTTGAAACCTGTATAGTTCAGTGAACCATGTCAACCCTGTAAGTTAAAAAAACAAGAGAATCAGTTGGAATGGGTTTACAATTGTCCTCTCATGACTCAGTACATTAAGAAGATTGGTTGATGGAAACAAGGTGTGGGTAGGTCGGGATGATCAGCAGCAGGAACCACTAGAGCAGACTGGGCGGCAGCAGGTGGTCTGGCAGCAGCTGGGGCGGCAGCAGCTAGAGATGCAACAGGTGGGGCGGTAGCAGGTGGTTTGGCAGCAGATGGGGCGGCAGCAGCTAGAGATGCAACAAGGCCTGCAGCAGCTGGAGCCACAGCAGCTGGAACCACAGCAGGAGGGGCGGCAGCAGCTGGAGATGCAACAAGGCCTGCAGCAGCTGGAGCCACAGCAGCTGGAACCACAGCAGGAGGGGCGGCAGCAGCTAGAAATGCAGCAGGGGCGGCAGCAGGGTGTCTGGCAGCAGCTGGAGATGCAGCAGGTAGGCCTGCAGCAGCAGGACCCACAGCAAGGGCGGCAGCAGCAGGACCCACAGCAAGGGCGGCAGCAGCAGGACCCACAGCAAGGGCGGCAGCAGCTGGACACACAGCAAGGGCGGCAGCAGCAGGATCCACAGCAAGGGCGGCAGCAGCTGGACACACAGCAGCTGGGGCGGCAGCAAGTGGTCCTGCAGCAGGTGGTCTGGCAGCAGGTGGGGCGGCAGCAGGTCTCCTGGCCACAGCCCTGGTCAGAGCAGGCGGATCCACAAGAGTTGACCATGGTGTCAGAGGGTGGAGGTTCTGAGTGAGTTTTCAGGAAGGTGGGTTTGGAAGGTTTGGAGGTCTGCTTGCCCTGGGTCCCCTTTTATACCCTGCTGAGGGGCCACTGTCATCAGATGCAGTGCTCTTTCCTTGTCATTGTTTGTCCTAATTAACAGGCAATTATCAAATTAGCCAAGTTTGTTTTCCTGGTTAATCTTTTCAAGATGGATGGAAAACACTGCTTCCTTTTCCTGCTGTGTTAGGGTCCATCACTTCCGCTCTTCCTGGTCTTCTGTGTCTCCCTTCCTTCAGCTTCCTCAAAGAAAGCTGTCATGTGACTTCTGCGTTTAGCCGGTGTGTATACTAGTCTCATGTTGCACAGTGCAGCAGTCTGCCCTTGGGTGACAAAGATTCTAATAAGCCACATTCTTTTTGTTGACTTGGGAGGATAAAGCTGCATTTTAGTGTGATGACTCATTTATTATTGGCCAGATGAGCAGAGAAATTTTGAGTGGAAAACGGTGTCACTGGCATGAGAGTAAAACTCTGAGGGTATTTTCTCTCCCTATAGTGAATCATGCCCCATTTTCTAGACTTTCAGATGGGAACCAAATAATTGTCTAAAGGAAGAAAACCCAATCATGAAATTTTGATGTTTCTTTTTTTCCCTCAGCTTCATTGAGGTATACTTAGCATACAAAAAAATTACACATGTCAAATGTATATATACAGTTAGATAAGTTTAGACTTATGCATGCACCACAATACATTTTTTACAAATTCTAGGTGTATCATACTGTTACTGTGAACTAGGGGCACAATGTTGTACAGCAGAATTCTAAAACTTATTCCTCTTGTATATCTTTTAACTTTGTACCAGTTGAACAACTACCCATTTCCTTCTCCACCAAGTTCCAAATGCCCACCATTTTATTCTCTGCTTCTGTGAATTTGACTATTTTAAGTGTCTCAACAAGTGTAATCGTGCAGTATTTGTACTTCTGTGACTGACTTGTTTCACTTAGCATAATGTCTTTCAGACACACTTATCACAAAGGGCATAATTTTTTTTAGGGCTGAATAACATATACTTTTATTAATCAGTGTTGACATTCCGTTTAATGGCAATAGTGGTTGGCAATAAGTGTGACTTACACTGAAGTTAGTATCATGTAAACATCTATGTCTTTTTCAATACATACTACTTCAGTCTTCTTATAGATATGCGGTGGATATAGTCCAACAGTTCTCAATCCCTCCTATCTGATACTAGTAGTAACATGGCTTATATTAATAATGATGGTATACCTGGGGAAGCGATGCTGAGAGGGAATACAACTTTAGGGTATGTGGGTGGTTCAAATCAATTCTCTTAAAAAATTTAAATATATTTAGTGCTCACCAAACTCATGTTTGATGTTACTTTGATAACTACTCATCTAGATCTAAGAAAAGCTCTGACATTTCATCTGTGAGATTTCATGCTTTGTGCAAGGACGTCTAAAGCTTTTTTTATTTTTAATTTAATGCAGCGACATTGATAAATCAGGGTACATATGTTGAGAGAAAACATCTCCAGATAATTTTTTAAATAATTTTTGTTTATTTATTTTTTAATAATTTTATTTTTTTAATGGGTGGGACGACATCAATAAATCAGGAAACATATATTCAAAGATAACAGGTCCAGGTTATCTTGTCGTTCAATTATGTTGTATACCTATCATCCAAAGTCAGATTGTCCTCTGTCACCTTCTTTCTAGTTTTCTTTCTTTCTTTTTTTTTTTTTTTAAATTTTTTCTGAAGCTGGAAACGGGGAGAGACTGTCAGACAGACTCCCGCATGCGCCCGACCGGGATCCACCCGGCATGCCCACCAGGGGCGACAGTCTGCCCACCAGGGGGCGATGCTCTGCCCATCCTGTGCATCACTATGTTGCGACCAGAGCCACTCTAGCACCTGAGGCAGAGGCCACAGAGCCATCCCCAGCGCCCGGGCCATCTTTGCTCCAATGGAGACTTAGCTGTGGGAGGGGAAGAAAGAGACAGAGAGGAAGGAGAGGGGGAGGGGTGGGGAAGCAGATGGGCGCTTCTCCTGTGTGCCCTGGCCGGGAATCGAACCCGGGACTTCTGCACGCCAGGCCGACGCTCTACCACTGAGCCAACCGGCCGGGGCTTATCTAGTTTTCTTTGTGCCCCTCCCCCTTTCCGTCTCCCTCTCTCCCCTCCCGCCGTAACCACCACCCTCTTATCAATGTCTCTTAGTTTCACTTTTATGTCCCACCTACGTATAGAATAATGCAGTTCCTGGTTTTTTTCTGATTTACTTATTTCACTTCGTATAATGTTATCAAGATCCCACCATTTTGCTGTAAATGATCCGATGTCATCATATCTTTTTTTTTTTTTTTATAAATTTTTATTAATGTTAATGGGATGACATTAATAATTCATGGTACATATATTCAAAGAAAACATGTCTAGGTTATCTTGTCATTAAATTATGTTGCATACCCCTCGCCCAGAGTCAGATTGTCCTCCGTCACCCTCTATCTAGTTTTCTCTGTGCCCCTCCCCCTCCCCCTAACCCTCTCCCTCCCTCCCTCCTGCGTCCCCCCTCCCCCCACCCCTGGTAACCACCACACTCTTGTCTATGTCTCTTAGTCTCGTTTTTATGTTCCACCAATGTATGGAATCATATAGTTCTTGTATTTTTCTGATTTACTTATTTCACTCCATATAATGTTATCAAGATCCCACTTAGAGGCCTCCTTAGCGCAGTAGGCAGCGCGTCAGTCTCATAATCTGAAGATCCCACCATTTTGCTGTAAATGATCTGATATCATCATTTCTTATGGCTGAGTAGTATTCCATAGTGTATATGTGCCACATCTTCTTTATCCAGTCTTCTATTGAAGGGCTTTTTGGTTGTTTCCATGTCTTGGCCACTGTGAACAGTGCTGCAATGAACATGGGGCTACATGCGTCTTTACGTATCAATGATTCTGAGGTTTTGGGGTATATACCCAGTAGAGGGATTGCTGGGTCATAAGGTAGTTCTATTTTCAGTTTTTTGAGGAACCACCATACTTTCTTCCATAATGGTTGTACTACTTTACATTCCCACCAACAGTGTATGAGGGTTCCTTTTTCTCCACAGCCTCTCCAACATTTGCTATTACCCGTCTTGTTGATAATAGCTAATCTAACAGGGATGAGGTGGTATCTCATTGTAGTTTTGATTTGCATTTCTCTAATAACTAATGAAGCTGAGCATCTTTTCATATATCTGTTGGCCATTTGTATTTCTTCCTGGGAGAAGTGTCTGTTCATGTCCTCTTCCCATTTTTTTATTGGATTGTTTGTTTGTTTGTTGTTGAGTTTTATGAGTTCTTTGTAAATTTTGGATATTAGGCCCTTATCTGAGCTGTTGTTTGAAAATATCGTTTCCCATTTAGTTGGCTGTCTGTTTATTTTGATATCAGTTTCTCTTGCTGAGCAAAAACTTTTTATTCTGATGTAGTCCCATTCATTTATCTTTGCCTTCACTTCTCTTGCCATTGGAGTCAAGTTCATAAAATGTTCTTTAAAACCCAGGTCCATGAGTTTAGTACCTATGTCTTCTTCTATGTACTTTATTGTTTCAGATCTTATATTTAGGTCTTTGATCCATTTTGAATTAATTTTAGTACACGGGGACAGGCTGTAGTCGAGTTTCATTCTTTTGCATGTGGCTTTCCAGTTTTCCCAACACCATTTGTTGAAGAGGGTTTCTTTTCTCCATTTTGTGTTGTTGGCCCCTTTATCAAAGATTATTTGACCATATATATGTGGTTTTATTTCTGGGCTTTCTATTCTGTTCCATTGGTCTGAGTGTCTATTTTTCTGCCAATACCATGCAGTTTTGATTATTGTGGCCCTATAATATAGTTTAAAGTCAGGTATTGTAATGCCCCCAGCTTCATTCTTTTTCCTTAGGATTGCTTTGGCTATTCAGGGTTTTTTATATTTCCATATAAATCTTATGATTTTTTGTTCCATTTCTTTAAAAAATGTCATAAAAATTTTGATGGGAATTGCATTAAATTTATATATTACTTTGGGTAATATGGCCATTTTAATTATATTTATTCTTCCTATCCAAGAACAAGGAATATTTTTCCATCTCATTGTGTCTTTTTCTATTTCTCTTAGCAATGCCTTGTAGTTTTCTTTATATAGGTCCTTTACATTCTTTGTTATGTTTATTCCTAGGTATTTTATTTTTTTTGTTGCAATCGTGAAGGGGATTATTTTTTTGAGTTCGTTTTCTAATATTTCATTGTTGGCATATAGAAAGGCTATGGACTTTTGTATGTTAATTTTGTATCCTGTGACCTTACTGTATTGGCTTATTGTTTCTAGTATTCTTTTTGTGGAGTCCTTTGGATTTTCGATGTATAGGATCATATCATCAGCAAAAAGTGATACCTTTACTTCTTCTTTTCCGATATGGATGCCTTTTATTTCTTTGTCTTGTCTGATTGCTCTGGCCAGAACTTCTAGCACCACGTTAAATAAGAGTGGAGAGAGTGGACAACCCTGTTGTGTTCCTGATTTAAGGTGGAAAGTCCTCAGTTTTACGCCATTTAATATGATGTTGGCTGATGGTTTATCATATATGGCCTTTATCATGTTGAGATATTTTCCTTCTATACCCATTTTGTTGAGAGTCTTAAACATAAAATTGTGTTGTAGTTTATCGAAAGCCTTTTCTGCGTCTATTGATAAGATCATGTGGTTTTTGTTCTTTGTTTTGTTGATATGGTGTATTACGTTAACTGTTTTACGTATGTTGAACCATCCTTGAGATTCTGGGATGAATCCCACTTGATCATGATGTATTATTTTTTTAATATGTTGTTGTATTCGATTTGCCAGTATTTTGTTCAGTATTTTAGCATCTGTATTCATTAGAGATATTGGTCTGTAGTTTTCTTTCTTTGTGCCATCCTTGCCAGGTTTTGGTATGAGGGTTATGTTGGCCTCATAAAATGTGTTTGGAAGTATTGCTTCTTCTTCAATTTTTTGGAACTTTGAGTAGAATAGGAACCAAGTCTTCTTTGAATGTTTGATAGAATTCAGTAGTATAACCGTCTAGGCCTGGACTTTTATTTTTGGGGAGGTTTTTAATAGCTTTTTCTATTTCCTCCCTGCTGATTGGTCTGTTTAGGCTTTCTGCTTCTTCATGACTCAGTCTAGGAAGGTTGTATTGTTCTAGGAATTTATCCATTTCTTCTAGATTGTTGTATTTGGTGGCGTATAGTTTTTCATAGTATTCTACAATAATTCTTTGTATATCTATGATGTCTGTGGTGATCTCTCCTCTTTCATTTTGGATTTTATTTATTTGAGTCCTGTGCCTTTTTTCCTTGGTGAGTCTTGCCAAGGGTTTGTCAATTTTGTTGATCTTTTCAAAGAACCAGCTCCTTGTTTTATTGATTTTTTCTATAGTTTTTCTGTTCTCTATTTCGTTTATTTCTGCTCTGATTTTTATTATCTCCTTTCTTCGGCTGGTTTTGGGTTGTCTTTGTTCTTCTTTTTCTAGTTCCTTAAGGTGTGAAGTTAAGTGGTTTACTTTGGCTCTCTCTTGTTTGTTCATATAGGCCTGAAGTGATATGAACTTTCCTCTTATTACTGCTTTTGATGCATACCAGAGATTCTGATATGTCGTATTTTCATTTTCATTTGACTGTATATATCTTTTGATCTCTGCACTTATTTCTTCTTTGACCCATTCATTTTTTAGAAATATGTTGTTTAGTTTCCACAATTTTGTGGGTTTTTCCTCCTCTTTTTTAAAGTTGAATTCTAGTTTCAAGGCTTTATGATCAGAGAATATGCTTGGTACAATTTCAATTTTTCTAAATTTGCTGATATTGTCTTTGTGGCCCAACATATGGTCAATTCTTGAGAATGTTCCATGTACACTAGAGAAAAATGTATACTCTGTCGCTTTGGGATGAAGTGTCCTGTAGATGTCTATCATATCCAGGTGTTCTAGTATTTCGTTTAAGGCCACTATATCTTTATTGATTCTCTGTTTGGATGACCGATCTAGAGCCGTCAGCGGTGTATTGAGGTCTCCAAGTATGATTGTATTTTTGTCAGTTTTTTTTTTAAGGTCAATAAGTAGCTGTCTTATATATTTTGGTGCTCCTTGGTTTGGTGCATATATATTAAGGATTGTTATGTCTTCTTGATTCAGTGTCCCCTTAATCATTATGAAATGACCATTTTTGTCTCTGAGTACTTTTTCTGTCTTGTAGTCAGCATTATCAGATATGAGTATTGCTACACCTGCTTTTTTTGGGTGTTGTTTGCTTGGAGTATTATTTTCCAGCCTTTCACTTTGAATTTGTTTTTATCCTTGTTGCTTAGATGAGTTTCTTGTGGGCAGCATACAGTTGGATTTTCTTTTTTAATTCATTCTGCTACTCTGTGTCTTTTTATTGGTAAGTTTAATCCATTTACATTTAGTTTAATTATTGACACTTGTGGGTTCCCTATTGCCATTTTATAAATTGCTTTCTGTTAGTTTTGTATCTTGTTTGATTCTTCTCTTTTGTTTTTCTATTGTTTGTTTTTGTTTGTTTGTATTCCATACTTCTTTCCTCTGTTGCTACCTTTTTTAAGTCAAGTGTTTTTGTGGTGGTTTTTTCAGGGGTGGTTACCATTAAGTAATGAAAAGGGTACCTACCATATTCATTGTAGTACCCTTTCTTATGAGTATTTCTGCGCTTCATCGTCCTTTGCTACTGTTAATCTTCATCCTTTCTCCCCTTTTTTTTCTTTTGTTGTCACAGTTTAAGTTTGGTTTTATTGTTTTCTTGGTGGAGCTGTTACTTGTGGTTTTGTTTTCTTTTGTTCTTTGAATCTGGTTGGAAAACCCCCTTTAGTATTTCCTGGAGTGGGGGCTTTCTGATGATAAATTCTCTCATCTTTTCTGTATTTATGAATGTTTTTATATCTCCTTCATACTTGAAGGATAGCTTTGATGGTTTTAGTATTCTTGGCTGAAAGTTCCTCTCTTTCAGGGCTTTAAATATTGGGGTCCACTCTCTTCTAGCTTGTAGAGTTTCTGCTGAGAAATCTGATGATAATCTAATGGGCCTTCCTTTATATGTTGTATTCTTCTTTTCCCTGGCTGCCTTGAGAATTTTTTCTTTGTCATTGGTTTGTGTCATCTTCATTATGATGTGCCTTGGAGTGGGTTTGTTGGGGTTAAGAAAACTCGGTGTTCTGTTTGCTTCTTGAATTTGAGGCTTTAGTTCTTTCCACAGGCTTGAGAAGTTCTCATCTATTATTTGTTTGAGTATGTTCTCCATTCCATTTTCTTTCTCTTCTCCCTCTGATATACCTATTATTCTTATGTTATTCTTTCTGATGGAGTCAGACAATTCCTGTAGGGCTTTCTCATTTTTTATTATTTTTGAGTCTCTTTCTTCTTCTCTCTGTTGTGCCTCAAGTTCCTTGTCTTCTATTTCACTAATCCTATCTTCTATCTGGGCTGTTCTATTAGCTAAGCTTGTTACCTCGTTTTTCAGCTCGTGAATTGAGTTTTTCATTTCTGTTTGATTTGTTTTTATAGTTTCAATTTCCTTGGTAATATATTCTTTGTGATCGTTGAGTTGTTTTCTGATTTCCCTAAATTGCCTTTCTGTGTTTTCTTGTATATCTCTGAGTATTTTTAAGATTTCTATTTTAAATTCTCTGTCATTTGGCTCCAAGGCTTCCAATATGTTAAATCTTTTCTCCATAGATTTTTCCACATCTATTTGTGTTACCTCTCTATCTTTTGTATCCATAATATTCGATTTTCTTTTTCTTATTGGCATCTGAAGGTGGTCTTGTTGATAGTGTTAATTAGAATTAATAAAGAATAAAAAGGAAAAAAAAAAGGAAACACTCCACAAAAAAAGAGTAATAATTTATTATTTCCCCCTTTTTTCTTTTTTCTCTTCCCCTCCTCTCACCTCCTTAGGGAAATATCGTGATGACCTGTGAATTATATTATGCTAAATGGAACAACAACTGCCTATAACGGAGGGCCTGATTTGGGGTGAAGAGTTCAAGGGGCAAAAAAGGGGGTAGGGACCTACTAAATGCAAAAAAAAAAAAAAAGGAGAAAATCTTAGACAAGCATAAAATGATTTGCTTGTAAGTGATGGTCGACTAAGAGATATAATGAGAGGGATAAGAGGGAAACAGAAAAAAGGAGAGAAAAAATAATATTTAAAGAAGAAAAAAATAAAAATAAAAATAATAAGTAAAAATCTGTTGTATTAAGTGGAGCAAAGACTAAATACAATGGAGACTTTGGGTTGGGAGGAATGCTAGTGAGTTAAAAAGCAATGTAAAAAGTACCCAAAATGCCACAAAAACAAACAAATAAAGGAAAACAAGAACAAAAGCAGAAAAAAAAAAAGAAAGAACAAAAAAAAACAAAAAAACTTGAGTCCCAAATTAAATAATTTGTTCGTGATTGAGGATTGAATGGGAGGAAAAGTAAAAGGAGAAACGAAGAAATGAATAGAAAGGAAAAAATAAGAAAAAGAGAGAGACGAAGGAAGAAAAAAAGGAAAGGAAAAAACAACAACAACAAAAAAAAAAAAGGGGGGAGAGAGTGAGAGTTAAGGGTTTTGGAGTGTAACCCTAAAGGAGAGTTAGGATGAAGAAAAGAAATAAAATGTAACACTCATGGGTAGTGTAGTTCAAGAAAAGGGTAGCATAAGATGGGCAGAGAATAAAAGGACCGAGGTAGAGGAAATACAACTAATAATAAAGGCAATAAGAAAGAAGAAAGAAACAACAACAACAAAGAATTAGAACAAGTTATAAAGTCTGTGGATTTTTCTTGATTTTGAGAGGTTAACTTCTTTTTTTTTCTTTTCTCTCCCTCTTCCTTGTCGGTGACTCTGTACCCCAGGTTCTGCCCCTGTGTCACGCTTAGGTAAGGATTTGCAGTTGTTGGGATTCTATGGCAATGTCATATAATTGGCTTTAGTCTCGCTGGTAGTCAAGGCTTGTTGGCGTTTGCTGAGTCCAACAATGAGAGAGTTTGCTTTCCTGGAGTCTCTCTCCTAGTCTCCCCTTCCTGAATTAGTAGCCTGGTGATCCAGCTATGAGGCTGCCACTGCTTCTGTCTTGGGAGTAAGAGGCTCAAAGCGCTGGGAAATTCCCACTCTATCCCCACTCAGCGCAAGGCTCTGGGTAAGGCTCTGGCAGTCAGAGCCTCCAGTGTAATCAGGTGGGGCTGGGAGTCAATTGTTGTCAAGGTGACTGTTCAGCGCCTACCATTCAGTTGGACCACTCAACCCAGGCTTTCCACACTTTGTAGCCTGTTTTGGCTGGGAAGAAGAGGCACTAGTCACTGCTTGCTGTATAGATCTTAATATCTGCCAAGTCCCTCTTGTTAGGTATATCCCTAATATGGAGGCTCTGTCAATCAGAAGTTGCCCCCTCCGCTTTAGCGAAAGGCACTGAAAAATATCACGCCTCTTGTCTTGGATCGCTGAACTGGGAGAGATCTTATCAATTAGAGCCCCGTGGGTGCGCAGATTTCGTGGGTTAAGCTAATTTCAGTGATTGGATCTGCAGCTGTGCTCCAGAAAGTATTTCAGGCTGCCTGCGCGCCCCTCCCCCAACGCTTGATTGTTAGCTTGAATGGCTGGGTGAGGAGCCCTGTCCACGGAGAGAATCTCCCGACTAGGAAAGACAGGCTTGGCACCCCTCCCGGACCGCAGCACGGGGCACGCGCACGATTTCTCAGTGCACGCCGGTGGCCAGGGACTCTCCGGACCACGGCATGGGGCGCGTGCACGTGGTTTCTCAGGGCACGCCGTGGCCGCCAGTGCCTAGGCTGCCGCTCCCCGAGTGTGGGCGGGCAGTTGACTCACCACAGGCGAACTCCCTCCTCTGCTACAGTCCTTTCGCTTTCAGTGTGTGTGTGGAACTCCGGAATGCTCCGAGGATAAAATTTACTGTTTCTAGTTGATAAATTTGTTGAGATTTTGGGGAGATCTGTCGGACGCGCTGCTCATGGCGCCATTTCCATGACGTCACTCGATGTGATCATTTCTTATGGCTGAGTAGTATTCCATAGTGTATATGTGCCACATCTTCTTTATCCAGTCATCTATTGATGGGCTTTTTTTGTTGTTTCCATGTCCTGGCCACTGTGAACAATGCTGCAATGAACATGGGGCTGCATGTGTCTTTACGTATCAATGTTTCTGAGTTTTGGGGGTATATACCCAGTAGAGGGATTGCTGGGTCATAAGGTAGTTCTATTTTCAGTTTTTTGAGGAACCACCATTCTTTCTTCCATAATGGTTGTACTACTTTACATGCCCACTAACAGTGTATGAGGGTTCCTTTTTCTCCATTGCCTCTCCAACATTTGCTATTACCTCTCTTGTTAATAATAGCTAATCTAACAGGTGTGAGGTGGTATCACATTGCAGTTTGATTTGCATTTCTCTAATAGTTAAAGAAGATGAGCATCTTTTCATATATCTGTTGGCCATTTATATTTCTTCCTGGAATAAGTGTCTGTTCATGCCCTCTTCCCATTTTTTTATTGGATTGTTTGTTTGCTGTTGAGTTTTATGAATTCTTTGTATATTTTGGATATTAGGCCCTTATCTGAGCTGTTGTTTGAAAATATCATTTCTGCCTGACCTGTGGTGGCGCAGTGGATAAAGTGTTGACCTGGAAATGCTGAGGTCGCGAGTTTGAAACCCTGGGCTTGCCTGGTCAAGGCACATATGGGAGTTGATGCTTCCTCTTCCTCCCCCCTTCTCTCTCTATCTCTCTCTCCTTCTCTCTCTCCTTTCTAAAATGAATTTAAAAAATTAAAATAAAATTTTAAAAAAAAGAAATGTTTTTTTTTTTTTTAAAAGAAAATATCATTTCCCATTTAGTTGGCTGTCTGTTTATTTTGTTATCAGTTTCTCTTGCTGAGCAAAAACTTAGTCTGATGTAGTCCCATTCATTAATTTTTGCCTTCACTTCTCTTGCCTTTGGAGTCAAATTCATAAAATGCTCTTTAAAACTCAGGCCCATGAGTTTAGTACCTATGTCTTCTTCTATGTACTTTATTGTTTCAGGTCTTATGTTTAGATCTTTGATCCATTTTGAGTTAATTTTAGTACAGGGGGACAAACTGTAGTCCAGTTTCATTCTTTTGCATGTGGCTTTCCAGTTTTCCCAGCACCATTTATTGAAGAGGCTTTCTTTTCTCCATTGTGTGTTGTTGGCCCCTTTATCAAAAATTATTTGTCTACATATATGTGGTTTTATTTCTGGGTTTTCTCTTCTGTTCCATTGGTCTGAGTGTCTATTTTTCTGTCAATACCATGCTGTTTTGATTGTCGTGGTCCTATAATATAGTTTGGAGTCAGGTATTGTAATGCCCCCAGCTTCATTCTTTTCCTTTAGGATTGCTTTGGCTATTCAGGGTTTTTTATACTTCCATATAAATCTGATGATTTTTTGCTCCACTTCTTTAAAAAATGTCATTGGAATTTTGATGGGAATTGCATTAAATTTGTATATTACTTTGGGTAATATGGACATCTTGATTATATTTATTCTTCTTAACCAAGAACAAGGAATATTCTTCCATCTCATTATATCTTTTTCGATTTCCCTTAACAATGGTTTATAGTTTTCATTATATAAGTTTTTACATTCTTTGTTATGTTTATTCCTAAGTATTTTTTGTTGTTGTTGTTGCGATCATGAAGGGGATTATTCTTTTGAGTTCGTTCTCAAATGTTTCATTGTTCGCATATAGAAAGGCCATGGACTTCTGTATGTTAATTTTGTATCCTGCGACCTTACTGTATTGGCTTATTATTTATAGGAGTCTTTCTGTGGATTCTTCGGGGTTTTTGATGTATAGGATCATATCATCCAGATCATTTTGACATTTGATTATGCTGTATACCCCTCACACAAAGTAACATTGTCTTCGATCACCTTCTATCTGGTTTTCTTTGTGCCCCTCCCCTCCTCCCACCCACTCTCTCTCCTTCCTTGCCCCATCCCCCCCTAAAACCCCCCCCCCGTAACCATCACATTCTTGTCCATGTCTATGAGTCTCATTTTTATGTCCCATCTATGTATGGATTCATATAGTTCTTAGTTTATTTTTGATTTACTTATTTCACTCTGTATAATGTTATCAAGGTCCATCCATGTTATTGTAAATGATCCAATGTCATCATTTCTTATGGCTGAGTAGTATTCCATAGTATATATGTACCAAAGCTTTTTAATCCACTCATCCTCTGATGGACACTTGGTCTGTTTCCAGATCTTCGCTATTTTGAACAATGCTGCCACAAACATGGGGTGCATTTCTCCTTTTGGAGCAGGTCTATGGTGTTCTTGGGGTATATTCCTAAAAGTGGGATAGCTGGGTCAAAAGGCAGTTCGATTTTCAATTTTTTGAGGAATCTCCATACTGTTTTCCACAATGGCTGCACCAGTCTGCATTCCCACCAGCAGTGCAGGAGGGTTCCCTTTTCTCCACATCCTCGCCAGCACTTACTCTGTGTTGTTTTGTTGATGAGCGCCATTCTGACTGGTGTGAGATGATATATTATTGTGGTTTTAATTTGCATTTCTCTAATGATTAGTGATGTTGAGCATTTTTTCATATGCCTGTTGGCCATCTGTATGTCCTCTTTGGAAAAGTGTCTATTCATTTTTCCCCCATTTTTATTTTATTTTATTTTTTTTTTGTATTTTTCTGAAGCTGGAAACGGGGAGAGACAGTCAGACAGACTCCTGCATGCGCCCAACCGGGATCCACCTGGCACGCCCACCAGGGGCGACGCTCTGCCCACCAGGGGGCGATGCTCTGCCCCTCAGGGGTTTCGCTCTGTTGCAACCAGAGCCACTCTAGAACCAGGGGCAGAGGCCAAGGAGCCATCCCCAGCGCCCGGGCCATCTTTGCTCCAATGCAACCTCGGCTGCAGGAGGGGAAGAGAGAGACACAGAGGAAGGAGAGGGGGAGGGGTGGAGAAGCAGATGGGCGCTTCTCCTGTGTGCTCTGGCCAGGAATTGAACCCGGGACATCTGCACACCAGGCCGACGCTCTACCACTGAGCCAACCAGCAAGGGCCTTTTCCCCCATTATTTGATAGGATTGTTTGTCTTCCTGGTTGAAATTTATAAGTTCTTTATACATTTTGGTTATTAACCCCTTATCAGATGTATTGTCAAATATGTTCTTCCATTGTATAGTTTGTCTTTTTGTTCTGTTCTTATTGTCTTTAGCTGTGCAAAGGCTTTTTAGTTTGATATAGTCCCATTTGTTTATCCTGTCTTTTATTCCACTTCCATGTGGAGATAAATCAGCAAATATATTGCTCCAAGAGATGTTGGAGAGCTTACTGCCTATGTTTTCTTCCAAGATGCTTATGCTTTCACGCCTTACATTTAAGTCTTTTATCCATTTTGAGTTTATTTTTGTGAATGGTGTAAGTTGGTGGTCTAGTTTCATTTTTTTGCAGGTGGCCGTCCAATTTTCCCAACACCATTTGTTAAAGAGGCTGTCTTTACTCCATGTTATTTCCTTACCCCCTTTGTCAAATATCAGTTGTCCATAGAGCTGTCTGTTTATTTCTGGGTCCTCTGTTCTGTTCCATTGATCTATATGCCTGTTCTTATGCCAGTACCAGGCTGTTTTGAGTACAATGGCCTTGTAGTATAACTTGATATCAGGAAGTGTGATACCTCCCACTATATTCTTCTTTTTTAAGATTGCTGAGGCTAATGGCCCTGGCCAGTTGGCTCAGTGGTAGAGCATCGGCCTGGTGTGCAGGAGTTCTGGGTTCGATTCCTGGCCAGGGCACACAGGAGAAGCGCCCATCTGCTTCTCCACCCCTCACCCTCTCCTTCCTCTCTGTCTCTCTCTTCCCCTCCTGCAGCCAAGGCTCCATTGGAGCAAAAGATGGCCCGGACACTGAGGATGGCTCTGTGGCCTCTGCCTCAGGCGCTAGGATGGCTCTGGATGCAACAGAGCAAAGCCCCAGAGAGGCAGAGCATCGCCCCCTGGTGGGCATGCTGGGTGGATCCCGGTCGGGTGCATGCGGGAGTCTGTTTGACTGCCTCCCCGTTTTCAGCTTCGGAAAAATGAAAAAAAAAAAAAAAAAAGATTGCTGAGGATATTCGTGTTCTTTTTTGGTTCCATATAAATTTTTGGAATATGTGATCTATATCTTTGAAGTATGTCATTGGTATTTTAATTAGTATTGCATTGAATTTATAGATTGCTTTGGGTAATTTAGATATTTTAATGATGTTTATTCTTCCTAACCATGAGCACGGTGTGTGCTTCCACTTGTTTGTATCTTCCTTGATTTCTTTTATCAATGGTTTATAATTTTCTGAGTACAAGTCCTTAGTCTTCGTGGTTAAATTTACTCCTAGGTACTTTATTTTTTTGGTTGTAATAGTGAAGGGGATTGTTTTTTAATTTCTCTTTCTGACTGTTCATTGTTGGCGTATAAAAATGCCTCTGATTTCTAAGTATTAATATTATATCCTGCCACTTTGCTGAATTCATTTATCAGGTCCCGTATTTTTTGACTGAGATTTTAGGGGTTTCTATATGCAATATCATATCATCTGCAAATAATGATAGTTTTACTTCTTCTTTTCCAACTTGAATGCCTTTTAGTTCTTCTTCTTGTCTGATTGCTGTGGCTAGGACTTCCAGGACTATGTTGAATAAGAGTGGTAAAAGGGGGCACCCTTGCCTTGTTCCTGATCTTAAAGGGGTTGCTTTTAATTTTTTCCTATTGAGTATGATGTTGGCTATGGGTTTGTCATAGATGGCCTTTATCATGTTGAGGTATGTTCCCTGTATTCCCACTTTGCTATGGTTCTATCATTCAGCATATTCGATCTCCCCAACTTCATGGCTCCAAATATTTTGATGAAAAGAGTGTCATGTTTTATTTCTCATTTTCTTATTTTATGAGAAGACTATCAACCAAGTTGAGATGTTCTTGGCTCTGTTCTCGGAATGACTAGTCCAAGATAGGAACAGCTTCCAGGAACCATCCTAAAGCGAAACTGATACCTACTTGACAAAACATTATAAAAACAGATTTTCTAGTAAGTGTCATTTCCCCTGCCTGACTTTCCTTGACTCCCAATGGGAAATATATATATAAGGAGCCAATCAATGATAACAACTTGGGCTCCTGATTGGACCTCTGCTGGGAGGTGTGGCTGGAGTTCTGAGCCTGCATTGTCCTAACTCTGATGAACCAGATACAGCATTTTATTGGGAAGCTTCTGCACAGCAAAAGAAACAGACAACAAAACAAATAGACAGCCAACTAAATATGACATGATATTTGCAAACAACAGTGCCAATCAAGGGTTAATATCCAAAGTATATAGAGAACTCACAAAGCTCAGCAACAAACAAACAGTCCAGTTAAAAAATGGGGAGAGGAACTGAACAGACATTTCTCCCAGAGGACATACAGATGGCCAACAGATATATGAAAAGATGCTCATCTTCACTAGCTATTTAAGAAATGCAAATCAAAACTACAATAAGATATTATCTCATACCTATTAAGTTGGCTATAATCAACAAGACAGGTAATAATAAGTGTTGGAGAGGCTGTGGAGAAAAAGGAACCATCATTCACTGCTGGTGGGAATGCAAATTAGTACAACCATTATTGAAAAAATGTATTGTGGTTCCTCAAAAACTTAAGAATAAAATTACCGTATGACCCATCAATTTTCTATTGAGTATCTACTGCAAAAACTCTAAAACAGTAGTAGTCAACCTGGTCCCTACCACCCATTAGTGGGCATTCCAGCTTTCAGGGTGGGTGGTAGTGGTACAGCCAAAGTATAAATAAAAAGATAGATTTACCTGTAGCAAGTTGTTTTATAAAGATTTATTCTGCCAAACTTAGCGAAAACCTGACATAAAGTAGTTGGTATGTAATTATTATATGCTTTAACTTGCTGTAACTCTGCTTTATAAATTTTATAAAGTAAAGTTACTTCCCTACTTTATAAATCACCATTACTGTGGAACTGGTGGGTGGTTAGAAAATTTTACTACTAACAGAGATACAGAAGTGGGTGGTAGGTATAAAAAGGTTGACTACCCCTGCTCTAAAACATTGGTATGTAAAGACACATGCACCCCCATGTTCGTCGCAGCACTATTCACGGTGGCCAAGACATGGGAACACCCAAAATGTCCCATGATAGAGGACTGGATAAAGAAGATGTGGTACATATATACAATGAAATACTACCCAGCCATAAGAAATTATAACATAGTGACATTTACGACAACATGGATGGACCTTGAAAACATTCATATACTTATTTCACTCAGAAAAAAGCTAAGAACTGTATGATTTCACACATAAAATAAATAAATAAAAATAGAGTAGTTACCAAGACATAGATAAAAGTAAAGTAGTTACCAAGGGGCGGGGGAGATGGAGGAAGGGGTAGGGGGTAAAGAGGAACAAATATATGGTGACGGAAAATGATTTGACTTTCGGTGATGGGTATATAATACAACGTAATCAACAGTGCAAATGCTATGGAAACATTTTCCTGAAACCTATGTACTCTTATTGATCAGTGTCACTTTGTTCAATGCAATTTTCTAAATAAAATTAAAAAACAAAGTCCTGAGCCTCTTCTGTTGCAGGGAAATGAGGGAACAAAAGCAGACATTAAGTTGTCTTAGTGGCAGAGGCCCTAGACAGCCCCATCATCGAGTCTGAAAAAACTAAGAATTCCATACAACCTTGTGTTTTGGGAAAAGAGTGTCCCCTAGGAGCCCTGATGACAGGCCTACTGATGATTCAGTAGAAATAATTTTTATTTATATTAATTTGGTATATAGGTTTTCTTCATGGTGTGTGTGTTCCTTAGGATAAGCTTAAAATTAAGTTTTGAAATTCCTCATGATTTCTTTTTTTTTAAATTGTGTTGACTAGGTTTCAAGTGTCCCACTCAATGTAACACCCTCTACACACCATATCCTGCCCCCCATGCCTCATGCAAAGTCTCTTCCATCCCCTTTTCTCCCCCATTGCCCCCTCCCCTTATCTCCACCCCTTTCCCCTCTGGCTATTGCTGCCCTGTTGTCTGTATATCTGTGCTTTGTGTATGTTTTTTGATGAATCCCTTTACCTTCTTTGATCCAGACCCCTCTTACCCCTTCCCTCTGATGACTGACCATTGTTTTTATATTTAGTTTTTCATCTAAATGAAATTTGTTTTGGTTTAACAAATGAAATATTAACTCTTCTCTTTTTTTATATCTAGAAGTTAACTAGCTGTCCTCTATAATTTTTATAACAATTCTTCCTTTTCATAGTGATTTCGAACTAACATTGCTAATCTGTACTTAACTCCTTTGGGCTTGCAGGTCTAGTTTAGAGTCTTCTTGGAGGCATACCTCACTGTGTGAATAGCAATTCATTGGGAGATCTCTAATGTGATTCTCAGTTCTACAGATCCATAAATTTATGACTATGAATTCAGTTCACTATATTTTTTTTCTTTTGCTCCTATCTATGTTCATGGTTTTATTTTAGAATTGATCATTGTTCTCAGAATTAGTCATGAAAAATCACAATTTTTAAAACGATTTACTTTCATAGCATATAATAAATTTCCTTTTGTGCTCATTCAAAGCAGAAAGAACTCAAAATAAAGTACCCAGCCATACTTGCTGAAAGATAATCCTGCTGAGGTAAGTTCTGACTTAGGAATGTGCTATAGAACTTTGGGGAAAGAATTATTCTCTACAGCTATATTTCCAGGTTACTGCTAAATTTACCATGTCTCCTAAGTCTTGAACATAATTAAGTAGGATACAGAGATAAATACAGCCTGTATGTCTATACCTCTAGCAAATATTTTACCCACTACAAGCAAATCTTCCTTTCAGAAACTAACTGAGACATGAACTGATGATTATTCAAAAAAGTGATATTTTAATCCTTAGAAGAGTGATTCTCTTGTAAGAAAGATTCTCTAGTCCAAGAAGAAAATAAATAGATTTATGATGAACTTTTTAAAAGCCATAAGGAACAGGAGGTATAAAAAATAGACACAAATTTATTAAATTGAACACTATTGAAATTAGACAATCTGTCTTACAACTGAAAAATAGCAGTGTGTGCCTTCAAGTAGGAAGCCTCAATAAAATTTTTCCACAAAAATGAATGAATGAGTGAATGAATGAATGAATAAATTTGAACTTGGAACCATTAAGGTGTACTTTACAGGTGAATTGTTGAACAAATCAAACTATATCTATCTGTAACAGGGAACAACTACTGATACACTGAACCACTTGCATGATCCCAATGGAATGATGCTAAGAATAAAAAGCGAATCATCAAAGGTTACACCCCATAAAATCCTGTTTGTATAACATGCTTGCAAAAAAATTATAGAGCTGGAGAACAGAATAGTGTCAGTTGGCGGTTCTGCATGATGAGTGGAAGGGAGTGGATGTAGCTATAAAGGAGAAGCCTCACAGAGAAGGACAGTTCTATATCTTACTTGTGATGGTGGTTACACAAATCTATATAGTACACCTGACTTAGTTACATAAAAACCACACACACATACACTCGTGCATGTAAAACTGGTAAATTCTAAACAAGATCTGCGGTTTCTACTAATGTAATTTCTGAGTTTTGATATGTACTATAAATAAAATGTGATCAGTGAGGGAAACTGGGTGAGGGGCATGTAGGACGTTGCTATATTCTTTTGCAACTTTCTGTGTATCTATACTTATTTCAAAGTAAAATGAGAAATAAGGTTAATTGTTGGTAAAAAGGGAATATGCTTTTACTTGCATATGGTTTATCTTCATCACCTTTTAGTATCTATGACCATTTTATTTTATCTTGTACCGCACAACACACAGATGAGGGGGAAGGGATCAAAAGGTGAAGAGAAGTGAATATGGCAGGATGAATTTATTCATAAGATAAGAAAATGCAACTCACTGACTATATTCCCTAGGAGGGTCTGAGAGTACACTGTATATACTAAAGTAATAAGGAGTAAACACGTTAGGGAGTTAAAAGCATATCGAGAAATTCAATAGTGTCTAGTCTCTAAAGCTGGAGCTTGTGTTAGAAAATATTGTCACAGAACATTGCTCTGTTGGCGTAGTAGGGATGATAATATCCCAAAATGGCATATATGATGAGCAGCAACTTTGGAATGACAGCCAGGGCAGAGTGATGTATGATCCATGGTGATCTATCAATATGGACAATAGAGCGTGGTGTCCCTGAAAATAGGGTATACACAGCTAACAAGGATATAGCTGTGTGTGTGTATGTTTAAAAGCACTTAAGAATAAATGAGCCAAAGCCTGAGCTTAGTGATCCCAAAGGAAAATTACGACCTCCTCAATTAAAAAAGAGACGCAGTAAAGGTCTGATTGAAATTAAAACTGTGGCTTTGATCTTCTAGTACCAGGTGATCAGCAGGCAAAGAAAGGAGCAATGGCCTCAAGGAGGAGTATATTTAGCATTAAGGTGATCTTCTGAGGCACTCTTGGTATTTCTGTTTTTCATTTTAACTGATTTGGGGCAAGTACAACAGCTGTGGCCAGATGAGGACATAGTAACCAAGACTCAGAATCAGCAGGGATGCGGGTTTGGCCCCTGACCAGGCAGCACAACTAGAACAGCCGAGGTGCTGCCTACAAACCCTCTTCTTGTAAGTTTCTATAGAAATAGTAACCAACCCGTTGAAGTGAACTTGATGAGAAAAATACATGGACAGTAACCGGGGTAGACTATGTAATATCCTATCCCGACCCCCTTCGTCATCCCCAAGCTAGTGTTGAGTAGGGACTGCTGGTGGCTAACACTGTTCAAACACATGTTCTTGAGGTCGCTGTGCTCACCTGAAGGAGCCTCCACACCTGGTGGTGTGGCTCTCTATCCCTTCTCTCCATCAGGGTGGTTCAGAGCTAGTGATGACTGATACAGGAGTACAGAGTCCCAGCCACCTTGCCGCCAAGGGGGCAGGTGTGTGGTACTGCTCACCCTCTTATCTGTGGGGTCAGATGATCATAAAGTTCCACTGCAGCCAATTTGTGGCTTATTTTGATTTTCTACACTATCCTGCTTATCTCTGTTTCTTACTTATTTGTTCTGAGAGCACTTCCTTGAATATCACTTGTGCAAGAGTCCTTATGTCAGGCTCTGCTTTGAATAAATCCAAGGTTTAGTTGAATTGATTGTATGTATAAGACACACAGGTTGAGTGATCCCCCTATAAATACAGCCTCCTTAGAATGCGAGTTGCTAACATGGTAAGCCACATTACCTGTGGGTATGTCTTGTTTCTCAGACAAAATGATATGAGAAAAATAAGTGGACTATTTATCTAAAAGCAATTATGCAGAAATGGCAAGAAGAAACAAAATGTTCAAAAGATTTAGCGGTTCAGCTGACAGTAATTCAAGACTTGACTCTTAACGGCATGGCAACCATTCATAATACATGAAAAATGTTTTGAAGTCACCAGTGATGGGATTTGGAACACTGGTGTCTTAGATGGAGTGCCCACAGGAGCAGATGCCAAAACAGGGGTCTCTAATCAAACAATTTATTAGGGAGAGAACAATAAGAAGCACTGCAGGGAACCTGGGAAGTAACCCAGAAAACTTATGGAAGCTGAGATAGAATGCTGTACGGAGCAAATTACTCCTATAGGCAGCTGGGGTTCATTCCACAGAGGGCCCCTAGACCCGGTGCAACCTGCCCCCGTTGAGGCAGAGAATTCCAGTGCTCGCAGTAGGAAACAGTGTTTTTATTATAAATAAGGATGAAAGGACACTCAGTGAGAAATCCCGAATTCACCTGCTGTAGACCGCTCTGTGCAGAGAAAAATGATGGGACAGTTGACAGCTAAGGATGATGATTCAAGAACAAATAATAATCAGACACGGTGCTGGGAAATTAAGATTTATTTAAGTTCAGGATTGGTTTCATATGAGAGAAAATCTGGCAGAGAAGAAATATATCAATTGGGATGACATGTTGGCTGAAAGATTTCAGATAAAATTCAAACCGTGTGTTCAGTTGGGAGAGAGATAGTAACATGGTGGAGGGGGCATACTTGCAGGCCAAAGTCCATTTAAGGATATATAGATACAAACAACAGAGTGGCAATAGCAGGGGGTTCTACATTTGAAACCTGTATAGTTCAGTGAACCATGTCAACCCAGTAAATTAAAAAAAAACAAAAGAGAATCAGTTGGAATGGGTTTTACAATTGTCCTCTCATGACTCAGTACATTAAGAAGATTGGTTGACGGAAACAAGGTGTGGGTAGGTCGGGATGATCAGCAGCAGGAACCACTAGAGCAGACTGGGCGGCAGCAGGTGGTCTGGCAGCAGCTGGGGCGGTAACAGGTGGTTTGGCAGCAGATGGGGCGGCAGCAGCTGGAGATGCAACAAGGCCTGCAGCAGCTGGAGCCACAGCAGCTGGAACCACAGCAGGAGGGGCGGCAGCAGCTAGAGATGCAGCAGGTAGGCCTGCAGCAGCAGGACCCACAGCAAGGGCGGCAGCAGCAGGACCCACAGCAAGGGCGGCAGCAGCAGGATCCACAGCAAGGGCGGCAGCAGCAGGACCCACAGCAAGGGCGGCAGCAGCTGGACACACAGCAAGGGCGGCAGCAGCAGGATCCACAGCAAGGGCGGCAGCAGCTGGACACACAGCAGCTGGGGCGGCAGCAGGTGGTCCTGCAGCAGGTGGTCTGGCAGCAGGTGGGGCGGCAGCAGGTCTCCTGGCCACAGCCCTGGTCAGAGCAGGCGGATCCACAAGAGTTGACCATGGTGTCAGAGGGTGGAGGTTCTGAGTGAGTTTTCAGGAAGGTGGGTTTGGAAGGTTTGGAGGTCTGCTTGCCCTGGGTCCCCTTTTATACCCTGCTGAGGGGCCACTGTCATCAGATGCAGTGCTCTTTCCTTGTCATTGTTTGTCCTAATTAACAGGCAATTATCAAATTAGCCAAGTTTGTTTTCCTGGTTAATCTTTTCAAGATGGATGGAAAACACTGCTTCCTTTTCCTGCTGTGTTAGGGTCCATCACTTCCGCTCTTCCTGGTCTTATCTTCCGTGTCTCCCTTGCTTCAGCTTCCTCAAAGAACGCTGTCACGTGACTTCTGCTTTTAGCTGGTGAGTGGTTAGTCTCATTGTTGCACATTGCAGCAGTCTGCCTTTGGGTGACAAAGATTCTAATAAGCCACATTCTTTTTGTTGACTTGGGAGAATAAAGCTGCATTTTAGTGTGATGACTCATTCATTATTAGTCAGAGGAGCAGAGAAATTTTGAGTGGAAAACAGGGTTCACTGGCATGATAGTAAAACTCTGAGAGTATTTTCTCTCCCCATAGTGAATCATGGCCCATTTTCTAGACTTTCAGATGGGAGATAAATAATTGTCTAAAGGAGGAAAACCAAATCATGAAATTTTGATGTTTCTTCTTTTCCCTCAGCTTTATTGAGGTATACTTAATATACGAAAAATTACACATGTCTAATGTATACAATTAGATAAGTTTAGACTTATGCATGCACCACAATACCTTTTCCACAAGTTCTAGGTGTGTCATATTGTTATTGTGAACTAGGGGCACAATGTTGTACAGCTGAATTCTAAAATTTATTTCTCTTGTATATCTTTTAACTTTATACCAGTTGAACAACTACCTATTTCCTTCTCCACCACATTCCAAATGCCTACCATTTTATTCTCTGCTTCTGTGAATTTGACTATTTTAAGTGTCTCAACAAGTGGAATTGTGCAGTATTTGTACTTCTGTGACTGACTTGTTTCACTTAGCATAATGTCTTTCAGACACACTTATCACAAAGGGCATAATTTTTTTTTAGGGTTGAATAACATACACTTTTATTAATCAGTGTTGACATTCAATTTAATGGCAATAGTGGTTGGCAATAAGTGTGACTTACACTGAAGTTAGTATCATGTCAACATCTATGTCTTTTTCAATACATACTACTTCAGTCTTATAGATATGCGGTGGATATAGTCCAACAGTTCTCAATCCCTCCTATCTGATACTAGTAGTAACATGGCTTATATTAATAATGATGGTATACCTGGGGAAGTGATGCTGAGAGGGAATACAACCTTAGGGTATGTGGGTGGTTCAAATCAATTCTCTTAAAAAATTTAGATATATTTAGTGCTCACCAAACTCATGTTTGATGTTACTTTAATAACTACTCATCTAGATCTAAGAAAAGCTCTGACATTTCATCTGTGAGATTTCGTGCCATGTACAAGAATGTCTAAAGATCTTTTTATTTTTAATTTAATGCAATGACGTTGATAAATCAGGGTACATATGTTGAGAGAAAACATCTCCAGATCATTTTGACATTTGATTAAGCTGTATACCCCTCACCCAAAGTCAAATTGTCTTCCATCACCTTCTATCTGATTTTCTTTGTGCCCCTCCCCTCCTCCCACCCCCTCTCTCTCCTTTCTTGCCCCATCTTACCTACACCCCCCCATTACCATCACATTCTTGTCCATGTCTATGAGTCTCATTTTTATGTCCCATCTATGTATGGATTCATATACTTCTTAGTTTTTTTTTTTGATTTACTTATTTCACTCTGTATAATGTTATCAAGGTCCATCCATGTTATTGTAAATGATCTGATGTCATCATTTCTTATGGCTGAGTAGTATTCCATAGTATATATGTACCAAAGCTTTTTAATCCACTCGTCCTCTGACGGACACTTGGGCTGTTTCCAGATCTTCGCTATTGTGAACAATGCTGCCACAAACATGCAGGTGCATTTCTCCTTTTGGAGCAGGTCTATGGTGTTTTTCGGGTATATTCCTAAAAGTGGGATAGCTGGGTCAAAAGGCAGTTTGATTTTCAATTTTTTGAGGAATCTCCATACTGTTTTCTACAGTGGCTGCACCAGTCTGCATTCCCACCAGCAGTGCAGTAGGGTTCCCTTTTCTCCACATCCTCACCAGCATTTATTCTGTGTTGTTTTGTTGATGAGCGCCATTCTGACTGGTGTGAGATGATATATTATTGTGGTTTTAATTTGCATTTCTCTAATGATTAATGATGTTGCGCATTTTTTTCATATGCCTATTGGCCATCTGTATGTTCTCTTTGGAGAAGTGTCTATTCATTTCTTTTCCCATTTTTTGATTGGATTATTTGTCTTCCTGGTGTTGAGATTTATAAGTTCTTATAAATTTTAGTTAATAACCCCTTATCAGATGTATTGTCAAATATGTTCTCCCATTGTATAGTTTGTCTTTTTATTCTGTTCTTATTGTCTTTAGCTGTGCAAAAGCTTTTTAGTTTGATATACTCCCATTTGTTTATCCTGTCTTTTATTTCACTTCCCCGTGGGGATAAATCAGCCAATATATTGCTCCAAGAGATGTCGGAGAGCTTACTGCCTATGTTTTCTTCTAAGATGCTTATGGTTTCACGGCTTACATTTAAGTCTATTATCCATTTTGAGTTTATTTTTGTGAATGGTGTAAGTTGGTGGTCTAGTTTCATTTTTTTGTAGGTAGCTGTCCAATTTTCCCAACACCATTTGTTGAAGAGGCTGTCTTACTCCATTGTATTTCCTTACCTCCTTTGTCAAATATCAGTTATCCATAGAGCTGTGGGTTTATTTTTGGGTACTCTGTTTTGTTCCATTGATCTATATCCCTGTTCTTATGCCAGTACCAGGCTGTTTTGAGTACAATGGCCTAGTAGTATAACTTGATATCAGGAAGTGTGATACCTCCCACTTTCTTCATCTTTTTTTAAGATTGCTGAGGCTATTCCTGTTCTTTTTTGGTTCCATATAAATTTTTGGAATATGTGATCTATATCTTTGAAGTATGTCATTGGTATTTTAATTGGTATTGCATTGAATTTATGGATTGCTTTGGGTAATATAGATATTTTAATGATGTTTATTCTTCCTAACCATGAGCACGGTATGTGCTTCCACTTGTTTGTATCTTCCTTGATTTCTTTTATCAATGCTTTATAATTTTCTGAGTACAAGTCTTTAGTCTCCTTGGTTAAGTTTACTCCTAGGTACTTTATTTTTTTGGTTGTAATAGTGAAGGGGTTTGTTTTCTTAATTTCTCTTTCTGACTGTTCATTGTTGGCATATAAAAAATGCCTCCGATTTCTGAGTATTAATTTTATATCCTGCCACTTTGCTGAATTCATTTATAAGGTCCAGTAGCTTTTTGACTGAGACTTTAGGAGTTTCTATATGCAATATCATATCATCTGCAAATAATGATAGTTTTACTTCTTCTTTTCCAACTTGAATGCCTTTTAGTTCTTCTTCTTGTCTGATTGCTGTGGCTAGGACTTCCAGGACTATGTTGAATAAGAATGGTAATAGGGGGCACCCTTGCCTTGTTCCTGATCTTAAAGGGGTTGCTTTTAATTTTTGCCCATTGAGTATGATGTTGGCTGTGGGTTTGTCATAGATGGCCTTTATCATGTTGAGGTATGTTCCCTGTATTCCCACTTTGCTATGGTTCTATCACTCAGCATATTCGGTCTCCCCCAACTTCATGGCTCCAAATATTTTGATGAAAAGAGTGTCATGTCTTATTTCTCATTTTCTTATTTTATGAGAAGACTATCAACCAAGTTGAGATGTTCTTGGCTCTGTTCTCGGAATGACTAGTCCAAGATAGGAACAGCTTCCAGGAACCATCCTAAAGCTGAAGCTGATACCTACTTGACAAAACATTACAAAAACAGATTGTCTAGTAAGTGTCCTTTCCCCTCCCTGACTTTCCTTGACTCCCAATGGGAAAAATATATATAAAAAGCCAACCAATGATCTGGTTTTTTTACAATTTTTCTACAGATTATTTCTGTGTGTGTGTGTGTGAGAGAGAGAAACATTATTTGTTCTTTCACTTATTTTTGCATTTACTGGTTGATTCTTTTTCTAAAACATTTCTGATGATTTGAGGGGGGGAGGGCATGAGAGGGGGAGTAAGGAGAGAGAGAAAGAGGAAGAGAGACAGAGACAGAGCAGCATCAACTTGGTGTTCCACTTAGTTGTTCCATTTAGTTTTGCATTTATTGGTTGCCTTTTGTATGTGCCCTGACCAGGGATTGAACCTGTGACCTCAGCACACTGGAATGATGTTCTATCCATTGGACCACCCTCCTGGGCCCATTCTTATATGATCCCTGCCCAAGGATTGAACCCACAACCTTGGCATATTGGGGCAATGCTCTAGCCAACTGAGCTACCTGGCCAGAGCCCCAGTGCTTCTAATATTTTGAAACACTAGCCTTATGGTTGCTGTATATAAGAGATTGACTTGCCCCAACTTACTGTTATGAGCTGGTATGGATAAGTGGGTGTCTAATAGAAACAAATATGACTCACCATGGTGGTTATGGTTTATGGAATGGCTGCCTCCAGAGATAGTCAATAGGGAGTTTTAACCATAAGCTGAGAAAGAATCACAAACCAGATGGATGAGATTGGATGAAATGAGTTTGAGGATCCATTTCTACCTTAAGTGACATATAAAACTAATAAGCCAAACTCCTCATGATATCTTTTTTTTTTTTTCAGGCCAGTTTCCACTTCTGCCCTGACTTTAATTTTCAGATTCACTCCACCAGGGTGATAACAACTTGGGCTCCTGATTTGACTTCTGCCAGGAGGTGTGGCTGGAGTTCTGAGCCTGCATTGTCCTAACTCTGATGAGCCATAAACAGCATTTTATTGGGAAGCTTCTGCACAGCAAACCAAACTGACAACAAAACAAATAGACAGCCAACTAAATGCGACATGATATTTGCAAACAACAGTGCCAATCAAGGGTTAATATCCAAAGTATATAGAGAACTCAGAAAGCTTAGCAACAAACAAGCAAACAATCCAATTAAAAAATGGGGAGAGGAACTGAACAGACATTTCTCCCAGAGGACATACAGATGGCCAACAGATATATGAAAAGATGCTCATCTTCACTAGCTATTTAAGAAATGCAAATCAAAACTACAATAAGATATTATCTCATACCTATTATGTTGGCTATAATCAACAAGACAGGTAATAATAAGTGTTGGAGAGGCTGTGGAGAAAAAGGAACCATCATTCACTGCTGGTGGGAATGCAAATTAGTACAACCATTATTGAATAAATGTATAGTGGTTCCTCAAAAACTTAAGAATAAAATTACCATATGACCCATCAATCCTTCTATTGAGTATCTATTGCAAAAACTCTAAAACAGTAGTAGTCAACCTGGTCCCTACCACCCATTAGTGGGTGTTCCAGCTTTCAGGGTGGGTGGTAGTGGAGCAACCAAAGTATAAATAAAAAGATAGATTTAACTGTAGCAAGTTGTTTTATAAAGATTTATTCTGCCAAACTTAGCGAAAATCCGACATAAAGTAGTTGGTAAGTAATTATTATTATATGCTTTAACTTGCTGTAACTCTGCTTTTTAAATTTTATTTAAGTTACTTCCCTACTTTATAAATCACCATTACTGTGGAACTGGTGGGTGGTTAGAAAATTTTACTACTAACAGAGATACAGAAGTGGGTGGTAGGTATAAAAAGGTTGACTACCCCTGCTCTAAAACATTGGTACTTAAAGACACATGCACCCCCACGTTTCTCGCAGCACTATTCACGGTGACCAAGACATGGGAACACCCAAAATGTCCCATGATAGAGGACTGGATAAAGAAGATGTGCTACACATATGTACAATGAAATACTACCCAGCCATAAGAAATTATAACATAGTGACATTTACGACAACATGGATGGACCTTGAAAACATTCATATACTTATTTCACTCAGAAAAAAGCTAAGAACTGTATGATTTCACACATAAAACTGAGACTCGGCCTGACCCGTGGTGGCGCAGTGGATAAAGCGTCGACCTGGAAATGCTGAGGTCGCCGGTTCGAAACCCTGGGCTTGCCTGGTCAAGGCACATATGGGAGTTGATGCTTCCAGCTCTTCCCCCCTTCTCTCTCTCTGTCTCTCCTCTCTCTCTCTCTCTCTCTCTCTCTCTCTCTCTCTGTCTCTCCCTCTCCTCTCTAAAATGAATAAATTTAAAAAAAAATTAAAAAAAAAAACTGAGACTCATGGACATAGATAAAAGTGAAGTAGTTACCAAGGGGCGGGGGACATGGAGGAAGGGGTAGCGGGTAAAGAGGAACAAATATATGGTGACGGAAAATGATTTGATTTTCGGTGATGGGTATATAATACAACGTAATCAACAGTTCAAATGCTATGGAAATATATTTCTGAAACCTATGTACTCTTATTGATCAGTGTCACTCTGTTCAATGTAATTTTCTAAATAAAATTAAAAAACAAAGTCCTGAGCCTCTTCTGTTGCAGGAAAATGAGGGAACAAAAGCAGACATTAAGTTGTCTTAGTGGCAGAGGCCCTAGACAGCCCCATCATCGAGTCTGAAAAAACTCTAAGAATTCCATACGACCTTGTATTTTGGGAAAAGAATGTCCCCTAGGAGCCCTGATGACAGGCCTACTGATGACTCAGTAGAAATAATTTTTATTTATATTAATTTGGTATATAGGTTTTCTTCATGGTGTGTGTGTTCCTTAGGATAAGCTTAAAATTAAGTTTTGAAATTCCTCATGATTTCTTTTTTTAAATTGTGTTGACATGGTTTCAAGTGTCCCACTCAATGTAACACCCTCTACACAGCACATCCTGCCCCCCATGCCTCATGCAAAGTCTCTTCCATCCCTATTTCTTCCCCATTGCCCCCTCCCCTTATCTCTACCCCTTTCCCCTCTGGCTATTGCTGCCTTGTTGTCTGTATGTATGTGTTATGTGTATGTTTTTTGATGAATCCCTTCACCTTCTTTGATCCAGACCCCTCTTACCCCTTCCCTCTGATGACTGACCATTGTTTTTATATTTAGTTTTTCATCTAAATGAAATTTGTTTTGGTTTAACAAATGAAATATTAGCTCTCTTCTTTTTTCCTTTTTATATCTAGAAGTTAACTAGCTGTCCTCTATAATTTTTATAACAATTCTTCCTTTTCATAGTGATTTTGAACTAACATTGTTAGTCTGTACTTAACTCCTTTGGGCTTGCAGGTCTAGTTTAGAGTCTTCTTGTAGGCACACTTCACTGTGTGAATAGCAATTCATTGGGAGATCTCTAATGTGATTCTCAGTTCTACAGATCCATAAATTTATGATTATGCATTCAGTTCACTATATTTTTTTTCTTTTGCTCTTATCTATTCATGGTTTTATTTTAGAATTAATCATTGTTCTCAGAATTAGTCATGAAATTCACAATTTTTAAAACTATTGACTTTCATAGCATATAATAAATTTCCCTTTGTGCTCATCCAAAGCAGAAAGAATTCGAAATAAAGTACCCAGCCATACTTGCTGAAAGACAATCCTGCTGAGGTAAGTTCTGACTTAGAAACGTGCTATAGAACTTTGGGGAAAGTATTATTCTCTACAGCTATATTTCCAGGTTACTGCTAAATTTACCATGTCTCCTAAGTCTTGAACATAATTAAGTAGGATACAGAGATAAATACAGCTTGTATGTCTATACCTCTAGCAAATATTTTACCCACCACAAGCAAATCTTCCTTTCTGAAATTGAGATATGAACTGATGATTATTCAAAAAAGTGATATTTTAATCCTCAGAAGAGTGATTCTCTTGTAAGAAAGATTAAACTATCAGAAGACTTTAGTCCAAGAAAAAAATAGATTTATGATGAACTTTTTATAAGCCATAAGGAATAGGAGGTATAGAAAATAGACACAAATTTATTAAATTCAACAGTATTGAAGTTAGACAATATGTCTTACAACTGAAAAATAGCAGTGTTTGCCTTCAAGTAGGAAGCCTCAATAAAATTTTTCCACAAAAATGAATGAGTGAGTAAATGAATGAATGAATAAATTTGAACTTGGAACCATTAAGGTGTACTTTACAGGTGAATTGTTGAACAAATCAAACTATATCTATCTGTAACAGGGAACAACTACTGATACACTGAACTGCTTGCATGATCCCAATGGAGTGATGCTAAGAATAAAAAGCGAATCATCAAAGGTTACACCCCATAAAATTCTGTTTGTATAACATGCTTGCAAAAAAATTATAGAGCTGGAGAACAGAATAGTGGTAGTCGGCGGTTCTGCATGATGAGTGGAAGGGAGTGGATGTAGCTATAAAGGAGAAGCCTCACAGAGAAGGACAGTTCTATATCTTAATTGTGATGGTGGTTACACAAATCTATATAGTACACCTGACTTAGTTACATAGAACCACACACACATACATGCACACATACACTCGTGCATGTAAAACTGGTAAATTCTAAACAAGATCTGTGGTTTATACTAATGTAATTTCTGAGTTTTGATATGTACTATAAATAAGATGTGATCAGTGGGGGAACTGGGCAAAGGGCATGTAGGACGTTGCTATATTCTTTTAGAACTGTCTGTGTATCTATAGTTATTTCAAAGTAAAATGAGAAATAAGGTTAATTGTTGGTAAAAGGGAATATACTTTTACTTGCATATGGTTTATCTTCATCACCTTTTAGTATCTGTTACCTTTTATTTTGTCTTGTCCCACTCAACACACAGATGAGGGGGAAGGGATCAAAAGGTGAAGATGAGTGAATACAGCAGGATGAATTTATTCATAAGACCAGAAAACGCAACTCACTGACTATATTCCCTAGGAGAGTCTGAGAGTACACTGTATATACTAAGGTAATAAGGAGTAAACATGTTAGGGAGTTAAAAGCATATTGAGAAATTCAGTAGTGTCTAGTCTCTAAAGCTGGAGCTTGTGTTAAGGAATATTGTCACAGAACTTTGCTCTGTTGGCGTAGTAGGGATGATAATATCCCAAAATGGCATATATGATGAGCAGCAACTTTGGAAAGACAGCCAGGGCAGAGTGATGTATGACCCATGGTGATCTATCAATATGGACAATAGAGCATGGTGTCCCTGAAAATAGGGTATACACAGCTAACAAGGATATAGCTGTGTGTGTGTGTGTTTAAAAGCACTTAAGAATAAATGAGCCAAAGCCTGAGGTTAGTGATCCCAAACAAAAATCATGACCCCTCAGTTATAAAAGAGACATAGTAAAGGTCTGATTGAAATTAAAACTGTGGCTTTGATCTTCTAGTACCAGGTGATCAGCAGGCAAAGAAAGGAGCAATGGCCTCAAGGAGGAGTATATTTAGCATTAAGGTGATATTCTGAGGGCACTCTTGGTATTTCTGTTTCCCGTTTTAACTGATTTGGGGCAAGTACAACAGCTGTGGCCAGATGAGGACATAGTAACCAAGACTCAGTATCCGCAGGGATGCAGGTTTGGCCCCTCCATCAGGCAGCTCAACTAGAACAGCAGAGGTGCTGCCCACAAACCCTCTTCTTGTAAGTTTCTATATAAATAGTGACCAACCAGTTGAAGTGAACTTGAGGAGAAAAATACATGGGCCTGAACAGTAACCGGGGTAGACTATGTAATATCTTATCCCGACCCCCTTCGTCATCCCCAAGCTAGTGTTGAGTAGGGACTGCTGGTGGCTAACACTGTTCAAACACATGTTCTTGAGGTCGCTGTGCTCACCTGAAGGAGCCTGCACACCTGGTGGCGTGGCTCTCTATCCCTTCTCTCCATCAGGGTGGTCCAGAGCTAGTGATGACTGATACAGGAGTACAGAGTCCCAGCCACCTTGCCGCCAAGGGGGCAGGTGTGTGGTACTGCTCACCCTCTTATCTGTGGGGTCAGATGATCATAAAGTTCCACTGCAGCCAAATTGGGGCTTATTTTGTTTTTCTACACTGTCCTGCTTATCTTCGTTTCTTACTGATTTGTTCTGAGAGCACTTCCTTGTATATCACTTGTGCAAGAGTCCTTATGTCAGGCTCTGCTTTGAATAAATCCAAGGTTTAGTTGAACTTATTGTATGTATAAGACACACAGGTTGGGTGATCCCCCTAGAAATACAGCCTTCTTAGAATGCGAGTTGATAACATGGTAAGCCACGTTACCTGTGGGTATGTCCTGTCTCTCAGACATAATGATATGAGAAAAATAAGTGAAGACTATTTATCTGAAAGCAATTGTGCAAAAATGGCAAGAAGAAACAAAATGTTCGAAAGATTTAGCAGTTCAGCTGACAGTAATTCAAGACTTGACTCTTAACAGCATGGCAACCATTCATAATACATGAAAAATGTTTTGAAGTCACCGGTAATGGGATTTGGAACACTGGTGTCTTAGATGGAGTGCCCACAGGAGCAGATGCCAAAACAGGGGTCCCTAATCAAATAATTTATAAGGGAGAGAACAATAAGAAGCACTGCAGGGAACCTGGGAAGTAACCCAGGGAATTGATGGAAGCTGAGATAGAATGCTGTAAGGAGCAAATTACTCCTATAGACAGCTCGGGTTCATTCCACAGCGGGCCTCTAGACCCGGTGCAACCTGCCCCCGTTGAGGCAGAGAATTCCAGTGCTCGCAGTAGGAAACAGTGTTCTTATTATAAATAAGGATGAAAGGACACTCAGTGAGAAATCCCGAATTCACCTGCTATGGACTGCTCTCTGCAGAGAAGAATGATGGAACAGTTGACAGCTAAGGATGATGATTCAAGAACGAATAATAATGAGACACGGTGCTCTTGCATTTGTATGCCTGGGAAATTAAGATTTATTTAAGTTCAGGATTGGTTTCATATGAGAGAAAATCTGGCAGAGAAGAAATATATCCATTGGGATGACATGTTGGCTGAAAGATTTCAGATAAAATTCAAACCTTGTGTTCAGTTGGGAGAGAGATAGTAACACGGTGGGGGGCGGCATGTTTGCAGGCCAAAGTCCATTTAAGGATACATAGATATAAACAACAGAGTGGCAATAGCAGGGGGTTGTACATTTGAAACCTGTATAGTTCAGTGAACCATGTCAACCTAGTAAGTTAAAAAAACAAAAGAGAATCAGTTGGAATGGGGTTTACAATTGTCCTCTCATGACTCAGTACATTAAGAAGATTGGTTGACGGAAACAAGGTGTGGGTAGGTCGGGATGATCAGCAGCAGGAACCACTAGAGCAGACTGGGCGGCAGCAGGTGGTCTGGCAGCAGATGGGGCGGCAGCAGCTGGAGATGCAACAAGGCCTGCAGCAGCTGGAGCCACAGCAGGAGGGGCGGCAACAGCTAGAAATGCAGCAGGGGCGGCAGCAGGGTGTCTGGCAGCAGCAGGGGCGGCAGCAGCTGGAGATGCAGCAGGTAGGCCTGCAGCAGCAGGACCCACAGCAAGGGCGGCAGCAGCAGGACCCACAGCAAGGGCGGCAGCAGCAGGACCCACAGCAAGGGCGGCAGCAGCAGGACCCACAGCAAGGGCGGCAGCAGCAGGACCCACAGCAAGGGCGGCAGCAGCAGGACCCACAGCAAGAGGGGCGGCAGCAGCTGGACACACAGCAGCTGGGGCGGCAGCAGGTGGTCCTGCAGCAGGTGGTCTGGCAGCAGGTGGGGCGGCAGCAGGTCTCCTGGCCACAGCCCTGGTCAGAGCAGGCGGATCCACAAGAGTTGACCATGGTGTCAGAGGGTGGAGGTTCTGAGTGAGTTTTCAGGAAGGTGGGTTTGGAAGGTTTGGAGGTCTGCTTGCCCTGGGTCCCCTTTTATACCCTGCTGAGGGGCCACTGTCATCAGATGCAGTGCTCTTTCCTTGTCATTGTTTGTCCTAATTAACAGGCAATTATCAAATTAGCCAAGTTTGTTTTCCTGGTTAATCTTTTCAAGATGGATGGAAAACGCTGCTTCCTTTTCCTGCTGTGTTAGGGTCCATCACTTCCGCTCTTCCTGCTCTTATCTTCCGGGTCTCCCTTGCTTCAGCTTCCTCAAAGAAAGCTGTCACATGACTTCTGCCTTTAGCTGGTGTGTGTGTAACAGAAATTCTTGGATGACAAAAATTCTAATAAGCCACATTCTTTTTGGTGACTTGGGAGGGTAAAGCTGCATTTTAGTGTGATGACTCATTCATTGTGGGTCAGGTGAGCAGAGAAATTTTGAATGGGAAACAGGGCACCACTGACATAAGAATAAAAGTCTTAGGATATTTCTTCTCCCCATGGTGAATCTTGGCCCACTTTCTGGATTTTCAGAGGGGAAACAATTAGCATGAGATTTACTGTCTTAGCAACTTTTTAAGTGTACCATAATGTATTATTGTTATAAGCATAAGCATATTATAAGCATATTGTACAGTAGATCTCTAAATCTTCTTTCGTTTAACTGAAATTTTCTACCCATTGAACATCTAGCCATTTGCTCCTCCTCCCACCCCTAGAAACCACCATTTTATTCACTTTTTAAAATTTGATCTTTCAGCTACCTCATGTAAGTAAAATCATGCACTATTTGTCCTTCTGTGACTAACTTATTTCACTGAACATAATGTCTTCCAAGTCCATTTATATTGTCACATATGGCAGGATTTCCTTTTATAAAGACCAAATACATATATTTATATTAATGTATCAGTGTTGGCATTCCAAGTATAATGGCAATATTGGTGGCAGTCGATGTGGACTTGGATAATGTGAAACACCTATGTCTTTTTTACTAGAAACGGCTTCAGTATTTCTTGTCGATGTGCAGTGGACAGATACAGACCAGCAGTTCTCAGTCTCTCACACCTGACACCAGGAGTAACAGGATGTTTAAAGCTTTTCAAATCATGATTTTTTTCTTTCAGCATCTCTCCCAACTTCATGATCTCCAAATATTTTGATGAAAAGGCTCCCATATTTTATTTCTCATTTCTATATTTCATGAGAAATCTCTCAACCTGGTTGAGATGTCCTTGGCTCTGTTCTCAGGAGGACTAGTCCATGCCAGGAGGGCTACCCAGGACCCATCCGAAAGCTGAAACTGATATCAGAACGTAATACAAAAACAGATTTTACAGTAATTGTCCTTTTTCCCCATATTCTCCTGATGCCAGAGGGGGAAATACATACTTACAGGGCCAACTGAACTGTCAGCACCCCTCATTTTTTTAAAACACTAGCCAGTTAGTCATATGGTTGCTGTATGTGAGAGATCGATTTGCCCCAAATTACTGTAATGGACTGGTATGGAAAAGTGGGTGTCTCATAGAAACAAATATGACTCACCATGGTGAATATGGTTTGTGGAATGGCTGCCTCCATAGATAGTCAGTGGGGAGGTTTAACTATAAGCTGAGAAAGAATCAAAAACCAGATGGAGGAGATTGGATAAAATGGGTTTCAGGATCCATTTCTATCTTAAGTGACTTAAAAATCTTATAAACCAAATTTCTTATGTTGCATTTTAAATTCCCAGCCAGTTTTCACGTCTGCACTGGCTCAAATTTTCAGGTTGCCACGGTCGGGGTGATAACCACTTGGGCTCCTGACTGGACCTCTGCTGGGAGGTGTGACTGGTGTTCTGAGCCTGCATTGTCCTAACTCTGATGAACCAGAAACAGCATTTTACTAGAAATGTCCTCTTCTGTCACAGAACAAAAGCAGATATCAAGTTCTCATGGGGTAAAGGGTAGATAGCCCTATTATGGAACCTGAAGAAATGTTTAGATTTCTATATGACCTTGTATTATGGGGAGAGTGTCCCCTGCGAGTCCTGATGACAGACCTACTGATGACTCAGTGGAGAGAATATTTACTTATATTAATTGGCTACATTTTTTTCCTTAATGTGTGTATGTGTGTGTGTGTTTTTTGTTCTTCTAGTTTAGGGGTCGGGAACCTATGGCTCACGAGCCAGATGTGGCACTTTTGATGGCTGCATCTGGCGCGCAGACAAATCTTTAATAAAAAAAATAATAACATTAAAAATATAAAACATTCTCATGTATTACAATCCATTCATTTCCTACTGCTCATGGTCATGGTTGCAGGTGGCTGGAGCCAATCACAGCTGTCCTCTGGGATAACACCAAATTTTTATTAGATAATGCATAAGGTACACAGGTCGTTGTATGGCTCTCACAGAATTACATTTTAAAATATGTATGTAGTGTTTATGGCTCTCTCAGCCAAAAAGGTTCCCGACCCCTGTTCTAGTTGCTTAAGATAAGCTTAAGACTATGTTTGGAAATCCCTTCTGATTTCTTTTAGAACTTTAACTGTTTTGTTTTTATATTGAGTTTTTCACTCCAATGAAGTTTGTTTTGATTTTATGGATGAAGTAATATCTCTCCTTTATTTCCTTATTTCTTTATCCTTAATTTAACTAGCTGACCTACGCCAATTTAAAAAATAATTCTTCCCTTACATGGTGATTTTAAACTGCCACTATTTTTTAGTACTTAATTTTCATAGGCTTTTGGGTCTATTTCTGGACTCTATTCAATGGGAAACCTCACTGTTTGAAAATCACTGGGTGGGTAGGAAGGTCCCTAATGTGACTTGCTGTTCTAAAGTCCATAATCTTTTCAAAATTCTCTCTCACTTGACTATACCTAGGTTTCCTTTCTTTCTATGTTCATGCTTTTATTTTAAAATTTATGATTGTTTTTTGAGACATAATCATGTAAATCACATTTTAAAGAGTATTCGCTGTTATAGGTTATAAGAAATGTCCTTTTGTGCTTATGCAAAGAAGCAGAGAATTTAAAATAAAGTGCCCTGCAATACATGTCGTAATGATAATCTTGCTGAGATCAGTTATGACTTAGGAGAGTGATGTAGACCTCTTGGAAAATTATTTGTCTCCACAGCTACGTTTCTAGGTTACTACTAAAATCACCCATACCCTCTGAATGGTGGCCACAGGGATGGGATCACTACAACCTGTATTTCTATACTTCTAGCACCATATTTTACCTGCTTCATGCCTGTCTTCAACTGAGAATTTAACTGAGTTCTCAACTTTATGATTATCCCAAAAAAATTATATTTACATTCTCAGGAGAAAACAGTGATTCTCTTGCAAGAAAGAATAAAACATCAGAACCCTTTATTTGAAGGAGAAAATTATAGATTGATGACCTGTTTTAAAAGCCATAAAAACAAGAGCTAAAGAAAAGAGATCAATTTACTATATCCAAGAGTATTAAAACTAGACAGTTGTGGCTTGCATCTGAAAAGTGGCAGTATTTCTGCTTGACACCTGCAAGTAGGAAGCCTCAATAAATATTTCCAAACAGTAAATATATAAATAATCTATTTTTAACTTACAACAGCCCAGATGTCCTTCCCAGGTAACTGGTGGAACACACACACTGTGACACACCCATTCTGGGGAGTACATTCAGCAATACAAAGGAACGAGCTCTTGGTACACTGAACAACTTGCATGATCTCAAGGGAAGGATGCTGAGTGTATAAAGCCAGTTACCAAAGGCTACATACTGTACGACCCCATCTGGAGAACATGCTTGAAGTACAATTATGGAGGCGGAGAACAAAGCAGTGGTTGCCAGGGGTCATGGGGGGTGAGTGGGAGAGGGTGAGTGTGGTTGTAAAGGGGTAAAATGTGGGAACCTATGGAGACAGAGCAGGTCTGGATCTTGATTGCAGTGATGTTTACACAAATCTATATACAAGATAAAATTGCATACAACTGCTCGCACACAGGTGCATATAAATACTAGTGAAATTTGAACAAGTTCTGTGGGTTATGCCAAAGTGAATTTCTAAATTTGAGATTGCTATAATTATATAAGATGTGGCTATTGGAGGAAATTGAGTGGAGTGTACATGGGACTTCGCTGTTCTGTTTTTTCCAACCTCCTGTGAATCTATATTTATTTCAAAATAAAATGTAAAATGAGGCTAATTGGGTGTAAAAGGGAGCATGAGTTTGTCTACTATGCCTGTTTACTTCATTCAATCTTTTGGACAACATCAATTTTTTTTCAATCCAATTTCTATTTGAGAAATAGAGAGGTTCTTATAGATATGATATAAAAGCTTAAAATCTAGTCTGCTGCCTGGAAGCCAGAAACATAGAGATTTTCAAAATTACTTTTTTATTAAGTATAAGAGTGTAACACAAGATATACCCCTTAGAAAAATTTAAGTATACAAAACAGTATTGTCAGCTGTAAGCACTATGTTGTATAACGGATCTCCTGAACTTACCTTGCATAACTAAAACTTTGTGCTTTTTGACCAACATCTGATTTCCTCCTTCTCTTAGCCCCTGGAATCGCCTTTCTACTCTCTGCTTCAATTTTTGAGTATTTTAGATTCCCCATGTGAGGTTACACTGTAGCTGTCTTTCTGTGTCTGGCTGATTTCACTTAGCATCATACCCTCCAGGCCCATCCGTGTTGTTCAAGAGGCAGTATTTGCTTTGTTTCTATTGCTGAATACAAGATCTATATATCACATTTTCTTTATCCATTCATCTATCCATGGATACTTAGGTTGTTTTTATATGTTGGCTATTGGGAATCACATTACCATAAACATGGAAGTACTGGTATCCCTTAGAAATCCTAGCTTCAATTCCTTCAGATAAATATCTAGAAATAGAATTGCTGTATTCAGTGGTAGTTCTATTTACTATAATTTTCTGAGGAACTTCTATACCATTCTCCATAAGAGTTATACCAATTTACATTCTCACCAACAGTGTGCTTCCTTTTTTTTATATCCTTATAAATACTTCCTATCCTTTTTTATTTTAATAGCCATCCTAGCAGGTGTGGGGTAATATATCTCATTATGCTTTTGATTTGCATTTCCCTGATGGTTAATGGTATAGTACAGTCTTGATAGGTGGGTATTGTGATTCTTTTTCCAGAGAAAAGCAGTCCTAGGTTGAGAGGGTTTAGGTAACCAGTTTCAGAGCACAGTGGCATGCAGTACAGCCAAAATTCCGATCTAACTTGAATTCCCAAGTCCAGGGGTTATCCTCTACACTGAGCTGCCTCCATTTCGATAGGTTTAAATGAACGCACGGCTTATAGATTACTAAGGACATTTTATTTTTTGGTAGCAGTTGTAATCCATAGTGCTCATGTTACATGAGTTAAAGTCAAGATGACTCTCTTTAAACCTTCTCTTATTTCTGCTGTAAGATTGAATTCTGGTCTGAATAAAAATCTCATTGATAAGTGCCGACTTAATTTTTCTATTGAAGATTCCCCTGAGAATTCCTGTGTTGTGGGAAAAGAGACAGCGATATTCACTGAACATTTCATTACTTAGAAATAATGAGAGATGAGCGGTTTTGGTGCCTTTGAATGCCAAACATTTTATTGGGGAACATCAAGCAATTCCACGTAGAAATAGATTCCATAGAAAACCATTAGAATGAAAATATCTATAAGGGAACATTCGAAAACTCCTACATTTTGAATCAAAATTATAAAACATTTTGATGTAGACTCTGACTGTAAATTCTAACTAATAGTAAAATGTTTCTAGAACAAGGAGAAGGAGAAGGAGGAGGAGGAAGAGGAGGAGGGGGAGGAAGAGGAAGAAGAAGAGGGAGAAGAAGAAGAAGAAGAAGGAGGAGGAGGAGAAGAAGAAGAAGAAGGGGGAGGGGAAGGGGGAGGGGGAGGGAGAGGGGGAGGAGGAGGAGGAAGAGGAGGGGGAGGAGAGGGAGGAGGAGAAGAAGAAGAAGGGGGAGGGGAAGGGCTAGGGGGAGGAGAAGGGGAGGGGGAGGGGGAGAAGAAGAAAGAAGAAGAGGAAGGAAAAGAAGAAGAGAAAGAAGAAGAGGAGGAGGAAGAGGAATAATATGGAAGCCAGAGGTTTCCCAATCAGTCCATGGGTCAGTTTGGAAGTTCATGACATCAAGAAGTGCCACATGTTTTTTAAATGGGATGCCCTCTCTGTGGACTAAAGATTTGGGTCAAATAGGTTCAAGTTCAGAGCAGGAAACTCAGCAGCAAGAACCATTGCAGCAGCTGGGGTGACAGCAGGTTGTTCTGCAGCAGGTGGTCTGGCAACAGACTGGATGGCAGCAGCTGGACACACAGCAGCTGGGGCGGCAGCAGGTGGTCTGGCAGCAGACTGGACGGCAACAGCTGGACCCACAGCAGCTGGGGCGGCAGCAGGTGGTCTGGCAACAGACTGGACGGCAGCAGCTGGACCCACAGCAGCTGGGGCGGCAGCAGATGGTCTGGCAGCAGCTGGACCCACAACAGCTGGGGCGGCAGCAAGTGGGCTGACAGCACACAGACTGGCAACACTGGGGCCTGCAGCAGCTGGACACACAACAGCTGGGACGACAGCAGGTGGTCTGGCAGCAGACTGGACGGCAACAGCTGGACCCACAGCAGCTGGGGCGGCAGCAGGTGGTCTGACAGCAGCTGGGGCGGCAGCAGGTCTCCTGGCAGAGGCCCTGGCCACAGCCCTGGTCAGAGCAGGTGGAGCCACAACAAGAGTTGACCATGGTGTCAGAGGGTGGAGGTTCTGGGTGGGTTTTCAGAAGAGTGTATTTCTTGAATCTGAAAGTCTTCTTGTACCAGGTTCTCTTTTATACCCTGCTGACGGAGCTCTTTCCTGGTTATTGTATACCTTATTGTTTACCCTAATAATTAAAGCAGTTGTTCAACTGCGAAATTATGTTTTCCAAATTGGATGGAAAATATTGTTTCTTTTTCCTGATGGATTAAGATTGATCTCATTAGCTCTTCCTGCGTCGTATCTTGGTTTCTTCCTTTGTCTGTATCATCTTGGCTCAGAGGCTGGTAAAACATTGTAGGCTGAATGTGTTGACTCTCACTCCGTCTGATCTTTCCTCCTGAATCATCTCGTAATTCCTTCCTTCTGGGCATCATCTGTTTACAGATACTGCAGCTCCTTCCATAGAGCAATTGTTATGTGAACTTTGACATGAAATAGTCCACGTGTCACTCTTTCCTATCTGTGGGTCTTACATGCCTGCAATTTTTGTAGTACTACTTCTGGAGAAAAGATTTATTGCCATTTACAACATGGATGGTCCTTGAGAACATACTGAGTGAAATAAGTAAATCAGAAAAAGCTGAGAACTGTATGATTTCACACATAGGTGGGATATAAAACTGAGACTTGTGGACATAGATAAAAGTGAAATGGTTACCACAGAAAGGGAGACTTGGTTGGGGGGGCAATAAGGGTCTAAAGAGGAACAAATATACAGTGACAAAAAATGCTTTGACTTTGGGCACTGAGTATACAACATAATCAATAGTTCAAATGCTATAGAAATGTTTATCTGAAACCTATGTATTCTTACTGATCAACATCACCCTGTTAAATTTAATTTTCTAAATAAAACTTAAAAAATAGATTTAGTCACAGGTCCAATCCAGATATAAGAAAATCTCAGGAGGACAGAATCATAACATGGAAAAACAAGGTAATATCCATCAGTGTGGTCAGTTGTAAGCAAAAAATGGTCAGTCAGGAAGTCAGGAGAATATCCAAGACACCCAGACTGTGTTTTTGTCCCATTTTCTGGACTTGAAAATATTGGCAGATTTTCTCTTTATATAGAATAAATGTACCGGGATCTGGAATTTATCTAGCCCTATGAGATTCACCACTGCAATTGATATGGTGCTTATGTTATTGAAAATACACAAAATAGAATATACAGTGTAACCTCAATTATACAAAATAGAATATTATACAAATATTATGCAAAATAGAATTATATACAAAATAGAGTATACAGTGTAACCTCAATTAGGTAAAAAAAAATATGTAGAAAAATATTGATATAATTACTAGAAATATTATGTAGAAAAATATTGATATAATTACCAGAAATCTTGATAGTAATTATCTCTGGTTGATGGGCTTATGGAAACTTTTAATTTTCTTCTGAACTCTTCTAGTTTTTCTTTGATGACTTGTTTTTCTTTTGTAAACATAAAAAAAAAATGAAGAAAACTTTGTCATGCTCCTATACTATTTATAAATCTTCTAGGAAAGGAAGAAACTTTTCTGTACCTCCTCAGTTCTTTCAGCTGGTCTAATAACTAAATTTACACGAGATAGATTAACAAGAGAAATTAACCAAATTTAATTAAATATGTATGTGTGGGAACCCCACATACATGAAAGGTTCAGGGGCATAAAATTAAAATGAGACATATACGGCATTCTGAGACTAAGACAAGGTAAGATGCCTTGGGTCTTAGGAGGGGTAGAAGGGTATTTGCAGAACAGTAAAGAGCAGATGTTTATTCAGTACTTAAAAGTTTGCCCTGCCCTATAGGTAGGTCATAAATATTTATTTTTGGTAATAACTTTTATTATGGGCAAGGCCCCTAATTTAAATTTTCCTAGGTAGTTAAGTTCCCCTTGAGCCCACAGTGTCCTAGTTGCCCTTAGGTAAAAATTATCTGCGTATTATAGAAGCACATCTTGGGGTGAGTCATTCTGAACCTCTACAATAATATCTACGATGACCCATGCCAGATATAGACAGCATCTAGCTTGACTGCTGAGGGATAGGGGCATCCCAGACCAGAATGATGCTCAGAGAGTAGCACCACTTCAACTTTACTGGTTGTTGAGATAGTAAAGTTCTGTTGGTAAACAACCACTGTCCTGGGCTACTTGAGTGTTCCCCCTCAATGTCACATCCTTGTGATCCAGAAGAAAAAGTTAAAGCAAGAATCTGAGAGTGGACTTCAGGCTCCTTCTCTAGGGCTAAGCTTGATGTCTATTCTACTTAGTTGGTGACTTTGAATGGCCGGTTTTTTAAATTTTTTAAATCTTACTCCTGCCCTGGAATGCAGACTGTGGCTTCCCAGTGGTACATTTTACAACAGAACATTCAACAGACAAATGTACCTTTAAATTGTGTAGTAGGCAAGAAAGCAACGCGCCCCTGAAGAGAAGGGGCTTGCTATGAAATGGAAGCAGAAGCCACAAGTCCCATACAGACAGGAGGCACAGTACTAGGCTTGGTTCTCAATACACCATCACATAGTCTGACTCAGAAAGTCTGGGAAGTAGTCTAGACTTCCTTTCTCTATTCTTTATAGTTTCTGAGGTAGTTCTGATGCATAGCTAATTTCAAACCTCCAAAATCAGGTACTCAAGTTGTAGGTGGAGTTGTTGCAACTGGACAACTTAAAAAATGAAGCAGAGGCACCTGTGGAACTGGCATAAATGGAGCACGTTGTGGGGAGATTGTAGGCTTTAGAGAGGATTTCAGGAAGAAAAATAATTTTACCTCTACCCATCTAGGTTCTTAGCTGACATGCTCCTGGAATAAATGACAGATGAACAGGAGAAAAATAGAGGTTTAATAACATGTATACCTCCTATGTATATGGGAAATAACTCAGGGAAACTAAGTAAGTCCCCCAAGTGGTCCAAGTAAAATCCTTAAGTAAATACATTAAGTAAAATGTCCAGCTAAGGACAGAAAATGTCTTGAGATGGGGCTGGGGATGGGGTGGATGGGTGACCAGTTATGGGAAAAGCACAGAGAACAAGGGAAAGGTTGTTGTGGAGGTTTAAGTCACCTTTTCCACTGACAAGAGTTTCTAGAGATTTAGTCCCCCTTCTGTGCTACAGAGGGGGGGACACCCTTACAAATAGGGATTTCCCTTAAACATGTGAATGTCTCTTCCAAAAGGGTAACTTCTAGGTTTCAAAGTTTCTTCTTCTCTGCTGTTTTTTTTTAAAATAGGCATGCTAAAATAATCCTTATACTTAAAAGGCATATTTTGAGGTGGTATATTCTACTCTCTCTCAGGATAGTATGTGCAAATAGCCAATAGAAATAAGAATAGATGTTTAAGTCAACTTGTAATTATGAACATACAACTTATAACAACCAAATACTGGTTTTTTTTTTCAAATTGGCATAAATAGTAAATAAATATGTAAATAAATAAATAGCAAGCTTGATCATAGCCAGGGCTGGTGACGTTATATAGAAACCAGAAGGTTTATAAATATGTGGTGAAAGTGTAAATTGATGTCATTCTTTGGAGGATGAGTTGGGAGTGTTATTTAAAATTACAAGACAACCCTCTGATCCAATAATCCCACTTAAAAATTCTAACCTTTTTCAACTTCCTTTGTTGCAGATTCTACTCTTGATCTTTAAATGTTGAAATACCCCCATGGCTCTGACTTTCCCTTTATTTTATTTATTTTCTATTTACCTTCATACTTTTCCTGCATGATTTCATTCAACTCCATAATATTAAGAACACCGTGTTTTTATCTCCATCCCTGACTTTTCCACAGAGCTGCAAACTTCGTATGTGATATCTTCATGAGGGTGAATTATTTTCATCCTTAGGTTGACATGGTCAAAACAGAACTCTTGGTCTCCCTCTTTCCCCAGATTTACTCCTCCCTCAGTCTTCATAACAGTAAATGGCCTAATTGTAGTCTCAGTTGTGAACTTAAAATTCTAGATGACCCAGGATTAACCCCTTTACTTGCCACTTATGCCTTGGCTATTGGTAGGTCTCCACTATGTCTCCAGAACATTTTCCAATGCATTCACTTCTCTGTCTCCATCGCCACTGTCTTTGTCCAAGGACCTATCTTCTCCCGTGTATTAATATAATAATTTCTTAACTTGTTTCTCTGCTTTCTCTTTTGCTCATCTACAGCCCATTCTCAGAGAGCAGCCACAGTCATATATTTAAAATATAAATTTAAAAATGCTATTCTTGTCCTTAAAGCCCTTTGATGACTTATCTTTGAACCTAGGACAAACAATCTCAAGTTCTTGATCTATGATGCCTTCCCTAAACTGGTCTGTACTCACCTCTCCAGGCTCATCCCTTAGAAACCTCCTCTCCCCACCTCCCACTCACTGAGCTCCAGGCACACTGGTGGCTTTTCTGTCCCTGTTTAACTATAGGCTCTTATCAATTACTGTTTTCTCTGCCTGAAAGGCTTGAGCTCCAGATCATGACCTCTAGCTTCTCAACGTCACTCAAGTGTCAACTCAAATAATTCTCTCCCCAAGAGAAGCCACCTCAACCACCCAATCTCAAGGACCTCCCCAGTCTTTTCCATCACAGCTACACTCTTCCGTGACTCGTGTTGCAAATGCTAAGATTTCATTTTTATTCATGGCCAAGTAATATTCCATTGTAAATATGTACCATAGCTTTTTTATCCAGCCATCTATTGATGGGCACTTGGGCTACTTTCATATCTTAGCTATTGTAAATAGCGCTACAATGCATAGGGGTTCATATGTTATTTCAAATTAGTGTTTTGGGGTTTTTAAAATGTATACTCATAAGTGGTATAGCTGGGTAATAAGGCACTTTTATTTTTATCACTTTTCCTGAGATTCCTAAGAAAAGTTACTAATGGATCTTTTTTTGTAACCTCCATGCCTAGTTCTTAGCGTGGCCAGGAGCTGGCTCTATGTACATGGTTGCTGAATGAATCGTATAGTCCCAACCTTTGAGAAATTCAGACTGAAGAACAATACAGAGGATAATTCTATATAGAGAACCAAGTGCTATAGACTTCCTCTTGGTAGGAAGAATAACTAACTTTCTAAAAGTGATTCAGAAAAGAGACATTAGATATGAACCTTAAAGAATAAGAATGGAACAGGCAGAGTGACCTTGAGCCAGAGATGCCAACACACACAAGGCACAGAGGCATGGAAGAGCATGGCATGTTCATAGAGTGGCAGGTGGCTTTGGAGAGCTAGAGTTGGCAGTGGTTCTATGGCATTGGTGTACATAAAAATTATATTGGGGACTTGATAATAATGCCAGATTCCCAACCTATTCTGAAAAGATTCTGATATAGAAAATTTTAGGCCGCAGAAAATTTCATTTTACATAACAATAATGTATCAAATTAATCTGATACAGATGGTCCCTGGATATTGTTCAGGATTTTGGTGGAGAAATGGTACCAGAGAGATCAATTTGCATGAGATTTAATGTCACTTCAATGAAATTAAATGTAAACCCATAGACCAGGGAAGAATTGGAGAATTTTGACAGTTTAGTGGGGTTTTTTTTGGACTAGTACTTTAAATATAACATTACTTGTGTGTTTTTTTTCCACTTATACCCCTTCTGAGTATTTTATTCACATGATTCACATTGATGTGAATTTCTTATTTCAAGTTAATGATTTTCAAACCTTTTTTTTAAATCATTTTTTTATTAAATTTAATGCAGTGACATTGATAAATCAGGGTACATATGTTGAGAGAAAACATCTCCAGATTATTTTGACAATTGATTAAGCTGTATACCCCTCACCCAAAGTCAAATTGTCTTCCGTCACCTTCTATCTGGTTTTCTTTGTGCCCCTCCCCTCCCCCATCCACTCTCTCCTTCCTCGCCCCATCGCCCCCTCCCCCCACCCCCTCAACCCCGTTACCATCACATTCTTGTCCATGTCTCTGAGTCTCATTTTTATGTCCCATCTATGTATGGATTCATATAGTTCTTAGTTTTTTCTGATTTACTTATTTCACTCCGTATATTGTTATCAAGGTCCATCCATGTTATTGTAAATGATCCGATGTCATCATTTCTTATGGCTGAGTAGTATTCCATAGTATATAGGTAGCAAAGCTTTTTAATCCACTTGTCCTCTGATGGAAACTTGGGCTGTTTCCAGATCTTCACTATTGTGAACAATGCTGCCATAAACATGGGGGTGCATTTCTCCTTTTGGAGCAGTTCTATGGTGTTCTTGGGGTATATTCCTAAAAGTGGGATAGCTGGGTCAAAAGGCAGTTCGATTTTCAATTTTTTTAGGAATCTCCATAATGCTTTCCACAGTGGCTGCACCAGTCTGCATTCACACCAACAGTGCAAGAGGGTTCCCTTTTCTCCACATCCTCGCCAGCACTTATTCTGTGTTGTTTTGTTGATGAGCGCAATTCTGACTGGCGTGAGATGATATCTCATTGTGGTTTTAATTTGCATTTCTCTAATGATTAGTGTTGTTGAACATTTTTTCATATGCCTATTGGCCATCTGTATGTTCTCTTTGGAGAAGTGTCTATTCATTTCTTTTTTCTATTTTTTGATTGAATTGTTTGTCTTCCTGATGTTGAGATTTACAAGTTCTTTATAAATTTTGGTTATTAACCCCTTATCAAACATATTGTCAAATATGTTCTCCCATTGTATAGTTTGTCTTTTAATTCTGTTCTTATTGTCTTTAGCTGTGCAAAAGCTTTTTAGTTTGATATAGTCCCATTTGTTTATCCTGTCTTTTATTTCACTTGCCCGTAGAGATAAATCAGCCAATATATTGCTCCGAGAGATGTCGGAGAGCTTACTGCCTATGTTTTCTCCTAAGATGCTTATGGTTTCACGGCTTACATTTAAGTCTTTTATCTATTTTGAGTTTATTTTTGTGAACGGTGTAAGCTGGTGGTCTAGTTTCATTTTTTTGCAGGTAGCTGTCTAATTTTCCCAACACCATTTGTTAAAGAGGCTGTCTTTACTCCATTATTTTTCCTTACCTCCTTTGTCAAATATCAGTTGTCCATAGAGCTGTGGGTTATTTCTGGGTTCTCTGTTCTGTTCCATTGATCTATATGCCTGTTCTTATGCCAGTACCAGGCTGTTTTGAGCACAATGGCCTTGTAGTATAACTTGATATCAGGAAGTGTGATACCTCCAACTTTATTCTTCTTTTTTAAGATTGCTGAGGCTATTCGTGTTCTTTTTTGGTTCCATATAAAATTTTGGAATATGTGATCTATATCTTTGAAGTATGTCATTGGTATTTTAATTGCTATTGCATTGAATTTATAGATTGCTTTGGGTAATATAGACATTTTAATTATGTTTATTCTTCCTAACCATGAGCACAATATATGCTTCCACTTGTTTGTATCTTCCTTGATTTCTTTTATCAATGCTTTATAATTTTCCAAGTACAAGTGTTTAGTCTCCTTGGTTAAATTTACTCCTAGGTACTTTATTTTTTTGGTTGTAATAGTGAATGGGATTGTTTCCTTAATTTCTCTTTCTGACTGTTCATTGATGGTGTATAAAAATGCCTCTGATTTCTGAGTATTAACTTTATATCTAGCCACTTTGCTGAATTTATTTATAAGGTCCAGTAGTTTTTTGACTGAGACTTTAGGGTTTTCTATATACAATATCATACCATCTGCAAATAATGATAGTTTTACTTCTTCTTTTCCAACTTGAATGCCTTTTATTTCTTCTTCCTGTCTGATTGCTGTGGCCAGGACTTCCAGGACTATGTTGAATAAGAGTGGTGAAAGGAGGCACCCCTGCCTTGTTCCTGATCTTAAGGGGATTGCTTTTAATTTTTGCCCATTGAGTTTGATGTTGGCTGCAGGTTTGTCGTAGATGGCTTTTATCATGTTGAGGTATGTTCCCTGTATTCCCACTTTGCTGAGAATTTTGATCATGAATGGGTGCTGGATTTTATCAAATGCTTTTTCTGCATCTATTGAAATTAACATGTGGTTTTTCTCCTTTTTTTTGTTTATGTGATGAATCACATTGATTGATTTGCAAATATTGGACCAGCCTTGCCTCCCAAGAATAAATCCCACTTGATCATGGTGTATGATTTTTTTCATATATTGTTGGATCCGGTTTGCTAATATTTTGTTAGGATTTTAGCATCTATATTCATCAGAGATATTGGCCTATAATTTTCTTTCTTTGTGTTGTATTTGCCTGGTTTTGGAATCAGAATTATGCTCGCCTCATAAAAGGAGCTTGGAAGTCTTCCTTCCTCTTGCATTTTTTGAAATAGCTTGAGAAGGGCCCTGGCCGGTTGGCTCAGTGGTAGAGTGTCAGCCTGGCATGCAGAAGTCCCGGGTTTAATTCCCGGCCAGGGCACACAGGAGAAGCGCCCATCTGCTTCTTCACCCCTCCCCCTCTCCTTCCTCTCTGTCTTTCTTTTCCCATCCCGCAGCCGAGGCTCCATTGGAGCAAAGATGGCCCGGGTGCTGGGGATGGCTCCTTGGCCTCTGCCCCAGGTGCTAGAGTGGTTCTGGTCATGACAGAGCGATGCCCCGGAGGGGCAGAGCATTGCCCCCTGGTGGGCAGAGCATCGTCCCCTGTTGGGCGTGCCGGGTGGATCCCGGTCGGGTGCATGCGGGAGTCTGTCTGACTGTCTCTCCCTATTTCCAGCTTCAGAAAAATGCAAAAAAAAAAAAAAAAAAAGAAAGAAATAGCTTGAGAGGGATAGGAGTTAGTTCTTCTTTGAATATTTGGTACAATTCAGTTGTGAAGCCATCAGGCCCCGGACTTTTCTTTGTTGGGAGTTTTTTGATAACTGTTTCGATCTCATTTGGTGTAATTGGTCTGTTTAGGTTTTCTGATTCTTCCAGATTGATTTTTGGAAGATTGTATGTTTCAAGGAATTTGTCCATATCATCTAGGTTGTCTAGTTTTTTGGCATACAGTTCTTCATAGTATTTTCTTACAATATTTTGTATTTTGTTGTGTCAGTTGTTATTTCTCCACTCTCATTTCTAATTTTATTTATTTGAGTCCTCTCTCTCCTTTTCTTGGTGAGTCTAGTTAAAGGTTCATCAATCTTGTTTACCTTTTCAAAGAACCTGCTCCTAGTTTCATTGATCCTCTGTATTGTTTCTTTAGACTCTATGTCATTTATTTCTGCTCCGATCTTTATTATTTCCTTCCTTCTACTACATTTGGGCTTTACTTGCTGTTCTTTTTCTAGTTCTTTTAGATGCAGGGTTGAGTTGTTTATTTGAGCTTTTTCTAGTTTCTTAAGGTGTGCCTGTAGTGCTATAAACTTGCCTCTCAGTACTGCTTTTGCTGTGTCCCATAAATTTTGAGTTGTTATATGCTCATTGTCATTCGTTTCTAGGAATTTTTTTATTTCTTCTTTGATCTCATTCTTAATCCATTCATTATTTAACAACCTGCTCTTTAGTTTCCATGTGTTTGAGAATTTTTGAGCTTTTCTGTTGTGGTTGAGTTCTAGTTTCATGCCATTGTGATCAGAGAAAGTGCTTGATATGATTTTAATCTTCTTAAATTTGTTGAGACCACTTTTGTGCCCTAACATGTGGTCTATCCTAGAGAATGTACCATGAGCACTTGAAAAGAATGTATATTCTGCTGCTTTAGGGTGAAAGGTTCTGAAGATATCTATTAAATCAAGTTGATCTAGTGTGTCCAATAAGTCTGCTGTTTCTTTGTTAATTTTATTTCTTGAGGATCTATCTAGTGATGTTAGTGGGGTATTGAAATTCCCTACTATTATAATATTGCTGTTGATCTCACCCTTTAAATCCATGAAAGTCTGCTTTATATATTTAGGTGCTCCTATATTAGGTACATAGATATTTATAATAGTTATATCTTTCTGTTGGATTACTCTCTTTATCATTATGTAGTGGCCTTCTTTATCTCTTACTATATCCTTTGTTTTAAAGTCCATTTTGTCTGATATAAGTATTGCTACTCCAGCTTTTTTTCATTTCCATTTGCATGAAATGTGTTTTCCATCCTTTTACTTTCAATCTATGTGTATCTTTTGTTTTAAGGTGTGTCTCTTATAGACAGCATATGTACGGGTTCTGTTTTCTTACCCATGCAGCTACCCTATGTCTTTTGATCGGATTATTTAATCCATTTACATTTAAGGTTATTATTGGTATGTAGTTGTTTATTGCCATTTTATTCTTTAAAGCTGTATTCCTTTTTTGCTATATTTTTCCCACTTTGATCTGTTTACAACAGGCCCCTTAACATTTCCTGCCGCATTGGTTTGGTTTTAATGAATTCCTTGAGTTGATTTTTGTCTGAGAAGCTTTTTATTTCTCCTTCAATTTTAAATGATAGCCTTGCTGGATAAAGTAGTCTTGGTTGTAGGTTCTTGTTCTGCATTACTTTGAATATTTCTTGCCATTCCCTTCTGGCCTCAAGTGTTTCTGTTTAGAAGTCAGATGTCATCCTTATGGGGGCTCCTTTGTAGGTGATAGCTTATTTTTCTCTTGCAGCTTTTAATATTTTCTCTTTATCACTTAGCTTTGGTATTTTAATTATGACGTATCTTGGTGTAGATTTCTTTGGGTTTCTCTTTAATGGAGTTCTCTGTGCTTCTTGAACTTGTGAGAGTTTCTCCTGCATTAATTGAGGGAAGTTTTCAGCTATGATATGATTGAACAAAGTCTCTATCCCTTGTTCTTTCTCTTCTTCTTCAGGAACCCCTATAATGCAGATGTTATTTCTCTTCATGTTGTCACAGAGCTCTCTAAGAGTTTCCTCAGACTTTTTGAGTCTCTTTTCCTTTTTCTTCTCTGCTTTCTTGCCTTCATTGAAGTTGTCCTCCAACTCGCTGATTTGATCCTCAGTGCTATCCATCCTGTTTTTAATTTCTTCCATTGTGGTCTTCATTTCTGATATTGTATTTGTCATCTCTGACTGATTCTTTTTTAATATTTTAATATCTTTTTTTATACTTGCTATTTCTTTATTTAGGTATTCATAATGATCATCGATTGTTGTTCTAAGATCCCTAAGCATTCTTACAATCATTATTTTGAACTCTGCATCTGGAAGTTTGATTATTTCCATATCACTCAGTTCATTTCCTGAACATTTCTCTTGTGGTTTCATTTGGATTGCACTTTTTTGTCTTCTCATTATCTGTGTTTGGGTGTTTTGTTTGTAGAGTTGGTTGAGTCTAGGCTTGGTGTTGTCTGCCTCCAGTTTTCAATTGTGTTATTTCTAGGTCTTCTTGGGTTCATATCAGCTATTATTTGTAATCCACTTTCGGATTTGGGCCACTTTGAAGTCTCGATTTGTTTGTTTTCTTAACAGGTGATAGTCTTGTTTACTGATCTCAGCAGGGGGCTTCCTTGAAACTGTATCCAGGAATGCGATGGGTGTAACCTGAGACTCTGAAGGCCTCTTCCACCAACTAATCTCTCTGAGGGCAGGGTGTTTTCTCAGCTTCAGTAGGGGGAGTTGTATCTCAGATCTCCATGGAGACCTGAGTTACTGCCCCTCCTCCCCACTTCTTGTTTTCAGCTGTGTCTTGTTGTGCTGATTGGAGCTGGAGAGATGTCTGGAGATCTGTGATCCAGAAGCAGTTCAGTTCTGTTTTGTGGAAGGATCAGTCCCTCCCCCAGCTATGGCCGCTTCCAGCATGGATGAGTCAGCTTTTTAGGTCGTCTCCTGCATTCCTTTGCCCCTCACAATCTGTCCCTCTCTCTCTCCTTTCCACTTGGGAGATAAGCTGGTCTTTTCAACACACTTCACTCCCTGGTCACCAGGCAAGTGGCTGTGAGCAGTATTTTCTGCTCTTTTCCCTGGAGTGAGAGCCCCTCTGGGCTCTCAGCCTCACCCCCCCCCATTCCTGTAAGCAGGGGAGATTTAGGCACTCCCTACCAGATTTGTTGTGGCTTCTCCTTTGCTCCTTGGTTTTTGAGAGCTGTTCTTGTAGTCCAGAGTTTGTTTTTCACGCTGATTTTTTCTAAATTGATTTGTATTTTAGTTTGGTGGTGAGAGCTGGGTGTCAGTGCATCTGCTTACTCTGCTGCCATCTTCAGGTCCCCTCTTCAAACCTTTAAACCTTTAAAAAATGCTTTCTCACCTGGAAGTTCACAATATGTATAAATCAGGTTAAATGGGGCCACTCCAGTTGAAGGGAGATGGCCCAGCTCCCAGTCCACAGTCTGGCAAACATATGAGACAATGATTTGGTACTTTTAAGATAAAGATGGCTTTCATAAAGATATAAATGTTCTGCTTTCACCCACTCCTTTCCTTTGCTTTGTCTTGTCTTGTGTCTGTGAGCTGTGCACATTCCCCTGAATTTTCAGACTTGACACATTTTATTTTTAGGAGTCAGCCTTTCTATATTACTCTTCTCCAATAGAATCAATTCCTCTTTCTCACCCTTGTTACCAGCATACTCTACCTGATGTATGTCTTTCTATTAAATGCAAGATTTCATTGGGAGTTATGTAAGGCATAAGAACTGGGTCTCGTTCAACTTATAAGATCCCCAGAGCCCAGTAGCAGAAGGACCTTGCTACATTTATAACTCAGTTATCTTAAAAAAGGATGTTCTTTGTTTTCTCTCAATAAACTTGGTGGCAGACAATGGGAGCAATCTGTTTGGAGAAAACCTGATTATTTGGCATTTTCTCTGATATAGACTTTGATTGATATATGCAAAACCAGTTTCATTGTCCCCATAACTAATATCCAAACTTATCTCCAATTAATAATCAACACTAAAAGATAATTAAGGACTACAAATGTATCCAATACCAGGAGACTACCTATTTATTGAGACATAGTTACTCTACTACACAGAACTGAGTGTGAAGGCCAAGCCTATTTCGTAAAGTAGTGTAGACATTTGGTCAGCTGACTGAATGCCAACTTGGAGGTTTTGTGTGGTATTTAGTTTATTTATAAATCAAATTTAATAGGGTGACATTGGTCAACAAAAATACATAGGTTTTAGGTAAACATCTCTATAGCATTTGAATTGTTAATTGTGTTGTGTGCCCATCACTCAAAGTCAAATCATTTTCCATCACCATATATTTTTCCCTCTTTACTCCCTCTCCTCCCACCCCCTTCCCTCTGAGATTTACTTTAAATTGTTGCCTTTTAAATAGTTGGTTGGTGGCAGGGATTAATAAACATAGTAAGAGATTAGAACATGACCAGGTGTATGGACAAAGGAAATGAAAATAAGATTGATACACTGGTAGTTAACTCAGGGCTGGTGCAAGAAAGGAAGTTCAGCAACAAGAGGATCCACAGCAGACTGGGCGGCAACAGGTGGTACGGCAGCAGGTGGTCTGGCAGCAGACTGGACGGAAGCAACTGGAAACACAGCAGCTGGGGCGGCAGCAGCAGGAACCACAGCAAGGGCGGCAGCAGCTGGTCACACAGCAGCTGGGGCGGCAGCAACAGGAACCACAGCAGCTGGGGCGGCAGCAGCAGGAACCACAGCAGCTGGGGCGGCAGCAACAGGAACCACAGCAGCTGGGGCGGCAGCAACAGGAACCACAGCAGCTGGGGCGGCAGCAACAGGAACCACAGCAAGGGCGGCAGCAGCAGGAGACACAGCAAGGGCGGCAGCAGCAGGAGCCACAGCAAGGGCGGCAGCAGCTGGTCACACAGCAGCTGGGGCGGCAGCAACAGGAACCACAGCAGCTGGGGCGGCAGCAGCTGGTCACACAGCAGCTGGGGCGGCAGCAGGTGGTCCTGCAGCAGGTGGTCTGGCAGCAGGAGGGGCGGCAGCAGGTCTCCTGGCAGCAGCCTTGGCCACAGCCCTGGTCAGAGCAGACGGATCCACAAGAGTTGACCATGTTGACAAGAATGGAGGTTTTAGGTGAATTTCCAGGAGAGTGAGTTTCTGACTCTCCTTGCTCTGGCCCCCTTTTATACCCTGTTGAGGCAGCTTCTTCTTTGTTATTGTTTATCTTAATAGCTAAGTGATTATTCAATTAGATAATTACAACCATTTTTTCTTGCAAAATTAGATAGAATGCATTTTTCCTTTCTATGATGTATGATATCTTCACTCTAATCTTTCCTTCAAATCAACTCTTGTGTCTCTTCCCTGTGTGTATCATCTAATTTTTAGGACGGCATCTCTTTCCTCCAATTGTCTGGGATGGTGACCATTTGTCACTAAATGTCTGTCTCTCTTTTCCATGACTCAACCCAAGCTTAAGCTGTGAGTCATGAGTTCAGGATAATAGAGCAAATGAGATAGCAGCTAAGGAAAGTCCCTGGGAAAGAAACAATTCCCACTCAGAATGAGGTACTGAGGGATCCTGGATAGGAGGAGGAGACTCCCCACTGTGGATGATTCTTGAGCCGGGAGAAAGGATATGGCTCTAGGCGCAGGCTGGTGCATAGTGAGTTGAGAAAGGAGTCCCCAGTAATGCATTTGGCATTTTTCCTCATGTCATTATTGATTTTGGTTGGCAGTATTATTGCATTTAGCACATAAAATTATCATCTCTTTTTTTATTACATCTCTTCTTTATGAAAAAACAAAGTGACACAGATCGCCTGTGGTGAAGCCTGGAAGTCTATATTTTTCAGAAACTGTCTAGGATTTTCTGGGAAGGTGCCCAGGAGTGCCCAGGGCCATGACCTTCACTCCCAACCCCTTGCAGATACAATTCCATCAATAGGAATAAGCCTGAAATTAAGTATACTGTTTTTACAACAAGGTGGGAAAGACCAAGGGCTTAATGACTTGGGAGCAAATGTAGGTCCAAAAATTTGAATAGACATGTGTACAAAGATGATATACAAATTGCTTATCAACCAGGCAAAGATACTCGACATCATTAATCATTAGGAAAATGCAAATTAAAACCACAGTATACCACTTTATCCCCACTGGGACTTAAGAGACAGAAAACAAGTGTTGGTGAGAGTGTGCAGAAGTTGGCACCTTTATGCGTTGCTAGTAGGATTATGAAATAGTGCCCTGCTTTGGAAAATAGTTTGGGAATTACTCAAAAATTAACTGTAGAGTTATCATCTCTAGAGAGCCAGCAAATCGCTCCTGCATGTATACTTTGAAAATATATGTCTACACAAAAAGTTGCACATAAAAGTCAAAGCAGTGGAAACAACCCAAATGTCCATCAACTAATGACTGAATACACAAAATTCTTTGTCCATTATACTACAGTTGTAAGAATTCTTTCTATATCCTGGGTACAAGTCCATTCTCCTATATCTCTTCCATATTTCCTTCTATTGTATTAAATGGATATTTTCTAGTATAGCATTTTGGTTCCTTTAATGAATCATGAATCATGTGTATAAGCTTTATACATATTATAATTTTGTTATTCAGTTGTAGTCTATCCATACAACATAAGTTATTTGCCAATAAAAAGGAATGGAGTATTGACACATGCTACAATGTGATGAACCTTGAAAACTATACACTAACTGAAAGAAGTCAGTCAGAAAAGACCACATATTGTAGGATTCCATGTATATGGACTATCCAGAGAGGCAAATGTATGTAGAGGGCAAGTAGATCAGTAGTTTTCTACAGCTGGGCTGGAGGATGAGGGCATGGGGAGTAATGCTAAATGAATATGAAGTTTCTTTTCAGGGAGATGGAGATGTTCTAAAATTAGATGTGATGATAGTTGCACAATCTCCTTAAATGATGAAAACACTGAACTGTATTTTAAAATGGGTAAACTCTGGGTTTTGAATGACATCTCAATAAAGTTTTTTAAAATTAAGGATAAATACAGTAGTTATCAGAATAAGTATGAGTGGGATAGAATCTCAAATTAAAAGACAGTGATAACTCAGAGCCACACAAATATGCCCAACTGATTTTTTTTTTCTTTCTTTTCAAAGTGAGAGGAGGGGAGATAGAGAGACAGACTGCTGCGTGTGCCCCAACTGGAATCTACCCAGCAACCCCCCCATCTGGGGCTGTTGCTCCACCTATCTGGGGCCATGCTCAAAATGAAGCTATTTTTAGTGCCTGAGGTGGAGGTTTCATAGAGCCATCCTCTCAGCACCCGGGGCTGATGCGCTTGAACCAATTGAGCCATTGCTGTGAGAGGGTAAGAAAGAGAGAGAGAGAGAAGGGGGAGGGGGAGGGTTGGAAAAGCAGATGGTAATTTCTGCTATGTGCCCTTACCAGGAATCAAACCTGGTACACCAGGCCAATGCACTACCATTGAGCCAGTCGGCCAGGGCCCCAACTGATTTTTTGACAAAGAAACAAGTTGGACATCTGTAAGCAAAAGAAGAAGAAAAATTAAAAAACCTCACACCTTAAAAAAAGCTATGATCACCCCATAAAATTTTAAAAATATAAAATAGAAAAAACGTGAAAAAAAGTAATTCAAAATCCATCACAAACTTAAATGTAAAACTATAAAACTTTTAGAAGAAAACATAGGAAAAAATCCTTGGAATCTGGACTAGGCAAAGAGTTCTTACTAGTGACACCAAAAGTATAGTCCATAAAAGGAAAAATATGAACTTTATTGAAATTTAAAACTTTTTTTTATTATAACATTTTTTTAATTTAATTAATTGTGTTTACATAGATTCTAGGGTCACCCCAAATGCATCCCCCAAATTTAAAACATTTGATCTGCAAGATGTGCTGTTAAAATGATGAAAAGACAAGGTTAGATTGGTAGAAAATATTTATAAACCACGTATCTGACAGAGCACTAGTATCTAGAATATGGAAAGAACTTTCAAACTCAGCAGAAAAAAAAGCAAACAGTCAAATTAGGTTGTAGGTAAAGGTATGAAGAGAAATTTCACTGTGGAAGATATAGATGGCAGATAAGCACATGAAAAGATGTTCAATACCATTAGCCATTGGGGAAATGCAAAATAAAGCCAGCATGAGATATCACTATAAACATATCATACTAGCTAAAATAAAAGATAGATAATGCCATGCTGGTGAGGATGTGGAGAAAGGATATCAGACTATAATGCTGGTGCAAATGTAAAGTGATATAGCCATTCTAGAAAACAGCTTGTCAGGTTCTTTAAAAATACTTTTTCTTTACCAGTAAATGTAGTCATCGTGTCCCCAGAGCAGACTTGCTATCAGGTTGGTCAACAAATGGGGAGCTGGAGCCCAGCATGGACAAGATCATGTCAGTTAGAGTTGAGCTCAGTCCCTGCTGCAGAAAATGAGGACCCCTGTGGAGTTGCTTGCTACTAATAGAATGATCTATCATTGAATTTTATGTGACACAGATGAAAACCTTGTTTAAAAACATGGTTTTAATTCAAAATGTGTTAAAATGTGGTTAGAGTTTATCTTTGTTTCATCAACAACATGCTCTATCTTCAAAGTTGCATTCCAATATGAGCAGCATCAAGAGGAAAAAGTAGTTGGTGACAATGACTCTGGCCTCTTCTACAAGCTAGCCTGAGCTAGCAGATGAATAGAGGCTGTCCTAAAAAATGAAGATTCATAGTTAATAGTTCTTTTGATGTTGACAATCTCTGTCTTTTTTGGAAATAAGTTCTTACAGGTTATCTACTAATTCGGAAAACATCCTATCATTTATTTTCAGAAGATTCGTAATACTTAGGAGCCCTTCCTCCTTCAGCAATTGTCCATGAGTCATGAATAAAATATAAATAATAATGAGGAAAATTGTGTCCATTGGTCCCAAATTTGGGGATTCAGTGTATAAAAGGTCTAGTCGAGAAGATCTCACATTCTGAGAATTTTTTCTGCTCAGAAGCCTACCTTTTACACCTGATACCTTTTACACCTGATACCTTTTACACCTGATACCGTGACCCATTCATGCTGCTCCCTTGGCTACCAGCCTACCTGCTGTAGGACCACCTGCTGCCAGCCCAGCTACTATGGGTCCAGCTGTTGTGAGTCCAGCTGCTGCCAGCCATGCTGCCACCCCTGCTGCATGTCCAGCTGCTGCCAGCCTTGCTGCCGCCCCTGCTGCGTGTCCAGCTGCTGCCAGCCATGCTGCCGCCCCTGCTGCGTGTCCAGCTGCTGCCAGCCATGCTGCCGCCCCTGCTGCGTGTCCAGCTGCTGCCAGCCATGCTGCCGCCCCTGCTGCGTGTCCTGCTGCTGCCAGCCTTGCTGCCGCCCCTGCTGCGTGTCCAGCTGCTGCCAGCCTTGCTGCCGCCCCTGCTGTGGGTCCAGCTGCTGCCAGCCTTGCTGCCGCCCCTGCTGCGGGTCCAGCTGCTGCCAGCCTTGCTGCCGCCCCTGCTGCGTGTCCAGCTGCTGCCAGCCATGCTGCCACCCCTGCTGCATGTCCAGCTGCTGCCAGCCATGCTGCCACCCCTGCTGCGTGTCCAGCTGCTGCCAGCCATGCTGCCACCCCTGCTGCGTGTCCAGCTGCTGCCAGCCATGCTGCCACCCCTGCTGCGTGTCCAGCTGCTGCCAGCCTTGCTGCCGCCCCTGCTGCGTGTCCAGCTGCTGCCAGCCATGCTGCCACCCCTGCTGCGTGTCCAGCTGCTGCCAGCCATGCTGCCGCCCCTGCTGCTTGTCCAGCTGCTGCCAGCCATGCTGCCACTCCTGCTGCGGGTCCAGCTGCTGCCAGCCTTCTTGTTGATGATCCACCTGCCTACTAGACATATTTCTTCAATCATTTTGCCAAAGTTTCTGTTCATGCAAGAAACTTGGGCCCCTAAGCTCTGCTGAGAAACAACATGCTGATACAACTTTGTTGTCATCTTCTTTCTACAATTCTTGGGAATCTACTGAGGGGGCACAGTCTACTTCCCTTTGATTTTATTCTTCTTCCTTCCCTCATGATCAGTGTCCTGGATACTGTCAGCTCCATCTGAATCTGACATGAATTCATGGTCTCCGTCCTGATGAAAGTCATTGTCACCTCTTGCCTCTACAGTACTTAAACACATTATTATGACTGTGCTTTTAGCTGTCCACAATGATCAATATTGATCATCTTTTTAGGTATATACATTAAATTTAGTAATTTCTGTCAGATTACTAGACTCTTTACATTTGAACTGTCTTTCTACATGTTCTTTCCTAATAAAATCTTGTATCGTATGGTATGTTTTTTGGTTTGTTTATAGCACTTCCTTTATGAAGCCTACTTTTCAGCTTCACTTTATGTTTTATCTCATTCAGGTCCCACAATGGCCCTACAAGATAGGCCGCGCAAAGGTTATCATCCCGTTATCATTCTCATTTAGTGATCAGAAAATGATTTGCCATACAGCATATAATTGGCATAATGGGTTCTATGCACACACAGATCTTTTGATTCCAGGTCAAGGACGCTTTTATTTACATCTTTCAATAGGTAGAAATGACACTGTTGACTGGACAAAGGAAAGTTATATATTTTGAGCTGCTTCTCTAACAATGGAAATAATTATACCTTTCATATACAGAACCTTTTTCTGTCCACAAAGCTTTTCCCAAATATTCATCCTACTTCTATGACCAGTAGAGACTTTTTAAAGAGATTTAGTTGATGAAGGCAGCCCAGACGACTGCTCTGGGTTCTGACCCGTACCTGGTGCATTCTGTCACCAGAAAGTAAGTAACATGAGCCTGACCAGGTAGTGGCACAGTCACCAGAAAGTAGCAAGAGCCTGACCAGGTAGTGGCGCAGTGGAGAGAGTGTCGACCTGGGACACTGAGGACCCAACTTTGAAAGCCTGAGGTTGCCGGCTTGAGCACGGACTCATCCATCTTGATCATGGGCTCCCCAGCTTGAGCCCACGGTTGCCAGCTTGAGCGTGGGATCATAGACATGACCCCATGATCCCTGGCTTGAGCCCAAAGGTTGCTGACTTGATGCCCAAAGTAGCTGGCTTGAGCCCACAGTCACTGGCTTGAGCAAGGGTTCACTGGCTTGGCTGAGTCCACCCTCCCCCACCTCCTGGTCAAGGCACATAGGAGAAGCAATCAATGAACAACTAAAGTGCCGCAACTACAAGTTGATGCTTCTTATCTCCCTCCCTTCCTGTCTGTCTGTCTGCCTCTTTCTCTCAAAAAAAAAAAAAAAGAAAGAAAAGAAAGTAACATGAGTATTGTTGGTATTCCTGGCCCTCCCCTTGCTTAGAGGAACCTGTTCTTTTATGTCACAGAATTGGCATTGGTATTATTTCATTTATCTCAACAGAAGTTGGGTGGGTTAAGAGTCACCCTTGCAAAACACACAAGCTCAGGTCGTTTTCCCCAGGCTCCAAGACTTTGTAGCAGTTTTATCTCCTGACCTGGACATTGTTGAAGATAAGTTTTCGGAGTCCTGTTGAGTGTAGTTGTGCAATGAGTGTATAACCCTTTTATCTGATCATAATCTCTAGGCCATAGAAGGAAACAGTACAACTTCCTATGTTCTCTGAGTTAAAGACTTAAACTAATGGAAATCAAAATTCGAGTTTTCAGTAAAAATAAGGGAAAAAATAGGAAGAAGAAATAATAAGGAAGGATGCACTATTCAAAGTCAAGATGGGCGTTAGGTTGGTTTCTAAATGGTGGAAATCTGGATCTTTGGATGAAAAACCAAATAATAAAGGGCTCTTGATAGCTGATGGAGCTCTGGGAGGAAGGAAAGAGGTTTTTATTGTGGTCACCCACCCTCTTAAGGGATGTAAAAAAACTTTGGGTTAGTGAACAGACTAGCTGTGCCAGAAAGTGTGACTTTTCTAGAGGATGTATCTGGAATTCTCTGCCAGGTTACTAAGTTTTCCAACATGGAAAAGAGATGGGAAGAATTACTGACATTTATTGAAATCCTGCTATATGCCGAGATGGAGCAAGGTATTTTATCTATAATATAAATATATTATGTCTCATTCTCATATGATCCTGAAAAGTGGATACTATTGCCCCCATATAAGACCTGAGGAAATCAGTGCTGAGGGAGATAAAGTAACTTGTGTAAAATCGCATGAACAGCAAACCACCATCTGACTTCACAATTAAAGCTGTTTTGTGGGGAGTACTGGTGAAATGTTAAAGATACAGATCCATGAATAAAACCGAACATCCAGAAATGGATTCACACATATATTATGCAAAAAGGTGTGAAATGAATATGCAGAGAAAGTGTGGTCTTGTGAGCAAAGGGTGCTGGAACAGCTAAACATCCATGGGCAAAAAGAATGCACTTGGGTCCATACTTCACATCTTATACAGAACCAACCCAGAATAAATCATACACCTAAATGTAAAGCCTAAAACTACAGAGCTTCTAGGAAGAAATGGGAAAAAGTTCTATAGAGCTTCTAGCTCCCACCCCACTCCATTACAGAGCCTACTTGTGTGTGAGGCAACTTTGTAAAGATGCTGCTAGTTTGCATCATCCATTGTACTAAGTTCCCTCCAAGGCTGTGCTTCTATTCATTTCCAATTTTATCTTCAACCATAAGTTCTCTATTGTGGAAAAGAAGACAATAGATTTGGGTTATGGGAATTAAAATCATATGGAAGAGTCCTCAAATTTCTGTTCTACTTACTAGCTATGTGTTCAGGGGAAAATATAGGATATATTTATGCATCCTCATGAACATTTCTCATATAGAGTGTCATCACTTTTTGTGTATTTCTTTTCCCTGCTTCTGTCTTAAATAGTATGTCAATCTATGACTTAATCTGGAATTATTTCTTTCTCTTTTTCCCTTCCTTTACAATATCAGCCAGACTATAGGCAGATACCTTCTTTAAGAGATCATAATTCTTATATTTTTAAGGGAGATCACAAAAACAAATTTTACTCATAATCCTTAATAGTAAAGAATAGTTTATTTGCCTTTTCCCTCAATAATTGGTATTTACCTTCTTTGTTTACACCTGTATTCCCGACTTAACATAAGCTATATTTCAAATTTAAAAATTTAACCTCCAGACCAAGGTACAAATAAAAAGCTATAGCACATTCCGAGTTTATTGCTGACCTAAGTAACTAAAGAAGACACAATTTGTTTACACCTCCATTTATTCCTGAAGAAACCTAATGGTATATGCTATATTATCATGAAACACCTTACATTTCATCAATTGGTTGCCCAGTAACAGCTATTATACTGCATATGAAATTTTTCCTAAAACAAATCAACAACTTCTGGTCTGAAAAGGCAGTGGAAAGAGAAAATACTCCCAATGAAAAGGACTGTGAGCAGTCCACCTGGTTATAAATGTTGTTTAGAAAAGTGGACGAGGAACTGATGCTCATGGGATATTGCCTTGGTTGATTGGTCTGAGATCTGGAAGGAGAAAGACTGAAAAATTAGAGTGCAGAGGTTTGGAAAAGAATCATGCAGGTGTAACCAGGTGTGTGGACAGAAAGCATTCCCTCTTTGTGGCCCACATCAGTGCCCACCAGACAGTGTCCACCGCTTAGGGGGCGCTGGACAACCAGGAGTTTGGAAGAACTCATCCATCTCCCTCCTCAGGTGCTCCAGTACTTGCACGGTAGGTCTGCCGTGCAAACAAAGTAGTTGTGGCAGTAGGGACAGAGGCTTTGCATGCAAACAACCGCACAAGCTGTCTCACCATGGCTGCCTCTACTAACTGTGCTACTTGCTAGCAGCAGGGACTGACGGCCAGGCCTTAGGATGGTAACATCCCTCATAAAACCAACTGAAGCAGGTTGGCTTAAAGTTGGGGGTCACAATATAGGGTCTATGTTTTGCAGGGCATTTACTTCATTCCTTTTTGCTCTAAAATAGGTACTCAGGAGAAGGAGGCCATACAAGACTTTTACTTACAGGATGCCAGGAGCAAGTCCCGATAAACAAACCTCTCTTATGAGGACACAATAGGTGCTCAGAATTAGCTGATGGAGATGAATTGCATGAGGGGCTGGATGGAGCCTGAGACAAAGTGTCCCTGCATTCGGGAAGCTGTTAAATAAAGTCGCTGCTCCCCTACCTGAAGCTTGCTGCTGTTCGCACTGAAGCGGCTGCAGCTCACTGAGGTGTGGGACGCTGATCTGGGAAGAACTCTGTAAACACAAAGTTATCCACATATGTAAGACATGATTCCTTCCATTGTTAAAAGAAACTCAATGCAGATGTTGCTGGTGTTCAATCCCAGTTTTCTCTCTATGTTTCCTGATATGTGAATGTAAGTGCCCTTCAGAGAAGCGGGAGACCTGGCTCCGATCTGAGTCTGCCCATTTTTAGCTACATTCCCCGGAGATATTTTCTCATTTGAACAAACGGAGAATGAGGGAAGCTCATGAGGTTCAGAATGGAAATGCTTATGGTGTACAATTAGTGATCTAGGTCCCTATATCAGGAGTGCTGTATAATAAAACAAAACACAACTTTGGGTGAATAATAGTACAAGATTTATTAAGAAATGTAGATAAGAATTCCTGCATCTACAGAGACAACTCAAAGTGATAATGGAAACTAAAAAGCAAGATATAAGAACCATGACTACATTGAAAAAGAAACACGTTATGAAGACTATTATTTAGATCAGTAGCAAAAACCCAAGAAAGAATTATGAGAATTTGTGTTCCTATTACTCAGAAGATGCATGCCACATCGAGGATGCATGAAGCTGGTACATGATCCACAAGACACAAGAAGAGAGTCGGGGTGATGTCCTCTGCACTCCGTTGAGCTGATTCACAAGATTTTAAACAGCCAGATGAGTTACAAAAATTGTGGTGACCCCATGATGGCTTTCAGCACATCTGGAACTGAATTTGTTTCCACAATTGCAACTCAGCTAATAGAAAGTGTTGTGTGCAGATGATGGTTCTTAAGGTGGGCCGGCCAGTCAGCAGCAGCAAGGCTGGCAGCAGCTGGACACGCAGCAGGGGCGGCAGCAAGGCTGGCAGCAGCTGGACACGCAGCAGGGGCGGCAGCAAGGCTGGCAGCAGCTGGACACGCAGCAGGGGCGGCAGCAGCAGCTGGACACGCAGCAGGGGCGGCAGCAAGGCTGGCAGCAGCAGGACACGCAGCAGGGGCGGCAGCAAGGCTGGCAGCAGCAGGACATGCAGCAGGGGCGGCAGCAAGGCTGGCAGCAGCTGGACACGCAGCAGGGGCGGCAGCAAGGCTGGCAGCAGCTGGACACGCAGCAGGGGCGGCAGCAAGGCTGGCAGCAGCTGGACACGCAGCAGGGGCGGCAGCAAGGCTGGCAGCAGCTGGACACGCAGCAGGGGCGGCAGCAAGGCTGGCAGCAGCTGGACACGCAGCAGGGGCGGCAGCAGCAGCTGGGCCTGCAGCAGGTGGTCCTACAGCAGGTGGTCTGACAGCAGATTGGACGGCAGCATGGCTGGCAGCAGCTGGACACGCAGCAGGGGCGGCAGCATGGCTGGCAGCAGCTGGACACGCAGCAGGGGCGGCAGCATGGCTGGCAGCAGCTGGACACGCAGCAGGGGCGGCAGCAAGGGGAGCAGGACATGGTGTCAGGGGTCAAAGGTAAGTTTCTGTTCAAAGGTGAGTTTCTTTGATTCTGATGACCTCTTATGATCTGGGGTTTTATACACTGGGCCCCCACTGTTGGGACCAATAAGCACGGCTTTCCTTGTTTTTGTTTATGTTGTTTTGGTGATCACAAGGAAATTGTCAAGGAGGAAGTTATCCCCTAAATGAGATGAATCTTTAGAAAATAAGTGTTTAATGTGTTCCTTAATTGAGAATAATTCATAGGAACTTTATCAGAGAAAAGGAAGGTGGTCACGTCATCAGCATCGTTCCTGCTTTGATCATATTCTGGTCATAGTTCCTGATGGCCTCATGAGGGTCAGTACACATGTCCTCCCCAGTGTGTTTCTTTGGCTGTACTTAGATTGGGAAGTATCCCTGTGGTGTGTGGCATGATGCTGATGTGTTCACAGGGACAAACCGTATCCATTCCTAAGTCCAAGACTGTTGCCCCACAAAAGCCCGATTCTAGACAACAACAGATGTCTCTCTGGAACTACCTACCCCACCTGTGTAGCCAGACATGTGGGAAAAGGATGTTTGGCATAATCTCTTCCATATGCACAGCGGAACCAAAGCAGGTGGGTAGAAGCAGAAACTGGGACTCAGAAAGCATCAGTTAATTTATGTTCTAGGTGACCAGTAGTCCTGATTATGGAGGACGGACTTGCCCTGCACATAGGATTTTCAGTGGTATAGGCTGGGAAATTCTGGGTAAACTGGGAATTGGGCAACTCTAGTAGTACCCTTGTTTATCAACAGTCAGAGACCTCAAGTCACTGATGACACATCCGGTTTTCTCTTTCTCTGTTCCCTTTCTTCCTCACTCCCTTTTTCTCTCTCTAAATGAGAGAATTGGATTACTTGAGATGATATCTGATTTATCTTTAGAGTCTAATGTGTCTAGACTATTTTAGGTATATTAATCATTTTTAAAGTAGGTAAATTATTTCCAATTTGATAGATGATTACAAAATAAACATAACCATGGTAATACTATCAGGTTATGAAATAGAAACGAACCCCATTTCTTCCAGATTGTACCCCCTCACTCATACCCAAAGTTTGCTAATCACTCTGTTGACTTGTAACCCTATAGGTCAGTTTCACTCTTTTGGACCTTGAGATGAGTGTAAGAATATAGAATTGCCAGATGATAGGGAAAGTTTATAGTCAACAGTATAGAAAGTGTTTCAACTTCTTACAACCAACTTGTGAGCCTTCTGAATTCTACTGGTATATATCTATGCTTGGTTTTTTCCTTCGGGTATACTTGACATGTAACAGTCTATTAATTTTAGATGTAAAATGTACTGATATGATATTTGTACATATGCAAAATGATCACCACAATGAGTCTAGTTAATATCTGTTACCATCTCTAGTTATACTTTTTTCTTGTGATGAAAACTTTAAGATATACTCTCTTAGCAACTTTCCAAATATGTAGTACTGTATTATTTACTATAGTCACAATTTTGTACATTACATTCCCATGACTAATTAATTTCATAACTGGGATTTTGTATCTTTTGATCCCTTCACTCATTTTGTCCACCCTGCACAATGTGCTCTCTGTATCTGTAACTCAGTGTTGTTTTTGTACATTTGTATATAAGAGAGATCATATGGTATTTATCTTTGTCTGACATATGTCATTTAGCATAATGGCCTTACGGTCTAGATGTCCCAGATGAAAAGTTTCTCTTCATTTTTATGTCTAATATTTTTCCATTTCACATCTTTTTCATTCATTCATACGTTAGTGGGCACTTCAGTTGTTTCCATGTCTTGGCTATTGTAAATAATGCTGCAATGAACACAGGGATGCAGATACCTTTTCAAGGTAGTATTTTTGTTTTCTTCAGATAAATACCCAGAAGTGGCATTTCTGGATCATAAGGTAGCTCTGTTTTTTTAATTTTTGAGGAACCTCCATCCAGTTTTCTATAACGGCTGCACCAATTTACATTTCCACCAATAGTGCACAAGGCGTCCCTTTTCTCCACCTCCTCACCAACACTTGCTACCTCGTCTTTTTTATTATCATTGTAACAGTTGTGAGGTGATGCCTCACAGAGGGTTTAGTTTGCATTCCTCTGATGATTAGTGACGCTGAGCACCTTTTCATGTACCTTTAGCCAACTGTATCAACTGTATGTCTTCTTTGGCAAATTGTCCATTCAGATCCTCTGCTACTTTTTAATTAACTTAGTTTTCAATACTTGTATGAGTTCTTTATATACTCTGTATATTAACTCCTAATCAGATACATAATTTGCAAATATTTTCTCCTAATGAAATGTTGCCTTTTCATTTTGTTGGTATTCTTCTTTGCTGCACAGAAGCTTCCTAGGTTGATGTAGTTCCACTCGTTTGTTTTGTTGCCTTTGTTTTTGGTGTCGTAGCATTTTCAGGACAGGGATCAAGGGCTTACTGCCTGTGTTTTCTCTTAGGACTTCAATGATTTCTTGCCTTACATTCAAGTTAATCTATTTTGGTGTATAACAGTGGTCCAGTAACATTCTTTTGCATGTTTTTCTAACACCATTAATTGACATAAAAACATATACAGTGCATGGTATAGTTTGAAATCAGAGAGCATGATGCCTCCAGATGTGCTCTTGTTTCTTGAGATGGCTTTGGTTATGTATCTGGATTTTTGTAGTTTCATGTAAATTTTTGGATTGCTTTTTCTCTTTCTGTGAAAAATACAATTTGGATTTTTATAACGATTGCATTGAATCGATAGATTGCTTTGAGTATTGGGAACATTTTAACAATATTAATTTTTTAAATTAATGAGCACAGAATATCTTTCCATTATTTGCATCTTCAATTTCTTTTGTATACGACTTTTAGTTTTCAGTGTATAGGTCTTCCGCCAACTTGCTTAAATTTATTCCTATTTTAGTCTCTGATGCAAATTATAAATGTAATTGTTATCTTAATTTCTCTTTCTGATAGTTGGTTATAGTCTATAGAAACACAACAGATTCTTGTATATTAATTTTTGTATTTTGCAACTTTTCTTAATTTGTTTATTAGTTCTGAGGGTAGTCATGCCCCACTACTATAACTTCTATAGTAAAAGGTTTATCTTTGCCTTAAGCAAACCCTGTTCATTGTTCTTGTGTGTGTAGGTTAGCACACCTTGGAAATGCCAGAGTAAACCTCTTCTTCAGACCAGTGGAGATGTGAACACTCTCGAGGAAAAACATAATCTTGTTAAAGATCCTGTAATCCATCGTGGAGATTTCCCCATCTTGCTTCCTCCCACCTTCATATAATCTGCCTAAGTTACCTTTTTAATTTCAAATGTATAAAAAGAACTACAGGGTAGGGCAAAAGTATGGTTACAGTTCATAAAGAAAATAATACAATAATTAATAATAATACAAGAATAAACTATATTTTACATACTCACAACTGTGAACCAACAGTTTATTCTTATATTATTATTTATTAATTATTATATTATTTTCCCTGTATAACTGTCATTGTGCAAAGCATTTGAGATCTTACTCCCAGCATGGTCGTTAGTTTGGCTGCAATAAATTCTTTAAAAATTCTTTACGGGTTTGGACAGTCTTATATCAACAGTTCTAATAGTTTTCTGGTGGCATCTTCAGGCTTTTCTATATATATTATGCCATCTACAACAAGAGTCAGTTCTACTTCTTTCCATAAAGGCTCTGGCTCCTTTGTTCGTCAAGTAGGACAGTCCTAAAATGTATGTTTTAATTACTTCTGAATGTTTCCCTTAAGTTTAAGCTTCAACTGCAAGCTGTGATACTGACCTTCATACACACCACTGCCAGCCTCTTCTCCTCAGTTCTCTGCCAATGTGATCTGCACATCCGAAAAAGACTATGTTCACTTGAGTCTTTTTCTCAGGATTTTTTTCTGAGCAAGCAACCTGACTGTAATTTACCTCTCTCAATCTTAATCTCTTCTTCTCTGAAATGGGAACATATGTACCAATCTTGAAATCTTTTTCAAGAATTAGAAATATGTACATACAGCACTTGATGAATGTCTAGCAAATAATAGGCAAAACAGAACATGTGACTTCTTCTTTTTTTTTTTTTTAATAATAATTTTATTTTTTTAATGGGGTGACATCAATAAATCAGGATACATATATTCAAAGATAACAAGTCCAGGTTATCTTGTCGTTCAATTATGTTGCATACCCATCACCCAAAGTCAGATTGTCCTCTGTCACCTTCTATCTTGTTTTCTTTGTGCCCCTCCCCACCCCCTTTCCCTCTCCCATTCCCCCCTCCCCCCCGTAACCACCACACTCTTATCAATGTCTCTTAGTTTCACTATTATGTCCCACCTACGTATGGAATAATACAGTTCCTGGATTTTTCTGATTTACTTATTTCGCTTCGTATCATGTTATCAAGATCCCACCATTTTGCTGTAAATGCTCCGATGTCATCATTTCTTATGGCTGAGTAGTATTCCATAGTGTATATGTGCCACATCTTCTTTATCCAGTCATCTATTGATGGGCTTTTTGGTTGTTTCCATGTCCTGGCCACTGTGAACAATGCTGCAATAAACATGGGGCTGCATGTGTCTTTACGTATCAATGTTTCTGAGTTTTGGGGGTATATACCCAGTAGAGGGATTGCTGGGTCATAAGGTAGTTCTATTTTCAGTTTTTTGAGGAACCACCATACTTTCTTCCATAATGGTTGTACTACTTTACATTCCCACCAACAGTGTATGAGGGTTCCTTTTTCTCCACAGCCTCTCCAACATTTGCTATTACCTGTCTTGCTAATAACAGCTAATCGAACAGGTGTGAGGTGGTATCTCATTGCCGTTTTGATTTGCATTTCTCTAATAGCTAAAGAAGATGAGCATCTTTTCATATATCTGTTGGCCATTTGTATTTCTTCCTGGGAGAAGTGTCTATTCATATCCTCTTCCCATTTTTTTATTGGATTGTTTGTTTGTTTGTTGTTGAGTTTTATGAGTTCTTTGTATATTTTGGATATTAGGCCCTTATCTGAGCTGTTGTTTGAAAATATCATTTCCCATTTAGTTGGCTGTCTGTTTATTTTGTTATCAGTTTCTCTTGCTGAGCAAAAACTTCTTAGTCTGATGTAGTCCCATTCATTAATTTTTGCCTTCACTTCTCTTGCCTGTGGAGTCAAATTCATAAAATGCTCTTTAAAACCCAGGTCCATGAGTTGAGTACCTATGTCTTCTTCTATGTACTTAATTGTTTCAGGTCTTATGTTTAGATCTTTGATCCATTTTGAGTTAATTTTTGTACAGGGGGAGAGACTGTAGTCCAGTTTCATTCTTTTGCATGTGGCTTTCCAGTTTTCCCAGCACCATTTATTGAAGAGGCTTTCTTTTCTCCATTGTGTGTTGTTGGCCCCTTTATCAAAAATTATTTGACTATATATATGTGGTTTTATTTCTGGACTTTCTATTCTGTTCCATTGGTCTGAGTGTCTATTTTTCTGCCAATACCATGCTGTTTTGATTGTCGTGGCCCTATAATATAGTTTGAAGTCAGGTATTGAAATGCCCCCAGCTTCATTCTTTTTCTTTAGGATTGCTTTGGCTATTCGGGGTTTTTTATAGTTCCATATAAATCTGATGATTTTTTGCTCTATTTCTTTAAAAAACGTCATTGGAAGTTTGATGGGAATTGCATTAAATTTGTATATTGCTTTGGGTAATATAGCCATCTTGATTATATTTATTCTTCCTAGCCAAGAACAAGGTATATTCTTCCATCTCATCATATCTTTTTCGATTTCCCTTAACAATGGTTTATAGTTTTCATTATATAAGTCCTTTACATTCTTTGTTATGTTTATTCCTAAGTAATTTATTTTTTTTGTTGCAATAGTGAAGGGGATTATTCTTTTGAGTTCGTTCTCAAATGTTTCATTGTTGGCATATAGAAAGGCTATTGACTTCTGTATGTTAATTTTGTATCCTGCAACCTTACTGTATTGGCTTATTGTTTCTAGTAGTCTTTTTGTGGATTCTTTGGGGTTTTCGATGTATAGGATCATATCATCTGCAAAAAGTGATACCTTTACTTCTTCTTTTCCGATATGGATGCCTTTTATTTCTTTGTCTTGTCTGATTGCTCTGGCTAGAACCTCTAGTACCACATTAAATAAGAGTGGAGAGAGTGGACAACCCTGTCTTGTTCCTGATTTAAGGGGGAAAGCCTTCAGTTTAGTGCCATTTAATATGATGTTAGCTGATGGTTTATCATATATGGCCTTTATCATGTTGAGATATTTTCCTTCTATACCCATTTTGTTGAGAGTCTTAAACATAAAATTGTGTTGTATTTTATCGAAAGCCTTTTCTGCGTCTATTGATAAGATCATGTGGTTTTTGTTCTTTGTTTTGTTGATATGGTGTATTACGTTAACCGTTTTACGTATGTTGAACCATCCTTGAGATTCTGGGATGAATCCCACTTGATCATGATGTATTATTTTTTTAATATGTTGTTGTATTCGGTTTGCTAGTATTTTGTTCAGTATTTTAGCATCTGTATTCATTAGAGATATTGGTCTGTAGTTTTCTTTTTTTGTGCCATCCTTGCCTGGTTTTAGTATGAGGGTTATGTTGGCCTCATAAAATGTGTTTGGAAGTATTGCTTCTTCTTCAATTTTTTGGAAGACTTTGAGTAGAATAGGAACCAAGTCTTCTTTGAATGTTTGATAAAATTCGCTGGTATAGCCGTCAGGGCCTGGACTTTTATTTTTGGGGAGGTTTTTAATGGTTTTTTCTATTTCTTCTTTACTGATAGGTCTGTTTAGGCTTTCTGCTTCTTCTTGACTCAGTCTAGGAAGATTGTATTGTTCTAGGAATTTATCCATTTCTTCTAGGTTGTTGAATTTAGTGGCATAAAGTTTTTCATAGTATTCTACAATAATTCTTTGTATATCTACGGTGTTCATGGTGATTTCTCCTCTTTCATTTTGGATTTTCTTTATATGAGTTCTTTCTCTTTTTTCCTTGGTAAGTCTTGCCAAGGGTTTGTCAATTTTGTTGATCTTTTCAAAGAACCAGCTCCTTATTCTATTAATTTTTTCTATAGTTTTTCTGTTCTCTAATTCATTTATTTCTGCTCTGATTTTTATTATCTCCTTTCTTCGGCTGGTTTTGGGTTGTCTTTGTTCTTCTTTTTCTAGTTCCTTAAGGTGGGAAGTTAAGTGGTTCACTTGGGCTCTCTCTTGTTTGTTCATATATGCCTGAAGTGATATGAACTTCCCTCTTATCACTGCTTTTGCTGCATCCCATAGATTCTGATATGTCGTATTGTCATTTTCATTAGTCTGTATATATCTTTTGATCTCTGCACTTATTTCTTCTTTGACCCATTCATTTTTTAAAAGTATGTTGTTTAGTTTCCACATTTTTGTGGGATTTTTTCCCTCTTTTTTGCAGTTGAATTCTAGTTTCAAGGCTTTATGATCAGAAAATATGCTTGGTACAACTTCAATTTTTCTGAATTTGCTGATGTTGTTTTTGTGGCCCAACATATGGTCAATTCTTGAGAATGATCCATGTACACTGGAGAAAAATGTATACTCAGTCACTTTGGGATGAAATGTCCTGTAGATGTCTATCATATCCAGGTGCTCTAGTGTTTTGTTTAAGGCCACTATGTCTTTGTTGATTCTCTGTTTGGAAGACCGATCTAGAGCCGTCAGCGGTGTATTGAGGTCTCCAAGTATGATTGTGTTTTTGTCAGTTTTTGTTTTAAGATCAATAAGTAGCTGTCTTATATATTTTGGTGCTCCTTGGTTTGGTGCATATATATTAAGAATTGTTATGTCTTTTTGATTCAGTGTCCCCTTAGCCATTATGAAATGGCCATTTTTGTCTCTGAGTACTTTTCCTGTCTTGTAGTCAGCATTATCCGATATGACTATTGCTACACCTGCTTTTTTTTGGATGTTATTTGCTTGGAGTATTGTTTTCCAGCCTTTCACTTTGAATTTGTTTTTATCCTTGTTACTTAGATGAGTTTCCTGTAGGCAGCATACAGTTGGATTTTCTTTTTTAATCCATTCTGCTACTCTGTGCCTTTTTATTGGTGAGTTTAATCTGTTTACATTTAGTGTAATTATTGATACTTGTGAGTTCCCTATTGCCATTTTATATCTTGCTTTCTGTTAGTTTTGTGTCTTGTTTGATCCTTCTCTTTCGTTTTTCTATCTTTTGTTTTTATTTGGTTGTATTCCATACATCTTTCTTCTGTTGCTATCTTTTTTATCTCATGTGCTTCTGTGGTGGTTTTTTCAATGGTGGTTACCTTTGAGTAATGAAAAGGGTCCCTACCCTGTTCATTGTAGCGAACTATTTTGTGAGTACTTTTGCACTCCATCGTCCTTTGCTACTGTTAATCTCCATCTTCTCCCCCTCTTTCTTTTTGTTGTTGTCACAGTTTAAATTTGGTTTTATTGTGTTCTTCTTGGAGCTTTTACTTGTGGCTCTGTTTTTTTTTTTGTTCTTTGTATCTGATTGGAGAACCCCCTTTAGTAATTCCTGGAGTGGGGGTTTTCTGATGATAAATTCCCTCATATTTTCTGTATCTGTGAATGTTTTTATTTCTCCTTCATATTTGAAGGATAGCTTTGATGGGTATAGTATTCGTGGCTGAAAGTTCCTCTCTTTCAGGACTTTAAATATTGGGGTCCACTCTCTTCTAGCTTGTAGAGTTTCTGCTGAGAAATCTGATGATAATCTAATGGGCCTTCCTTTATATGTTGTATTCTTCTTTTCCCTGGCTGCCTTGAGAATTTTTTCTTTGCTGTTGGTTTGTGTCAATTTCATTATGATATGCCTTGGTGTAGGTTTGTTGGGGTTCAGAAAACTCGGAGTTCTGTTTGCTTCTTGAACTTGAGGCTTTAGTTCTTTCCACAGGCTTGGGAAGTTCTCATCTATTATTTGTTTGAGTATGTTCTCCATTCCATTTTCTCTCTCTTCTCCCTCTGATATACCTATTATTCTTATGTTATTCTTTTTGATGGAGTCAGATAATTCTTGTAGGGCTATCTCATTTTTTTTAATTTTGAGTCTCTTTCTTTTTCTCTCTGCTGTGCCTCAAGTTGCTTGTCTTCCATTTCACTAGTCCTCTCTTCTATCTGACCTGTTCTATTAGCTAAGCTTGTTACTTCGTTTTTCAGCTCGTGAATTGAGTTTTTCATCTCTGTTTGATTTGTTTTTATAGTTTCAATTTCCTTGGACATATATTCTTTGTGTTCATTGAGTTGTTTTCTGAGCTCCCTAAATTGCCTTTCTGTGTTTTCTTGTATATCTCGGAGGATTTTTAGGATTTCTATCTTGAATTCTCTGTCATTTAGCTCCAAGGTTTCCAATATATTAAATTTTTTCTCCATATATTTTTCCTCATCTAGCTGTGTTACCTCTCTTTCTTTTGTATCCATGATATTCGATTTTCTCTTCCTTAATGGCATCTGAGGGTGGTTTTGTTGATAGTATTAATGAGATTTAATAAAGAATAAAAAGTTAAAAAAATAATAAAAAAATAAAAAATCGAAAATAGTTGTTTTTTTAAAAAAAAATTAATAATGAAATAAAGAAAATTAAAATAAAATAAAAATTTTTTAAAAAAGGAAATTATTCCCCCCCTCCTTTTTTCCTCTCCTCTCCTCTCCCCTCTTTCTTGAGAAAATCTTGTGGTGAACTGTGAATTATAACAAACAATGCCTGTGATGGAGGGCCTGAATTGGGGAAAAGTAATAAAGGGGCAAAAAAAAAAAAGAAAAACGAGAAAAAGAAAAAAAAAAAAAAAGAAAAAAAAAGAGCGTATGGACCCACAAAAAGCAAATAAGGAAAAAATTTGGGTCAAGAATAAAATGATTTGCTTTTAGGTGTTGGTTGTCTAAGAGTTATGATGAGAGGAATAAGAGGAAAACGGAAAAATGGGGAGACAAATTAAAAAATTACTATTGTATTTAGTGGAACAAGAACTAGATAAAATGGAGAGCCAGGGATGGGAGCACTGCTAGTGAGTTAAAAAGGTGAAGTAAAAACCCCCCAAAATGCCACAAACATAAGTTTGAGTCCCAGATAAGATAATTTGTTTGTTATTGAGGTTTGAATGAGAGGAGATGTAAAGGAGAAAGGAAGAAAATAATATAGAGGGAGAAAAGAAAGAGAGAGAGAGAAAAAAAGAGGGAACCACTAATAGAAGAAAAAAGAAAGGAGAGAGAGAGAGAGAGAGAGTTAAGGGTTTTGGAGTGCAACCCTCATAGAGAGAAAGGAAGAGAAGAGAAAAGATAATGGGAGATGTAACACTTATGGGTAGTGTAGTTCAAGGAGAGGAGAGAGTAAGACCGGCAGAGAGTTAATCGGCCAAATTGGAGGAGGAAAAAAAGTATCAAGAATGAAGATAAGAGAAACAAACGAACAAATATAATAAAATGGGATAGGTTATAAAGTCTGCAGATTATTCTTGATTTTAAGAGGTTATCTTCTTGCTTTTTCTTTTCTCTCCCTCTTCCTGGTCGGTGACTCTGTACCCCGGGTTCTGCCCCTTTGGCACACTCAGGTAGAGGTTTGCAGTTGATAAGTCTCTATGGCGATGTCATGTATTGTGCTTTAGTCTCGTTGGCAGTCGAGGCTCATTAGCATTTATAGGCTCCGACAGTGAGAGAGAGTCCGTGTTCCTGGAGCCTTTCTCCTAGTCTTTCCTTCCTCAATTAGTAGCCTGATAATCCAGCTATGGGGTTGCTGCTGCTCTGCCTGGATAGTAAGAGGCTCAAAGAGCTGGCAACTCCCCACTCTATTTCCACTCAGCACAGGGCTCTGGGTAAGGCTCAGTCAGTCAGAGCTGCTAGCATAATCAGGCGGGCTTTCCGCCCACTCAAAGACCTCTGGCTCTGTCTGCCACTCTGTCCGGTAACACAGGCAGGCGCCCACTTCCGGGGCGCTTGGAGGAAACTCTCACTCACTGGCTGCGCGCGCAGACCAGGATATCCGGCCAGCAGTCTCACGCTCTGAGTGAAACCCCCAACTGCAGGGAAAAGTTGCAGCGTTGGAATTGAGTCTCGCTCCGTCCCCGTGCGCGGCTTTTGCAAGGCGCTGGGGCGGCCTGAGATTCCGCTTTGGCCCACACAAAGGCCCCTGACTCTGCCCCTCTGTGCGATAACACGGGCGCGCACTGCCGAGGCACTCGGAGGAATCTCTCATTCACTATCTGCGCGCGCAAACCCGGATATGAGGCCGGCTGCGTTTCCCTCTGAGTGAAACCCCCAGCAGCACGGAAAATTTCCACCGTTGGAATTAGTTCTCACTCCCTCCCGTGCATGGCTTTCCAAGGGCGCTGGGGCTGCCCAGAGACTCTGCCCTCTGCCCACAGAAAGGCCTCTGACCCTGCCTCTCCATGGGGCAACACGGGCACCCACTCTCGGGGCCTAGGAAGAAATCTCTCGCCCACTAACTGCGCACCAACCAGGAGACCGGGTAAAATGGCCGCCCCGCTTGTCTTTCTTTGTTTGGGTTTGGCGCGAGTGTTAGCTTGTATTGCCCGGGTTGCCACAGGATCAGTTTTTCCTCGGCTTGGATCTCCGTGCCACAGCCTGGTTCAGCCGTTTGTGCCACGGCCTGAATCTATTCACCCCCTTTGCCCGCCTCAGTTTCTATATTCACAGTTACCAGAGAAAGCCGCCCTGTTTAGGTTAGTGAGGAAGGCGGAGCATTTCTTACTCCCTATTTCCTTCGGGGTTTGGTTATATATTTAGCCAATTTTTCACTCGACCATACCTTTGGGTGTATTGCGAAGCATCTGGAGGCTCCAAGTATAGGTTTTTCTGTTTCTGGTTGAAGATCTTGTTGAGTTTTGGGGGAGATTTATCGGAATCGCTTCCTACCCCGCCATTACTCTGACGTCATCCGTGACTTCTTTATCTCAATCACCCAAACACGGAGCCAGAGACAGCAGTCAGCAAGTTTGGTCTTGGCAGTCTCCTAGAACATCCCAAATACACAGTCTCAGAAGTTGGCACGTGTCCTTGACATGGGCCTTGTTAGGTCATCAAAGGTCCCTCTACTTCTCTCTAAGGGTTAAGCCAGATCCCAGCTCTTATATTCCTTTGAGAGCCAGAATCGAGCCTTGACTCACTGAATGATCTAGCATCATCACTGTTCAGAGCAAAATGTGCCACACTGCTGACTCCTGATTTCTGTGAGCACACAGATTCTGCTACTTTTCTTTTATCTCAAAGTCTTCAGGTTCCCACAGAATCACAAGTTTCCTGTTTCCTCAAGATGTCTCATATTTGCTTCACAAAAAAGGCAAGAGGTTATTCTGTTCCTTTATATAGTTTAAAAGTTCTAGATTGCTCAAATTCATAAATGCCCATTCTGTTGTTTCTCAATCCCTGATTTTCTTCTTACTTCATTTTTTAAAAATTATTTGGTTCTGGAGGCCAAATTTCTATAAGCTAGAGGAATACAATATATGGTTCACTTAGGGAGGAAGGAAATTAATTTCTTGAAATGTATGGACATTTTTTTATATTTACTACTTGTGTCTGTGCTGATTTTGTAAGATTGTTCTGGTTTCATTATACATTTTCTATACAAAGATTGTGCATCTATTTATCTCTGAGTTTATCTTGAACCGTAAGATCTCTACTGTGAAATTGAACGCAATAGATTTTGGTGATGGATTTAAATCAGATGGAAGAGTCCTCAGATTCTTGTTCTGCCAATTACCAGCTTTACATTCAGGGGGAAAACAGTGTATACAAATACCAACTCATGAATTGTGTCTCACATATGCTGTGTGTCTCACATATGCTGTGTGATTATACCTTCCAAATATTTCTTTATTTTTCAACTACCTTCTTATATATACTGCTCACAAAGATTAGGGGATATTTCAAAGTGAATATGAAGGAATAAAATATCCCCTAATTTTGTGAGCAGTATATTATATCCACCCATGAGTTCATCCAGAAGCGTTTTATTTCTCTGTTTCGACTTCTTTTACTAGGCCGACCAGTCTACTGGCAGATACCTTCATGGGGAGAGCACCATTCTTTATTTTCAATGGATAACAACCATGGATCCACTTGTCCTATGGATCTAGTTGTGCTACCACACATCACATGGGAGAAATGTTTGCCTGATGATAAATGGGAATGGTGTTTTAGATGTGCAGCAAAGATACCACCAGAGAGGTGACAATCTGTGGATTGATATATTGTCCTCTGAATGTGGTGTACATTTTGAGCCAATGACCATTATTGGCTTGACATATACATATTACTATATATCCATAAATGTTTGTTTACATGGGTTCAGAAGCGATGGGTGGAATTAAGGTGACCCTCTCACTATAACCCCCTGCAACATACTCAGGAATCTGGCTTCCTATCCCGTCATGCATTTAGGCTCTTCTGGGTTGGTAGTTTTACTCCTATGAAAGGCACATTTTTGTCAAGGAACATAATCTAATTTTACAGCCACTATCTGGTCAGTTTGGACTCCTCATATCAGTAGAGAAGCAGGCAGAGAAAGCAGCTACTATTTAGTGAGTAATAATCATCATGAAGAGGTGGAGAACAAGGAAAAGCACATCTGGAATGTGGGAATTTACTGGGGTGTCCATGGTGTGCTCATGCCCGGGGCAGTGACAGCACTTAACTGAGCAGTGACAGCACTGCAGCCTGATGAGGGTACAGTGACCCAAGGCTCGACCGCTACATCTTTGACATGTAAATGTAAGTGACATTGAGCAGGAATTGAAGACCAAGTCCTGGATCTGAGTATGTTCTTTATTAGCTTGTGACATTACACAATGATTTCTTTTTCTGAAATTAGATATAATAATTGTGGGGCCTGTTATAATATGCAGAATGAACAATGCATATAGTATGCAATATGTATTTAAATCCCTACATTGGAATGCTGTATAATAAATCAAACACAATATGGATGAATTATGGTATAGACTTTATTAAGAAAGACATAGAGAAGAGTCTGACATCTAATAAGACAATTCAAAGTGATTCTGAAAGAAGAAAGCCTTATACAAGTGTCATGAGTACGTTGTAAGGAAATAGCATTATGAAGATTATTATTCAGTTACAGCAACTATTAATAAGTTATAAAGATTTGTCTGACAAAGTTAATTAGAAAGAGCCATTGATCCTGACCTCCGAGTCAAGGCCAAGACCATAACTGCACATCGAGGATGCACAAAGCTGAAACAAGACCCACGTGCACGGGAGGATGAGAATCCAGGGTAGTTGTCTGCACTCCATCAACCTCATTCTTTAAACAAGCTGATGAGTCACAGAAATTATGGATCCCCATGCTGGTTGTCAACAAGGTCTAGAAGGTTAATTTGTTTCCATAATGGCAAGTCAGTTAGCAGAAGTAGTGTGTGCAGACAGACGGTGGTTCTGGGCCAGGTGATCAGCAGCAGCAGGACTGGCCACAGCCACATCCGCAGCCATAGGCTATGCACCCAGGCACGCAGCAGCAGGTGGGGTAGTAGCAGGTTCTGCAGACGTGCACAGGAGTACAGCACACTGGCTGGCAGCAGGGAGTTCCACAGCAACAGGGGCGGCAGCAAGGCTGGCAGCAGGGAGTGCTACAGCAGCAAGGCTGGCAGCAGCAGGACCCACAGCAGGGGCGGCAGCAAGGCTGGCAGCAGCAGGACCCACAGCAGGGATGGCAGCAAGGCTGGCAGCAGCAGGACCCACAGCAGGGGCGGCAGCAAGGCTGGCAGCAGCAGGACCCACAGCAGGTGGGCTGGCAGCAGGTGGTTCTGCAGCAGATGGTTCTGCAGCAGGTTGGCTGGCAGCAGGGAGAGCAGCACATGGTGTCAGGTATGGAGGGTGGACTCCTGTTCAGAGGTGAGTTTCTCAGATTCTATTGATTCCTTATGTCCTGAGGCTTTTATACTCTGGACCCCCAGTGTTGGGACCAATAAGCAGGACTTTCCTTGTTGTTGCTTTTGTAATTACTGTCAGATTGTCAAGAAGGAAGTTGTTCCCTGAGTGTTTTGAGGTTTATGTAAATTATGCTTTATCTTTTCCTTAATTGGAAGGTGACCAACTTTTGTACAATGAAAAGGAGGGCAAAAATAAATTGAAGAGAACTATATCGTAAATAAAAGAAACATTTTATTCATTGCAACAATAATACGCTGATAAATGCATAATAAAAACATTTGTAATATTTTATCCTGTAATTATGCTTACATGCCTATTAATTTTTAATAATAATTGTAAAAAAAGTACTCATTTAGATATAAGTACGTCACATCACACACAATGGATCGACTCTGCATCGATCAAATACGGACATTTACAGATTAGTCTTGCAATATCAAAAAGGAGGACATGTAGGAGGACACTTTTAGAGGGAGGACAGAACTTACAAGAGGACTGTCTTCCCTAAAGGAGGACAATTGGTCACCTTATTAATTGGGAATCCTACATAAGAACCTTTCCCAGAAATGAGACAGTCAGGAATCACCCCAGACACAGTCTGGTCATGTGACATCATGTCGTGATATTTCCTGCTGGCTTGGGGAGGTCAGGACATTTGTCTCTTTGGCTGTGTTTGAACTGGGAAGTGCTCTGAGAAGACAGGAGCCGATGAGTTCTGCTTGTGTCTAATTCTGATCTCCTAGAATTCCAGTTCACGGCTCTAGTATGTGTCTGCCTGTAGCCACCTGCTAGAAACTGTTTTCCAGTTTTATCAGACACACTTGGGTAGAGGACATATCACTTATTGTTTTTCTAATGCAAATCAGCATCAAAACCAGAATGTAGAGGCGGAAGCTGTCCACTTGGTTTCAGCACATCAATCCTTTCATGCTCCGTCTCTATTTTCTTGCTGAGTCAGAATCTCAGGTGTGATATTCTAACTTGCTCATACTCTTTTCTATAAACTGAGGCAAACAGGTGAGATAAATGATGGTTAATTTTATTTGTCATGTAAATTGTAGACTTTTTTTTTCTTTTTTTTTTTAAGTGAGAGGAGGGTAGATAGTAAGACAGAGTCCCACATGTGCCCTGATTGGGACCCGCCCAATGCCCAAATCAACTAAGCTATTTTAATGCCTGAGTCTGTTGCACCTGGACCCTTGAGCTATCCTTAGTACCCAGGGCCAATGCTTGAACCAATCGAGCCACTGGCTACAGGAGGGAAACAGGGAGGGTAGGGGGAGAGGGAGGCAGAGAGAAGCATATGGTCGCTTCTCTTGTGTGCCCTGAGTGGGAATCAAATCTGGGACATCCACACATCTGGCCAAGAACCCTATTCACAGAACCAAACTGCCAGGGCCAGTAGATTTCAAAAACTATAGGAAATTGTAAACTATAAATTTTAAAATATTTAGGCCCTGGCCGGTTGGCTCAGTGGTAGAGCGTTGGCCTGGCTGGCGTGCGGAGGTCCCGGTTTCGATTCCCGGCCAAGGCACACAGGAGAGGCGCCCATCTGCTTCTCCACCCCTCCCCCTCTCCTTCCTCTCTGTCTCTCTCTTCCCCTCCCGCAGCCAAGGCTCCATTGGAGCAAAAGATGGCCCGGGCGCTGGGGATGGCTCCTTGGCCTCTGCCCCAAGCGCTAGAGTGGCTCTGGTTGCGATGGAGCGATGCTCCGGATGGGCACAGCGTCGCCCCCTGGTGGGCGTGCCAGGTGGATCCCGGTCGGGTGCATGCGGGAGTCTGTCTGGCTGCCTCCCCGTTTCCGGCTTCAGGGAAATACAAAAAAAAAAATTTTTTTTTGTGCCCCATTTTTTCTTTCTGGGTAAATTCATAGGAGTGAAATTGCCATGTCATCGGGAACACATATAGTCAACAGTGTAGAAAGAATAGAGCAGAGAGTCTCAACATTTCACCACCAGCAGGGTCACCTGCTTTATCTGATATTGGGAACTTTGTGAATTCTAGTGCTGTATATCTATGTTTGTCTTTTTATTGAGGTATCTGACATATAACATTATATTAATTTCAGGTGTAAGACATGATGTCTCTTTTGCAAATGATCACACAGTAAGTCTAAGTAATATCTGTCGATGTCCATATTTACATGGGTTTTTTTGTGATAAGAGCTTTTAAGACCTACCCTCTTAACTTTGAAGTGTGATAATAGTAATACTGTATTAGCTATCATTGCCATGCTATACATGACATTTGTATGACTATTATTTTCATAACTGGAGATTTATATCTTTTGACCCCCTACACCATTTTGCTCACCCCCCACTGTTACCATAACAGTCAGGGAGCACCAGGGAGTCTCCCCCGTTGGCCAAGATGGCACAGGGGGACTTTCTTACACAGAGCCGCCAAAAGTTAGAAAGATGACTGGACAGGGCCCAAGTGCACCACAAGCTAGCAAGATAATTGGATAGAAAAAAAGTGCCCTCCCCTTCCTATCACTATTAGAACTGCAGGCTTGAGCAGGAAGGGAAGATGGTCTTTGAGACGGGAGTCCACCATTCTGTCAGGTTTCGGCTCTGGAATAAACCTCTTTCCTTTTTCACCAGCACTTGTCTCATGAGTTTGGCTTTGCTTGCGGCAGACAGCTGAACCTGTCTTCCAGTTACACCACCCGACTCCTGGCCAGCACCAGCATGTTCTCTGCATCTAAATGCTCAGTTCTGTTCTGTTTTTTACATTCCACATATAAGTCAGATCATGTGCTATTTGTCTTCTTCTGTCTATCCTGTGTCACTTAGCTTAATGTCCTTAAGATCCATGTTGTTGGAGGTAAAAGCTTTTCTTATTTATTTATGGCTTCAGAATGTGTGTGTGTGTGTGTGTGTGTGTGTGTGTGTGTGTGTGTACACACAGCACTGGAAAAAGTGGTTTTACAGTTAGTTGCTCATGTGGAAAATAATACAATAATCAATAATAATACAAAAATCAGCCCTGTGTTTCGCATACTCACAACTGTAAACCAACTTTTTCTCACCCCACTATATACGCATGCCATGATTTCTTCATCCATTGATCTATAAGTGGGCACAATAGTTTTTATATTTGAGCTATTGTAATACTGCAATGAACATGTGGGGACAAACATCTTTTCGAGTTAAGTGTTTTTATTTCCTTCGGATAAGTACCCAGAAGTAGAATTGATAGGTCATAAGGTAGTTCTATTTTAATCTTTGTGGAACTCTATTGTGTTCCGTAGCAGCTGTTCCAACTTCTACTCCCACCAAGAGTGCACAAGAGGTTCCTTTTCTCCACATTCTCACCAACACCTAGTAAGTCTTGTCATTTTGATTATTTGTAATATAGTTTGAAATCAGGAAGATGATGCCTCTAGTTTTGTTCTTCTTTTTCAAGATTGCTTTAGCTTTTCAGAGATTTTGTAGGTCCATATGAATTTTAGGTTTTTTTTTTTCCTATTTCTGTTAAAAATGCCTTTAAGATTTTTTTTAAAATAATTTTATTTTTTTAATGGGGCAACATCAATAAATCAGGATACATATATTCAAAGATAACAAGTCCAGGTTATCTTGTTGTTCAATTATGTTGCATACCCATCACCCAAAGTCAGATTGTCCTCTGTCACCTTCTATCTAGTTTTCTTTGTGCCCCTCCCCCTCCCCCTTTCCCTCTCCCTTTCCCCCTCCCCCCCGTAACCACCACACTCTTATCAATGTCTCTTAGTTTCACTTTTATGTCCCACCTACGTATGGAATAATGCAGTTCCTGGTTTTTTCTGATTTACTTATTTTGTTTCGTATCATATTATCAAGATCCCACCATTTTGCTGTAAATGATCTGATGTCATCATTTCTTATGGCTGAGTAGTATTCCATAGTGTATATGTGCCACATCTTCTTTATCCAGTCATCTATTGACGGGCTTTTTGGTTGTTTCCATGTCCTGGCCACTGTGAACAATGCTGCAATGAACATGGGGGTGCATGTGTCTTTACGTATCAATGTTTCTGAGTTTTGGGGGTATATACCCAGTAGAGGGATTGCTGGGTCATAAGGTAGTTCTATTTTCAGTTTTTTGAGGAACCACCATACTTTCTTCCATAATGGTTGTACTACTTTACATTCCCACCAACAGTGTATGAGGGTTCCTTTTTCTCCACAGCCTCTCCAACATTTGCTAGTACCTGTCTTGCTAATAGCTAAACAAACAGGTGTGAGGTGGTATCTCATTGCAGTTTTGATTTGCATTTCTCTAATAGTTAAAGAAGATGAGCATCTTTTCATATATCTGTTGGCCATTTGTATTTCTTCCTGGGAGAAGTGTCTGTTCATGTCCTCTTCCCATTTTTTTATTGGATTGTTTGTTTGTTGTTGAGTTTTATGAGTTCTTTGTATATTTTGGATATTAGGCCCTTATCTGAGCTGTTGTATGAAAATATCATTTCCCATTTAGTTGGCTTTCTGTTTATTTTGTTATCAGTTTCTCTTGCTGAGCAAAAACTTCTTAGTCTGATGTAGTCCCATTCATTAATTTTTGCCTTCACTTCTCTTGCCTTTAAGTAATGAAAAGGGTTCCTACCCTGTTCATTGTAGCGAACTATTTTGTGAGTACTTTTGCACTCCATCGTCCTTTGCTACTGTTAATCTCCATCTTCTCCCCCCCCCCTTTCTTTTTGTTGTTGTCACAGTTTAAATTTGGTTTTATTGTATTCTTCTTGGAGCTTTTACTTGTGGCTCTGTTTTTTTTTTGTTCTTTGTATCTGATTGGAGAACCCCCTTTAGTAATTCCTGGAGTGGGGGTTTTCTGATGATAAATTCCCTCATCTTTTCTGTATCTGTGAATGTTTTTATTTCTCCTTCATATTTGAAGGATAGCTTTGATGGGTATAGTATTCGTGGCTGAAAGTTCCTCTCTTTCAGGACTTTAAATATTGGGGTCTACTCTCTTCTAGCTTGTAGAGTTTCTGCTGAGAAATCTGATGATAATCTAATGGGCCTTCCTTTATATGTTGTATTCTTCTTTTCCCTGGCTGCCTTGAGAATTTTTTCTTTGCTGTTGGTTTGTGCCAATTTCATTATGATATGCCTTGGTGTAGGTTTGTTGGGGTTCAGAAAACTCGGAGTTCTGTTTGCTTCTTGAACTTGAGGCTTTAGTTCTTTCCACAGGCTTGGGAAGTTCTCATCTATTATTTGTTTGAGTATGTTCTCCATTCCATTTTCTCTCTCTTCTCCCTCTGATATACCTATTATTCTTATGTTATTCTTTCTGATGGAGTCAGATAATTCTTGTAGGGCTATCTCATTTTTTTTAATTTTTGAGTCTCTTTCTTCTTCTCTCTGTTGTGCCTCAAGTTGCTTGTCTTCTATTTCACTAATCCTCTCTTCTATCTGACCTGTTCTATTAGCTAAGCTTGTTACTTCGTTTTTCAGCTCGTGAATTGAGTTTTTCATCTCTGTTTGATTTGTTTTTATAGTTTCAATTTCCTTGGACATATATTCTTTGTGTTCATTGAGTTGTTTTCTGAGCTCCCTAAATTGTCTTTCTGTGTTTTCTTGTATATCTCGGAGGATTTTTAGGATTTCTATCTTGAATTCTCTGTCATTTAGCTCCAAGGTTTCCAATATATTAAATTTTTTCTCCATAGATTTTTCCTCATCTAGCTGTGTTACCTCTCTTTCTTTTGTATCCATGATACTTGATTTTCTCTTCCTTAATGGCATCTGAGGGTGGTTTTGTTGATAGTATTAATGAGATTTAATAAAGAATAAAAAGTTAAAATAAAAAATCTAAAAGAGTTGGTTTTTTTTAAAAAAATTAATAATGAAATAAAGAAAAATAAAATAAAATAAAAATTTTTAAAAAAGGAAATTATTCCCCCCCTTCTTTTTTCCTCTCCTCTCCTCTCCCCTCTTTCTTGAGAAAATCTTGTGGTGAACTGTGAATTATAACAAACAATGCCTGTAATGGAGGGCCTGAATTGGGGAAAAGTAATAAAGGGGCAAAAAAAAAAAAAAAAAGAAAGAAAGAAAGAAAAAAAAAAGAAGGGGGGGTATGGACCCACAAAAAGCAAATAAGAAAAAAATTTGGGTCAAGAATAAAATGATTTGCTTTTAGGTGTTTGTTGACTAAGAGTTATGATGAGAGGAATAAGAGGCAAACAGAAAAATGGGGGGACAAATTAAAAAATTACTATTGTATTTAGTGGAACAAGAACTAGATAAAATGGAGAGCCAGGGATGGGAGCACTGCTAGTGAGTTAAAAAGGTGAAGTAAAAACCCCCCAAAATGCCACAAACATAAGTTTGAGTCCCAGATAAGATAATTTGTTTGTTATTGAGGTTTGAATGAGAGGAGATGTAAAGGAGAAAGGAAGAAAATAATATAGAGGGAGAAAAGAAAGAGAGAGAGAGAAAAAAGAGGGGACCACTAAAAGAAGAAAAAAGAAAAAAGAGGAGAGAGAGAGAGTTAAGGGTTTTGGAGTGCAACCCTCATAGAGAGAAAGGAAGAGAAGAGAAAAGATAATGGGAGATGTAACACTTATGGGTAGTGTAATTCAAGGAGAGGAGAGAGTAAGACCGGCAGAAAGTTAATCGGCCAAATTAGAGGAGGAAAAAAAATATCAAGAATGAAGATAGGAGAAACAAACGAACAAATATAATAAAATGGGATAGGTTATAAAGTCTGCAGATTATTCTTGATTTTAAGAGGTTATCTTCTTACTTTTTCTTTTCTCTCCCTCTTCCTGGTCGGTGACTCTGTACCCCGGGTTCTGCCCCTTTGGCACGCTCAGGTAGAGGTTTGCAGTTGATAAGTCTGTATGGCGATGTCATGTATTGTGCTTTAGTCTCATTGGCAGTCGAGGCTCATTAGCATTTATAGGCTCCGACAGTGAGAGAGTCCGTGTTCCTGGAGCCTTTCTCCTAGTCTTTCCTTCCTCAATTAGTAGCCTGATAATCCAGCTATGGGGTTGCTGCTGCCTCTGCCTGGATAATAAGAGGCTCAAAGAGCTGGCAACTCCCCACTCTATTTCCACTCAGCACAGGGCTCTGGGTAAGGCTCAGTCAGTCAGAGCTGCTAGCATAATCAGGCGGGCTTTCCGCCCACTCAAAGACCTCTGGCTCTGCCACTCTGTCTGGTAACACAGGCGGGTGCCCACCCCCGGGGCCCTTGGAGGAAACTCACTCACTATCTGCACGTGCAGACCAGGATATCCGGCCGGCAGTCTCACGCTCTGAGTGAAACCCCCAACCGCATGGAAAAGTTGCAGCGTTGGAATTGGCTCTCGCTCCGTCCCCGTGCGCGGCTTTTGCAAGGTGCTGGGGTGGCCCGAGATTCCACTTTGGCCCACACAAAGGCCCCTAACTCTGCCCCTCTGTGTGATAACACGGGCGCGCACTGCCGAGGCACTCGGAGGAATCTCTCGCTATCTGCGCGCGCAGACCAGGATGTCAGGCCGGCCGCGTTTCCCTCTGAGTGAAACCGCCACCAGCACGGAAAAGTTCCACCTTTGGAATTAGTTCTCGCTCCCTCCCGTGCGCGGCTTTCCCAGGGTGCTGGGGCTGCCCAGAGATTCTGCTTTCGGCCCACAGAAAGGCCTCTGACTCTGCCTCTCTGTGGGGTAACATGGGCACCCACTCCCGGGGCTTTGGAAGAAATCTCTCGCCCACTATCTGCGCGCGTTGACCAGGAGATCGGGTAAAATGGCTGCCCCGCTTGTCTTTCTCTGTCTGGGTTTGGCGCGAGTGTTAGCTTGTATTGCCCGGGTTGCCACAGGAACAGTTTTTCCTCGGCTTGGATGTCCGTGCCACAGCCTGGTTTGGCCGTTTGTGCCACGGCCTGGATCTGTTCACCCCCTTTGCCCGCCTCAGTTTCTATATTCACAGTTCTCAGAGAAAGCCACCCTGTTTAGGTTAGTGAGGAAGGCGGAGCATTTCTTACTCCCTATTTCCTTTGGGGTTTGGTTATATATTTAGCCAATTTTTCACTCGACCATACCTTCGGGTGTATTGCGAAACATCTGAAGGCTCCAAGGATAGGTTTTTCTGTTTCTGGTTGAAGATCTTGTTGAGTTTTGGGGGAGATTTATCGGTATCACTTCCTACCCTGCCATTATTCTGACGTCATCTCCTCCGCCTTTAAGATTTTTAAAAGAAGATTGCAGTGAATTTTAGGCTGCTTTGAGTACTGGACACATTAATATTAATTTTTCCATACTATGAGCACAGATATCTTACCATCATTTGTGTCTTTTTCAATTTATTTCATGTATGTCTTTTATTGTCAGTACACAGGGCTTTCACCATTTTGATTAAATTTATTCCTAGAAATTTTCTTTTGATGCAATTGTAAATGGAATTATTATCTGAATTGCTTTCTGAAATTCAACATTTTATATATTGCTTTTATTGTTTGTTTGTTTTTTTTGTATTTTTCTGAGCTGGAAATGGGGAGAGACAGTCAGACAGACTCTCGCATGCACCCGACCGGGATCCACTTGGCATGCCCACCAGGGGGGCGATGCTCTGCCCACCAGGGGGTGATGCTCTGCCCCTCCGGGGCATCGCTCTGTCGAGACCAGAGCCACTCTAGCGCCTGGGGCAGAGGCCAAGGAGCCATCCCCAGCGCCCGGGGCCATCTTTGCTCCAATGGAGCCTCGGCTGCGGGAGGGGAAGAGAGAGACAGAGAGGAAGGAGAGGGGGAGGGGTGGAGAAGCAGATGGGCGCTTCTCCTGTGTGCCCTGGCCGGGAATCGAACCCGGGACTTCCGCACACCAGGCTGACGCTCTACCACTGAGCCAACCAGCCAGGGCTATATATTGGTTTTATATATGGCAACTTAATTTTTTTTTTGCTTTTTTATTTTAGAAAGAGAGGAAGGAAGAGAGAGAGAGCAATTTGATGTTCCACTTATTTATACATTCATTGATTTATTCTTTTACATGGCCTGTACAGCAGTGGTCCCCAACCTTTTTTGGGCCATGGACCGGTTTAATGTCAGAAAATATTTTCACGGACTGGCCTTTAAGGTGGGATGGATAAATATATCACGTGACCAAGACAAGCGTCAAGAGTGAGTCTTAGACGGATGTAACAGAAGGAATCTGGTCATTTTTAAAAAATAAAACATCGTTCAGACTTAAATATAAATAAAACGGAAATAATGTAAGTTATTTATTCTTTCTCTGTGGACCGGTACCAAATGGCCCATGGACCGGTACCGGTCTGCGGCCTGGGAGTTGGGGACCACTGCTGTACAGGATTGAACCCGCAACTTTGGTGTATGAGGACAACACTCTAACCAACTGAGCTATCTGGCCAGGACAAGCAACTTTCTTGTATTTGTTATTTATTTCTACCAATGTTTTGGTGGAGTCTTTATGTTTTTCTATACATATTATGTGATCTATCTGCAAATAAAGTCAATTTTACTTTTTTTCTGATTTGGATGACCTTATATCTTTTTCTTGGCTAATTGCTTTGGCTAGGATTTGCAATACTGTGTAGAATAAAATACTATGTTAAATAAGAGTAGGTATTCTTGACTTGTTCCTAATCATAGAGAAAAAGTTTTCGGCTTTTTTTTTTTTTTTTTTTTTTTGCTTTCTTTCTGAAGCTGGAAACGGGGAGAGACAGTCAGACAGACTCCCGCATGCGCCCAACCGGGATCCACCCGGCACGCCCACCAGGGGCAACGCTCTGCCCACCAGGGGGCGATGCTCTGCCCCTCCGGGGCGTCGCTCTGCAGCAACCAGAGCCACTCTAGCGCCTGGGGCAGAGGCCAAAGAGCCATCCCCAGCGCCTGGGCCATCTTTGCTCCAATGGAGCCTTGGCTGCAGGAGAGGAAGAGAGAGACAGAGAGGAAGGAGGGGGGGCAGGGGTGGAGAAGCAAATGGGCGCTTCTCCTGTGTGCCCTGGCCGGGAATCGAACCCGGGTCCCCCGCACGCCAGGCCGACACTCTACCGCTGAGCCAACTGGCCAGGGCAGTTTTCGGCTTTTGACAATTGAGTTTGAAGTTAGCTGTGCACTTGTCATATGTGGCCTTATTGAGGTATGTTTCCTGTATATCTGCTTTGTTGAGATGGTTATTGAATTTTATCAAATGCTTTTTCTGCCTCTATTGAGATGATCATATCATTATATACTTCATTTTGTTAATGTGGTGTATCACATTGACATGCGGATATTGTACCATCCTTGCATACTTGAAAACAATCTTACTTGATGATGTTTGATTCTTTTAATCTTTTGTTGAATTCTCTTTGCTAATGTTTTGTTGAGGACTTTTTCATCCATGTTCATCAGGGATATTGACATGTAATGGTCTTTCTTTAGTGTCCTTGTCTAGTTTTGGTATCAGGGTAATGCTGGCCTTATAAATGGGATTAGAAGTGTTCCCATATTCTCTATTATTTGGAAGAGTTTGATAAACCTTTGTATTAATTCTTTTTTAAATGATTGGTGGATTTCACTAGTGAAGCCATCTGCTCCTAGACTTACATTTGTGGGAGGTGTTTTATTACAGTGTCAATTTATTACTAGTATGACTCTGTTAATATTATCTGGGTTTTTTATGAATTATTCTTCTTTAATTTTATTTATTCTTTTTTTTTTTTTTCATTTTTCTGAAGCTGGAAACAGGGAGAGACAGTCAGACAGACTCCTGCATGCGCCCGACCGGGATCCACCCAGCACACCCACCATGGGGCGACGCTCTGCCCACCAGGGGGCGATGCTCTGCCCATCCTGGGCGTCGCCATATTGCGACCAGAGCCACTCTAGCACCTGAGGCAGAGGCCACAGAGCCATCCCCAGCGCCCGGGCCATCTTTGCTCCAATGGAGCCTTGGCTGTGGGAGGGGAAGAGAGAGACAGAGAGGAAAGCGTGGCAGAGGGGTGGAGAAGCAAATGAGTGCTTCTCCTATGTGCCCTGGCCGGGAATCGAACCCGGGTCCTCCGCTCGCTAGGCCGACGCTCTACCGCTGAGCCAACCGGCCAGGGCTAATTTTATTTAGAAAATTAAATTTAACAGGGTGACATTGATCAATAATAGTATATAGATTTCAGGTAAACATTTCTATAGCATTTGAACTGTTGATTATGTTATATACCCATCACACGAAGTCAATCATTGTCTGTCACCTTATATTTGTTCCTCTTTACACCCTCCCCTCCTCCACAGCCCCCTACCCCTGGTAACCACTTTACCTTTTTCTTTTTTTGTATTTTTCCGAAGTTAGAAGCCAGGAGGCAGTCAGACTCCCGCATGCGCCCGACCAGGATCCACCCGACATGCCCACCAGGGGGCGATGATTTGCCCATCTGGGGCATTGCTCCATTGTGGCTGGAGCCATTCTAGCACCTGAGATGGAGGCTATGGAGCAATCCTCAGTGCCCGAGCCAACTTTGCTCCAATGGAACCTTGGCTGCAGGAGAGGAAGAGAGAGAGATAGAGAAGGACAGGAGAAAAGGTGAAGAAGCAGATGGGCACTTCTCCTGTGTGCCCTGACCAGGAATCAAACCCGGGATTTCCACACGTGGAGCCAATGTTCTACCACTAAGCCAACTGGCCAGGGCTACCACTTCACTTTTATCTATGTCCATGAGTGTCAGTTTTATATCCCACCTATGTGTGAAATCATATAGTTCTTAGCATTTTTTTATTTATTTATTTCACTCAGTATGTTTTCAAGGTTCATTCATGTTGTCCTAAAATGGCACTATATCATCATTTCTTATGGCTAAGTAGTATTCCATTGTATATATGTATCACATCTTCTTTATCCAGTCCTCTATTGAGGGACACTTTGGTTGTTTCCATGTCTTCGCCACTGTAAATAATGCTGTGATGAACATGGGGGTGCATGTGTCTTTACGTATGAATGTTTTTGAGTTTTGGGGGTAGATACCCAGTAGAGGGATTGCTGGATCATATGGTAGTTCTATTCTTAATTTTTTGAGGAACCACCATACTTTCCTCCATAATGATTGTACTAATTTACATTCCCACCAACAGTGGATGAGGGTTCCTTTTTCTCCATAGCCTCTCCCACACTTATTATCGGTCTTATTGATAATAGCTAATCTAACAGGTGTGAGGTGGTATTTCATTGTAGAAATGATTTGCATTTCTCAAATAGCTACTGAAGATGAGCATCTTTTCATACATCTGTTGGCCATTTGTATGTTCTCTTGGGAGAAGTATCTGTCCAGGTCCTCTCTCCATTTTTTAATTGGATTGTTTGCTTGGTAGGTTTTTGTTTCTAGGAAATTAACCATTTCTTTTAGACTACCCACTTTGTTGTCATATAATTGTTTATACTAGTCTTTTATAACCTTTTGTATTTTGGAAATATCAGTTGTAATTGTTTCTTTTGCTTATCTCTGTAGCCCTGACTTAACACAAACTGACCTCAACTTTACAAATTATAACCATTCCAAAAGAGAAATTAAAGGCAGGTCTTAGCACATCTAGGGAGAAGAGCACAGTTTAGTGATAGTCTTAATGGTTAATGAACACAAGCATGATAATTCTTAGCATGTTTCCATTTTATTCCTGAAAAAATAAATTATTATAATAAATGGACATGGAATACCTTAAAATTCATCAATCAATAAACTCCATAGCAGATTTTAAGCCAGGTGGATAGGTTTTATGACAACAGATCAATAACCTCTGGTACAAAGACTGTAGACAGAGGAAGTATTTCCAATTCAAAAACTCTGAGTAGTACATTGAGTATTATTTATATATGTATGCATATTTTGGAGAAGAATGGCCTGAGAAAATTATGCTAATTGGCTGTTTGCAAGTGGGAAAGTCTTGACTAACTGGCTTGAGCCCTGGAAGGAGCAAAGTTGGAATATAGACATTTGGAGAAGAATCATGTTGGTAGAGCTGGTCTGTGGGCAGAAAGTGTTTCCACTTTGTGGCCCATTTCAATGGCCCCCAGAGAGTCTCCACCACTTAGTAGACACTGGACAACTATGAGCTTGATGTATTTCATCCTGTGCCCCTTCTCGGGTGCACCAATACTTGCACAAGGGAGCATAAATAAGTAGTCATGGTGACAGGGACACAGGCTTTGTGTAAACCAATAGCACGGGCTTCCTCTCTGCACAGCTACTGCTGTTGTATGTGCTGTTGTCATACACAGAGAGTGGTGTTGAATCCTTATCTGTAATATTAATTGTGAAAACAAACACCCACACAGAGCCAATGTTCTACGTTGTACCACTTAAACATTGCAAAGACAGCATTTCCTCCATACTATGATTGCATGTTTGGTCTTCCCAGTCTGCAGTACTGTCCACCAGCTTACAGTATTATTGCCCTAGCATCCTGGATTATACCATGTTGGACCGAGGAACCCACTTCATGATGAACAAGGTCAACAAGAGGCACATAACCATGGATCTACTTGTCCTACCACACATCACAGGACAGAGAAACGCTTGCCTGATGATTAATGGGAATGGTGTTTTAGATGTGCAGCAAAGACACCAATATAAAAGTAACAATCTGTGGAATTGGTGTATTGTCTTCTGAATGTGGTGTACATTTTGATCCAATGGCCATTATTGGCTTGACATATACATATTACTATATATCCATAAATGTTTGTTTACATGGGTTCAGAAGCGATGGGTGAAAGTAAAGGTGACCCTCTCACTATAACCCCCTGCAACATACTCGGGAATCTGGCTTCCTATCCCGTCATGCCTTTAGGCTCTTCTGGATTGGTAGTTTTACTCCTATGAAAAACACTCTTTTGTCAAGGGACATAATCTAATTTTACAGCCACTGTCTGGTCAGTTTGAACTCCTCATATCAGTAGAGAAGCAGGCAGAGAAAGCAGTTACTATTTAGTGAGTAATAATCATCATGAAGAGGTGGAGAACAAGGAAAAGCACATCTGGAATGTGGGAATTTACTGGAGTGTCCATGGTGTGTTCGTGCCTGGTGACAAGCTTAACTGAAAAATAACAGCACTGCTGTCTGACAAAGATATTTAAAGCAGGCTCAGACCTCTACATCTTTGACATGTAAATGTAGGTGACATGGAGCAGGAACAGAAGACCTTGTCTTGAATCTCAATCTGTTAATTATTAGCTTGTGACAATACATCATGATGTCTTTTGCTAAAACTGTAGATAATAATTGTGGGAGGCCGTTATGATGCTCAGAATGAATGACGCATATACTAAGCAATGTGTTTTTAAATTCCTATATCAGGAATGCTGTACAATAAATCAAACACAATATGGATGAATTATGGTATAGACTTTATTAAGAAGCACATAGAAAAGTTTCCTACATCTTGTAAGACAATTCAAAGTCATTCTGAAAGAAGAAAGCCTTATACAAGTGTCATGAGTACATTGTAAGGAAATAGCATTATGAAGATTATTATTCAGTTACAGCAATATTAATAAGTAATAAGATTTGTTTGATGAAGTTAATTAGAAGGAGGCATTGATCCTGACCTTCGAGTCAAGGCCAAGACCATAACTGCGTATCGAGGATGCACAAAGCTGAAACAAGACCCACGTGCACGGGAGGATGAGAATCCAGGGTAGTTGTCTGCACTCCATCAACCTCATTCTTTAAACAAGCTGATGAGTCACAGAAATTATGGATCCCCGTGCTGGTTGTCAACAAGGTCTAGAAGGTTAATTTGTTTCCATAATGGCAAGTCAGTTAGCAGAAGTAGTGTGTGCAGACAGACGGTGGTTCTGGGCCAGGTGATCAGCAGCAGCAGGACTGGCCACAGCCGCATCCGCAGCCATAGGCTATGCACCCAGGCACGCAGCAGCAGGTGGGGTAGTAGCAGGTTCTGCAGACGTGCACAGGAGTACAGCACACTGGCTGGCAGCAGGGAGTTCCACAGCAACAGGGGCGGCAGCAAGGCTGGCAGCAGGGAGTGCTACAGCAGCATGGCTGGCAGCAGCAGGACCCGCAGCAGGGGCCGCAGCAGGTGGTCCTGCAGCAGGTGATTTGACAGCAGGGGCGGCAGCAAGGCTGGCAGCAGCAGGACCCACAGCAGGGGCGGCAGCAGGGAGAGCAGCACATGGTGTCAGGTGTGGAGGGTGGACTCCTTTTCAGAGGTGAGTTTCTCGAATTCTGATGATTCCTTCTGTCCTTGGATTTTTATACCCGGGACCCCCAATGTTGGAACCAATAAGCAGGACTTTCCTTGTTGTTTTGGTTGTTTTTGTAATTACTGTGGAATTGTCAAGGAGGAAGTAGTTCCCTGAATTTTATGAGGCTTATGCAATTTACTGTTTGATCTTTTCCTTAATTGGGAATCCTTCTTAACAACCTTAGCCAGAAATGAGACAGTCAGGAATCATCCCTGGGAACATTTCTGGTCATGTGACATGTGGTCTTCTGATATTTCCTGCTGGATTGGGAAGGTCAGAACAGATGCGTCTTCACATGTTTATTCCTTTGGCTAGGAAGAATAGCGCGGAATCACCTGCTCTTCCTGATACTACGAGCCCTCTGAAGTCTAGTGGTGTGTATATGCTGATTTTCTTATTGAGGTATAACTGATATAACATGATATTAGTTTCAATTGTAGAACATGAATATTTGTGTTCATATCTATTGTAAAATGATTACAATGATAAGCCTAGTTAACATCAGCCAGCATCCTTAGTTACAAATTTGTTTTCTTGTGATGAGAACTTAAGATCTACTCTTTTATCTGAAATTTGCACAAAAGTACTATTAACTATCATCACATTAAGTTTACATGACTGTTTTTTTCATAACTGGGATTTTATATCTTTGACCCGTGTCATTTACCTCACTTACCCACCCACCCCTGGCCAGCACCAGTGTGTTCTCTTTTTCTTTAAGCTCAGCTTTATTTTGTTTTTGTTTTCTGTTTTTTTATATACTCCACATATAAGGCAGATCCTATGGTATTTGTCTCTCTGATGTGTCACTTACCATAGTGCCCTCAAGGTCCATGGTGTTACAGATGAATAACTTTTCTTTTTTATGATTGAATAATATTCCATGTGTATATTCATATATATTTCTTCACCCATTCATCCATCAATGGACACTTAGACTGTTTTTGTAAGTTAGCTATTGTAAATACGTGCAGTGAACATGTGGGTGCACATAGCTTATAAAGTTAGTGTTTTTGTTTTCTTCAGATAAATACCCAGGAGTGGAATTGCTGGATCATAGGTAGTTTGGTTTTTAATTTTTGGGGGAAGCCCCATTATGGCTGTTCCAGCTTACATTCCCACCAACAGAGCACAAGGGTTCCCTTTTCTCCACATCCTCACCCTCACTTGTTAGGTCTTGTCTTTTTGTCATCATTGTAACAGGTGCGGGGTGATATCTCATTTTGATTTTGATTTGCATATTTCTGATAATTAGTGTTTTTGAGCACTTTTTCCAGGTGCCTCATGGCCATCTGTATGTCTTTTTTAGCAAAATAGCTATTCAGATCCTCTGCCTATTTTTTAATTATATTGTCTAGGTTTGCTTGACTTTTTGTTTTTGTAATGAAGCTGTGTGAGTTTTTTAATGCATACAGAAACTAACCCCTTATCAGATATATGATTTGCAAATCTTCTCCCTCATTCAATAGTTTGCCTTTTCATTTTGTGATGCTTTTCTTTGCTGTGAAGAAGCTTTTTAGTTTGATGTAGTGCCATTTGTTTGTTTATTTATTATTTATTTTGTCATATCCAAAAAGACTCATGTCAAGGTTCATGTCAAGGAGCTTACTGCCTATATATTTGTCGAGGAGTTCTGTGGTTTTCATCTTATGATCAAGTCTTAATCCGTTTTGAGTTCATTTTTGTGTGTGGTGTAAGACAGTGGTTCAGCAGCACTCTTTTGCATGTGACTACCCAGTTTCCCAATACAATTTGTTGTTCTTTGTCCATTTTATGTTCTTGGCTCCTTAGTCATAAATGTGTTGGGCTCATTTCTAGGCTCTGTATACTGTTCTATTAATATATATATATATATATATATATATTATGGCAGTACCATACTGTTTTGATTACTAAGGCTTATAGTATAGTTTGAAATCAGGGAGCATCATGCCTTCAGTTTTGCCCTTTTTCTTAAGATTGCTTTGGCTATCCAGGGATTTTTGTAGTGCTGAATACATTTTAGGATTTTGTTTTCTATTTCTGCAGAAAAGGCCATTGGAATTTTTATTAGGAATTGCATTGAATTTTAGATTGCTTTCAGTATTTGGGACAGTTGAACAATAGTAATTCTTTCAATTCATGAGCACAAAATATCTTTCCATTATTTGTGTCTTCCTCGATTTCTTTGATGTATGTGTTTTAGTTGTCAGTATACAGGTCTTTCACCCACTTGATTAAATTCTTAGGTTGTATTCTTTTGATGTAACTGTAAATGGAATTGTTCACTGAATTTTTTTTTATAGTTTGTTACTAGTGTATGGAAATATAACAGATTTGATATGTTGATTTTATAGACTGCAACTTCCTTGAATTTGTTGATTATTGCTAACAGTGTTTTGTGGAGTCTTTGGGTTTTTTAATATATAATATTATGTCATCAGCAAATAAAGTCAGTTTTACTTCTTCCTTTGCAATTTGCATGCCTTTATTTCTTTTTCTTGCCTAATTGCTTTGGCTAGGACTTGTATTACTATGTTGAATGAAGTATCGAGTGGCATTCTTGTCTTGTTTTTGATCTTAGAGAAAAAAGCTTTCAAGTTTTTACCATTGAGTATGAAGTTAGCAATGGTCTTGTTATATATAGCCTTTATTATACTGAGGTATATTTCCTCTGTACCACATTGTTGCGTTTTTATCAAAGGAAGATACTGAATTTTGCTCAATGCTTATTCTACCTTCATTTGGATGATTATATGATTTTATCCTACATTTTGTTAATATAGTGTTATCATGTTGATATGAGGATGTTATACCATCTTTGCATCCCTGGAATCAATCCCACCTGATCATGATGTATGAGTCTTTTAATCTTTTGTTGAATATCTTTGCTAATATTTTGTTGAGGATTTTCTATCTATGTTCATCAGGAATATTGATATGTAACTTTCTTTCTTTGGTGTCTTTGTCTAGTTTAGGTATCAGGGTAATGCTGGCCTTACAAATAGGATTGAAGTGTCCTCTCCTCTTATTATCTGGAAGAGTCTAAGAAACACTGGTATTAATTCTTCTTTAAATGCTTGGTGGAATTCGCTAGTGAGGCCATTTGCTCCTAGACTTATGTCTGTGGGAGGTTTTATATTATGGAGTCAATTTATTACTAGTATGATTTTATTCAGATTTTCTATTTATATATGAATTATTTTTGTCAAGTTTTTTTCTATGAAATTATCCATTTCTTTTACATTGTCCTACTTGTTGCCATATAATTATTGCCAAATAATTGTTCTTAGTAGTCTCATGATTCTTTGCATCTTTCTGATATCAAGAGTGACATCTCTTCTTTCATTTCTGATTCTATTTATTTGAATCTTCTCTTTGGTTTGGTGTTTTTTGTTTGTTTTTTTTAAAATTTTGTTTTGATTTGGTTTGGTTTGAGGTTGTCTTTTGGTGAGTCTAGCTAAAGATTTTTCAATTTTGATTCTTTTTTGAAATACCAGCTCTAAGTTTTACTCATTTTTTCTATTGTCCTTTTAGTCTCTATTCTTTCTTATTTTTGCTACCTTCATCCTTCTACTGACTTTGGTCTTTCTTAATTCTTTTTTTTCTAATTGTTTGAGGTATAAAATTGCTTTCCTCTTTTTTTCTCTCCTGATCCTACTCTTTCTCCTCCTGTTCTTCTTCTCCTCATTTAGAAATGTAGCTGTCCACCACCTTAAAGAAGCAGAGATTGGTCTGGGAGGAGCAAAGGACAGATTGCAGATGATGTGTTTATTACCTCACTTCTATGAATTGAATGTTGTCTCTTCCCCAAATTCATATGTTGAAGCCCTAGTACTCAGTGTAATGCCTTTTGGAGTGGGGATCTTTGAAAGATAATTACATTAGCCTGAGAATATGTGAGCAAGTCCCTCAGTGATAGGATTAGTGCTCTGATAATAAGAAAAAGAGACTAGGGCTTCCTCACACTTTCTGTGTCATTGGGGGATACAGCAATTAAACAGCAATCTGCAAACCAGGAAGCAGGTTCAACCAGACACCTAGTCTGCGATCAACTTGATCTTGGACTTCCCAGCCTACAGAAATGTGAGAAATGAATGTCATTGTTTGAGCTAACTACTAATAAGTCATTTGTGGTAGCACCACAAATGGACTGAGACAACCACCCACATATCTTGGATCTTAGTGTGCTCAGATCTTTTTCCTCCTATCAGACATGCACTTTTATGTTTTAGGGCTCTCTTCATGAAACAATAGAAAGTTATGCTTCGTGTATGCCACATAAGAAAATCATTCAGCCAGTGATTCTTTTAATAAAGACTCCAGCTTCTTTATTCATCAGTAGGACAGTTCTAAAGTGTGTATTTTCCATTATTTCTGACAGTGTTCTCTCAGGTTTAAGCTTCAGTTCTAAACTTGATACTGGCTTTATATACACCTTTGCCTACATCATTTTCTCAGTTCTCTGCCAATGTGATCTGCACATCTTAAATAACTATGTTTCCTTGAATCTTTATCCTCAGAGAATGCAAACTATAGCTTTCATTTATTCTCACAGTTTTAATTTTCTTTTCCCTAAAATGGGAACATACTTATAAATCAACCCTGAACATTTACTCAAGAATTAAAAATATGTACACAAAGCATTTCATGAATATTTATCAAGTTGTAGGCAATCAAGAACATATATGTTCTACATATAATTTACCCAAAACACCCAACAAGAGATAGTAGTCAGCAAAGTTGGTCTTGGAGGTCTCTTCAAAGCAACGCAGATGCCTAGTCTCAGAAGTTGACAAACCTTGTTAGTTCATGATGCTCTCAAGGATATAACATAGATCTTTAACTCTTCTGTTCCTCTCAGAGCCAGAATCAAGCCTCAGCTCACTAAATGCTCTGGCAGCAACATTACTTAAGGACCAAAAGTGCTAGTCTTCTGTCTACCTCGATTGACTCCTAGGAGCACACAGGTTCTTCTCACATTCCTCAGATTCCTGTAGAATCACAAGTTCCCATGTCCCTCATTCCCTATTTACCTCAGGAAACACAAAAAATTATTTTGTTCCTTTAAATGGTTTAGAACAGGTGTCCCCAAACTATGGCCCACAGGGCACATGCTCCTGAGTTCTTTGTCTGTGGACTGTTGGAGTGTACCAAGTGAGCAAACTATAACCAGAGATGGGCTATGGTTCCACTCAGTAGCAGTGATGGCCTAGGCAGCAGGGCCTAGAACAAGTACCCTGGCAGGTGTAGGATTTAGGCCATTTATCCAGCCCCCATCACACTTCCGGAAGGGGCACTTCTTCATTGGTGGTCAGTGAGAGGAGCACTGTATTTGGCAGCCCTCCAATGGTCTGAGGGACAGTGAACTGGCCCCCTGTGTAAAAAGTTTGGGGACCCCTGGTTTAGAAGATATGAATTGCTGAAAGTCATAAATGCCCATTGCATTGTGTGTTTCATTCCCTAACTTTGCTCTTAATTAATTTTCTTAAAAACACCTTGATTGGAAAGACAAATTGCCCCAAAGTGGAGTAATACAATATAAGATTCATTTTTATGCAAGAAATTACTTAATTCCTTGCTCTTTTGATAGCTACTGAGGAGAAGATAGTAATTTAGAATTTGATTTGCATCAGCTAAGGAACAAGTACCTTTAAATGTGACTCTCATGAGAACTTAAGGATGCTAAACCCTGGAGACTGGAAAAGCTCCCGGCACACACGAGAGCTCCAAAATTCTGTCCCTACTGCCTTACCATGTAGCTTCAGGAACTGAGGTGTGAAACACAACTTGAGAGGAATGTATCTGTATTTGTGAGGGATTATTTCTGCGATCGTTAAAGTAGAAAATCAAATGCACATCTTACTAGACCTTAGTACTCGGTATGATTGCTCCTTGTGTGGACGTATAAATGTAGGTGACCTTGGGCAGGAACAGAAGACCCTGTCCTGGATCTGAGTCTATTTATAATTAGCTATGAGACATTACACAATGATTTTGTAATGTAGATAATAATTAGTGACAGGCTGTTTTGCAGATGTAGTTGGATACCGCAGATGGTATGCTATAGGTATATGAATTGTTATGTCAGGACTATTGTAAGGTAAAAGAAAGCACCACGTGGGAATCTTAAAATGTTATAGATTTTATTAAGCAGCATAAGTAAGATCCCTACATCTAGGGAGAAGTTACAAAGTGACCATGAAAAGAAGAAACAGGATAAAGAACTATGAGTATATTGAAAAGAAAATATGATTCTGAAGATACTGATCAATCACAGAGACCTATTGAAGTTATAAAGATAAATTTTTTAGAGGGAGGAGGAGATCCTGACTTCAGAGTTAAAGCCAATAACATGACTTCATATCAAGGATGCAGGAAGCTAGCACATGATTCACAACACGGGAGAAAGAAAATGGTGTGAAATTCTCTGCACTACATTGAGCTAATTCACCAGCTTCTGAACAAGTCAATAAATAACACAAGTTTTCTAATAGTTCACTGGTTGTCATCAAAGCCTAGGAAGTAAAATTTTTCACATGGCAAATCCGTTAACAGTGTTGCATCAAGGTGGTGGTTTTTTTGGAGAGACAATCAGCAGCAAGAAGGCTGGCAGCAGCTGGACACGCAGCAGGGGCGGCAGCAAGACTGGCAGCAGCTGGACACGCAGCAGGGGCGGCAGCATGGCTGGCAGCAGCTGGACACGCAGCAGGGGCGACAGCATGGCTGGCAGCAGCTGGACACGCAGCAGGGGCGGCAGCATGGCTGGCAGCAGCTGGACACGCAGCAGGGGCGGCAGCAGCAGCTGGACACACAGCAGGGGCGGCAGCAGCAGCTGGGCCGGCAGCAGGTGGTCTGACAGCAAGGGGAGCAGCACATGGTGTCAGGTGTGGAGGGTGGACTTCTGCTGAGAGGTGAGTTTTCCAGAATCTGATGGTTCCTTCTCTTCTGGAGCTTTTATACGTGGGGCCCGAAATGTTGGCACCAATGGCCAAGGTTTTCCTTATTCTTGTTTACATGTTTTCATTGTCATTTGGGGAAATGTTAGGAGGAAGTTGTACCCTAAATGTTATGAATTTTTTTGAAAATAAGTGCCTAATTGACTTCTTAATTGAAAATAACTCATAGAAAGTCTTTTTATAGAAAAAGAGAAATGGTTACATTATCAGCATGTTCCTGCTTCAGTCAATTCTGCTCCTGTGATCTAGATAGTTCCTCCTGGTCTGGGCAGTTCAGAGCAGTTGGTGATTTTATGCCTAACCTGTTTACTACCAGAGTCATTTCGGTCTCTGACTGCACATTATTTTTTTTCTTTTCCTTTTTTAGTGAAGTAATTAGATTATGTGAGATAACACCTGAAGTATCTTAGAGTACTGACAGGGTCAAAAATTTTGTGGTTTGGTCCTGGACAGGTGACTCAGTGGGTGAAACGTCATCTAGGTGCACTGAGGTCATGGGTTCAATCCCCAGTTAGGGCATGTACGAGAAGCAATCAATGAGTGTACAAGTAAATGGAAAAACTAAGTGGAACAATGAGTTGATACTTCTATCTCTCTCTCTCTCTCTCTCTCTCCCTTCCTGTAGTTCATTCCCTTTCTCTCTCTCCTCTCAATCAATGGAGATTTTTTTTTTAATTTGTAGTTTAACTTTTTTTTCAAGTGCCCAATTTTGTAATTTCCAGCTTGGTAAATTGTTACTAGTTTCCAACTTGATACATTATCCAGAGTGAACACACTCATGTCATTATTACCAGGTCAAGAAATAGAATTTAACCGCATCCCCTTCAAATTATAGCACGTACATGTCTCCCTTGGTGGCTCTTGTCTGGGACTCAGAAGGGCACTGGGTTGTGTGCCTGTGGAGCTGGAGGTGGGGGACGTGCTTGCCCCCCTCCTGTAGGCTCTGCCAACTCCACCCACAATGGGAGACTCCTTTGTTCTGTTCCCTCGGGGCCCAGTGGCTCTACCCTGATGACCTTGCTCCTGCAGTAGGGCAGGCTGACACCCAACCTGAACCTGCAGTGTGCTTCTCCTGGAGGAGCTAAGGTTGGAGACTGCGGCAGACTGAGTGGCATGGCTCTGGGGTAGCGGCCATTTTCCCCTACATTGAGTGCCTGACTGGGCTGCCACTAAGCAGGAGACCCACAAGCCCCCTCCTCCCAACCTCAGTCATCCCACCCTTCCTAGCTCACACCTTGTGGAAGGGTTATGGTCAGCCTGGGCCCACTCTAGTCTTTCTTTGGAAGGCTCTGGACGAAGACCGGAGGGTGTACAGAGTAGCCAACAGATAGAGTTGGACCTCAGGGAACCTGGACACTTTATTGATTTACCTCCAGCTTAGAGCTGGAGAGAGCTAGCCCTTGTACACAGCTTGGCCCCTGCCACGCACACCCAGACCCAGTAGACGCAGCTCCAAACAGTGAATAATAGCATGGTATCACCAGATAGCCCAAGTCCAGTTACAGACAACCTCTGACATTGACCTACACTGGAAGCCTGTCCAAGAGGACCCAGAATCAAAACAACCATTCGTGGGCTTCAGACCACAACAGAGCTCAACCCAACTAGGCATTTAAGTGGCACACCGAAGGAGGGATTCTGGCAGGCACCGCACTCAGCTGAAACAACTCTGCCTGGGGGCACAGCCCCTGCACAGTGACTCATACACAATGACCAAGGTCTATCCTATAATCAACCAACCTGAGAGGTAACTCCAGCCATGTATGGGCTAACAGCATTCAAGACTTCAAACAAAAGGAGGGTGCACAGAACCCACATGAAAGACATTTTGGAGCACCTAATTCAGGTAATCTGGAAGACTGTATCACGGAGCCCCACAAGACATTTACATTGTAAAGCCATCACGACAGGTTTGGGAGCCATATCAAGTCGACCTAATACACAGAGACAAACACACAAAAACAATTGAGACAAAGAAATAGGCCCCAAATAAAACAACAAAAGAAATCTCCAGAAAAAAAAAAAAGAATTAAATGAAATGGAAACTACCAAGATACCAGATGCAGAGTTTAAAACAATGGTTGTAAGGATGTTCAAGGACCATAGGGGAAAATGGTTGATCTCAGTGAGAACTTAAACAAAGAGATAATAAGTATTAAAAAGGACATAGAAACCATAAAAAAGAATCAGTCAGAAATGAGAAATGCAATATCTGAAAGGATGAGTTCACTAGAAGGAATCAATAGTAGGTTAGATGAAGCAGAGGTGTGAATCGGCAAGTTACAGGACAAGATAACAGAGCAAGCAACAAAGAGAGAAAGGAATTTTTTTTTATAAACTAGGAAAGTCTAAAGGGACATGTGGGACAAAATCAAGAGTAACAACATCTGCAATATAACATAGAAGGAGAAGAGAGAGAGCCAGGAATCCAGAAACTGTTTGAACAAATAATGGCTAGAAATGTCCTTAACCTGGTGAAGGAAAACATCACACAGGTTCAGAAAGCACAGAGAGTCCCAAACAAGGTGAATCCAAAGAAGCCCATGCAACACGTCATAAATAAAATGGCAAAGGTTAAAGATAAAGAGAGAATCGTAAGAGCAGCAAGGAAAAGACAGTTACCTAGTAGGGAGCTCCCATAAAGCTTCAGCTGCTTTTTCAACAGAAACATTTCAGGCCAGAGGGATTGATGTGAAATACAGGGAGTCCTCAGGTTATGACAGTCTTGACATATGATGTTCGAGTTTATGACACTCACTCCCATAAAAACATTAAAAAATTGAGATGTGAGTGTTTCAGCTTACACTGTTAGCATCGTACTTAAGGATATGTGAGTGAACCAGTTTGGTTATGTGCTGTGGAAGAATATGCAGTAACTAGGTGTGTGAGTGAGGGAGTTGGCGTTCCGCAGTACGCTTACCTACGCCATTTTGGATTGTTAAAAATGCAAGTGTTTTGTTTGTGTTTTGACTTACACCAAAATTCAGGTTACGTCACTATTGTAGGAACGGAACTCTATGGTAAACTGAGGGCCCCTCATACTCAAAGTGTTGAAATATAGTATACAGATGATGTATTATAGAATTAGACACCTGAAACTGGTATAATTTTGTTAATCAATGTCACCCCAATAAATTAAAACAAATAAAAAAACATGTAAATGCTTGTGAACTTCTGAGATGACAGCTATGTTGCCAAGCAATTATAGTGCTTGAACAAGACAGAGAATTTAGGGACATCATAGAGATTCAGTAATATAAGGTACCCCTGAACTCTCCTATTGAATTCACTAACAGACACTGTAAATCAAAGATACAATATCCCAGTATCTACCAAGTGATAGTGTTATTGATGCTTTGATACTTCCAGTGATGTGAGTTCCTACCCCAATGGTAGCCCATACCTTTGCTAACATCTTTCATAAAGAGAGCTTCTGGGCTCCTGCATCTTTTGCTCATTGTGATCACTTGTGATTAGACAGTCAGAATAGCATTGCAGAGCAGTTCCTTCTGTCAGTAGTTATCTTGTCTCCTGATATTCCATGCTGCAAAATCACATTCACTTCACTCTAATCTCTGGCATGTGTTTCCCCACCTCTGATTTAGTGGAATATAATATCCTTGAAATATACAGATATTTGTTATTCTTATTATTTGTGTCTGTGCCGATTTTGTAAGATGCTTCTAGTTTGCATTATCCATTTTCTGTACTAAATTCCCACAAAGATGGTGCATCTCTGATTTTATCTTCAAACATAAGTTCTTTATTGTGGAAGTAGAACCCAATAGATTTTGGTTCATGGGATTTAAATCATGAGGAAGAGGCCTCAAGTTTCTGTTCTGCCACTCATAAGCTCTCTGTTTGAGGGGAAATATGGAATATATTTAAACCAATTCATGAATTGTTTCTCACATATACTGGATCATCATCCCTTACAAATATTTCTGTACTTTTCAGCTACCATCTCACATTTTATGTCTACCCATGGATTAGCCTGGAAGTGTTTTCTTTCTATGTTTTTCATTCTTTTACTGGGTTGGTCAGTCTACAGGAAGATACCTTCTTGGAGAGACCACAATTTTTATATTTTCAAGGGATATAACAGAAACAAATGTGTTTATTATACTTACTTTTAGAATAGAATAGTTATTTTTGTTTTCCGTAATAATCAAAGGTTTTGTCTATATTATTTATCTTGTACACCCGATATAAAAAAGTTAATCCCCCTTTTCAAATTATAAACATCCAGCCTGATCAGGTGGAGGCGCAGTGGATAGAGCGTCCGACTGAGATGCCGAGGACCCAGGTTCGAGACCCTGAGGTCGCCAGCTTGAGCACGGGCTCATCTGGTTTGAGCAAAAGCTCACCAGTTGGACCCAAGGTCAATGGCTCAATCAAGGGGTTACGCGGTCTGCTGAAAGCCTGCGGTCAAGACACATATGAGAAAGCAATCTATGAAAAATTAAGGTGTTGCAACAAAAAATTGGTGATTGATGCTCCTCATTTCTTCGTTCCTATCTGTCTGTCCCTGTCTATCCCTCTCTCTGACTCTCTCTCTCTCTTTATCTGTCTCTGTAAAAAAAAAAAAAAATATATATATATATATATATAAACATCCATACTGAGGTGCTAACAAAAAGCCCTAGCATGTCCAGGGAAAAGAGCACATTTAATGCTCACCTTAATGGATAAAGAACACATGGGTGATCATTCTACCACCATCCTATAGAATTTCTGCAAAAATACAAATTAATTGGCCCTGGCCGGTTGGCTCAGTGGTGGAGCGTCGGCCTGACGTGCAGAAGTCCCGGGTTCGATTCCCGGCCAGGGCACACAGAAGAGGTGCACATCTGCTTCTCCGCCCCTCCCCCTCTCCTTCCTCTCTGTCTCTCTCTTCCCCTCCCGCAGCCAAGGCTCCATTGGAGCAAAGATGGCCCGGGCGCTGGGGATGGCTCCTTGGCCTCTGCCCCAGGTGCTAGAGTGGCTCTGGTCACGACAGAGCGACGCCCCGGAGGGACAGAGCATCGCCCCCTGGTGGGCAGAGCGTCGCCCCCTGGTGGGCATGCAGGGTGGATCCCGGTCGGGCACATGCGGGAGTCTGTCTGACTGTCTCGCCCCATTTCCAGCTTCAGAAAAATACAAAATAAATAAATAAATAAAATACAAATTAATTATGATATGAGAACATGCAAAACCTTAAACTTCATCATTTGATTACCCCAACATGAGCTTCTATGCCAGATGGAGCATTTATGCTACAACAGTTCGACAACTTCTGGTCTGCCAAGGCAGTGAAAAGAGAAAATATTTTCAATGAAAAGAATTGTGCAAAGAGTAGTACAATGGCTATCTATGTGGAGAAAATATGTCCTAAGGAAATGATGTTGCTGTCTATTTGCGAATGCTGAGAGGTCTTATTGATTGATATCATCCTTGCAGGGAGCAAGAGTAGAAGACTAAGATGTTGGAGAATCATGTAGATAGAGCTGGTCTGTGGGCAGAAAGTGTTTCCACTGTGAGTCCCACTTCAGTGGTCCCCAGAGAGTCTCCACCACTTAGTAGGCACTGGACAACTATGAGTTGGTGTAGCTCATCCTGGCCCCCTTCTCAGGTGCACTGATACTTACACAAGGGAGCATGAACAGGGACAGAGGCTTTGTGTGGACCAACAGCAAGGGCTTCCCCTCCTGTAGCTTTCTCTGCTGTATGTGCTGTTGTCCTAAGCAGAGAATGGTGTTGAATTCTTCTTGATAATATCAATCATGAAAACAAACTCCCATACACAGCCAATGTTCTATATTGTACCACTTCTATATTGAAAAGATAGCGGTTCTTCCTTCATACGATTGCATGTTTGTTCTTCCCTGTCTGCAGTACTATCCACCAGCTTACAGTATTATTGTCATAGGATCCTGGATTACACCATTTTGACCAAGGAACCCACTTCATGAGGAACAAGGTCAACAATAGGCACATAGCGATGGATCCACTTGTCCTATGGATCTAGTTGTCCTACCACACATCACAGGACAGAGAAACTCTTGCCTGATGATAAATGGGAATGGTGTTTTAGATGTGCAGCAAAGACACCAATATAAAAGTAACAATCTGTGGAATTGGTGTATTGTCTTCTGAATGTGGTGTATATTTTGATCCAATAACCATTATTTGCTTGACATATATGTATTACTATATGTTCATAAAAGTTAGTATACATGGGTTCAGAAGCAATGGGTGGAATTAAGGTGACCCTCTCACTATAACCCCCTGCAACATACTCGGGAATCTGGCTTCCTATCCCGTCATGCCTTTAGGCTCTTCTGGATTGGTAGTTTTACTCCTATGAAAGGCATTGTTTTGTCAGGGGACAAAATCTAATTTTACAACCATCATCTGGTCAGTTTGGACTCCTCATATCAGTAGAGAAGCAGGCAGAGAAAGCGGTTACTATTTAGTGAGTAATAATCATCATAAAGAGGTGGAGAACAAGAAAAAGTATATCTGGAATGTGGGAATTTATTGGAGTGTCCATGGTGTGCTCATGCCCGAGGACAACCTTAACTGAGCAGTGACAGCACTGCAGCTTGATGAGGGTACAGTGACCCAAGGTTCTACCTCTACATCTTTGATATGTAAATGTAGGTGACTTCCAGCAGGAACAGAAGACCCTGTCCTGAATCTGAGTCTGTAACTTATTAGCTTGTGACAGTACACCATGATTTCTTTTTCTGAAATTGGATATAATAATTGTGGAGCTGTTATGATGCTCAGAATGAATGATGCATATAGTATGTAATATGCATTTAAATCCTTATTGCAGGAATACTGTACTGTAAACCAAACACAACAGGGGTGAATTATGGTATAGACTTTATTATGAAACACATAAAGAAGAGTGCTGCATCTAGTAAGACAATACAAAATGATTCTGAAAAAAGAAAGCCTTATACAAAGTATCATGAGTACACTGTAAGATAATAAGATTATGAAGATTATTATTCAGGTACGGAAACCTATTAAGTTATGAAATGTTGTTTGACAAAGTTATTTAGAGGGAGCCATTGATCCTGACCTCCGAGTCAAGGCCAAGACCATAACTGCATATCGAGGATGCACAAAGCTGAAACAAGACCCACATGCATGGGAGGATGAGAATCCAGGGTAGTTGTCTGCACTCCATCAACCTGATTCTTTAAACAAGCTGATGAGTCACAGAAATTATGGATCCCCATGCTGGTTGTCGACAAAGTCTAGAAGGTTAATTTGTTTCCATAATGGCAAGTCAGTTAGCAGAAGTAGTGTGTGCAGACAGACGGTGGTTCTGGGCCAGGTGATCAGCAGCAGCAGGACTGGCCACAGCCGCATCCGCAGCCATAGGCTATGCACCCAGGCACGCAGCAGCAGGTGGGGTAGTAGCAGGTTCTGCAGACGTGCACAGGAGTACAGCACACTGGCTGGCAGCAGGGAGTTCCACAGCAACAGGGGCGGCAGCAAGGCTGGCAGCAGGGAGTGCTACAGCAGCATGGCTGGCAGCAGCAGGACCCACAGCAGGGGCGGCAGCAGGGAGAGCAGCACATGGTGTCAGGTGTGGAGGGTGGACTCCTTTTCAGAGGTGAGTTTCTCGAATTCTGATGATTCCTTCTGTCCTTGGATTTTTATACCCGGGACCCCCAATGTTGGAACCAATAAGCGGGACTTTCCTTGTTGTTTTGGTTGTGTTTGTAATTACTGTGGAATTGTCAAGGAGGAAGGTGTTCCCTGAATTTTATGAGGCTTATGCAATTACTGTTTGATCTTTTCCTTAATTGGGAATCCTTCTTATCAACCTTAGCCAGAAATGAGACAGTCAGGAATCATCCCTGGGAACATTTCTGGTCATGTGACATCATGTGGTCTTCTGATATTTCCTGCTGGATTGGGAAGGTCAGAACAGATGCGTCTTCACATGTTTATTCCTTTGACTAGGAAGAATAGCGTGGAATCACCTGCTCTTCCTGATACTACAAGCCCTCTGAAGTCTAGTGGTGTGTATATGCTGATTTTCTTATTGAGGTATAACTGATATAACATGATATTAGTTTCAATTGTAGAACATGAATATTTGTGTTTGTAAGTATTGTAAAATGATTACAATGATAAGCCTAGTTAACATCAGCCAGCATCCTTAGTTACAAATTTGTTTTCTTGTGATGAGAACTTAAGATCTACTCTCTTACCTGAAATTTGCACAAAAGTACTATTAACTATCATCACATTAAGTTTACATGACTGTTTTTTTCATAACTGGGATTTTATATCTTTGACCTGTGTCATTTACCTCACTTACCCACCCACCCCTGGCCAGCACCAGTGTGTTCTCTTTTTCTTTAAGCTCAGCTTTATTTTGTTTTTGTTTTTTTTATATTCCACATATAAGGCAGATCCTATGGTATTTGTCTCTCTGATGTGTCACTTACCATAGTGCCCTCAAGGTCCATGTTGTTACAGATGAATAACTTTTCTTTTTTATGATTGAATAATATTCCATGTGTATATTCATATATATTTCTTCACCCATTCATCCATCAATGGACACTTAGACTGTTTTTGTAAGTTAGCTATTATAAATACGTGCAGTGAACATGTGGGTGCACCTAGCTTTTAAAGTTAGTGTTTTTGTTTTTTTCAGATAAATACCCAGGAGTGGAATTGATGGATCATAAGGTAGGTAGTTCTGTTTTTAATTTTTTGAGGAAGCCCCATTATAGCTGTTCCAACTTACATTTCCACCCAACAGAGCACAAGGGTTTACTTTTTTCCACATCCTCACCCTCACTTGTTAGGTCTTGTCTTTTTGTCATCATTGCAACTGGTGCAGGGTTTTGTTTTTGATTTGCATTTTTCTGATAATTAGTGTTTTTGAGCACTTTTCCAGGTGCCTCATGGCCATCTGAATGTCTTTTTTGGCAAAATATCTATTCAGATCCTCTGACTACTTTTTAATTATATTGTCTAGGTTTGTTTGACTTTTTGTTTTTGTAATGAAGCTGTGTGAGTTTTTTAATGCATACAGAAACTAACCCCTTATCAGATATATGATTTGCAAATCTTCTCCCTCATTCAGTAGTTTGCCTTTTCGTCTTGTGATGTTTTTCTTTGCTGTGAAGAAGCTTTTTAGTTTGATGTAGTGCCACTTGTTTGTTTATTTATTTATTATTTATTTTGTCATATTCAAAAAGAATCATGGCAAGGTTCATGTCAAGGAGCTTACTGCCTATATATTTGTCGAGGAGTTCTGTGGTTTTCATCTTATGATCAAGTCTTAATCCGTTTTGAGTTCATTTTTGTGTGTGGTGTAAGACAGTGGTTCAGCAGCACTCTTTTGCATGTGACTACCCAGTTTCCCAACACAATTTGTTGTTCTTTGTCAATTTTATGTTCTTGGCTCCTTAGTCATAAATGTGTTGGGCTCATTTCTAGGCTCTGTATTCTGTTCCATTGATCTGTATATCTTTTTTTATGCCACTATCATACTGTTTTGATTACTAAGGCTTATGGTATAGTTTGAAATCAGGGAGCATCATGCCTTCAGCTTTGCCCTTTTTCTTAAGATTGCTTTGGCTATCCAGGGATTTTTGCAGTGCTATATACATTTTAGGATTTTGTTTTCTATTTCTGCAGAAAAGGCCATTGGAATTTTTATTAGGAATTACATTGAATTTTAGATTGCTTTGAGTATTTCGGACAGTTGAACAATATTAATTCTTTCAATTCATGAGCACAGAATATCTTTTTATTATTTGTGTCTTCCTCAATTTCTTTGATGTATGTGTTTTAGTTGTCAGTATACAGGTCTTTCACCCACTTGATTAAATTCCTAGGTTGTATTCTTTTGATGTAACTGTAAATGGAATTGTTCACTGAATTTTTTTTGATAGTTTGTTATTAGTGTATGGAAATATAACAGATTTGATATGTTGATTTTATAGACTGCAACTTCCTTGAATTTGTTGATTACTGCTAACAGTGTTTTGTGGAGTCTTTGGATTTTTTAATATATAATATTATGTCATCAGCAAATAAAGTCAGTTTTACTTCTTCCTTTGCAATTTGCATGCTTTTATTTCTTTTTCTTGCCTGATTGCTTTGGTAGGACTTGTATTACTATGTTGAATGAAGTATCCAGTGTCATTGTTTTTGGTGGTTTTTTTTGTTTTTTTGTTTTGTATTTTTCTGAAGCTGGAACGGGGAGGCAGTCAGACAAACTCCCGCATGCGCTCAACCGGGATCCACCCGGCACGCCCACCAGGGGGTGATGCTCTGCCCATCCGGGGTGTTGCTCTGTCACAACCAGAGCCACTCTAGTGCCTGGGGTAGAGGCTAAGGAGCCATCCCCAGCACCCGGGCCATCTATTGCTCCAAAGGAGCCTTGGCTGCGGGAAGAGAAGAGAGAGACAGAGAGGAAGGAGAGTGGGAGAGATGGAGAAGCAGATAGGCGCTTCTCCTGTGTGCCCTGGCCGGGAATTGAACCTGGGACTCCTGCACACCAGGCCGACGCTCTACCACTGAGCCAACCGGCCAGGGCCTCGAGTGGCATTCTTATCTTGTTTTTGATCTTAGAGAAAAAAAGCTTTCAAGTTTTTACCATTGAGAATGAAGTTAGCAATGGTCTTGTTATATATAGCCTTTATTATACTGAGGTATATTTCCTTTATACCCACATTGTTGAGTTTTTATCAGAGGGATATACTGAATTTTGCTCAATGATTATTCTACCTTTTTTTGGATAATTATATGATTTTATCCTATATTTTGTTAATGTAGTGTTATCATGTTGATATGAGGATGTCATACCATTCTTGCATCCCTGGAATCAATCCCACCTGATCATGGTGTATGAGTCTTTTAATCTTTTGTTGAATATCTTTGCTAATATTTTGTTGAGGATTTTCTATCTGTGTTCATCAGGAATATTGATATGTAACTTTCTTTCTTTGGTGTCTTTGTCTAGTGTAGGTATCAGGGTAATGCTGGCCTTACAAATAGGATTAAAGTGTCCCCTCCTCTTATTATCTGGAAGAGTCTAAGAAACACTGGTATTAATTCTTCTTTAAATGCTTGGTGGAATTCACTAGTGAGGCCATCTGCTCCTAGACTAATGTCCGTGGGAGGTTTTATATTATGGAGTCAATTTATTACTAGTATGATTTTATTCAGATTTTCTATTTATATATGAATTATTTTTGTCAAGTTTTTGTTTCTATGAAATTATCCATTTCTTTTACATTGTCTTACTTGTTGCCATATAATTATTGCCATATAATTGGTCTTAGTAGTCTCATGATTCTTTGCATCTTTCTGATATCAATAGTGACATCTCTTCTTTTATTTCTGATTCTATTTATTTGAATCTTCTCTTCGTTTTAGGGTTTTTTGTTTGTTTGTTTTTTTAATTTTGTTTTGATTTGGTTTGGTTTGAGGTTGTTTTTTGGTGAGTCTAGCTAAAGATTTTTCAATTTTGTTTCTTTTTTGAAATACCAGCTCTAAGTTTTACTCATTTTTTCTATTGTCTTTTTAGTCTCTATTCTTTCTTATTTTTGCTACTTTCATCCTTCTTCTAACTTTGGTCTTTCTTTTTTTTATTAATTTTAATGGGGTGACATTGATAAATCAGGGTACATATGTTCAGAGAAAACATCTCTAGGTTATTTTGACATTTGATTATGCTGCATTCCCATTGCCCAAAGTCCACTTGTCTTCCGTCACCTTCTAACTGATTTTCTTTGTGCCCCTCCCCTCCCCCAACACCCTCCCTCTCCTCCCCCCCACCCTGTAACCCCCACACTCTTGTCCATGTCTCTGAGTCTCATTTTTATGTCCCACCTATGTATAGAATCATAGAGTTCTTAGTTTTTTCTGATTTACTTATTTCGCTCAGTATAATGTTATCAAGGTCCATCCATGTTATTGTAAATAATCCAATGTTATCATTTCTTATGGCTGAGTAGCATATATTTACCAAAGCTTTTTAATTCACTTGTCCATTGACAGACACTTGGGCTGTTTCCAGATCTTCGCTATTATAAACAATGCTGCCATAAACATGGGGGTGCATTTCTTCTATTCAAACAGTGCTATGGTGTTCTTGGGGTATATTCCTAACAGTGGTATAGCTGGGTCAAAAGGCAGTTCGATTTTTTTTTATAGATAAATTTTTATTTTAATGGGGTGACATCAATAAATCAGGGTACATATATTCAAAGAAAACATGTCCAGGTTATCTTGTCATTCAATTCTGTTGCATACCCATTACCCAAAGAAAGATTGTCCTCTGTCACCTTCTATCTAGTTTTCTTTGTACCCCTCCCCCTCCCCCTCTCTGTCTTTCCCTCCCCCCGCCCCCGTAACCACCACGCTTTTGTCCATGTCTCTTAGTCTCGTTTTTATGTCCCACCAATGTATCGAATCCTGCAGTTCTTGTTTTTTTCTGATTTACTTATTTCACTCCGTATAATATTATCAAGATCCCACCATTTTGTTGTAAGTGATCCAATGTCATCATTTCTTATGGCTGAATGGTATACCATGGTGTATATGTGCCACATCTTCTTTATCTCGTCTTCTATTTTTTTTTTACAGTGATTAAAGCCTTTAAGCAAACTCTTGGCCAATAAAGCAAGAACCCATAAAAGAGTAGTGTCCTTAACATGTTCACCAAGTCCAAGTTGGCGCCAACACCATGCCAAATCCCTGAAAAATGCAACCCAACCCCAGTTCAGTCTGTTAAGAGCTGTCACAAGGAGCAGGAGTCCAGGAAAAGTCCACATCCAGGAAAAGTCCACATGGCACTGAAATTGTTGTCACCATTCTATACTTTGCAGCTCATGTCCAAGTCCCAGTGACCGCTGCTTCTAGCTGGTAATGATTCAGGTAGACTGGAAAAGCCATCTGCAGCTTGTGTGGATATGGAGCTTCTGTTCTCTGCCTGGAGAGATGAAACCAGGTTGCTTTTCCATGGAGCTCGGTGACTTTGGCTTGGTAAAGAGAACCTTGGGATACACTAAACTGGGTGGCAAAGGTAGATTCATAATAGAAGTTGGCAAAAGGGGGAAAGAGAGCTCTAAATTAGGAGTAGGTCCTAGCCTGAAATATGAGTGGGGCATTGAGGTAGGAGGAATAAAGGAAACACTATATATTACACAGAGCAGCAGAAAATAGGACTATCAACACCCACAACAGAGATCTTCGAGGAAAGAATAAAAAACCTGACTATTCAGGCAAGACATAGTTAAGTGGCCCTTGTGCAAATGAGATCAGTTTACCTATTTCTTGGAAGAAATACCCTAGGCTCATCCACAGTGTCGTAGATGGGGCTGATGGCCCTGGGCACCTTCAGCCTTCAGTGGCAAATCCCAGCATTCTGGGCAAGGTTAGGTCATAGGTGGCTGGAGCAGGGCTGGAAGAGACTGAACCCTCCTGTAGAGGAGCGAGGGGGAAGCCTACCTTCCAGTGTCCCTGTTTCCTCACAGCAGAGGCATGTAAGTCTGGCAGGATTTAGCTCAATGACCTTCCTTTCCACTATAAAAACAGGACCCAGATGGCATCCTATGCGATCCCTTTGGGGCGTTGGAGCCTTTAAGGGTGTATCCTAAAAGCTGGTAGTTCTCCAGATCTCTATTGGGCTTTTTCTGCCTCTAGGTATCTTAAAAGCCATGCTCAGAAGATCTCGCTGAGGGGTTTGAGGATCCCCATCCACCTATATAAATCTTTTCCATATATCTAGGGCTATTTGGAAAAAGACAAAACAGTGTTATTAGCTGGATCAAATAAAGAAGGTAGTAGTTTGCAGGTGAAAAAGATTTGGCGTCTCCTGTTCGTCAGCATTCAAAAGAAATTTAAATTTTTTTAAGTAAAAAGCATGATATGGTAGACCTGTAGGAGTTCCAGGATATGACTACCCCCTTTTAAATTTTTTTAAATTGACCTTAAAATATTTGCTGGGTACACTTTAATAATACCTTCACTTTAAAGATTATAAGAATGGCCTGACCTGTGGTGGCACAGTGGATAAAGCGTCGACCTGGAAATGCTGAGGTCGCCGGTTCGAAACCCTGGGCTTGCCTGGTCAAGGCACATATGAGAGTTGATGCTTCCAGCTCCTCTCCCCTGTCTCTCTCTCCTTTCTCTCTCCTCTCTAAAATGAATAAATAAAAAAAAATTGTTAAAAAAAAATTATAAGAATGACAAAATACAGTAAATGCTTTTGCTCCATATGCAGGAGCATTTTCAGTTTAACCAGTTTAGGAAATCCAATAATAGAACAATGCATACAGACAATGAGCTATGACATGCTTAGTAGCCTCTCCTGTTCTGACAGAGGTTACTATAAATCCAGAATAGGTATCCACTGTAACGTGGACATGGGACTGTTTGCCAAATGAAGGTATATGAGTAACATCCATTTGCCAAAGTTGTCCTGGTAGGGGTCCTTGAGGGTTAACTCCAAATGAAGGGGCAGATTGTAGTATAGGACCCCTTGGACAGGATTTCCCAATCTGCGTGCTGCTTCCCAAGAAAGTTGAAACTGTTTACACAGGGCTGCAGCGTTCTGGTGATGAATAGTATAAGACTGAATTGCTCGATCTGTCATGGTTACTCCAAATAATTTTCTTTTGGGTAGCTTGATCAACAAGGGCATTCCTAGGCCCTGGCCAGTTGGCTCAGTGGTAGAGCATCGGCCTGGTGTGCAGGATTCCCAGGTTCGATTCCCAGCCAGAGCACACAGAAGAAGCGCCCATCTGCCTCTCCTCCCCTCCCCCTCTCCTTCCTCTCTGTCTCTTGCTTCCCCTCCTGCAGCCAAGGCTCCACCAGAGCAAAGCCACCCCGGGTGCTAAGGATGGCCCCGTGGCCTCTGCCTCAGGCACTAGAATGGCTCTGGTTGCAACAGAGCAACACCCCAGATGGGCAGAGCATTCCCCCCTGGTAGGCGTGCCAGGTGGATCCCGGTCGGGCGCATGCAGGAGCCTGTCTGACTGCCTCCCCATTTCCAACTTCAGAAAAATACAAAAAAAAAAAGAAAAGAAAAAAAAGGGGGCATTCCCTTGTGCTAAAGCTCCAGGGAGCATGGAGTGAGCTCCAGTATGTCCTATGAAACATGGAGCTCTATATTGACATACAAGTCTTTGAAGAAGGAGAAACTGCTGAAATAGTTCATCAGCATTTGTCCCTAAGACTGCAGTCTTTATAGTGGAAACACTATAAGTAAATATTTGCTGTCTGTATATAGATTAAAGGGGGAATATGGCAAATGCTGAAAAGCCATGATAATGGCATATAATTCTAGACTTGGAGCTGATTTTAAGTTGACAGTTTCAGTATAAAGTTATCCATTGATTTGCAAGAGCGATTTGCCATTTAGTGGAAGTTTCCCAGAGCCATTGTTGTTGATCCTTTGAAAAAAGGAACAACAATAATTTTGAGGCTCAAAACCTATAAGCTGTAAGGGTTGCCTGTGCCGCTTGATAATCCAGGAGGAAACAAGATCAAAATATGGAAGTGTATTCCATGGGCTATTAGATGGTTCATTGTGCCCAAGCTGTAGCTGCTCTTGTACCAATTGATAACTTTGGTCTTTCTTAATTCTTTTTTTCTAATTGTTTGAGGTATAAAGTTGCTTTTCTCTTTTTTCTCTCTCTCCTAATCCTATTCTTTCTCCTCCTGTTCTTCTTCTCCTCATTTAGAAAAGTAGCTGTTCACCACCTTAAAGAAGTAGAGATTGGTCTGGGAGGAGCAAAGGACAGATTGCAGATGATGTGTTTATTACCTCACTTCTATGAATTGAATGTTGTCTCTTCCCCAAATTCATATGTTGAAGCCCTAGTACCCAATGTGATGCCTTTTGGAGTGGGGATCTTTGAAAGATAATTACATTAGCCTGAGAATATGTGAGCAAGTCCCCCAGTGATAGGATTAGTGCTCTGATAATAAGAAAAAGAAACCAGGACTTCCCCACCCTTTCTGTATCATTGGGGGATACAGCAATTAAACAGCAATCTGCAAACCAGGAGGCAGGTTCAACCAGACACCTAGTCTGTGATCAACCTGATCTTGGACTTCCCAGCCTACAGAAATGTAAGAAATGAATGTCCGTGTTTGAGCTAACTACTAATAAGTCCTTTGTGGTAGCACCACAAATGGACTGAGACAACCACCCACATATCTTGGATCTTAGTGTGCTCAGATCTTTTTCCTCCTATCAGACATGCACTTTTATGTTTTAGGGCTCTCTTCATGAAACAATAAAAAGTTATGCTTCGTGTGTGCCACATAAGAAAATCATTCAACCAGTGATTCTTTTAATAAAGACTCCAGCTTCTTTATTCATCAGTAGGACAGTTCTAAAGTATGTATTTTTCATTATTTCTGACAGTGTTCTCTCAGGTTTAAGCTTCAGTTCTAAACTTGATACTGGCTTTATACACACCTTTACCTACATCATTTCCTCAATTCTCTGCCAATGTGATCTGCATATCCTAATTAACTATGTTTCCTTGAATCTTTTTACTCAGAGAATGCAAACTATAGCTTTCATTTATTCTCACAGTTTTAATTTTCTTTTCCCTAAAATGGGAACATACTTATAAATCAACCCTGAACTTTTACTCAAGATTTAAAAATATGTACACAAAGCATTTCATGAATATTCAGAAAATTGTAGGCAATCAAGAACATATATGTTCTACATATAATTTACTCAAAACACCCAACAAGAGACAGTAGTCAGCAAGGTTGGTCTTGGAGGTCTCTTCAAAGCAGCCCAGATGCCTAGTCTCAGAAGTTGACAAACCTTGTTAGTTCATGATGCTCTCAAGGATATGACATAGATCTTCAACTCTTCTGTTCCTCTCAGAGCCAGAATCAAGCCTCAGCTCACTAAATGCTCTGGCAGCAACATTACTTAAGGACCAAAAGTGCTAGTCTTCTGTCTACCTTGATTGACTCCTAGGAGCACACAGGTTCTTCTCACATTCCTCAGATTCCTCTAGAATCACAAGTTCCCATGTCCCTCGTATCCTATTTACCTCAGGAAACACATGAAGTTATTTTGTTCCTTTAGATGGTTTAGAACAGGTGTCCCCAAACTATGGCCCATGGGCCACATGTGGCCCCCTGAGGCCATTTATCCAGCCCCTGCCGCACTTCTGGAAGGGGCACTTCTTTCATTGGTGGTCAGTGAGAGGAGCACTGTATGTGGTAGCCCTCCAACGGTCTGAAGGACAGTGAACTGGCCCCCAGTGTAAAAAGCTTGGGGACCCCTGGTTTAGAAGATACGGATTGCTGAACGTCATAAATGCCCATTGCATTGTGTGTCTTATTCCCTAACTTTGATCTTAATTAATTTTTCTTGAAAACATCTTGATTGGAAAAACAAATTGCCCCAAAGTGGAGTAATACAATATAAGATTCATTTTTTTTGCAATAAATTACTTAATTCCTTGCTCTTTTGATAGCTACTGAGGAGAAGATGGTAATTTAGAATTTGATTTGCATCAGCTAAGGAACAAGTACCTTTAAATGTGACTCTCATGAGAACTTAAGGATGCTAAAAATAATTGGACTCAGAGGAATTGCATGAGTGGCTGGAAACCCCTCGAGACAGGAAAAGCTCCCGGCACACACGAGAGCTCCAAAGTTCTGTCCCTACTACCTTACCATGTAGCTTCAGGAACTGAGGTGTGAAACACAACTTGAGAGGAATGTATCTGTATATATGAGGGGTTATTCCTGCCATAGTTAAAGTAGAAAATCAAATGCACATCTTACTAGACCTTAGTACTCGGTATGATTGCTCCTTGTGTGGACGTATAAATGTAGGTGACCTTGGGCAGGAACAGAAGACCCTGTCCTGGATCTGAGTCTATTTATTATTAGCTATGAGACATTACACAATGATTCTGTAATGTAGATAATAATTAGTGACAGGCTGTTGTGCAGATGTAGTTGGATACCGCAGATGGTATGCTATAGGTATATGAATTGTTATGTCAGGACTATTGTAAGGTAAAAGAAAGCACAACGTGGGAATCTTAAAATGTTATAGATTTTATTAAGCAGCATAAGTAAGATCCCTACATCTAGGGAGAAGTTATAAAGTGATCATGAAAAGAAGAAACAGGATAAAGAACTATGAGTATATTGAAAAGAAAATATGATTCTGAAGATACTGATCAATCACAGAGACCTATTGAAGTTATAAAGATAAATTTTTTAGAGGGAGGAGGAGATCCTGACTTCAGAGTTAAAGCCAATAACATGACTTCATATCAAGGATGCAGGAAGCTAGCACATGATTCACAACACGGGAGAAAGAAAATGGTGTGAAATTCTCTGCACTACATTGAGCTAATTCACCAGCTTCTGAACAAGTCAATAAATAACACAAGTTTTCTAATAGTTAACTGGTTGTCATCAAAGCCTAGGAAGTAAAATTGTTCACATGGCAAATCCGTTAACAGTGTTGCATCAAGGTGGTGGTTTTTTTGGAGAGACAATCAGCAGCAAGAAGGCTGGCAGCAGCTGGACACGCAGCAGGGGCGGCAGCAAGACTGGCAGCAGCTGGACACGCAGCAGGGGCGGCAGCAGCAGCTGGGCCTGCAGCAGGTGGTTCTACAGCAGGTGGTCTGACAGCAGATTGGACGGCAGCATGGCTGGCAGCAGCTGGACACGCAGCAGGGGCGGCAGCAAGGCTGGCAGCAGCTGGACACGCAGCAGGGGCGGCAGCATGGCTGGCAGCAGCTGGACACGCAGCAGGGGCGGCAGCAGCAGCTGGACACGCAGCAGGGGCGGCAGCATGGCTGGCAGCAGCTGGACACGCAGCAGGGGCGGCAGCAGCAGCTGGGCCGGCAGCAGGTTGGCTGACAGCAAGGGGAGCAGCACATGGTGTCAGGTGTGGAGGGTGGACTCCTGCTGAGAGGTGAGTTTTCCAGAATCTGATGGTTCCTTCTCTTCTGGAGCTTTTATACGTGGGGCCCGAAATGTTGGCACCAATGGCCAAGGTTTTCCTTATTCTTGTTTACATTGTTTTCATTGTCATTTGGGGAAATGTTAGGAGGAAATTGTACCCTAAATGTTATGATCTTTTTTGAAAATAGGTGCTTAATTTACTTCTTAATTGAAAATAACTCATAGAAACTCTTTTTATAGATAAAGAGAAGTAGTTACATTATCAGCATGTTCCTGCTTCAGTCATTCTGCTCCTGTGATCTAGATAGTTCCTCCTGGTCTGGGCAGCTCAGAGCAGTTGGTGATTTTATGCCTAACCTGTTTACTACCAGAGTCATTTCGGTCTGTGACTGCACATTATTTTTTTCTTTTCCTTTTTTAATGAAGTAATTAGATTATGTGAGATAACACCTGAAGTATCTTAGAGTACTGACAGGGTCAAAAATTTTGTGGTTTGGTCCTGGACAGGTGACTCAGTGGGTCAAACGTCATCTAGGTGCACTGAGGTCATGGGTTCGATCCCCAGTTAGGGCATGTACGAGAAGCAATCCATGAGTGCACAAGTAAATGGAACAACTAATTGGAACAATGAGTTGATATTTCTATCTCTCTCTCTCTCTCCCTTCCTGTACTTCATTCCCTTTCTCTCTCTCCTCTCAATCAATGGAGTTGTTGTTGTTTTTTTTAATTTGTAGTTTAACTTTTTTTTTCAAGTGCCCAAATTTGTAATTTCCAGCTTGGTAAATTGTTACTAGTGTTCAACTTGATACATTATCTCAAAGTGAACACACTCATGTCACTATTACCAGGTTAAGGAATAGAATTTAACCGCATCCCCTTCAAATTATAGCACATACATTTCTCCCTTGGTGGATCTTGTCTGGGACTCAGAAGGGCACTAGGTTGTGTGCCTGTGAAGCTGGGGGAGGGGGACGTGCTTGCCCCCTCCTGTAGGCTCTGCCAACTCCACCCACAATGAGAGACTCCTTTGTTCTGTTCCCTCGGGGCCCAGTGGCTCTACCCTGATGACCTTGCTCCTGCAGTAGGGCAGGCTGGCACTCAACCTGAACGTGCAGTGTGCTTCTCCTGGAGGAGCTAAGGTTGGAGACTGCGGCAGACTGAGTGGCATGGCTCTGGGGTAGGAGCCATTTTCCCCTACATTGAGTGCCTGACTGGGCTGCCACTAAGCAGGAGACCCACAAGCCCCCTCCTCCCAACCTCAGTCATCCCACCCTTCCTAGCTCACACCTTGTGGAAGGGTTATGGTCAGCCTGGGCCCACTCTAGTCTTTCTTTGGAAGGCTCTGGATGAAGACCGGAGGGTGTACAGAGTAGCCAACAGATAGAGTTGGACCTCAGGGAACATGGACACTTTATTGATTTATGTCCAGCTTAGAGCTGGAGAGAGCTAGCCCTTGTACACAGCTTGGCCCCTGCCACACACACCCAGACCCAGTAGACGCAGTTCCAAACAGTGAATAATAGCATGGTATCACCAGATAGCCCAAGTCCAGTTACAGACAACCTCTGACATTGACCTACACTGGAAGCCTGTCCAAGAGGACCCAGAATCAAAACAACCATTCGTGGGCTTCAGACCACAACAGAGCTCAACCCAACTAGGCATTTAAGTGGCACACCGAAGGAGGGATTCTGGCAGGCACTGCACTCAGCTGAAACAACTCTGCCTGGGGGCACAGCCCCTGCACAGTGACTCATACACAGTGACCAAGGTCTATCCTATAATCAACCAACCTGAGAGGTAACTCCAGCCATGTATGGGCTAACAGCATTCAAGACTTCACTACAACAGGAGGGTGCACAGAACCCACATGAAAGACATTTTGGATCACCTAATTCAGGTAATCTGGAAGACTGTATCACGGAGCCCCACAAGACATTTACATTGTAAAGCCATCACGACAGGTTTGAAAGCCATAGCAAGTCGACCTAATACACAGAGACAAACACACAAAAACAATTGAGACAAAGAAATAGGCCTCAAATGAAAGAACAAGAGAAATCTCCTGAAAAAAAAGAATTAAATGAAATGGAAACTACCAAGATACCAGATGCAGAGTTTAAAACAGTGGTTGTAAGGATGTTCAAAGACCATAGGGGAAAATGGTTGATCTCAGTGAGAACTTAAACAAAGAGAGAATAAGTATTAAAAAGGACATAGAAACCATAAAAAAGAATCAGTCAGAAATGAGAAATGCAATATCTGAAAGGACGAGTTCACTAGAAGGAATCAATAGTAGGTTAGATGAAGCAGAGGTGTGAATCGACAAGTTACAGGACAAGATAACAGAGAAAGCAACAAAGAGAGAAAGGAATTTTTTTAAAAAACTAGGAAAGTCTAAAGGGACACCTGGGACAAAATCAAGTGTAACAACATCTGCAACATAGCATAGAAGGAGAAGAGAGAGAGCCAGGAATCCAGAAACTGTTTGAACAAATAATGGCTAGAAATGTCCCTAACCTGGTGAAGGAAAACAACACACAGGTTCAGAAAGCACAGAGAGTCCCAAACAAGGTGAATCCAAAGAAGCCCATGCAACACATCATAAATAAAATGGCAAAGGTTAAAGATAAAGAGAGAATCGTAAGAGCAGCAAGGAAAAGACAGTTACCTAGTAGGGAGCTCCCATAAAGCTTCAGCTGATTTTTCAACAGAATTATTTCAGGCCAGAGGGATTGACATGAATGAAATACAGGGAGTCCTCAGGTTATGACAGTCTTGACATATGATGTTCGAGTTTATGATGCTCACTCCCATAAAAACTTTAAAAAATTGAGATGTGAGTGTTTCAGCTTACGCTGTTAGCATTGTACTTAAGTACTATGTGAGTGAACTAGTTTGATTGTGTGCTGTGGAAGAATATGCATTGTGAGTCCCACTTCAATGGCCTCCAGAGAGTCTCCACCACTTAGTAGGCACTGGACAACTATGAGTTGGTGTAGCTCATCCTGGCCCCCTTCTCAGGTGCACTGATACTTACACAAGGGAGCATGAACAGGGACAGAGGCTTTGTGTGGACCAACAGCAAGGGCTTCCCCTCCTGTAGCTTTCTCTGCTGTATGTGCTGTTGTCCTAAGCAGAGAATGCTGTTGAATTCTTCTTGATAATATCAATCATGAAAACAAACTCCCATACACAGCCAATGTTCTACATTGTACCACTTCTATTCAATATATTGAAAAGACTGCGGTTCTTCCTTCATACGGTTGCATGTTTGTTCTTCCCTGTCTGCAGTACTATCCACCAGCTTACAGTATTATTGTCATAGGATCCTGAATTATACCATTTTGACCAAGGAACCACTTCATGAGGAACAAGGTCAACAATAGGCACATAGCGATGGATCCACTTGTCCTATGGATCTAGTTGTCTTACCACACATCACAGGACAGAGAAATGCTTGCCTGATGATAAATGAGAATGATGTTTAAAGTGTGCAGCAAAGACACCAATATAAGAGTAACAACCTGTGGAATTGGTGTATTGTCTTCTGAATGTGGTGTATATTTTGATCCAATAACCATTATTTGCTTGACATATATGTATTACTATATGTTCATAAAAGTTAGTATACATGGGTTCAGAAGCAATGGGTGGAAGTAGAGGTGACCCTCTCACTATAACCCCCTGCAACATACTCGGGAATCTGGCTTCCTATCCCGTCATGCCTTTAGGCTCTTCTGGATTGGTAGTTTTACTCCTATGAAAGGCATTGTTTTGTCAGGGGACAAAATCTAATTTTACAACCATCATCTGGTCAGTTTGGACTCCTCATATCAGTAGAGAAGCAGGCAGAGAAAGCAGTTACTATTTAGTGAGTAATATTATCATGAAGAGGTGGAGAACAAGGAAAAGCACATCTGGAATGTGGGAATTTACTGGCATGTCCATGGTGTGCTCATGCCCGGGGACAACCTTAACTGAGCAGTGACAGCACTGCAGCTTGATGAGGGTACAGTGACCCAAGGCTGGACCTCTACATCTTTGATATGTAAATAAATGCAGGTTACTTGGAGTAGAAACAGAAGTCCCAGTCCTGAATCTGAGTCTGTAACTTATTAGCTTGTGACAATACACCATGATTTCTTTTTCTGAAATTGGATATAATAATTGTGGGGCTGTTATGATGCTCAGAATGAATGATGCATATAGTATGTAATATGCATTTAAATCCTTATTACAGGAATACTGTACAGTAAACCAAACACAACAGGGGTGAATTATGGTATAGATTTTATTATGAAACACATAAAGAAGAGTGTTGCATCTAATAAGACAATACAAAGTGATTCTGAAAAAAGAAAGCCTTGTACAAAGTATCTTGAGTACACTGTAAGATAATAAGATTATAAAGATTATTATTCAGGTACGGAAACCTATTAAGTTATGAAACGTTGTTTGACAGTTATTTAGAGGGAGCCATTGATCCTGACCTCCGAGTCAAGGCCAAGACCATAACTGCACATCGAGGATGCGCAAAGCTGAAACAAGACCCACGTGCACGGGAGGATGAGAATCCAGGGTAGTTGTCTGCACTCCATCAACCTGATTCTTTAAACAAGCTGATGAGTCACAGAAATTATGGATCTCCACTTTGGTTGTCAACAAGGTCTAGAAGGTTAATTTGTTTCCATAATGGCAAGTCAGTTAGCAGAAGTAGTGTGTGCCGACAGACGGTGGTTCTGGGCCAGGTGATCAGCAGCAGCAGGACTGGCCACAGCCGCATCCGCAGCCATAGGCTATGCACCCAGGCACGCAGCAGCAGGTGGGGTAGTAGCAGGTTCTGCAGACGTGCACAGGAGTACAGCACACTGGCTGGCAGCAGGGAGTTCCACAGCAACAGGGGCGGCAGCAAGGCTGGCAGCAGCTGCCACAGCTGGACCCACAGCAGCAAGGCTGGCAGCAGCAGGACCCACAGCAGGGGCGGCAGCAAGGCTGGCAGCAGGTGGTTCTGCAGCAGGTGGTCCTGCAACAAGTTGACTGGCAGCAAGGGGAGCAGCACATGGTGTCAGGTGTGGAGGGTGGACTCCTGTTCAGAGGTGAGTTTCTCAGATTCTATTGTTACCTTCTGTCCTGAGGCTTTTATACTCTGGACCCCCAGTGTAGGGACCAATAAGCAGGACTTTCCTTGTTTACATTGTTTCGGTGATCACTAGGGAATTATTAAGGAGGAAGTTGTTCCCTTTGTGTTTTGAGGCTTCTGTAAAAACTGTTTGATCTTTTCCTTAGTTGGAAATCCTACTTAAGGACCTTTTTCAGAAATGAGACTGTCAGGAATTAGCCCCAGAAACATTTCTGGTCATGTGTCCTTCCTAAGTCATGTGATACTTCTCGTTGGATTTGGGGAGGGTCAAAACAGTTGTTTGTTCTCAGTTTCGTATCTTTGTCCATATTTAGATTGGGAAGTCCCGGAGAGGTTCAGGAGTTGAGTTCTTTGTTGAATAAAGAGCTGCTTGAGTCTAACTCTGAGCTCCCAGAAAGTTCGATTCAAGGCTAGCACATACCTGCCTGTCACCTCCTGCTAGAAACGTGTTTCCCAGTTCTATTAGAGACATTTGGATAGGGAATGGTTGGCACTTTGTTTTTCATATGCAAACCATCACCAAAACAGGAGAATCAAGGCAGAAGCAGTCTGCTGGGTTTCAGAGCCTCAATCTATTCATGTCCCTCTCTGTTTTCTAGCTATAGCAGTATCCCAGGTGAGACATCCCAACTTATACATATTTTCTTTGGTAAATTGAGGCAAATAAGATGATAGCCAATGTAAATTTGAATATGTAAATTTATACTTTTCAACAAACATGGAAAATTGTCACCTATAAGTTTTTAAATATGTTACTTCCTCTCTCTTCTAGGGACATACATAAGAGTGAAATTGCTATGTCATAGAAAAAGCAAATAGTCAACAAAACAGTAAGAATAGAACAGTGTTTCAACATTGCAAACTACCAGCATTGCTTTCTGCTTTTTCTGATATTATAAGCCTCCTGAATTCTACTTATTAATACATTAGCTTGTTTTTCTATTGAGGTATACTTGACATATAAAATTATATTGGTTTCAGGTGTGGAACATAATGATTTGATATCTGCAAAATGATCAGCACAGTCTAACCATCTTTCAGTATTCATAGTTACTATTTTTCTTCTGATAAAAATTTTCAGATCAACTTCCTTAGCAACTTTCAAATATGTGATACAGTATTATTAACTATAGTCATGCTGTACATTACATTCTCATGACAAATTTATTTCATAACTGGGAGTTCTATCTTTAGACCTTCTTCATCCACTTTGCCCACCCTGCACAACCCACCACTAGCTACCACCAATATGTTCTCTGTACCTATAAGCTCAGTTGTTTTTTAGATTCCACATGTAAGACAGACCATATTATATTTGTCCTTCTCTGTCTGACTTCTTACTTTGCATAAAGCCCTCCAGATCCACGCTGTCATAGATGAAAAGATCTACTTCTTTTTTAAGGCTGAGTAATATTCTGGTGTATGCCTAATTGCTATGGCTAGGAATTCTAATACTCTATAGATTAAAAGTGGTTATCTTGTTCTTGATTTTAGAGGAAAAGTTTCTATTTTTTACTATTAAAAATGATGTTAGCTCTGTGCTTCTTATATATGGCCTTTATTATGTTGAGGCATGTTATCTCTAGACTCATTTTTTTTAGCCTATTTAGCATAAATGGATGTTGAATTTTGTCAGTGGTTTTTCTGCATCTCTTTAGATTTCATATTATTTTTATCCTCCATTTTGTAAATGTTATGTATTACACTGACTGATTTGGAGGTGTTGAACCATCCTTGCCCCTCAGTTGATCATGTTATGATCCTTTTAATGTATCGATGAATTCTGTTAGTCAATATTTTGTTGAGAATTTTGCATCTAAGTTCATCAGAGATATTGGCTTCTAATTTTCTTTTATTGCAGTGTCTTGTTTAGCTTTGGTATCAGGGGAACACTGGCCTCATAAAAATGGTTTGGGTTATTCTATTCTATTTTTTGGAAGAGTTTTAGGACAGTTGTTATCAATTATTCTTTAAATGCTTGGTAGAATTCATAAGTGAAGCAGTCTGCTCCTGTGGATTGGGTTGTTTTTTATTACAATTCATTCTTCTTACTAGTAATTGATCTTTCCTGATGTTCTATTTTTTTTTACCTTATTAATGTTAATCCAGATAGGTTATGTGTCCATTTGTCCATTTCTTCTAGCCTGTCCAGTTTGTTATCATATAATTGTTCTTCATAGTCTCTTATGATCTTCTGTATTCTGTTGTATCAGTTGTAAAGTCTGCTCTTTCATTTTGGATTTTAGTTATTTGAGGTTTCTCTCTTTTATCTTTTTAGTCTTGCTAAATGTTTGTCAATGTAGTTTATCTCTTTTAAAATCTCTTAGTTGTATTGATCTTTTCTATTATCTTTTTTAGTCTCTATTTCATTTATTTCCACTCTAATCCTTTTTATCTCCTTCCTTCTATAACTTTGGGTTTTATTTGTTCTTCTTTTTTTAGTTCCTTGAGGGATAAAGTTAAGTTGTTTATTTGAGTTTCTTGTTTCTTGATTAGACAAATATTGTGATGAACTCCCCTTTCAGAACTGCCACTGTTGACTACCATAAATTTTGGTATGTTGTATTTTCATTTTCATTTGTCTCAGGTATTTTTTTATTTCTCATTTGATTTCTTCCTTGACCTTTTCATCTTTACATATTTGCGAATTTTCTAGTTTTCCTCTTGTGATTGATTTCTAGTTTCATGCCACTATCATAACTAAAGATGCTTGATATGATTTCACTCTGCCCCAGTGATCATTCCAAACTTGCTGCCCATCACAAAATTATACCCACTTTACTTCTTGTAATTAAAGTGCTGCCGCCACCTGGTCTCTGCTACTCAAGGATATTATCATCCCCATTATTCCTAGGGAGTACAGTTCTGTAACAATATTTTCTACCTCTAGAGTTCTGGCTTTAGAGACTAAACACTACTATATTTCTCCATGAGGCTGCTGACCTCCTTACCTGTTTGTTCCTTATAACTTTAGTATATACTGTACCTCCTGAGCCCAGTTAGGTATTCTGGCCTTATGACTAAATTTATTCTAACATATTAACCTCTCTAATACTTTTTAAAATTAAATTTATTGGAGTAACTTTGATTAATAAGATTATATATGTTTCAAATGTACATTTCTATGATGCATGATGTGTATATTGCATTGTGTGCCCACCACCCAAAGTCAAGTCATCTTCCATCGTCTGTTTGGTCCCCTTTACCCTTCACTACCCCCCCCCTTTCCCTCTAGTAACCAACATGCTGTTGTCTGTGTCTGTGGCTTTCGGTTTTATATTCCACATATGAGTGAAACCATATGTTTCTCAGTTTTTTCCAACTGACTTATTTCATTTTGCATAATGTTTTCACGGTCTATTCATGTTGTCACAGATGGCACTATTTCATCTTTTCTTATGGCTGTGTAGTATTCCGTGGTATATACATACCACATCTTCTTTATCCAACCATCTATCGAAAGATGTTTTGATTTCCATGTCTTGGCCACCATGAGTAATGCTGCAATGAACATAGGGGTACATATATCTTTGAAAATTAATGTTTTCAAATAGGTACCCATAAGAGGAATTGCCAGGTCATACGGTAACTATTCTTAATTTTTGAGGCACCTCCATACTGTTTTCCTAGTGGCTGTACCAGTTTACATTCCCACCAGCGGTGTGAGGGCTCCTTTCTTCCCACAACCTCTCCGATACTTGTTATTACTTGTCTTGCTGATAGTAGCCATGGTACTCTTGATCTCCTCCTCCTCATCTCTGTGTGTGTGTGGTACTAGATGAGATCAAGTCATAAAAAATCCCTGGAATGAAGGTCCACGGTAGACAAACCCTTGCTTGCCTTTACCTATAAAAAGCCTCATTGTGCATTGTATTTTGAAATAGCTGTATATTCACCAAAGATGGGAAAAAGTACAGCAAAGTTCCATGTATCCTCCACCCAATTTCCTTCAACTGTCACATCTTATGTAATGATACTACATTTCAAAACTCAAAAACTTACATTAGTACAATCCACAGCATTGGTTTATATGTTACCAGTATTACGTGCTCTTGTGTGTATGTGTGTGTGCTTCTATGCAGCATTATCATGCATACTGTGTAGACTTATGTAACCACTATCCCAATTAAGACACAGAACTGTCCTTCTCCATAAGGCTCCATCTTTGTAGCACACCCACTCCCTCCCAGTCATCATCCATAACTCCTGGCTACCACTACTGTGTTCCCTAGCTCTATAATTGTATTTCAAGCATGTGCTACACAGGGAATTTTGTGGTATGTAATCTCTGGTGATTGGTTTTTCACACTCAACATCATTCCTTTGAGATCATACATGTTGTTCTGTGTATCAATAGCTGTTCTTTTTTATTGCCAAGTAGTATTCCATCATAAGGATGTATCACAATTTGTGTTCAATCATTCACTTATGAAAGATACCCGAGACTTAATCTATGATGAAATTCAGAGCCTTTCTTAGATCTAAAAGAGTAGATACTAATGCAATATACAGCACATGATTTGGGGAGATGTAACTCTACCTAAACTTCTTGGGAGAATTTATTTAACCACACACCCTAATGTTGTAGTCGCCCTTAGCACCTCTATCCCAGGTGTAACCTCACCAAAAAAAAAAATCCGTCCTGGTACCAGGTAGAAAAAGAGATTGAGAACTGCTGTCTATAAACAACCTCTGCACATCTCTAAGAAGAGATTGAAGTGAAGCAGTTTATAATAAAAAAGACAAAGGTTTTTCACATGATATTAACCTCAGTATAAGTTCACACTTATTGCCAACCATTTTCTGCCACTAAACCCTGAATTATATACTGATTGCCAACTCTGATACATTGATGTAAATGTATATTATTCAGCCTTAAAAAAAAAAAAAAGAAAATCCTGCAATTTGGGATAACATGAACGGGCTGGAAGACATTATGCTAAATGAAATAAGTCGGTCACAGGACAAATACTGCAGGAATCCACTTATATGGGATATTATTTAAACAAAAAAGATCAAAGAATACAATTTGGTTTCCAGGGACTGGGGTAGTAGGAAACTGGTCATTGTTGTTCAGTGGGTATAAAGTTACAGTTACAGGAGGTGAATAATGTACAGTTCTGGTGTACACGTTGTACCTATACTTAGCAATAGAGTAGGGTACACTTAAAATCTTGTTAAAAAGGAAAATTCTATGTTAGTGTTTTTAACACACACAAGAAAATGCAAGGGGCAGAAAAAAATCTTTCAGAGGTGACAGACATATTTATTCTTTAATTAAGGTCATAATAATACCATATAGGCATATGTCCAAACTCATCAAAATGTGTACATTAGACATGTGCAACTTTTTGTATATTAAGTATACCTCATGAAAGCTGAGAGAAAAGAAGAAACATCAAAATTTTATGACTTAGTCTTCCTCCTTAGAACAATTATTTGTTTCCCACCTAAAAGCCTAAAAAATGGGCCATGATTCACAGCAGGGAGTGGGAAAGTCCTAAGAGTCTTACTCTCATGCCAGTGGTGCCCTGTTTCACAGTCAAATTTCTCTGCTCACCTGAACCACGATGAATGAGCCATCACACTAAAATGCAACTTTACCCTCCCAAGTCACCAAGAAGAATGTGGCTTATTAGAATCTTTGTCACCCAAGGGCAGACTGCTGCACTATGCAACATGAGACTAACACACACACCGGCTAAAGGCAGAAGTCACGTGACAGCTTTCTTTGAGGAAGCTGAAGCAAGGGAGACACAAGACCAGGAAGAGTGGAAGTGATGGAAGGAAAAGGAAGCAGTGTTTTCCATCCATCTTGAAAAGATTAACCAGGAAAACAAACTTGGCTAATTTGATAATTGCCTGTTAATTAGGACAAACAATGACAAGGAAAGAGCACTGCATCTGATGACAGTGGCCCCTCAGCAGGGTATAAAAGGGGACCCAGGGCAAGCAGATTTCCAAACCTTCCAAACCCACCTTCCTGAAAACTCACTCAGAACCTCCACCCTCTGACACCATGGTCAACTCTTGTGGATCCGCCTGCTCTGACCAGGGCTGTGGCCAGGAGACCTGCTGCCGCCCCACCTGCTGCCAGACCACCTGCTGCAGGACCACCTGCTGCCGCCCCAGCTGCTGTGTGTCCAGCTGCTGCCGCCCTTGCTGTGGATCCTGCTGCTGCCGCCCTTGCTGTGGATCCTGCTGCTGCAGGCCTTGTTGCATCTCTAGCTGCTGCCGCCCCAGCTGCTGTGGATCCTGCTGCAGGCCTTGCTGTGGATCCTGCTGCTGCAGGCCTTGTTGCATCTCCAGCTGCTGCCGCCCTTGCTGTGGATCCTGCTGCTGCAGGCCTTGTTGCATCTCTAGCTGCTGCCGCCCCAGCTGCTGTGGATCCTGCTGCTGCCGCCCCTCTTGCTGTGGATCCTGCTGCTGCAGGCCTTGTTGCTTCTCCAGCTGCTGCCGCCCCAGCTGCTGTGGATCCTGCTGCAGGCCTTGCTGTGGATCCTGCTGCTGCAGGCCTTGTTGCATCTCCAGCTGCTGCCGCCCCAGCTGCTGTATGTCCAGTTGCTGTCGCCCCACCTGCTGCCGCCCAGTCTGCTCTAGTTCTTCCTGTTGCTGATCGCCCTGATCTGTGCCCATCTGGTTTCCATCAACCTATTTTCTTGACATAGTCCAACTGAACTGAATCACGAGAGGCCAGTTATACAACATCGATTCCAACTGATTCTTAAACTGACCTTGGCCTCCAAATATAATGTGCACCCTAACATTACTATCTCTTTCCCAAATGAACACAAAGTTTGAATTGTCTCTGAAATCCTTCAACCAAGTCATCCCAAATGATGTATTTTCCCCTTCCCAGTTTTCTCAAATGGAGATATTCCTGAATCTTAAATAAATCTTAATTGTCCAGGCATACAAAATAATAGCATCTTGTCTCATTAGTTTTCTTGTTAACCTAATCCTTAGCTGTCAGTTGTTCTGTTGCACTTCTCTGCCGGGAGCAAGCATAGCAGGTGACTTTGAGGATTTCCACCTCTGTACGCTCAGCGTTCTTATTTTAATATAGGAGGAGGATGTCTTATGGCACACACTTCGCTCTCTCTGCCTGTGGGCTTTCTCTGGATGAAGGGGTGAACTCTGGGCAGGGCAGAAGTCAGGAGTTAATGCTCTAGAAACAGTGCTCAGCCAGTGGACGAGGGTGGGGAATTAATGTGCTAGCCTCTTTCCCCTGGTGTGGGGAGCAAGTTGTACCAGTGTCTAGAGGTCCTCACTGGAATGGACCCCATTTGCCTACAGCAGTCATTTGCTCATTAAGTCATTCTATATTGACTTCTGTCCCTTCCCCAGATCACTTCCTAGCTTCGCTACAATGCCTTTTAGGATTATCTTCCAAATAAACTACTAGATCTCAAGCCTCTGTTTGAGGGTCTATTTTTTTTTTTTATTTATTTGTATTTTTTCTGAAGCTGGAAACAGGGAGAGACAGTCAGACAGACTCCCGCATGCGCCCGACCGGGATCCACCCAGCACGCCCACCAGGGGCGACGCTCTGCCCACCAGGGGGCGATGCTCTGCCCCTCCAGGGCATCACTCTGCTGCGACCAGAGCCACTCTAGTGCCTGGGGCAGAGGCCAAGGAGCCATCCCCAGCGCCTGGGCCATCTTTGCTCCAATGGAGCCTCGGCTGCGGGAGGGGAAGAGAGAGACAGAGAGGAAGGAGGGGGATGGGGTGGAGAAGCAAATGGGCGCCTCTCCTATGTGCCCTGGCCGGGAATCGAACCTGGGTCCCCCTCACGCCAGGCCGATGCTCTACTGCTGAGCCAACCGGCCAGGGCCGAGGGTCTATTTTTGAGGACAGCCGATCTAAGGCACAGTACAGGTGTTCCAAATCCAATTACCAGTGCTCTTCAAAACAATTTATGTATTATGAATGGTTGCCAATTGTCTGTGTCAAGTCAGACCTAGTAACCAACAACATCCAGTAGGGGTATTCCAGTTTTCCCTGTGGAAATGGCTGAGGATTCCCTTGGGAAATGACGGGAGAGATCTCTATTACATACACTTGCTGTGGTCCTTGTGTGTGGCAGTGCACATGTAGAGGACTGGCCTCTCCTTCCACGGGTCAGTGTATTGCAGATCTGAGAACTGGCTCAGGTCTGGAAACTGGGTGAGGGATCATGATTTTCCATTGGGATCCCTCACCGCAGCCTGGGGGTCACATATCACTTTGCACCAGTTGTCGTTCCAGGCTTGTTGCCCATCCCATGCTTGTACCGACATGATCGACAGTTATATGCTGCCACCTGGCTTCTGCTACTTCAAGGATATTATCATTCCTTGCTTCTCTGGAGCTCAGTCCTGTAACAATATTCCCTACCACAAGCTTTGGCTTTAGGGAATAGACGATTGCTGAGTAATGCTGCTGACCTCCATATCTGTCTGTTCCTTATTACCTTACTATATAGTGTACTTCCTGAGGCCTCCTAGGGAACTTATTCGGCCAGCTGGGGGTTCTGACCTTATGAATAGATCTTTTCTAGCATATTAACTTCTCTGCACCCCTTGATTTCATCATCCTCACCTCTGCATTGTGTGGTACTAGATAAATCTGTACTAGTTATTTATTGTTATGTAACGTTACCTCAGATTTTAGCAACTTAAAATGACACTCATTTTACTGTCTCACAGGTTTTCTAGATCAAGAATCCAAATACAGCTCAGCGGGGCTTTCCAGTTTGTAGTGGTTCATAAGGCAACAGTCAAGGTGCTAGCAGGCACTAGTATCTAATGCTGGCTAGCCAGACAAAAGACACACTCTTTCGTAACTTAATCACTTGATGTTACCATATGCTGTTGGTTAGAAGCAAGTTATTCAAGGGCAGGGAATTCCATAAGACCGTGAATACCAAAAGGTAGAGATCACTGGGCCATCTTACAGCCTGCCTACCACAAGTCACAATATTGAGCGAAAGAATAAAAACATATATTAAGATTCCACTATATAAAATTCAAAAATATGTAAAACTAAAGTATACTGTTTAGGATACATACCTAGGTGATAAAACTATAAGGAAAATCAATGAGAAGATTACTTTAAAATCAGGACAGTGACAATCTGTAGGGTGGAAGGAGAGAGATGTGGTCGAGAGAGACACATCAAGGCGCTCTTGGTGATTGCAGTGTTCTGTTTCTTGACTTGGGTGTTGGGGTATATAGATATTTGCTTCATAATTATTTATATTATACATGTATATATATTTTATACACTTATAAATATACAGTAGTCCTCCTTCAAATCCAAGATTTTTCTTTCTGTAGTTTTAGTTACCCACAGTCGACCTGAAAATAACAAATGGCAAACTCCAGAAATAAACAATTCATAAGTTTTAAATTGCATGCCATTTGGAGTAGCATGATGAAATCTTGCGTTGTCCTGCTCCATCCCATGCAGTTGTGAATCATCCCTTTGTCCAGTGTATCCACACTGTACACGCTGCCTGCCTGTGAGTCCCTTAGTAGCTATCTCGGTTGTCAGATCAACTGTCTTCACTGTATCACAGTGCTTGTGCTCCAGTCACCCTTATTTACTTACTAATGGCTCCAACGCACACGAGTAGTGATGCTACAATTCAGATATGCTCAAGAGAAGCTAAAAGTGCTTCTTTTAAGTGAAAAAGTGGGAGTTTATATCCATAGTAAAATAAATGTTCTATTCATGAAAGGGTGAAAAAGGAAAAAGAAATTTGTGTTAGTTTGCTGTGGAAAGTACCTCAGGATACTTCAGGGATCTCGAGAAGGGAGACATTTACCTGACTCTACAGGTATTGCAGGCAAAGCTGATTGCAAGTATCTGGCTTGGCTTCTTAGCCTTGAGGGACTGTTAAAAGTTCAGTTTGAGGATTCCATATGAAAAGTTCCAGTAAAGCAGATTTAAAAGCACCTAATCAAATCCACATTGAGATACCACCTAACACCTGTTAGAATGACTATTATCAGCAAGACAGGTAATAACAAGTATTGGAGAGGTTGTAGAGAAAAAGGAACCCTCATACACTACTGATAGGAATGTAAATTGGTACAGCCAATAAGAAAACAGTATGGTGGTGCCTCAAAAAATTAAGAATAGAGGTACTATGTGACCCAACAATCTCTCTTCTGGGTATCTTCCCCCCCAAATTAAAAACATTTATTTGTAAAGATAGAAGTGCCCTTCTGTTTATTGCAGCATTATTCACAGTGGCCAAAACATGGAAACAACCAAAGTGTCCTTCAATAGCTGGTTGGATAAAGAAAATATGGTTTATATCTTGGGCCACAAAAACAACATCAGCAAATTCAGAAAAATCGAAGTTGTACCAAGCATATTTTCTGATCATAAAGTCTTGAAACTAGAATTCAACTGCAAAAAAGAGGAAAAAAATCCCACAAAAATGTGGAAACTAAACAACATAGTTTTAAAAAATGAATGGGTCAAAGAAGAAATAAGTGCAGAGATCAAAAGATATCTACAGAATAATGAAAATGACAATACGACATATCAGAATCTATGGGATGCAGCAAAAGCAGTGATAAGAAGGAAGTTCATATCACTTCAGGCATATATGAACAAACAAGAGAGAGCCCAAGTGAACCACTTAACTTCACACCTTAAGGAACTAGAAAAAGAAGAACAAAGACAACCCAAAACCAGCCGAAGAAAGGAGATAATAAAAATCAGAGCAGAAATAAATGAAATAGAGAACAGAAAAACTATAGAAAAAATTAATAGAACAAGGAGCTGGTTCTTTGAAAAGATCAACAAAATTGACAAACCCTTGGCAAGACTTAACCAAGGAAAAAGGAGAAAGAACTCATATAAACAAAATCCAAAATGAAAGAGGAGAAATCACTACAGACACCATAGATATACAAAGAATTATTGTAAAATACTATGAAAAACTTTATGCCACTAAATTCAACAACCTAGAAGAAATGGATAAATTCCTAGAACAATACAACCTTCCTAGACTGAGTCAAGAAGAAGCAGAAAGCCTAAACAGACCTATTAGTAGAGAAGAAATAGAAAAAAACATTAAAAACCTCCCCAAAAATAGAAGTCCAGGCCCTGACGGCTATACCAGCGAATTTTATCAAACATTCAAAGAAGACTTGGTTCCTATTCTACTCAAAGTCTTCCAAAAAATTGAAGAAGAAGCAATACTTCCAAACACATTTTATGAGGCCAACATAACCCTCATACCAAAACCAGGCAAGGATGGCACAAAAAAAGAAAACTACAGACCAATATCTCTAATGAATACAGATGCTAAAATACTAAACAAAATACTAGCAAATCAAATACAACAACATATTAAAAAAATAATACATCATGATCAAGTGGGATTCATCCCAGAATCTCAAGGATGGTTCAACATACGTAAAACAGTTAACGTAATACACCATACCAACAAAACAAAGAACAAAAACCACATGATCTTATCAATAGACACAGGAAAGGCTTTCAATAAAATACAACACAATTTTATGTTTAAGACTGTCAACAAAATGGGTATAGAAAGAAAATATCTCAACATGATAAAGGCCATATATGATAAATTATCAGCTAACATCATATTAAATAGCACTAAACTGAAGGCTTTCCCCCTTAAATCAGGAACAAGACAGGATTGTCCACTCTCTCCACTCTTATTTAATGTGGTACTAGAGGTTCTAGCCAGAGCAATCAGACAAGACAAAGAGATAAAAGGCATCCATATCGGAAAAGAAGAAGTAAAGGTATCACTTTTTGCAGATGATATGATCCTATACATCGAAAACCCCAAAGAATCCACAAAAAGACTACTAGAAACAATAAGCCAATACAGTAAGGTCGCAGGATACAAAATTAACATACAGAAGTCAATAGCCTTTCTATATGCCAACAATGAAACATTTGAGAACGAACTCAAAAGAATAATCCCCTTCACGATTGCAACAAAAAAAAATAAAATACTTAGGAATAAACATAACAAAGAATGTAAAGGACTTATATAACGAAAACTATAAACCATTGTTAAGGGAAATCAAAAAAGATATAATGAGATGGAAGAATATACCTTGTTCTTGGTTAGGAAGAATAAATATAATCAAGATGGCCATATTACCCAAAGCAATATACAAATTTAATGCAATTCCCATCAAAATTCCAATGACATTTTTTAAAGAAATAGAACAAAAAATCATCAGATTTATATGGAACTATAAAAAACCCCGAATAGCCAAAGCAATCCTAAAGAAAAAGAATGAAGCTGGGGGCATTACAATACCTGACTTCAAACTCTATTATAGGGCCACGACAATCAAAACAGCATGGTAATGGCAGAAAAATAGACACTCAGACCAATGGAACAGCATAGAAACCCCAGAAATAAAACCACATATATATAGTCAAATAATTTTTGATAAAGGGGCCAACAACACACAATGGAGAAAAGAAAGCCTCTTCAATAAATGGTGCTGGGAAAACTGGAAAGCCACATGCAAAAGAATGAAACTGGACTACAGTTTGTCCCCCTGTACTAAAATTAACTCACAATGGATCAAAGATCTAAACATAAGACCTGAAACAATTAAGTACATAGAAGAAGACATAGGTACTAAACTCATGGACCTGGGTTTTAAAGAGCATTTTATGAATTTGACTCCAAAGGCAAGAGAAGTGAAGGCAAAAATTAATGAATGGGACTACATCAGACTAAGAAGTTTTTGCTCAGCAAGAGAAACTGATAACAAAATAAACAGACAGCCAACTAAATGGGAAATGATATTTTCAAACAACTGCTCAGATAAGGGCCTAATATCCAAAATATACAAAAAACTCATAAAACTCAACAACAAACAAACAATCCAATAAAAAAATGGGAAGAGGACATGAACAGACACTTCTCCCAGGAAGAAATACAAATGGCCAACAGATATATGAAAAGATGCTCATCTTCTTTAGTTATTAGAGAAATGCAAATCAAAACTGCAATGAGATACCACCTCACACCTGTTAGATTAGCTATTATTAACAAGACAGGTACTAGCAAATGTTGGAGAGGCTGTGGAGAAAAAGGAACCCTCATACACTGTTGGTGGGAATGTAAAGTAGTACAACCATTATGGAAGAAAGTATGGTGGTTCCTCAAAAAACTGAAAATAGAACTACCTTATGACCCAGCAATCCCTCTAATGGGTATATACCCCCCAAACTCAGAAACATTCATACATAAAGACACATGCAGCCCCATGTTCATTGCAGCATTGTTCACAGTGGCCAGGACATGGAAACAACCAAAAAGCCCGTCAATATATGACTGGATAAAGAAGATGTGGCACATATACACTATGGAATACTGCTCAGCCATAAGAAATGATGACATCGGATCATTTACAGCAAAATGGTGGGATCTTGATAACATTATACGAAGTGAAATAAGTAAATCAGAAAAAACCAGGAACTGCATTATTCCAAACGTAGTTGGGACATAAAAGTGAAACTAAGAGACATTGATAAGAGTGTGGTGGTTATGGGGGAGGGGGGAGAGGGAGAGGGAAAGAGGGAGGGGGAGGGGCACAAAGAAAACTAGATAGAAGGTGAGAGAGGACAATCTGACTTTGGGTGATGGGTATGCAACATAATTGAACGACAAGATAACCTGGACTTGTTATCCTTGAATATATGTATCCTGATTTATTGATGTCGCCCCATTAAAAAAAATAAAATTATTAAAAAGAAAAAAGAAAATATGGTTTATGTAGATCAGGGGTCGGGAACCTTTTTGGCTTGAGAGAGCCATGGACGCCATATATTTTAAAATGTAATTCCGTGAGAGCCATACAATATGTTTAACACTAAATACAAGTAAATGTGTGCATTTTATGTAAAACCAACACTTTTAAAGTACAATAAGTCTCTGAATTCTTTTTAATAATGTTGTTATGCTATTGCTAACCAATGATGAATAAAGTACTTCTTACCATTAATGCAACTTCTGGTGCTGCATGGTTTTGCTGATGGCTTTGTAGTCTGGTTGATACGTGGTAAGGTTAAGTTTCATGCAGGCGTTGAGACTTCCATCCATTTAACGTGATCGTAGGTTGGTCTTAACGTTCTTTAGATGTGAGAAAGACTGCTCACATGCATACGTAGAGCCAAACATTGTCAATACAACAATACTAACACACTGCAGTGTGTGATATGTGACGGGAAGCATATTCCAAGTTTTGACAATCAGGTGGTCCGTGGGTTGAAGTTTTTTCATTTCTCCCCACTTGTATTTGTTCTCCAACTCTGCTTGCTGTTGTGCAAGTCTTTCCAAATCTTCATTCAGTGACTTGAACTTATTCACCCACATGTCTGAGGCCTTCAGGTCAGCAGCTTGTAGCTCAAAATCTCTGATGGAGACACCGGGGATGTAACTCAGGCTGGCGCTGTCCACTGCACACTTGTGTGGGTGGGTGATGAACTTAAAAAGATGAGTGTGCTCATGAAATTCTCCAAAGTGTGCTTTGAATGACTGCAGGAGATTAGATGTGAAGCCCGCTAGCTGCTAGAGATCAAGATGTTGAGCAGGGTCACTTGCTGTGCATGCATCTTTAAACTCTCCCAGTTTTTCAAAGTGAAGTAAATGACCTGTTTCATTGTCAGCAATAAAGAGTTCCAGCTTGTTTTCAAATACAAACACTGCTTGTTGAAGGGATAAGACTGTATTTTCAACGCCTTGCATTTTCACGTTGAACTGGTTCAGATGTTCAGTCATGTCCATGAGATAGTAGAACTTCAGGATCCACTCAGTGTTAGCTAACTCAGGATGCTTGACATTTTTCATTTCAAGAAAAGTCCGGATTTCACTCAGACAAGCCACAAAATGGCTGAGCACTTTCCCTCTTGACAACCAACACACATTGCTGTGCAGAAGCAGACCAGGATAATTATTCCCAACTTCATCCAGCAGTGTTTTAAACTGGTGATCATTTAAAGCTCAGGCAACAATAAAGTTGACCACCCAAATGACCAGCGACATCACCTGACCAAGCTGCTCACCACACATCTGAGCACAAAGCGCCTCCTGATGTAGGATGCAGTGAAAACTTAGGATGGGTTTCTTGTTATGTTCACAAAGAAGCACTACGAATCCTCTGTTTTTCCCCACCGCACAGAGCACCATCAGTATACACCAAAATAAGTTTATCCATCGGTAGATTTTTTTCTTTAGCGAATTCAGTGAAAGACTTGAATAAATCCTCCCCTCTTGTTGTCTCTTTCATAGGCAAAACAGCAAGACTTTCCTCACAGAGTGTGTCACTGACAGTATACCTTGCAATCACGCTGAACTGGGATAAATGGCTTATGTCTGTCAACTCATCTAAAGCGAGAGAAAAGAATGGTGCTGCATTTATGTCCTTCACTTGTGTTGCCTCAATTTGATTTGCCATTATGATGGTATGATTGTGAACAGTTCTTGCCAACAGAAGCATGTCTTTTATTTGTTTGATTATCTTGTCTTTATCCAAAAAGTCATCAAAAAGTTCATTGGCAACATCAAGCATGAATGTTTTGGCATACTCCCCATCTGTGAATGGCTTTCTGTTTCTCACAATTGCTAAAGCACCAGCAAAGCTAGCCGAATTCCAGTCACCTTGTTGGGTCCAAACACGGAGTTGCTGCTGACTAGCTTGCACTCTGCACAGTAGCTCTTGACATGCTTTCTTCCTGCTGTCTCCTGCTAAATATTTTGATGCAACTGTAGTATGGCGTGTGTCGAAGTACCACTTTATATTTGACTGTTTCATTGATGCAATTTTATTATTGCATATTAGACACACTGCAGAACCTGCTCTCCCCACAAAGGTGAATTCCTCTGTCCATTCCTGCTGACAAGTACGATACTCCTCAACTTTTTTTCTTTTAGCCGTCTTCTTCGTCAAAAGGGTTTCTGCAACTAGTTAGTTGACTACTTGATTAAAAGGAGACAAGTTTACTTCCTGACCTCGCAATGACCCATGTACGTTGAGCATTATCCAATAAAAATTTGGTGTTGTCCTGGAGGACAGCTGTGATTGGCTCCAGCCACCCGCAACCATAAACAGAAGTGGTAGGAAATGAATGGATTGTAATACATGAGAATGTTTTATATTTTTAACGTTATTTTTTTTTATTAAAGATTTGTCTGTGAGCCAGATGCAGCCATCAAAAGAGCCACATCTGGCTCACGAGCCATAGGTTCCCGATCCCTTATATAGATGATAGAATACTACTCAGCCATCAGAAAAGATGAAGTACTGCCATTTGCGACTACATGGATAGATTTTGAGAATATCATGCTAAGCGAAATAAGTCAGACAGGAAAAATTAAGAACCATATGATTTCACTCATGTGGGATATAAAACTGAAAGCAACAAATGAACAAATAAGGCCGACAAACAAACAAACTCATAGACACAGACAGCAGCGTGATGGGTGGCAGAACGGGAAGTGGGGAGAGGTATAGAAGGGTAAAGGGAGTCAAAAGCATGGTGACGGAAGGAGACTTGACTCTGGGTGGTGAACACACAATGCAATATACAGATGATGTACTATGGAATTGTACACTCGAAACCTATATAATTTTATTAACCAAAGTCACCCAAAAAGTTTTAGTAAAATTTAAAGGTAAATAAATAAAAGAGCCTCTATGATTCATTACTATTCTTGTCATTTTTATGTAAATTAGCAGACCAAATTTAATAAGACTAGACTTGTTATGAAAACAAATTAGTGTTACCAAAAGTGGGGGGTGGTATAGAGGGAAAAATTATGTTTCAGTAGGAACTGTATTACACACTTGTAGAGATTAGATCCTAGTTCTGCTCATTGTCTTTAACCCTTTGAGTAGTACAAACGTTCATGTATGTCCTCATGCCTCCTGACCATCCAGAGTACAATCGTAACAAAAATTTTTATTTTAAAAATGTGTAAGGCGCCTGACCAGGCAGTGGCGCAGTGGATAGAGCATCAGACTGGGATGCAGAGGACCCAGGTTCGAGACCCCAAGGTCGCCAGCTTGAGTGTGGGCTCATCTGGTTTGAGCAAAAGCTCACCAGCTTGAGCCCAAGGTCACTGTCTCGAGCAAGGGGTCATTTGGTCTGCTGAAGGCCTGCAGTCAAGGTACATATGAGAAAGCAATCAATGAACAACTAAGGTATCGCAATGAAAAACTGATGATTGATACTTCTCATCTCTCCCTGTCCCTATCTATCATTCTCTCTGACTCTCTCTCTCTGTCTCTGAAAAAAAAATGTGTAAGGCAACATTTAAAAAAGGCAAATGTATGTTCTTCTTGTTTCCATAAATTGGTTATCAAACAAACATGATTTTAAGTTAATAAAACTGTAACTGGAACTAATTTCATTTTTTGAAAACAAAACTCACTCCCGGTGGTCAGCGAGCATGAAAAAAACTCACTCCTCAAAGGGTTAAGGTTTTGTTTTTCTGAATTCTTCTAGTTTCGTCATATTTGACTATGGCTCTCCAAACTAACGTTGCCAGTCTTCTCCGATCCTTTGTGCTTTGTAATCATCGAGAACTAACACTGCCCTGTGTCCTGAAGGCCTGCAAACTGAAGGGAGAGGACTTGATGAAAACTTCAGAGAAATTACCATCATGGCCCATGTTTACAAAATTTTCTTCATGTTTATTGCCATGTGGGTTACTCAGGAAGCCTACCTAACACCTAATGACATCATCAGAGACATTCAAACGCAAAAGATGCTTCAACCCCTCCATCTAGAAATCTTTTCTCTCAAATGGCTGCCCTCCATACTCAGGCTGAGTTTATAGTCTGCTCCAAACATTAAACTTTGTTTTTCTTTTTTCCCACAGATATGCTTTATTAAATACCTGATTTTTCACACAATATAGTCCTAACTTTGTTCTTTTGTTCTGAGTGTTTTTTTTTAATTGATTTTAGAGAGAGAGAGGAAGGAAGAAAGAGAGATAGAAAAACATCAATTTGTTATTCCACTTATTTATGCATTCCTTGGTTGATTTCTGTGTGTGCCCTGACCGGGGATCAAACCTGCAACCTTGATGTGTCAGGGCAATGCTCTAACCAACGGAACGGAACTACCCAACCAGGGCTTTATAGCCCATACTGTGGAAGCCCACCTGCATCACCTGCCTCCTGAAATGAAACACAACTCATTCAACTGAACTGATTTATTCTCAGGACTGAGAAACTGATTCAATGAGCTATAAAAAGATTTATTTAATTAGTTTCTGAATTATGAAGCTTCTTGGGAAAGTTTCAAAGGCAGAATTGTAAGGAACAGAATTTGCCAGCCCAAAATATGTGTCTTAGGCATAAGGAGCATTTTAGCTGGCTATTTTTAGGATACAGCAGCTCTGGAAACCAATTATAAGTTACCCTTTTGTAAGAGACATTTACATGTGTAAAAATATTTCCTCTGGCCAGTTGGCTCAGCAGTAGAGAATCGGCTTGGCGTGTGGAAGTCCCAGGTTCGGTTCCCGGTCAGGGCACACAAGAGAAATGACCATCTGCTTCTCCATTCCTCCCCCTCCCTCTTTTTTCTCTCTCTACCTCTTTCTCTCTCTCTTCCTTTCCCACAGCCATGGCTCAGTTGGAGCAAGTTGGCCCTAGGCACTGAGGATGGCTCTGTGGCCTTGCCTCAAGTGCTAAAATAGTTAAGTTGCTGAGCAATGGAGCAACAGCCCCAGACAGTCAGAGCATCGCCTAGTAGGGGGCTGCCGGGTGGATCCTGGTCGGGGTGCATGTGGAAATTTGTCTCTGCCTCCCCACTTCTCACTTAGTAAAAAAAGAAAAAAGAAAGAAAAAAAAGAAAATCTCCATCTAGTAAAGGTGTTTCCCACATTGTATTAGGAGAGGGGATACCCCAGTCTCTAGAAACTCTTATTAATGGAGAAGGCAAGGAAGTAAGTTTGTATAACCACTTTACCCTGCGCGCCTGCTGTTCCTGGCAGCCTCCCGTAACTGCTCCCCTCACCCCCCGCAATGTCTTCTTTTGTCTGTAGCTGAAGATGGCTTTTAAAGTGAAGGCCTATGCCATCTTGAGGGAGTGACTTAGTTCCTGACTATCTCCCATGCATACAAGAGGTACCATCTTATTAAACTCAAGTTTGTTTTTTCTCTGCTAAACACTTTTTGTCAATTTAATTCTTAGACCAGCAAGAAGAACCTAGAAGGGTAAAAGAGAAATTTTTCCTCCTCAACACAGATTCAGACTCAGGCATGCATTCAGTTTGTCACTGTAAACTTGTCAGCACCATGCCCATCACCCCAGGAATGAGTGCCAGTCAGAGTGCAGCCAAAGAAACAGAGCTGAGGAGTGAAAGTGTACTGAACCTCAGGAGGCCATCAGGAACTGCATCACATGACCAGATTAGCAAAGCAGGAACGATGCTGACAATGTGACCATCTTCCTTCTATCTGAAAAAGTTGCTATGAATTATTCTCAATTAAGAGACACATCAAACACTTATTTTCTACACATTAATAACATTTAGAGAATAACTTCCTCTTTTATAATTACCCAGTGGCTATAGAAAACAATATCAACAACAATAACAAGGAAAGTCCTGCTCATTGATATAAATTGGGGGGAGGGGAGTCCAGTATATAAGAGCTCCAGAACAGAAGAAATCATCAGAATCTGAGAAACTCACCTCTGAACAGGAGTCCACCCTCCACACCTGACACCATGTGCTGCTCCCCTTGCTGCCAGCCAACCTGCTGCAGGACCACCTGCTGCAGAACCACCTGCTGCCGCCCCTGCTGTGGGTCCTGCTGCTGCCAGCCTTGCTGCCGCCCCTGCTGTGGGTCCTGCTGCTGCCAGCCATGCTGCCGTCCAATCTGCTGTCAGACCACCTGCTGTAGGACCACCTGCTGCCAGCCATGCTGCCGCCCCTGCTGCGTGTCCAGCTGCTGCCAGCCTTGCTGCCGCCCCTGCTGCGTGTCCAGCTGCTGCCAGCCATGCTGCCGCCCCTGCTGCGTGTCCAGCTGCTGTTGCCGCCCCTGCTGTGTGTCCAGCTGCTGCCAGCCATGCTGCCGCCCCTGCTGCGTGTCCAGCTGCTGCCGCCCCTGCTGCCGCCCCTGCTGTGTGTCCAGCTGCTGCCAGCCTTGCTGCTGCTGATCACCTCACCAAAGAACTGCCATCTTCATACCACACCTGTTACCTGACTCGACATTTTGAAAACATTCACTTTCTAGACTTTGCTGACAACCAGCGTGCTGTACCATAATGTCTGTGACTCACATGCCTGATGAAAGCTTCTGAATCAGCTTGATGGAGCGCAGAGGACTTCTCCCAGTCCTCTTCCTCCCAAGCATGTAGACCAGTGGTAGTCAACCTGGTCCCTGCCGCCCACTAGTGGGCGTTCCAGCTTTCATGGTGGGCGGTAGCAGAGCAACCAAAGTATAAATAAAAAGATAGATTTAACTATAGTAAGTTGTTTTATAAAGATTTATTCTGCCAAACTTAGCGAAAATCTGACATAAAGTACCTGGTAAGTAATTATTATTATATGCTTTAACTTGCTGTAACTCTGCTTTATAAATTTTATAAAGTAAAGTTACTTCCCTACTTTATAAATCACCATTACTGTGGAACCAGTGGGCGGTTAGAAAATTTTACTACTAACAGAGATACAAAAGTGGGCAGTAGGTATAAAAAGGTTGACTACCCCTGATGTAGATCATGTGCCAGCCTCAGATGTCCTCAATGTGGAGGATGGTCTCTACTTTGACTCTGTCGTCAAGATCGTCACCCTCTTCCTCTATGTAACTTAGAAAAACAAATTCTTATAACTGTTACAAAGGTTTTCTGCAACTGTTGAAAATCTTCACAATCATGTTTTCTTGTCTAGTGTACTCATGGCTCTGTAATCCTGCTTTCTTCTTTTCCTTATCACTTGAGTTGGCTCCTAGATGCAGGGAGTCTTACCTGTATTAATAAATTCTGTGCCTCTTTGCATTCCACATTGTGTTTTGTTTTACGTGCAGCATTCCTGATGTAAGGATTTCTACACATATTGCATATCATACACATTATTCATTCTGAGCCACATACAGTCTCCCACAAATATCTCCATTTTTCATAGGAGAACACTTCAAAGGGTGATGTTATATAGCTGATATGGACAGACTCAGACCCAAGACTGTGTCTTCTGCTTCTGCTCAATGGCACTTAAGTTTCTATTTCAAGATGAATAAGAAAAAGTCCTGGGCACCAGCAAGATGTTCATCTGAGTGTCTTTAACAATGGAAGTGACATTCTCTTACATGCATATGCAGATAACACTCATTGACTAGTTTCTTCCCAAATCAATGTCCCCCACCTCAGCTACATGTTAGGCACTAAGAGCTACATTTTAGAGCTCTCCTGTGTGGAGACCCTTTCCTGTCTCGGGTGCTGTCCAGCCAGCCATGCTGAGTATCAGGCATCCGGGGGCATCCAATGTGTCCTTATGAGGAGGAAGAGGCTCGTCTAAACAGACTTGTTCTTTGTTATCATGTAAATCAAGTTCTTATATGGCCTCCTTCTACTGAATACCTATGGACTAGAGTAAAAGGGAATTAAGTAACTTCCTGCAGAACATTATATGTTCCCCAACTTTGTCAATTTTAATCAAGATATTAGTAAGACTTTAGTAAGAACAAAGTTGAGAACTGAGAAACTAAGTGATGGGCGTGTATGACTTTGAGAAATCCATAATTCCCAAACCTTCTAAGGAAACAAAACAATCTCCTGTGTTTTGCGCGTCGACTATGAAATATTTGAGAGAATGAAGATTTGTGTTCCAGGGGACTCGGAGGAATGTGAGAGAGAAGGAAAGTAAGAGACCCTGTGCGTTCCCAGCAGCCACGCTGGACAGAAGGCTGGTGCTTTGGTCCTGAACAAACAGTGCTGCCTAAGCTCTCATTGAGTACGGCTTGCTACTGGTCTTGAGGGAATAGAAGAGTTTGGAACCTGGATCACCTCCTCGGGAGCAGTAGTGGCACCTTTGATGAGCTAACCAGGCTGGCACCCAGGACACATGCTACCTTCTGAGGCTGTGTGTCTTAGCTGCTTTGAAGGGACAGCCAAGACTGGAACTTCTGGCTGCTGTTCTTTAGTGGGTGCTTGGGTGATTGAGAGGAGAAGCTGACCTGCACTGGGTGACCTACTATTTGCTGGGTTTGCACGAAGGGCTGTATCTATGTATCTTTCATTGTGGACGAAATGTTCAAGTCAGGTTTAAATGTCCTGTTTTAGAGATGAGGAAATTGAAACTGAGGAGTTACAGTAATGTCATAGTTTCTCACAGAAGTTACTCTGAAGAAAAAGTTCAAGTGGTTTGTTTGGAAAGTGCGGGTCTCTCTGGTTGAGGAATGTGGACGCGAGACTGTTAAGCCAGTAACACAGTGGGCACCTGAAGCTTGTACCTAAGAGCACATATCAGAAGTGATGTAAAACACACACACTGAGGATTCTCCTAACTGAGAAATGAGGGAGCTGACTCTATAAACAACTCTCCAGGAGCATTGGTTGAGTGTTTTTCTCAGTGTGACACACACGGGCAGCATGGCTTTCTGTGGTTGCAGTAAAAAGCTCTTAGGCTTGGAGATGCAGATCTGGCTGATGGAAATTGGCTTGAACCCACTAAGGTCCAAGATATATAAATGGTGTGTTCAAAACCTCATCAAAAAAAAAAATGATTTTCTCTATTCAAATCCAATGTTGGATTCTTTGGTATGGTGAAAACCCGCAGTTTCTAGAAGGGCTGTATCTATGTATGAGGAAGAAGAATGAGGAAGAAGAAAAGGTGGGGGGAAAGGAGGAGGGGAAGGAGGAGAAGAGAAAAAAGGAAGGGGAAGAGTAAGAAGAAGGAAAAGGAGAAGAAGAGAAGGAGGAAGGTAAGGGAAGGAGAGAAGAAGAAAGGAAAAAAAACAGAAAAAGAGAACAGAGTAAATGCGTAGTCAGTTACATGAGGTCATTGACTCTGCTGGTGAACAAGGTTAGGACTGGAGTCACCAGCTCATCCTGGTTTACCCAGACTGCCCCGGTTATACTACTGGAGAGAACCATGTCCAGGGAAACAGTCCCAGGTAATCAGGACTACTGGTCACCCAGGAAGAAAAATACTGATGCTTTCTCAGTCCCAGCTTCTACTTCTACCCACCTGCTTTGGTTCCACTGTGCATATGGAAGAGATTATGCCAAACATTTGCTACCCAAGTGTCTGTGATAGAACTGGGTACACAGGTGGGGTAGGTAGCTCCAGAAAGACATCTGTTTTCATCTAGAATCGGGCTTTTGTGGGGCAACAGTCATGGACTCAGGCATGGATACAGTTTGTTCCTGTGAACACATCAGCATCTTGCCACACACCACAGCATGTGGCATTTCCCAATCTAGTACAGCCGAAGAAACACAACTGGGGAGGACACGTGTACTGACCCTCATGAGGCATCAGGAACTATATCCTATGACCAGAATATGATCAAAGCAGGAACGATGCTGATGATGTGACCACCTTCCTTTTATCTGATAAAGTTCCTATGAATTATTCTCATTTAAGGAACATATTAAACACTTATTTTCTAAAGATTCATCTCCTTAAAGAACAACTTCTTTTTTTACAACTGCCCCAGTGAATTTGGAAAACAAATATAAACACCATGAGGAAAGTCCTGCATATCAGTCCAAACTTCAGGAAGTACCATGTATAAAAATCCCAGCATGAAAGGAGTCATTAGATCCTGGAAAATTCACCACGACCGGACGTCCATATTCCATCTCTGACACCATCACCTATTCGTGCTGCCCCCCTTGCTGCCAACCTACCTGCTGTAGGACCTCCTGCTGTGGGTCCAGCTTCTGTGGACAAATCTGCGGTGGGTCCAGCTGCTGCCAGCCTTGTTGCCACCCAACTTGCTGTCAGACCACCTACCTGCTGCAGGACCACCTGCTGCTGACCTTGCTGTGTGTCTAGCTGCTGCCAGCCTTCCTGCTGCTGATCCCTCACCATGGAATCTTGTGACACAAAGTAACCTTCTCACAATCATCCTGTCACCTCATCAGTTACTGCCACAAAACTAGGCTTTACTGACACCCGGCATGCTGCCACCATGTTTCTGTTAGTCGATCTTGATTCAAACGTTCTGTGAGTAGGCGTGGTGAGATGCAGCGACTTCAGTCTGACTTTCTTCATCTCTATTTGCTGTTATCTCTGTAATGGCAGCAGGTCTCAGGTCTCCTTGACCTACGTAGGTCCTATGATCAGCATGTCAGCCTTGCAGAAAATATCACCACTTTCCCTCTAAATCGCCTAAAGCACACATCATTATAAGAGCTTTCTTCCTGTGTATTCTAGTTTTGCAGTCCTTTTTCTGGTGCATCCATTATTCTTCGGTCTTTCCGTGATTGACTGCGTCATCTTCCCAGCCATGGGAAGCTTCTCCTGCTCCTTCTCAGTAAAGTTTTTGCTATCTCCCAGCCTATGTTGTGTTTTACATTTTGTACCACATTTACTCTTAAGGCCTTACATTGATATTTTATTTCACAAGTCTTACCTCTTCTGAGCCTGGCAGTGACCCCTAAACTAGCAGAACCAAGATGATCACCTCCCTCTTATAGATGAATAGAGGTCACTTGGCTAGTTATGGACAGAATTTAGTCAAGGGCTAGGGCCTCTGAGTCTAGCTCCAGCGTCTTACATTTGCACCTTATAACAAGCACAAGGAGAACAGTGGCCTGAGTACTGGGAAGATGTGTGCTTTGGATTGTCTGCATATCTTTGAAAATAAACCTTTACATATGCAAATCATTTCTCTTTTTCAAATGTGTTCTCCCACCTATCTTTAAAACCTCAATGACCATTTGCACACATAAGCCCTCTAGGCTGGTTTTAGGAAACATCTATGTTTAAGCATCTGTTGTATTCCTGGCACATTTAAACCAGAAACTTATCTAAAGACACAACTGTTCTTGATGTCAGGAGATGGCATTATGGGTGGTCTCTTTCATCGGGCCACAGATCAAGTAAAACACATACCTTCGGCCATATTTCATGGAATCCTAAACTTTCCGTTCCTTTTTTCTCTTAACCACATTACCGAGGGGATTAAGTATGATTGCAGCCCTGGGAACTGAGCTCACCGTGTCATGAACATTTTCCCTTTGAGCCATTCCACTGCTTCCACAAGACACCGTCCTGCGCTTTATGAGCTGAAGCTGGCACACAAATCAACCCCGATGGACCTGGTAGTCTCTGAAGAGACTGCCTAGTTAGTCCACCATAGGGGAAGAAGAGGAGTTGAGGCAATGATTTGTTAATTATCTTTAGATATTGGTCTAAACCAATGTTCCTCAACCTTGGAACTGTTGACCTGTTGGGTCAGATCATTTTTTTGTTGGAGGGTAAAAGTGACCACTGAGGAATGTTCAGCAGCATGCTGGCTTCTACCCACTAGATGCCAATAGCACCCCTTCTGGGCATGTCATACAGAGCTAAGAGGGGCGGGGAAAGTGGATAAATGTACCAACCACGAAAGGAAAATCCATACCATAGAGGAGTTATCTAAATATATGGAATGGGATAAAATATGACATCAAGACTCATGGGCTGCAACAAAAGCAGTGTTTTCAGGATAATTTATATGTTTAAATTTTTATATAAGAAGAGAAGAAAACTTCAAAATTAATGAGTTAAATGCCCCATCTTAAGAAATGAAGAGAGCCCTGGCCAGATAGCTTGGCTGGTTAGAGCATCATCCTGAAGCACAGAGGTTGCTAGTTGGATCCCCAGTCAGGGAACATACAGGAACAGATCGATGCTCTTGTCTCTCTCTCTCTCTCCCCCACCCTTCTTCTCTCACTAAAATCAATAAATTTTTTTTTTAAAGTTTTTTTTAATTAAGAAAAAGGCAATAGCATTGCCCCCAACTGCACAGAAGAAAACAAATACTTAAAAATAGAAGAGTGGATATTAATAAAACAGAAAGTGAAAGAAAATAATGAATTTAACAAAACCAAAAGTTTAAGCTTTTAAAGTGAACAAAATAGATTTGATATATTGAATCTCTTGGAAGATTGATCAGCTATAGTGATATAAGACAAAATTCAATATTATTATGAAAGGATATTTAGGCATAGGATATGGATAAAACAGATTTTAAAGTTATTTTAATTATCTGTTGCTTTATTACAAACTATTTATTACTAAACAACATCACTATTTATTATTCTCATGAATTCATGGGCTCACCGAGCTCAATTCTTTTGTCCCAGATGGTATTGACTGGGGAGAAAAATATTCACGATACACACAGAGGCAAAGGATTGGTCTCAAGATAAATAACTCCCACAAACCATAAACCATGAACAACTCAATAGAAAATTGAGAAAAAGATGTGGCGAGTAATTTTATGTTAGAGGAAACACATATAGCCAAAAACATTGAAAAATACTCAAAATCTTAAGTAACGGAGAAAATGCAAATCAAAACCTCAACAAGATTCCAGTTTACAACCACTATATTGAAAAATAATTTTAAAGTCTGACAATATCAACCCTGTCTGGGTAGCATAGTAATTTAGAGTATTGTCCTGATACACCAAGGTTGTAAGTTGTAGGTTTTGTTAAGGCACATACAGGAATCAACCAATGAATGCACAGATGGGTGGAACAACAAATCAGTGTTTCTCTTTCTCTTTCTCTCTCTCTCTCTCTCTCTCTCTCCTCCCCCCCCCTTCCTCTTTCTCTAAAAATCAATAAATAAATTTTAAATAATTTTTTTTAAGTCTGACAATATCAGGACTTAGGGAGGATGTGAATCCACTGACTCTCTTACATGTTGGAGGGGGGTGAAGGGTGGTGTGACCACTTTAGGAAACAAATTGGCACTTTCTCCTAAATGATAGACCTGTCAATCAAATGTGTCAATAATCTGACTTCTCCCTCCCCCGCACTTGGTTGACAACCAAATGTTCTGTTAATTATCTTGTTAAATTGGGAGGCTTCTTAGTGAAGTGGAGCCTGCTTCACTTTGTTTGTTTGTTTTTGTGACAGAGAGACAGATAGAGGTACAGATAGGGACAGACAGACAAGAAGGAAGAGAGATGAGAAGCATCAATTTTTTGTTGAGGCACCTTAATTGTTTGTTGATTGCTTTCTCATATGTGCCTTGACCAGGGGGCTACAGCTGAGCCAGTGACCTCTTGCTCAAGCCAGCAACCTTAGGCTCAAGCCTTGCTCAAACCAGATGAGCCCGCGCTTAAGCCAGCGACCTTGGGGTTTTGAACCTGAGTCCCCCGCATCCCAGTCTGACGCTCTATCCACTGCCACCACCGCCTGGTCAGGAGCCTGCTTCACTTTGATTTGTTTCTTCCTTATTTCCTGTAGGGAAAGGTCAGTGTGCCAGTGTCTGATCTACTTCATCAGTCCTAACATAAAATTGCGATGTCAGCCTTGGAATAGTGGGCATCCCCCTTTCTCTCTAAGAATCTTACAAGCAAATTCTTAGGACTATTCTCTTAAGTTTCTACAACCATCTTAAAATTTATGATAAACAGTCTAGAGAAATGCTTTCATGACTGAGCTGTGTTTTACAGAGCAGAAGATAATTGTCATGTTTAGAGGGAAAAGTATGTGATTTCCTGGCAAATGGCACTGAAATAAGGGTCAGAACATGCTCGGCCATTCTGATTGTACAGCATAGATGCTTCTGATGGAGAAAAAGTTCAGGTGGCTGAGAATAAATATACCCTGAAAAGTGGAGAAGCTCTTTAAAAGAGCTTTCCCAGGATGGAATGGACCACCTTGGGTATATAAAATTTTAATTACTAGGCATTCCAGTGTTGGAACTGATGACCACTTGGGAGGAAGTTTATCAGGATTCCTGCCATGCCTGAGATTCTTTGAGGTCCCTGAACACTCTGCCTTACCCCATCATTATTTAATTGATTGGTTACTGACATGTTATCATTCTCTGAAGTTCATAAACATTCAAGCAGCTTATACTTTAAAGAAAACATGCACACTGTTGGGAAAATAGGCATTCCCTTGCAGGGAGCAGGGAGAAGGCTGTCTTCCAAAAGGCATTAAAATTCACAGCCTTGATCAAGACTCTGGCCCTGGTTTTGTTTACGCGCCAAGGGTGAAGCCACCTCTTGTAGCAGACTCACATTAGCCAAGCCCATAAAGCGAGGATGCCTGTTTGTGAACTTACAGGGGAATTAACTGTAACAGGAACTTCTCAGCTACCATATGAACAAGGAATCAGTACCAGAAGTTAAAGGAACTAAATGTCAAGTGGCATTTGACACATTTATTTCACAATAGTTCTCCCCCATGGGACTTGAAAATTCACAGTCCTGCGACTAACTCTCCATCTCCCCTGAGCGGTGCTTGGCGGGGACACTGCAAGCATTTGCTTCTGTGCTGTCTTAACTCTGAGTTTTCATGAGACCAACACCCTCAGTCAAGTTTCACCATGCTTATACCTTCAATCAGGTTTGAATGAATCCCTCAGACTCTGAAGACATCCTTCCTTTAGAGGTGACTTTGCATAATTCAGTTTCCGTCTTTTTTAATGTAGATTCCACGTGTTGGGTGGTACCTCGCTGTAGTCCCCATTATCACACATCTTTATTCATACTACTGCATCGCCAGCTTCCATCATGAAATGTGTTTTTGGTTCATTTCTACCATATCTTTTGGTTATTGATAATACATTTAATTATATTTTGGGATGACAGGAATGATTTATCTTTCTCTATTCTTCCCAAGAAAGAAGGAAAAAAAAGATCCTCAGTAATGTGTAGTTATCATTAGAATATTGCAATGACTTTTTTTTATATTTTTTGTGTGTCTTTGTTCACACCCATCATATTCCCTTCCTCCCTTCCATGAGTTGCACACTTGTTATGATTTGGATCAAACATGAAAGTCCACCTCTCGGTTACTCAGCTGGTGCAATGTAATACTGCCAGGGCAAGGACAGGGCTCATTTCAGGTAGTCGGGCTTGGTCTTTGTTTCCTCCCCTCCTCTTGCTTTTCTTTAGCCTCTCGGAATCTCCAATCCCTAATCTGAGCTGCCCAAGAAGCCTCCCCTGCTCCTGGGCCTCAGCCAGATCCGTGGAATCAAGCCCACAATCATTTGATTCCACAGTGACTTAGGTCACTGCCATCATTTTCCTCTAGCTACCCTATGGCCAAGAATTTTTAGGAAGATCTGGAAGACTGTAGCAACAGTGTTTCCATTTGCAAATATTAGTGGAAACTGGGTCCTAGAGGGCAAGTCCTGCTCAGTCTCAAGACTAGCACAACAGTCTCTTCCCAATTCCTTCCCTTTCTGACTCCATGAAAATCTCTCAATTAGAGGCCTTTGCTAAGAGGGCTTGAATCCTGTGTTAGCTATCCCCAGGCCTTCTCCTTTGAAGAACCTTGATTTACAGCACCGGAATGGACCACTGTCAGACTCTTCCTCCGTGCCCAAAACGTAAATCAAATGAGCCTAAATTACATAGATAGTGGAAAGCTGATAAGGAAGGCATGCATGCTTTACCTCTCCTTATTGTCCCTGTGTTCAGAGTTTATAAACTGTCCCTGGCCAGAAAGCTTTTAAATCTTCTTTCTGAACAAAAACATTCCTTATCCAAGATAAGCGCATGATAAAAACCAAGTTCTTGAGCCTTATTTGCATTCTTGTTTAGAACAAAGATTAAGATGAAAAGGGACACATTTCATTAATCTTTGACCTCTTAAGGTTGATTCTTAGCAGAGTTAACCCATTTCTTCCTATGCAGTCTCCTTTAAGTGTCCAATGGTAATAAATATGGCAAACCAGAAATATACTTAATATACAAAAAAAAAAACCACTAAGACCAAAAAAAATCCCCTATGAAAGTACTTTCCCCACACAAATAGGTGATTATAAGAAGAAATATGATTTAAGATCCATTGGTAAAATTGTAATCATGACATAGACATAAGAAAGGAGGATCCCTCAGTATCACTTATGCATACAAAGGATAATATTTGAACTATGTAGAAAAAAATTGAAAGAGGAATTAATGGCCCAAAATAGATATAGTGTAAGAGAAAATTTAGTCTCTTTAACAAGTTTTAGTTTCTTGTCCTTAGGCAAATTACTTCTCAAATGCTGAGACATGTTTCAAGTGAGCACAGTGAACCCCCACTTGAAAAATCATGAGGAATCAAAGACATAAAGAAACTAAATGGGTATCAGCATCAGAGATAAATTTTGTACCATCTGAGCTGACTGAAATAAGGATTCTCTCAGGAAGTAATGAGCACCCCAGCATTTGCAATATAGGTACCAGAATTTGAATTACAAGAGCTGTTTGGGCTGCTGGCCCTTGAAATAACCTACAATGTCTGTGAAGGCATTAAACAATCTCTCGGCTATTACACAATTAGCTATTATACAATATGCTGTTGTTGTTTGTAATAGCATTTATAGAGTTTTCTATATTTTAAATTACCAAATCTTCATTGTGTTCAGTGCCTGAATCACTGCTTCCTCCTCTTCTTCTTTGCTCTAATGGGCAAATATTAACTTTCTCCATACCGGTCTGTCCTAAGAAAGGTGCATGACACAGTAGGATACCCTTGCATTGAATGACTTATCTTTCCTTCCTCCTCATTTCCAGTAGTTCAGTTCAATGGAGTTGACTCCTTTTCTAATGGTTAGATATACAGTGTGTCCGTAAAGTCATGGTGCATTTTTGACTGGTACCAGGAAAACAACAAAAGACAATAGAAATGTGAAATCTGCACCAAATAAAAGGAAATCCCTCCCAGTTTCTGTACGATGATGTGGCAGCATGTGTGCATGCGCAGATGATGACGTAACACTGTGTATACAACGGAGCAGCCCATGGCCATGCCAGTCAAGATGTGGACAGTACAGAGGAAAGTTCAGTGTGTTCTGTGGCTCGCTAAATTTGAATCTGTGGCCAAAGTGCAACGTGAATATCGGCGCATTTATAACGACGCGCCACCACATAGGAATAACATTACTCGGTGGGATAAGCAGTTGAAGGAAACCGGCAGTTTGGTGGAAAAACCCCATTCTGGTAGGCCATCAGTCAGGGATGAGTCTGTAGAGGCTATACGGGATAGCTACCTAAGGAGTCCTAAAAAATCTGTGCGTGAGCCCACATTGAACTGCACTGAATAGGTATGAAACTGGGAGAGTTTTCCTTTTATTTGGTGCAGATTTCACATCTCTATTGTCTTTTGTTGCTTTCCTGTGACTGGTCAAAAGTGCACCATGACTTTACGGACACTCTGTATATAATATATATATAAAACAAGCTGGTAAAATAATATGTTATCAGAGAAATAACAGAATTTGGTTAAAAAAATTTTAAAAGCATATCCTAGTCTTCATTGCCCTTGTTAAAAAGTTGGTCTTAATAGCCATTGGTGGTAATTTGGATTTAACTAATGAATGTCATTAGAAATTAGATATGTGTATGATACTCCATTCCCATCCTTCACCCCTGCTAACTGGCTTACTAAATGGTTAATTTTTCCACCTCTAAAATGCTTTCTTTCACACTTCCTCGTTGTGTTTTAATTTGTTCTCTACCCACTACAGTCATTGAATTGTCTCCTTTGCAACTAAGGCATTTCACAATTTATCACCTAATAAATGCTGCTCATCTCCTATTTCCTTTTGTGACCTAAATTATGTGTACAGTATACCCTTCATATGCCCTTAGATTTAGAGGATATCTTATATTTTACAAAATGCTTCCACCTCTATCCCCACAGCACAAAGGCAGGAGGCCAAATTTTAAGACACTGGACTAGGACGATGAACTTCAGCCAGGGCTGCCGTAGAGCATCAGGAGCCCATCGCAAGAACACACACTCATTTGGTTTGCAGCAGCTCTGAACTAGTCATCAAACTAGTCATCATCAAGTCACTACCGTCAAATATTTCTACAGCTCCAATGAGGTTCAGGGCATTGCCAAGAAGTTTCTGAGAAAGTGGGTTATAAGAGGAAACTTACTTCCTGATGCCATAGCACTGTTGTTATCAAATGAACCCATTTATATGGGCACACCAATGAGATGAACAAAATTAACACCAAATGTCATACCACACACATAGGAAAATCCCACATGTGTTTGGGACCTATAGGCTCTTTTTTTTTTTTTTTTTGTATTTTTCTGAAGCTGGAAACGGGGAGAGACAGTCAGACAGACTCCCGCATGCGCCCGACCGGGATTCACCCGGCACGCCCACCAGGGGTGGTGCTCGGCCCACCAGGGGGCGATGCTCTGCCCCTCCGGGGCGTCGCTCTGCCGTGACCAGAGCCACTCTAGCACCTGGGTCAGAGGCCAAGGAGCCATCCCCAGCGCCCGGGCCATCTTTGCTCCAATGGAGCCTTGGCTGCGGGAGGGGAAGAGAGAGACAGAGAGGAAGGGGGGGGTGGAGAAGCAAATGGGCGCTTCTCCTATGTGCCCTGGCCGGGTATCGACCCCGGGTCCCCCGCACGCCAGGCCGACGCTCTACCGCTGAGCCAACTGGCCAGGGCTATATAGGCTCTTTATACATGTCTTTTGGACCATTTATGTCTCCAGCGTCCTCTTCCATTCTGTTTTTCTGATTCATAGGCACTGGGACAACTCCCTACTCATCTTTAGTTTCAGTATTGACCTTTATGAGGCTGCCTCAGTCATCACACATATTTTTTTTAGCCCTAACCGTCTTTATCAAAGTCCATTATGCCTATCCCACATTTGGGATTACCATAATAAGAGAAATTATACATAGTTTTTGCTTTTCGGGGGTGGAATTTCTCAGGACAAGTCTGATATGTACCCTAGTTGTTAAAATAGATATCAAAACAACCAGCAAAATGACAAGCAAAATTCCATTCTAAAGGACATTGGTAAAAAGAATGGCTTAAGTTGTCTTAAAACTATTTTCCTGTGTGTGATTATTGTCCTAATACCTTTTAAAATACTTTCTATTGTATAAGGACATACCAGAGAAAGTTATAAGGAGCTTCGTATTAGGATTTGATTGAAAGAGGCCAAGTATGGAATATGTTAGTTTGAACCGTATGAAATTTTCATTGTTGTAGATTGAAAACAATTGATCATTTGCCATTCAATGTTTGAGAGACTGACAGAAGTGACAGAAAAAGGACAGATTCTACCACATTCAAATCTCAGCAAATCACCTTTGGGAGCTAAGATACCTAACTTAAAGAATTGCAGTTAATTATATTAGATAGTACTTATTAATTAGAAAGAAAGGCTCAGGAACCGAGCATTAAATAGGGATGGTACACCACTGAGAAAAATGAAGGAAGATCCCGGTTCTCTGAGGCAGACAAAAATAAAATAAAATGAAAAAAACTGTTTTTAATTAATTAAGAAAAACACCACACAGAAATGGAAAGAAAAACACCATTGTTGGGCAGATAAAATGTATTATGCTCACTTTGTTAAAGAGGCCGTTGCCCAGGTGGTATTAATGTGTGTTGGGGTGGGCTAAAGGCAGGCAGAATCCTTGTAGCCTGGGGCTTGGTTTTGGGATTAAGCCTTTCCTACCCTTTTTGGTGTGGGGTGGTACAATCCAATCATGCCTCAGAGGTGACTTTGTATTAGAGACTTCCCTACTTTGTATATTGGATTAGAGGTTGTGAAGCTACAGTATAAAGTGGGGGCAAAACGGGAGTTTGGGCTCTTGGTTCCTGAGATCATCATTAGAAGAGAGAGCAGAGGAGAGCAGAGAAAGGCCATGTGGAGGAGGCCAGGAGAAGCAGCCAAGATGGCGGAGTGCTGAGTGAGATGCCAGTTTGTGTAGAGTTTGTATCTGGGATAAGGAAGGAGATGTGGAACTGTGGAGAAGAAGGCTGGTGGGCTGGAAACCTTTGATTCTAGGAAACTCGGATAAGTCAGTGGCTTTGTGAGCACTGAGTGTGACAGGGTTTTGGAGCCCAGTGTGTATTTTTTACTTGCCCGCCGGGTGCAAGGTAGGATTAAAGGCTATGGCCCATCAGTTTTTGGCTCCGCTGTTTCTTTACCGACTGTCCGAATCCAATGCGAACCTGCAAGGGCCGGGCTGCTGTGATAGTGGCCCAGTCCGTGGCTACTGGCTTTACAACCATAAAATAATTAAAAAGTATTTTTTTATACACCAATCCTAAGCAAAGACATCAAACAGGACAAATTTCTGTTACTTTGTGTTGATAATCCTGTGTTTGTGCTTGCGATTTAGAAATCAGTGCTGTTTTTCCTGTCCTTCCATCTTTCAAACAGGGAAGGCAACCAACCATCTGGAAAGGGAAAGATTTATGGCATAATAAACGGAAACCAGAAGTTTGCCCCAGGGGACCAGGATTTAGGTGGGGTGTTAGAGTACCAGGGCTTTTCATGTTTTATTCATATATTGTTTTCCCCCTCAAGTGTGAGTTAATTTTTTTCTAAAAAAAATGAAGATTGTGATGTTTTCTTCCAAACCAAAATAAAAACTTTCAACAGTGTGTATGGGGGAGAGGGGCGTAAAAGGAAGGGGAGGGTTTCATTCTTTTTGATCTGAATAAGGAGATCAAACCTCATTTCAAAATAATATCTAAGTTTAATATGAAGTAAACTCTTCACTGTGGTGCTAGTTTATTTCATTTTATTTTAATTTTGGGGGTGATACATTTGAGTCAACTTCTCACCCAACTCATGATTCATGAACTGTCAACATGTCAGTTTCTGGCAAGGAAAATTCAGGCTTGCAAAAGGGATCTGTTCTCCTTAGTTCCTACTGAAACCCTGAGCTGAGATAAGATCTGACAGCTCCCTGTGGAATGTTACACAAAGAATGTGAAGGTTGAAGACTTTTACTTGGTGTCTTTTTAAACAGTGGGGAATAATCAAATTGGAAACATGACTAGACACGTATAAGGACAAATAGATTTCACACACATCTAGATTCTCTGAGTAAACTTATGTCACTTCATGCTATGCACATCATGTCCCAGAGCACTTAGAGAACAGAAGCAAAGCACACATTGACCCTGAAGAATCTGAGGGAACGAGAGATGCCAGATGTGTTCAGACAAGCAAATCCTACTCCATTTTCACATTTCTGCAAATCATGCACCTTTAAGTTTGATCTCGCCTCTGAAAAGGATTCTAGAATGGACTGTTCAAAAGACCTTTTGTGAACCCCTAGAAAAAAGAACACGGGCCCACTTAGACCAAGTCATAGCAAATGATTTAACTTTGTATTTTTGCTATATTAGTTGATCAGTGAAATTTAATAGAATATGAATCTGAATTTCAACAGGGCCATTTGAAAAGGACTCTCACAATACCTTATGAAGACAGTGCAGAAATATCGACTGAATTCAGCGCAACGGTTGCCAAGACATGCCTCATTTCCAACAACACAGCTCACTTTTCCCAATAACAATAAGCACTTGACCCCAAATTCAAGTTGAGACCCTAGATAAAGATGTACTAAGGGACAGTTAGGCAGACAGCTTGGGGCAGAGCTACTGAAGAGTTTTCTGCAGATACTCGAAGCGTCTGGAGGGAGGAAACACTATGGCTAACTTGAACTTAACATAAGGAGCCCTATACCTGAAGTTGATGTTAAATCTGAACTTGAAGAATTCTCTGTTCCATACAATGACAATAATGACATTATTATGACTGGAGAAGGAATATGAACTTAGCAACAGGCATGCAAAGTCAGTAGCAGAGAATATAAACACAGGAACCAGAAAACCATTTGAGGAGTGACACAAATGTCCCCTATAGGAAGACAAATGCCACCTTACTAAACAGAGATTTAGTCATTCAAGTCCCAGCAAATTTCCTAACAGGGCTGAGGTATATAACAAAGAATAGTACCTAGTTATATCTTTAGGCAGACATAACCTTGGGGAAATATAAGTTATACTCAAAAGAAAAGGATGATTACTTCACATCCTGGGCTGGTTAGACAATAGCCAGATCTTGACTTAAACTCTTCTAGTGTCCCTTTTTTTAAAAAATATTAAATAATTGGAAAGTGTTTTGAGGAGAGCAACTCTCCTGGGAGTGGAACTGGAAACCAAATTGCATAATGAAGATTGGAAATATCTGGTGATGATTATCCAAGAGAAAAGAAAATCTTTGGGGGAAAGGAATGCCCCAGGGTCTTCAAATATGGGAATATCTGTCTGGAGAAGACAGGTTAGATGTATCTTGTGTGGCCTTATGGGGTAAAGAAACAAGACCAATTATGGGAGCTATCAATACTAATTTGGCAAAAATAAGTGAAAACTCACTCTTGGAGCTGTCCAGAGAAACATTGTTTCCTGTGGAGGTAGAGTATCCCATTCTCTGGAGATGGTCAAGTATTGACTCAAATAAAAGTAATAGGAACATCACAGAATGATTGTGTAAATAAACGGGTGAGTTGCAGGATTCTTAAGCCAGTTTATGAAGTCAATGATCATTCAGGCTTTATTGCCCTGAATTTTGACCAAGGTACTTGTCAGAGTAGAAAACCTACTTCTCAAAGTGGCTTTGCCACTAACAAAGCCATCACCCCTTTCTGCCTTCAGAAACTTTAGTTGCTTTGAAGTTCATACCATCAGATTGTACTGCCATTACCCTTCCTTTTCGTTATTTTCTATCTGTTTTCAGGAGCTTCCATCATTCATTTGTGGATCACTGTCTTTCTAGACCTGTCTTTATGTTCAGTGACTTTAACTTCTATACAGTTAATTTATCTAACATCTTGACCTCTTCACTGGCCATAAGCTTTTCCCTCATATCCCATTCCAGGCACTACCAAGATCATTTCTTGAACCTCATCATCTCAAAGACAAAACCTATTTGAAGAACAACTGAGGAATCAACCAGTCTATTTCTTTTAGTAAGATGTATCACATTTAGTCAGCAGCTTCCTCCCAAGCCATCCTTCAGAGTCATAGAGAATTACAAGGAGCGTAATCAGGAAAGGGTCTTTCCTTCTCAGTGATGCTAAGTTTTACAAAATCAATATAAAAACCCAGGAAAGAATATATCCTAAGATATATATATTTTGGAAACCTGACTCTGTGTGGACACCCACTCTCCCCACCTGACACCATGACCCACTCGTGCTACAATCACTGCTACCAACCCACCTGTTCCAGGACCACCTGCTGTTGGCCCACCTGATGCGGGCACAGCTGCTGTGATCAAACCTGCATTGGGAATGGGCCCACTTGCCGCCAGCCTTGCTGAAGACCCAGCTTGTGTGCTCCCTCCTGGAATGATCCCTCCCCCAAACCAGACAGCATGCAGAGAGGAGTGCAAGCTATGCAGAAATGCCACCTCTAGGCATTCTGGTTGATGGTCCCAGCTAAGCCCAGGCTTCAAGTCATCCAAGCCCAGGCACTGTGCACGTGAGCGAAGAAGCTAGGTGATTCTAGCCCCTAGTCATCTGGATATTTCTAACTGAAGTCCCAGACATCACAGAATTGTGTATGCAAAAGTATTTCCAACTTGAACAGAGGAGTACAAGGACAGCATAGAATGAGAAGTCTTTGGACCTCCAGAATTCTGCTGGCTATTTTTCATGAGGAAAGAAAGATGATTCAGAGATCAGAACCAAGAGCCCACAGGGCAAAACCAAGAGCCATGGAGCGTTCTTGCCAGACATGGAAACCTAATCAAGAACTTCCAACATTTGCCCAGCTAGATTTCAGATTTAGACTAGTGACTGCTTTATAGCCCCCATTCTCCCCAACGCTAGGAAAGAAATGTCTATATTAATTATCTTATGCTTGTCCCACTATTGTATGCTGTGTGAGAGCCAGAGAAGCGTGTCTTTAGTTTCACAAGCCTACAGATCTGGAGGAATTGTACTCTGAAAGCTTCTTAGGAGCTATGGCCAAGGACATTCATCTACACTTGGACCTGATTTCAATGGTGAGAGTCTGGCCTTTGAATTCATGCTGTGATAAGATGAGAGAGGGAAGGAGTGTATTTAGCATGTGAATCACGGGGTGACCAAGATGCAGGCGGTGTTAGGCAACCTCTAAGATGACTTTCTACTATCCCCACCCCCTGGTTTTCATGCCTTTCTGTAGTCCCTTCCCCTTGATTGCAGGCTGGATTCACTGACTTGCTTCTAATGAATACAGTGAACATGGTGGGATGTCACTTCCGAGATTAGGCTGTAGAGGGCCTGTGACTTCCATATTAGGTGCTCAGTCTCTTCCTCTCAGACCACTTTCCCTGAGAGAATCCAGCTGCTCTGCCAGGTGGGCAATGGGCCAGAGTATGGAGAAGCCCAGGTGGCAAGGAAGTAAATCTCTGGCCAACACCTGGCAGAACCTGTGGCCTGCCGACAGCCACAGGAGTGAGCTCAGAAGTAAATCCTTCCCTGCCCAACCCATCGAGTGACTACGGCTCCAGCTAGCACCTCAACAACCGCCTCCTTACAGACCCTGAGCTGGAGGCTCCGAGCGAAGCCACCCGGGGTCTCCAACCCACAGAAACCATGATAAGAAATGTTTGTTGTTTCTAGACAGTAAGTTTTGGGATCAGTGGTTATGCAGTCATAGGTAACTAATATAAGGAAACAGATCCAGGTATCAAAATGCAACTTAAAATTGTATTCTTAATTCATATTAAGTAATTAATTATTCATTTCAAAGTTTAATTATTTGTTTTTACTATATATCTTAATTGTTAATAAATATTTCTTCTTAAAAACAATAATGAAGAAAAAAGTAAATTTCATAACTTTACATTTTATATATATATATATTTGAATTCTTAAATTTCCAAACCCTAACACTGTGTATTTATATATTGTATGAATACTTTATAAATAGTGCATATGTGTTGCTTGTGTCTTCATATAATGGGACAGTGACTAGAAGGGCATACAGGGCTGTATCTGAGGAGGGAAAAAGACAAACGGCACTGGAGAGGGTCAAAGGGACTTCAACTTTATCAAAAATGTTTTGCTTCAATTACGGTTTCTAAAGATCCAAAGCAGGTACAAAAAAATGTCAATCTGGATGGTGGGATTTGTCATACTTGTCTCAAAACTTCCATGTGTTTTTCAACTTGCTCCTGACCCAAGACTGAAGTGTAAAGATTTAGTTCAGAGCATGTCCAGGCTCGGCAGAACATTATTTATAATGGGAGGTTCAGATGTTTTATGAACAAGTTCTAGCAAACCTAAAAGGAGCTCATAAAGGCTCTGTTATTTCAACTGTTGCCAACCAAGCATAGGAAAGATACAAGGCTTCCCAACACCTCTTACACCTGACATGTTTAAAACATGCAGCCTGCATGTCGGTAGATGGCCAGGAGACATTTGCCCGTACAGCCAAGAAATAAATCTGTAATTGGAACAATAAAAGGAATAAAATAGACTTAGATGGATCGAAAAACTAGTGCAAAGTATCTCCAGAATTCTAGTATTAAGAAGCAAAATCTTTAAGGAAAGGTAACTCCTTCAACTTGTAAGGAGCGTTGTTGAAAATTCTGTGCAGGACTGAGGTAGGATCCATCCCACCTCCCAGAGCCTCATCCTTCCTCCAGCATTTCTGAAATCTCCATGGAAGATATGGGGCGAGAATTTAAACAGGGTACCCATCAAAGTGTCATTTCTGGAAGACATTCCTTCCACAGTAATGTCTTTTGAGATACCAAGTTTCCTCTCATCTTTTCTTCCTTTTTTTACTTTTTTTTTTTTTTGGACCTCAGACTTCAGTTGCAAATAATTGTGTGCTTTTCCTTTAAATTAATTAATTATTTCCCTCTGGAGAACCAGACTAATACAGTACTTCAGGGTAGGACTCACCCTATATTGGCTGCCTGCTCTCCTAGTGGTAGGCCACAAACTTTCTTTAAAATCTGTGTCATCACAAAAACACCATAGTGTACATCCCCCTATGAACTTGTGTGAGAATTTTGGGGGGTTTCAGACCTGCCTGCCTGTGCAGACCAAGTACCCCTTGATTAATGGGGAGCCAGAGTCCCTCGAGGAAGGGCTCTGCGCCATTGTTATAAGTACACGCTGCAAATCTTCATCCAGGCTTTCCCCAATGGAAACCAAGGCTACCATTTTAGAAAGGTTTATATTCAGTAGTTACACACTAGAAATATAAAACTTGGTCAGAAGTTCCCTTAAACTATTGAATAATTGTTTTTAAAACTGTCTCTTAAACTATCAAAAATGGAGCAAACAACTGCCAATGGTTTCTAAAGAGTTTTTTTATTTTATTTAAATTGGCCAAGAGGTGAATCAACCCTTAGCTGTTTTCAGTGGCTGAAACCTTGTGTTTATTTTAATCTATGGCTTCCCTGGACCATATCTGTCTTTGGCTTCCCAAATCTATTCACTGTCGGGAAGCTGAGTCCAATTGACTCAAAAAAGCTCTTGGTGGTATAAAGGTTGAAAACCAGGGAGTCATCCTTACTCTCTTCCAGCCTGAGCGCCACAATTCTAGACACCCGCTGCCCTTGCAGACCAGATGCAGACCCACTGACTCAGAGGACCCACGGAAAGACTCTGAGAGTCTTATTCATAATGCTTAACCAGTCACATTTTTATTACCAGTTGGCAGCGAAGGAGTCTTTTTAAAGACTGGGCAGCATCAAAAGAAAAACTGGAAAGGAGGCTTTGCTGAAGTGAAATGAACTGACATGAGGAAATGCAAGCTGTACAGGTCCACGCGTGCTGATAGGTTCTCCTTGGTTAAAAAGGCTTTCCTAGCCCTGGCCGGTTGGCTCAGCAGTAGAGCACCGGCCCAGCATGTGGAAGTCTTGGGTTTGATTCCAGGTCAGGGCACACAAGAGAAGTGCTCATCTGCTTCTCCACCCTTCCCCCTCTCTTTTCTCTCTGTCTCTCTCTTCCCCTCCTGCAACCAAGGCTCCACTGGAGCAAGTTGGCCCCAGGTGCTTAGAACGGCTCCATGGACTCCGCCTCAGGTGCTAGAATAGCTCCAGCCACAAAGGAGCAATCCCCCAGATGGGCAGAGCATCATCCCCTGGTGGGCATGCTGGGTGGCTCCCAGTCAGGTGCATGCCAGAGTCTGTCTGACTGCCTCCCGACTTCTAACTTCGGAAAAATACAAAACAAAACAAACAAACAAAAAAAGAAGGCTCTCCTAGTGGCTGGGCAAGTTCCCTCACTGGTACCTGGAGAGAATGCAGGGCTGGACGGGGAGTAACGTTAGCAGGCAGGCAGCGCTTGTGCTCAGCTGGAGGCCGGCACCATGGGATGGCTGTACTCTTGCAGACAGCTGCAGATGTCGGAGGAAGTATGGAGACTGCTCCATCAACCAAGCTGCCTTACAGAAGCTGGACTCATGGCTGGTTGGCAGGAAGTCGGCAAGCAGGTGCTGGCTTTGCAGAGATGTGGAAGAGTTGGTCAGAAGAAACTGGAGCCACCACTGAACGATTTGCCTAACCCTGTCACACAGCAGGCTGGTTGGGAGGAAAGGGGCTTGTAGGCACTTTGGTTGCAGGAAGTGGGTCCACCACAAGTTGGTTGGCCAGTACACATGGTGCCACAGGAAGCTGGTTTGCAAGAGTTCTGTACAGGACAAGGGGGCTGGCAGTTAGCCACTGGCTGGCAGATAAAGGATATGGAAGGTTGGCAGAGCAGTGGCTGGCAAGGGGAGGTCACACGGTAAGTAGGATTGCAGGAACCAAACGCACGAGTAGGTGGCTGAAAGGGGACTGATTGGCAAGTCTTAAAAATGTAGCACATGGGCTGGTAATAAGTTGCTTTGCAGGGCTGATCTCTACCACTAATCAGGTGACATGAATCTCCTTGGCAGCAGGTTGGCTGGCATGGACTAGCTGCATAGCTGCTTGGTGGGCAAGATGTTTCAAGACAGGAAGTTACCTCAGAGCTAGATGGCCGGCCAGACCTAATGTCACAGCAGACTGGTTGGCCACAAGCTACCTGGCATGATCCGGACATGAAGACAGGTTCCTGGCAGGAGCTCTGTTGACTGGGGCTGGCTTCGCAGAACTTCCCCTCACCACTGGCGGGTTCCAAGCAGGAGGGCTGGCATGAGCTTCCCAGACACGGAGGCTGATCAGGGCTGGATCCACAGCAGGCTGTGGAGGAGCAGAGGGGTTGGTAAACCAAACTCACACACGAAGTGGCTGGAAGGCGGGTAGGTTGGCAAGGAGCAGGTTCACAGCTATGTGGGGCACTGCCTGGTGGCTGACGGTTTTCTTGCCATCTTCTGCTCTGGCAGGAACTAGGCAAACAGATACCATTTCGGAAGTTGCCACCATTTGGGTGCATGGTGATGGTGGACACAGCTGGAGTAGCCGTGTTGTTTCCAGGACAATTGCTGTCCTCCATGGTGCTGGCGCTAACTTTGCCGGGAAGGCACAAACTCAGTATACTGAGTTTGAAAGACACCTGCTACACAGGGGCTTTTATAGTCCTTCATTAGGGGTGTTGGCCTGACAGATAGCATCTTTCCTTGTTATTGTTTCTACCAGTCTGCACACAAACATCTGATTAGCAAGCTTCAGGAGCCTGGTTGATGTTGTCCCCACTTTTAAAACTTGTCTGTTGAGTGGAGAGTTTTTTTGCTAAGTTTGGGTTCCTTGATGCTGCTCGTGCTCTGGGATGAGCTGTCGCCTTGAAGGTTGAGTGCCAGCCTCCCCGAAGCCAGCCTTCCTCGGCACTGACCTCCCATCAGGCCGCAGCCCAGCCAAAGCAGCTCGCTCCTCCACCAGGAAGACAGCTCTGCACCATTCAATCAGGAAATGAAGCCTGACCCAGTTAAGGGAGGACGATGTCAGAGACGGCGAACAGACAAGCAGGCAGTGCATCCCAGGACATCCTTTCTAGAACCTTCCCATTTGGCTTTCCTGAAATCCAACTTTAACAATAGTAATGGCTTCATTTGCTGCATACTTACTATGTACCAAGTCCTTGGCTGCATTTTTCATAGGATCTGTGCAATGGCCCTAAGTTAGTAGGTGTAATTATCATCACCATGTTGAAAGCAGCAAAACTAACGCAGAATTTAAACCATGTTTCCAAAATTATGCAACAAAGGGTAGAAATAAGATTCAAACCTAGGTTGGGCTAACCCCAAACCTCTGAAATTAACTATCTATTAGCCGTTCCAACTTTGGAGGAGCCGGGAGGGGGGGGGGGGACTCTAACATAGTGATAGAGGGCTGACATTTGTGCAGAGAAGCCTGCTAACGGACAGGTGGCTCCAGCTCCGTGCTGGGGTCATCTGCGCACTCCAGTGACTGTAACCATCAGCCAGATCAAACTGCTACGCATACTTACCTCTGCTTATCAATACACCCAAAGACAATCTTTTCATTTGGAAATTTAAAACTGCCAAATGTTTCATCAAGAAAGGTTAAACGTACACTATGAAGTCAATAGCATTTGAATTCTTTAAATCTAAAAACATAGCAACCAGAAGTGACGTGAGGACATTGCTGCAAAGTTGTCTCAATGTTAAATCAACCTCTTCCAAGAGGGATTTATTTGCAAGGCGTTTTTCTGATTCTTCCCCTCTTCTGGGCTGGTCCTGGCTCTGCTTACCAGCTGACTAACTCATCCCGCACAGGTCCACGTCCTGGCCTGGCTCACAAGGCAGATACACGGTGGAGTGGAAAGACCATGGTTTTGGGAGCCAGATTGGGCTGGTCTAGACTTCTGGATCTGCTACTAACTCACTCTGTTGGACCCCTTAGCTCATGACCCAGGGTTCAAAGTACCAAAAGTTCATCAACTGCATTGCTGTCGCTCAGGTTATTTTTGTTCTTACTATCTGCCTCACAACTCTGGAAAATGCTGGAAATCTTGGAAGATACTTTTCAAAGTGCCAGATACAAAATGCCATTTCCTTATAACCCACCCCCTCGTTCTCATTTTAAAAAGAGAAATTTTTCTGACTGACCGATGCCTGGGAAACTCTGCCCACTGTGGGTCTAGTGCCTTCCCTCCACCACTGCTTCTTATATCCCAGCCTCAGTGACTTCTTTTGCCCTCATCTCATCACTACTCATTTCGGCATCTTGCAAACTACAAGGGTCCCTGACATGTGTTTTATTCTTGAATGTCTACATCCCAAAGCTCTCATTTTGCAAGAGAAAATACTTTTGGTCTTAACCAAAGTAAGTCATCAAGATGGAACTTAAATATATTATTTGAGAAACCAGGTCAACTTCACTCTAAAAGCCATGCCAATATCCTTTAACCATACATACCGTTGTTATTGTTTCGAAGAAATCTATTTTACATCCAGTTTTCTCTAATTCTCCTCTTGCTTCCTTTCCTCTTAAAGAAGCCTTTCAAGAGTTTGGTAAAAGGGTACAGACATTCAGCTATAAGATGAGTTCGGAAGATCTAATGGGTATAACATAGTGACTAGAGTTGATAATACTGGGTTGTATAATTAAAATTTGCTGAGACAACTTAAATGTCCTTATTTTTAAAAAATGATAAATATGTGAGGTGATGATGTGTTAATTAATTAGGTAGGAGAAATTCTTTCACTGTGTATGTATATCAATTCATTATACTGTACACTTTCAATATCTTACAACTTTATTTGTCAATTATACCTCAATAAAGCTAAAAAAATATCTCTCAATAGAGACAACTTTCATCTTGTTGTGGTTCAAGGCACCAAGGGCATCTAGTGAGTCACCAAGGGCTGTTGTGATCACATCAAGAAATACAGCAATACGTAAACAACACGGGCTTTGGACAGAACTGGGTTTTTGCCATTTGTATGTTCCTTACCAGCTGTGACTATCCTGAATTTCATGTTTATCAGCCCCTTATGAATATAGATATAAAATACATACATATATAATATATCATACACAGTATATATAATATAAGGTATATATTTTTATATATGTATACACACATGTTTACTCATATATGTAAATACATCTATGTGTGTGTTGTTTTTGAACGTTAGATATTTATATGTTCTCTGAGGCTTATTTATGTCAATCCACATTACATTGATAATGTTCACTTATGTTGCATGTAGCCATTGTCTAGTCTTTTCCCCTGCAACGTACTGATCTATTGCATGACTATATCACAGTGTTCTTGTCTCTGTTGTTGGGCACTTGATTTGTTTGTCTTTTATATTCTTCACCTGTGAAATAGGGGAGAAGAAGCCTCCTCACAGAATGACTGATTGACATGAAAAACTGAGTCTGTGCTTGGCACAGAGATTTAAAATCTGGCCAACTCCTCACTAGGAGGAGACAGAGAAAATTCGAATAGCCTAATTGACAGCAACTCCAATATGAGTGGCAGGATAAGTTTCACTCACTTTTGACTCTCTCCCTCTGCCATTGTCTAACCCAGTGCTTCTCAAACAGGGGTGGTTTTTGCACACAGACTCCCCTCCAGACGATGTTTGTCAGAGTCTGGAGACATTTTTGCTCATCACAATCCAGGGAGGCTACTGGAATCTAGTTAGTGGAGGTCAGGGATACTGCTTAGCATCATACAGCACGTAGCACAGTCCCACAACAAAGAATTATCTGGCTCAAAATATCAGTAGTGGCAAAGTTGAGAGCACTGGTCTGCCCTCTCATGCTTAGGATAGCCCAAGCTGCACCTTGAGGACAAGGGATAGCACTTCATTCTGTATACTAAGTGAAAGTAGTGACCAGAAGAGATTCCATGCTTAAAATGTCATAAGAGCCTGATCAGGCTGTGGCACAGTGAATAGAGCGTCAGACTGGGATGCAGGGAACCAGGTTTGAAACCCCGAGGTCACCGGCTTGAGTGTGGGCTCATCTGGTTTGAGCAAGGCTCACCAACTTGAGCCCAAGGTCACTGGCTTGAGCAAAGGGTCACTCCATCTGCTGTAGCCTCCTGCTCAAGGCACATATGAGAAAGCAATCAATGAACTGCTAAGGTGCTGCAACGAAGAATTGATGCTTCTCATCTCTCTCCGTTCCTGTCTGTCTGTTCCTATCTGTCCCTCTCTCTCTCTGTTACACACACACACACACACACACACACACACACACACACACACACACACACACAAGATTATAAGAGACTATATATGGAGTTTATACCCCCCCAAAAAAAATTGTCTTATAGGGCCTAGGAAAATATAAGCAAAGCTCTTGCACAAGAAATCCAGGTTACCTCTTTTATAATAAGTATGGTCCCTGCACACACTTGTTTTCATCCCATTGGGGACCCCAAAGCCACTGGCTTCCTCCCCAGTCTCCCTATATCAAAGAGCATGCTCCCTGTGCAGTTCTCAACAGCAAGGCCAGAGGGCCATTTCAAAACACAGTGCTCTTCACGTCACTGCCCTGCACAGCTCCTTGATGCTTTCATGTCAGCCCCACACCTAATCCAAACGCCTCTGTCCAGTATTCAGGCCCGACAAGGGCAGCTCCTCTGACCTCAGAGCTCACCACTCCTCTGGACAAAAGCACACCTTTGTCCAGGCCTCACCTAGTGAACAGGGTGCTCACAAGCATATATTTCTTCTGCCTGGAAAACTCCTTCCTGGTTTCTAACTAGTGAACTCCTACTTGTACTGAAAGAAAAGGCTTCAGTATCACAGTCCCCAAGAATCCTTCCCTGGTTTCCCATTATGCCCTGCTGAGTTCACAATGTCTGTGCTTATCTCTAACTTGGTATTTAGCATAATGGAGGATAGTTCATTGTCTGTCTGTCCATCTGTCTCCCTACCGGCATGAGCTTCTCTGAGAGCAGGAACCGAGAGTTTTGTCTTCTCATTCCCAGAGCCTGACATAGTCCCTCGCACCAAACCGCTATTTCATAAAACTTGTTGGATGGATGAATGGATCAATAAAGGTGCTCTCAGAAATGAAGCAAGTCAGCTGATGAGAATATGGCATTAACAAGAAAGCAATGAGTCCCTGGCCGGTTGGCTCAGCGGTAGAGCATCGGCCTGGCGTGCGGGGGACCCGGGTTCAATTCCCGGCCAGGGCACATAGGAGAAGCGCCCATTTGCTTCTCCCCCCCCCTCCTTCCTCTCTGTCTCTCTCTTCCCCTCCCGCAGCCAAGACTCCATTGGAGCAAAGATGGCCCAGGCGCTGGGGATGGCTCCTTGGCCTCTGCCCCAGGCGCTAGAGTGGCTCTGGTTGCGGCAGAGCGACGCCCCGGAGGGGCAGAGCATCACCCCCTGGTGGGCAGAGCGTAGCCCCTGGTGGGCGTGCCAGGTGGATCCCGGTCGGGTGCATGCGGGAGTCTGTCTGACTGTCTCTCCCCATTTCCAGCTTCAGAAAAATACAAAAAAAAACAAAACAAGAAAGCAATGAAAACAGCATGTCACTTCAACTTTGCTATGTTTATTGGACAGTTAAGTAACCTTATCTCATTGAAGAGATCAGCAAGGAGTGAGCGTGCGCACAGCAAGGGAACACACGCATGAGAACTGGGGGGAAAAAATTATGCCAGGAAAGAGACTTGAGATGATGTGGCAAAGCTTGATGGCGGCAGAGCACAGAACCCAGAATGTCTTCCGCTCGGTGCTCAGGAGGGCTTCACTTGGACCATTAAGATGCTGTCATTTCTGATGGGTTCTTTGAAGCCTAAGCAGATGGGGAGTGATGGTGCAGAAAGAAAAAGATTCTAACTAAGTCATGATGTGCTTTGGGGAGGGCAGTCAAGTTTTCTCTCGTCGGAGGTTCGTTTTGCAGGCGTTGGTGAGGCTGAGGTCAGTTCAGCGGTTGGCAGGCTTGGTGGCAGCAGGCTGGCTGGTTGTGGCCTCCCGGGCGGTTGGGCTGGTGGAGTTAACCTCAGCGGGCTGGCAAGGATTGACGTCTGAGACTTCCGTCTTGCAGGGAGTGGAGTCAGCACAATCTGGTTGGCTGGAGGTGGACTTTTTGCAATCCCGTTTGCAGGAGTCAGCACGAAGCAGGCTGGAGCTCACCGGGCGGCAGGTGACAGAAGTGACACAGGATGGGCGGCTCAGGATAGAGTAATAAGGGCGGTAGCAGGCAGGGCGGTAGCAGGCAGGGCGGTAGCAGGGAGGGCGGTAGCAGGGAGGGCGGTAGCAGGCAGGGCGGTAAGAGATGGACGTCGTATACGGTTGCCTGTACGGGAGGGGTCCAGAGTAGATGGTGCGGTAAATTGGGCGGTAGGAAACCGGAGTCGTGCAAGGCTGTTTGCAGGAGCTGGGTATGTAGAAAGTCCGAGAGCAAGTTGGCTGGGCGATGGCAGATGCAGAAGACCCTGGGCGGTAGCAGAGAGGCTGGCAGGAGGTAGACGGGTAGGAAACAGGCTCACAGCCGATGGACCGACTGCGCTTGATTACATAGCCAGTGGGTTGGCATGGACGAGGCACACAGACTCTAGGTGAGCAGGAGCTGGGCTTGGGGCACATAGGTTGGCAAATGCTGGAGACACAACAAGAAGGCTGCTGGCAGGTGGTAGAAACACAAGGTGTTTCACAAGGGCTCGGAACACAGCAGACAGGGCGAAGGCAGACAGGCTCACACACCAGGGTCACACAGGGAGCAGGTTGGCAGATGCTGGGCCCCGAGCAAGATGGCTCACAAGGAGTGGGGTCACAGCAAACAGCCTGGCAGCTATTGTCTACAGAGCAGACAGATGGACAGCAGCTAGGTGTGGGGCACACTGACCGACAGCAAGCGGATTCACAGACCACAGGTTGGCAGGAACTAGGCACAGTGCAGACAGCTGGGCAGCAGCTGGGCTCACAAAGGACCCTCTGGCAGCAGCGGGGCTTGCAGACAATGGGCTGGCAGGGGGTGGGCATACACAGGACTGGTTGGCAGGAAGCACCCTCGCAGCACACAGGTTGGCAGCAACTGCTCGTGGAACAACAGGGCTCACAAATGGTGGCCTCACAGCACACAGGCTGGGCACAGCTGCTTACGGAGCAGGAAGGCTCACAAATGGTGGCCTCGCAGCACACAGGCTGGGCACAGCTGCTTATGGAGCAGGGAGGCTCACAAATGGTGGCCTCGCAGCACACAGGCTGGGCACAGCTGCTTATGGAGCAGGAGGGCTCACAAATGGTGGCCTCGCAGCACACAGGCTGGACGCAGCTGTTCACGGAGCAGGAAGGCTCACAAATGGTGGCCTCGCAGCACACAGGCTGGGCACAGCTACTTATGGAGCAGGAAGGCTCACAAATCGTGGCCTCGCAGCACACAGGCTGGACGCAGCTGTTCACGGAGCAGGAAGGCTCACAAATGGTGGCCTCACAGCACACAGGCTGGGCACAGCTGCTCACGGAGCAGGAAGGCTCACAAATGGTGGCCTCGCAGCACACTGGCTGGGCACAGCTGCTCACGGAGCAGGAAGGCTCACAAATGGTGGCCTCGCAGCACACGGGCTGGACACAGCTGTTCACGGAGCAGGAGGGCTGACAGCATTGTGGGTCACAGCTGGATGATCCGCAGCCATCTAGACAAGTTACCAGTTGCCAGGTCTGGCTCCGGCAGGAACTGGGCAAGCAGACAGGCCCCCTGCTGCTCACCGCAGTGGAGCAGAGAGAGATGGCTGGCATGGAAGGGCATTTCCTAGAACAGCAGCTTCCAGACATGATGGAGGTGCCTCTGCTACTTGGTTAGTGCTGCGAGGTTGCTACCTGACTGAGGCAGCTCTCTGGGGCCCTCATTTTTATATCCCCCATCGTCACATGCTGTTTTGAGCTCCTGCGTCTTTTCCTCCTTGCTGTTTGGGCCGCTTTTGAGAGGAACATCTTATTATGCCAATGTTTGTTGACCTGATGTTGTTTATCTACCCATCAAGAAGCTGTTTGTTTACTGACTTGTTAAATTTGGGATCCTTGGAGCTACAGGTCATCTGGAAATAAGCATCCTCACCTCCAAGCTGAATGACCCGCGTTTCTGAGCATTATGAACAGAGGAAGAAGAACGGAACTTATAATTTATCCATCTTCTCGTCCTCCATACCGGCCCTAGTCTGGACACAGGGAATGCCCATGCATGAGACCTACTCACCCATTCTCATATATATCACTCTGGTGGGTAGACAAGCATGCAGGCAAACTCACTGCAATGCAATGAGAAACCTAACAATAGACATACAGAGATTAGTGGGGAGGCCAGTGATGAGCTCTGTGGAAGCGGGGATGTCTGGGCTGGATTTTATTTTATTTATTTTAGAATCATATTCACTTTTTTTCTTTTAAATAATTTTTTTATTTTTAAATTGCAGTTGACATAACTTATTATATTAGTTTCAGTGATTAGACACTATATAACTTGACAGTACACATATTATTAGGATATTATTGACTGTGTTCCTTATGCTGTACTTTATGTCCCCACGACTATTCTGAAACAACCAAGTTGGTGCTACACCAAGTTGGGTTTAGTCCCTTCACTTTTTCTACCCATCCCCCAGCCTCTCCCATCTGACATCTGCCAAAATGTGTTTTGTATCTATGAGTCTGTTTCTGTTCTGCCTGTTGACTTATTTCATTTTTAAGATTTAATTGTTGATAGATATGCATTTATTGCCATTTTATTGTTCATATTTTTATCTTTTCTTCTCCTTCTTCAAGGAAACCCTTTAATATTTGATGTAATACTGGTTTGGTGGTAATGCATTCTTTTAGCTTTTTCTTGTCCGGGAAGCTCTTTATATGTCCTTCGATTGTAAATGATAGTTTTGCTGGGTAGAGTAATCTTGGTTGTAGGTCCTTGCTTTTTATCACTTTGAATATATTTTGCCACTCCCTTCCAGCCTGCAGTTTCTGTTGAGAAATCAGCTGACAGTCTCATGGGAGCTCCCTTGTAGATAACTAACTGCTTTTCTCTTGCTGCTTTTAAGACGTTCTCTTCATCTTTAAATTTTGCCTTTCGTCTTTAACCTTAATTATGATGTGTCTTGGTAGGGTCTCTTTGGGTTCATCTTGTTTAGGACTCTGTGCTTCTTGGACTGTATGTTTATTTCCTTCACCAATTTAGGGACGTTTTGTGTCATTACTTTTTCAAATAGGTTTTCAATTTCTTGGTCCCATCTTCTTCCAGCACCCCCGGATGTGGATGTTGGTAAGCTTAAAGTTGTCTAAGAGGCTTCTTACACTAGCCTCACCTTTTTTTTTTATTTTTATTTTTTTTTTGGATTCTCTTTTCATTTTGCTTTTCTGGTTGGGTGTTTTGTTGCTTCCTTCTATTCCAAATTGCTGATCAGATGCTTGGCTTCATCTATTCTACTGTAGATTCCATGTAAATTAGTCTTCATTTCAGTTAGTGTAGCCTTCATTTCTGACTGGTCCTTTTTTATGCTGTTCAGGTTCTCACTAAATCCATTGAGCATCCTTATAACTCGTGTTTTGAACTCTGCATCTAGTAGATTGTTTGTCTCCACTTTGTTTAGTTCTTTTTCTGGAGTTTTGTTCTGTTCTTTCATTTGGGACATGTTTCTTTGTCTCCTCACTTTGGCAGCCTCCCTGTGTTTGTTTCTATGGATTAGATAGAGCTGCTATGTTCCCAGATTTTATAGACTGGCTTAATGTGGTAGGTGTTCTGCAGGGTCTAATGGCCCAGCTTCCCCATTCACACAAGCAGGGAACTCAAGGTATGCCTCCCATGTAGGTCATGTACACTTTCTTCTTGTATTTTGCCTTGATTGCTATTGGCATGTCAATGGGAGGGATTTACCCCCAGGCCAATCAGCTAAAAGGACTAGCTGTCACCACCGATCACCTTGGGGGATTAGCTGTGCAATGGCCCACCCAACAAAGCAAGAATTATCTAATGGGGCTCTGTTGCCCAATGACTCCACCCCTTGAGTGTGTCATTTGTGGAGGTGGTTGGACAGTGGTGCATCAGTATGGTCTTAAGCATACCACTGGGTGCATTGGCTCTGGGGTCTCCTGGGAGGTACAGGGCAAGGTCAGCCACCACTTATGTTTTACCAGGGCCCACCAGGCATGAGTTACAAAGCAATCTGCAGATGGCTGCCAGCTGTGCTGGGCTTGGAGGTGCCCAGGAGAGGCCAAGCTGCAAACTGGAGCCAGCTGCTGCTAGTGCTGGGCTTCAGGGTGCTTAACAATAGGTACGGGGCATACTGAGGCCAGAGGATGTTTATTTGGGGTTTGTGGACCTTTGAGAGATTTTAGGAAAGTCTGCATCATGAGCCAAGACAGGCTGATTATATGGAAACACCACTGGAAGTGACTTCATTGGGACAGAAAGTTGGATGGGGTGGGGTTTCAGGGAATCACCAAGACAGGGCTAATAGTGTTAGCCTGATTGACGGAGACTCAGATATGGTACCACCTTTTCCTGCAGGGAGAGAGCTCAGCAAAGAAACAATGGCCTCTGCCGTCACTTCTGTCTTAGAGAAAATTGTCCCCCCAGCTCTTCTAATGCTGGACAGTTCAGTTCCTCCCCATATGTCCTCGGTTCCTTTCAAGTTGCTGCCCCACCTCTATAGCTCAGAGGACGTGAGTCAGAGTAAGTCTGTATGCAGGTCCTTGGATTGCCTGAGACTCCAGCAGCCCTCCATCTTGCCCAGCCACAATCCCTACTGGTTTTTACAGCCAGAGGTTATGGGAACTTCTCTTCCGGGCACTGAAACCCTGGGCTGGGGGGCTGGTGTGGGCCTGGGACCCCTTGCTCCTCGGGGACCCCTTGTTCCTCGGGGAGGACCTTTGCAGCGGAGGTATTCCTCCTGATATTTAGCCTCCACATGCGGTTGTGGGACCAGCTACAATCTTCTTGTCTCCACCCCTCCTACCAGTCTCACTGTGGCTTCTTTATTTCCCCAGTTGTGAATTCCACTCAGACAGATTTCAGGCATTTCTGAATGATGGTTGTTCTGTAGTTTTGTTGTAATTTTGATGTGGTTGTGGGAGGAAGCTGGTACCACATTTACCTACACCACATCTTGACCAGAAGCCTCTGGCTAGATTTTAAATGACTGCACTTCACAGCAGTGGCCTTATTTAAAATTATCAGCAATCCCATCAGACAGGGAACCTTATTCCTCCATTACAGATGAAGAAAAGGAAGGGGAGTTGGAATAAAAAAGTTTGTCACTTACTAGAGATCCCATAAAGCTTGCCCCCAATCTAGAGCTGCTCTTCTTCCCCTTCACCATCCTATCTGGACAGACTTCCTCAGGAGACTTTGTCAAAGCCACATGTCACAGGCTTAGCCGCCCATAATGCTGTCCTTCTTCCTGTTCTGTGAGCAGCCCTGCCCCAGACCACTGCCTCTACCTGTCCCTGGAAGACACCTGAACTGGCCACTCTGCTTCTGTTTTTTTTCCTTCCTCTCACCCCCACATCAAGATCTCCAGAGTTCTTCTTACATCTGGTGATTTTTTAAATTAAATTTATTGGACTAACATTGGTTAATAAAATATAAATTTCAGCTGTACCGCTTTATAATACAATATCTGTATACTTTATTGTCCTCTGGTGATTTTAACAGCTCTTTAAAGAAAGATATATCCAAGACCCAAAGGGTAAAGAATAAAGACAGATTTTTTTTTACCAAAGACATCGTGAACAAAAGTGAACAACACAAATGCTTTCTCAAATCATTGTGTCAGTGCTACTGCTTGAGACAGACATGAGGTGAGAAACAAACCCTAGGATTCTAAACACCAAGGCCTTATATCCTTGCTCACCGAGGCCTTCCCTTGCCTCCACCATGTGCTTTCAACATCAATGCAAAGGCAGCTTTAGAAAAGCTAAATCATTTTTTCATTCATTCATTGTTCTTCTGTTTATGCAATAATTTATGCAATTATTTGCTCAGTTTCAATTGTATTTATCCATTCAACACAGCCATCTTTGGTTCTTTCTGTGTGATGATACAAAATGAATGAGTTGCAATTCCAGCCATAATGAGCTCAAGTTTAGAAGAAAGACAGATACATCCATAAGCAATTATGGTACAGTATACATACAAGTGATACAATACTTGGACGCATGAGGTACTATGGGGGCACACAGGGGAAACACCAACGTGGTTTTGGGTAAGTTAGGGAAGGCTTCTTAAAAGCATGATACTTTTTGGAAGAAGCAATTGGTTCCATAGCCAGGATGAAAATTTCAGGGGGACTGGAAAGCATAGTGACAGGTCTAGAGGGGTTACTAGGCACTCAACCATGAAAAGCCTATAGACTACAGTAATAAGTTGGATTTTATACTGACACCTGGGAGTTTTAAGCAGGGGAGTAACTTGACCAGGTTTGTCATTTGGAAAGGTCTCCCTGACTGTGGAGATGTGATTGAAGAAGGAGGTCCAGGCTGGAAGTGGGCCAACCATTAGGGGTCTGGGACTATTACCCAAAAGCTTCTTGGTGACAATATGAACTGGGAAGTTCCTTAGGACAGAAATGATATGAGAAGTTTTAAAGGGGCAGAATATACAAGACTTAGTGGTTGAAAGTGAAAGATTGGTGATAGGGAGTGCCGCCCTTTGAGATGTGGCAATAGAAGAAGAGAACTTTTAGAAAGCTTTGCAGAGGGTAAGGCAAGGAGAAGACCTCAAGACCCTGATCTCTTCCTTTCCATTTCCTCTCCTCTCCACCCACCATCTCTTCCTCAGCTAAACCAGCAATGATATTTCAATTAGAAATGCTCCTCACCCCCCAAAAAAATCCTTCACATAAATGCTCTCAGCTGAAAAATTTGCATAGCATCATCCAATATGCTAGAATATCATCACTTCAAAGAATCCTTCCCTGCTAAGTAGAATAGGCAGCTCTTTTATCTATCCCATCCCTACTTTATTCTTTTCTGTAGCTCTTGTCTCCATTGATGTTATATAAACACCAGGAGGAGAAGAATTATGTTTACTTCCTGATGTATACCTAGCACCCAGAGCAGTGTTTGATACATAGGCAGTTCACTATTAATATTTGTAGAATGAATGAATGAATGAGGACCTCTGCAGACAGCTAAGAAGGGCAATCCTCTATCGGTAATTCAAAGAAATTACTACCTTCCATTTACCCTTCTATGAGGCTATGGTCATGAGCAATGAAAGAAGCAGCTACTATTAATCACAGTTGCTCAGTGTAGGCCAAATGACCTCTTGGAAACTTTGTCCCTTTGGCATGCTCCTGTTCTGACCATGGCTTTTTCTGGGGGTTTAAAGAGCCGGTACTTGACCTAAATAGTAGAGACTGAAACTGAACCAGAGCAGAGTGAAATCTAAAATTCTCTCCTAAAGCAAGATATTGCTAATACTGCTGGTATTTTTAATGCAACAACGACAACAACAAAATGAAAACACAAGGAGCTATCACTAGAAACTTGCTAGAATGGCTAAAAAAAGACTGACAATATCAAGTGTTAGCAAGGACACGGAGCAACTGGAGTACATACAAAATGGTATAGCCACTTTGCAAAACATTTAGGTACTTTCTTATGAAGAGAACTATTCACTTACTACTTACCCAGCAATCCAACACCTAGGCATTCATCCAAAATAATGAAAACATATGTCCAGACAAAAAATTGTACATGAATATTCATAACAGCTTTATTCACAATAGCAAAAAACTGCAGGTAATCCAAACGTCCTTCAGTAGATGAATATTTTTAATGTAGTTAATTCATATAATGTTGTTTATTCACTCAGTAGAAAGGAATGAACTATTGATAGCTACAATATGAACAAATTTTTTTTTTTTTTTCATTTTTCTGAAGCTGGAAACGGGGGGAGAGACAGTTAGACAGACTCCTGCATGCGCCCGACCGGGATCCACCCGGCACGCCCACCATGGGGCGACGCTCTGCCCACCAGGGGGCGATGCTCTGCCCATCCTGGGCGTCGCCATATTGCGACCAGAGCCACTCTAGCGCCTGAGGCAGAGGCCACAGAGCCATCCCCAGCGCCCGGGCCATCTTTGCTCCCGTGGAGCCTTGGCTGCGGGAGGGGAAGAGAGAGACAGAGAGGAAAGCGTGGCGGAGGGGTGGAGAAGCAAATGGGCGCTTCTCCTGTGTGCCCTGGCCGGGAATCGAACCCGGGTCCTCCGCACGCTAGGCCGACGCTCTACCGCTGAGCCAACCGGCCAGGGCATGAACAAATATTTTTAAGTGTTATTCTAAGTGTAAAAGTTCATAGTGTATGATTTTGTTTATATGAAATTCTAGAAAAGGCAAATTTTATAGTGACATAAAGCAGATCAAAGGTTTTCTGAGACTGTAGTAGAGTGAGGGGATTGCCTACAGAAAGGCACTGAAGAATTTGAGGAGTGATGGAAAGTTCTAGATCTTGAGTGCACTAGTGGTATATTACTTAAGTATATACAATTATCAAATCTAATCAAACTGTGCACTAAAATGGGAGTATTTATTACATGTAGTATATCTCAAAGTTAGCATATAAAAAATGAAACAAAAAAATTTAAAGGCAAAAAGTAAAAGCAGCATCATCCCAGTTTTATTTGAAAAAATATTTACAAAAGAGTATGGAAAGATACGTGTCAGTAATAAACCCTAAGTATTCTGTATTTTTTCATATTTTTCGGAATCATTGCTATCTATGCTTATGATTAGAAAAATATATTTTTGTATGTTGAATAAAACATTGCTTTGTAGGAATAACATTAATATTGTTCTCCCAGAGTAAGAGCAGAATTAATAATAGTTCATGTGTATCAGCTCAAGGTCACATTCAGCAAAAGGTTGAATCAACTATCTTTTGAATTTTAACCTCCCAGCTGAACCCCCACACACCCGGTTCAGGATCCACTTAGCAGACGATGCTCACCCCTCTGGTCCCTGGGCCTCCTGCAGAAGAAACGCAGTGGGTTCCAGGACACAGAATCCTAACCCAGAATCGGGAGACTCTGCTGAAGCATGAGGCTGGAGGAAGGACCTGGGCCTCCCAGAACTTCACTGGAGCCCACGTGCTGTCAGAATTTTGCTACAGCAATCCCTTCCATTCAGAACCAAGCTTGTCTTACCAAGCCTCCTCCTCCGACTTTGCCAGAATGTTCCGACCAAACCTGAAGCCTCGGACAGAATCATTCTAGGAGTACCATAATGCAGAATGGAGCCGTGCACCTTGCTCAAGGTTCAACTTGGCAAGCAGCAGCATTTACCCGGAGCTTTGCTTATAATTAGAAAAATATATTTTCTAATTATAAGAAAATGAAGGGCCCAGGGCCTCCACCAGAGAGCTAATGGATAAAATCTCTAGCAGCCAAGCCCAGTGATCTGCAATTTTTAAAGCCTCCCCAAGTGGCTCTCGTGTTGCACATGGAAGCTTTAGTCTACATGTGCAGTTCTCAAACTCTGGTGCATAGGAATTATCCGGGGTTCTCGTTAGAAACACAGATTCCCAGGCTGAGTCTGCTCAGCCCGCTGTCTCAGGGAGGGCCTCAGAATCACCATTTTAACTAACCCCCCCCCCCCGGGACTATGATGCAGGTGGTCCACAAACAGCATTTCAAAAGCCCTTTGTGGGCGCCAGAGTAAAGTTTTCAGGCCCACTGCCCAAGAGGGGGCAAAAGAAGAGGCGGCAGAACTAATTCGGTTATGCCAGCGTGCTCGAATTTATTAAGAAGTGAACAAGGAGGAATTTTTGCATCTCAAAAGCAGCAGAAAGCTGAAGAAGAGGGGTCAGTCCCAAAGACACCTTGAATAAGAGGATGCCTTACAAGGACAAGAAATTCAACTCCATGAAAATCAAGCCACGGGGATTCGCCCTCGCGGCTTCCGGGATCACGTTGGATGGCACGTGGTTTTAGTGCCTCACCAGCGCGTGGCTCTTGTTCTCGGAGCCTTGAAATGGCAGGGCGGGCGCTGGAGAACAAGCCTCCTCTACAAATAACACGGGAGGCAGGACACTGTCTTGGAAGGTCCTGGACCCCAGGAGGTCTCCACCTGGAGCAGATGGAGGCTTTTCCTGGGACTGCCTCAGTGGAGGGGGTCTTCATTTCGTGTCGCAGATAGGCGAGGGCTGGCAGCAGACAGGGCCGCAGCACCCACCGGAGCCACAGCAACCGGATCCGCAGCAGCTCCCGCAGCAGCCGCCCCCGCAGCCAGATCCGCCGCCCCCGCAGCCAGATTTGCAGCAGGAAGACCCGCAGCAGCAGCTGTTGCCCCCGCAGCCGCCGCCTCCGTAGTCTCCGCAGTCTCCGCCTTTGCAGCCGCAGCAGGACCCTTGGCAGCAGGACCCGCAGCAGCCACAGCAGGACGGCTGGCAGCAACACTCATCGCAGCAGTCTTGCTCATCGGAGCAGCCGAAGCAGTCCCCTGGGCAGCACCCCATGATCCCCGCTGGTCAGGGCGCAGATCAGCGACGCAGCCCGAGTTCCCCAAGTCTGACAGTCACCGGCCGGGCAGCAGCTTTTATATCCCCTCCCCAAGGGTGTTGGCACAAGGGTCAGATGTTTTCTTTGTTATTATTTATGCCAGTGTCCATAAGAACGTCTCATTAGCTGCCTGTTTATTTTCCAGCCCTGAGTACCTCAACTCATAAAAAAGCCCTACTCGTCCCAACTGCTATTTGTCCAGAGGGTAAAAATACATCTTCCGAAAGACCTGTCATCACGGTCACACAGGGGCCAGCCATCATTAGCCCAGGTTGGGCAGAGGAAAGAGAAGCCCGCGGCAGACAGGCTCTGGGGTAGGTGCTCCTCTTCCACATCTTTGCTGATGTAGGTGGGCGGCCGACCCTTTTCGTCACAGATGCCAGTCCTGGGAGACCAGAATGGTAAAAGCTGGATGCCCTGTGCTGTCTGCCACAGGCAGAGGCTGCTGAGAAGGTCTGGTCATGTGGCTCCTCCCAGTTGGAAAGACATCTTCATCCCAGCCATGTGAGCCAGGCAAATATTTGTGTGTGTGTGGTATGTGGAGTGTGCCGCACGTCTGTTTGGGCTTGGTCAGTGACCAGCAATCATGAGTAATAACTGCCCTATGAAGTGGAAAGAGACTCATCATAAAACTGCAAGAGGCTGGGGAACCACATTTCTCTGGGCTGTGCAGTGAACTGAACACTCACTCACCCTTCTCTCTAAAGGGGCCGGAAAAGCAGTGGTCAGAACCTGCAACACCCCAGCCCCAGGCCATTCACTGATAGGAACAGGGGAAGGAGATGGAGAAGGAGGAGATGAAGAGATGAAGGAAGAGAAAGAAATGGAGGAGGAGAAAATGAAGGAGGAGGAGGAGATGGAGGAGGAGGAGATTGTAGAGAAGAGGGAAGAGGAGAAGATGGAGAATGAGGAGGAGGAGATGAAGGAGAGGAGAAAGAGATGGAGGAGGAGGAGATGAAGGAGGAAGGAAGAGAAGGAACAGAAAAAGAAGGAGGGAGGAAGGAGGAAAGAAAAGAAGGAAGGAAAGAAAGAGAAGAAAGGAGATCACTGAGCATCCAAAACACCGCATTAAAATGGAAATGTTGTGTCCTTGTTTAAAACCATCTGGCAGAATGAGGAATATGGGTACAAAATACCCAGAGTATTATCTAGTGAATAAAATGCCATTGGAAGACTAGAATCTGCAGAAGATTTGGGTCCATGTGTAAATTCTGAGATGTATTAAATTTCCTGTCTCCTTTGGGTTTTGGTACCTTGTCATCCTCTTGGAATGATAGTAGCAATTCTGCAGCCTATAGGCTCAGCCCTCTGGAAGGCAGCGCCCAGAGTGAGAGGTGGGGGTGAGGGTGGCGGTGGGATTGGTGGTCTGGATCAAGGGACACAGTCCCTCCTTTTCAATTGTTTTTTTCCATTTTTTAGATGAACCTGGAGGGAAGGCAGCCTCTAGAAGGAGCTAGAAGAATTGAAAACCAGGAGGTGAGGGAATGGAGACAGGGAGAAAGGATGGGTTGCTTGGATCTGACATGACACTCAGTACATCATGGGATGTGGAATTTTAGACGTAAGAGGGACCCCAAAAGATTATGTGGTCCAGGGCTTCTAAACAAGATTTTACACTCAGAACTGTTTAGGGTTGGGGGCTTTTGGAAAACACAGATCCCAACTTGCACCCAGTTCTATTAAACCAGAATATATGCTCATGGGAGCTTGAGAAGCTATATATTTGAAAGTTTCCCAGATGCCTCAGATTATCAAATACATTAGGAAACAATGTAATTTAATGCCACCATGACCATCACCCGCAAGCACTTTTTTAATATAAAAAATGATAAGGTTGGGATAGGACACATTTATGATAGACTTGACCACAAATGTTCTGGTTCCTGATCCGGTGTTCCTGCCACCACTCCACATCCACAGATGGACACATCTGGGTAAGTATAATATGGCAACATTCACTGAAGACACATTCTTTTCATTCTTTTCTAATAATAGGCAATGCATTCATGTGATCAAAGTGCAAAAGGAATGCAGTGAACAGTCTTCCTTCTCTTCCTGTGTCCTGCCAGCCCTGCCTCTCACCCACCTCCCTCTGTCCCCAGTATTACTTACCCCTCTCTGCCTGAACTTATTCATTGATAACATGGAAACGGTGATACAGTGCCAATTTCATAAGTACTGTGAAGGTTAGATAATTTACACACGGACCCAAATCTTCTGCAGATTCTAGTCTTCCAATGGCATTTTATTCACTATATAAATACAGCACTTAGATCAGTGACTGGCCACATATTGTTTGATAAACATTAGCTATTATTTATATACAAAAAGATAGATGTATATGTATATATGTAATATATATTTTCTATTTTACCGTTCATTACACAAATGATAGTGTAATATGCACACTGTTCTTAACTTTCTTCTTTCTTAGCAAGATATCTTAGAACTCATTCCATATCAGTATATAAAATTCTTTATAGTATTCTATTGTACCAATCATTTAATCAATTCTCTATTGAAAGACATTGGTTTCTAATTTTCAATATTTTGTAAATAAGAACTTTATATTTTAAATATTGCTATACTATAACTTAGCATATCTTTATATATCCCTCCCATAAGCTCTTGGAAGAGAAATTGCTGGGTAAATGAGTTTTTGTACTTGTCATTTTGATGGATGTCGCCAGGCTACCCTTTATAAAGGTTGTACCAGTTTACCCTCACACCAGCAATGTGTGAGAATACCTGTCTCTCCGTGCTTTACCTGTACAATGTGTTATCAAAGTTGGTGACCTTGACAATCCGATAGGGAAAAGAGAGGACCTTGAAACAGTTTTAATTAGCATTTCTATTATCGTTAATACAACTAAGCAATATTGCAAATGCTCAAATGCTATCTGTGTTTCCTTTTCTGTGAATCATCTTTTTCATTGTCCACTTGTCTGTGGGGTTGTTGGTCTTTTTCTTCGATTGATAGGAATCCATTGTGAAATAGAAAATGAAAACCTTGTCTCTGAGTTAAAAATAGTTCCCCAGGTTGTCATTTAACACTGTAGTTAAATAGTAATAATAAAGTTGACGTTATAAATTTTATACTTGCTTACTGTGGAATTTCTGAAAAATATAAAAAATTAAATTTATCTTCTATAAACCCACAACAATGATATTTACTCCTCTAATATTCTTATTTTCCTTTCAGTGTTTTTTCTAAATATTTACATATAAATATAAATGTATATACATACAGATTATATATGTACAAGTCCATATATATATATATATATCAACTACAATATTCTAAATCCATGTTTCAAGGTATGTTAGAAAGTATAACTATTTTTTTCTAAGTCTGCTTAAACCTATTTCAAAACTTCATTCCAGTTTATGGGGGAGGTTAAGTCAGTTCTGTATAAATTCAGAAATCATTTGGGATTTCTCTCTTCCATCTTTTATCTGGAGATGGTATCTGAGTTTGGTGGACTTGGATAGTATCATAGCATAAAAGAGAATGGCCGTGGTTCATGGTGTGCTTCCACTGAAATGTGCATGGTCCTCTCTTGTTCCTGACCATCATCCTCCCTCCGATGGCCAGCTGAGATATCTGAGTTTCCTCTCCACAAATTCTGCATCCTTCCCTCACCTCATCCAGGAGGCCAAAGATCTTCTCTGTCGCTCTTTTTACTGCAAAAGTCTATTTAAATTGCATAAGCTAAGCATTGACTTGAGTCATTCTCTTTACACTTCTACAGTACTAACCCTAAGCGGGGGCAGTGAATATGAGAAAGACCCCACTGATGCCCCAAGTCATGAGGAAAGAGCAGCGGTGAGAGAAATTGCAGAAGAAAGGTAAGACCAGTCAAGTATTTAAGGTTTCATCTTGACACATAGCTTTACAAAATCAAGATCATGGTGTGTAAATTGACTTATGCGCTGAATATTGTACGTAACCTGAGAAGATGCTTATAAATATGTTGATTATTACATATTATAAACATTTGAGCATTTATACTTTCATGGTGATGTAAACCTTCCTTATTGTTGGATATTTGAGCTGTTTCTAGTTTTTCAATACTAAAAGCAAAACTTGCTTACTTTAAACGAATTTATTGGGGTGACATTGGTTAATAGAATGATAAAGGTTCCGAGTGTACATTTATATGATACATCATCCATCTGTATGTTGCATGATGTGCCCGCCGCCCAAAGTCATATCTTCTGTCACCGTAATTGGACCCCCTTTTCCATTTACGCCCCACGGTCCCCTCTGGGACCACCACGCTGATGCCTGTATCTGTAACTTTCAGTTTCATATTCCACCTATGAGGGAGATCACATGTTTCTTGACTTTTTTCTGTCTGACTTCTTTGTCAAGAGATTTGTCATCATTCCTAGTCTGATCATGAAATCTCATTGTAGTATTTATCTGTACTTATTTCATTATTAATGCATTTACTTCACAGGCCACTTTTATTTCTACTTTTGGGAATTAGCTGCTCATGCCAATTTTTTGTTAAGCCATTCATCTTTACTAATTTATTTATAAGAACTTATTTTAAGCTACATATATTAACTTTCCTTTCTGTCACTCACACATGTTGCAAAATTTGTCCCAAGATATCATTTCTTTTTAATTGTGTCCATAGTGTTTTTATGCATATATAATGCTTTTTATATAGGAATTCCCACCACATTTTCCTTTCTGCTGCTTTTATACTTTGAAACTTCACCATCCCCAAATGAGACACCTATTTATTTTAGTTTAGTTTTTACAGTTGCAGTTTTTATACTTATTGCTGTTATCCATTAGGAATTTATTTTGAAGTGTGGCAGATACTGCTTTACAAAAATGCCCTGGTATTCCTAATTGGGGGACTCACGTGCATATTAAGTGAATGCTAAGTGTGCAATAAAGCAGTGGTCCCCAACCCCCGGGTCGTGGACCGGTACCGGTCCGTGGGCCATTTGGTACCGGTCCACAGAGAAAGAATAAATAACTTACATTATTTCTGTTTTATTTATATTTAAGTCTGAACGATGTTTTATTTTTTTTAAAATGACCAGATTCCCTCTGTTACATCCGTCTAAGACTCACTCTTGACGCTTGTCTTGGTCACGTGATACATTTATCCGTCCCACCCTAAAGGCCTGTCCGTGAAAATATTTTCTGACATTAAACCGGTCTGTGGCCCAAAAAAGGTTGGGGACCACTGCAATAAAGAACGAGATGAAGAGGTACAGCAGGAGTCATTAAAAACCTGGGCATAGCCTGACCTGTGGTGGCGCAGTGGATAAAGCGTCGACCTGGAAATACTGAGGTCGCCGGTTCGAAACCCTGGGCTTGCCTGGTCAAGGCACATATGGGAGTTGATGCTTCCAGCTCCTCCCCCCTTCTCTCTCTCTGTCTCTCTCTCCTCTCTCTCTCCCTCTCTGTCTCTCTCCTCTCTAAAAATGAATAAATAAAATAAAAAAATCTGCTTGAGTTTATAAAAAAAAAAAAAAAACCTGGGCATGGCATCTGTTCTGGCGGCCCCTAGTGTTCATCAAGTGACATTACACAGGCAGCTTCTGGTGTTTCGTTCTGATTCTGGCTTTACCAGAAGCAACTCAACAAAACTTTGGTTTGATGTAAAAAGCTTTGTCTATTACATGGCACTGATTTAAATCATGTGTCCAATTAACCATCTCTTGGCAAAGGGGTCACATTATCAGCCCCTCCTATTGTGCTAGGTACTGCACTGAGCACTTTCTACGTGTTTTCTCGGTTAATATCCAAGATAACTATTCAATAAGTATTATTATCCTTATCTTGTACATGAGGAACCTGAGGCTCATGGTGGTCAAATACTTTAACTAGAAAGTGCAGCACTTGGATTCAAACTGGATCTGTCTGCTACTGAAGTCCATCCTCCTTCCTCTGTCAGCCTTTCTTGAGGGAGCCAGAGAAAATTACCCCTTGGTCTTAAAATAAGTGTTAGAGTAAGAATATATTCAAATGAGTGTAAGTTTTACAACCACAGAGACCATAGCTATTTTACTCACCAGTGTACATCCGTGGTTACTGTATGGTGGGCACTCCTAAATATTTACTAAACGAATGAATAAACAAAATTATGAGTAAGTGTGAGATGACCCCTTGTAGTGCAATACAGTCAAAAGGGTCAACTGGGAGAGAGTGGGGTCCCCGCCGCCGTTCTCCACTCATCTTTCTCACACTCTGCTTTGCTCGGGCGGCTCTGGAAACAGCGCTGTCCTGTAGAACCTGCTGCAGGAAACGGAAATGTTCTGCATCTGCTCCGCCCAATGTGGAATCCGCCGGATGCACATGACCACTGAGCACTGGAAATGTGGCTAATGTGATGGAGAAACTGAATTTTTCATTGAAGTTAATGTTTATGTATTTATACTGAAATAGCCACATGTAGCCAGTGGATTCCAAATTGGACAGTACAGCTCCAGAGATTTAATTACAAATGAAGTGGCAGGTTAAATTATTTTAATTGAGCTGCCAACGTGAAAACCACTAAATATGCTATTTTTCCCTAAAAAAAAAACAACAAAAATAAACACCTGAATCTTCTTAAAGCATCAAAGGATTAAGATAGTACAGATTTCCCAGAAATTCTCAAAGAACTAAATAATTGGTAGGTACTCAGAGAGGTGACTGGGCACTGAAACTGCTTCTCACTCAGGGGCATTTGCTGAATTTAACAAATTTGAATGACAGTTTTCATGAGCTCTCAAGGAATAGAAACAGAAAATAAAGTCCAGGTCCCACTCATCATAGAGACTCCTCTAGGAGATCCAGTCCCCACAGAGCTGGGACCCCAGGGGGCCGTACCCTTAGCATAATGGTGAGCTCTATATAACCTCAGTCCACCCACTCCTACCACAGGGCACTGGTCTTGCACGTTACCTGCGTGATTCCAAAACTTCATGCCATGAATGTAAAGAGGCCTCTGACCGGTGGTGCCTGAGTGGACCAGCAAGGGCAAATGCCCGTCCTTTCTGGAGTGACACACCATCATCCTACCTCAACGAAGTCCCACAAATTCCAAGGAAAATGAAGGTCGTACTCATTAGTGTGATTCACCAAATATTTCTGTCCCTCTGCCCTTCAGAAATATAGGGCAGGAGTGCTCTTCTCTACCTCCTTTGAAGTCAAGTATGACCAAGTGACTTGCTTTTGTTAATCACATTCACATGTTATCAACCAAAGCCAAAGCTTTATGCATCATTGCAGAAAATCACCACCCTTCCAAGCAAGTCCATCAAAGTATAGCTAGAGTTGGAGGTACTGTCGACCTGGGGTCTTGTGTAAGTATGATGATTGGAGCCTCCTAATGGCCTATGTTGGACTTAGAGCATGAGCAAGAAATAAACTCTTGTTATAAGACTTGGGAAATTTGGGAATTCATTCTTGCTGTGGAAACTGTAACTTAACCTATCCTGACTGATACAATAAACAACTCACAGTCATTCACAACTAAACACACAAGGTAACAAGGCACCATGAGTGAGAACCAGTAGAAACAACAGAACATAAACAGACCACAAAGGCATCAGATACTGGAATTTTCAAACACAGATTATAATACAGTATATTGCTATCTTTTCATTGTGGCACCTTAATTGTTCATTGATTGCTTCTCATATACACCTTGACCGCGGGGCTCCAGTCGAGTCATTGACCTCTAGCTCAAGCCAGCAACCTTGGGCTCAAGCCAGCAACCATGGGGTCATGTCTATAATCCCATGCTCAAGCCGGCGACCTCAGGGTTTTGAACCCGGGTTCTCTGCATCCCAGGCTGACGCTCTATCCATTCTGCCACTGCCTGGATAGGCAATATATTCCTATCTTTAAAGGACTGGAAAACAAGCTGGAAAATATCTGTGCGGGTGGTCTTTGGGAAGACAGCCAACAAAAGAAAGTCAGCCCTGTTTAGACCTCCCGTAGAGTTTTATGGATGCTGGAAAATGAGAAGTAACAGTCTGATGTTTTCATTTGGTTCTTACCCAAGGTGAAGACCGACCAGAGGCCCCAGAGAAAGTCCTTGTTCTGGTCTCTCCTACTGCATAACAAACACCCAAATATAGTGTTATACATCAACAACATTTTGGTTAAGCTTATGGATTCTGCGGGTCAGGAATTCTGAAGGGGCAGAGCACGGCCGGTCTCTGCTCTGTGATGTCTGGTGCATCATCTGCAAAAATGTGAAGGCTGCTTGGGCTTCCGTGGTGCAGTGTCGGGGTCTCCAGCAGCCCAGGAGAAGCAGGTGGAAGCTGCTGTTCCTTTTATGAATGATCCTTAAAAGTCATTCAGTGCCACTTCCTCTGCAGTCACAAAGTGGTCCAGGTTTGAGGGGAGGGTCTGAGTCAACAGGAGTAAGAGCTGTTGGTGCGCAGTGTCTCTCTTCTCCCAGATAATCTTCTCCCTACCCCGTGGGACGCTAACGGCGTGCAGTCGTCCTCCGCCTCTTCCCTCTCCATTCTCCCAACAACAAAACCAAGCGCTATCTGGTATCAGCCATTTTCTGGTGTTTACTAATAACCCTTTAACTGAAACATTGCATTCTCAATCTATTTTGCGAGTGTGTGTGTGTCCCTACCCCCTCCCTCAAATAAACAGGAAACTAGGGGGATTATTCAAAGGAAGTTGAAGGAAGGAGGAGAGAAGCAAATCACTGCTCTTTTCGTTCTCTTCAGACCCTCAACACATGACTCCTCCCTGTTGGTGAGGGTGATGGAGCTTCTCTACTCAGTCTACTGATTCAAATGCTCATCTTTTCCAGAAACACCATCACGGACACACCCAGAAGTAATGTGGTCCAGCTACCTGGGCATCCCTTAACCAAGTCGACACATAAAATTAATCCCCTCCACAACCTCCATTTTTCTATCTACTTCTATGGTAAAATTTCTGACCAAGAAGAATGGCGCTGGATGATGTTGTTAATAAAAATCTAGGTTTTGAAGTTGAAAGAGGAAACCATTCTGAGCAGGGATGTTTCCTAAGACAATGACTCCGCTACACAGATACCTTAGAGAACTTGTACACCCACGTGCAGTCACCCCTGGTAACCATGCACTTTACTGATGCCTCTCTGGTTGAGAGTCTTTTCATACTTGTTTGTGAGCATGGTGCTCCCAGCCCATCCCAGAGAGGGAAATACTCATTTTGTTTAAATCGTGGACAGGAGAACCAGACTCCTTGTAGTAAAGGAGTGGACTTGACTCACTTGTCTTCTTTTTTCCTTGCCGTAAGTATGAAAATCACAAAGACCTTTACACGACTGCCTTATTGCAAGGACCTGGACGAATGTCATTTGCCATCATTCTGTGGCTGTGGCTGTGGGTGTCCAGGACCAAACACAAGAATACGGATTGTTCTGGCTGACCTGTGGTGGCGCAGTGGATAAAGCGTCGACCTGGAAATGCTGAGGTCGCCGGTTCAAAACCCTGGGCTTGCCTGGTCAAGGCACATATGGGAGTTGATGCTTCCAGCTCCTTCCCCCCTTCTCTCTCTCTGTCTCTTCTCTCTCTCTGTCTCTCCCTCTCCTCTCTAAAAAAAAAAAAAAAAAAAAAAAAAAAGAATATGGATTGTTCTGGTTACTCAGCCCATTATTTCTGGGTGTGTCTGTTCCCATCGGGCAAACAGCTATGCCCATAAGACTCCAAGGTCTGATACTCTGATACCCAGGATCCCCACAGCCATCAATGGCTGAAGTAGAGATTAGCTTGCTCTTCGCCCAATTCTTCTGTGTTTTGTTTTGTTTTGTTTTGTTTTCATAGCAGTAAAATACTTTTAAAAAAAAACCAGCTAGGCATTAAAACAAAACAAAGAACAGAGAGAATCTATTTAAACCCTATGCCAACATACTCAGGATTAGTGGCCCTTAAGACTTTTTCATATTTGCTCTGTGTTTAAAAATCAAGTAAATGTTTAAAAAGAAGCATTAAAGATAAGACAGAACTTCTTTGACTTTTGTACCCATTTACATTCCAGTCTCTATCTCTTCTTCCCAGAGACAAACACCATCATGAATTTATATATATATTCTCCTAGCATTTTATGTCTTTATAAGTGTACATACAAGTCCCAGCTTTTTCAAAGATATAGGATTAAAGATTAACTAGGATTTTTCAATCAACTTATTTCACTGGATATGCCATTCATGCGAGTTTGAAAAAACTCCTTGGTTCAACCAAGAGGTTCGCTTTTTCACCAAGTCTTCATTTGTCATTGGTCCCAACTTAACTAGAGAAGGAGGAAAAAAAAAAGATTATTTTAGACACACCCTGGCTCTCTTGGTTAAATCCCCAAACTTTCTAGAAGGTATATCTTACTTCGTCACCTGTGATCAGCTTTCTTTGCAGCAAGAGATGCCCAGCCTCTGTAGAGACAAGAGCAGCATCAAGGATGAGACCAGAGCTTTCCGGTCTCGGCCGGGTCTCTGGGCAGCACCGTGCCGTGGGCATGACAGGCGGTGCTCCGTGTCTACGTTTCAGTGCCTCCAAGGAGAACTGAAAAAGATTCAAACTTTGTGCAGTCAAACCTCATAAGTTCCTTACTTAATTTCTGTTTTCTATTGGGCTTCATTCAGAAGTTGTACTTTAGCTCATGTGCTTGTCCCCAAAATTCTTTCACAATGAAGTTTGTGACTAATCCTGTGAGTGTCGTGGTTGTTAATGTAGGAATGACACACTGCCCTCAAAGAACATTATTGCTAAGTTTAAGAGAGGGGGACTTACTCCCTTATCATTATAAAAAGACAAGGACATGCCTACATGTTTCTTGTTCTCATAGTCACTCAAGTGTGGATCCTCCTAATGAGCAAAAGCCTTTTTTGCTGTGTGACATTATTCCAGCCACCTCTCTGTGCTCTATTTCTTCATCTGCTTTAAATGGGTTATTTATTTCAGGCAGGCAGGTGGGTTAATTATTTGTTGAGCACCTAATTGTCTGCCTCCTAATTGTCTGCCATAAAAGGCACCATAAGGATCAGTTAAGAAATGTGAAAATTCTTCAAAGTCATTTAAACTATAAGGGGAATCTAGCAGGAACAATGGATTGGATAGAGCCCAGGGCCGGGCTCTGAGCAGGCTGCATGGTGGTCTCAAGGCTGCCCCTGCAGTTGTGAGAGTTGTGCGGGGACAAGAGCGCCCAGCATGGGATGCATGGAAGCTGAAGACCAGCTCATGAGCCGCTGGTCAAACCAGACACCTGTGGGTGTGTCCATCCTGAAAGGAAACCTTTCTCTAACTCACCAAAGACACTCAAGCTGAGGACAGGACATCTGCCCATGACTCAGGCAGACACTGAAAGGGCAGGAGGGAATTAGGGGGTGGAGGGAGACACAGAGAGCAGGACAGGGGCATTCTGTGAATCCGGGGCTTCACCGGGGTGACCGTAGGTGCTTGCTCTCTCCTGACAGCCCAGAACAACCTTGGGAGACGGGACTGTTGGAATCCACTCGGTGCTTCAGACAGACACACCATTTCACACAGTGTAGCCATCTGGGGTGAATTTACCTGTCAGAAAAAATGCACGTGTATAAAACTAATGCTTGTCTCTCATTGTGCAAAGGATCTTTGTGACGAAAACAAAACTATCTCACTTTGAACTCTTTAATCATACATGTGGTGTTCCAAAGAATTTCCACCCACACCTTATGTCAGGTTGAGATGACATGTCCCAATTTATACAGAGAGTGAGGGGTTATGGGGGAACAGGCTCACCAACCCTCTGGGTTTCACGATATTTCTTTTTATACCCCTATTGGAAAAATTTGGAGTGCACACCTATAATATGTTTACTTATTCTTATGCATTTTACAATATGTATATATATGGCATCTGTAAAACATTATGCATATTATAAAAGATATACTATACATGACTAATAAAAATTTTAAAGGAATAAACAACCTGTTATTATTTATTATATTAATTTTTATTGTGAAATAGACATAAACATTGATGCTCCCAAAGTATAATATAACTCAGTGATATGAAAGGTAATATTAACAATTCCATTTTGGTGAGAGAATGTGATTGAAAATGAATCTTTTTAACATTTTGGTTTAATGATTTGTAATACATTGACCTGAAGGTCTGGATCTGTGTACAATATATTTCTGCATATGTTAATATGAACTTTTCAGGCACAAAAATAGTTCTTGCTTGATTGTGATAGCTATTGGGAGAAAGGGGACTCTCGAGTATGTGGAGATTGAGTCGGAGGAAGGGAATTCTTGGCTGAGTATATTTTTCCCAGTTCTTCCCAGGTTATACAATACTTCATGGTACCAAGAAGCACGGCCTTTCTCTCCAGATGCACTTCCTCCCGTTGTTGATCTGTTTCAGTGACTGTCTCACATATTCCCTCTGAAGAGCGTGACAGAAAACGTTTGCAGATGCTCCCCTGAATTTGCTGTTCCTTCCCACCACCTCTCTCCTGAACATGAAATCTACATCAGTGGGTGACGTCTAGTGCAGACTTTTCCTTTAAGGAAGTCACAGACCACACGTTGGGGGTGAATGACCCCTTCATCTGATGGAAGAACACTGGTTACTTGTTATTTATATAAGGCACCCTCTTATGGAATTGATGAACAGAAAGGACAATGATCAGTTTTCTGCCAGGATAAGATTTTATTAGGAGGCTAACAAGGGACCTTTTATTGCATCTCCAAAGACCAAAAGAGTGACAAGGAAGATTTCTCCCAATTATGTTTAGTGGTATAGTGCGCCGATCAGCAATATCATCTTTAATGTAACTATTTTAAAATCACATCTAGGTGAGTGTCTGTTAAAGCATAACACGGTATGCACAATGTCACTGTGATAATAGGCACTACTTGACCCTGTTCCAGAGTTCTCTGTGAGACTCAGAAGATAGAGACAGCCAGTAGGCTCTGATGTCCCAGAGTAAAGAGCCAAATCAGAAATTCAGCAGAAGACTAGCAGTGAACCCTGGAAGCTGGTGATGTTAGAAGTGAAGTGTCTTCCTTTCTCCAAAGTGGTCACTGTTGGAGATGTTTGGATGAAGTGGAGTTGATGTGACTTTGGAGCCCTTCTCCTCTTCCTGGCACTGGGCCCCTAGCACACAAAGGTGTTGCAGGGCCCACACCGAACACGTGGGGCACAAGGATTGGAGATACAGGGTCCAATGGGCTTGTCACATGCATTGGTTGTGGCACATGGGTTGCAGGGGAGCCTGAAGACAAAAGCATTGGGGCAGGTTAGGGTAAAATGAGCTGAAGAAATGGGAAGATACTAAACATACTTTGTTTATATCTTTCTTCCTTCGCAGCCAACCAGAAGCTTGAAGTTATAAACTCATTTGCATTGAGAAGACTTTCATCCCCACCACAACCTCACGCGCTCTCCAGGAAAGGAACTAACTTCATACTCACTTGCAGTCCTCGCTCTCCAGCAGGCCCCGGTACGTGTTGATCTCACACTCCAGCCGTGCCCGCACGTCCAGCAGCACCTGGTACTCCTGGTTCTGCCGCTCCAGGTCGCTCCTGATCTCCGCCAGCTGGGACTCCACGTTGGTGACCATGCACTGCACCTGGGACAGCTGGGAGCTGTAGCGGGCCTCGGTCTCCGTCAGCGTGTTCTCCAGTGAGTCTCTCTGTGGGAAGACGGGGGTGTCACACAGCTGCTCCTTGACCAGGTGCCTCCACAGGCTTCCTTCCACAGAACTCACAAGCTTCAAGAGTCAAGGAGACTGGGACCCCAAGGACATCCCTGTGACTCTGATTCCCCGACCTGACCCTTGTCACCGGGAGGTCTGAGCGACACCCACCAGGTTGTGCTGGGCCTGCAGCTCGATCTCCAGGGCGTTGACCGTGCGTCTCAGCTCGATGATCTCCGCCTGGCAGGTCTGCAGCTGCTCTGCGCTGGACACCACCTGCTTGTTCAGCTCCTGGGTCTGAAACACCAAAGGTGACACACAGGATCAGGCCCTGCCCTAAGGGCCGTAATGGGCCTTGGGTTCTGAGTGGCCATGCGCCGAGATGCCCACCTGGTTGGTATACCATTCCTCCACGTCCCTGCGGTTGGTCTCCACCATGGCCTCATACTGACACCTGGTCTCGTTGAGCACGCGGTTCAGGTCCACGGTGGGGGCAGCGTCCACCTCCACGTTGAGGCGGTCTCCAATCTGGCAGCGCAGGGTGTTGACTTCCTGATGGAAGATTTAAAATATTTTAACAATATTTATTAACTTTTAAAGCAGTGGTTCTCAACCTTTCTAATGCCGTGACCCCGCAATACAGTTCCTCATGTTGCGGTGACCCCAGACCAAAAAATAATTTTGGTGGCTACTTCATAACTGTAATTTTGCTACAGTTATGATTCAGAATGTAAATACCTGATATGCATTATGTATTTTCCGATGGCTTAGGCGACCCCGCCGGGGTCACGACCCACAGGTTGAGAACCGCTGTTTTAAAGATTTACAAATTGAAGGTATCACAAAGGATCCTGGTCCTCTCCTCTAAGAATGCAATTCAACACTTGAAAGGTTTCAACAGCCCAGTTCCCTCCGTTCCTCTCCTTCACTGGGTTCTATATTCATGACTAAATGTATTCACTTTACAAAGTGCTTTCAGGTCCATGGTCTCTTTCCCCCATGTATTCAGTGTACCACTCCTCATCTGGAGAGGAGATGTCGTGGACCACGATTTGCAATGTGGACCCCAAATATCAAGTTCGGTATTTTTGCTGGTGTACCATAGAGCCTCTTACGTTAGATTCTTAACCATGAGTGGTAACAAGGATAGAGTTTGGCTAAAGAGAAATTAAAAAATGCTTACTTCAATCTCTGCCATTCTGGCATAGAATGAACTTAACTGGTGATTTGCTGATTCCACCAGTGTAGGTTTTGCTGAAGGGAATAAGTATCTGTTCATGTCACTGCTCACCTCTGCACAGAGCCAACATTGTGTGGAGCTAGGGCAAGGTGGATGTCAGGTTTGACTTGGGTTTCATCCCTACCACTTACCATGTGGCTTCTAGAAGCTTCTAAAAGCCCCAATTTCTTCATCTATAAAATGAGAACTACCTCTGGAGTTCTCAACCACTTAGTGCAATGGCGCACAACACACACTTGATTAATACGAAACCTCATCATTTGCATTCTCTGGGAATTTAAAGCTTGCATGAAATATCAGTCTTCTTTATTCGTGCAGCCAAGCAGTGGTGGTGAACGTTTTTTTCAGTGTTTCCCTCGGGCGATTCTGATTAGCAGGAAAAGCTCCGAGTGACAAGGAAGAGAGGGGTTTTGTTCCCAGCTCAGCCGTCATGGCTGAGAGGAGAGGCTCGTCTGTCGTCTCCAGTGTGAAATGGGAAATTTGGATGGAAGAGCTCTGCAACCCCTCCTGCTCTGACCTGGGGCAGAGGCTGCCTGGTCGCCATCCTCATCTGCTATCAGTGATTTTTCGATTACTCATTCTTGACCAATCCGTTTTTGTTTGGAGAACACGTTCCCCGGCTAGCTGAGCCTCTCCCGCACCTGTGAGGTTGGAAGCTGGCCTTCGCCAGGCCCGTCTTGCTGCCCCTGGGGGGACGTTACCTGCTCATGGTTCTGCTTGAGGCAGAGCAGCTCCTCCTTCAGGGACTCCACCTGGGCCTCCAGGTCGGACTTGCACAGGGTCAGCTCGTCCAGGATCCTGCGCAGGCTGTTGATGTCCGACTCCACCAGCTGCCGCAAGCCCAGCTCGGTCTCGTACCTGTGGTGCGCACAGGGGCGTCAGAGGCAGGCCTGGCCTTGACTCTGGTTTGGTTTGTCGGACAACTGGGAGTCGAGGCTTGAGTTTTTTACATCTGTCGTCTCTTTCATTTAGATTTTTAATACTGAGCAGTGCCTCCTGGAGAAAAATCCACTGCTAATAATTTTTAATAAATTAAGAGCCAGTGGACTTCAGGGGATAAAAGCCCATAAAAACGGCGAGATTGCCAAAATTAAGACACGTCCCAGAGCCTCCTGATTGGACGTGGGCCGAGTGGAGCATCAGGGCAGCAGGCTGCTGTGTGAGGAGCGGAGGGAGAGCCTGAATGTGGGGGAGAGACCTCGGAGCTCCGGCCAGCCAGGAGGTGGCGGAGAAAGCATCCAAGGAGAAGCTTTGTCGCTGTTCGCCAGTGCTGAAGACGGGCTAAGGGGATGGAGAGGCAGAGAGAGGGCGACACCCACCCATGTGCCACTCACTTGGTCCTGAAGTCGTCCGAGGCCAGCTTGGCGTTGTCAATCTGCACCACCAGCCGGGCGTTCTCAGACTTGGCACACAGGATCTACAAGGCCCAGAACATTCTGCTGTGAGCTTGGTTACATTTAGCCAGCAGCAGTCCCTACTAATTCATTTATCTGGAAGGAGCAGAATAAAAAAAAAATCACAGTGGATCTTATATAAGATTATTAAACACTATCCATGTGATCAATAAATATTTGAGTCATTAAATTTGAAAAGAAGAAAACCAAAATACGGGGGGTCCTCGGGTTACGACAGTCTCGACATACGATGTTTTGAGTTTACAATGCTCACTCCCAGAAAAACTTTAAAAAGTTGAGACGTGAGTGTTTTGGCTTACGCTGTTAGCATCCTACTTACAGACCACGTGGGCAAATAGTTTGGTTGTGCGTGGCAGAAGAATACGCAGTAACACGGTGTGTGAGGGAGTTGGCGTCCCCCAGTACGCTTACCTAAGCCATTTTTGTAGCTTAGTTGTTTTTTACGTTCTAGATTATGATCTTACAACTGTGTTAGGATAGGCAAGTGACTTAGGCTAGGATGTATTTTGACTTACACCAAAATTCAGGTTATATCACTACCGGAGGAACGGAACTATGTCGTAACCTGAGGACCCCCCCTGTAGGCAAGAAGAGTCTCAGTAGATAAATGATCTTTTTCTTTCCTAAAAAGCAATACTAAGAAACTGGTAGTAAGTAGCATTTATCTTTTAAAACTTCCTTTATGTCTGGCGTGGTTCTCAGAGCTGAAGATACAAAAATGAGTAAGCACTAGATCCTGCCTTCAAGAATCTTCCAGTCCAGTGGGGACGATCAACACAGAACCAGCAGATGGGGTGGTGGGGGAGGGGAGAGGGGGCCGGGTCAGGGAAGCAGCCGTGCCCTCCCGACCACCCAGGATGGCTTGGCACTATGTCCTGGTCAGTAGTTTTCACTGTCTCTGGTTTTAGCCCACCATTTTATGCCTTTGCTGGAAAGTACACGCCGGGAGAAGCCAGGGGCGTCTAGGAAAGGACAGGGAAGTCCAGGCAGTTCGGTACCCGCAGCAATAAGAGGGCGGAGCAGTCAAAGATCCCGATGAGAGAGAGAGAAAAAAAATGGTCCAGTCTCTACAGAAGGTTCTGCTTCCTCAGCTCCCTTCTTGGGCTCAGTGGTTTCTCTCACCCCAGGGTAATAATTCCAGAGCTTGGCAAAAGCACAGCAGCCTTCAGAGGCAGCTTTTAATTACAGCTTATTTATGCAAAGTGCTGCTACCTCCACGTAGACTAACACTATGCAAATATTCAGACCTAACAGTCCCCGGCCTAGAATAACATGGGCCCTCCAGAAGAGAAAATGGAAAAGCCAGGCTTGAACCCCCTGTTGATTGCATCAATCACCCTAAGAGCTCCTCTGGTTTCTGAATCATATCCCAGACTCCCTCCCTGAGACTTCCTGCCCAGGCAGTGGGGAGCTCACCCCTCACCTTCTGCTGGAGCTCCTCGATGGTCCGGAAGTAGGACTGGTAGCTGGGGCACAGCAGGGGCTCCTGCTGCTGGCAGCGCTCCTGGATGAGGCACTCCAGCTCCGCGTTCTCCCGCTCCAGCTGCCGCACCTTCTCCAGGTAGCTGGCCAGGCGGTCGTTCAGGATCTGCATGGTCTCCTTCTCGCTGCCATTGAAGGAGCCCTCGCAGAACCAGCCGCAGTTGCCCACGTTGGCGGGGATGTTGCAGGCCCCGGGCAGGGGGATGTTGTGGCAGCTGGGGGCCACGCAGGGCCGCGAGGGGCAGCCGGAGCGGCAGCTGAGGTTGGGCAGGCAGCAGTTGTAAGGCATGGTGCTGGGAGGGAACGAGGCACCCGGCTGAAGACAGAGTCCCGGTTCTCCAGGGAGCTGTGGGTCTCCTACTTCTGGGAACATTTATACCCCTGCCACAGAGGGTGTGGACATGGATGGCAGCCCTTTAATTCTTGCTTACTTTGCTAATGTCCAAAACCCTTCCCCTCAACTTGTTACATTTCCTCAGAAGAGTCCCTCACCTCGTAAAAGTCTTTGCTCGGGCTTCTCCCAAACCCAGGACTCCTGTTCCGCGCTGTGCGTCAGTGGGGTAGGAGCTTCCCAGTGGCTTCAAAGAGGTGGCCTCATGAACGCCCTGGCCTTTATTAGTGGGTGTGGTGGGCCAGGGACACGATTGCTCCTTTGCTTCCTGGCTTCACAGCCCTGGCTTCTTGACAAGCCTCTGGCTCTTCTCGCTGAGATAGAAAATCTTAGTTCCTGCCTGTGTATATTTTTCTAGGTCAAATTTCCAAACGCCAGATTCCAAATTTCATGGTTCTCAGAAAGAGGACTAGATCGCTCTGGAACTGTTAAAACAGCCTGGTTCACAGTGGCCCTGTTTCCTGATACTGTGGGTACCATTTCTATCCGTGATGATGTCCATCAACCAAGTAACAGATCCTCACTCAGACCCACAGTTTTACAGGGCACTGTGAGAAATGGTGGCCAAGACCAGGGCCGTGGTCCGGAGGAGCTGGCATTTTTTCAGCACCTGCACGGGCCTAAGGTACTGCTAGACACTTTTCAGAAGCATGACCTCATTCACTCCTCACCATGACCCTTCAAGATCAAATGATATTGTTCCCATTATACAGATAGGCAAACCGAAGTATAGAGAATAGAAGTTAATATGTTGTGAAGCCAGGATGCCAGCATGAGTCTCTGTTCTTTCCATCATACTACACTGCTTAAATAAATGAACTACCTCCACCTCCAACTTTTTCCTTACTGAACCTCAATAAGCCAAGAAGTTCAGCATTAGAGGAACGGGGAGAAGCTCAGTGAGGATGGTGCGAGCCAGGGAGAGACAGATGAGGGTGGAGGAGAAGCAGGTTCTCTCCATCCTCCCCTGCTGTGTAGGTATAACTGACCTGCCTCCTTCCCTAACTTCTGACACATCCTCTCATCCTCCTCTCCAAGCTCTCGTCTCACCTTGAGCATGCAACTGTCATTTCTTGTGTGCCTACCTCCCTCACTAGCAGAGTTTCCTAAAGGCATGAAGGGCCATGTACATCTCCTTGAGTTTAAGCTTTATCTTGAGGGCAATGGGGAGCCATTGAAGGTTCTAAGGAGAGGAGTGATGTTGATTCATTCTTGATAAGCATGCATTTAAAGGAACAGGGGAATGTGCAACAGGTCCTCGGAGTTGACTGGAATTCATGACGGACCTAATGCCAGTGCAGATGCGCGTGTTGGAGAAATGGGACCCGGGAGAGGGCACAAAGAGAAAAGCAACAAGGGGCTGAGCACCAATCAGGCCAATTCCCCAACCAGAGGGCAGGATAAAGAAAGAGTCAGGGGGGAAATGGGGAAATGCAAGAGAACATGAAGAGAGCCGGTTCATGGTATGACAGACAGTCAGGGAGAAGAGAGCTCCGGAGTGGAGGGGAAGGTCAGACCAGCTGCAGCAAAGGGGCCCTGTAAGGTCAGAACGGATACAGGTCTCAGATACGTTGGCCAGCATGTTGCCAAGACCCTTCCAGGTTCTCACAGGTGTGCCTACTGAATACAGCTCCCATGTTCTTAAAATAACCCCCACGCTGAACCGTGGTAAACCGAGATTTGAAACTCCCTGAGTTGAGATGTTCGTTGTTCAGAGAAGTCCTGCCGCCATCAGCTCAGGCACCTGATTCTAAAGCTGGTGAGCTTTGCTTTTACCAGCACAGACTTTCTTACAATAATTGGTGTGCTTTTAGCAGTTAGAGTGGTCCGGCTTGTTTGGATCTGATAATTCCTAACAGTTGGTGATGTAGGAACAATTACCCAAGAAGTAGACGTACTCGAAACTGTCTGTGCCTAGAACTTCTGTTTTGTTGCAAGGCCTAAGATGAGACTTCTTTAAAAATCTTAAAGAGAGACCATGAAGAACGAGTTCAGTTATGTGCCTAGATGCCTTGCCCAGGGAGAGGAGGCGCTCCTTGCTGTTGTCCTAACAGGGGACAGAGCAGAACTCAGATCAAGGTGCGCACAGCAGGGCACAAGCCCCTCAGCCTCAGGTACGGGTCCCAAACCAGACTGCTTTGCATTTGTCTGCCCCTTTCCTCCCTTCCACCTCTTACGGTAGAGCTCAAGTGGCAAAATGGTCCAAGAAAAAGGGAAAACCTTGGAATAAGAGTGATGGCAGGGATCTTAATGATGATCTCACCCAGCTCTCTCGTTTTACAAACAGGGAAGCTGGGACTCAGAAGGGAGAAATGGCTTCCTTAGGGCCTTACAGTTAGAACCCAAATCTGCTGACCCTTCCTCCCACACCCTCAGTTCCCATCACCACACTGCACAAATGTTAAGTAATTTCACAACCAACCTGATCTGCCATTACCCAGGATAGAAACTAAAAGTAGTGAGAGAGTATTTTAAAGTACCAGATATGGAAAATCTATTATTTGCCAGACACTTTTATATAATTTATCTTAAAGCCCATGGAGAAGATACTGTTATCAAAGTGAGGCTCAGAAAGGAATTGAGGTCATCTGTGGTCTTTAACCTATGGAGATAGAAAGTGGCACGGTTGAGATTCAAACCCAGGTGTGTGGGGCCCAAACCCACACTCTTTCCACAGAACTTTACATGCATCTTGGTAGCCCACGAATCCGAGGCCAGGTTTACACAGTCTCTGGAACTACTAGGCATTAAAAGTTTATTAGGCATATAAAGAAAGATAAGATGACCAACTTTTTTACAATGAAAAAGAGGACAAAAATAAATTGAAGAAGATAATATCGTAAATAAAAGAAACACTTTATTCATTGCAACACTAAAAAATACATACATAAATAAATAAATAAATAAATAAATAAATAAATAAAATAAGAAAGAAAAGGAAAATTTGTTATCCATAGAGATGCTCTGTTGAAAAAGAATGAAGTGTGGGCATGAAAATTAATAGAATTCAGCAATACTGAAGTACTTTGTTGCCTCCCTGATTTCAATTGTTATTTCTACAATGATGATACAATTATATCCCAACAGTTAGAAGCAACTGTCAGTGCCCCCTTGCTCAAGCCAGCAGCCATGAGCTCAAGGCAGTGACCATGGGCTCAAGCCAGCGAACTCAGCCCGTGCTCAAGCCAACAAACATGTACGTGACATGTATGTACTCAAGCTGGTGGGCAACCTCAGGGTTTCAAACCGGGACCCTCAGCATTCCAGGTCACCACTATCCACTGTGCCACCAGCAATCAGGTGACACTGGATACTTTTAAATGACAGGGTTATGAATGCGTTTTTTCCCCTTCTTCAAATTTTTGAAAACATATACCTTACTTTTGCACAAGAAGAAGACATAAAATTGACATTAAAAATTACGAAAGGAAATTCTTACAAGTCTTCTAAAGAGCCAGGTGAGGCTCCCATTCCAACATAATCATTAAAGTGCACCTGAGCTTGTTATTCTGAAATAAAGCCTTAGTCATGATTGGCATTCACACCCCTGTGGTAACTACTGAGCTTGCCAATCCCAAACGGGAGCTATTAGGAAGTGATGAAGGGAAACTAAGCTTCCTATGGGATCAAACGGCCGGTAGCCCATGAACTGACTGGTGTGTGGGGCTGAGCCACAGGGGGAGAGAGGGCCAAGAGGAGCAAGCCTTGGAGAAACTCTACCAACTGACTGTCAGCCCGCAGCCCAAGGCTGGGGATTAGGGTCACCTCACTGAGCGACGTCCTCAGATGGGATTTCCCACATACATATATGACGATAAAATTTCATTCCTGCAAAGAGTGTCTAAGTCATCTGGAGTCTAGAATCCTAGAATGCTGGCACTACCAGGGCCCTAGACAGTCATCTCACTCACTCTTTCACTTTGCAAATGGAGAAAACATTGACCCAGAGCAGGGAGAAACTTGCCAAAGTTCACACGGCAAGTTTGTGGAAGCGTCTAAAATGGAAAAAGGTAAATTAGACTAGAGAAATGAGGGACAGAAGACAAGGCCTTTGGTCTTTGTGAGACAGTTGGAACTCAGACCTTAGAAAAAAGCCACATCTCTCAAAAGACTGTACCCTTAACGAAAAGGTGAACTTAAAAAATAAAATAAAAATGTATGCTTGTTGTTACAGGAAGATTTAAAAAGAAAGAAATGAAGAAGCTGAACTGTCTCTTACCGGGTTATATTTAAAACACTTTGCTATCTTTTTTAAAAGGCCAATCACAAAATACCACAGACTGTTTGATTCCAAGTCTAGACAATGTGCAGAATAGGTGAGTCTATGGAGAGACAATGGGAGTTGCCTAAGCCTGGAGGGTGGGGGCAATGGGAGTGACTACTGATTGGGTACAAGATTTCTTTTTGCACGTGATGACATGTTCTACAATTGTGGTAAAGGTTACATAATTCCATCAATAGATTTAAAATCATTGAACAATATTCTTCATATAGGCGAATTTTATGGTATATGAATTATATTGTATATTATGAGTTAGACATCAATAAAGCTATTTTTTAAAAATAATTCAGAAGGAGGCCCTGGCCGGTTGGCTCAGCGGTAGAGCGTCAGCCTGGCATGCGGGGGACCAGGGTTCGATTCCCGGCCAGGGCACATAGGAGAGGTGCCCATTTGCTTCTCCACCCCCCCTCCTTCCTCTCTGTCTCTCTCTTCCCCTCCCGCAGCCAAGGCTCCATTGGAGCAAAGATGGCCCGGGCGCTGGGGATGGCTCCTTGGCCTCTGCCCCAGGCGCTAGAGTGGCTCTGGTCACAACAGAGCGACGCCCCAGAGGGGCAGAGCATTGCCTCCTGGTGGGCAGAACGTCACCCCTGGTGGGCGTGCCGGGTGGATCCCGGTCGGGCGCATGCGGGAGTCTGTCTGACTGTCTCTCCCCGTTTCCAGCTTCAGAAAAATACAGAAAATAAATAAATAAATAAATAAATAAATAATAATAATTCAGAAGAGGAAAACAATAGGACAGAAGCAATATTCTGAGAACTTCCCACAGGTATTGAGAACATGAATCAGTTCCGGAAGCACCTCAATCCGAAGCAGGAGAACAAAACCAGACCCACCCCTAGAGATGATGCTGTGAAGCGACACAACACCGGTGACAAAAAGACAGTCTTTGAAACAGTTAAAGATAAATAAAATAAAAAAAACAAACGGATTATCAACAATTAAATTGGCAATAGACTTTTCAACAGTGACAACAAAACTCAAAGACAAAGGTGTTTGAGAGGTACCTGTCCCTGGAAAAGGCACCCACAGGTAAGTATTGGTGGACAGTGGTCCCAGCCTGTACAGAAGACTGATGAGATATATTGGATAAGGGTATTTGTACAAGACCTGGAGATCTAGACCAGGAGCGAGGAAGAGAGGCTGAATGCACCTGGCTCTGGGACGTTCTGTACACAGCGTGGAGTGTCACTCGTTTGCCTCCCAGGGTCTCATGCGTAAGGGAGCTCCAACAATATCAGCTACAGGGGAGTAAACATTCAAAGAGCTGAGTATGAGAGTTCAAGAATTTAAGACCAAGATTGGAGCAGGCATTGGTCACAGCCCGGGGAGATGGTGTCAGCTTCATCTGAAGGAAAGGAGATATAACTAGTAGTTTGGCCAAAGACTGGGATGGTGGCATTGAACAGTGGAGTAAACATTCAAAGATCTAGAGCGGTGGTGGTCAACCTGGTCCCTACTGCCCGCTAGTGGGTGTTCCCGCTTTCCTGGTGGGTGGTAGGGGAGCAACCAAAGTATAAATAAAAAGATAGATTTAACTATAGTAAGTTGTTTTATAAAGATTTATTCTGCCAAACTTAGCAAAAATCCGACATAAAGTACTTGGTAAGTAATTATTATTATATGCTTTAACTTGCTGTAGCTCTGCTTTATAAATTTTATAAAGTAAAGTTACTTCCCTACTTCATAAATCACCATTACTGTGGAACCGGTGGGCGGTTAGAAAATTTTACTACTAACAGAGATACAAAAGTGGGCGGTAGGTATAAAAAGGTTGACTCCCCCTGCTTTAGAGTAACCTTGAGCAGACGTCAGTGGGCACCAGCAGGAGCAGGGCACCAGCAAAACTGTCACCTTTCCATTGATATTCAGTGTCTTAGTTTGATTCTAGAAATCTTTTTGGAGGGAGAAACCTCAAAGTCCAAATTTAGTCCCAATGGTTAAAACATTCAAATGAGAAGAGAAACAGTTCAGAAATCTGTGGGGTAATACTCAAATATAAGAGATGGCTCTTTCTACCGTTATATGAGTTCTTCCATATTTCCCAAAGAGTTTCAAGAGATGTTCGGGGTACTACTAGCGACCTTTTTCCCCAGGTGACAGTTTTGAAAGACATACAAACTGTGTGCTTGCTTGAAATCAGTTTTTTTTTCTCCTAGTCACACCTCACATGTAAGTGACATTCGGAGAGTGAGCTCTGGGGTCAGTCCCATGGTTGTTATTAAGCAAATAAGAAAAGAAAAAAAATCAGTAGTGTAGTTCCTGGCACTTGATTACTATTCAGTGGAGGTTAGCTCCTGTCCCTCTTCTTGTAAGCACTTGGAAAAAAAAATAAAGTGTAACCTTCTAGAAATGGTAACCGTTGTATTTTACTGAGCAAGGTCCCGTAATGAATATGTTTATCATATTTAGATGAGGCCTCTTGCCTTAGTGGTCCCACTGGTTTTCTGCTGGCCTGAGAGCATGCTGGAGCCCATGGTGCTTAATGAATGTTAATTAATAATGATGAAGATGTTTTAGGAGAGGATTCTACTACACAGTACGCCTAAGCTTTCCAGTGCATTTATGTGGAGTACTTACACATCGAGCAAACACTTGGAAAAGAATGATACGATCATCTCTGCTTTGCGAGAGGAAAGTTTATTAGGGGGTGTGCAAAGGGACTGGGGAACTGCCAAGGGGAAAGGTCAAAGCAACAGAGAGAACCACAAAACATCTCAGACCCACACCTGTCAGACCTTCAGCTCACAGAATAACTACAGGAGAACAGCCTTGAATGAAGAGGATCAGGCTGGGCTCAGAGCCGGCCACGCCCTGGGCATAAGTTCTCCCAGACCATGATTGATGACGATGCTCGGGGTGGGGTCCTGTGGTGGTTGTCAGAGAAACAGGCTGGTCCATCGGTGGTCCCTCTGTCTTTGTGCAGTCCTCCTGCTGGCACCAGGATGTCTAGCACCCAAAGGTGCTGCAGGGTCCATAGCGGGTTCGGGAGCCACACGGGGCGCAGGGATTGGTGACGCAGGGCCCGATGGGCTTGTCACACGCGTTGGTCGTGGCGCAGGGGTTGCAGGGCAGCCTGGGACACAGAATCATTAGCTTGTCAGTATGAAAGGGATAATTAAAAAGAAAAAAGAAAAAGAGAGGGAGCTCAACCCAAGGAAACAGGTAGAATTCATTCTCTGACATCTGGGGAAGCCAAGCCTGTCCCAGTTGCTCCTACAAAGTCCGAGACAGTACAGGCAGAAAAGAACAAAGATGTGGTGTGATCCCAGGCCTTCCTCCGTAACCCTGCAGACGCGGGGAAGTCAATCCATCCCTCTAAGTCTCAGCCTCTCCCATAAGACAGGATGAGTAAGACCTACCATTCAGAGTTGCGAAAAATCCACAAGACTGTTCAAGATTCTGTGTTAAGTGACAAGTGCTGGACCCTATGAGTTATTGAGTCATCTTCCCTTTTGATGTTCAAATGCTCATCTTTATGATGATGATTCAGTCCCTACTCTGCCTGCCTCAGATGGGTCTGGCTGGAATCTATGAAACAATGGATTTAAGTGTTTGGTTTAAATAGAACCTCGAAGGTATAAAGTTTTATTTACCCATCAGCATCCAAAAGCTCACCAGTGGGGAAAACAATCAAGTCTCTCAAGTATCTTTTGGTCCAGAAAATACCTTTAGTCCAGGTAATGGTAGGAACAAATCCCTTCCACTCCCCACTGCTGTAATATAGAACTAGTCCCTACAAACACACTGCCTTCTGAAACTTGACCCGCGAAGTCCCTCTTTCATCCTTTGGCAGCACAGGGCCTGCGCTGCCTGCCGGGTACTCACTTGCAGTCCTCGCTCTCCAGCAGGCCCCGGTACGTGTTGATCTCACACTCCAGCCGTGCCCGCACGTCCAGCAGCACCTGGTACTCCTGGTTCTGCCGCTCCAGGTCACTCCTGATCTCCGCCAGCTGGGACTCCACGTTGGTGACCATGCACTGCACCTGGGACAGCTGGGAGCTGTAGCGGGCCTCGGTCTCCGTCAGCGTGTTCTCCAGTGAGTCTCTCTGTGGGAAGACGGGGGTGTCACACAGCTGCTGCTTGACCAGGTTCCTCCATGGGCTTTCTTCCACAGAACTCACAAGCTTCAAGAGTCAAGGAGACTGGGACCCCAAGGGCATCCCTGTGACTCTGATTCCCCGACCTGACCCTTGTCACCGGGAAGTCTGAGCGACACCCACCAGGTTGTGCTGGGCCTGCAGCTCGATCTCCAGGGCGTTGACCGTGCGTCTCAGCTCGATGATCTCCGCCTGGCAGGTCTGCAGCTGCTCTGCGCTGGACACCACCTGCTTGTTCAGCTCCTGGGTCTGAAACACCAAAGGTGACACACAGGATCAGGCCCTGCCCTAAGGGCCGTAATGGGCCTGGGGTTCTGAGCGGCCATGCGCCGAGATGCCCACCTGGTTGGTATACCATTCCTCCACGTCCCTGCGGTTGGTCTCCACCATGGCCTCATACTGACACCTGGTCTCGTTGAGCACGCGGTTCAGGTCCACGGTGGGGGCAGCGTCCACCTCCACGTTGAGGCGGTCTCCAATCTGGCAGCGCAGGGTGTTGACTTCCTGGTGGAGGAAGGGGGAAGAGTGAACCCACAGAAAGAGTCTAAAATAAACTGTCTTGGAGGGAGTCTAATGTGGTAGGAAGAGGATTGCACTGAAATCTAGGGTTCAGGAGCCCAGTTGATGCGAAGCCCAGCTAAGCACCCTCCTTTGAGGCAGGCTTCCTGCCTTTGTCTCTCCTGGCTCGTCAGACTGCTTGATCAAATGACTGCTAATGTTTCTTCCCTCTCCAAGATGCTATCATTTCATTTTCTTCTGATTTTCTCTTTCTCAGTGATATGTCTGGCATGGTAGCTGGTTTATAATTGTTTCTACTTAAATATAGAGAAACCAGTTTTAACAGCTCCCATTTATTTCATGTCTGCTACCATGATATGTTCGCTATTAAGGGTTATTCCATTGTCATCAAAACATCTAGTATTTGAGACAAGCATCTGATTTCCTAGTATTACATTCACCCAGGAGGTCTGAATCAACCATTATTTGAGTTCCTTCATTTCTCCCATTGTCCTCATCCATCCATCCAGCTTGAGTTCTAATATCCAGGTGACACATATACAAAGAGTTTGCTATCTCTTTTCAGTCTTAATCATTCATTTGGCATCTCTTCAGAAGATAATAGATCTTATCAAATAGTGGAAAGGATTTTAAACATTATTGTCAGGACTTTTGGCCACAGGTCTGGCCCCAAAGTAGAAATAGGTCAGCTGACTACACTCTTTTAAATTAAAAAAAAAAAAAAAAAAAAGAATGGAGACCCATGACTCATTCCACAGTAATCCTCCAGATATGTTTGGAGCAACTAGCAGATGTTGTGTTAGCTCAAGGGTGCTTAGCAAAGACCCACCTTGTCATGGAACTCTCAGTATTGGGATGTCGGGGGCTGGGACTTCCTTACCTGCTCATGGTTCTGCTTGAGACAGAGCAGCTCCTCCTTCAGGGACTCCACCTGGGCCTCCAGGTCGGACTTGCACAGGGTCAGCTCATCCAGGATCCTGCGCAGGCTGTTGATGTCTGACTCCACCAGCTGCCGCAAGCCCAGCTCCGTCTCGTACCTGAGCACACAGCCAAAGGTCAAAGGAGGTTTGAAGAGGGAGAATTTTTCCCAGGCTTTACTTGGCTGACCTATATTTTGAATTTTTTCAAAGTTTATGAAAGGGAAATAATATCACCGTGCTGAATAAAAGACCTATTTCTTTTGAGACCCAGAGAGAAGGTTCTAATCTAATAGTAACTGCATTCGCCTTACACGTCTCATTCACAAGTTGCTGTCAAGTAAGCCCTGTCATCTTGCTTTAAGCGAGTCTAGTCTATAAACTCCATACTCTCTGAGCCTTGATTTCCCAGTCTGTGAAATGGGAACCACACTAACACTTCATGGGTTGGCCTGAAGGTAAAGGGAAAAGATAGGTAAAATTGCAATGTCAACTGTAGAGTCCCAACAAAATGCAAAGGCTCTTATGATTGTAATGGCCATACCTAGACAAAATTGACTGATTCTCTGAAATGGATTTTGCCCCCTGTGTTTTAATGGGCTGAGGGTGTCTCACGTATACCAAGAAATTGGTGTGAAATTCACTTTTCAGATAGTAAGTTGAAAAAGAGAAAGCGTGGGTGATTTCTTGAGCTCCCTCACACTACACTTAAAACACAGCATGTTGGCATTCAGGGAGGAGACTTTGGCACACTGACCCTGCTAAGCCAACGCAGGAGCCCCCTCCCCTCTGTAGCATCCAGACAGCTTCTGCTCCTGGGCTCGTAGGGCAGAGTCCACCACTTTGCAGTTCAGCCTGCCCCTTTCTAGACTTTCTCTGATCATTAGGAAATTCTCACTTGGTCCTGAAGTCATCCGCGGCCAGCTTGGCGTTGTCAATCTGCACCACCAGCCGGGCATTCTCCGCCTTGCTGCACAGGATCTGGAGCCAGGATGAATTGTGAAATGAGTTATATACTAAGAGAGAGTACCTTGTGTCTTCACATGAAAAGCTATTTTATTTCAGCCACATGTCTTCCAGTTAGCTTAGAATCTTGTCAGATTTTCAGTTTGAGGATAAAAGAAGGATGCATAAAACTGATCATTTCAAAACTGAAACAGTCACAAGACCAGGAGGTAGAGCAGTGGATAGAGCGTCGAACTGGGATGAGGAGGACCTAGGTTCGAAACCTCGAGGTCACCAGTTTGAGCATGGGCTCATCTGCTTTGAGTGCAGGCTTACCAGCTTGAGAGCATGGTCACTGGCTTGAGCCCAAAGGTCACTAGCTTGAAGTCCAAAGTCACTGGCTTGAGCCCAAGATTCCTGGTTTGAGCAAGAGGTCACTCACTCTGCTGTAGCCTCCCAACCGGGTCAAGGCACATATGAGAAAGCAATCAATGAACAACTAAGGTGCCACAACGAAGAATTGATGCTTCTCATCTCTCTCCCTTCCTGTCTGTCCCTATCTGTCCCCCTCTCTGTCTCTGTCTCACACACACACACACACACACACACACACACACACACACACACACACACACAAACAATGGGAAATGTGCCTTCTGTAATAAAGTCTCTCTTCTTGGTCTGCTGTCGGCTCTCTGTAGGAACTGGGCATGCTGAGTACCAAGCCTCACATGGGGGACCAGTGTCCCAGTTTGCTTAGGACTAGGGGGATCCTGAGACACTAAACCCAGAAGATTCCAGGCAAACTGGGACAAGTTGGTTATCCTACTCTCAGACCCACTATATGCCGGGCTGACCTCTCTCCACTTCCCCCTCATGTTACGTTGGACAGGCTTTTGTTGACAAAGCTTCTCTTTCTAGCTGGAGTGCCCTGGGAGGCCCTCACCCACCTAGCAAGATCCCCTGCATAGCCCACATTCCCTCCTTCTCCAGCTCCTACAGGGGATCACGTCCTCTGTGAACCCTCACAGTACTTTGCCCATAGCTGGTTACGCTTCTTATCACCTTCACCATGGTCATTCGTTTCCACAACTCTCTCTGCTATTAGATACTCTTCCTCCTTCACTCTAGCACCAGGCCTAGTACTGAGTGTGGGTCAATGAACGCATGCTCCTCAAATTACAAGGCCCTTCTCTGGCATTCACTTTGCCAGAACAGCGGACAGTAGATCCCCTCTGAGAATCAAGGGCCTGTGCAGTTGGTATAGCGTTCATCCTTCAAACTCTGCTCAGATGGTGCCTTTTCCGGAAGCTCTCCTTGATTTACCCTATACATTACATCCCGCCTGTGTGCTGACTCTATACTTAGTCCCACTTCCTCCTGCGTGTCTGGCCCAGAATTCTCTCTCCCCTGTGCACATGCCTGCCCTAGTGGGCAGCCCAGTGTCTGTGACGTTCCTGGGGTTGAGGGCTCTTTTGTTTTTTGTTTTTTACACAGTCTATTACTACAGTTTTGAAAGGCTTTAAATATTTGGGACTTCACTAATGAAATTCCTAGCTCCAAGGAATAACGTGGGTACATACTGTTTGTTTGTTTTAATGTTGTAGGCTCTGAAAACAAGTTCAGGATATCACGACAGAACTGAAGAATCCAGTACTCTGGTTTTAGGTAAGAAGCAACATAAGATTGCTCTGACTGATTTTGGCCTAACGCCTTGCCCGCCCCCCTAGCCTGCATCTTTCCCTCGTGGGGCTTCCCAGATAGGTGTTCTGAGACTACTGGATGGGTCGTATCTAAGCTGATGAAGTCGATGTCTTCATCATTCTCAACATTAAGTTGGAACAGTCTTAAATGCATTCAGAAGTGGGTACGTTAAATCTGGACCGACAGCTCACGACACAGGCAGCGTGGAGCCCACCCCTCACCTTCTGCTGGAGCTCCTCGATGGTCCGGAAGTAGGACTGGTAGCTGGGGCACAGCAGGGGCTCCTGCTGCTGGCAGCGCTCCTGGATGAGGCACTCCAGCTCCGCGTTCTCCCGCTCCAGCTGCCGCACCTTCTCCAGGTAGCTGGCCAGGCGGTCGTTCAGGATCTGCATGGTCTCCTTCTCGCTGCCATTGAAGGAGCCCTCGCAGAACCAGCCGCAGTTGCCCACGTTGGCGGGGATGTTGCAGGCCCCGGGCAGGGGGATGTTGTGGCAGCTGGGGGCCACGCAGGGCCGCGAGGGGCAGCCGGAGCGGCAGCTGAGGTTGGGCAGGCAGCAGTTGTAAGGCATGGTGCTGGGAGGGAGCGGAGCGCTGTAGGTCAGTTTCTCAGCCTGATTCCTTTTCTCCGGTGTAAGCCCTGGTCCTCTCCCAGGGTTTTATATTCTGTCAGCAGTGGGTGTGGCAACCAGGGACAGCATCGCCCCCCTTTTACCCTGTTTACCAGGGTTTTCATCTGTTTTGTAGCCACCTCACACGAGACCTTGACCTCATAAAATGTTTTACTCTGGCTTCTTGCTAAGTCAGGACTCCTCACCCATCGTGGTGGTTGGTTAAGGAACAGCTTCAAAGTGACCAACCTATTACCTTCCCAGCCAGAGCACTTATTCACAAGTTGTTGAGTTAGACTGACAGCTGGACCCTGTCCCCCCCAAATTGGGGACACTTCTGTGCCTCATTGTCCCAAACAAGGAATGGTCTGTGTGCCTCATCCAGCTCATACCCACTAAGGACTGTGAGAAAAACCATCTCAGAAAGCCCACCTGAAAAGCAGACTGTTGGGTAACGAATCCTGGAAGGTGAGGTCAGAAAGGACTTAGAGGCTGTCCAGTTCAATGTCACTGAGCTACTCCATCCAGGGCAGATGGAGGCAGTGTCAGCTTCTGCCTAACAGCAACCGCAGGCAGCCCCCCAGGCTCCATTTCTGCAGAACATCAAGAATACATCTTGGGACGTACTCAGCCTGAAGACTGTACCATGTGCTTACACACAGTATGACAGTTATTAGATGGCTCCTGCTTACGGAGCACCCACCCCGCTAAGCATCTCATGTGCATTGTCTCCTTCAGTCCTCACGAAACCCTGGAGGGTAAGTAGATAAGGATGCCAAGCTTCTGAGAAGTTGCTCACGCTTTCGAGATTCTCCAGGCGGAGCCAGCATTCAAACCCAAGCTCTCTGATTCCAACAGCCGGGCTCTCTCCATCACTACCTCTCTCTGTCCTCCGATCTTCTCACTACTGAGATGCAGTAGTGCACAATGGATCGAATTCAATGGGACTTAACTATTACTAGGCAATACCCCGTCCTAAAATAGAATGGGCCAAGGAATAAAAAAGACTCTTCTCTGCCAAAGCAGAAAAGGTCATTTTTATTCTAATGGAAGGAAATCTACTAAGTGGGAAAGTGTAATACCCCCCAAAAAAAAGATAGGAAAAAGGAAACCCCTGCTGCTTTGACATAGAAACACCTGAGCCCCATTCTCCAAAGGACACGACCTTGAAAAGCCACCACATTGGTGCGTGCTTGATGGCATCCCGTGACCCTCGACACACTTTGACAAACAGATATTCTGCCCTCCTACTATTCCAGACAGAGGTAAGAACTATGAAGAGTTTATGTTTAATCTATCAGTTCCCAAAATATGAAAGCTGCTCCTTCGAGTAGTTGTTTTTGGAAGCTCCATGCGAATTCCTCCAACAGCCATTACTCAGGTCATCCCTTCTTCAAACTTGTCCTCACAGCCCGGGACATTTCTTTTGTTATCTTCATTAGAGGCAAACCTTCATCTTCCTGAGAGTGTGTTTGTTTTTGGAATCAGCCAGATATCATTTAGCACCAACCCCAGTGAGTGGGATAAACAACCAAACTAAGTAGCATCCTTAATAGGTCAGAAACACATCGTCACTGTGAAATAATCATGTATGATTTCTTGGGGGATTCTAAAAGTCATTTCCAAGATGGAGCTTCAAATACACTTTCATAAAAGAGAGCGGCTTTGGAGAAAATGTGTGGTCTCCCTGAGTGTGTGCTCTGAAGAAGCTGACGTCCTCACCCACGCTCACGATCCACAGCTCTCGGCCCCTCCTGCCTGAATCTCTGCCTTTAGAGAGATGTGCAATGGGTGTGTCAGTTTCAGATAAGTGCCAAAGTGACTGAAGCCCTATGACAGGAGATCAAATGACATAAAGCAAATAGCTGGATTCATAAGCTTTTCTCTGTCCTTTCTCTCCTTCTTCTCTGCCCCAAGCTTCAAAAGGGGGAAATCTTGACAATGTCACTCTTTAAAGAACAAGAAAGGCATGCTGTGTTGTAAACTGGTGCATATGTCCATGGGACTCTCTATAACCATGACTATATATAGCATCTACCTCAGTCAGAAGAGATAATCCAGAGATAGGTATCTTTATACCTTCAATAGTGGGAGGCAGAGTTTATAAAACCCAACTATTCCCACTGTTGAGTAGAAGTCCATGACCACTGCATAGCTACGTGGTCATTAAATAATGATGGTGGAAAGGACTTGGGTCCATAGAGAGAAGAGCCAAGTTTCAATTAGCTTCCCAGGAATTCTGGAAGAAAATTGGTTTTTGTTTTTGTTTTTTTGTATTTTTCTGAAGCTGGAAACAGGGAGAGACAGTCAGACAGACTCCCGCATGCGCCCGACCGGGATCCACCCGGCACGCCCACCAGGGGTGAGGCTCTGCCCACGAGGGGGCGATGCTCTGCCCCTCTGGGGCGTCGCTCTGCTGCGACCAGAGCCACTCTAGTGCCTGGGGCAGAGGCCAAGGAGCCATCCCCAGCGCCTGGGCCATCTTTGCTCCAATGGAGCCTCGACTGCGGGAGGGGAAGAGAGAGACAGAGAGGAAGGGGGGGGGTGGAGAAGCAAATGGGCACTTCTCTTATGTGCCCTGGCCGGGAATCGAACCCGGGTCCCCCGCACACCAGGCCAACGCTCTACCGCTGAGCCAACCGGCCAGGGCCAAGAAAATTGGTTTTATTTGTTCCACTGACTGTGTATTGAAAATTCTTGCCTTTACATGAACAATGGCATTGTCTCTAGTCAATGACCCTTCCATAAACATGATGAGCAAATCAAATCCTAACAAACAGAAAGGTTTTACACCTGCCCTTGTAATTGTGGCAGACGCTGTGTGGTAAGGCTACTGGTTTCCAGATGTGAGCAAAATTGCTGTGCAGATTTAAGGATACTATTTATTATGGAAGCCAAGGCTATTTTCATGGGAAAGATTACACGTCAACTCCACAGCGGTAGCTAACCACGGGGTGGAGAAAGGGCAGACCTTCTGCTGCAGCCATCCTCCCTGTGGTAGGACTTTAAAGGCAGTGGGAAGCCACCTCTCTCCTGCCAAAACCATCCTCCCTTGTGCCCAGGGACTGGCACTTGACACTCTCACCATAAGGAATGTCAACTGTGTTCTCTGAGAAATGCAAAGTGTCGTACTAGACCACTTGTCAATTAATTGTATTTTAATGTGTACAAATGACAAGGAGAAGTGGCACTAGTATCAATAGGCACATCAGAGCAGGAGGACTGACTTATGCCCAAGACAGATGAAACATCACCCACTAGGGAATTAGAGTAGAAACACTGTCAGTACCAACACCAGCCCCTTATGTTGGCCAGTTAGAGCTGCTTATGAGACCAGGATATAGGGCTTCCATAGACTGTTCCATAAAGGCGACTTTTGCCAAGTTATCAACCACCAGCCTCAGTACAGTGAGGAGAGAAACTGTGACGGTAAACCAAGAACCAACCCAGTAGCTTTGGCTCTGAGAAGATGCTAACAGAGGGTGTCCAATGAGGGTCCAACAGGAGAGGACGTAGAGAATGAGCCAGGTCAGTAGTAAGACGTCCTGAGCAAAGAGAGGAGCAGACATCTCAGAATGAGATTCAGGGCTCATTCCACACCCTCTCTCTCAAGCCACCATTGTTCCTCTTAGACTTGGTCCTGGACTCCCACTGAGAATGGATTCCCAACAGGGGTCTTAAGGGACAAACCAAGTCAGAAAAATGCGAAGTTCATCAGTATATTTTTAACGCTACCCAGTCTAGAATAGAAAAGCCAAAAGAATGTGAAACGATTCAAGGCAGTGTCACTTCATTGTCCTAGTCTCTGGGAGAGCTGGATTCAGAAGGAACGAGAACCCGTTTCTGTGACTGCCCCGTGGATCAAAGCAAGCAGCAGATGCTAAAGCATTATCATTCATCCACAGAGAATAAAGCAAAGTAAGCTTCGTGTTTAGTGTGAATGTGTTGTTTTGAACTTTTGCACTAAGGTCACTGTCAAGTTGACGATTTGAGACAGACATCAAGAGCCACTAAAATACAGCTCCCCTCCCAGCATCCCACAGACCCTGCTCCCTTTACAGCCCCCAGTGGTCTCCCCACTGCTGTTCCCAGTGGATCTGTCTGAATTCTCATCTGCTTTGACCTGGATGCGAACGGACCATTCCCTCATCCAAACTGACCTCTTTTTACTTCTGGGTCACTTCAGCTGCTCCCCCACCTCCCTCTCCAACTGCTTTTAACCAGATGTCGTTTCTGTGTTCAGTAACCAGGCTAACCGAGTCAGAACCTCATGTCAGGGACTGTGGAGAGCCCCAGGCCTGCTCTGTCATTTCTGACCGTGGTTCCCCCGGGCTCCTCCATCGGCTAATATTTCCCGTTGACAATCTTGGCAACCCCTACAGCTCTAACTATATTTCCGTAACTTGGTGTCTCCCAAATCTAGTCATCTTTTTTCCAGCTCTTTCCACTGGAGATCCAGTCTTGTTTCATTTTCTCGAGCTCAAAAACTTCACTCATGTTGACCCATGGTAGGTATCCAATCAGCATTAAGTTTCCTCCCGTCTTCCCCCCTTGTTCTACGGCCAGCCAGCTTCCATAGCCCAGCGGTGCCCCTGAAATCCATCCCGCCCTTGCCCCACCCACTCCCCCACCTCCACCCATCTCAGTCCTTGTTTTTCACCAGCCTCCTGATTGATCTTCTTGATCTTCTTTCTTTGTCACCTAATCCCGCCAAATCCTGGGACCTCTCACAGCAACGCAGCCTACACGTAGCTGCCTGATTTGTCATCTGCTAACATTCCTTCCAAGCAGATCTCACAGATTACCACTCAGAGTTCTTTCTGCCAGACGTGACTTTTCCTCAGTGCTTTGCGGTTCCATCTCCTACTCCCACACTCACCCTCTGCTCCAGGCGAGAAAGTGGCCTGCGGGGCTCTAAGCTCACCTCCTGCTTCATCTCCATACCGGGCAACCTCTGTGCTGGGAACTTCCCCTCTTCCCAGATCTGCACACACTCATCTGTCTAGACACATCCCATCAAGCTTTATCTCAGAACTATGCTAACATGTGCTCATGGTTATGGAAGCTGGAACTATGGGAAGTATGTAACGTTTTAATGTCCTCATGATTACTCACTAGGGATACTTTCCCTGTTTATGCCATGTGTAGTATTCTATGGTCTGGACCAGGTGTTGACCAGAGGAAGATACTGTCTCTCTTGAAGGGCCTACAGTCAATGAGACAGGTAGACAAATTTTATATAAACAGGACATTTGGATTTTCAAAGCCCTGGCTGAGTGCTCCCTCCTTCACGGAGCCTCTTCTTACCACTCGCTCATAGCTCAGAAATCCATCATTCTTTACTTACCTCTTTCCTGAGCCACACTGGGGTTTGTGTACAACAGTTGTCTCTATGTCTTATCCGCTCTAGACTCTAAACACGCTCTGGGCCAAGACTGCGACTCACTAATTTCCGTGCTCTCAGCGCCCCGCGAGGTACTGGCACACACACCAGGTGACTGTGGCTGTGTTGGTCAGATAACGTCACATTAAATGGGTAATCCAGCTAGTGGTTGATAGACTGGAGAGTTTCAATAATTCAGAAATTAGATAAGTGGGAAGTAGGGTAGGATCAGTGTTTGTTGGAGGAGATTTAATGAACATTGGCCTTTTTTGGAATTATAGAAAATAAAATGATAAAGAGGTTATGGAAGAAGATTATAGATATGGGCAAAAACCTAGAGGAAAGAGTAAACTTGAAGAGAGGGAGGAGGTAAGGAGATACACCTGCCTGCATTCAAACGGTCTTTAGATTACAAAGTACTGGGCGTGAGTGAGTACAAGAGGAACCAGTTTGTCAAAGATAAGCTTTAGTCCGATTAAGTGTGAGGTGATGGCCTGAAGCCGAGTGACACTGTCTTGTGAGCAAACAAAGGCCTGGACCTTGAGTTGAAGTGAGATGAAACTGGGGCATCAGTCAGCATAGAGGTGCTAGTTCTTCCTGAACAGGGATGTGGAAAGAGGAAAACAGAGAGCCAAGGATCTGGGTGTCTCCTCCACTGGGGACAGAAAGGGAAGTCAAGCTAACTGGGAGTCCACGGACGGGTAGTCAGAGATATAAGGAGAGGACCAGGGTGTGCAGGAAATTAATTGAAGGTTCGTGTTGAGGGAAGGACAGGTATCTATATTGGTGGTGCAGGTGCAGCCGAGATGTTGAGAGGAGAAAGCAGCTGCTCTTTGAGCTGTCTCCTCAGAACCTGGTCTTTTTTTAAATTAATTTTAATTTATTGTGTTAACATGGATTCAAGTGTCCCACTCAATATAACACCCTCATCCCCCAACCACGTGCCCCCCATTAATCCCCTTTTTGTCCCCCTCCCCTTAACTCCCTCCCCCTTCCCTGTGGGATTTGCTGTCCTGTTATCTACGTGTTATGTATATATAATTATATATAATTTCATTAATCCCTTCACCTTCTCTGATCCTGTCCCCTCACCCCGCCTCTACCTGTATTCTGTTCCTCGGTTCACTTTGCTCATTAGATTCCACATATAAGTGAGGCCATATGATATTTGTCTTTATCTGCCTGGCTTATTTCACTTAGCGTAATAATCTCCAGGTCCATTCATGCCATCACAAAAGGTAAGATTTTCTTCTTTTTCACAGCCACGTAGTATTCCACTGTGCATATGTACCACAGCTTTTTAATTCACTCGTCCAGAAGCTGATCTTCACAGTGTAGGAGAAAGAGAAGCAGTGACTCTCACAGTGATGAGGGTGACCATGGGAGGTAGCAGCGAGGTTTGGAGAAGAGTCTCAGAATTGCCAAGGACCCCACAGCAAAGGCAAGATGGGCCTGAGTGTCGAAGACCAGGTTCTCTCCATGGTCTTCCCTTGGTGGGAGCCTCCCAGGGGGACAGCCCTCCCTCCCATCCATATTTACCCGTGGAAGATGATGGCTGGCGTCAGTCATCAACTCATCCCATCCTCCTCATGAAGGGTTTTTTTTTATGAAACAGCCATGAGAAGTACTTTACAATGTATGAATATGAATGAGAAACACATTTACAATGCCAGGGAAATAAAGTTTATTAGGAAGTTAATGAAGTAGCCTCCTTGCATTCCAGAGAATGCCAAGGAAGCCGGGAAAGCAGGAAACACGACAGGTAGAGGAAACACCCCACAGTAATACCTGGAGCTCAAATTATAGGGAGCTGGACATCTTCAGATGCAGAGACTCGCCTTCAATGGGAAGGAGTTCTCCAGACATTGGAACTTTATGGTGTGTCTTTGCTTGTTGGATCTGGCAAGCATTTCCATGTCTAGAAATATCACAGCTGGCATGACAAGTGTCTAAAGGCACCTGAACTCCGGCAAAGGCAGGGCCTGGGGACCTCTTCTATGTTTGTCATCTTCAAAGAGGATGCCATTGTCTAAGTTAACAGGAACCTGCTTAAGGGCCGCCGCAGGGCCTGCAGGAGTTTCCACAAGCGTTGGTGGTAGCACACGGGTTGCAGGGGAGGCTGGGAGAACACAGGTGTAGACCAGATTAGGGAGGGGAGTGGAAAAACACCAAGGGTTGATGCAACAACCTACGAATTCTCAGTGCATGGAGTTAGTTGGAATCACATGTGACTGTTACCAAATCCTTCCCCCTGTCCCAGAATGCCTGTCTGCATTTAATGGACAGATGTGAAACATTATCCTTTGAAAACTATTCCCTCCATTGTTAGCTCCCTGAGGCAGGGAATGTATGCCCTTTGCCTTTGACCTTACGTATATGCTGTCACATAGTAGACACTCGATTAATATGTGTTATTTGGTGAGTTGAAAATATGGCCAACATGAGAGTGGTCCACAACACACTTTATCCCAGGAATCCTCTGCCTCATACTCACTTGCAGTCCTCGCTCTCCAGCAGGCTCTGGTACGTGTTGATCTCACACTCCAGCCGCGCCCGCACGTCCAGCAGCACCTGGTACTCCTGGTTCTGCCGCTCCAGGTCACAGCGGATCTCCGCCAGCTGGGACTCCACGTTGGTGACCATGCACTGCACCTGGGACAGCTGGGAGCTGTAGCGGGCCTCAGTCTCCGTCAGCGTGTTCTCCAGTGAGTCTCTCTGTGGGAAGACGGGGATGTCACACAGCTGCTCCTTGACCAGGTGCCTCCACAGGCTTCCTTCCACAGACTCACAGGCTTCAAGAGTCAAGGAGACTGGGACCTCAAGGGCATCCCGTGACTCTGATTCCCCGACCTGACCCTTGTCACCAGGAGATCTGAGCGATACCCACCAGGTTGTGCTGGGCCTGCAGCTCGATCTCCAGGGCGTTGACCGTGCGTCTCAGCTCGATGATCTCCGCCTGGCAGGTCTGCAGCTGTTCCGAGCTGGACACCACCTGCTTGTTCAGCTCCTGGGTCTGAAACACCAAAGGTGACACACAGGATCAGGCCCTGCCCTAAGGGCCGTAATGGGCCTGGGGTTCTGAGTGGCCATGCGCCGAGATGCCCACCTGGTTGGTATACCATTCCTCCACGTCCCTGCGGTTGGTCTCCACCATGGCCTCATACTGACACCTGGTCTCGTTGAGCACGCGGTTCAGGTCCACGGTGGGGGCAGCGTCCACCTCCACGTTGAGGCGGTCTCCAATCTGGCAGCGCAGGGTGTTGACTTCCTGGTGGAGGAAGGGGGAAGAGTGAACCCACAGAAACAGATCTGCTGTCTTTCTGCTATCATCAAGTGAGCACAAGCCTGCCCGAAAAATGCACTAAAAAGAATATCCTGATATTTTCAAAGACTGACACTGATATTGTCTAAAATAAATCCAAATAGAGATCACATCAATTCCTTTCCCAGGAAACTGGCGCAAGCTCACATTTCCTATAACACTAAGTCCCAACTCCTGGGCATGTGCATGTCCCTTGTCATTTCCTGTCACGTCCCTGTAGGTACCACATGCCCACCACACCCAGCCATGAGTCGTTCTGAAATATACCTCGCTTTGCCACTGCCGTGTCTCTGCTCAGCCTCCTGCCTCAGACTGAAACACCCAGGTACTAAGATCCTCCTCCTCATGACCTGCCTCTGAGAAGAGTTTCCTTTCAGGCAGACTGCATTGTTCCCAGAAGGGCTGCCCATGCATCTCCCCTAAGCACTTACTTGCCTCCTCAGTATTAGATCATGTTTTTATATGGCTGTCTCCCCAGACTAGGGACTAGACTGTCAGGTCTTTGAAGACAGTGGCCATGTCTCATATTTTTTTTCCCCCTCACCAAATTCAGGACATCACAGTGACCAACAGAGAGCATGGAGATCCTTCCTCAGCATCTCCAGCCCCTGCCCAGGCCACCCAGGTCACCCTACTGTGCGCTGTGGACATGGTATCTTATTCCCTGAGCTGGCCCTGAGTTCTCCAGAGAAGCGTGTTAGTCCAGGCATCCTGACGGCAACTGCCTCCTGGTACCTGACGCTGAAGGATGAGCTCTGAAGCCTACTGGGTTATTTTTTCCTTCTCACCTCCTCATGGTTCTTCTTGAGACAGAGCAGCTCTTCCTTCAGGGATTCCACCTGGGCCTCCAGGTCGGCCCTGCACAGGGTCAGCTCATCCAGGACCCTCCGCAGGCTGTTGATGTCCGACTCCACCAGCTGCCGAGAGGAACGCTCCATCTCGTACCTGCGCACACAGATGGGAGAGGAAGAGCCGGGAAGGAAGCCCATATTCCTGCCCCAACTTCCGTTGGGATAGAATTGGCCTAGCTGCCTCTGAACTGACACCGTCCTCCATCCCTGCTCTTCCACATGTCCTTCAAGGTCTGCACAGATAGGTTGGGGAGGACCTGACTTGTCCCAACACCAGGAGGTGCCCATGGGGATTCCTGGGAGGGAGTCTTTCTCTCCTCTCAGTGTTGTTGGTTAACATATCACTAAAGCAATCCATTCTCTGGGAATTAATTTCAGTCCCTGAATTCAGGGATTTAAGGCCTTCCAGAAAGACCAGTAGAGGCTGAAGAACAGAGAGCATATGAATCTGGATCTGTGTTTGAAGCTGATTTTATATATTCAGCCATTAAGAGGAGAAAGAAAAAGGGAAAATGGCTTCCTCTTCCCTTCCAGGCAACATTAGGCCCACAGAACCATGAGTCATAGGGACCTTGGAGGTCACCCGGCCAAAAAGTCTCAACATACTTGGTCCTGAAGTCATCAGAGGCCAGCTTGGCATTGTCAATCTGCGTCACCAGCCTGGCGTTCTCAGACTTGGAGCACAGAATCTGAAAACAAGATTCCACTGTGAGGACCACTGGAACGTGAGCACATCTTATTGTTCAAAGCCAGCCAGCTGCTGCTGTGCCGCCCACACACCCCACCCCGCACCTTCTGCTGGAGCTCCTCGATGGTCCGGAAGTAGGACTGGTAGCTGGGGCACAGCAGGGGCTCCTGCTGCTGGCAGCGCTCCTGGATGCGGCACTCCAGCTCCGCGTTCTCCCGCTCCAGCTGCCGCACCTTCTCCAGGTAGCTGGCCAGGCGGTCGTTCAGGATCTGCATGGTCTCCTTCTCGCTGCCATTGAAGGAGCCCTCGCAGAACCAGCCGCAGTTGCCCACGTTGGCGGGGATGTTGCAGGCCCCGGGCAGGGGGATGTTGTGGCAGCTGGGGGCCACGCAGGGCCGGGAGGGGCAGCCGGAGCGGCAGCTGAAGTTGGATAGGCAGCAGTCGTAAGGCATGGTGCCGGGAGGGGCGATGGAAGAACAGAGAAGCTGATGGCACGGGATTGTGGGTAAGCTTTGAGGCGCTCCTTCCTCCATGGTCCTTTTATACCTTTAAATTGTGGGTGGGGGCTTGGCATATGACATAGTTTCTCTTCCTAATGCTTCAAGTAATTTTTTTCTCCAAAATATGCTAGTTAGATGCCTCCACAGAGTCCCTCCTCATCCCATAAAATTATTCCATTCATCTTGTGTCACACTGGGCTCCTCCTGAGTACTGGCGGCTGGTGAAATCAGCGTTTCATCAGATGGCTTCAAAGGAGGCAGAATCATCACACCTGCACATGGTTCTCCCCATTACTCAGACGGGAAGACAGCCAGGGCATGGGGTGGAGCTGTTTGGGACTCCTCACCCAGGAGCTTCTGTCACTGGACTCTCAAGAAAGAGAGTTTGGAATAAACAATCTTCTGGTGGCCTTCTTCTCCCAAGTGCACCCATGTTTCAGAGTTCAGTTCAACTTGTCTTTATGGCAGAAACTCATCCTGTATCAGATGCCAGGATCCTAACTGAGCCCTGCTCAGTGAGAATATTGGCTGGGGCTTATAGGAGTTTGTCGATAATGGAAAATATTGCAAATAATTGAGTGTTTATGGTTGGGAAATGAAACCAGTGGAATGGGCAGGAATAGAGCTAAAGCAGAGATGAACGAACTACGGCCCACAGTTCAGCCTGCTGCCGTTTTGTAAATAAAGTTTTATTGGTAGACAGTCATGTTCATTTGTTTAGGTATTGTCTATGGCTGCTTTTGTTCTACAATGGCAGTGTTGAGTGTTTGCAACAGAAACCAGATGGCCTGCAAAGCCTGAAATATTTACTATCTGGCCTTTCTCAGGAAAAGTTTACCACCAGTCACTGAATCTACACTCTCTCCAAAGGTGAGAAAGAAGAGAAATATATAGAAAAAATAAAAAAAGTTCTCTTGCCTTATTCCAAGACTTAATCCTCTTTTTGAGAGCATGAAACATTCCTAGAGGTGTGGCTCTGTCAACCTGAAATGCTCCCAGAACAAGTCACAGCACTTAAGAATGCAGCTTGACTTCATCATCCCTAAGAAGTGGCCACAGTCTGAGATGAGTGTGTGTCTCTCCATCACTTCTGGGGTCAGATACCCTTTGACACTTCCAAATCCTTGGGAGTCTCCCTTCTGTTCAACAATGAATCTTAAGAAAGAAGCCCTCCCATCTCACCTTCTATTTTCTGTCACTCTGTTTTTTGTTCGGCACAGAAACAAAATTATGGTTAAGAAAGAATTCTCAAAAGATTGTGGAACACAATGTGAGTCATACAAGAAGGACGTGTCCAGATTCACAGGCAGTGCAGAAGGAGCAAAGGCACACGTCAAAGCCGAATGACCTCGGTTTGTGTCTCCAGCGAAGATAGGGCCTCAGAGAACTGAGTTCCCTTTTCTGACTCTTGTTTCCTTCACCTCCTCAATTGAAATAATAACAATGCTGCCCACCTCATGGTTTTGTTGTGCAAGTTATGTACAATGTTGTTGGGGGTGGGGTGGGTGATAGTGATTATTATTTCTGTAACCTTTTTTTTTTTTTTTTTTTTGTATTTTTCTGAAGCTGGAAATGGGGAGAGACAGTCAGACAGACTCCCGCATGCGCCCGACCGGGATCCACCCGGCACACCCACCAGGGGCGACGCTCTGCCCACCAGGGGGCGATGCTCTGCCCCTCCTGGGTGTCGCTCTGTGGCGACCAGAGCCACTCTAGCGCCTGGGGCAGAGGCCAAGGAGCCATCTCCAGTGCCTGGGCCATCTTTGCTCCAATGGAGCCTTGGCTGCGGGAGGGGAAGAGAGAGACAGAGAGGAAGGAGGGGGGGTGGAGAAGCAAATGGGTGCTTCTCCTATGTGCCCTGGCCGGGAATCGAAGCCGGGTCCCCCGCACGCCAGGCCAACGCTCTACCGCTGAGCCAACCGGCCAGGGCTATTTCTGTAACCTTATTCCTTCCTATTGTTGGCCCAGATGACTCAGATGAAGAATTTTGTGAAAATTCAATTTTGTTGAACTGACACCTGGACAGGTTGCCCATGCCAACCCAATGGTGATCAAACCTCATTCACTTACCTTACAAACACTAGGGGCACAGAACTATATGCATGAATTAATCAACAAAAATGCAAATTTTAACATCAACTTGGTGGCTAGAATAGGAAGTTGGCAGATGGTCCGTGGTCCCTACCTTCTCTGCTAAGTTCCTAATCTTGTGGTTTGGGTTCTCTCATTTGGAGTAGTGCATCAAGAGAACAAGTTCTTCTCATGGCATTGTATTGCCCCCCAAGTTTCCTTTCTTATCCTGGCATTGAAATGGGCTCTACTCATCCTCTGGGAATCCTCCAGCCTCATACTTCTGTGTAAGTCTTCGTAATAATGATGGTGGTGGTGAGGATGATGGTGATGATGATGGTGATGATGAAAATCACAATGATGATAAAGAAAATGATGATGTTGATGATGATGATGATGATGATGATACCATTTCATGAGTACCTAGTATGTACCAAACAGGTGCTTAGTGTTATGGCACAATTCTCCATTGATCCTCCCAACAACCCTATAAGTTTGGTCTATAAAATTATTCCCACTTCACAGATAAAAACACGGATAAGGAAAGGCTCAGGATCTTCCCAAGCCACAGCCAGTAAATGGCAGAGCTGGGATTTAAGCAACTCGGGTGTCTAACTCCTGTGCCTGAATACCTAAAAACAGTGCAAAACACTGGGCACAGAAGCTTCTTTGATTTTGGTTAGGGGAAGGAAATCTTAGACTAATTTCTGCCCATTGTCCCACTCATAGTATTTGCTTCTGGTCCCCACTGGGACCCTGTTCCCCAATCCCTTTGTCCTCCATTAGTCCTTCAGTGGCCTCTCTGCCCAAGCAGTCCTCTCACCCAGCTACTATTTGTAAGGTCGGCTGAAGGAGGACACCTGAGTTCAGGCAAGAAAAGTTTATTAGGGGGTCATCAGCCAGGCTGACTTCTAAGGTGGAGGTCAGCAACCAGTTCTCTAACAGGTAGGGTTAAATAGGGGATTCAAGGGTGGGGGCTCGTAGTTGTTATGAGGGGGGGAGGATTAACCATAAGTAAGCTAGGGGACCTTCCACACCCGGGTGAGTCAGTCCGAATGTCTGGGGGGAGGTGATCTGGAATGTCTAGTTTTTCAATGTCCCTTCGTCTACTTAAGGGAGGAGCGGGTCATGGCCCCTGCCTGAAACTCTATCACTATCTACGGTACCATCCTGAACCAAGACCACTTATTAGCTTTTCTCTACAGGGAAACGGCCGCCCTTTGTCATAATTGGTTGATATGTCCAGGTTGGAAATTAAATTGTGGTTTTTTTAGTATCTAAACAAATAAAAATGCACAATGGCACGACCTGAGGTGATTTAGAATCTAGGTGAAAACCTACCTGCCTTGCTATGAACGTTTAACCCTGTAAAAAGTTCACTTCATCAGTAAGTTCCATGTCCTAGAGCCATAAAATTCTTTTTTTTTTTAGGTGAGAGGAGGGGAGATAGACAGACTCCCACATGCGCCCCAACCGAGATCCACCCGGCAGCCCCCATCTGGGGCTGATTCTTGAGTGTCAAGCCATTTTCACCGCCTGAGACTAATGTGCTCCAATGGCTCTATCCTCAGTGCCTAGTACCGCACTCAAACCAACTGAGCTACTGGTTGCAGAAGGGAAAAAGGGAGAGAAGGGGGAGAGGAAGAGGTTGCTTCTCCTGTGTGCCCTGACTGGGAATAAAACCCGGGATGTCCATTCGCCAGGCCAATGTTCTGTTCACTGAGCCACCAGCCAGGGCAAGTCAAAGAAGTCTATAGCTAGAAGGACTTGAGTTTATGGAAGAGAATACTGAGGCACAGTGAGATAGTAAGGAAATAAATATCAACAGGTATAATTATACTTTCTAGTCAAGTAATCTGTAGGACCCTTCACACATAATGTTTCCATCTCACCCCAGAGTATGAATTCCATTATTGTCACCAATGTCAGAGATGAAGGACTTAGACACTGGGATAAAAATCAACTTGTCCAAATGACACAGGCAGGTAGATCCACGTCTGTGGAGCCATCACACCTCGTTGGGAATTAGACGAGATGCTGCCCCGGTCAGGGTGTGTCGAAGTGCATGGACTAGGAGAAAACACTGAAGCAAGATTACGAATTTAGATGCCAGCTCTGAGGACAGACAGGAGGACACACCTAGGCTTCCTGCATATTGCTTTGCTCTTTAGTAGAATGGGGGTTAAAAAGTGACATATCCCACAAGCTCGTGATGAGGTGTGACTCCTGGAAGTAATGAAATGGGCTTTTATAGAGGAAAATGCCGAGGACTCCTGGGCAGCACTGCCCTTCCTGTAGAAGCTCACACAGCCTCGGGCCTCAGAGAACTCAAACAATGACTTGGAGCCCAGATACAAGGATGAGAAAGAAGTGCCTTAGCTCTATCCCATGACAAATATAAAAATTTCAGGGAAACAGAAAGGAAAAGACAAAGTATTCAGGATGTAAGCCTGAGGAAAAGTTAAACATCTGGGAGTGCTATGCCCCAGTGGGCTAAAAGTTCAGACCAAGACAGCTCAGGAGTCAATAACACAGATCACCAAAGAGCATTGGACATGCCAACTGGGAAGGGCCCTGGGCCTCCATCAGAAGAGGAGCCTGGGACCAAAGGGTATCACACAGACCTGTGTTGAAGAGAGATGCCTGGTGCATGCTAAGTGGGAGATGTAGAGATGAGAGAAACAACGGCAAGAAAGACAACAGGATGGCCACCTGACCAGGTGGTGATGCAGTGGCTAGAGCATTGGCCTGAGATGCTGAGGACCCAGGTTCAAAACCCCAAGGTTGCTGGCTTTAACGCAGGCTCATCTGGCTGGAGCGCTGGGTCACCAGCTTGAACGCAGGGTTGCCAGCTTGAGCAAGGGGTCACTGGCTCTACTGGAGCACATATGAGGAAGCAATCAATGAACAACTAAGGTGCTGCAATGAAGAATTGATGCTTCTCATCTCTCTCCCTTGCTGTCTATCCCTCTCTCTGTCTCTTTCTTGCTAAAAACAAAACAAAAAAAAAACACACAAAGGAACAGGATGGTGTATAAATTCTACTGTTGGCCATAAAACCAAAAAATTTTTTTCAAAAGAAACCATCTGCTTCTCCACCTGTCCCTCTCTCTCCCTTCTCTCTCTCTCTCTCTCTCTCTCTCTCTCTCTCTCTCTCTCTCTCCCTTCTCTCTCTCTCTCTCTTTCTCTCTCTCTCTCTCTCTCTCCCTCCCCTTCCCGCAGCCATGGCTCAGTTGGAGTGAGTTGGCCTCAAGCACAGAGGATGGCTCCATGGCCTCTGCCTCAGACACTAAAAAGAGCTTGGTTGCTGAGCAACAGAGCAATGCCCCAGATAGGCATCACCCCCTAGTGGGCTTTCCAGGTGGATCCTGGTCAAGGCACATGCGGGAGTCTGTCTCTGCCTCCCCTCCTCTCACTGAATAAGAAAAATAAAAGAATTTAAAAAGCTTAACTATGTGTTAAAGTCAGTGATCATCAAAATTATCAATAATCCTAGTAGAAATATAGGTTTACAAAGTGTTTCCATAAACCTCTTGGCAAATGTATAAAGTGGGTAAGGAAGAGATTGTTACCTCCACTTTATCTTTGGGAAAACTGAGGCTTCAAGAAGCTCCTATCTTGCTCAAAGACCCAGCTGATGAGAGGATAAGTCAGAAATAAAACTCAGTGGTAGATGCAACCTGGCTCATTAGAATGACCTGTAGAGCTTCTAAAACTCCCGGTTGCCAGGCTGCACCCTATAGACCAGGAGTCCCCAAACTATGGCCCACTGGCCGCATGCGGCCCCCTGAGGCCATTTATCCGCCCCTCCGCACTTGCAGAAGGGGCTACTCTTTCACTGGTGGTCAGTGAGAGGAGCACATTGACCATCTCAGCCAAAAGCAGGCCCATAGTTCCCATTGAAATACTGGTCAGTTTGTTGATTTAAATTTACTTGTTCTTTATTTTAAATATAGTATAAATATTTGTTCCATTTTGTTTTTTTACTTAAAATAAGATATGTGTAGTGTCCATAGGGATTTGTTCATAGTTTTTGGGTGTTGTTTTTTTTGTTCGGCCCTCCAATGGTCTGAGGGACAGTGAACTGGCCCCCTGTGTAAAAAGTTTGGGGACCCCAGCTATAGACCAATGAAATCAGACTCTCCAATGCCTCAACATTTTTTTAAGTTCCCCAGATGATTCCAAAGCAAAACCAAGGTTAAAACCACTGTCCTTGGCTGTGAGTTTGATGATGATAACAGAGAACCTGGAAACAAGTAAAAAGCCACATGGAAATGTTTAAGAAAATGGAGAACACATTTACAAAATTAAGATTGCTAATTAAGATTTTTGTTTTTAAAAAAGCAAGGCAGAATTTACAGATCCTGAAAGCTTTCCCCCAGGCCAGCAGGCTCCTTCACTCCAGCAGTGCTCTCTCTGCTCGAAGCACGCCTGGAGCTCTTTCTTTAGCCACGATCATACCTTTACAATATCCAGTTGGGGATAGTACGCTTTTGTCTTTTAAGGATGGGTTTGATATTTTTGAAGCCTTTCAAAGAGAAACCTTGTGAATAAGACAAACCAAGTTAATTTTTTTTTTTAAATCTTGATTAATTGTGGCTTGTAATTGACTCAAAAGCCAAAAATTAGTTGGAAACTGTGAGGAGGACAATTCTGAACAAGGTCAGTGTCTGGATGTATTATTCTGCTCTGATTTTTAAATTGTCCTCCATACCTTGTAGTGGTGCCTTATGTGCAACTCTAGATAGACTCAGATTTAAATCCTATAATTGCTAATAACCAACTGTGATTTTGAGCAAAATCACAGTTTAAGCAATGGCTCAGTTTCCTCATCTGGAAAATGGGTCTCATTTGCATCATTGACATAAAGATTAATTAATATAAGCTCCCAGTATTTTGCCAGAGCCATACTTAATGTTCAATAGCTGTGAGCTGCACTGGTTTCCTATTGCTGCTGTCATAAATCACCACATTTTTAGTGGCTTAAAACAACAAAGATTTATTATCTTAATGTTCTATCAGTAAGAGGTCCAACATGTGTCTAAAATCAAGGTTTTATTCTGGGTTCAAGAAATGTTTTTAAGTTGCATTTCTATGCACTAGCAATGAACAACCTGTAAAGCCAGTAGCCACGGCCACCATCACAGCTGCCTGGCCCATGCAGGTTCGCATTTGATTCGAACAGACGGTAATGAAACAATGGAGCCAAGAACTGGTGGGCCATTAGCTTTAATCCTAGCTTGCACACAGCGAGCAAGAAATACACACAGTGGGAAAACACTTCCCTTTCCATTCAGGGCTCCTAAAGCCATTGACTTATCCGAGTTTCCTAGAATCAAAGGTTTCTACCTCACCAGCCTTATTCACCTCTGTTCCCCATCTCCTTCTCTCTGCACAAACTTTGCACAAACTGGCTTCTTTTTCACTCCACCATCTTGGCTGCTCTCCTCTCCTCCATGTGGCCTTTCTCTGCTCTTTTTCAGCATGGGCTCCTCTGCCCCATTTTATAGTGTAGAAATCAAAACCTTTAATCCAATATACAAACAAGAAAGTCTCTGATACAAAGTCACTTATCTGAGGCATAATAAGAGTGCACCACCCCACATCATGCAACAGTCAAGGGTGTGGGAAAAAGCTTAGTTTTGAAAAGATCTTAGTATTAAAAGGGTGGGAAAGGCTTAGTCTTAAAACTAAGCCTTAGGCTATACCCACCCTGCCTGCTTACAGCCTGTCCCCTACACCTAATGCGAACTATAAGTGAGCAAACATATGTATCATATTTACAAACTTATTTGACCAACACAACCCAAAAAGAGAACTAAGAAGAATTACATTTATAATAGCATCAAAGAGATTAAAATATTAAAAATGAACATAACCAAGGAGTCAAAAGGCTGGCACACTAAGAACTACTATAAAACATTGCAGAAAGAAATTTTAAAAGGCACAAATAAGTGAAAAGACATCTTATGTTTGTGAATTGGAAGATTTAATTTGTTAAAATGACAATACTACCCAAACCAACCTACAGATTTAATACAATCCCTATCAAAATCCAAGTTAAGCCTTTTGCAGAAATAGAAAACCCACACCAAAATTCAGATGAGATTTCAACGTACCCTTAAATATCCAAAATAATCTTAAATAGAAGAATAAAGTTAAAAAGGACACATATTACGAGAATACACCTGAAATAGTCAAATTCATACAGACAGGTAGAATAGGGGTTGTCAGGGGCTTGGGGCAGGGGGATCAGGGAGTTTAATGAGTGCAGAGTTTCCCTTTGGGGTCATGGAAAAGTTCTGGACATGGATAGTGGTGATAGCCACATAACAATGTGAATGCATTAAGTGGCCCTGAATTGTACACTAAACATGGTTAAAGTGGGAAAATTTATGTTTTGTGTATGTTACCACAATGAAAAATTAATCAAGGTATGGGAAGGGCTGTGCTCCTCTCTGGAGGCTCCAGGGGAGAAGCCATCCCCTTGCCTTCTTCAACAAGCAGACGCTGCCTGCATCCCTTGGCTTAGGGCCCCCTTGCTCCATCCTCAACTCCTGCAGTGATGGCTCAGGTCCTTGTCATGTCGCATTGCTCTGGCCTGTGCCCACAGTCACATTGCCTTCTCACTCTCTCCTGCCTCCTCCTTCCACTTTTAAGAACCCTTGTGATTACCCTGGACCTGTCAGATAATAGAAGATAATCTCCCATTTTAAGGTCAGCTGATAAGCAATTTTACTTCCATCTACAGCTTAATTTCCCTCTGTGCATGAACTAACGTACTCCAGGTTCCAGGAATATGAGCCCCTTGGCAGGGGAGGGGAGCAATTATTCTGCCTCCCACAGAAGCTGTTAGACTTACTTCTGCATAATTGTAAAATAATAGAAGTATGCAGGATGCGCAAGAACAGAACAGGTAAAATTAAGCTTGATCTCCGAAGCAAGCTTGACCTTGGATTTGGAGGAAATCACAGACATGGTGGCAAACCACATTAGAGAAGGAAGTCCAGGGGACGGACAAGCCAAGCAGCAAAATGTGCAAATCTGAATCCATCCTGGAATTTGAGCTTCAGAAATAAGGATCAAGGGGAAAGTTATAATAAAAGAATAAATAGTTGCTTTATCAAAAAAATATATGTGCCACCTATGCAGGAAGAAGTCCTGAGTACAGAAGGCAAGTCAGTCCCTTCGCTAGCTGTTCCTGAGGCCGCGGGGACCACCGGTAACCCAGATAGTACAATGCTGGATCCTGAAACTTCCTGCCTAGAAAAGATGGGCATTCCAGAGCCTCTCTCTACCCCCAGCTCATGCCTCCTCACTTCAGATTGGGATACAAGCAGCTCGAGGAGATGTCCAGGTCAAGGGGGACAGTGGGAGAGGGGAGGGGGGCTGTGGCCTTGCAGCTGCCTTGCCCTCCTTCCTGCCACCCCCATGGGTCCAGGGGGCTAAGCCAGCCCTCCGCCCACCAGGCACAGAATGGCTCTGTATCCAAGAGTCAGGTCATTATCTGGCCTGACTTTCAAGTGGCTTTTGAGAGAGTGCTTGAGTGATGGGCGTGGCGAAACAAATGAATACCAATGAGAAAGGCCTCTGCTTTGCAGGGGAATCAAGTTTATTAGGAAGCTCCTTGAGGGAAGGCTGCCGGCACGTGGGAGGGTCCTCTGAACAAGCGAAGAGGAACAGACCCCAGCGAAGGAACGAGGAGGCAGGGAATGGCCTGGTGAGTTTCTTGGCTGGCCCACTGGGACAGCGCCAGCCGCATCAATTGTGTCTCTAGGCCCCTATGTTGAGAGATCCGGGGCCGGTTCAAAGCTCTGGAGCCCTGGGTCCTGCCATCTTCTTCCTCTGGCAGCCCTCGTCTCTAGCGCACAAAGGAGCTACAGGGTCCGCAGCGGGGGCGGGGGACACAAGGTGTGCAGGGGGCGCAGGGATTGGAGACGCAGGGCCCAATGGGCTTGCCACATGCGTTGGTTGTAGCACAGGGGTTACAGGGCAGCCTGGAGGAAGAGAATGATGTGGAAAGTGGATTGAGGGAGGCATATAATATGTAACAGGGAAACCCCAAGAATGGAATGCCTGTCAGGACTGGGCCTGACCTATAACAGACAAGCTGCAGGCTCCGCTGCTGCAAAGCTCACATTCAAATTTCTCACGGTCTCCCTATCATATAGGACCAACATTCTAGACAGAAACTCTGAAACTCTGGCTTTGACTCCCAACAGGGTGTATTCCTAGCTAGTGACCTTGGGAAAGTCCCTTAACCTATCTATGCCCCAGTCTCTTCACCTGCCTGGTCTTAACCATATATAAGGCCAGATGTGGTAGTGTATAGAAATGTACCTTCTACAAAATACAGTGGCATAAAATATAAGAAATATCACTGCTCTTATATCAATATTATCAGAGTCTAATGCAAAGAATTGGCTGTACAATTTCAATCTGTACGTCAAATAGATCTTGCCATTTTATGTTTTTAACGATGGCTATATTGTGTTTTCTGAGTTCTGTTTGAGCATGTCTGGTGTGAAGGCATAATTTCCTTTCTAGAATATGCAATCTTTTCCTGGAGTCCAACTAAGAAGTATGCTTCTGTGTGTGCATGACTTCACCAAACACCTCCCGCCAGGTACTCACTTGCAGTCCTCGCTCTCCAGCAGGCCCCGGTACGTGTTGATCTCACACTCCAGCCGCGCCCGCACGTCCAGCAGCACCTGGTACTCCTGGTTCTGCCGCTCCAGGTCGCTCCTGATCTCCGCCAGCTGGGACTCCACGTTGGTGACCATGCACTGCACCTGGGACAGCTGGGAGCTGTAGCGGGCCTCAGTCTCCGTCAGCGTGTTCTCCAGTGAGTCTCTCTGTGGGAAGACGGGGGTGTCACACAGCTGCTCCTTGACCAGGTGCCTCCATAGACTTCCTTCCACAGAACTCACAGGCTTCAAGAGTCAAGGAGACTGGGACCCCAAGGGCATCCCTGTGACTCTGATTCCCCGACCTGACCCTTGTCACCAGGAGGTCTGAGCGACACCCACCAGGTTGTGCTGGGCCTGCAGCTCGATCTCCAGGGCGTTGACCGTGCGTCTCAGCTCGATGATCTCCGCCTGGCAGGTTTGCAGCTGCTCTGCGCTGGACACCACCTGCTTGTCCAGCTCCTGGGTCTGAAACACCAAAGGTGACACACAGGATCAGGCCCTGCCCTAAGGGCCGTAATGGGCCTGGGGTTCTGAGCGGCCATGCGCCGAGATGCCCACCTGGTTGGTATACCATTCCTCCACGTCCCTGCGGTTGGTCTCCACCATGGCCTCATACTGACACCTGGTCTCGTTGAGCACGCGGTTCAGGTCCACGGTGGGGGCAGCGTCCACCTCCACGTTGAGGCGGTCTCCAATCTGGCAGCGCAGGGTGTTGACTTCCTGTGGATGCATAAAAAGCAAGAGTGACTATCCTCAACGAACAATAGGCTCAAAGAAATGGCATTTTGCTTGTTGAAACCCTGTTACTCTGTTGCCTCAGAAAAGAAACTTAGTGGAACAATCCCTGACAGTTCAAGGCCAACTCATCTGTGCTCCATGTGGCCCAGCTCCCTCCTCCCCAGGACTGTGAGGATTCAGACACATTCCCAAGGATTTGTTTGGATACCACTGAAGGACAGACTTATGCCCCCCCTTCCCCACTTTGTAGATTGGCTGAAGATGACCTCATAGTACAAAGACTAGGTTATATAATATTATCAAATATTTCTTGCCATCAAGTAAGAGACTCAGTTCATGGCCCTCCCAGGACAGGGAAGGAGCCTAGAGTATTCTCCACCAAGGCTTTGAAAGAGCAGAGACTCAGACTCACCAGGCTTGACCTTCTGACCTTCAGGGGTGAGAAATGACTTTGCACAACATGAATACGACAATGTAGGGTGTCATTCTACAACTCAGTAACCAACTGCAAACTGGTGGGGGTGTTCTGGGAAGCTCAGTTTTGAGCGAAAGAGATATCTCCTCTGGAAACAGGAATAGGTTTCTTCATTTTTCATTTCTGGTCTCACCTCCTCATGGTTCCTCTTGAGGCAGAGCAGCTCCTCCTTCAGGGACTCCACCTGGGCCTCCAGGTCGGCCTTGCACAGGGTCAGCTCGTCCAGGATCCTGCGCAGGCCATTGATGTCCGACTCCACGAGCTGCCGCAAGCCCAGCTCTGTATCGTACCTGCGCGAGGACAGGATCAGAGCAGTAACTGGCAGACCGGCAAGACTCACAGGGATGATCTTTGGTAACCCCGCCCAGCTTGTCTTTCCACTTTCTGCAATGAGTGAAACCAGGAGACAGAGGATTCTAGAGGCTATCAAGACCCAATATTGGTCAAAAAAAATCAACAGATTGATTTGAGTGCTCATCTATTTTTGTGATTCCTTCGGGTTCACAATCAATCCATCGAGCTGGGTTCCCCTCAATCTCTGCAGAATCCTTCATGACTAATGAATGAAACCATTGTTCAGTAAAGCTACAGGAATCCCTTTTCTTTAACTGGAGATTAAACAAAAGATGTGGACCCCCAGCGTGCATCCTGAGCAAACTCACTTGGTCCTGAAGTCGTCCGCGGCCAGCTTGGCGTTGTCAATCTGCACCACCAGCCGGGCGTTCTCCGCCTTGCTGCACAGGATCTGAAGAATGAGAGGTTCCTTAGTGAGGACTGAAAATAAATGCAAAACCATCAACTTCTTTTAAAAGAAGCCGTTCTGAAAGTAAAAGAGAAAAGCAAGAGTCATGACATAGAAACAAGAAACACACTTCTCGACCGCAGGCTGAGAACTGTGGCAAACCCCCCTTGCTCAGAGACGACCACAAGGCCCCGCACCTTCTGCTGGAGCTCCTCGATGGTCCGGAAGTAGGACTGGTAGCTGGGGCACAGCAGGGGCTCCTGCTGCTGGCAGCGCTCCTGGATGCGGCACTCCAGCTCCGCGTTCTCCCGCTCCAGCTGCCGCACCTTCTCCAGGTAGCTGGCCAGGCGGTCGTTCAGGATCTGCATGGTCTCCTTCTCGCTGCCATTGAAGGAGCCCTCGCAGAACCAGCCGCAGTTGCCCACGTTGGCGGGGATGTTGCAGGCCCCGGGCAGGGGGATGTTGTGGCAGCTGGGGGCCACGCAGGGCCGGGCGGGGCAGCCGGAGCGGCAGCTGAGGTTGGGCAGGCAGCAGTTGTAAGGCATGGTGCTGGGAGGGAGCGGAGCGCCCGGCTGAAGACAGAGTCCCGGTTCTCCAGGGAGCTTGTGGGTCTCCTACTTCTGGGAGCATTTATACCCTCTCCAGGGAGGGTGTGGGCAGAGTGTGTGTGCAAAGTCTTTTTTCCCTTTTACATCTTCACTACTTTCAAATGCCTTCCCTTCAGTCTGTTATTTGCTTTCCTCAGAAGAGTCCTTGTCCCATAAAATTCTTTACTTGGGCTTCTTGCTAAGTCAGGACTCCTCTTCAGGCAGTATACCCATGAAATCAGAGTTTTGTGGTAGACCTTCAAAGAGGCCACGCAGGCTAGCCCAACTGACTGCCCTTGTGAATTTGGAGTCGGTCCGTCCAGTGACGTTCTTTCGTGTCACGTGATCCGGTAAACCCATAATCAGACTCCTGGCTTGGCCCACCTGGCATCTCTAGGGAGGGGCTGGGACTGAGTCAGGGAAGAAGGTGTGAGAAGTGGCAGCAACGGACACCCTTTCCATTTGCCTTTGAGAAGAATCCTTCAGCGCTGTAGCGCCCGAGCCTTGGGCGCCTGGAGGGGGATGAGAAGGGTGGACAGCTGTGTAACACCTTCTGTGTATATCACCTAAAAGGATTGTTGGGGAATTTTAAAGGCAGAGGCTTTGATAGTTAGTTTGAGATCAGGGAAGGTTCTGGAGGAAGAGATCATTTTGAAAAAGAGTTGGGGAAAAAATGCAAGCTGAGGGGTCCATATAAACGCATTTCAGTTACGTGGGAGGCAGGTGAGAAAGGACTAAGGAGGAGCTTGTGGGACTTTTCCACAGGGTGCCCACAGCTTCAGGACAGGGTGGACAGGGAACTGCAAAAGCCAAGACCTACTCACCAGCCCAAAGGGGCCGCAAGCACAAAACCTGTGGAAGGCGATCTTAAAGCATCGCATGGATTGACTCCATATTCCATAGTATACCCATGTTGACTTTAACATAAAAAAATTGTTCCAAAACTGCTTAATGTTTTTGCGTAATTCTCTAAGTGAAACTGATACACCAGGGAGCTGCACCGACCCTGGGCCAGGCTTCCACCCCCAGCCTTACAGGGTTACTCGTGACGCAATTCTTTTAAGAATCGAGGGGTTAAAAGATACCCTCTGTGGTCAGGTAATGAATTCAAGGACCTGGCGACTGTAGAGAAAATCCTGAGACACAGCATAAGGAGAGGACTTACCAAAGCAGGATTGGAGTGTTTGGGGTTGATCTGAGGGATGAAGGACTGAGGAAAAGGCGGCCAGAGTTCTGAATATTTATATAAGTTGCATAATTATATGCATCACTGGGTACCACTTGTATCTTGGGTAGCAACACCCCCACCGCCACCGTGACTCTGGCTGCCAGCCGGAGTGGCCGTTTTATTGACAACTCACTGGAGTCCTCCTCCCCAGTGAGCTCTCATGATAATATTCTTGCGGCTCTCCATTTGCGTCACAGATAAAAGTCTCCATCTACCTCCACCAAGGCCATTATTGCCACTTATTGTAATGCCATTAAGATGCCCCACTGTACTACAAAGACGCCCCAGGCTTATAATAAAATCAAATCTTCTTTGTTTTCCTCCAAGGCAATTAAAAGAGAGAGACACAGATGGGTCCCGCAGCAGGCATCACCGAGACCGTCCAGAGGAAGGAAGGACGCCGGGCTGGGCAGCGGCCGTCAGCAGGAAGCTTCCATCTCACTTCATCTGGGCTGAGGACAAACGGAAAGGCCCGCAGACCTGCCTGAAGAGTGTTTGCCCGTAGAGAGCAGCTTGGACCTCCTGCCTCTGATGCGTCCGCCTGCTTTGCAGCCACCAGCTCCCCAGCAAGGAGCCTTTTCCTCAGTCGTGGCCTGCCTCTCTGCAGCCCAGGGAGGTCTTCCCTGAGCACAGACTCAACATCAGCAGCACCCGCCAAGCTCTTTGGTCTTATCTACTGACGGGCCAGCTTTAGGCAAAGGAGGATGTGCAGGTTCTAAGTATGAGAAGATTCAAGGACTGCGTTGACCAGTAAGCCAAAACAGAATTTGTGTACAATGCAGAGAGATCAGAGAGGGGGGGTGGGGGAGAGGGAAAGGGAGAGAAATGGAAATAGGGAGAGTTGTGTTTCATAAGAGAGGTAAGAATGTAAAGATGTAAAGGAGAAGGAGGGAGGAGACCTACAGGGAACCCTCAGAACCACACGGGGCCACGCATATCAGCAAAGCTACCCTGTCCTCACAGAGTGAACCTGGAGGTGCAGAACCGAGATGTAACCGTGACAACCTACATTGGTGGCTGGAAAAGTGGCCTGCCCTGCCGAGTGGCTATGTAAGTGGCGATGACTTGGAGATCTATGCCCACGAGACCACAGCTTCTGAGGCCTCTGCAAGAAGTGACGTTCCGAGGTGTCAGACCAGAGCATCACCTCCCTGATCCTGAGATTTGCCTGCAGCTGAAAAATACACTGTTGTTTGCACTTGGTAGCAGAAATCCAACGGGGGGCGAGGCTACCTGTTCCTGAACGAAAGAGGGGTGTGGAAAGGAGCAAGGAAGAAGAGAGCAGAGGGAGCCAGACCTGCCTGGGCTTCTGTTCACGGCTAATCAACAGCCACACAGAGGATACAGGAAAGAACAGGTTACCCATGTTACCTGGAGATTCCTTTATCCCCTGCGGACGGGGAAATGGCACAAGAATTCGGGATGGAGAAGGCAGCTGGCCTGGCTGGTGAGTAAACCTAATGCTGCCATGCCTTGTAAACTTAGCCTCTTTCTTGCGGAGTTTCCAAAATATCCATAGGCTCGAGTGAATGTGGCGTCATAAGGTCTCCACGACCTCCCACGGGTTAGGATCAGACTTCACCTACTCTTTGATTTCCTAATTGAAATACGTAGCTGCAGATTTTATTCATTCCGAGAGAAATTGAGCAGTCAATGGACTACCAGAACCATGTTTCTTATTTAATATAATTTTGTTTAAAATGCATTAACTGAGCGGCTTCTTGGTGCTGGGCATGGGACTACAGTGACACAGAAGACCCATTGTCCCCGGAGAGGATGGTCTTCTGACGAGCAGTTCAGGCTAATATGGGTCCAAAAACTATGTGCAAGCGAACAGAAACATGAGGAGGTACGACATTTAAAAGCTGTGAGATGGACATTTGGAAATATGTTTCATGTAATTAGAGGACTGTATGTGTGACATTAAGGCAAGCAGTCATTTGTTGAACATCTGCCAAGCACCTGGCATAGTCCCAGGGCTGGGGACAGGAGGACAGGGGCACAGTAGAGAGATGGAATGCCCCTGCTCTCCATGAGCTCTCTGTTCTGTGGAACAGACAGTTCCACAACTAGCTCTAATATAAGGTGATATAACTGAGCCCTTAACCCCCCCAAAAAAGTTTCTTCTTTCCCCCTTTCTACTTCTTTCCACACCTGTTTCTGCCCCAAACCCCAGTCAGGGATGTTCAACCCAGTTCACGATCCTCAGCCAGGGACTGAGGGCTGAGGCCATTTCCGATGGTTTACTTATATCCTGAAGGCGTAGTGGTGACCCACTCCAGGTGACTCAGGTAGGATTCAAACAACCGATCTCATTAGAATCCTAATCCCTTTAAGGATCTCTGCTTCAACCAGGCCTGGTAATTCAGTGTTTTGATATTTAATTCTTGTTGTTTTGGAGACAAGAGAGGGCAGCGCTTCAGCCCTACAACGTGCCCATAGGAGTTGAGTTAGAAAGGCTTCCGGGATGTGGTATGGGGCAGAGGAAAGAAAAGCAGCAACGCTGAACCAGAGGTTAAAGAAGAACTAGGAAAGGGAACGAGGCCAGTGGAGAGAAATGGAGGTGACACCTGCTGGTGAGCAGACACAACTCTGCCTCCCTCGGGATCAGACCCTCCTGCGGCTGGAGGCATTGTGGTGGAGAGCCTCGGAAGCCAGTGTGAGTGACTGAGGACACGCTGAGGACATCTGACAACCAGGGAAGGAGGAGGAGGAGGGGAGCCAAGGGAGATTTGGGTACAAAACCAGCATAAAGGGGGGTGGGGGCTCAGCTGAAGGAGGCCAGAAGACAGCCAAAGACCAGAGGCTCGGTCTGAATGTGATGTGATTGGGTGGAGAGCAATTGCAGGGTGGGGAAAAGCACCAGGAACATTATCTTTGGGGATAACCCCAGGCCCTGCAGTACCTTTGCTGGGGACATGTATCTCAGCCACCCTTCCCCAGCACTGAGAGTGGGTCTGAATGGGAAGTGTTATGCAGACGTACCTCCAGCAAAGCCCTCGGTGGTTCAGTGCAGGAAAGGGCAATGGACCGGGAATGCGAAGGCTTGGGCTTGAGTGAGACCAGCTGTGACACTTAGGGGTCATCTCACCTCCCTAACCCTGAACTCTTCCGGCTGCACAATGGCGATGATGATACCTGTTCTGTCTCTCTCGGGGTTTGGCAGGGGGCTCACAAACATTGAATAACACTTATGAAAGTGCTTTTTAAATGGTAAAATAATGAACATATATAAGGAGTCTGACTTTGTTTCCTTCTCCTCCTCTTCCTCGATAGACAAAGTGGTTTTAGTAATGACAGGGGAGTGGCTGGCATTAAATTAATTCTCAGGCATTAAAATGGCCAGGGTCCTCAAGCTATTTTGAGATTGTATAGAAATTCCACTCCTTACACCACCTTTTGTGGCATAAATCCTCAGAAATGGATCCTCTAGCATAAACTCTCCTGTTTCCTTGAAGAAGAAAACATTGGGGATAATTAAAATTCAGCTGATACAATCTGAGGCTTAACATCTGTACAGCGCAGAGGTTCAGAGAAGTTGTGAGAGGCAGACTGTCTGGATCTGAATCCTGGCTTCACAACCTAGTAGCTGTGTAGTCTTGGGTGTGTTACCTAACCTCTCTGAGACTTGGTTCATCATCTGAAAAGTGGGGCTAGCAAAAGCATTAGCTTCATAGAATTGCTATAAGGGTTAAATGAACTTATGTATATGTATATAAGCTTATCTGTAACTTGGTGCCTGGCTTATATGAAGAACTCAATGAATGTGAGCTTTGATTACAACGTGATAATGAAGATATGTGGTGATGATGATGATGATGATGATAATGATGATAAAAAGAAAAGAAGAAGAGGAGGAAGGGGAGGAAGGAGGAGGAGAAGGAGAAGAAGGAGGAAGAAGGAAGAAGAAGGGAGAAGAAGGAGAAGGAGAAGAAGGAGGAAGAAAGAGAAAGAAGGGAGAAGAAGGAGAAGGAGAAAGAAGAAGAAGAGGAGGAGGAAGAGGAAGAAGAAGGAGAAGGAAGAGGAGAGGAAGAAGAAGAAGAGGAAGAGGAAGAGGAAGAAGAAAAAGAGGAGGAGGAGGAAGAGGAGAAGGAGAAGGAAAAAAAGAAGAAAAAGAGGAGGAGGAGGAGAAGGAGAAGGAGAAAAAAGAAAAAGAGAAGGAGGAAGAGGAAGAAGAGGAAGAGGAAGAAGAAGGAGGAGGAGGAGAGGAAGAGGAAGAGGAAGAGGAAGAAGAAGAAGAAGAAGAAGAAGAAGAAGAAGAAGAAGAAGAAGAAGAAGAAGGGGAGGAGGAGAAGAAGGAGAAGGAGGAAGAAAGAAGAAGAAAATGACTGTGGTGGGGTGATAGTGATGATGGTAATTATGGGCTGTTTGAATTTCAGGGATGCTCTTCACACCTCCCCAAGCATAATGGACCCCTCTTCCCCGCATTTCTTCTCAGGAAACAAAACCATTTCACACACGTGCACATACACAAACAATGTCTCATCAAAGCTAATCTTATTATTATAAATGACAGGGCACTGGATGTGAACTTAAGAAATACAGGTCAATGACCCTGGGGCCCTGTTGACTCATTACCTGTCTCCAGAAGAATCCCTCAACCACTGAATGACTCACCTTCTCTCCCTCTCCTTAAATGGGAAGAACAATGCTTGCCTACTCTGTCCTGTGCAAGACTGAGTGAGTTTATTTTGTTAGACAGCTTTGAACTTGTTGGATGAAAGGAGCTATTTAAGTACAAAGGAGGAGGTAAAGGTGTTTGGGCCAGGTGCTAAGTTAAGTACAAAGGAGGAGGTAAAGGTGTTTGGGCCAGGTGCTAAGTTAAGTACAAAGGAGGAGGTAAAGGTGTTTGGGCCAGGTGCTAAGTTAAGTACAAAGGAGGAGGTAAAGGTGTTTGGGCCAGGTGCTAAGTTAAGTACAAAGGAGGAGGTAAAGGTGTTTGGGCCAGGTGCTAAGTTAAGACTAATCAAAATTTCTCTTTCTTATTGGGAACTACTCTTGGGTAAGTGCCTCAGGGGTGTGTCACCTGTGCCCAAATACCTCCACCACTTGGGGGAAAAAATAGAGGCACAGTGGAGGGGAAAGGAAGGCATGACAGCTTCTGACCCTTACAAAGCTTCCTATGATAGGAGTCCTGATGCCTCCCAAGCAAATCAGTCCTGTCTACACAGACAGTAGCCAACAGGTAGGCTACGAGGCAGAGCAACCAGGTCCTGGCTTAGCTTTCTCCACCCCTGGGGCTTGGGACTATGGTCACTCCTATACCAGGGTGAGCCAGATTCAGCAGCCATCAGCTAGACTTTATAAATGTCTCAGCAAGCAGCCTTATTCAAAGAGTTCACAGAGCAGAGGGCAGTCTGTTGGCTCCACTTTAACACTTATGGTTTCACTGATGAATGAGACCTAGAAAGCAGGGAGTCATAGAATTTGGGGACTCGAAGACTGTCTACAATCACCTCATCCAGACACATCAGATACCTGAGTCCCCTCCTCAACATCCCACCAGATGTTTGCAAAGGCTCTGCTTGAATGTCTTCAATGATGGGGAACTCACTGCCTCCCATATTTGGCCAGTTGCAATGATGCTTTCAAGAGACATGCTGTTCTCGGCCATGGCTGCCTAAATATGGAGCCTCTGGTCCGTGTGTCTAGTGCCTACAAGTTACAAGCTCAGCCGCTGCCAGAGGAACCTGCCAGTGGAGCCTGTTGAGGAGCTTGAGCAGGTCAGTTTGACCCTTTCTAGACGATAGTCTGACAGGCTCAGCAATCACCATCATTTAACATGTCCAGAGTTTCGTGATGTGCAGAGGAAACGCACTATCTCAATGGTCTGAGGGGTTCCTTGCCCATGGGACTTACCAGGAGAGCAAGGCCAACCCCTTCTGCAGTGTCTGGCCAGGCAGCAGCTCACTTCCCAAACAAACCCCCTAACCCAGTGATTCTCAAACATGAGAGTATACAGAATCATCTGGACGTCTTGGTTAACCAGACTACCGATTCAGAAAGTCTGGGGTGGGGCTCCAGAATTTGAATTTTCAACAAGTTTCCAGATAATGCTGGTGCTGCTGGTTGGAGGACCACACTTTAAGAACCACCATGCTGAACCTTCTCATGTTTAATTTTTTTCTCTCCCAAAGCTTCCAGAGTATAGGCTCTGGATGTCGTTCAAAGAGACTGAGGTTCAAGTCTGGACTCAGCCACCGGCTGAGAACAGTGACGGCCGCTCCCCGTTGGCAGGGTTTCTGTGGGACCCTGGTTACAATGTCTGTAAAGCCCAGCTCAGGGCCTTGCTCACGATGAACATGAGATCACAAAAGCTGGCCTCATGCGGGGTATTCCCAGGAAACCTGGCCGAGCCTCTGGATGGAGCTTTTTCCTTTGCACAAGAGCCATGTTGTTTCATCCAGATAAAGGGCGGATTTTTATTTAGTGTTTATGTCTTAAAAGCTCTGTGAGTCTGGCTCTAAATAGGCTTGGTCAGGTCAAGAGCCAGGATCTCTCTCATCCGTGCCGTTTTGCTGAAGTCCCAGTTTAACCCCCGTTGTCTCCGGCTTTGCCATCCCCCAGAACCACGCTGGCCAGTGAGCCCCAAGCCCCGCCTCTGTGGGAACCGCGGGCTCAAGGCGCTCCGGCAACGCACTCGGCACCGGAGGGAGAAACGGAGACCCACTGGCATTGGGCTCCCTATGCTGCAAGAGTGAAGTTTATTAGTAAAATAAAAACAAGGCTACCTACCACATCTCAGAGAGACCAGAGGGCAAGGGAAGAGAGAAAGCAGAAGAGAGAAGAGGAAGCACAAATCCAGGGACCGGAGCCGAGCTGCTGGTCTGGAAAACTGGCCAACAGAGAAGCTCCGCCCTCCTGGCTTCAGTCTCCTGGCTGGCTGAGGACCAAGGCGAGTGGCAGGCCTGGTGGGGCCTAAGGGACGGTTTCCGCTCCCTGGAACCTCCGACTGGGGAATATGTCAGCATCGAGGCGACGAGCAGGGCCCACAGGAGGCCTGAGAAGGCCCGGAATGGCAGGAAGAGTGGGAGGTCCAGCCTGCAGGGGCTGGACAAGGGGTGCTGGAGGCTGGAGTCGTACACGGGTTACCAGGAAGCCTGCAGAGAGGAAATAGCTCTTTGTGGCATTAGCATCAGAGGTACACAAAAGGCAAAAGTAATAGGCACTTCAGAATTGGAGGAACAAACAGGATTTTAGACTGTAGAGGTCCCTCTAGAAAGGGGAGTGATTGCCCAGTCCACAGTGGAGCTGCGGCCCGAGCTCCGAGCACCCTATGTAAAATGAGTGTTACCTGCCATGTGGAAAGGCACACGGCAGAGAGAAAGGCAGAAAGGCTGATGGACAAGAGCAGGACAGACATCGTCCATGCCCTTCATTTAAACACAGCCCCTGATCTTGTTCCTCATTGCGTTAAGTGGTATGGAATGCATCTTCCCTTTTCCACTACACTATTGAAGAACTAAATGAGAGACAGGTAATATTGCCCTGTGCAGTATTATTTTTAATGTTGAGTGTGAGGATCCCTGCTGCTGGAGTACCTTTTCCAGGGAGAACTTAGTAAACGCTACATGCGCTGAGCTGTCCATCGCAGCCTCTGTGGCGGGGACTAGCATCTAGGAGAGGAACGTGGTCAACACAATGGGCGGCATGAGCTGAAAAACTCCTGCACAGTCTCCTCCGCATCCAGGCAGCTCACCAGGCTGACCAGGTAGCAACTTTGCCTTCAAGGACCTCATCCACTATGCCATCTCTTCCTTTTAGGTCATTGCCAGTAAGGGGTCTCTGCTCTTACACATGACACGAACACAGACATCAGAGGACATACTTGCAGTCCTCGCTCTCCAGAAGGTTCTGGTACGTGGCGATCTCATCCTCCAGCCGGGCCCGGATGTCCAGCAGCACCTGGTACTCCTGGTTCTGCCGCTCCAGGTCAGCCCGGATCTCGGCCAGCTGGGCCTCCACAGTGCTGGTCAGGCACTGCATCTGGGCCAGCTCGGTGCCGTAGCGGGCCTCCGCCTCACACAGGGAGTTCTGCAGACAGTCCTTCTGTGGTGCCAAAGAAAAAATCACGGGTTCCTGCTCTCAGGCTCTGCAGTCAGACCATGACACCCCCAGACGTTGCCGGGCCTGGAGGACAGTCCAGCTCCTGTCAGCAGTCGCCAGGCGGAGGCACTGACAACGTGCTATGGCTCCTCATCGTAGACCTTAGGCTAGGTTTGCAGAGCCTCCCTCATCTGGATTAGTATTCATTTCCTCAGCATTCACATCTATGAACATGTTCAATGCGAAGGAGATGAGATCAAGGTTAAAGCTGTGCCCTGGTCTGTATTTAAGGTAAACATATACTAAACTGGGAACTGCTCATGGGAGGGGGAGCCCAGCTGAGTCTTCCATGCATGCAAAGCAGCTCACCAGGTTGTGCTGAGCCTGAAGCTCCACCTCCAGGGCGTTCACCTTGCACCTCAGCTCCAGGATCTCCGACTGGCAGCACTGCAGCTCCTCAGAGCAGGACATGGCCTGCAGGCTGAAGCCCTCGGACTGAAGCACAGTGCACGGAGACAGTGATCGCCTCCCTGCCCACACGGAGGCCGGGCTCCCCCTGCGCCCTCCTGCTCTGCGGCCCCGCCTCACCTGAGCTTGGAACCACTGCTCTACGTCCTGGCGGTTGGTCTCCACCATGGCCTCGTACTGACAGCGCATCTCCCCCAGCACCCGGTGCAGGTCCACGGGGGGCTCGGAGTCCAGCTCAATCTGGAGCCTGTCCCCCAGCTGACACTTCAGAGTGTGGACTTCCTGTGGGCACAGGAGGAGGACGTCCCGTTCATGGAGCCCCCACTGCGCCCCACCCAGAGCCTCGGCAGTCTCCTGCCGCCCACCATCCCCAGTGATTCCCCTGCACTCCTCTGTGGATGAAAAACACGCTCCCACTGAGAGAGCACCCTTCATAGCTTATGAGGTTTAACCACAGGGCACGGCCTGCAGAGCCTCCATCCTGAGCAAGAGGAAGAGCCTCATTTCTTCCCCCCAATGAGCCTGAATTCGCTCCCCAGGAGTCTACGTCTCACGCAGCGGGCCACCCACCTGCTCATGGTTCTTCTTGAGGCAGAGCAGCTCCTCCTTCAGGGACTCCACCTGGGCCTCCAGGTCGCACTTGGCGAGTGTGAGGTCATCCAGCGCCCTGCGCAGGCCACAGATGTCGGCCTCCACCAGCTGGTGGAGTGAGTGCTCCATCTGGTACCTTTACCAGGGTGGGCGCAGGAGTTGGAGTTCAAGAGCAGAGGAGGCCCCAGCACCCAGCTTATCACCATAACCTCACTGGCCTCTCTCTGCTGTCTAACCGTGAGTTGGCATTTCCTGTGTAGTGCACTCACAACCAGAAAGCGACAGGATGATCCCCGCTCATTCAACAATAAGCACCTAAGATAAACCAGGCAGAGTGGCCAGAGTGGCCGGTACTGGGGGACCGGAACGGACGCACGGTGATGGCCGAAGGGGCGGCAGCAGAGTACTCAGGCAGTTGCAGTGCAGTGTGATCGCCGCAGACCCCCCCTCTTCCTTTTTCCCTGTTGAGGTGGACCCTGGACTCCCGCTCAGATTGGAAGCCAAACTGCCAGAAGGGGTGGAAGGAAATGGCTTATTTTAGCTCTAGAGGATTGAGCCTTCCACAATGCCCTTAAGAAAGACAATAAAACATAGTGCTCCCTCCTGCTCCCGGGTGAGACCTTCTTCAGTGGTGTGAAGCCTTTGACTTTCACATGCCTGCACGGCATCAGGAATTACTAGTGCTCACAAACTGGACAAGCTGCAGTGTGGGATCACGTCCTCCCTGAGGCAGCAGAGTTTCACAGGAAATGGCTGCAGGATAGGAGATTGGGGGCCAAGTTCTAGTTCTGACACTCAGTAGCCACCTGACTTCTGGCCCTACCTGCCTCACAAGGTTCTTCTTACAGTCGAATCAAGTGGCCAATGTTTCTAAATCATGCTGTAGACTATAAGAGCTAAACAAACACAGTGGGGAACTTGGGTTCCTTCCAAGATCTTGCATTTAATGCCCTTTGTTTTCTCTTGCTGGAACTGTTGGTTTGTGTCCTGTCCAATTACATCTCTGAGACTAACTGCATCACAAGAGAGAAGACACTGGGAGAGCCTCTGGCTTCTCCCCTTCCCCGTCCGACCACAACTCACTTGGTCCTGAACTCATCTGCAGCCAGCTTGGCATTGTCAATCTGCACGACCAGCCTGTTGTTCTCAGCTTTGATGCACAGGACCTGGGGAAAGAACCACAGGACCTCAGTGCTTCACTGTACTCAGACCGTCTGTGGCCTCAGGTCAAAGGAAGTTCTGTTGACTGGAGTTCAAACTGCAGCATCCCCTTGGACAATACAAACTCCCCAACATGTTGGAGATGCTTGTATGGTGAGGGGCAGGGGAGGACGAAATGTAAGAGGATGCTTGGCTGAGGAACCAGGAGGCAGAAGGAAGTAGCAAACTGAACACAGAATAAAGAGAGTTTATTTTTCCAGCTCTGATACTTAGCTAGAAACAAGATCTGGAGTCTAGACCAGAGAACAGTGGCTGGTTATGAAAGTTTTAGATAAGGTGGGATCCATTCCTAATATGAAGACCTTTGTGCTGGTTGGTCCGCCTCCCCAGAGGTCTTCTCTGAATCTAGCCAGATTTCCGTGGCCCCTGTTCTGACATTGTTTGTCTTCCTGTCTCCACAACTAAGATGAAGGCTCTTAAGAAGCCTTGACTTGATAATCAGAGGGGACAGCAGATGTGCATAAGAGGCCAGTGCTCCTAAATGGATACACACTGGCTAAGATAAGAATTAGAACATAGTCCCTCTGACCCCTTTTACCAGAAGCTGGGTTGCACTGTTTTTGCAGCTACAATTTAGGAATTGTAAGTACTGAGACTAAGTAAGTATAATCTCAGAACCCTGGAGAGTCAAACCCTACGTCTTGTCCTTCATACATCCCCTTTCATCTTCACTGAAGAGGTCCTCTTCCCACAATCTACACAACACTTCAGCTATTACTGCTTCCACTGCCAATTCAGGCTCTGGACATTTAGTGCAAGGGTCAGTAAGCTTTTTCTGTAAAGGGCCAGATAATAAATACCAATATCTTAGGCTTTGCAGACCATGAGTCTCTGTCATGACTGCTCCACTCTGCCGTTGTAGCACAAAGCAGCCATGGACCATACATACATCACTGAATGAGCAGCGCTGTAGCAATAAAACTTTATTTGCAAAATCAGACAGCAGACTGGATTTGGCCCACGGGCCATAGTTTGCCAACCCATGATCTGAAGCACCACAAACCTCACCTTCTGCTGGAGCTCCTCAATGGTCCGAAAGTAGCCCTGGTAGTTGGGACACACGGTGGTCTCATGGCATTTGCTCCACTCTCGGATCTTGGTCTCCAGCTCCGCGTTCTCCCGCTCCAGCTGCCGCACCTTCTCCAGGTAGCTGGCCAGGCGGTCGTTCAGGATCTGCATGGTCTCCTTCTCGTGGCCGTTCAGCGTGCCTTCACCATAGGTCCCACAGATTCCGATGTTGGCAGGAATGTGGCAGGTCCCTGGCAAAGGGCAAGCAGTGTGGCAGCTGTGGGGCAGACAGAGATTGGGGTGGCCCAGAGGGGTCGTGCCCACACGGACTCGGTTGGCGTGTGCCAGGGTGGCAGAGAGGCCCAGGGAGGCAGCCTTGGCCTCTGAAACCTGCCCACTGAGGAGAGAACTACAACAGTCGGAAGTCATGGTGCTAAAAGGCGAGACTCCTGCTTCGTCCACGGTTGGATTTGCTTGAGCTACAACCTCCCTTCTTCAGCTCTTATATAGGCCTGTAGTGGGAGTTGGTGCAAAAAAACTGGCATTTTGCTCATTAATATTTATGTCAAATGCTGTACGATCACTCGGTTAGTCAGAGATTTTGTCTCCTATAAAGAGTTAATGAGTTATGAAAGAGGTCTAAGCCACACAGATTGCTTCTCATCCATTGCAGAGTCCTGGCACACAGAGAAAAAGGCTCTTCGCTGAGCTGCCCACCTTCTGGGGCTGTGAACTCTTTGCCTATGTCAGCTTATATCTGTGAAATCATCTAAACCCAGAGATGCCCAATGTTTCCTCAGAATCTCTGTCACTCCTCTAGTCTTTTCTTACCTTGGAATGTCCTCATCGTGACAAAGTCTAAAATATTAGTCAATCAGGCACATTGAGGAAGAAGGAAGACCACGGTTAGTCTGTTTCCGCAGATACCTATGGAGGGCTCAGGGGGGGACACGGAGGTTTTAATAAGAGAGATAAGAAACTAAATAGCCTTGATATTATAAAGGCAATAAGAGGAGTGTTCAAAACAATTTTTTTAAATACAAGAGCTGTGAAGATTTTAAGAAGAGAGCAGATTGAGAGACCAGAAAAAGACTTCACAGAATAGGGAACATTTAAAACGTTTTTTGAATGATGGTTTCCATGAGGGATTGGGGGAGAGAGGATCTCTCACAGGGAACAAAATGAACAGAATCAAACATGTTTGGGAAATGGAAAAAGGTCTACCTGCGTTGGTGCTTACAGTGAAGACGTACATGCCAGCCCCAGAAAGTTGTGTTCAGTCCAGACTTCAGGAAGCCTTCAGTGCCAGGACCGTCCTAGTCTTCAGAGAAAGACAAGCCAACAATGAGATCCACCCACCCCTGGTAGCTGACCTTCCTCAAATAGGAAGAAAAATAGCCAGGTTCCTCTGGAAGGAAAGTAACATGAAAGAGAAAGAAGTTTCCTGTGTAAATATTAGGGGGAAACACTAGGCTAGAAAAATGAAAGAGAAACCTCAATTCTAAACTGATTTTTGGCAGTTTGAAAACTAACACTCTTTAGTAACCCACAGGTCTAAGAAGAAATCAAAGAGAAATTAAAAGTATTTTGAACTGAATTAAAATGAAAATACAACGTATCAAACTGATTTGGGCAGTTAAGACATTCCCTGTGCAAGGGTGAAGCGGATCAACAGTTTCGGAAGTGGGTAAAACTTGGGAATGAAACTGGGTGATTTGTGATTCCCGAGAAATAAAATGCTGTCCTTGTGTATTGGAATCTACAGTCTAATTAGGGCGGGCAGTGAATTATACTTTAGGGTGTCTGTTCTCAGGCACCTCCCCATGCTTTCCGGGCATTTTTCCTTGTTAGACACTGATGCTCCCAACCACTGAGTCCCTCCCATCTTATTTTAAACGATACATACTCAAGAACTTTGATCTTTCATCTTTGGAGACTTCTTGCATTTCTTTTGAAATGCAACCACCTACCTTGATTATCCATTACTTAGGAGACTCTAGAACAAAATTTAAATTTCCTTAATCCTCAGACACACTCAGAGCATCAGAAGTTTTATGGCTTCCTCTATTCCTGGAACAAAAAAGCCAGTGGCCAGTTGTTTAATAAGCCCTGGGAGAGGGCAGCCAGCCAGCCTCCAGACTATGCTAACGAAGACGCTGCTTTGACCCCATTTTTGAGATGAATGAATCCACCAGGAGGGCCCTTGAGGAGGCAGTACATGTTATAGCTGGCTCCAAAACGTAAGTTCCCCCAGCCAAAAAGGATTTGTAAGTCCTCTAGTCTAGGACCCCATGGTATTAAATCCCTTCTGATTATTGCAGGAATCAAAGGAGGACAGAAACGCCCAGACAACTCGATGAAGGAAGTAGGATTTATTCAGCCGGCAGAGCAGCGTGATCCCAAAAGAGGCCACAAAACACACGCTCCCTGAAGTTAGATTTCTCACATCTTATATACCTTTGCAGCTTTAGCTTTCCGTGACACATGCCTGATTTCTATGACTTCTTTGTTTGCAGGCCTATGTGACTTTCACGTCTTAGGGAGGGGAAGGGGAGAGGAGGTGGGAGGGTCTGTCCTTGATCATTTCATTACTTATTCTTCTTGCTGGAGCTGCAAGTTCATTTCAAGGAACTGATAACCAGCAAGGTCCATACCCGTGGTTTGTTATTTTTCAAACTTTTCTGTCTGCCCTTGTTCCCTCAGTCAAGAACACTGAGGTCAGCATAAGACCCCAGACATTGCAGGTCCCCCCCCTCTCCTCTGCATTCTTCTGGTTTCTCCTCCCTCATGATAACCTCTCTCTAACTAGTTGCCCAGACCACCATTTTCCAGGGCAACTTATCACATCATTCTCCAGCTCAGCCCCTGTGGCTCACAGTATCCCAGACTTTGTGCAAGACAGTGGGATCAAGGGATAAATGACAGCAAGCTTTGCCTTAGAGACTTACAACATAAGGATTATTAAATAGTTCTTGATGCAAAATCTACCTCCCTGCTATTTCTACCTCTTGTTTTCATTTGTTCTTTTATTCATTCATTCAACAATGATTTATTGAGTGCCTACCTGTGCCAAGCAGGCCCTGGTGCTGGACCTTCGTGATACATTAGCGAGTAAGTCACAGAGTTTGCCCTTCAGTTAATTTACTCTCTCATTCTATCCACGGAGCCCCAGAGAGGATAAATCCAGCCATTCTGCCCCATAGCAGACCTCCAGCTCTTTGTGACTGCTATGTGGGTGCTCGTTCCTGGTCCACGGGTTAACATGGTTCCCAGACCCCTTGCCGGCCCTCCTGAGTACATCCTCTGAATACGTTCCCCAAAGTTCCTATCACCCTGAAGTGGGGCCTTAGAATAAAATTTCTGATGACTTTGGACTGAGGGACTGCCAGTAGGTGTATACAGATGTATACAGATGTGGGCAGTATTCACCAAGGCAGTGTTTACCACCATCAGTGACCTTGCCCAGTGACCTACTCCAGGTGATCCAATGGTCAGGAGCTCCTGCCACAGTGACACCCTCTCAAGGCACCACGGAGGGTGCAGAGCTGAATGAGGGAAACTCCCACTTTGTGAAAACCTGAGGGCAATAGAGACAGGCCGTGTAACTCAGAGGAGGAAGAGGTCAGAGGGCGTTCCAGATGTAGAGTATCAAAGAGGCTTGACCTGGAACCTGAAAGATAGGCAGGTGGAGGCTGTTGTGAGAACCCTGGCAGAAGGTACTGGAAACCAAATCCAGCTGCCACAGGGTCCACAGGAAGGAAGGGACAGAGGACAGGGACATTACAAAAGGATTCAATAAGGCTGAGCAATTCACTGTATATGGGAGATCCAAGGAGGGAGGGACACCACAATGTCCTTGAGGTCACCCCTGGGTTCCTGGGACAATAACGTGATGGGAAAAGAAGCTGGCAAGTCAAGGCAAAGAGCTCTGGCTCAAGGGAGATAAGTGGGATTCAGGTTTGGAGAGTGTGAAATGTAGTCAGGGGGACTGCCCCCGGGGGTGGGGGGTGTCGGAGGTAACTGTCCGGAGCCAGGAGAGAGTGGCCCGAGCTGTTTGGACCACTGAGAAACCCTCCTGAGTGACTGAGGTTTCTTACACCTGGCAGGTAGGGAGGGAGGTCAGGTTAGCCCAGGGTCTCACACCTGAACAGGAGCCCTGTTTCTCAGTGAGGGAAGGACACTCCAGGGCATTTAGAATCCAAAGCAGGTTGGCAGGGAAGATATTTAGGATAGAGCGAGTGCCATTTGAAAGCAAACACAACCTGTATCCTAAATGAGCCGTCTTTTAGTCATAAAATGAGTTTGGTATTTATATTTTTGAAACTTAAAAAGCATTCATTGAGAAGATGTGAGTTCTTTTAAATGCTCATTAAATGAAAAGCCATGAATGAGAAAAGGGTTGGAGAAATACTGAATTAGATGAAAAAAGACAAATGATTCAACAAGATGAACTTGTGAAGATTATAAGCGGACATCAGAAGGGACAAATTTGATTCTGTTCTTGGAAGAAAGGAAGGTGATGAAGAGAGGCCCAGGCAGGGCCTTAGCTGGCACTCGTGATGGACCAGAGAAAAACTAGTGTCTGAATGTAAAATCTCCTGTTCTGGAAAGTCCAGAATTCCACCTGGATTGTCTTGGTTTCTGGGTGTGGACAGTGGTAGGTGCAGGGGTGTGGGTCCCTTCCCAGAGCACTCTCAGTGACTGCTGGCATCTGTCCCCAAGGGCCCACCGCCAGCCAGCCTGCTCCTTTCCGTTTCTCTGGGATTTGAGGAAAATGGCATTTGAAGGGGAAAAAAAATAGATGGTGGATGGAGGGGCCCGAAGAGACCCACTGAAAGAAATATATAAACCAGCACATGGGTGCAGGGCTGGTTAACTGAAGACTGACCAGGTGGCTCAAAACTGGACCTGGTCTCAAGCCAAAGCAGCAAATGTCTCAGGGAGGAATATTGTCCACCTGGCTGAGATGATTGTGACCAAAGCCAAAACAAATACCACAGCTAGGACCAGTCTGTGAGGGTGTGGTGGTGCGACCAGGCCACGGAGGGGACCGTGATGTGCTGATAGAAGAATCAGCCTGAGGAAGGGGTGCTTGGACTTGGTGCCAGAGGGAGCCCTGAGCCCTCAGACTGTAATAATGGCTGTGAGTAAAACCACAAAGTCCAAGTGTCCTGAGCCAGCCACCTGCCAGCCTCCCTAACCTGCCGTCCCCCCTATGTCTGAGTCACCTTTCCTGCCACCCCTGGTAGCCACGGGGGTCCCACAATTAGAGTTCATTCGGGGTGTGACCTGGCTGGGGAAGTGGGAGACAAACGAGATTTCCACGGCCCTGGCACAGGAAGGGGCCATGGCCACTCCTTAAAATATATGACCCTTGGGTGTTACTTAATAGAAGGAGCCCAAAGGAGCCCAATGGATGCCCTTGTCCTCTGACAGCCCAAAGAATATATATATTATTATATATATATGGTATTTTTTACATATATATATATGGTATTTTTTAATTTCAGTTAGGCCACATGGAGTGGGAAATTGAGCTCCAGTAATAAAAGTGGACGTTTTTTGTTGTTGTTTTGGGTTTTTTGTTTTGCTGTGTTTGTTTTTCTTGATTTTTAGAAAGAGAAAGAAGAAGATACAGAGAAACCAATTTGTTGTTCCATTCATGCTGTCATTGGTTCTTTTTTATTATTATTTATTGAATAATTTTAGAGAGACAGAGAGGGAGACAGAGAGAAAGGGAAGCATTCATTTGTTGTTGCAGTTAGTGATGCATTCATTATCTGCTTCCCATATGTGCCTGACTGAGTATCGAACTCATAACCCTGGTGTTTCAGGATGACGCTATAGCCAAGTGAGCTAACTGGCCACCAGGGCTGAATAATTTTCATGATTGTTTATAAGTGGACAGGAGCATGAACACACTTCCAGGGCACTAACACGGGTATATGTGGCCCCTGGTGCTACCAATGGCTTCTCCACCACCTCGTCAGCTCCTCTTTCCCTTGAGGAAGAAAAGATTGTCCCTGCTGATCCGAGGGAGCCCCATAAACCAATATTTATTGAGGGACTTCTGTATGCTGGGAACATGATATGGATTATCCCTCGACATCAGTGAGAGGGAAATAGACTTATTCTCATTTTACAGCTGAGGAATAGGTCTCAAGAGATTGTAGTGACCTGGCCAACTGCATTCAGCTGGTGTCACAGAGGTGAGATTTGAGCCCAGCTTTGCTGATTCTAGAACGCACGCTCTTGCCACCATACTATGCTACCACGAAGAAGGACCGAGTTTGCACTCATCTTTGGACCCAGGGATGTGGGCGAGCTGAAATCTGAGAACCTCCTTCTTCTGGACACACCCAGCACTTGCCAAAAAGCAAAATTGACAAGCACAGCATGAAGGGGGCTTCCTAGTGCTGCTCCCCAGGTGCTCTCCCACCGACTCTGGCCGTGAACCACCTTGGCCCGTGCCAGAGCCACGTCCGAGAGGCAGGCAGGCGTCCGGAACCCCCGTGGCAACAGCGGTCCCCACCCCAGCACTTGGAAGGCGGCAGCAGAGTGAGGCAAGCACGTACATCAATGACAGCATCTCTCTAGGGAAAACCACAGCCCAAAAGTGGGCCAGGACCGGGACAACTGTTCCCAGGGCCCGATCTGGGCCTCCAGGTCTAAGACCAGAAAGAAATTCCATGCCTCCGTGAAGGGGTCAGTCTGACGGCAAGAAAAAAAAAAATTGCAACTTGTCCAAGGCAGTCCCAAACACGACCTCCCTTTGACTGGATTGGAGCTCTAATTTATGTGATTTTGCTCTTGAACAAAATACCAAGAGGCTGACGATGCTGAAAGCACTGTAGGGACACGTTAGTTCGGAGCTGTTCTGAAGGAATTCACACTTGGCAGCCAGCACGGCTTCCTCTCACCAGTCTGCAGGGGTCAATGGACAGAGGAATGATGGGCCCAGTGTCAGCACAGAGCCTTCCTGCCGAGGCACAGGCCCCGTGCCCCTGCCACACGTCAGGGCCTGCGGCCGCCGAGGGCTTAAGGACCAGGGCTCTTGGTCACAGCACATATACTGCCAAACACAGCAAGGACAGCACTGGCACAGGAACAGGTTTATTAACCAGGTAATACAGGAGCCCGATTACATTTTAGAAGATTCTCAAGCACTGGCGTAGAACCAAAACCCCAGAAGAGAGACTGGGGGGAAAAAAACAGTAGTTTAAGTGGAAGACAATACAATATTGGCAAAAAAAAATCAGCCTAAAGCAACAACTTTACACCTTTTTATCTCATGGCATACATAAAATATGATAATTACTAAAATTCTGCAGCACACCAACAAAAAAAATATTTTTGCCAATCTGACAAAAGAAAGTAGGCATAATTGTGATTTATTCACACCAGATGGCTATTATTGTGTTGGCTGTTGTCAATTTTTTTTTTAATTTGACAATCTTTGGGGGAAAAGGTCAGTGCCCCTGACTAAATAGTCAGGTATTGCATACTTTAAAATGTTTTGTGGCACGCTAGTTGAAAAATCGCTGGCCTAAGGCACAAACAGGAAGCCACTACGTGGAAGTACCCGCTACCCTTTGATTAACTGACAAGGTCTCCAGTGGGTTTGGTGTTTCTAGAGGAAGGCTGAGCAAGGCTGGGCACTCCTAGCCCCAGTACGCACGGCCCCGACCTCCTGGGGTGGAACTCGGACCGTCAGAAGCGGCTCTCGGCCCGGGCTCGACCAGCTGAGGAAGACCTGCAGGTCGGGGGGCCACAGCTTGGATGAAGGCCGCAGGAGGCAGGCGTAGAGCAGGGGTTGCAGGGGAGCCTACACGGAGAGAGGGAAGGAAGGGTTAGACACGGGAAGTAAAAAGACGTCGCAGTGATGGAGACAGAAAAGGTCAGACCAAAATGGCATAGGAAGGGTCTGCCACAAAGAAATCACACAGCCCACAGAACCTCTTCCATCAGTCCCACTTCCACACTCAGCTGTGTCTTTCCATACCCAGGCGTCCTCTGGGGGGACTTGGCTTAGCGACCCTGCTACCATTTGTGATCCATTTTCTCATCAGCACAATGAGCTCACACCAGCTATGGAAATGAGTGACTAAGCGAGGCATGTTCTTTAGGGTGAGAGCTTCCACAAGCATGTCAGTTATCCCTGAGAAGCCTGACAGTCAGGTATGTGGCTTGGCCAGAAATTGCCGAGGTCACACATACTTGCAGTCCTCACTCTCCAGAAGGTTCTGGTACATGCTGATCTCACTCTCCAGCCGGGCTCGGACGTCCAGCAGCACCTGGTACTCCTGGTTCTGCCGCTCCAGGTCAGCCCGGATCTCGGCCAGCTGCTCCTCCACGGTGCTGATCAGGCACTGCATCTGGGCCAGCTCGGTGCCGAAGCGGGCCTCGGACTCACACAGGGAGTTCTGTAGACAGTCCTTCTGCGATGGGAAATAGTGGGGGAGGAGTCCCAGGGGACAAAAAATTCAGCAGTGGAAATCATGGCCAAATCACCAGGCAGGGGGCAAATTCCAAGAAGTCATAGGACATTCCCAGAGCTCTGGAGAAAGCATTGTCAAAATAACTGTGACTTTCTACACACACACACACACACACACACACACTCTAACTTGAATTGTGTCGTGTTCCTCCCTAATATCTCCAACACCTGACATGAAGTAGACACCCAGAAAAATCTTGTGAAATGACTTCCCGGACCTCCACACTTTATTCGGAAGAAAGTGGAGTTGACTTTTAATAGGAACCATTTTTCTGGATCAAACTAGCCTTACCAGCGAATTGTCCCCACTAGGGAGGGAGGGGCCTAGATCAAGCTCCAACTTAGTGTTAACTGAACTGATGAGGGAGACTTCTCAGAGATGCCGCTGCCGGACACAGCTGTGGCATTCAGATGCGGTGATGGCGAAGGAAGACCCGTACCAGGTTGTGCTGGGCCTGGCGCTCCACCTCCAGGGCGTTCACCTTGCACCTCAGCTCCAGGATCTCCGACTGGCAGCACTGCAGCTCCTCAGAGCAGGACGTGGCCTGCAGGCTGAAGCCCTCGGACTGAAGCACAGTGCACGGAGACGTGATCGCCTCCCCGCCCACACGGAGGCCGGGCTCCCCCTGCGCCCTCCTGCTCTGCGGCCCCGCCTCACCTGAGCTTGGAACCACTGCTCTACGTCCTGGCGGTTGGTCTCCACCATGGCCTCGTACTGACAGCGCATCTCCCCCAGCACCCGGTGCAGGTCCACGGGGGGCTCGGAGTCCAGCTCAATCTGGAGCCTGTCCCCCAGCTGACACTTCAGAGTGTGGACTTCCTGCAGGGACAGAAGGACCGACACCCGAAGTGAGAAAAGGGCTTTTGATGGAGCCGACAGCACCGATCCCTCTCCTGACCGGCAGTATGGGGAACGGGGCCGCACACCTGCTGGCCGGAAAGGTCTGCTTGCCAGGGCCGACGGGAAGAGCCCCTCTGGAGACCTGCCCAAACCCACAAGGCAAGTGTTTTAGAGAAGAAACTCCCTCTCTGCCACATCCCACAGAGTCAGCCTGACTCGGCCCCAGATCAGCGCATTATCCTGATGCCGACTGAGCCCAGGTTCTGCTCTGTGAGCCGCAGGGTAGGCGGTGTGCCCTTTGAGTCTCCGTCCTCCCCCACGAGTGTGCAGCCACAGGGCCAGACCTGCTCATGGTTGCTCTTGAGGCAGAGCTGCTCCTGCGTCAGGGACTCCTGCTGGGCCTCCAGGTCGGCCTTGGCCAGGCTCAGATCGTCCAGGAGCTTGTGCAGCCCGCACATGTCCGCCTCCACCAGCAGGCGCAAGGAGTGCTCACTCTCGTGCCTTCATCACAGGAGGTGCAGGGTCAACAAGATGCCAAGGAGAGCCCCTCCCAGCTGACCCCGGTCCCCACCTGCTCACCACCTTGGATCCTCGTTTCCTCACCTGATCAACAATCACTGGGTTGGACCCTGTAGCTACAGAGCTCATGGTCAGGATTTGTATCACTATGCCCATTGACTGATGGAAACTGAGTCTCAGAATAAGGAGAGTTCTAGGATTATATACCTTGGTTAATAGTAAATCATGGACTCAACCCAAGTGTTCAGACTTCAAATGTACTATCCATTCTGCCATAAAGGAGGCAGTTAGCCAGAAAAAGAAATGGGTTAAAAATAAGCCTTCTGGACCTACAGTTTGCTGCTTCACCCATTGGATTAATTATTTTTCTAATTTTTTTTTCATTGCAACTCTTAATACAAGAAGCTACAGTGACAGTGCTTCCCAGTGAGGGATTAGACCAAGGGTCAGTGAGTCAGGGACAAATGCACCGAAAGTTTATTCTTGCAATGACTTGATTTTGTGTGTAGTTATGACACAAAGCCCTCTTATCTTCTAGATATGGGGAGAAAATGACATAGGATCTAACCAGTCTAGACTCTACCTCCTTTTTTATTCTAATGCTTTTGTTCTCTTCCACCCTATATAATGACCATCTGTAATAGTAGGTTAAATTAGGGTTTGGAGAGAAAGAAAGGGGACACTTATTCATTGATTCACTCATTTTTCTTGTCAACAATTATTTTTGAATAGCTCCTTTGTGCCAAGTATTCTGATGGGCAAATAGAAAGAACAGAGAAGAGGAGTCACCCTCAGCCCTCTTCAGTCTTTACTTACTTGATCCTGAAGTCGTCGGCAGCCAGCTTGGCATTGTCAATTTGGGTAATCAGCCTGGCATTCTCCGCCTTGCTGCACAGGATCTGAGGCAAACCGGGAAGATAGTTCACACACTAGCATCACATTCTGGGCTCAGCCCTATGTGTGGTGGCGACACCCCTGCTCAAGAAAACCCAAGAACCCCAAACTCTATGAGCCTTCAGTGGTTTTTGCCCGCACGCCCTCCACCTCCCTCAGACCCCAGGCTACTCCAAACCTCACCTTCTGCTGGAGCTCCTCAATGGTCCGAAAGTAGCCCTGGTAGTTGGGACACACGGTGGTCTCATGGCATTTGCTCCACTCTCGGATCTTGGTCTCCAGCTCCGCGTTCTCCCGCTCCAGCTGCCGCACCTTCTCCAGGTAGCTGGCCAGGCGGTCGTTCAGGATCTGCATGGTCTCCTTCTCGTGGCCGTTCAGCGTGCCTTCACCATAGGTCCCACAGATTCCGATGTTGGCAGGAATGTGGCAGGTCCCTGGCAAAGGGCAAGCAGTGTGGCAGCTGTGGGGCAGACAGAGATTGGGGTGGCCCAGAGGGGTCGTGCCCACACGGACTCGGTTGGCGTGTGCCAGGGTGGCAGAGAGGCCCAGGGAGGCGGCCTTGTTCTCTACCCCAGGCTGGCCCCCAACCTCAGGGAGGGGGACGCAGACATGTCTTTCTCCAGGAGTCCTGCTGCCCAGAGTCTGGCATGAGCTGACGTAGAAGGAAGTCATGGTGCAGGCTGATGCTACACAGGAAGTTCAGAGCAGCTGGGAAGCCAAGACACTGAGTCTGAGAACCCCCTTCCCGCCTCGGCCTTTTATACCCTGTTCCAGGTGGGTGTTGGCTCAGAGCTTTGACTTCAGCACCTTGATTCCCAACCTGTTGTTGTGCCTGTTACTCAGCTGTTGGGTTCCTCACCTCGTTAAAGGAACGTTGATGATCTGAGGTGCCTCTTGGCTCTTTGATATCAGGTTGTCTATTGGTGAGAGGTCAGAAGTTTTTGTTATTTTTCAAAGAAAAAAGTCCTCTGAGCCTTCGGATGTCTGCACCTTGACGGGGTTGGCTTCCTTGTTGATGTGCCCACTCTGAGGCGTGACTGCTCCTGCTGGTCCCTGGAGTGGCAGGAGAGACAAACCCCCGACCACAGTGGCCCTCTCTGGGTTAGGACTCAACCGGCCTTCCTCGTGCTGGTTCTTGGTTAGTAGATGTTATGATTTCAATTAGCAATAAGTTCTACATTTCTTCTTTCTTCAGTTGTTTGCCTTTCAGACTCACTCGAAGGGCGTGAACTTCCTGGCCCATCCTATGTGCTGAGCACTGTGCCACACACCTGATGCATAGTCCATCAGGAAGCAGCCACAGCTCGGTTAGCCAGGGGTGTCTGAGAGGCTCATCAGTATGAGGGTGACCCTCAAAACCATGTCTGATCTGGATCAAGGAAGGTGAGCTCAAGAAGCTGGAAACAAACAAAAGGGAACAAAAATCTTTTTGAATCTCCAATAAGAACTTGGCCATGACATTCAAAGAATGTTGAATTATCAGAGTCACTATGGGTCCTCCTCCTGCCTTATTGCCTTGATTCTAAATTCTGCTATCAAACACCTACAGTATTAGAGGATTGTTCAATGATAGTGTTTAATTCTTCTTACCATCCTGCAGGTGTGTATTATTATCTTAATTTTATAAAAGAAAGAAAGAACTAGGCATTGAAGACCAGAGATGGGAAGTTATTATTCTAAGATCTACCCCGTCATAAATTGGCAAAGCCTGAGCTCAGCCTCAGTTTCTTTCGACTCCACAGGCTATTCTTGTTCTCTTCGACTTGACCGCCAGCCCCTCCCCCACTCCATCCCTCACTCTGACAGGAGAACAACTGTGTCATTGCCAGAACTAAGAAGAATTAAAAAGCCTACAAGCTGGGCAAGAAGTTGAAATTAAGAGATAAAACAGCCTGACCAGGCGGTGGTGCAGTGGATGGAGCGTCGGACTGGGATGCAGAGGACCCAGGTTCGAGACCCCAAGGTCGCCAGCTTGAGCGTGGGCTCATCTGGTTTGAGCAAAAGCCCACCAGCTTGAACCCAAGGTCGCTGGCTCCAGCAGGGGGTTGCTAGGTCTGCTGAAAGCCTGCGGTCGAGGCACATATGAGAAAGCAATCAATGAACAACTTAAGGTGTTGCAATGCGCAATGAAAAACTAATGATTGATGCTTCTCATCTCTCTCCATTTCTGTCTGTCTGTCCCTGTCTATCCCTCTTTCTGACTCACTCTCTGTCTCTGTAAAAAATAAATAAATTTTTAAAAAAAAGAGATAAAACAAGAATCTGACATTCTGTATTATTCTTCTTTGTGTCTCAGAAAATACAGATGTTGGGGTATGAGAGCAATAAGGCAGGGTTTCTCCAAGGATCCTGCAGGAAGATGCCCAGAAGAATATTCTGTTTCCAAATGTTTTACACTAAATTGCACACCCTACTAGCTCTTGGTACCAGGGAACCAAGATAGCTGACTAGTAAGGTCCCGAAAGTCTTCTCTTAAAATCTGTGACAGGAGGTAGAGAGGCTTCTAAGACTGAACACAACCTAATGTGGAGTATGACACCCCTAAAGTGGTTACAAAAAGATCTTTAAGAATCTGAATATTTACCAATGCTTAGAGCCTTGAGCCAAAGCTGAAGAGACATCTGTATAAGGACAAGCTATGTGTACGTGCAACATGAGCTATTGCAGTTCTTCTATCAAGAGGAAATACAGAATTTGAAAATTCTGTCCAAATTGGGTTTAAAGGAAAAGTAACTAGTAGTCTGCTCTGGTTTAGGAGTACTTAGAGCTCATCAGTGAACAACCCTTCACAGACACCATAATTAGAAGACATTACCAGGCCAAGCCATCCCATCTTTCAGAGGGTTCTGGGTGCGATCTGCATAGGTTACATCTTCAAATACCTTTGCTACTCTCCTCCACCTCATCACATAGCAACAAGTTTCTCTGTGAACTAGAAAACTTGACTTTCAAAGCCGTGTCTTTTGACTTGTTAAATAGGATTCATCTTCTGACCTTACTCTCTGGCAGGATTCATTCATTGGCTAAAGTCTCTGGTTTCTTCCATCCCAACATAAAGAAGACTCCTTACTTAATAGCATCACTGCTGAAGCTTTATTATGTTTGGATGATGCTCCTCTCTACTGAAGCTCCATTATGGTCCTGGCTTGGGCTTCCACTGAGTATGCTGTTTTGCATAATGACACTGAATTTGCATGAACCTTTGTAAGGTTGCTTGGTTCTACTGATTTGCATTTTTCTCAAAGGAGATGAGTGCGGGGTGGGGATCCTTGCCCTCATACCTAAGACAGCCTTTTTTCTTCACCCTTTAAAAAGAGTCCCTGTGGCCGTTGGTAACCAAATATGAGCCAGGTTCAGTGAGAAGAAGTGGTGAGGAGAGAATGAGAGATGGATGGGAGCCTTCTGCCCCCCTTTATTTACCTGTATGCACCAAGTTCTCTGGGCTGACTGTGACTTTAGAAATACTAGTCTCAGCCCTGGCCAGTTGGTTCATTGGATAGAGCATTAGCCCAGTGTGTGGACATCCCAGGTTTGCTCCCCAGTCAGGGCACACATGAGAAGTGACCATCTGCTTCTCCTCCCCTCCCTCTCCCCTTTCTCACTCTCTTCTCCTCTCACAACCAGTGGCTCAATTGGTTCAAACGTCAGTCAGTCCTGGGTGCTGAGAATGGCTCTGTTGGTCCAAGTATTGGCCTCGGGTGCTGAGAATAGCTCAGTTGATTCAAGCATCATCCCCAGATGGGGGTTGCCTGGTAGACCCCAGTTGGGATGCATGCAGAAGTCTATCTCTCTATCTGCTTCCTTTCACTTAAAAAAAAAAGAAAAGAAAAGAAAAAGAAATACTAGTCTCCAAAGGCAGAAAATGTAGTGCAGATGGAAGTTAAGGAGCTATGGTCTCAGGATGCTATTTTCAAACATGGTGTTGTTACCTATGGGTGTATCTCAACCAGTGGGAGAGAAAGATGTGGAGTTGCAGGCTAGCACCTGGAATTTGTGTCTAACCAATAGCCTACCTTTCTATGCTGCAGGACGATGCATGGGAGCACCCAGGGATGTGTGCCCTGTATGGAAACATCCCCCATCACACACTGCAGTGGATGCAAAGATTGAAAACAGCTCCTGTGTATAGAGCCTCTTACTGCCATGTCTCCTAGGGGTTAGAAAGTGATGTCAAAGGAAATCATAGGTCAAGAAAACCATAAAAACTGTTAAGAGAAGAGGCTGAACATATCAATTTGTTATTCTAGCTATGCAACTCTGGAAGCTTCGATGAATGGAAAAGGCACCATTTCTTGCAAATTACATAGGATTTTACCTTCCGATTTCTGAGATCCAGCCCCATAACCCACAGCATTTAGTCACTATCACTGTTCTTTTTCCACCAACCATGACATACTCTGGACACTAGGAGTGCATCTAGAAAAGCCACAGCCCCTGCCTTAGAGAGGAGGAAACGTTTGTGACAAAGCTCCACACTGGGCCTGTGAGGGTGGTGCCACACTCACTCTGAGGTCTTAAGACATGTCCCCATCTTCCTTCCCGTTACCTGTCGGTGGCCCAAGAGCAGATCAAAGTGGGGACTAGCTTTCTTTCGCAACTGTCTAGAAAACGCACTCCTGGTTTTTTCTTTATTCTTCTATTCACAACACTCCCGACATCAGATATATGGGCTTTCCGCACACCAAGCAATCTCTGTGACGTCGTCAGAATGTCCTATAATTTTTAACATCATCTGCCTCCTCTTCAGACACCTATTGCAATTTTCAGACTGTCACTTGTACTTCCAATTGACTGTCTCTAAACTCAGGTTCCCACCATCCCCTCTTGGGGTTTGATAATTTCGTAGAATGGCTCAAAGAACTCAAGGAAGCATTTACTTACATTTACCGGTTTATTAAAAAGAATATAATAAAAGAACAGCCAGCTAAAGAGACACATAAGGAAATATTTGTGAGAAGGTCCTGGGGTTTTATGGAGGGTTTATCCAACAGGCATGATTGATCATTAACTCAGTCTCTAGTCCCTCTCCCCTTCCTGGAGGACGGGTGGGGAGGGACAGGTGGAAGGGCCCACACTTCCAATTATAGCTTGGTCTTCCTGGTGACCAGCCCCCACCCAGGAATCTTACCAAGAGTGGCCTCATTTGAACAAAAGACACTCCTCTCACCCAGAAAACTGCAGGGGATTTAGAAGCTCTGAGTCAGGAACCAGGGTCAGAGACCAAATATTGGAACAAAAGGAGCTCTTAGTGTCCTGATCACTTAGGGAATGACAGGGTTTTAGGAGCCTTGTGCCAGGAATGAGGACAGGGACCAATACATACATTTTTCTCTTATTTCACAGCAATAGAACTAGAAAATACCAAAATTCTCCATTTCTGAGCTGCCTGACCTGAACCCAGATACTTAAATTAACCTTTAAATACTCAGTAAAGGTACTCAATAAAGATGCACTTGTTTTTAAATAAAGTAGAAACAATGATATTCACCTCAGAGGGTGTTGAAAGCGTTCAAAGGGATAATGTCTGAGAAAATTCCCAGCCCAGCCTGGACAGCTAGTAGAATCAAGGGTGATGTCAGAAATATCACTGTGGGCAGCAGCCAAAAAGGAGACCAGTGGAAACAGCCACACGAGGAGAATGGGGAGTCCCAGCTGAATACTGCACTGCAGAGAAAATGCTAAGTAACTGTGATTCAGTTTTTTCTCCAGTGAAGCTAGGTGTTTCATCCTCCTCACCATCTTGTATAGAATAAGGACTCCAAAGCAGAAGAGAAAGATGAAAAGGCCATAACACACGTTCAGATATGGGGCTGGGGGTGTTCAGAGGTGGCTGAGACCCCCTTCCCGTGGGGCTCCCTTCTAGAAAGGCTTCCAGGAGGTGGTGGCAGGCCACCTGGGTTGCGAAGCCCAGCTAGAATCTGGACATGCAAAGATGAGAAAGATAACATTGCACCAGTGAGCAAACATTTTGGGGGTGGCAAGGCATTTTAGCAGAAGCAGTGGGGAGCAGAACATGGCAGCCTTGAATGCCAAGCTTCACTCGATAGGCAGTGTCTGCCCCACAGCGCCTAGAACAGACTCACTGAGAGCTGATGCTCTCTCATGGTGCATGCACGTTGACAAGTCCTCAAATAAGGCAGATCTGGAGTGTGAAGAAGTAACCCTGACCAGCGGCCTCTTGTCGCAGTCAGCAGCAGCGGTGCGTGGTGCATGGAACTAGGTGTAGGACCAAGTGGTAGGGCCTCTGGCCCAGACTTCGTTTCTGGCATATGCAGTGCATCTCCGTGAACATTTATGGACTGCTGTCCCCCAGGCCACCCCTCCATCCCCCTGACTCCAGTATTCACCCCTCTCTCCCTGCCACTGATGCCCGAGCTCCAGGCCGCACCTTACCTTCTGTGGCAGCTCTTTAATGGTCTCAAAGTGTGGGTGCTGATTGGAGCAGATGTTGGGGACCTGCCATTTCCTGGGTCTCAGCCCCCAGCTCCTCATTCTCCTGCTCCACCTGCTGAACCTTCAGCCGGTAACTGGCCAGGTGATCATTCTGGAACTGCCTGGGCTCTTTCTTGCTGCCACTGAGGTAGGGAAGTTGTTGGTCCCTAGCAGAAGACAAGCTGGGTGACCACTGAAAGGGTCAGGCTGGACTAGCCATGAGCCACAGGTTCCGGGAGTTTGACTGCTAGAGAGTGGCCGCTCTCCTTCAGGCGGGCCCCAGCGCGGTGCTGGAGGCTGGGCACAGAGTCCCTGCGGCAGCCGCTTGTACAGCCTGCCTGGAGCTCGGAGCCCTCGTACAGACTTCACAGAGCCTGAAGAGCAACGGGTTTTGCTACGGCGAGAAGCCATGGTCCTAGAAGGCTGAGTCGCAGGTTGGTTACCAGAGCTAAACACACAAATGTGAGCATTCTTCCTTGCCTGGATCTCTTATCTGTCCACGAGGGTGCAGATGCAATCTGCAAGTTTCCCCCATGCTGTCCTCATGTCCACTGCCATCAGGACAGCCATCAGTCAGTCACTCAGTCTCTAGAAGTAGTTCCCGCCTCATAAGAGAGAGAGGTAACCGCCCTTGGACTCTGTTGCTAAGAGGGATGTTTTGTGTTATCTCTTTAAAGATGCCCCACGGGAAAATTCTCCCTGAGTGACCACCTGGCATCTCTCCGGAGTGGCATGACCTTGAATAAGCAGTGGTCCTCTTGGAAGAGGCAGAGCTCACTGAGCATGGGGTCCTCTAGCCTCAGGACAGGAGCCTCAGAGAGACTGGGCAAGAATGACAGGGTGCTATGGTGTTACTAAATGCAGAGTTAATTCCACCCCTTCCTGCTTCAGGTGGAGAAGAGAGAGGGGCTGTGAGCTCCGCGGGGCGAGTCAGCTGCAGGCCAGACGGGACCGGGGCTCCTAACTCCAGCACGTCCTCTCTCCTCTGCATCAAACCCTTTCTATTAAAAGGCCAAATGGTAGATATTTCAGGCTTTGCATGCAGCCTCTTTGCACCAAAGCTGCTCAACACTGCCCTTGCAGCATGACACCAGCAGAGATGATGTGGAAGCCATGGTGTGGCCGTGTTCCTGTGGGATTTTATTCCCCGAAACAGGCAGCAGCTGTATCTGACTGTGAACAGTGGTCTGCTGACCACCACTCTACACAGCAGCAGCACAGTGAATGAGGCCTAAAACTTGGATCCCAGCCCTGGCCGGTTGGCTCAGTGGTAGAGTGTCGGCCTGGCATGCAAGGGGTCCCGGGTTCGATTCCCGGCCAGGGCACACAGGAGAAGCGCCCATCTGCTTCTCCACCCCTCCCCCTCTCCTTCCTCTCTGTCTCTCTCTTCCCCTCCCGCAGCCAAGGCTCCATTGGAGCAAAGATGGCCCAGGCGCTGGGGATGGCTCCTTGGCCTCTGCCCCAGGCGCTAGAGTGGCTCTGGTCGCGACAGAGTGACGCCCGGAGGGGCAGAGCATCGCCCCCTGGTGGGCAGAGCATAACCCCCTGGTGGGCAGAGCGTCGCCCCTGGTGGGCGTGCCGGGTGGATCCCGGTCGGGCGCATGCGGGAGTCTGTCTGACTGTCTCTCCCCATTTCCAGCTTCGGAAAAATACAAAAAAAAAAAAAAAAAAAAAAAAAAACTTGGATCCCTCGGAGCACGTGGGGGAAGCTTTAGTCTGCTCTGGGGCCAAGGGAGGGTTCCAGAGTCCCAAGGGGACCCTAGAGCTGGACTCTGGGCCTCAGATACTGGACCTTCCACTTTACTGAGGCATTTGGATCAAGACAGGACATCTACCTGGATAGTCGATAACCTCGGAGCAGAACAGAGTCGTCTGTGTGTTGTGGTGTTGCTGCTGCTGCTGTTATCTCTGAAACCTCAGTTTCTAATGCCTCAGAAAAGTGACTCAGCTGCCACAGTCACTGGGAAAACCAGGAGATGGGGGCACTTGTTGCCAAAGCAGATTTTCCTCAACCAGCCTTGTATGGAGCGCTCACAGCACACTGGCATCGTGGTAGGCACTTCAGATGCACTCTGTCCCAGTGACTCTGGGAAGGAGGTAGAATTGCCCCATTTGCAAAGGGGGAAATGAGGCTGAGATACACAGAGGTTAGGGGACCGCCCAAATCTCACAGCATGTTCGTAGTAGAGTTGGGATGCCAGCCCAGGTTTCTGAAGCCAGCAGTCCCAATGGTTTCCAATCCGGCAAGGTGCTCGTCGGTGTGCTTGGCTACTTTACTTATGGCTAAGGGAGAGGACTGTGTGGAAATAAGCTTTTCTCAACCAGTGGTTCAAAAAAAGATAAGACATTAAATGATCTTAGGAACTTTCCATTTAGCAAATTTGATATCATTGTATTCACGTGCTAAAACTTGTGAAACCCAAAAAGAGAATTGATCGTTCCCTGTCTTTGGACATGTAAGAATTGGAGACAAAGAGGCCCTGGCCAGTTGGCTCAGCGGTAGAGCGTCGGCCTGGCGTGCGGGGGACCCGGGTTCGATTCCCGGCCAGGACACATAGGAGAGGCGCCCATTTGCTTCTCCACCCCCCCCTCCTTCCTCTCTGTCTCTCTCTTCCCCTCCCGCAGCCAAGGCTCCATTGGAGCAAAGATGGCCCGGGCGCTGGGGATGGCTCCTTGGCCTCTGCCCCAGGCGCTGGAGTGGCTCTGGTCGTGGCAGAGCGACGCCCGGAGGGGCAGAGCATCACCCCCTGGTGGGCAGAGCGTAGCCCCTGGTGGGCGTGCCGGGTGGATCCCGGTCGGGCGCATGCAGGAGTCTGTCTGACTGTCTCTCCCCGTTTCCAGCTTCAGAAAAATACAAAAAAAAAAAAAAAAAAGAATTGGAGGCAAAGAAATGTGGACTTGAGAGGTCTGCGGCCAGCTTGCTCCACGCAGGCTCAAGATCAACCATCCCACATAGAATGAAAAAAAAAAGAGAGAATTGTTTTATTGCTGATGATTTTCTCAGTTATCACCTGGCATATCCTTTTTTTTTTTTTTTTTTTTTTTGTATTTTTCTGAAGTTGGAAATGGGGAGACAGTCAGACTCCCGCATGCGCCCAACCGGGATCCACCCAGCAGTGCCCACCAGGGGACGATGCTCTGTTGCAACCAGAGCCATTCTAGCAGCTGAGGCAGAGGCCATGGAGCCATCCTCAGTGCCTGGGCCAACTTTGCTCCAATGGAGCCTTGGCTGCAGGAGGGGAAGAAAGAGACAGAGAGGAAGGAGAGGGAGAGGGGTGGAGAAGCAGATGGGCACCTCTCCTGTGTGCCCTGGTCAGGAATCGAACCTGGGACTCCTGCACGCCAGGCCGACGCTCTACCTCTGAGCCAACCGGCCAGGGCTGGTATATCCTTTTTTGATCACGTTCCCAATATAGTATGGAGCGGGGTGTGGGTGAGAACATTCTAGTGCATATCAGTCCACAATTCGCCCTGTCTCCCAATCACTGTTCCGACTCCTGGGCCTTTCTCTCTGGGAGCCACAGACCTCTGGCCAGGCTTTCTGGAGGCAGCTCTGCCCAGTGGGGCCTCACTCCCGTCTCGGAAAGGGGCCTCACTCTCGGACAGTGAGGGGCAGGCATGAGTCCTGGATTCTTAAATGGCCTCAGGGAAAGTTGCGCCTTTGAAACCCAGTTCTTTCTTTCCCACTCAGGGAGGATCCAGCTACCTGTGGGAGTTTCTCCCAAACATCAAATGTGCCAGAGGTTTTATTATTTTACCATAGCCCTGACTAAGTTTTCCTATAAACCAGAGTTAATTAAAGCCAAATGGTTTGATATGAGGACACAGTTTCTTTGAGAATCCCCATATGCGTAGCACTGAGACCAGTTTCCAGAAGGCCCTGGTGCTGGTGGGCCTGTTTCCCAAATTCTATCCCTCTGGCTTCTTTGTCCATCAAATAAGAGAGGTGGGCTTTGCAGGAGGATAGCTCAAGGGGTCTCTAGCTTGGAAGTACCATCCAAACAACAAAGAGGGTGGCCATCTATGTCCAGCAGGGGGCGACACTCCTGGCCCTGGGCTGTGGGGGTTGGTTTCACATAAAAAGCTTTAACGGGCATTTGGGTAGTCAGACAGGTCTTGGCAAGTGGGAGTAAGACACAGGTGTGGGAACAAGGACCAGGTTAGACTGGACAATATGTGCTGGGGGGAAAGGAGCCTGCAGAAGTCTGTGTAAGGTCCAGAGGCCAGGACTCCCAGCCAGCAACTCCCGTGGGATCATTTCTGCTGCAGCTCTGGCCACAGCCTGAAGTCCACGCTTTTACTGAACCAGATGCTCAAAGGACGAGGAGATTCCAAGTTTGGAGGTTGTTATTTAAAAGGGAGCTATACTCCCAGGAAAGAGTTTCAGCATCTCAGAGAAAATGTCTGTATTCCTAGGGACATGAAGAAGGGAAAAGAGGAAATATTTATGAGCCTGAAAGAATAATAAACCTTAATGCTTGGAGACAGCGTAACGAGCGTGGAGAGACCCGCTAGGCTTGGCATCGGAACACTTGGCTCTGATTCCCACCTGTTAGTTGTGTGTCTGTGAGCACATCTTTCCACCAACCTGGGCCTCTAGACTCCTTGTCTGTGAATGGGGAGGCTGAGCCAGATCATCTGTAAGGCTCCTTTGAGCCCCAACCTGTTGGCTCAGTGGATAGAGCATCCGCCCAGCGTATGACATCCAGGTTTGATTCAGTCAGGACACAGAAGAGAAGCAACAATCTGCTTCTCTCCTTCTCTCACTCCCGTTTTCTCCCTCTTCTCCTCCCTTAGCCAGTGGCTTGACTGGTTCGAGCACCAGTTGGGCACTGAGGATAACTTGTTGGTCTGAGCATCAGCCTCAGATGCTAAAAATAGCTTGATTGATTGGAGCATCGGCCCCAGACAGGGATTGCCGTGTGGATCCTGGTTGGGGTGCATGCAACAGTTTGTCTATCTCCCCTCCTCTCACTTAAAAAAAAAAAAGACTCCTTTGGGTTCTGCCGGTTTAGGACAGCACCATGCAATAAACTTTCTATAGTAATGGTAATATTCCCCATCTGCACTGTACAATGCAGTACCACACGGAGGCATTGAGCACTTGAAATGTGGCTAGTACAGCTGAGGCACTGAAGACTTCAATTTCACTTAATTTTTTTTTTTTTTTTTTTTTTTTTTTAGAGAGAGGGATAGACAGGGACAGACAGACAGGAACGGAGAGAGATGAGAAGCATCAATCATTAGTTTTTTATTGCGCATTGTAACACCTTAGTTGTTCATTGATTGCTTTCTCATACATGCCTTGACCACGGGCCTTCAGCAGACCTAGGAACCCCTTGCTGGAGCCAGCGACCTTGGGTTCAAGCTGGTGGGCTTTTTGCTCATACCAGATGAGCCTGCGCTCAAGCCGGTGACCTCGGGGTCTCAAACCTGGGTCCTCTGCATCCCAGTCCAACTCTCTATCCACTGTGCCACCGCCTGGTCAGGCTCACTTAATTTTATTTAGTTAAAATTTAAATAGCCCCATGGAGTTAGTGGCTGCCATTTTGGACAGCATAGGCCTGGGATTCTAGAACGAAAGATTTGGTTCTGTTCGATCTATTGTGTTTATCAAGCTAAGCACCTTCAAGACAAATTTTTCACAGGAACTGAAATGAAGGAGTGCTGGTTTGTACTCGGTTATTAGCACATCCAGTCAGCCAGAACCCCCCCCTCCCCCCACCTTGGCATTCCAGCTCATTGAAATTTTGTACACACACACGCACACGCACACACAACCAGGAACCACAGCCGCTGAGCAGTGTGATTGTGTTTCCAGTCAGGCTCGTGACCTCGAATGCCAGGCAAGTGGAATCACGTCTGAACGGCCCCAGGCAGCTTCGGGATGCAATCCGTTTCTCATACTTTCTTGGCCAAGTCCAGAGGGCAGATCCTTAATAGAAACTTTGCCTCAGCTCATTAAGGAAGAACTATGTGTTTGGAGGGCGAGGTTCCAAAAGGTGTTCAAGACTCCTGTTTCCTGCTTTCTCCTCTTTATCTGTCATCGCCAGCCATGGCCAAGTGGGCTCCTTCTCTGAGTTCCTCACATTAATCCCTCATTTTTCCATTCCCACTGCCATCGCCTCGGCTGAGACCCCTTCAGCGTCCTCCACACCTTTCATCGGCATTCCCCCCGGCCTCTCGGCCAGCCTGTTTACACTCCTTTGTGAAACTTTCTAAAATACCCCACCGGTCGTGTCATCCTTGGGCTCAACTCCTGTGGCAGCCCTCCCACTGCCCTCGGGATGGTGTCCAGGCTCTTTGTGGGGTGGCCAAGGCCCCCCATGGCCTGACGCCTTCCTAGCGCTCCAGCCTTCTTTCCACCGGTCTTTCATAGGGGCCTGTGGCACCAGCCAGCGGGGCCACTCAAGCCCTCCGGCATGACCTCTGCCTTCCGGCTGACCCTCTCTTGCTCTGTAGACATCCTCTTCAGCCTCCCAGGCCAATCTCCAGTGCCACCAGCTACATGATGCCTTCTCTGCTCTCCCCGAGCCAGTGCTTCCTCCCAGGCTTGGTCAGCATGTATACTTTTTCCAGGTAGGAATTTGGTCTGTAGCAGAGTGGTTAGAATAATGCTGACAAGTAAAAGAAACTGGACCTGGGTCCAAATCTTTGTCCTTGCATATAACCTTGGGCAACTGACTAAATCATTCTCTGCACCTCCGTTTCTCATCTCTAAGATGGGCACGATTCCTAACCTTACAAGGTGGCCATGGAAACAGCCTGTTAATGTATGTAATATTCTCAGCACAATGCCAGGTGCATCACAAGTGCTCAGTAAGTGGTAGACATGGTTATTATTATTATTATTATTTTAGTGTTAGGCCCTTATTGAGGAAGGTGTGAGGCCTTACACACATTGGTCTTAGCTGCCTCTCTAACTAGAAGTGTCTGGATGGTGGGGATCGCTGGCATTTTTGGTATTCCTTTGCACCCAACTAGAGTTTGCAAATAGTGAAGACTCAGAATATGAACTGGTTGAGCATCTCTAGAGCCTGAAGGCCGATATTTGAGTCCTGGGTCTACCACTTACTAACTGTGTGATCTTGAGCAAGTTTCTTAACCTCTCTGGGTCTCAGTTTCCTCATTTGTAAAGTGGAGAAAATAACAGTTCCTTTTCCATAGATTGTTGCTAGGATTAATTGGGGCATTAACAAGGTTTCTGGGGGCCTATCACCTGGGTTAACCACCTGTGATGTAGAACCTAGACCCCCTAGGCAATCGTGAGGGTATTATGAATGAATGATCCCATTGTACCAGCTGCAATGAGGTTTAGGGGTGGGGCTATAACAGTAATATTCTCATTTACAGTTGCTTGGCTTCAGTTTCTGGCATAAGTATCTTTCTACTCTTTTCATGCTTTTATTACTTGGCTCTGAACCAACTGGCTGGTTTGAACTGGTTTCTGGCATGTGGGCCTTTTGGGTAAATGCCTCTCAAGCCTCAGTGGGAGCAGAGGGGCATAAAACAAACATAGAATTTGGCCACATTCTTCTTGATGCCAACTGAGTAGTAGTACTGGCTGATGGGTACAGCATCATAAATGACAAATAAAGACATTTGCAGGGCCACTGAAGCAGCCTTTATTTGCCAGGTGACTAAGAACACATACTCTTGAGGCAGAACTAGAAATATCAGCAAAGACGATTAGCCCGTGGGGATGAGAGAGGCTGTTTTAAGAGGCGGAGGCCAGGGCGCCCACTGCAGTATCAGAGCGCCTTCCGGACCGACAGCACCCGCCCTCCCCCCGCTCCGCCCCCCGCACTGCTCACAGTCTTCCTCGCTGGCCGCACTGGCCCCGCCCTCTCGGTGGCCACTGAACTGAGGTCGGGCGGGGCCTGCGGAGGCAGCCCCTGCCCAGCTCTGGTCCTCCCAGGATCCACCAGCACCGAGGGACTTCAGTAGCGGCCGGGGGGGCAGGGCACACAGGGCACACAGACAGTGTGGGGCACACAGACAGTGCGGGGCACACTGGGGGAGGGCGCACAGGGGGCACACGCAGGAGTGGAGCAGGGGTTGCAGGGCAGCCTGCGGAAGAAAGGCACACGAAGAAATTAAAGAAGCCGGAGTGGACAACAAGTTCAGCCAGTTCTGCCCCCACAGCCTCCCAAGTTCACCCACTGTTCACCTTCTCCACTCACTTCCCTAGTCCCAACCTTCATCATCGTCACCTATATGGCACCAGTGGCCTCCTAACTGGTTTTCCAACCCCAGTCTTGCCTCTCCTCACCACCACCGTCAATTTGGTGGCCAGAGTGATCTTCTACAAACACAAATCTAATCGTCTCCCTCCCCGGCCTAAGACCTTCAGAGGCTCCCATTGGCACTCGGGATAAAGAGCAGCTTCCTTCAATTCAACTGTCACGTCCTCCTTGAAGCCCCCCTGGATATCACTGTGTGAAATACCCCTTTGGTACCATGTCCCTCCTTCCAGAGATATTTGTGACTATCCAATTATGATCTCTCTCCCCACTGGGCAGTGAGGTCAGCAGACAAGCCCACCTGCACACCTGGCATAGAGCAGGCACTTAATAAGAATGTATTGAACAATAAATTAGTCAATTAATATAGAAGAAACATGTGGCAAAAGGGAAAAGGTTGATCGGAGACTGACAGGTGTGGACTCAAAACCAGAAACAACACACTGGATATTGGATGGACACCAAGGAGCCCAGAGACCAGACAGGCAGCCCCAGGCCACATCCAGCTTGAAAGGTGTTTCATTTGGCTGGCACTAGATTGGGTTTTTCTTTTTTAATTGTTGAAAATATTTCAAATTTAAGAGAATTTAACATTCAAAATAAATCCAGACTCCCGGCTTTCCTTGTTCAATCAGAAGAGCCAGCAATACTGCTGGTCTCATGTGACCAAATGACCCTGAGGGGACAGCAGCACCCTCATTGAGCCGAGCCTAACTCCCCAGTTCTTCACCGTCCTACGTGAACCACGTCACTCACATGTGCTAACAGCCTTGTCCTTGAAAAACATTTGACTTTCCTATTCTTGGCCCAGAGGACAAGATTCTGAATGACAGAGAGACAAGCTAAATGTAGAATAGGAAGCCACCTGTAACAGTAATCAGCCCACAGGTGTCCACGGCCCACAGGTGTCCACGGCCAAGAGGTGTCTGGCGCACAGATGACAACCAAGTTCTGCCGATTCTACCTGCGCAGCATCTGGGGCTGATGCCTCCACTGACCTGACCCAGGCTGCCCCCTGTGGCTTATGGCTTATTAGCTCCTAGAAGACCATGACCCGGGCCCCCTGGACAGTCCCCTGCCTGGCCCCTCCTGCCTCTTCCACTCAGCCCCTCCTGAGGAGCAGCTCTGAGTTCTCACTGACTCCGTCAAGGAATGTTTATTGAGCCTCTGCTGTGTGTGCTAGGTGCCGGGGATAAAAACATTTTCTATTGTCTCTGAGCTCCGGGTATTTATTTGCTCTCTAGTGGGGGAGATCAGCAGTTAAGCAAATTCTAGCATTTCCTCCTCATAGAAAAGCAAGACCTCCCTCTCCAGCCTGGTCTTCTTGGTTCTCTACGAATGGTCCCCGAATGACCTTCCCTGTCGTCCTCCCCAGCCCAGGTCATTACGTCACGACGTGGAGCCACTTATTGTCCTCCCAAGTGCTGAAAGCTCTTCCCCGGTGTGACCCTCCAGTTGCCTGCCTGCCTGCCTCCCTAAACCGGTGGAAACAGCTTGAGAACAGATGCCTTTCTAGCCTTCATCTCAGCCTTCCTCTGGCGCCTGGCACACGCCGGGCGCTTGGATGGAGTCTGTTGATTTGGAATGGAACAGAACAGTCGCCAATGACTTAGGGATTGGCAGCCGTGAGCACCTGCCTGACTTTCTTCAGATCCTATCAGCCTCCTAATCGCTTCTTAACTGTGCCAGGTTCTACGATTTATCTGATGAATCAATCCAGTTGCTTCCTGTGGCTTCCCCAACCCTCCCACCCATCCCTCTCCCTGCAGAGCCTCAGCTGGGCCCACGTACTTGCTGTCCTCGCTCTCCAGCAGGCCCCGGTACGTGCTGATCTCACACTCCAGCCGCGCCCGCACGTCCAGCAGCACCTGGTACTCCTGGTTCTGCCGCTCCAGGTCGCAGCGGATCTCCGCCAGCTGGGACTCCACGTTGCCGATCAGGCCCTGCATCTGGGCCAGCTGGGAGCTGTAGCGGGCTTCCGTCTCCGTCAGCGTGTTCTCCAGCGAGTCTCTCTGAGGCCAGAGGAAAGATAAAAATCACTGTGAGGAACAGATCTATTTTCCATGGCCTGATTCATAAAGGATCAGAAAGAGCCGATCTCTCTTTGGGATTGGGAATGACACCACCACCCCACCACCACCCCCGCCCCACCGTGACCTAAGTCACGGTGGACACTAAAGTCCAGAGTGTTTGAGTGACTTGTTCACGGTTAAACAGCTGGTGAGTGACAGACCAGGGTTTGAACACAGGTCAAAGAGATCCTAAATCCCTTATTCCTTCCCCAACCTGACTCTGGCTTCAGGCTTTGGATCTGCGGTTCACAGGACCCCTTCGCTACGGCATTATTTAGAACAGTGGCCTTTAACCCTGGACAAATGTTAGAGTCACATCAGAGCCTTTAAAACAGATGCCCAGGCCCGGGCCCCACCCCCAGAGACTCTGACTCCGTTCTTCCAGGGAAGAACGAGGGCACGGCGTTTCTAGGTCTCCACAGGTAGGGTGGAGAAGCGTGGGTGTGGAAAGGCAGGCTACGCAGAGCACAGGCATTCCTGGGGATTCGTGCTGGACAGTGGCCACCTAACCTGTGTCAGATTTGGGACACCCATTTCATCTCTGAGAGAAATCTCCTTCCAAGAGAGGCCAGCTGGGCGATCAGCCATGGTGGCTAATCTGGGCCTCCTCCTCCTCCTCCTCCTTCCCGGATGCCTGCACCAGTGCTCGGTGCCACGGGGGGGGGGGGGGGGGGGGGCCGGAGCTGGGGAAGTGGTGCCTGCCCAGCAGTACTAACCAGACTGTGCTGGGCCTGCAGCTCGATCTCCAGTGTGTTGACTGTTCGTCTCAGGTCAATGATGTCCGACTGGTAGGTCTGAAGCTGTTCAGTGCTCGTGGCCACCTGCTGGTTAAGCTCCTCCATCTGCAGTGGGGGAGACAGAAGAGGCTGGGAGTGCCTTCTCAGGGGGTCCTGGGGAGGCCAGCCCCCCACGAGAGGCCCACCTGCGTGTTGAACCATTCCTCCAAGTCCCTGTGGTTGGTCTCCACGACCGTCTCGTACTGACACCGCATCTCCTCCAGCATCCTGGTCAGGTCCACAGGGGGCGCAGCGTCCACCTCGATGTTAAGGCGGTCACCCAGCTGGCATCGGAGGGCACTGACCTCCTGAAAAGGAACAGAGCGCCAGGCGAGTATGAAGTTGCATGATCTGGGCTCACCTCCCCAGGCGATGTGGAAAGATAGAACAAAGATGTTAAAATTCTACGTTGGAAGGGCCCCTTGGGGACTGCAGTCTGCTCTGTAGTATCGCGATGGTCTTCCAGCTCCAACTGGACACCCTCATGATGGGAAAGGCACTCGGCTAAACCCTTCCTGTCACTTTGGCAGAAGCCGAGAGCAGCGTCAAGTCGGTTTAATCCATTTGAGCTAAGATGGGAAACCCATGCCCCTGAGCCCCTTGCCACCCTCCCCACCCGTGTTCATCTGGGAAGGAGGGCGGCTGAAGCCTGGCTTCACTTGGTTCAAGGCCAGGTTAGAGCTGGCGCCTTGAGGGCCTCACTGCCAGAGAGAGAAAGTTGTCGCTGAGGCTCTGGGGTGTGTGATAACGCCTCATTAGCGGCTCTTGGTTCAGGTCCCAGTTCTCTGATGAGGTGGGATGAGTCAGGTGCCTTAGGGCACTTGGCAAACATGCGGTAACTGATTATTACTTTACACTTAAGCCTAAGGAAACCCAATCAGGATTCAGAGACACTTGTTCTTTCAGATGCCAAAGTCAAGAGGTTGAGAGTCAACCCAGGGAAGGAAGGAAAAAACCCCAGCGCTCAGGGGGGCATTGCAGCATGCAGGTGCCCAGGATGGAGGGCATTCCACTCCCAGGACCTGCGGGGAGTAGAGGGGGAGGAAAAGTCCGAAAGTAAAGGGCTGACCTGAGGCCGCTAGATTAGGTCTAGTATATGCAGAGGAGAGGAAGGGAGAGGAAGAGAGGACCATAGAAAGAAGAAAGTCGCTGTAGTTCAGCTCCCCCTCAGGAGACAGGGGTGGCCCCAGCAGTCTGGCCCAGTGAAGTGGACAGGTGTGAGCTCCAGAGCACAGCCCTGGCTCTATGCAGCACTGTCCCCCTGGGACGCGGCAAACAAACCAGCGGGAAAGCACCGGCAGCTGCACATCCAGGGAATGCAGGAAGGAAGGATCGCTAGCCTTTCTGAGCACCGACCAAGAAAGGCGTTTCAAATTCTCATTTCATTGTCTCCGCAACCTTGTCTGATAATGTTGTCCCTGTTTCACAGATGGAGAGGCTCAGCGAGGTTAAGTAAATTGGACAAAGTCCCAGCAACCGTATGTGGCAGGCCTGGGAATTTCAGCACACGTCTCTCCAACCCCAAAGCCCACATTCTGCCCACTCTGCTTTCCAGGGTCAGCTCAGCCTGACTTCAGGGCTCACCTCCTCGTGGTTCTTCTTGAGGCAGAGCAGCTCCTCCTTCAGGGACTCCACCTGGGCCTCCAGGTCGGCCTTGCACAGGGTCAGCTCGTCCAGGACCCTGCGCAGGCCGTTGGTGTCAGCCTCCACCAGCTGCCGCAGGGTCAGCTCCGTCTCGTACCTGCACAAGGACAGGGTCAGCAGTGGGAGAATACAGAACTCAGGGGAGACCTTGAACTGCTGGCGCTTTCCCAACTATGAAATTAATGAAAAGCTGCCCCCAACCAAGTGCAGGGAGAGAGGGCACCCCCCCAGCCCAGGGGTCCCCAAACTTTTTACATAGGGGGCCAGTTCTCTGTCCCTCAGACCATTGGAGGGCCGGAGTATAAAAAAAAACTATGAACAAATCCCTATGCACACTGCACATATCTTATTTTTAAGTAAAAAAAACAAAACGGGAACAAATACAATATTTAAAATAAAGAACAAGTAAATTTAAATCAACAAACTGACCAGTATTTCAATGGGAACTATGCTTCTCTCACTGACCACCAATGAAACAGGTGTCCCTTACGGAAGTGCAGTGGGGGCCGGATAAATGGCCTCAGGGGGCCACATGTGACCCACAGGCCATAGTTTGGGGACCCCTGCCCCAGCCCCTGGCCAAACTCACTTGGTCCTAAAGTCGTCGGCAGCCAGCTTGGCATTATCAATGTGCACGATCATCCTGGCATTCTCTGCCTTGGTGCACAGAACCTGGGGGCCAGAGCACACAGAGGGGGTCAGTTCAGGATGAGAAGAAGGACAAAGAACCCCAGTGAGGAGAAGACGGGGCTGGTGGGACTCGGCAGTCTTGCAGCCATCCCTATGGAAGCCCCTCTTCCCTGGAACTCTGGGGGGTACTTAGTGAACTGCTAGTCCTTGGAGACGTGAGATTTCTTTTATAAGCACCTGGGTCTTCATAAATCCAAATGCCCCATTTTGGATGCAATGAGCGATACGTAAGGAAAGACTCATTAAGTCTGATGTCTTCATGTGACAGTTAGAAGGGTCCTTACTAAGCGTTAACAATGACTAAAAACACCATGTTCCAGGGGCTTTGCTAAGCACTTTAGCTGCATCAACTCGTGGAATCTTCCTGGCAGCCTTATTAGGTAAGGACCATTATTATCCCCATTCCACAGATGAGGAAACTGAGGCCTGGCAAAGGGACAGGACTTCCCAAAGTCATGCAATGGATCCACGGTAGAACTGAGATTACATCCCGGGCCTCTGTCCACAGGAAAGGCTCTGGCTGAGTGCTTGAATTATGAGATAATTCTATGTCGTAGGGAAGTCACATTTCCCTGAACAGAGCTTAGTAAACTATAAGGTTTAAGTCTGAAATGCCAGTTGGCTTCCCAGTGAGACTGTCCAGCACTTGCCCTCACCTTCTGCTGGAGCTCTTCAATGGTCCTGAAGTAAGACTGGTAGTCAGGACACAGGGTGGGCATTTGAGACTGGCAGGCCTCTTGGATCTTGCTCTCCAGGCTGGCGTTCTCCTGCTCCAGCTGCCGCACCTTCTCCAAGTAGTTGGCCAGTCGGTCGTTCAGGAACTGCATGGTCTCCTTCTCATTGCCATTGAAGGTCCCTTCGCAGTACCAGTTGCAGGAGCCCACGGAGCTGGTTGGCCGGCAGCTGCCGGGTCGGCAGGAGCTGGCTAGATAGGTCTTGGAGAGGCCGCTGGCCGGCCGGTAGGTGGTGGGCATGCAGACGGGAGGCACGCCGGTCGCGGGCTGGCAGACATAACCCAGGCACAGCTCGGGCCGGCAGCTCATGTTGCTGGAACAAACTGAGGAGGATCGGGGGAAGCTCTTGAGGGAGGCGGGTGAGCAGTTGGACATCATGGTGGGGGAGCCCTTTCTCCTCAACTGCAGCTACCGGAATCACCAAGACCTACAAGCCCCAGCCAGCTCAGGCCTTTTTATACCCTTGGAGTGAGGGGGCTCACACTAGAAAGTCATGTGGGGTGCTGCTGATGTTTATACTCAGCCTCAGAAGAAGCTGCTAATTAATTTGTAATTTTGTTTCCATTAAGGAGTTCCTATCCTCATAAAGAGACCAAGCTTATCATTTGGCTAAAGCAGGACTCTGGCTCCTGTCATTGATCACCAGGGGAGAGCTTCAGGACACATCTTCAAAGGATCCACTCCCTGCCTGGGCCCTCATTACCGGGGCGGAGCCTCCAGGAGACCACAGCGGCCTGGCCCATGCGCCCCCGCCTGCCCCGGCCCTGAGAAAGGCCACAGTCCTGAGGGGCAGCAGCCACGCCTTTAATGAGAGCGTTCCCTGTGGGAAGAGGCCTGGCCCTCCCTTAGGGAGGAAGAGTGTGGGTGACGGAAGCTGCATCGATACCAGCGGCGACAGAAACCCAATGACACGGGAAAGAGAACTCGGAGGCTTCCACGTACCCGTCATCTTCCTACCCAGGGGAGGAACTGATACCTGGGAGGAGAGAACAAACTCAAGACACAGGCAGAAAGCCTAAGAACCAGGGATGTCTTTTCAGCTGGACACGACTGAGAAAGAGGCGTGAGGACCCCACGCTTGGAAAAGGAGGTCAATCATGAACCTCTTGGTGAAGCAGATGCTCTATCTTAACCGTCTCCTCATTTCTCACTGCTCCACGGTCAGAGTTGTCAAGATCGATTATTGCTTGTTGAACAGACTGAGGCTGGGCAGGTTGGAACAGGCTCCACTTTCCCTCTCTGCGAAGGCGGGCAGAGAGGGCTTACTGCAGGACGGTGGAGACGGCAAGCTGTGTGAATCAGCTCCCTTGCCACAGACACTTTGCAGCCCTTCGATGAGCTGAGCCTGGCGACCGGGAGCAGGTATCTCTGATTACGGAAGCCTTGGGCATTCCTTAAGAAAGCAATAGGCAGACCAGCGGTTTTCAGCCCTTGCCTGCATTGCCAGCTCCCACACTTCCTGTTTAGTATGTGTGCTATGTAGCCACATCTGATTTGTTCATCTTCTCAACATCATATTGGAGTATAAGCACTTGTCTTGTTTTTCATATATTTCTAGAAGTGTTGTGAAGAGGCAGGGAAAAGAAAATCCCACCCAGCCCTAGTCCCAGAATTCATTGCTTGAGAAAAGTCAAGATAAGAAATGTTACCTTCGCCCTGGCTGGTGGCACAGGGGATAAAGCAGCGGTTCTCAACCTGTGGGTCGCGACCCCGGCGGGGGTCGAACGACCAAAACACAGGGGTCGCCTAAAGCCATTGGAAATACATATTTTATTGGCTTTAGGCGACCCCTGTGTTTTGGTCGTTCGACCCCCGCCGGGGTCGCAACCCACAGTTTGAGAACCACTGGGATAGAGGGTCATCCTGAGGGCACCAGCTTGACCCCGAGGCCACCAGTTCAATCCCCAGTCAGGGCACGTATGAGAAGCAAGCAGTGGGTGCACAACTACATGGAACAATGAGTTGATGCTTCTCTTCTCTAGCTAGCTAGCTTTTTCTCCCTTCCTCTCTCAAAACAAAACAAAATAAAACAAAAGGATATTACCTTTGAACTTGCTGTGTGACCTTGGGAAAGTCACTTTACCTCTCTGGGCCTCAGTTCCTTATGCAAATTGAAAAGGTTAGATTAAATATTTCCAGTCCCTTTGTCTGGATTAACTGTTTAGAGTAGACAGGGGAATCAGACAGGAGGATGTGTGATGGTGATCCTAGCTATATGGAATGAGTCTCATTGGACCAGGATTCCAAGTCATAACCAACGCAGACTGAAAGCATACAAGTGCCAGGCGCTGTGTTGGGTAGTTGGCATTAATTTGTCTATTTAATCCTCACTTTAAAAAATTATCATTTAGCCTGACCAGGCGGTGGCGCAGTGGATAGAGTGTAGGACTGGGATGCGGAAGACCCAGGTTTGAGACTCCGAGGTCGCCAGCTTGAGCGTGGGCTCATCTGGTATGAGCAAAAGGCTCACCAGCTTGGACCCAAGGTTGCTGAGTTGAGCAAGGGGTTACTCGGTCTACTGAAGGCCCACGGTGAAGGCACATATGAGAAAGCAATCAATGAACAACGAAGGTGTCACAATGAAAAACTGATGATTGATGCTTCTCATCTCTCTCCATTCCTGTATGTCTGTCCGTATCTATCCCTCTCTCTGACTCTCGCTCTGTCTCTGTAAAAAAAATAAAAGTGCTCAAAATATGTAAAAAAAAAAATTTTTTTAAACTATCATTTAGATTCACACAGAAAGCCCAAATTAAAGACAAAATAATAATAATAATAATATAATTAGTAGTGGAGTAAGGTGTGACAAAGCTTCTCAAAGTCTGGTCTGCAGACCAGCAGCATCAGCATCATGCAGGGACATGTCAGAAGAGCAATTTCTCAAGTCCATTCCAAACCAGCCGCAGCAGAAACTCAGAGGCTGGGGCCCAGCCACCTGAGTTCACAGGTCCTCCAAGCCGGTTTGAGAACTGCTGAAGTATAAGAGCATACACAGCTTAACACCTGCCACCAGGATTCCTCTTGCAGAAAAAAGAAAAGAAAAAGATAAGATAAACTGTCTTTACTTGAAAAAATACATTAAGAAGTTCTTGAGATAAAAGATGGGACCCCAAGTGCCTTGATATTGGCTAACGAGACATCAGAGGAAGAAAGTGGAAATGTTTGAAGTTCCTGGGACAACCATGGCAGAAAGGGGTGAAATGAGAGGGGGCAGGAGCTGGGAGGAGAGGCACCAGGAAGGTGCTAAGAGGCTGTGCTCTGTGATGTAGTCCTACCCCGTGGTCCTCAAGAGATCTTCAGCCAAGTCCACTACAGCCAGAGGCAGTAAAGGAGAGCAGAGTATTCAAAGCCACAGCAGACCAGGGTTCCAGCTAACCTGCCGGCCTGGGTACGTTTCACAGGTGGAGAGCGAGGATGGGAAAAGGTTTTTCCAGGACGCACAGAGAGGAGAGGGCGCACAGCTGGCTTTCAAGCCCAGATCTATCTGAACCCACAGACTTCCCACTGTACCCCAGCCTCTCTGGGGCCACAGCAAACTATTGAACAAATATATTTAATAGAAAAATGGGAAGGTTAGGCCCTGACCAGGTGGCTCAGTGAATAAAGCATCTACCTGGTGTGCCAGAGGCCATGGGTTTGACCCCCCTGGTCAGGGCACATGCAAGAAGCAATCAATGATTGAACGACTAAATGGAACAACTAAGTGAAACAGTGAATTAATGCTTCTCTCTCTCTCTCTCTTCCTCCCCCTTCCTCCCTCTCTCTCAGATCAATGGAAATTTTTTTTAAAAAAAAAAGAAAGAAAAATGAGAAGGTTAGAAGGGCAAATGATACAGAAAAAGCCAAGGAAGTGGGAGAAAACAAGAGGTACCAGTGACAGTTCGGAGCCAAATAGGTCCAGCGGCAGGACCTACATAAATAAATAAAGGGCAGATAGGATACACGTCAAAGCTGGCTTAGGACTGTCTCCTTCCCTCCACTCTTTGGGAAAACAGAATGACCCCAGAGAAAAGACCTACAAGAAACAAATTTATAGTTCTGCTATCCAAAAAGCCAGTTTGCCAACCTGCCCGTACACGTGGCACCTTCCATTAGTTTTTTAGTGCCTTGCCATTACATAGAAGCAGCAGGACCACCATACATTTAAATTTCCAACATTAAGAACAGAGACAAAACAAGCAAACAAACAAAACAGTGAACAGGAATTTAAGGGAAAATGAAAATAATGCAGACTCTACAACAATCTGTTAAGATATATATGTGTATACTTTTCATAACCTCAGAGATAAGTATAGCAGTTACATCTTTGAAATAAGAGCTGGGCCCTCACTAGATGGCTCAGTTGGTTAGAGGATTTTACCGAAACATGGAAGTTGCTGGTTTGATCCCCAATCAGGGCACATACAGGAATAGATTAATGCTCTTCTATCTCTCTCTCTCTCTCTCTCTGTCTCTCACTAAAATCAATCAGTAAACATTTAAAATATAAACAAAAGCTAGGTGTTATAAAAGAAAAACAGGGAACAAAAAATAGCTTTTTGGAATTAAATATATGATAACTGCAATTAAAAATTCATGTCTGGCCTGACCAGACGGTGGTGCAGTGGATAGAGCGTTGGACTGGGACAGGGAGGACCCAGGTTCAAGACCCCAAGGTTGCCAACTTGAGCGCGGGCTCATCTGGTTTGAGCAAAGCTCACCAGCTTGGACTCAAGCTCGCTGGCTTGAGCAAGGGGTTACTCGGTCTGCTGAAGGCCCGCGGTCAAGGCACATATGAGAAAGCAATCAATGAACAACTAAGGTGTCGCAACTAAAAACTAATGATTGATGCTTCTCATCTCTCTCTGTTCCTGTCTGTCTGTCTCTCTCTCTGACTCTCCCTCTGTCTCTCTAAAAAAAAAAAAAAAAAAAAAAAAATTCATGTCTGAAATTAAAAGATAAAGGGAATAGGCCAGAACCCCTGAACTCCCAGCTACCCAAAAGGGCTTTCAACCCTGTCTGCACATTGGAATCACTTGAAGAGCTTTTAAAAACCCTAACACAAGGCCATATACTAGACCAACAAAGTCAGGATTTCAGGATTTTAGACCAGGCATCCATATTCTTTATTTGTTTTATTTTAGAGAAGGGGTGGGGAAGAGAGAAAGAGAGAGAAATACAGAGATCTATTTAGTACCCCACTTCTTTATGCATTCATTGCTTGATTCTTGTATGTGCCCTGAGCGGGAATCAAACCCATAACCTTAGCACATTGAGATGACACTCTAACCAACTGAGCTACCCAGCCAGAACAGGCATCCATATTTTTTGAAGCTCTCCAGGTCATTCTAACGTGCAGCCAAAGCTGAAGACTTCTGGCCAAATGGGAACAGCTTTATAATTTAAAAACACAGGCAAATAAAAAGTAATTTGAGGCAAGCTAGACAGGATCTGGTTAGCTCCATCTTGGAGGGCATTAGGTTAGGTCTGGAAGGGGCTTGTACTACGAAGAACACCGTAAAGAGGAAGAGTGTGGTGTATGTAAAACAGAGTTAACTTGAGCCGTGTGCTCAAGAGAGCATGAGTGTACTGCTTGCCGACTGTGACTTCTCCCACTGCTGTGCTCCAAGTCAGAATTAGCTAGTAAGTCATATAACTCTATATCCACTTTGGCTGGCCTGGTTTACCCTGGCCATGGCTACTTGGAAGGGAACCTCAGAAATTAAACATTTGGCAGGGAAATAATGGATGCCCACTGTCAGAGCAATCCAGGCAACCAGCTAGAATAGAGAGTCCACAATATTGACCCTGAGACCAGCATCCTGTTTGGGTGGCGGAGCCTCAGCTACACCAGCCAAGGTGTTTGAAGAAACTCAAAGCTGAGGTGGTACAAGATACCGGAGTGAGGGGCCTGGGAGAAACCAGGAAGTAGAAAGGGGAGGAGTCTAAAATTGAATAAGGGTGAACAATTCTGGACATCTTCCCCAATCTGTTCTCTACTAATATCCCTGAAACTCCTTAGCGCATTATTTTGGCATCTCACAAAAAGCACGTGGCCATCTGGGACAAGCCTCCTTCCTTTCCATCTCAGGAAGTATTGCCTTCAACCTTCCCCATCGCCCAACGGGATGGATGGAGCTTGGTGTTTGCCTGGTCTGTTGGGGGAGGACATTCTGGACACAAGTGAAAGCCTTTGGGTCAAGATGCTGGGAGCTCCCACGTTCATGCTGAACTGAGTCACTGAGTAGGGGTCACGGGCACAGAGAACGTGATGAGCCTCTTAAGGACAAGAATCTCTGAACTGTGGGTGGGAGTCACGCTGGCCACTCACTCTCGTGTCCCCTGCCTCTGACGGAGTGTGGGTTTTCAGGGGGTTGCTGCATAGGGAGGCCTGCGTGGAAGGGCTGCAGTGAAGAGTGGGGTTGTTGTATACCCACTCGTCAAAGTACCCTGGTGTGGGACTTCCTATAGCTGCTCTTATGAGGACCACAGACGTGAAGCTAACAAAGTGGTCTAAAATAATTCCCCTGGTCCTGGTTCCAGGTTCATCCACCCTCCTCTGGGAGCCCAGGATGGCGGTGTATAGTAGTAGTGAGAGGGGTCTGGTAACATCGGTCACTACACTGGACTCTTGGAGATAGATCATCAGGAAAGTGGAGCAAAAAGCCCCACTGTAGACCTCTCCCCACCCCAAAAAAGGGCGTAGGAACCCTGTCATCCCAGCATCATATGTGGCCAAACCCCCCCATTCATCTGCCCAAGAGTCACCCTTTCTCACCCAGCAGAGACACAAACCAACAATCCAGAATGATGCTACTTAGACATCAAGAGCCAGAGTACATGCGCTTTATTAACCCACTGAAACCGCACCTCACGGAAAATCCTCACCGAGGAGGCAGCCTGAGAACAGAGACCCTGCCACCCTTTGAAATGACGAGGAGTAGAGGCCGTCAGGAGCGGCCAGCCCTAGTGCTGGGCTTGGAGAACTTGCTGGTATTTGCAGTGAAGACTCTTAGGACCAGGCCCTGGGCCCTGCGTGGAGAGAAGGGGTTGGGTTTTAGGGTTGGGTTAAGTAGAGGCCAACTCCAAGCCCTGGAGACAATGACCTTGACTTTCTGGGCCAGTCATTCTTAGAACCGGCCCCCCGGGCAGGGCACACAAACGGGGCGGGGGCTGCAGGTTGTGCGGGCCACGCCAGGACCACAGGAGGCCACAGGAACACAGGGAAGGCACGACTTGGAGGGCGAGGGGTCAGGGGTACACGGGTTACAGGGCAGCCTAGGAGGAAGAAAATGATCAGATTAGTATGATTTTTCCAGTTGCTGTTTTCAACAACTCAGAGCACCTTAAAAACACCTAGTCCTGCCTGACCTGTGATGGTGCAGTGGATAAAGCGTCAACCTGGAAATGCTGAGGTTGCCGGTTCAAAACCCTGGGCTTGCCTGGTCAAGGCACATATGGGAGTTGATGCTTCCTGCTCCTCCCTCCTTCTCTCTCTCTCTCTCTCCCCTCTCTATAATGAATAAATAAAATCTAAAAAATAAAATAAAATCACCTAGTCCTGCCCCAGCATTTTACCAAAAGGGAAATAGAGGCCTAGGGAGAAAAAAGATTTGCCATTGTCACGTGATGAATTTGTAATGAGACCAGAATGAAAACCCAGGGCTCCCGGCTGGGCTCTTCCCAGGCGCCCTGCTGTCTCCACAGAGCTTTGCAGATTGCATTCAGAAGAGGAGAGAGCACAGTGAGACTCACTTGCAGTCCTCGCTCTCCAGCAGGCCCCGGTACGTGCTGATCTCACACTCCAGCCGCGCCCGCACGTCCAGCAGCACCTGGTACTCCTGGTTCTGCCGCTCCAGGTCACAGCGGATCTCGGCCAGCTGGGACTCCACGTTGCCGATCAGGCCCTGCATCTGGGCCAGCTGGGAGCTGTAGCGGGCCTCGGTCTCCACCAGGGTGGATTCCAAAGCATCTCTCTATGAGGACAGGATTGGGTAGGGAGGAGGAAGGTCAAAGATCAGAGAAGGAACAAGGAAGATACCCCTAATCCCTCTGGGTCTCACTGAGGCCTCAGAATCCAAGAACAGAAGCTCAGAGTATCACTTTGAGCCAGGATGAACCACAGTCAGACATCTCACTTGAGCCAATTAGTCCCTGCAGCCACCTTAGTCTGGAGAGTCTAAGCCTAAGAATGGTATCTCTGAGGAACTGATAATTACTCAGAGAGAACCTGCTTACACAACACAGGAGCTGCTGCCTGGACATGTTGCTTGCTACAGGCCTCCTGTCTTTTACCAGTGGGGCATCTGTGATGGGGGCTACACCCTCATTTCCTCTTCTCTTCACAGAAAATCTCTCATGCTCAAGACGTTGAACAACTGGAGCCTGTGTGTAGTCGGGGCGTGGAAATTGGGGCGCATGCGTAGCTGGGCTTGGTCCCCAGCAACCTCAGGACTCACCATGCTCTGCTGGGCCTGCAGCTCGATCTCCAGGGCGTTGACTGTGCGTCTCAGCTCGATGATCTCTGCCTGGCAGGTCTGCAGCTGCTCTGAGCTGGACACCACCTGCTGGTTCAGCTCTTCAGTCTAAAACTCACACACACACAGGAGCCGGTCAGGATCACTGGGGACGTGGCTTCAGAGAGCTACAGAGGCCGCTTAGAATCATGACCCAAGAAGGACCTTGCAGACCACCCAGCCCAAACTATTCATTTTACCCTTGAGGACATTGTTGCTTAGATGACAGCAACCTGCCCAAGATGCATGGTGAGGTCAAAACAGAGTGAGGACTCAAACTCAGCTTTCTTGGTTGGGAGCCCCAAGGTCACTTCTGTGTAACCCACAGGGTGTCTCTGCTGCACTGTTTCCAGCACCCACCTGGGTGTTGAACCAGTCTTCAGCATCCCGGCGGTTGTTCTCCACCAGGGTCTCATACTGGCACCTCATCTCATCCAGAACACGATTCAGGTCAACAGGTGGGGCAGCGTCCACCTCAACGTTGAGCCGGTCACCAAGCTGGCAGCGCAGTGAGTTCACTTCCTGTGGCATCAACGAGGGTCAGCTCAAGCTTTCCCAGCTGCCTACCTCACTCACCTCCTCCTCCATGTCTACCTGCTCTGCCATGTTCACCTGCTCCCCCATGCGCACCTGTTCCCCATGCTCACCTGTTCCCCCATGCTCACCTGCTCCCCATGCTCACCTGTTCCCCATGCTCACCTGTTCCCCCATGCTCACCTGCTCCCCATGCTCACCTGTTCCCCATGCTCACCTGTTCCCCATGCTCAGTTCCTCCCCCATGCTCACCTGTTCCCCATGCTCACCTCCTCCCCCATGCTCACCTCCTCCCCCATGCTCACCTCCTCCCCCATGCTCACCTGTTCCCCATGCTCACCTCCTCCCCCATGCTCACCTGTTCCCCATGCTCACCTGTTCCACCATGTTTACCTGCTCACCCATGCCCACCTGTTCCCCCATGCTCACCTGTTCCCCCATGCTCACCTGTTCACTATGCTCACCTGCTCCCCATGCTCACCTGCTCCACCATGTTCACCTGCTCACCCATGCTCACCTGTTCCCCCATACTCACCCCCTCCTCCATGCTCACTTGTTCCCCATGCTCACCTGCTCCACCATGTTCACCTGCTCACCCATGCTCACCTATTCCCCCATGCTCACCTCCTCCCCCATGCTCACCTGTTCCCCATGTTCACCTATTCCCCCATGCTCACCTGTTCACCATGCTCACTTTCTCCTCCATGCTCACCTCCTCCCCCATGCTCACCTGTTCCCCATGCTCACCTTCTCCCCCATGCTCACCTGCTCACCCATGCTCACCTGTTCCCCACCTGCTCCACCATGTTCACCTGCTCACCCATGCTCACCTGTTCCCCCATGCTCACCCCCTCCCCCATGCTCACCTGTTCCCCCATGCTCACCCCCTCCCCCATGCTCACCTGTTCCCCATGCTCACCTGTTCCCCCATACTCACCCCCTCCCCCAATGCTCACCTGTTCCCCATGTTCACCTATTCCCCCATGCTCACCTGTTCACCATGCTCACTTTCTCCCCCATGCTCACCCCCTCCCCCATGCTCACCTGTTCCCCCATGCTCACCTGCTCCCCAATACCTACCTCCTCATGGTTCTTCTTGAGGCAGAGCAGCTCCTCCTTCAGGGACTCCACCTGGGCCTCCAGGTCGGCCTTGCACAGGGTCAGATCATCCAGGATCCTGCGCAGGCCGTTCATGTCTGACTCCACCAGCTGCCGCATGGACACCTCCATCTCATACCTGGCAGGCACATAACAGGGCAGCTGAGGCTGCATTTCCTTTATTTATCTAAGTCAGAGCCTACCTCAGACTGGCCTGGTGCTGTGGGTCCACCTTAATGCCTCAGCAACCTAATGCAGCCAAAGCCCTGAGTCTAGGCATCACCAATGTCCAGTTCTACCAACCACAGGGCAAGCGGGACAACTCACTTGGTCCTGAAATCATCTGTGGCCAGCTTGGCGTTGTCGATCTGAACCACCAACCTGGCGTTCTCTGCCTTGGAGCACAGGGCCTGGGGGAAAAAGTGACCTCAGTGAAAGAAAGAACATTCTGCTGGCTGGAGTGCCCCAAAGCAGGCATGAACTAGCTTTGGAGAAAGGGCGGAGCACCCATCCCTGGACTCTCGGCAGCTGAGGCTCCCTGAAGGCTTCTGGGCATGCTACAAGGATCAGAGTAGGAAACCACTGAGGTCCCTTCCAATGCAGTGCGACTGCGTCCTGGAACCCGGAGTAGAAACAGGGAGGCGTGGAAACGCTGCAGGAAAGACCCGGCATGGCGGCTTCCTCTTGTCTCCCTGTCGCCTAGGCTACCAGGGTCTCTGGGCAGGTTATCACCAACAGCATGTTCATGATTCCTTGACCATAAATGGTCTTTCTCAGGACCTGCTGTGATTCGGGCTGTGGGCCGGACAAGAAGGACACTTCAGACAGGCTTTTCCTTTCCTGAATTAGTTATAGGAAACCTGACCTGCACCAAACTCCTCAATCCAATCCCCCTAACCTTGAAGGAGAAAGAGAAGGTGAAGGAGAGAGAGGAGGTAGAGGAAGGACAGGAGGAAGAGGAGAGTTGGGCTGTGGTACCAAAGGTCACATGACCAGTTAGTTCACAGAGCCTGTGTGCAAGCTCTGGCTGCACTAACTGCCAGCTGGACCACTTTGAATAAGCCTGAGCCTCAGTAGTCTCATCTGTTAAATGGGCTGGTGCTACCTCCCTCGTTAGCTTTACTGAGAAGAGCAAATGAAGCCACAATGTGAGCATGCTCTGTGACCTCTGAAGTGCCTGGCAGGAACAGGGCTACCACCGCAGATGCCCTGGCTGCCCAGTCCAGCGCTGGTGACACCAGCCTGCTGAGCCGCCAGCGCCACTCGAAATGGCTCACCTTCTTCTGGAGCTCCTCGATGGTCCGGAAATAAGACTGGTAGTCAGGGCACAGGTAGGGCACCTGCTGCTCACACCACTCACGGATGCGGCTCTCCAGGCTGGCGTTCTCCTGCTCCAGCTGCCGCACCTTCTCCAGGTAGTTGGCCAGGCGGTCGTTCAGGAACTGCATGGTCTCCTTCTCGCTGCCGGTCAGGACGCCCTCTCCAAACCAGCCCCCGCCCACGCTGTAGCTGGTGGCAAAGCCTCCGTTCGGGAGGCAGAGAGCAGGGAGGCAGCTGGCCGCCCGGCAGCTGCTCCTGCCCAGCCCAGCCGAGCACGCAGAGAAGCTGCGGGCCCCGCGGGACAGGCTCGGGAGCTTGCAGGAGCCGCTGGAGTACACAGCGGACAGGCGAGCGGCGCCCCCGCGGGTCCCGCCCGGGCCCTTCAGAGACCCTGAAGAAAAGCTGGCCTTGAGGCATTTGGAAGCCATGGCTTCAGCAGCCGGGACACAAGTGACAGATCTTCAAGGCTGATCACCCCCCGCTGCAGAGATGGTAGCTCCTTACCCGGGTTTATACCTCCGACCTGGTGGGCGTTGGCCTTCACAAAGTGTTTTCTCCTCGTAAAGTTAATGGCACTTTCTATCAGAACCCCTCATTAGCCTGTTATTTAGCTTCCCGTGAACATTTCCCGGCCTCGTAAGAAAGGAGCCCCATTGGGCCGGCGGCTACGTCGAGACTCATCCCCACCGCCCCTGTTCCTGGGAAGACAGAGCCTCCGTCAGTTCTTCAAAGGGGCCTGTCATCAGAACCCAGACCTCAGCCTCCTGTTAGTCTTCTTTTATGGGCCTGAGGGAGTAGAGGAGGCCTCGGGGTTGGCTCCCGGGCACTGGAAGAACAAGCCTGGTTTTGCAGGAAGGCAGGGCCCCAAGCCAAGGAGACACAGAAGGCTCTAGACCGGCCCAGGAAATACGGCCAAGCATAACCAGCTATTGCATTTTCCCCAGGATCATTCCGGTTTCAGCGCTGAAAGCCTCATACCCCTGGGAATCCCTCAGTCCCGGGCAAAATGGTTGCGTTGGTCACACTGGCCATAGCCCCACATCCTTGCGCATCAGGAAGCCCACGCTGGCTGTGCAGCCTCGACTCCAGCCAAAATGGCTCGGGGTCAGCTCACTGGGCACCTGCCCGTGGTGACACCTCCATGTGACGGGAGGCATGTCTTCCCGGGCCTTGGTTGCCTGGGGTCAGGGGGAGTGGTCTTTGCTTCACAGACCTCCTGGGAAGGCCCAGAGAGCCTGGCTTTCAGTTTTATCTCTGCTACAGGAGTTGTCTGGGCTCATGCCCAGAAAGCTTGACAAGGGGTGGGTTCTGGTCCCAGAAACTTCAATCTGCCAAGCAAGTGGGACCTGGCCAAGGGGCTGGGAGCTGAGCAAGAGGGCAGTCGTTCCCGGGGCGGGGGCCTCGTCCGGTAGGCCGATGGGACTTGCCATCCGGCCTGCCCTGCCGTCTGGGGTCTCGCTCACTGTCCTCGGGCGTGTGTGATCCTTCCCATCAGGGGGGTCGGCTGGGAGCCCCACACCAGCCGCTCTCCAGGCAGGGCGCTCATGCTGCTGTGCCTGGTCTCACTTAATCCTCACGTTGCCCTGTGAGCCCAAGCTTATTATCCCATCTCAAAGCTAAGGAAACCAGGACTCAACGATGATAAAAGCTTGCTCAAGTGCCACCAGCTAGTGACAGGCAGAACCAACATGCCAGCCCGAGTGTGGGCTCACCCTCTCCACTACACCACCAGCCTCCAGGCTGCTCCGGGATCCCGTCCCAGGCTGCCAGATGTGGTTGGTCTCTGTGGAGAAAAGAAAGGACAGAAAAGAAAGGGCTCCACAAGGGGACGACCGACAGCCACTGGTGTCCCAGAAGAAGCAGCACAGCATCATGGTTACCTGTTAACTCTGTGGGTTCAAATCCCAGCCCTGCCACATACCGACTGCTTGACTAAACTTCTCTCTATCCCTCTCTATTTTCTCCTCTGTAAACTGGGAAGATGACAACAGCACCTTCTTCCTAGGGCTGCTTTGAGGGTTACATGAGTGTGAAGACCCCTAGGATAGTACCTGCTTGTGGTACATGCTCAGTAAGGGCAGCCGCTATGATTGCTGGTCCTGCATGGGTTGGATCTTATTATAGTCACACTGCAGTAGTAAACAGCTCTAACTAGAGAGTGCAGTCTCTGAGCACACAGGCCACCATCCCACAGGCCAGGTGCATGTGTTTGGGGCCCTCAGATACAAAGCTTCCATGAGTCACCATGCCCTTCCCACACCTGGGGGCCTGGTGTGACCGGCACCTACCCGGCACCGTCCCAGGCCCCCAATGCCTGCCTCGGCCTCTCCTCCCTGGAAATCCATGCCCCAGTGCAGGGATGCAGTTGAGCTGAGAACCTGGATGCACCTCCCTGGGTGTTTGTGCTTCCCACCCAGGTGAGTACAGGGCTCCGCCCAACCCCTGCTAAGCCACAGCCTCCTGGAGCCACCCTGGCGCCCAGAAAGCTACCGCAGTGGAGGCCGGGAAGCCACATGCTGTTTATACAGCCCTGAGGTTTACGTGGGTTCCCAGGCAGGACTGCACACCCGTGCTACCTGGAAGGGATTTCTCTCCCCCCATACAACCCTTTTAATAACAAGACTAATGGTACCAGCCCTCATTCACTGAGCACTTTGCACCTGCCGGGCCCCACACGGAGCTCTCTCCAAGCATTCTCTCATTCACTCCTTACAGCAACCTCACAAGATTGGCATCACCAATATCCCCATTTAATAGATTAATAAACTGAGGCTTAGAATGTTTCGGGTGCCCATCCCCTGCTCCAGCCCTGTGTACCCTATCAGCTCCAAACATTCATGGCAGTGACTGAGGTTGAGCTGTTGGCCCTCCGCTCACTGATATCCTCAGATTGTCTTGTGTTTCAGCCTTATCTTCCCAGGGAGACTGCAAGTTCTTGAGGGCAAGGACTGACCTGGTACTTCTTTTGAAATCTCTATAGTGCCAAGCACAGTGCTGGGCTTCTAAATGTCTCAGCATGAACAAATGAATGAATGAATGAATGCCTATAATGAACTGTGCTAAGAAGCAAAGAAAGGATTTTGAGAAGATGGGAGCATAGAAAGGTAGGGAATAAGGAAAGAGGAGAAAAACTGGGTAGAAAACTGAAAGAGAAAGATACTTCCTAAGTCAGTCTTACATCCATACTCTTACAGATGAGGAAACCGAGACTTAGCAATAAAAGATTAGGCATCCCTGTGCGGGTGAGCAGCACCTGCTCAGACTAATCAGCCCTTTTGCAGAGAACAAAGTCTTCTCTAGGCAAAAAAAAACATTCTGCCCAAAGGGATACAGGCCCTTGAGCCAAGTCAGTGTGAAAGGTATAGCCAAACATTTTTTGATAAGTTTTTTAGATAGTTTTATAAAACATGTAAGTAATATTTTTAAAGCTATGAATTATCCTGTAAATTATTCTGATCTATTTCCATTCTCTCTTATCATTCTTTTTAATTAGAACAAAGTAATTATCTAGAACCCCTTATCAGCAAGAACTAATGTTGTTGGCAAGTATCCTAATAATTTTCCCTACAGGAGCATTGCACTCTGCTCAGTTGAGCTCTGTGTTGTCCCCAGAACATCCCACGGATATAATTGGCCATGCTCTCAAATACCCCTTGCCCTTCTTCCTCCTGCCTCTGCCCATCTGTCCAGGTTTCCATCAGTTCTAAATATCCCCTAAGCCTTTCCTGGTTGTCCCAGCTCTACATGATCTCTGACCCTCCCGAGAACCTGACAGCCTGCCCACGCCCACACCCGCCATCCTTGGCACAGTGGGGTTGTGCATGGGGTGTTCTCCCATTCTGGACTGTCGGCTCCTTGGGAACTGTGCCTGTTCTCTACGCTTTGGGCAAGCTGATTCTCCACGCCTGCTTCTCCCTAACAAGCCCCTGCATGAGCACTGGGTTTTCCATGCATGTGGTCCATGCATATCTGTTGACTGAAGTCTGTCACTCATTATGTCAATGTCCAGTCACCAACAGAGTTGAATTCTGGTGTGCACACTGGTTAGTGATTTAAACTGGAACTCAGTTGAGGGTGTGTGAGAGGTTGAGAGTAGTAAGAAGAGGTTCCTTAAACAACACAGATTCTCTAAACAATTTAATTAAAAAAACTAGACAAAGCTACGTAAATAAAGCGCCTATGACACATGGGGCTGTTTGAGTGCATTGGACGAGGCTGTGCACACACTCTGTAAACTGTGAGCACAGAAAGGAATGCACTGCCTGGCGCGAGGAGCTGCCATTGAGAGTATTTGTCAGGTCACAGCCTGTGTGGTCTGAGGTCTGTCCGCTCTGATGAGATAGCCAGGCAGCCCGAGCTGCAGCCAGAACAGAAGGCTCAGTCCACCCCTCAATCCCTGGCTGCCTCCAGGTTCTAGCGAACAGGGGTGACACGTTCTGAGAGCCTGGCTGCCCACTTCTCACCTCCTGAGTCTCAGGCACAAGCCAAAAATGTAGCCCTCAGCCCCCGGAGCAGGAGGGAGAAGCACAGAGAGCAGCACGGAGGGAGGGTGAGACCCTGGAGAAGGGCCTCCCGCCCCAAAGCCAAGAGGGTCCTCTGAGGCCAAGGGTTGCAGGCTCACTGTCCAGCTCTGAGGCCGCTGCTGACCAGCAGCAAGGCCCCCCGGCATCCTGCTGTGTAAGCAAGCAAAGAACTTGGGCCCACCTGGAGGGGCTTCCCATTCTCCACACTCAGCCCAGGGGCTCTTCACTGAACACGAACGTTCCTAGCTACTACTTCCTGAGTGCTGTTCACACATTGAGCCTCCTGCAGCCCCATTTTACAGATACACCAGCTGATACCAGAGAGGTCACATGACATGGCTGGGCGCCCACTGCCAAGCAGAGCCAGGCTCAGTGTGGGATGCTCCAGTCTGCCCACACGCTACTGCCCCTAAAGTCTGAGCTGTGTTTGCTGCAGCTCTGGTTGAGCACATCAGTCAAGGCCACATCTTCCCCTGGGATGTCTTGGGCTCAAGTCAGAGCCCAGAGGCAGAAAAGAAGAGACAGAAACAGACACAGAGAGAGAGGTGAGAACTGTGCGCTGAGAAGAGCACCAGAGTTAGTCTCAAAGCTATGCAATGGCCTGTGTTTCTCTCTCTACTGTGTGACCCGGGGCAAGGGACTGCCCTCCCTGGACCTGTGTTCTCAGCTGAAGAATGAGGCAGGAGATCCAGAAGGCATGGGGGCCTCAGACTTCCCACAGGCCACACTCCGTTGCTCAGAGGGGTACAGAGCCAGGCACGGATGGGCTCAATGCCCAGATGGACATGGCTCAACCAGTGGAATCCAGGGCACTGTGGACTCAGCCCCCTTGTGAGGTTCCTGCCCCCCTGCCCCGTGTCACCCCACACACACACGTCATGTCCCCACCACCTTCCACTTCAGATCTATACCCAGTGCTCTGACACGGATTCACACCCCACCCTCATCCCCCAGATGACTTCAACTCCCCTTCCCAGGGGTGGCCCCTCTCTGGCTGGTCCCGGAACCCCCTCTCCTGAAGGGTCCCTGGTGTCAGATCTGAGGGTAGGCGAGCAGGGTACAGGGAGGTGGACATGGGGGAGAGAGAACCACCAGGTCCAGGCAGGGCTACTGAGGAGGCCTGGCCTGGGAGCCTTTGCCTCTTCTGGGCCACCCCAGGTGGGTACCCACAGGCAGGGCTGACAAGCCGTGGGTCATGGCTAGCACCAGTCGGATTGGGCCAGGGTCTGATCTTGTGGACCAGGGCCTTACGTGTCCCTGTAATTACATATTTTTCTTCACCTTGTCACTTCCTATCACCCAGAGCCAGAGGAGACAGACCTGAAACCAAAACCCTCAACCTAACTGCAGCCCCTGCTCCAACAACCCCGCTGGCTAACCGCTCGAAAATAGACAGAGCCGGCTTTGCTATGCCAAGAGAACACGCTTTATTGGGTCAATTCCCGGGGGAACCTAGTTTTGCATGCATAAAAGCAGTAAAGTCCAGAAACACAATATAAGAAGCATTTTTTGGTAGAAAAACCTGCTGAGCAGGGAGCCCCTCTAGGGAAGACGGAGGTCGTTTAAAGCCAGGAGCCACAGAGATGTCCTCCTTCCTGTGGCCCAGGGCTGACTGGGTGGGCTGGGCAGCTGGGGACAGTGGGCGGGGTGACACGTGCTCCCTGGAGGAAATGCCTTTCCTTCTCCGATCTCCTCCGGGATGGTGCAGACCTGGGTGCTGCCCGGGGACGCCGGAGCGCAGGGCACGCTCAAGCCTTAAGAAATTCTCATGGCGGGCTTGCACTCCGTGGCACAAGGGTGGGCAGGCAGCCTGAGGAAATGAAATCTTATCAGGTTGTGTGTGGCATCGGGTCATTGAACTGACACGGTGTTAAATAGACTTAGGGGATTGCATGAGACAGGTGGGTGATAACAGCCAATGGCCTCAGAAAGTGCCTCTGAAATCCCCGAGGGCTGCAGGGAGGAAGACTAGAAACTCCCAGCCAAAACAACAGTTGGACCATCTTGTCCCCCCCCCGTCAATGGCCAAAGTCCAGGGCTGGAAGGAACTTGCTCTCGAGAGGCTTTGGATCAGTCCCCCTTTCATCTGTGTAATAGCCCCGTTCCGGGGCTGATGCTGCCAGCAAGGCACTGCGGGTGGGTCTAGGTGAGCCTGGCTCCCCAGGGCCCAGGGCCACTCACTTGCAGTCTTCTCCCTCCAGCAGGCGGCGGTAGGTGGCGATCTCCGACTCCAACCGGGCCTTGACATCCAGGAGGACTTGGTACTCGTGGTTCTGCCGCTCCAGGTCACAGCGGATCTCGGCCAGCTGGGCCTCCACGTTGCTGATCAGGCACTGCATCTGGGCCAGCTGGGAGCTGTAGCGGGCCTCCGTCTCCGCCAGGGTGCACTCCAGAGAGTTCCGCTGCAGCGGGGGGAAAGGGGAGGAGCTGCCAACAGGAGGAGGGAGACCCACCCACACACCCACGGCCCTGGGATTCTGTGTGTGTCACTGTGATCACACCTCGTGATCATCTGAAGGCTGAGGCCGGAGGATCGGGGAGCCTGCCTACCACCTGCGGTGGCTAGCCACTCAGGCAGGGGCCACTCACCATGCTCTGCTGGGCCTGCAGCTCGATCTCCAGGGCATTGACTGTGCGTCTCAGCTCGATGATCTCCGTCTGGCAGCACTGAAGCTGCTCCGAGCTGGACACCACCTGCTGGTTCAGCTCCTCAGTCTGAGAAACGAGAGGGTCCAGGGCACGGTCAGACCCAATGAAGCTCCTGGCAAGCATAACCTCACGCCAGGAGCTGGCGGTCTTGGGCTGCCCCCGGCCCCACCTGGGTGTTGAACCAGGCCTCCACATCTCGGCGGTTGTTCTCCACCAGGGCCTCGTACTGGCATCTCATGTCATCCAGGATCTTGGTGAGATCCACTGGGGGGGCGGCGTCCACCTCCACATTCAGTCGGTCCCCGAGCTGGCAGCGGAGGGTGCCGACTTCCTGCAGAGAGTAGAAAGATGGCAGAGGTGATGAAGAGGATGCAGGATGTTGGTTTCAACTGAGCTGCATTCAAACCTTTTCCTGCGGACATCAGCTATGTGACATTAAACAGGATACTCAACCTCTCTGAGCCTCAGTCTCCTCACAGACTTGTACCCACCTCCTCAGGGGCTTTGGAAGAGTAGGTGAGAGTAAGGTGAGAGGACGCAGGTACCAGGTAAACTGAATTATCAGCGGGCACTACAGTCTAAATGTAGATTTAGCATCATGGTTAGGGTGTGGGATCTGTGATGTGTGACCTTAGGCGAGTGACTTAACCTCTTTGTGCCTCAGTTTTCTCATCTGTAGAGTGGAGCTTATAATAGTATATCCCTCCTGGGATTGTTGTGAGGATTAAATAAAATGAAAATGGAATGCAAACTGCTTTGCATAGTTCCTGGCACACAGTAAGTCATAAATTAATGTTAGCTGGAGTCACGTGGCAGTTGTTGTCACGGTTGTTATGCCCAAGACTCCCCGCCGGACAGGAAACACTGGGAGGCCACGTGGTACCAGCCTTACCTCCTCGTGGTTCTTCTTGAGGCAGAGCAGCTCCTCCTTCAGGGACTCCACCTGGGCCTCCAGGTCGGCCTTGCACAGGGTCAGCTCATCCAGGATCCTGCGCAGGCCGTTCATGTCTGACTCCACCAGCTGCCGCAAGCCCAGCTCCGTCTCGTACCTGCACACAGAGAACCCTGCCAAGTCTGCGGCAAAGGAGCCACGCACAGGGAGGGCCCCTGCCCTGCTATCCAGCTCAGTGGCTGATTTGGGGACAGCAGCACAGTGGCCCTTTCCCTTGACCCAGAAGGATCCAGAGCCAATGCTGCATTTTGCACTTCTACCTTCACCTGACCTCACTGCCACCTCCCCAGCTCCCCGGGGCAAGGGACAGAATTCAAGGGAGCAGCACAGCCACCTCCCTGATCAGGCCCACTCACTTGGTCCGGAAGTCATCGGCAGCCAGCTTGGCGTTGTCAATTTGCAGGACCAGCCTGGCGTTCTCAGCCCTGGTGCACAGGATCTGGGGAACAAGGGCATCCCATGACCTGGAGGAGGCCCAGCGGGGTGGGGGCGGGTGGGAAGGGGTCGCCCAGCTCACAGAGGCCACTCCTCCAAGTGCCACCAGCACCTTCAGCATCTCCAGCCCTGAGCCCCAGTATGAAGGGAGCACCAGTCCTAGGAGGGATGCCAGTGGCCATCAGTCCTGACATCTGTAGCCCGCAGAGTGGGAAACGCTAGGGTGAGTGGAGAGAAGCAGGCCGAGCTGGAGTCGGGTTCTGCATCCAACACTGACAGGTTGTCTGATCTTGGGCAAGTTGCTGAACCTCCCTAAAATTCAACCTGCACATCTGTTAAACGGGTCTAGTAATGCCCATCTCTCCAAGATAAGGAATAAATAAGCCAGGAGAGGAACGTGTGGGCACAGTGTCTGTGTCCAACAGGGGCATGGTGCATGTTACTGCCCTTCCTACAGCGGAGACAGCGAGGGGAGGGGAGGAATGACTGGCAAGAAGTTACAAGCTGCAGAGGGGTCTGGGCCCTCCAAAGAATCAGGAGCCCGAAGAGACAAGCTTGGCTTGATAGACTTCCCTAAAAGCTCTAGTTTCACCTGTAGCCCTTCAGGGTGAGCAGACCTCCTCCAGGGACAGGGCTGCCCACCCAGACAGGGACCAGGTCGTCATTACCTTCTGCTGAAGATCCTCGATGACCTTGAAGTACGACTGGTAGTCTGGGCAGATGTACGGGATCTGAGACTCATACCACTCTCGGATCTTGGTCTCCAGCTCCGCGTTCTCCCGCTCCAGCTGCCGCACCTTCTCCAGGTAGTTGGCCAGGCGGTCGTTCAGGAACTGCATGGTCTCCTTCTCGCTGCCATTGAAGGAGCCCTCGCAGAACCAGCTCCCACTCCCCGCAAAGCTGGAGGGGTGGCACCCAGAGGACAGGTAGGAGCCAGGCAAGCAGCTCCCAAGGCTAGAGATGCCCAGCCTGGCAGAGGAAGAAGACCCTGCAGCACCAGCAAGACTGGGGACCCTGCAGGAGCCCACGGAGCGGACGGAGGACACCCGAGAGATGCTGCCTGCTGTACCGCAGAGGCCCTTGACAGACCCGGAAGAGAAGATCGGGGAGCAGACCTGCGTGGCCATGACGCTAGCAGAGAAAGGTTGCAGCTTAGCAAGAGCTGGGGTTCTGGGTTCTCAGGGCCTCTCTGAGGCATTTATATACCCTCTTTGTGGGGTGTTGACACGTTACTCTTGGGAAAGCCTATTCCTATGACAGAAAGCTAATCTCACTAGAATGTGATTTTTGCTAATCCAGAGTTCCCTGTCTTGTAAAAAAAAATAATTTTTGTTCAATTGAGTTTGCTAAGTCAGGACTCTCAGCTGTTGTCACTTTGTAACAGAATATGAATTTTATTGCCTCTTCAAAGACTTTGCACCACATCCCATAAATCGGGAGTGGCCTCACAAATGACATTTGGTTCCTGCCCTGTCTGCATGCCTTCCACTGAGGAGCCCAACCTGTCCATGTCACCATCATCCACTACCCCCACCCCTCATAGCTGCTGACCTGGGCCCCGGGCCACATGGATGGTGAAGAAGGAGCAAAGAAACTAAAATTCGTGGAGCACCTATTATGTGCCAAGCTATAGTTATTTCATTTACAATTCACAACAATCCTGGGAAGCAGCCAATATGGTCTCCATTTTACCAGTATGGAAACTGAGGCTCAGCATGGTTAGAACATAAATAAATAAAGGCTTGCTTAAGGTAAATAGGCAGTGAATAAAGAGCCAGGATCTAAAATCAGGGCTCTCATGTCCTGGCCTGGTAGCTCAGTTGGTTAGAGTGTTGTCCCAACACACCAAGGATGTGAATTCGATCCCCAGTCAGGGCACATTCAAAAAATCAACCAATGAATGCATAAATTAGTGAACCAACAATCAATGTTTCTAAATAAATAAATAAATAAAACCAGGGCTTTCATGCCCCAAATCTCACACCCTCATCCCCCACACAACCAAGGTCAAAGGCCTGAACCCAGAATTTAGGGACAGGGACCAAGGTTCAAATCCAGGCTCTGCTGATATCTGCTGAGCACATCACCCCTCACTGTCTTCATCGTGACAGTAGAGATCACCAGCCTGCCATGCCTACTTCACACAGATACAAGGAGGATCAAAAGTCAGAAGTAAATGTGTTTTGAAAACCATCGGGTATGGCCCTGGCCGGTTGGCTCAGCGGTAGAGCGTCAGCCTGGCGTGCGGGGGACCAGGGTTCGATTCCCGGCCAGGACACATAGGAGAAGCGCCCATTTGCTTCTCCACTCCCCACCGCCTCCTTCCTCTCTGTCTCTCTCTTCCCCTCCCGCAGCCAAGGCTCCATTGGAGCAAAGATTTCCCGGGCGCTGGGGATGGCTCCTTGGCCTCTGCCCCAGGCGCTAGAGTGGCTCTGGTTGCCCCCTGGTGGGCAGAGCGTAGCCCCTGGTGAGCGTGCCAGGTGGATCCCAGTCGGGCGCATGCGGGAGTCTGTCTGACTGTCTCTCCCCGTTTCCAGCTTCAGAAAAATACAAAAAAAAAAAAAGAAAGAAAGAAAACCATCGGGCATGATGGAGATGTTAGTTAGGCTAATAAACAGTCTTTGTTGGTTGTTTATGGCTGTGGCCAGCAAAGGATCATGGGAGTGAGCCTGCAAATGGGGCTGCTTTGGAGGGCAGTTTGCTTTATGGACCCCAGTTTTTTAAAACGAGGTGAGTAGAATCAAGACCCCCAAGGCAGCCCGCTCTGACCCCCCAGTCCCTGAACTGGGTACGGAGATGGTCAATGCAGACTGTGGACCAGGAAGGAATGAGCACAAACAAAGCCCTGCAGACAGGCGAGCGAGCCCGGAGGAGAGCCTAGGGATTAAGGGGCAAACGTAGATGCGGTCTTCTGCTCACCACACGGGCTTTCCCAAGGCGTGGGCAACCTGCTCACTCCTCTCCCACGCAGACTGGGTTTGCAAGGCTGGCATTTATGGAGGCATTTATGTGCTTCTGGAGTTGTAATTTACCAACCTCTTAAAACACTTTATAAGCTTCTCTCTGAAATTACTCAGGAGGGTTGGCTATAGTGCACAACACCTCACCCAGGGCAGGGGACACCTCGACAGGACGGCCAGAGCAGCCCGGTGGGCGCCTCCTGGGAGGGAAAGCGGGGCGGCCGGCCTCCAGCTCCTCAGGCTGCCCACCCTCCCTGCTCTGCTGGTGGGGCCGCGGGTGGGCCTCTCAGGGATCCTCAGCCTTGGCACGACTGATGTCACAGACTGTATGATCCTCTGTTGTGGGGACTTCCTGTGCACTGTAAACTGTTAGCAGCATCCCTGGACTCTATGACCGGGTGCCAGTCACAATCTCCTCCGCCAGTTGTGACAACCAAGAATGTCACTAGACATTGCCCAATATCCACTGGGGGGGAGGGGGGCAAAGCCATTCTCAGTTGAACCCATGGGACTACCAGGATAGGGGCTGGGGCTCTGATCAGACCTTTAATAAACACCCCTTTGTTTTCTAGGACAATTAGTGGTCCCTGTGGGACCCTCTCAGGCAAGTTCTCCACACATCCGTGCCTTGATTTACCTCGTTTGTGACACAGCAGGCTTGTCCTGCAGACAGCCCTTACTGAGCCCCTGGCACGGCTCTTTTCTGTCTGTAGCCTCTGGCTGAAGTTGACGTTCTCACTTCTCTTCAACCCCTCCCCTGTGAAGTCCAGGTCTGAAGCTGATCCCAGGTTTCTCTCGGGGCAGCGGAATACGGGGTCTGTTGCTCTGGCTGACCCCACTCTTAGCCTGGGCATCAGGAGGGCCACGGGGGCCAGCGTCCGCGCAGGTGTCTCCAGGGCTGAGGAGAGGCACCTGGAGCAGGTGACAAGCTGGCAGAGGAGGCCTTGCAGTCACCCTCAGTCCCCTGCCTTTCGCCATGCTGGAGACTTCAAGGCCACCTCTTGGAGGTGAGTGTGGAGGGAGGCTCCTGGGAAGAATTCTCTGTTCCCTTCTACCCAGAAGCCTGGATCGTCGTGGGATGGTGGGGGCCCACGTGGAACAAATGCTCTACCTGTATGAGAGGAGAGAACCTGCTCTCAGAGCTGCTCATCTCCCAGGACAGCACAGGTGACCGCCTTCCCTCCCCCTTATGGTGACCCCGCCCTGGAGAAAACCCACCTGTTCAGTGTTTAGTAAATGGGGGCTGCCCACTCATCAGGTTTTATTTCAAAATAGGATCCTATTCTGAGACCATGCCTTCTAACATTATTCAAAAATACACTGGGCCTGACCGGGCGGTGGTGTAGTGGATAAAGCGTCAGACTGGGATGCGGAGGACCCAGGTTCGAGACCCCAAGATCGCCAGCTTGAGTGTGGGCTCATCTGACTTGAGCAAAGGGCTCACCAGCTTGGACCCAAGGTCGCTGGCTCGAGCAAGGGGTTACTCGGTCTGCTGTAGCCCCACAGTCAAGGCACATATGAGAAAGCAATCAATGAACAACTAAGGTGTCGCAACGAAAAACTGATAATTGATGCTTCTCATCTCTCTCTTTGTTCCTGTCTGTCCCTATCTATTCCTTTCTCTGACTCTCTCTGTCCCTGTAGAAAAAAAAATACACTGGGCTAAGGGGTCAGGGAACCTGGACTCTGCCCCAAACTCCCTGTGTGAGCCCCGCCCACACTAGGCCCCAGAGTCCCATTCTGAACAGGAGGGACCTGGACAAGGTGCATTTGAGGCCATTACATCTCAGACATTATAGGATTTGAGGCCCAAGCATTTCCTGTGGAGATAACCAAGAGTCACTTGGATGTGTCTGTGACTCATTCACCATCTCCCACAGTCACCGTCCCTTCCCTGTCGCTGACCCACAGAATAAAGAGGAAATGTGAAGATTCCTTTCCATGACACGATGGGGTTTTCCTTTCTTTGCAAAGTGCCATGGACCTCAGGTCTCCCTTGGCCTCCAGGCCTGCATACCATGCAAGAGCAATGGCCTAGGATACCTCCTGACCGTCCTTCGAAGACTGAGGCAGCATTAACCACCTCCCTCCCATGACTGTTCCCCAGAAGGCCCATCCGGATGTGCAGTGTCATCAGGATGTGAAGCGGGCATCCCAGCAGGTCCAGGTTAAAATAACATCTCTGGCCTACTGAGCCAAGGACTTGGCTGCGCAGAAGGGGCTCAGAGAATGTCGAGCCAGACAGCAGGGGCCCTGGGCCGGGACTCAGCCAGACCTCAGTTCAAGCTATTCAATCCAATTGAACCTCAGTCTTCCCAAGAGGTGAATGGAGATCATAATACCACATTCATAGGATTGTGGGAACGATAGTGAAATGTTGTTAAACAGGAACTCATTTCACAGATTTAAGAGATCAGAACTGTTCTTAGAGCCCGCGTAGTCCAAGCCCCGGTCAAGACTAATTCCAGTACACAAACCACTCGTCCTGGTTTCACAGGATGCCGACTCAGAGGCCTGACTCAGCTGTGCTGGGAAATACTGCTGCTCGCAGAGGTGGTGTCTGGCCCTGTAGAGCTAAAGGGAGCCCATCAGCCAGGACTCCCTGTCTGGCTCCTGAGGCTCCTGACCCTTATTGCAGAAGCTTCCCAAAGCCCCTCTCCCTTTGCAGGTACAAGTTCTGGTCTTAGGGCTACCGAGCTGACAGGCTGTTCTCTGCCCACGTGGCCCCAGCGTCACGGGCCGGGGGATGAGAGGAGATGTTCTGCGGGAACAGAAGACACCCTGGCTTTTCCCAGGCCCATAATGGAAGGCCACCAAGTTCAAAGTCAACCACTGAGTTGTGGCTTCTTCTTTGGTAGAAAGAAGCCTCCATCCTTAAATGAGCTTCTGTCTGAAAGCCAAGGTTCTCCATAGGCAAAGAGCCAAGAAATCCAGCCTAAGCCTCCTTCGGCCCAGCTCTCCTGCCAGTCCCTTCAGTGCAGAAAGCAGCAGGCACAGCCCCTCACGGTGTACCCAAAGAGGAAGTGAGGTCTCTGAGCAGGATCCCAGCTTCTCTGGGCTGTGGCCAGAGTGTGCGAGCCACCAGCCACCACACCACAGTGTCCCAGAGACACCGGAGGAGGCAGACAGTGGACCATGGAGCAGCCCAGTCACCTACAACTGGGCACTAAGGGGACTGAGCTCATTCAAGAAGCCCATGGCTGCCTCTCTTGGTGTCCTGCTGGCTTAGGCTTCATCTTCCTGGTGGCGTCCTGCTGCCTGTCTCTCCCTTGATGTCCACACACACAGATCCTGCAGAATTTCCCACCATAACAAGCACCTAAGAAACACTGATCCCGTGTCTCAACTCGTTTAGACCCTACCCAGTAGTCACCAGAAATGTCACACTGAGTCACACTGAGCTCCCATACACACACACACACACACACACACACACACCTGCTTTTCCCCTGTAATGAAAATTTTGTTCAAGTGACAAAGCACCTGAGATTCCTGACCCTTCCCAGAAAAGCACGGTTGCTACATATTCTGTGACAAATAACCACATCAACATCTCATGTCAAAACTACTGCCCTCTGATGTTAGGTTCTAGTACAGACATGCAGAAACAAGCACACAAAGTTGAAGGAAGCATTATGGGAGGGGAACAAATTTTCAATTAAGACATTTAAGCTACCAATTTAATCTGTCCAGAGACCTGGAGAACGGTCTCGTTTATTCCGTTTCAATGGTGGAAAACTCGGGGCTATTCTCAGACCAGCAAGGACAGGGTTGCCAGCTTTAGCAAATAAAAATCCAGGCGTTGTTTGGGACATACTTATACTAGAAAATTATTCATCATCTATCTGCAATTCCGATTCCACTGGGGGTCCCGCATGCCACGGGCAGTCCTCGGGTGGGAAGCACCCCTGGCTGAAAGCCTGAGCCAAAAAGTTGCAGCTTTTTTTTCCCCTCCTCCTCCTGTGGCTTGTGGCCGTGACTGGCTGGTCTTGGGGACAGATATATCTGGCTTCCCTTGGAAAATCGTGCCTTTTTGTCCTTTATGCCTTATTCTCAGTGGCTGCATTTTTGCCTTCACAGGCCTGGCAAGTGGGATTCAGACATACAGTACTGAGTTGTCCTCACTCTTGTCCTGGCCACCTCGGTGACATTCCACCCTGATGGCAGCTGCCTTGAGCAGGGTGACTCAGACCTTCCTAGGCAAGATTTGGCAAGTCCCTCTCTGCTCCATTTCTGACTCCCCCAGCCTGTGTCCCCAATCTCTGCTTACCCCCTGCTGTCTCCAGGCCTCAGCAAACTGAAGACAGTCTGGACACACAGCAGGTGATCAAAGAGGTCTTTGCACCCTCCCTCTACAGAGCCCAGAGCCCCTGCTCAGGGGCCTCAGGATAACTGACGAGTTGGCCATGACCCTGAGCAGTAAAGCTCTAGGGTCCGCAGGATTCCTGGGCATCCAACTTCCCACATACCACTCTGTGCATGGTCCTGAGTCCCCACTGGGCCTAGACCTTAACCTGATTAAGCCTCAAAACTCCCCTTGTACCAGGACAGAATTGCCTTGGACTCTAATCTCCCCCAAAATACAAAGGTATTTTTTCTCCCCGGTTTCTCTGCTCCAAACGGCTGTTGCCATGGGGGAGGCTGAGAGAGCCACCCTGACCCCACCTGCAGCCATACCTCTCTGGGTTTCTCACGCCAAGCTCTGCCTCCTGGCCCACAGGCCAGATCTTCCTGCACAGCTGCACTGGCTGGCAGCTGCCATCCGGAGGAGCCGGGGCCTTCTGCTCAGAGCCACTCAGTCCCCAACTCCCCCCACCCGGCTTTTATGGAGAATTCCAGAGCTGTCACCACTCTCCCTGCTGTGCCTAGAGAACCTGTGGTTTGTGGGAGACGCACAGCCAGGCCCACTGGGAGAAAGAAGCTGGTACCTCAGTCTCCCTTGATTCAGGTGCCACTTAACTGAACCACAGAGCAAATTTCTCCATTTGATTGGGTTCCATCATCTACGTTTACAGAGGCTGGTGTGCAGTGGATCTCACAGCCTGTCTGCAAACCAGACTGTGGGCTCCAGGTTGTAATTAACCATGTTTTATACTGTGAACTCTACTTTCAACCTGGTCTGAGATCCCTGGATGAAAGAAGCCACAGAGTTATAATGGCCATCTATAAAAATGAGCCAGAAGAGTGAATGTCAGTTCTTGGCACCCAACAGCAGCATCCACCCACCCATCCAACTGATTCTTCCCAAACTCTGCAGCTCCCAGAGGAGCTGCTCAAAGGAAAGCCATCCACACACCCTGCCCCACTCCAGCCACCAAAGCCTCAGGGACATCATCCAACAGGGAGCCAAGTCTCCAGTAGCCCCATGATGTACTGACCCAGACAGGAAGGGAAAAAGGCCCCTGTAGCTGACACAGGAAAGCAGGAACAGTGTCATTGGCTACAGCCTTCCTGTGATATCTTTCTTCTCTTCCCCGAGCTTCCTTGAGTGTGGGGAGGGGAGGGACAGGAAGACCTGGACACCTTTATCTCATAATCTAGGTCCTATGTGGGCCCTCAAGGCTGTCAACCAAAACAGAGGGACAATAGGCATTCAAGGGGGTCTCGGGGATACAGCTCTGTCCTCAGCTATGCCCTGCTCGCCCCAGTGCCCATGTTGGGACCAGGCCAAGGTAGAACCAGGTCTAGAGCCCTATCCCTTCACTCTGTCCCAGCAGCTGACTTTAAAGGCATTGGCCTGCTTTCTGGAATGAGCCTGCCCCCTGCAGGACCCAGGCAGGACAAGCAACCCCACGGGGAGTGCAGAGTGCACTGGCGATCCCCCTGGGCGGAGCCTTGGGGAGAAGGAGGAGCATTTTGCCAGGATGAGAAGGAAGATGACAGAGCAGCCAGGAGTCACAGGCAGTTCAGCAATTAGTCAAGTTTGTGCAGCACCTGCATGCAGACATGCTTCGCTCTGGAGCTCTGAGGCACTGGACACCATGAGAATGTTCTGTGGTTGATGTCTTTGTCCCCTAAGCACTGGGGCTTAAGAGAGAATCCCATCTCTTCCCCCAGATTCCCAGAGCTGAATTCCCATAAGCTTTACTTTGACAAGGGGTCAGCCACCATCTTGGAAAGCACTTTGGGACATAGACAGCAGCTCTCACGATGAGCAGGTGACTTTACCAGTCTGAGCCTCAGCCTTCAGATGTGTACAATGGACACAATGGTGTCAACTCATGGATTATTGTAAGATAAAATGAAACCAAGAATGGAAGGAGCTCTGTACAGAGTGAGCACTGGGCACATCATTACTTTCCCTTTTGCTCTCATCTTAGAAGTTCTTGCATTAACATACAACATTAATGTTCTCATTTGCAAACAATCGGACAAGAGGAAAGGGAGAAGAGAGCCAGCGCCAGAGTCCAGGAGACCTGTCACCGTGTAAGGAATGAGCTGAGCAAGAGGAGGCTACAAGTCTGAGCGGGGACATTCAGAGAGGCGGTGAGGGGGCGGGGACGGGGTAAAGGGGAAGCAGGGAGGAGAGACAGTGCAGAGAGGTTACCCATTGAGTTCTACAGTTGGTTCACTGAGTGGTTGGGAATAGCAGAACCCTGGGGCAGGCTGAGGCGGGGACCTCAGGTCTGGGTGGCCATCATCTCTGCAGGAAGCAGGGAGGCAGCAGGCTGGGGCTGGGGCAATTGTCCTGGTGTCCTTCTCCCTGAAGGAGCCCAGCACTGGCCCCTCGCAGCCCACCGCAGCACCTGCCGTACCCCTCATCCACATCTCCCCATTCACTGACTCAACTAGAATCCATTGGTACCCTATCACTGGACATAGGGTGTTGAACTGGCTCACATGCCCCCCCACCTCCCGCGCGCATGTCTTTGGTTTGCCCCAGTTAACCATGTCTACTGGGACCATCTTCCGTGAACCACCTGTGCCCCCTGTGTTTGTCGTTGCTGCACCTGTGTGCTCCTGACATGCCCAGGTGCCTGTGTCTTTCCCCACTGGGAGCTCCCCGGGCTGGATTTGTCAGCGTGACAGGCTCACCCACAGCCTCAAACTGGCAGGCTCCACCCACAGAAACCAGGCCAGAATCAAAAGTGCATTTGCAAAAAGGCAGGAAACTTTATTGAGTTATCTTTTCTTTTTAGTAGAGAAGCTGAGAAATCAAGCGGCCAGATTGGGAAGAAAAAGAAGCAGGGGAAAGAGCAGGGAGCGCCCGCCCTAGGGAATGTGGGGGCGTGGCTTGGGAGGATGGGGGCGGGGCCTGGGAGCAGAGAGGCTGGGCTCCCCGCAGGCCCTCCCTCTCTCCTGCAGGAATCATCAGCTGTCTCCTCCTCTAGGTGCTGAAGACAGAGGGAGGGGATGTCGGGCAGATTTAAGTCCGACGGGCGTCTGAAGTGCGGCGAGCAGCGGGGGCAGCAGCCGTGGGGCTGCTTGTAGTGGTGGTTCCTGGGAAACAGGAGGCAAGAGATGCTCAGGCTGGAGAAGTCTACCCACCTCCCTCCGTCCAGATGAGCCTCATTGGTCAGGTGAGGGATTAGTTCATGGAGACTCGGTATGACTGTCCCCAAAGCTGGCTCCCTCCAAAACAACCCAGTGGCTCTATGGGGCAGAGCCATCTATGTTGAACAGAAAACAGAGGAGCAAATAACCACTTGCACTGCAGCTCCCTCCCTATGCACCTCCCTCCCTATGCACCTCCCTCCCTATGCACCTCCCTCCCTATGCACCTCCCTCCCTATGCACCTCCCTCCCCAACCCCTGGGCAGTGTGTGGAAACCTCTCCCACCCCTGTGTCCTTACCTCCTGATGAAGTGGGGCCAGTCATCCTGGAAGAGAGGGGGGAGGGGAGAGGCAGCCGTGAGCAGAAAGACAGCTGGGGACAGCTGCTCACTGTCCTCAGATGGAACAACTCAGACCATCATTTGGAGCCCCTGAGTTGGGCTTTTTTACTTAACTGTGCCCCAGGGGCAGCAGCATCAGATAACTGCCAAATCTGTCTGTCTGTCTGTCTGTCTGTCTGTGGCTCAGCAGAAGATATCATTGGCCCCAAAATGCAGGACATTTGCCAGAAGTTTTGTCCTCCCTCTGGTCTACTCAGTCCCACCCCCACCCCAGCCTAAGCCCACAAGGATGGTCTGATCTTTACAAACAGTCTGAAGGCAGTTAAATCGCCATTTTAATAGCTTTGTTGGTCTGACCTGAATCCAAACTACTTTTCTAGTATGAAATGTTACTTCATGGTCCCTATTCCTGCCAGTCTAATTCAGAGGTCTGAATTAGAATGCCAAAGGTATTGACTCTGCAGCCTGCAGAGGAAATGCCCCCACATTCTGGTGCAAGAGGACAGGGGAACTCTGGTCCTGGATCTTCGTCCAGGCTGTTGAAGCTAAGTCAGGTCCCCTCCCATCTAGGACAAAAGGACCTGATCTCTAAGACACTGCTTGCTCTGACAGCCAAGGGTCCTGCAGTCACTTTCCCAAGAGAGAGGCTGGTGAGGACCTACTTGGCATCCTGGCCCTCGAGCAGGCTGCGGTAGGTGGCGATCTCCTGCTCCAGCCGTGACTTGATGTCCATGAGCTGCCTGTACTCCAGGTTCTGCCGCTCAGTGTCAGCACGCACATCGCTCAGCTGGGCTTCCATACTGCTGATCAGTTCCTGGATCTGTACCAACTGCGTGGCGAAGCGGCACTCCGTTTCTGCCACCGTGCTCTCCAGCCCGGCTTTCTGGTGAGGCAATAGAGAAGTTATCAGAGGAGCTAGACCTAGGGAAGGCCTGGAGGTGGTGGCCGCTGGACAGGGAGCAGCAGGGGTACCATGCTGAGCTGAGACTGCAGCTCGATCTCCAGGCCCTGGAGCGTCCGCCTGAGCTCCGTGATCTCCGTCTTGCTGGTCTGAATCATGGCAGTGTTGGAAGACACCTCCTTGTTCAGCTCTGCGCTCTGAAATTCAAACAGGAAGATGGTGATGGAGCAGCCCGGATGGCAGGCTTGACACCCCCTGGCTCCACAGGGTAAGAGGACCGGGCACCTTGCTATTGAACCATTCCTCGGCGTCTCGGCGGTTCTTCTCAGCCATGGCCTCGTACTGCGCCCTCATCTCCGCCAGCACGCGGGTCAGGTCCACGCCTGGGGTGGCGTCCATCTCCACATTGACCTGGCCGACCACCTGGTTGCCGAGCTCCTTCATCTCCTGTGGGGATGGGAAGGGAAGCGGTATGAAGCTCCCCGTCTTCCCTCTACCCGGTTCTAGATGCTCCTGGAGTGTCTGGAAAGCCCTTCCAGGTCCCACAGGGGAGGCCTGAGGCTGGCCATTGGACTCCCCTTTCTCAGTGGGGGTGATGCAGCTGCAGCAGGCACGTGCCCCCTCTCACCTCCTCGTGGTTCTTCTTCATGTAGGCCAGCTCCTCGTTCAGGCTCTCGATCTGCATCTCCAGGTCGGTCTTGGCCAGGGTCAGCTCGTCCAGCACCCGGCGCAGGCCGTTGATGTCGGCCTCCACGCTCTGGCGCAGGGCCAGCTCATTCTCATACCTAAAGGATTTTTTTTTTTAATTGAAAAAGCAACACCTAGGGGATATTAGACACTCCCCTTGCCTCTGCACTGGGCTCTGCTGCTTCTCCAAAACATTTACTCCTGGGAAGCTCCGATTTCAGTGTTCAGATGAGCCCTTGTCTAAAACAAGAGGCTGCTAGAAAAAGTGAATGAGAAAAACAAACTCACTTGAGCCTGAAGTCGTCCGCAGCCAGCCTGGCGTTGTCAATCTCCAGGATGACCCGGTTGTTCTCGATGGTGGCCGCCAGGATCTGCAAAACAGAACCGGTAACTGCTGGAGGTCCTAAGGGCTTGGGGAGGAGGGCTGAGAAAACGTGGGCGGGACTGGTTGTCACCAGACTTTTCCATGTCAGCGAGGCCTCGGTTCCTATTCTGTAAAGTGAGGGGCCAGCCAGGCCCCTTCAGTTTGCGCCCATGCCCTGTGCTCTAGTCATGATGGGGAAGATCAGGAAGGACATTTCGAGGAACAACCCCACCAAGAACATCTTTGGATGGTCAGGTCTCCACAGCCTCAGACTAGCAACTTCTCCAGGCCACTGTCTTGAGTCCCCTCTCCCTCAGCCAGGAGGGAGTCAACCTGGTGCACGGTTCAGAGCTGCTCAGGAGCTGGTCTGCCAGCAGAGCACAGGGGAAAGCCAACAAATACACCATCCGTTTGAATGCCTCGTCTAATCTTTTCTATTCCAGGGCACTTGAAATCCATTTCACATAGCTGGGACTTAGCCCAGGCAGGTGGATTTCTGTTCCAACAAGCTGGCATCACAGCATGATGGACAGGCTTGGAGGGAATCTCGGCTTAGCGCTGCCTAAGCCTCTGCCTCCATCTCCCCCACCTGGTCGCAACCAATTGAGAAGAACAGTTTCAATGGGGCCCTTACAAAATAGACTAGTATTTCTAGACCAGTTGAATGAACTTGCGTCCCTTTTCTCTACCGATGGTAGTCTTTCTTGGTGGCTTTTGAAACTGTCATGGTTTCCAAATAACTCCGTGAGTTAGAACTATAGAGATTGAGTCACTGCTAACATAACTGTTCGGAAACGAATAAAAATGTTTACATAAGTACTAACAAGTAAAACGAAGAATGAGAGAAAACTCATGTGGGGAGTCAGAGCATGAGAAAGCCCATCAGGAGTAGAGATGCGTGGTAGTAAAAGGCTAGAATTTTCCCCTGCAGGAAGGGTGAGAATTCCATCCACACTGCATCTTCTGGTCCTCTGGATACTGCATTTCCTGGCCTTTTCGGCTCTGTCCTGCACAGAGGAACCCTCCTTGCCATTCAAGGGCTCACCTTGTCCCGCAGGTCCTCGATGGTCTTATAGTACTGGCTGTAGTCACGCTCCGGGCTGACCGGGGTCTGCTTCTGGTGCCAGTCCCGGATCTTCACCTCCAGGTCGGCGTTGGCCTCCTCCAGGGCGCGCACTTTCTCCAGGTAGGAGGCCAGGCGGTCGTTGAGGTTCTGCATGGTGATCTTCTCATTGCCAGTGAGGAGTCCGCCATCGCCACAACCGAAGTCACCAAAGCCACCACCGAAACCCCCGCCGAAGGCACCTCCGAAGCCAGACCCAAAGCCACCACCAGCACCTCCACCGAAGCCGCAGCTCATGCCGCCAGCACCTCCACCGAAGCCGCAGCTCATGCCGCCGCCATAGCTCCCAGCTGATCCCCCAGAGACAAATCGGTTGGAGCAGGTGGAGATACTGCGGCCTCCTCCCATCCCGAAACCACCTCCATAGCTGGCGGAGGAGCTCTGCAGGCGACAGGTCATGATGAGAGCAAGATGGAGAGCAGGTGCAGGCAGGAGCTTAGCTTGGCTTGGCCTGGACGGAGGACTGTGGCTCTTCCCGCAGTGAATGCCTTTTATACACACTCCACAGGGGTTGGACAGTCGCCCGTCTCCCCCTCCTCCCTTCCCCACCCTCTGACTGGTGTCAGCTGTGCGTGTTTGTTTCCCACAAGCCCAGTTACCTCTGCCCTTCAGGGTGGGTTGTGCCTTGAGGGGGGAGACTTTTTTTTTTTTAAATCCTTAACAAAAGGGATGATTCAGAGGGAACGGTGTTCTGCTTGAGATTGCCATTTGACAACTGAATTCTGTTTCACCTCTCCACTTAAGGAACTCACTCCGGAGGCTCTCGGCCCCACCCGGTATTGGAATGGGGACCAAGCTGCAAAGACTTTGCAGGGAGCCTCTGTGAAGGGAGAGGTGGCTTCACAGTGGCCCTGTACTTGGCGAGGTCACAGCGGCCGTCAGCCTCCCTTCTTCCTATTTCTAAAACTTCTGACCAGAATGTTCTGCATCTTTCTTAGCATTACCTCTACCTCTACCCCAGTGCTTCCAGCGACTCTGATGACAAATTTCGCTTGGTCCTGCAGAATCAATGACCTTGAAAGTAAGCTAAGAAGAAAATGGCCCCAAGACCATCAGATAAAGTCACGGTGTCAGAGATCTTAAGAACCATCCAACGCAGCTGGGGAAACTGAGGCACAGAAAGAGAAAGCAACCTTATACCTTATAATAGATCATACCCTCAAGTCCCTCACCACATGCAGGCACTGGGCTATGAACTTTATCCTAGTGACTCTAAAGAAGTTTAATAATTGCCTGGCCAGGCTGTGGTGCAGTGGATAGAGCGTCAGATTGGGATGCGGAGGACCCAAGTACGAGACCCCGAGGTCGCCAGCTTGAGCGTGGGCTCATCTGGTTGGAGCAAAGATCACCAGCTTGGACCCAAGGTTGCTGGCTCGAGCAAGGCGTCACTTGGTCTGCTGAAGGCCCATGGTCAAGGCACATATGAGAAAGCAATCAGTGAACAACTAAGGTGTCGCAACGAGAAACTGATGATTGATGCTTCTTATCTCTCTCCCTTCCTGCCTGTCTATCCCTATTTATCCCTCTCTCTGACTCTCTCTCTGTCTCCGTAAAAAAAAAAAAAAAAAGTTTAATCTTTGCAACAACTAGTGAGATGGGTCCTACTGTTATCCTCATTTTACACAGGAGGAAACTGAGCTCAAAGGTGGAGCCAGGACTGAAACCCAAGTCTGGTTCTGTCTGACATTAACGCTCATTTCTTAGGCATAGTTTTCATATAATAAATGTGCAAATCATGTGTCTAATTTAATGCCTTTTTACTTAAGTATGAAGTTTTAAGGATGTGTCCGCCTCGATGACCACCACCGAAAACCTTCCAGCACTCCATAAGCTCCTGTGCCTTTTCCCACACCCCACACCCCTAAGACAACCACATTCCAGTTTCTGTCACCGTAGATCAAGCCAGAGTTTCTCAGTCTCGGGGCTATTTTACTCCCCAGGGGACATTGGACAATGTCTAGAAACATGGTTGTCACTACAGGGGACTGCTCCTGGTATCTGGAGGACAGAAGCGAGGATTGCTGTTAAACATCCTACGTGCACAGAACATCCCCACAATAAAGAATTCCCTCGCCCGAAGGGTCAATATTATCGCAGTTGAGAAGTCCTGGACCAGCCTGACCCGCCATTGCACCAGCTGCCTCCGACGCGCAGCCCGGAAAGAAGGCCTTGCAGTACCGCAGGACTCCTGTCTCAGCTTGTGAGTATTTGACCGTGAGGCCACATTAGAGGATGTGATCTAGGGCCTGGGGCCAGGGTCTCTCCTGAAAAGTGGATGCAACTCGGTCACTGCTTAGTAACCCAGTCAGAGGTTTCCTCACCGCTCAGGCTGGAAGAAAAGGACCTTGAGGTGACCACTCAGAACCTAGGATAGAAGGAGAAGGTTCCAGGTCTGAGAATGGAGGACCCTGGACTTGGGGCCAGCGTTGTTGTGAATGACTGCTTGGGAGCAGTCTTCCGGCCCATACCAGCCAGAGGAAGGGTCTGGATGGGACCGGGCCGGAAGATGGCGTAGGGTGGCACAGGCTGGAGGTTATCCTGGGACCGGGCCGGAAGATGGCATAGGGTGGCACAGGCTGGAGGTTATCCTGGAAACCCCTGGCTGATTCAGCAAGCAAGACCAGAAAGGAGGGATCTGAGTCAGGGCTCTCTTGCCCTTTGTTTTCTGCAGGGAGAGAATCCAGCCTGTGTTTTACCCAACAGGTTATCAGCACCAGGGAGAGAGGCAGGGAGCGCCATGGGCACTCCAAGACCTCTGAGAGCCCAGGGATTTGGGCTGCCCCTGAGCTGCCCCCGCCCTGCTGCCCCAACCTGATGGCTCAGCTCTCCCTCTGAAAAGGTTTGATTCAGCCCAAAGCAGGAGCTCTCGCTCTCTCAGTAAAGGATCAAAACTGACAAAAAGGTGATTAATGGAACCTGCCAGGCCTGGAGTGACGATCTTCCCGGGGCTGCCGAGCAGGTTCTGGCCAACGCCCCTCAGAGGAACAATGCCACAGATCCTGCAAAGCCCCACAGTTCAAACACGGAGTGGTCATGACATGCCTCCCTTCACGGGGTCAAGGCACGGCCCCTCCTCTCCCCACCCCGGAGGGACTTGTGCTGCTTTGACACAGGAATGCTGTCCTCTGACCCATGGTGAACCCCAGGGCCCACAGCATTTGGGGACACATGACAGGCTTTCCTGGGGGAAGTTGGGCAGAGTCCCACCCTGGCGACCCAGTTTCCCCTCTCCTGGTTCTGGTTCTAATTGGGCAGGACTGGGCTGAGGTACTGCTCGTGGGTCTTGAGCTGTCTGGTGAAATCACACCAAATTCAGTCCCCTCCCCAGTAAGTTTCAGGGAGGAAGAAGGAATGAGGTATTCGTGAGCATCCCTACAAATGAGGCTGCGCTCAGCACATAGTCTTTGAGTCCATACAGCAACCAGAGAAGTGTTTACCGGCCCCATTTTATAGATGAGGTCCTAGGAGAACAAGCCACTAGACCAAGGTCACCATGAAGTCAAGATTTAAACTTGGCCTCTGTCTGGCTCTACCCCACCTGATGTCTTAGAGACTTGCTGTGAACTCCATGCATGATCGCTGCGTGTTCCGTTCTATATGTGTTAAAAGATAATAAATTAACACTAACATTTCTTGAACACTCTATCTGCATGACTTCATTTGGTCTTCAACACAACATGACTACTTTAATCATACCCTTTTTTTCAGATGAGGGAAACTGAGGCCCAGAGAAGTTAAATACATTGCCCGAACTTGATTGTGTCAGAGCCAAGATTTAAAGCTCTGGCTCTAGGGTCTGTACCCTTAGCCTCTAGCTGGTAAATCCCTTTCGGGCCAGTGTTAATGCCATCCTATCCAAACAGGGGTGTCTTCTGTGGACTTCTCCACTCCCAGGCCCCCATCAGCCGGGGTCTGGCTGATAGATGGTCCTGCTTCTCACAGTGACAAAGACTGTGCAGCCAATGGCCTAATGGGTCAGCCTGTCTGATGTCCGTCTCTGGCGTGAGTTCCAAAGCTCAGAGCTAATGAGAAGACTCACAGTGCAGAATGTCAGAGACAAATTGTCGTAGAACTTTCCCATCCAGTCCCCTCATTTCACATGTGGAGAAACTGAGGCCCAGAATGCCAAGGCCCAGGGCAGTGGGGCACAAGAAGAAATGCCTGTATGTACAACTCAACTCATTATAGGCCTTACACTGGAAAGACTTCTTAAGTTTCCTCCATAATTTCCTTTCTGAGTCTCTGGTTCTCAAAGTTTGCCCATGGTCACCAGATTGTTCATCTGCAGATCAGAGTCTTACACACTGTCCCCAAGCTCCAAATCCAGGGTTCCTTGCTTGGATCTCGGATCTTCCCTCCCTGGACCACAGGAGGCCTGGAGCCCAGGATGGCTGACCCACCTCCCAAAGAGCCTGAGGCGCTCCCACAAGGGAGGGGCCTCTCCTGAAAGGCAGACCCTTCCCAGGCACCAGACCAGGCCCTCTGGGCAACGCCCTGCCCCAGAAATGCCTGCTTGACACAGCAATGCCCAGGAGCCTTCTGCAGACTAGCCTCAGTGCTCCAAACCCTTACTTCTCTGTAGTACCCGCCTTTCTAAAATTCTTTTTATGCCACCAGAGCTTCCCAGAAACCCAGCAAGGTCAGCAAAAGCTTTAAATTAAGTGGGCTTGAGTTTTAACCTTACATCCGCCATCGACTAGCTGTGTGACCTTGGAAATGTTACTCAGCCTTCAGTGCCTGAGGGGCTGCAGCTGAAAAACAGGCATTAGATGAGTTTGTATTTGAGAAGCACCTGACATGGGGGCGCTGGCCGGGCCGGTGGAAGGCTGCTCTCACCACCCTTTTACAGATGAGGCGATGCCAAGCTCAGAGTTGTTAGGTGACCAGGCCAAAAATTCTCCTCGGCCTCCATCCTGTGCCAACACATTGCTTTGCCTCCCTCTCTGGTCCCTGCAGCCAGCATGGCACTCACAACAACCAGATAAGTGACAGTCGGTGGCATTCCTATTTTATTCCCCCACTCAGTCTTCTGTCCCCTGAGAACAAGGTCTCTGTCTAATAAACCTCCGCACACTGCTCCTGGCACAGGGAAGCTCTCCACGGAGGCCTGAGAAGCCGTCCCACGGGCGCGCTGGCTGCCAGCTCTCAGTGAGGAGTGGCAAACTGGAGTGGCATCCAGTGGGGTCACCCCAGCTTCAGACCTCATGGAAAAAGCTGTCATCTCATTTCCCAGGTGCCACCAGCTGCCCACGGAGGGACAGGCAAGCACCAGGTGGGAGCACACCGAAAATGCTAGTGAACATCTAGCGTCACATCCAAGGCAGGAAAGCAAAGGAGAAGCGAGTGTGCACATTAGTGTGGCGTTTGTGCAGCGCCGCGCTGAGAACACAGCCATGCTCTGGGCAGACCCGGCCCTGCTGTCTCAGATCTCGCTGCACGGACTCCCCACTGAGCTCCGAGATCGACTCACAGAGACCTTGAGATCATCGTGTCGGGGAAACTGAGACCCAGAGAGGAACAAGGACCAGCCAAAGTCCTCAGGGAGAGAGTAGCGGGCACGTCCCCTGCTTGCTCTAGGAAGCCCAGCCTGAGCCAAGGACACTCCCAGGGCCCTAATCCCGAGTCCCTAAACTGTCCTCTCTGTGGGGAAAAGGGAGGCTCAATGCCTGCTTCTCAGATTGGCTGGAATCCAAGGCCAACCCCAGCCCAGGGGCAGGCAGAAGGCGGGACATCTCTGCCACAGACTATTTAAGGGCTCAGCCTGGCATGAGCTAGCCCTGGGTGTGGGCATCTCACTCTAGGGTCAGGTAAGGGACAGGACTTGACAAGTTCAAGGACCTCTCTCACAGCTTCTTCTGGCATCCCAGGAGAGCAGGAACGGGTCCTCCAGGGAGAGAGAAACTGCTCCCCTCTCCCCTGGCTCAGGGTCCAGCCCTGAGACAAGGCCTGCGGAATGAGGGCCAAGCCCTGCCTTGCCTCTCTGTGCCTTTTCAGGGGCTGTTATTCCTGCAAATTAAAGGCTGGGAACTGCTTTGCTGACTGCTTAGAAGGCTGAGGATTTTCTCAACAGGGGCCCTGAGGGGGTGAGGCAGGAGCAAGAGCCAGGCCATTGGGTCCAAGAGTCTCAGGAAGGAGCCTGGCTGCTCCCAGGATGTTGGAAACATGCACCTGGTGCTTTGGGCTTCAGCATAAGCTTAATCCACAGCATGAGAGACCAAACTTAGATGCAAGGACAATCCTTCTGACCATATGGCTGTATGACACTTGAATGGCTGCCCACAAAGGTTAAGGAGTGGGTTTCAGATGAGAACATCTTCTGTCACCCTCCTGACGTCAAGGGAGAGCAAGGGTCTGGAATCAGAGAGACGGGTCTTGGATTCAGTTTCGCTATTCCCCAGTTCATGACTTTATTCAAGTGTCTTAACTTCCCTGGGCCTCCATTTCCTCTTCTGAAATCTGACTCTGAAGGCAGAGCTGTTGGGAGAGTAAATGAGATGCCATCTCTTGAATGCCCTGCCCAGAGCCTGGCACGGTGCAGACACTCCATAAATTTCGTTTCCTGCCTCCAGCCCCAGGGAAACCTGGTCTCAAAGTGTGTACTCAGGAGACGCATTCTAGATTAAATCTCCACAGATGCACAGGCGTCAGCTTCTCTCCAACCAGGGCTGCTGGGCAAGGAGTTTCGCACAGCAAGACCCAAGGGGCCCCTCAGAGGGCTTGGCTCTCCCCCCAAGTGATCAGATTCTCAGGATAACAGAGGCACCCCAACCTGCTCTTTCCAGCAGGACTAGGAAACCAGTTCTCCCTCTCCCCACTCACCCAGCCCAGCCACCCAGAGTTCTCCACTTCCTCATTCCCTGCCCTCTTTCCAGGGCTGAGAATACCAGAGGAACCAGCCCCAGATCAGAGGCACCAAATCAGGTGTGCATGGATGGCATTGCTCTGATAGGCCTGAGAGTGGAGACTGAGGTCAGGAGTGGGATTTGGACAGAGGAGGTCAATAGAGGCTGGTGTTGCTTTGGATTTAAGCTTAGAGAAATCAGGGAGGGCTTCCTGGAGCTGGTGTCTTTCTTCCTGGGCACTTTAAGTGCTTTCTGCAGAGGAGATGGTGGCTTCAGGGGAAATGAGGGCCAGCTTTGTAGGAGGGCAGAGATGGGAACTGGCTCTGCCACACTGGAGGTGACATGTGCCAGGCTGGGAAGAAGGGAGGTTCAAATAACACATGTGGCGAGGGCCAGAAGCGAGGAGGAAGATCCTGGCAATGAGCTGTGAAGGGCTGGGGCCTGAGGCCCCAGAAGAAGCCCTGGTCTGGGAGTCATACAAATGCAAGGCTCAGTCCCAGCCCGGCCCCTTACTAGTCACCCATGAGGCCACTGGGAGAGTCCTGCACCTCTCCACCTTCATCTCTAAGTTTCCTCATCTTTTTTTATTATTATTATTGTCTTTTTGTTTTTATTTTTATTTTTTTAGAGATAGAGTAAGACAGGAAGGGAGAGAGAGAAAAAGGAGAGACAGAGAAGCATTAACTCGTAATTGCTTCACTTTCGTTGTTCGTTGATTGCTTTTTGTACATGCAAAATGGCGAGGCGGATTGGGGGGTAGGGTGTTGAGGGGCTCTAGCCCAGCCAGTGACCCCTTGCTCAAGCCAGTGACCTTGGGCTTCAAGCCAGTGACCTTTGGGATTATGTCTATGGTCCCATGCTCAAGACAGCAACCACACACTCAAGCTGGAAAGCCTGCACTCAAGCCGATGAGCCCCCGCTCTAGCCAGCGGCCTCAGGGTTTTGAATCAGGGACCTCAGCATTCTGGATCAACACTCTATCCACTGCACCACGGCCGGTAAAGTTCTAAGTTTTCTCATCTTTAAGATGAGAGTAATCAATCCCGACCACCCACAGTTGTGAGTATTGAATGAGACCCATGGGTGGGTGTGCCTAGCACAGTGCCAACCATACAGTGGTGAACCAGTGCCATCCATGCAGCCAGTCATTGGGTAAATAATTAGTCAGTATGTCAAGTTCTGTGCTAAGTTGACAAAACTGCTTTGAGTAACCACCTCCTCACCCACCCCCACCTCCCGCTTCCATGAGGACCAAATGGGGTAAGTCAGAACAGCAAGTCACCTGAGCAGCACGGGTTTGTCCCAGGCACTCTGGGGACCCTAACGAATGAATTATGACCATGCAGGGAAGAGGCCAAAGTGGGGAGAGATGTCAACATGTGGGCCCTGGGCCTCCTCAGAGACCCCAACAAGAAAAAGAGATATTTGAGCCTGACCAGGCAGTGGCATAATGGATAGAGCATTGACCTGGGACACTGAGGACCCAGGTTTGAAACGCCCAGGTCACAGGCTTGAGGACGGGTTCAGTCGGCTTGAGTGCATGCTCGCCAACTTGAGTGTGGGGTCACTGGCTTGCTGTCTTGAAGACTAAGGTCACCGGCTTGAGCAAGGAGTCACTGGCTTGGCTGGAATCTCCTGGTCAGGCACGGATGAGAAGCAATCAATGAACAACTAAAGTACTGCAACTAGGAGTTGCCGCTTCTCATATCTCTCTCTTCTCTCTCTCTCTCTCTCTCTCTCTCTCTCTCTCTTTCTCTTTCTCTCTCTCTCTCTCTCTTTCTCACTTTCTCTCAAAAAGAAAAAAAAATAAGAAGAAGAGGAAAGATATTTGACAAAAGAAAAGTGATTTTTTATTGCATGGACAGACACAAAACGAGAGAACTTGTTACACAAAGGTGGGGAGAGCTGAAGGGCGGAGGGAGGGGAGCAAGCAAAGCCGCGAACAATGTAACAGGAACGCTCTTGAGCCGGACTCTGGCAGAAACGAGTTTGCTTTTCCAGCCCCTCTGGCCAGTCCTCCGCTCAGCCTGGGGAAGACGGGCGTGGCGAGGGACATCTCTTCTGCGCTGGGCACTTAGATTTCTCCCTTTCGGGAAGAAACCACCTTCCCATCCACTGACTCCTCGACGTTGATGCGGAGTTTGCTGCCACTGCCACCTCCCAGGGAGGCTGGAAAGAAGGAGCAAGCTTTAGAGTGCGGCACCCTCCCTGCCCTCCACTCCCACGGGGGTCAGGACCTTGGCTGAGCTCCGGGAGAGCTGGACAGCACCCCTGACAGTGGCCATGGGCCTATCCTTCAACAGCTGCCAAAAGGGCTGGTGCTGCCCTGGCCGGCTGGCTCAGTGGTAGAGCGTCGGCCTGGCGTGCAGGGGTCCCGGGTTCGATTCCCGGCCAGGGCACACAGGAGAAGCGCCCATCTGCTTCTCCACCCCTCCCCCTCTCCTTCCTCTCTGTCTCTCTCTTCCCCTCCTGCAGTGAGGCTCCATTGGAGCAAGGATGGCCCGGGCGCTGGGGATGGCTCCTTGGCCTCTGCCCCAGGCACTAGAGTGGCTCTGGTCGCGGCAGAGCGATGCCCCGGAGGGGCAGAGCATCGCCCCCTGGTGGGCAGAGTGTCGCCCCCTGGTGGGCATGCCGGGTGGATCCCGGTCGGGCACATGCGGGAGTCTGTCTGACTGTCTCTCCCCGTTTCCAGCTTCAGAAAGATAAAAACAAACAAACAAAAAAGGGCTGGTGCTGAATTACTCATCGTAGAGATGGGAGGTGGCTACGTCAAGTATGCCCCGCAGTGAGCAAGAACGTCAGGGTTTTTAACTGCACGTGACCAGGGAGCAAGCCTGGCATCTTAGTGTTAAGTGCATGAAGGTGGGGCCTGGGGGAGCTACGCCCTGGACAGCCTGGAAGGTTCTCACTAAATCTTCAACCCCACTTCTCATATCATATAATAGAAGCTTCCACTGAGGAAGAGATATCGAATGGAATGGGCATGTCCCTGCTCCACTGGGATGATTGACATATTTCTCCTTCTTCCCCATTCCAAGGGGAATGGTGGTTTCAACCACTCCCCTCCCCATTCAGGAAGAGCTAAGCCTTCTTACCTTCTCTGGTGCCAACGCCAGCCATCCTGAAATGGGGGGGGGGGGGACAGATGTAAGCAAAGGCAGAAGCTCAGGTCTCCTTAAGGAGGGCTCCGGGAGCCAGCTCAGCAGGCCTCCCAGCCCCCCTACCTCCACCACCCCCACAGCTGACTTCTCTAGAGGCTGAGAGGGTGTCCAGACAAGCCACCCCCTGCAGACAGACTCTGACCTACACTAACACCACCTGTTCCCTGCATGGAATGGAACCAGCACTAGCCCAATGGCTGTCATTTACAGAACACACACAGGTCCAAGAGAGGTGATAGGACCTGCTCAAGCTAGCATCCAGAGACCAGAGCGCAGAATCCGGAGCCCTTCCTCCTCCTCACCCAGCTCTCCTCCGCTGCGGCACGACCAACCCCCAGGGACTCTCCTCCGCCCTGACCACACCTGGCCCCGTCCTCATTCCTCCCTCTGGGCCCGGCCCCTGCCTGGCATCCTGGCCCTCCAGCAGGTCGCGGTAGGTGGCGATCTCCTGCTCCAGCCGCGTCTTGATGTCCAGCAGGAGCTTGTACTCCTGGTTCTGACCCTCCATCTCGCAGCGGAGCTCGCCCAGCTGGGTCTCCAGGCCGCTGACGAGCCCCTGGATCTGCTGCAGCTGCGTGGCGTAGCGGCACTCCGTCTCCGCCAGCGAGCTCTCCAGCCCGGCTTTCTGGTGGGGCAACAGATCGACAGACAGCACGTCAGGCTAGAAGGAAGCACCGGGGGCACAGGGAGAGGCGTGGAATGGACGCAGGGAACCCCCTCGGTGGGGGCTTGGGAATGATTGGCTTAACCAGCCGTGGAAGGTGGGATAGGTGAGGGTGGGGTGGGGTGGGGTGGGTGGGGTGGTCATACCATGCTGAGCTGGGACTGCAGCTCAATCTCCAGCCCCTGCAAGGTGCGCCTCAGGTCTGTGACCTCTGTCTTGCTGGTCTGGATCATCTCTGTGCTGGAGGCCACCTCCTTGTTCAGCTCCTCCGTCTGTAGGTCACACACAGAGAAGTGAGCCCCGTGGACTTCCTGGGAGACCTGGGGAGCTGGGGCCGGCCGGGAGGTCAGGCTCACCTTGCTGAAGAACCAGGCCTCCGCATCTCGGCGGTTCTTCTCAGCAATGGCCTCGTACTGCTCCCTCATCTCCGCCAGCACGCGGGTCAGGTCCACGCCCGGGGCTGCGTCCATCTCCACGTTGACCTGGCCGGCCAGCTGGCTGCTGAACTCCCTCATCTCCTGCAGCGTGGTGACAGAGGGCAGGGGAGAGGGAGAGGGATGATCAGGTCCCACCTGCCGATCCTGATCATCCCTAACTCACTACGTGACCTGGCTCTCCCCCTGTACCCACCCAGCCTCTGTTTCCCACCGCTCAGGAAAAGGTTCGATCGCATGTCCCGCCCCATCCGAGCTCTCGGGGTCTCTCCCCCTCTCTAGCTGCTACCAGGGAGGACCGCAGACAGTAGGGCCCTGGCAGCAGCTCCTAGAGCAGATCAGAAGAGCAGTTCCCCCTGGCTATGGATGAGAGAGGGAAAGGGGCCTGGGACACCAGAAAACAGTGTCCTTCCTCTCCACGGGGACCCCTGTTGTGGCGTGTGGGCTGCATTTCTGAACCACTAAGCCCTTCAGGCAACTACGCGGAGGCGCAGCGGACCCCTCATCTCACCTCCTCGTGGTTCTTCTTCAGGTAGGCCAGCTCCTCGTTCAGGCTCTCGATCTGCATCTCCAGGTCGGCCTTGGCCAGGGTCAGCTCGTCCAGCACCCGGCGCAGGCCGTTGATGTCGGCCTCCACGCTCTGGCGCAGGGCCAGCTCGTTCTCATACCTGCGGAGAGAGAAGGAACCCAAAGTAAGGAAAGGGGGTGGGTCTCGGCTACTTGAGTTGGGAGGAGGAGAGAGGGCCAGACAAGGGAGGGGGGGATGCAGAAAGGGAGAAGGGGTCAGGAACACACTTGAGCCTGAAGTCGTCCGCAGCCAGCCTGGCGTTGTCAATCTCCAGGATGACCCGGGAGTTGTCGATGGTGGCCGCCAGGATCTGCAGAGGGCAGAGTGCCAAGAGGATCCCTCGTTCTTCCCTGCTGCTCACCCTGCCCTGTGCTCCAAGTCAGCCCCTCTCACTGACAACCTCTCCTCTGCTACCTCCCACAAAAGCCTAGAGGGTCCCTGGGGCAGAGTCCAACGTTATCTCAGGTGCCCACTACTTGCTCTGCCCCTGCCTCCGGGGCAAGGACCAAGGAGCCAGGATTGCCTGGCATCACCTGTAGGAACTCCTGGGCCAGGAGTGGAGTGGGTAGAGTGTGGGGGTGCTATGACAACAGCCCTCTCAGGGATACTCCACCAGCCTCCCTTTGGACAGCTCGGAGTCACTGGCCCCCTGCACACCTTGACACAGCCAAGAACCATAAGAACATTCCAGCCAGTAGGAGGAACCTGGAGGGCAGCTGAGGAAGACGTCTCACAGCTGAGGGAACGGGTCCAGGTAAGTGACAGGGTGAGTGAGTGGGTAGCACAACCCGTCGCGAGTTCCAGGTCTTCTAAGTCCCAACAGCGCTTTTAGCACCAAAGCCGTCCTCAGAGGGCGTGGCGGGAAGCCCTGCTACTCGGGACTTCCAAAGCTACACTCATTCTTGGAAAAGAAGCAAGGGATGCTTGTGCAGAGCCCTGTAGGGCGTGCGGTCAGGGAGAGTGGTGGCTCTCTGTCATTCCCCCGCTGTGGCCCCCACTGGTCCTGACCAGGTCCCCAGGATCCGCCCAGCACTGCCACGTTGAGCAGATGGGCGCCGGCGTGCACACCGGGAAAGCACTCCCCAGGCTGCAGGTTTGCCCAGGTTGCTCGTGGGCTGTCACTGCCGGGGCAGGAAAGGGTTTCCTCAAGGCAGCAGGAGCACTGATGTTAGAGATGTGGGCAGGGCACCAGCCACCTGCCCCCTCTCTCTGACCCTTGAGGGCTCACCTTGTCCCGGAGCTCCTCCATGGTCTTGAAGTAGCGGCTGTAGTCGCGCTCCGGGCTGGCCGGGCTCTGCTTCTGGTACCAGTCCCGGATCTTCACCTCCAGGTCGGCGTTGGCCTCCTCCAGGGCACGCACCTTGTCCAGGTAGGAGGCCAGGCGATCGTTGAGGTTCTGCATGGTGATCTTCTCATTGCCAGAAAGGAGGCCCCCATCGCCGCCACCGAAGTCACCAAAGCCACCTCTGCAGCCTCCACCGAAACCACTACCAGCCCCTCCACCGAAGCCGAAGCTTGTGCCGCCCCCATAGCCCCCTCCTGACCCCGAAGAGACAAACCTTGCAGAAGAAGCTGAGATGCTTCGGTTTCCACCACCCCCATAGAGACTCCCTCCACCAAAGCCGCCTCCCCCAACCCAGTGGGAACCCCCCCGGGCAGAGCCACCCCCAAAGGTGGAGGAAGTCTGCAGAAACGTGGTGCTCATGGCCAGGCGGCAGCTGGTGCGATCTCGGCCAGCACAGGAGATGCCGGTGGGAGGTACAGGCTGCTCTGAAACCAGAGTGCTGTGCCTGTCACCCCCCTGGCCTGGGGCTCCTTATATACCCCTTGGAGGGTGTTGTGGGTTCACGTCTCCTCCCCCAAAGAGGAGCCAACTCCTTCTGCATTCCAAACACAGCTGCCTGCACACCTCAATGTGGCTGGTGTGGAGTTTTTTTCTTTCTTTCTTTCTTTCTTTTTTTTTTTAATGCAACAAAAGATGATTCAGAATGAATGGTGTTTGCCCCAGGCCATGGTTTTAACACTTGGATTTCAGGTTCATTCCTACACTCCACGCTGAGCGAGTAGGGAGCAGGGAGCTAAGCGGCACCACGCCACAGCAGTTAGAGAAGCTCGAAGGCTCAGCCCTCAGCCGGGCTTCTCTGCTGCTGGCAGCCCGGGACCCTCACCCATAGGGGCCAGCTACCTGCTCGCAGGGCCCATCCCCGCTCTGTGTTGGCCCACTCACAGACCCCGCGTGTGTGCCTACAGGGCTCAGGGGAAGCCATGGCCTCTGGGGATCGGTGGGCAGAGGCACGTGGAGGGATGCAGCGCCCATGGGGACAGGCTGGGGACAGGGGCCGGGGTCTTGAGTTAAGTTCCAGCTAAAGTGACCAGAAGAAACAGCATCTGTCGCTACCCTGATGGCTCAAATGGACGCTCCTCCTCCCCCCCCCCCCCCCCAGCGCCAGCCCCGTGGCACTGGCACTCTCACAAAAGCCAGCAGGCTCCAGGCTGACAAGGGGCTGATTGATAATCCCACCACCTGCCAACCGCACATATCACTGGAACTTTGCTTACTCCTGGGACACGCTGGGGCAAACCTCTGCAGATAAGACTGGGACGAGTTTCAGGAAGCCCCTGCCTTCCCCAGGGAGAGGCATGTCGCTGCACAGCAGGGCCAGATTAACGCTGCAAGGCTGGGGGGGTGGAGGGGGACCTGACCCAGAGGGCTCTACGTGCCTGAGCCGTGGGAGGGAGGAGACAGGGAGGCCGGGCAGGCAGACTGAGATCCTGAGGCAGAGGCACCACTTCACAGAGCAGGACGCTGAGGCCACCAGCTCAGGGATACCTGACTCCTGGGGGCAGTGCCACTGGGAAGTGTGGATCCAGGCTTAGGAAGAACAGGGTTTGGGGAAGTCAGCAAGACTGAACTGAAGGTGGTGTTATATTGAGTTGTACACTGGAAACCTGTGTGGTTTGGCAAACCATGTAAACCCAATAAATTATAAATAAAATAAAATGTTTATACCCCCCCCCAAAAAGTAAAGAATAGAAAAGACTGAAGAGAGAAGTCAGGAGGAAGGTTCATGGCCCAAGCTGCACCACAGTGCAGTGTACAGGGCTCTCGCGCCCCTCGGACCAGGGTTCAAATCCTGCCTCTCTCAGCTACTGCCTTGAACCTTCAAGTCTCAGTTCCCTTGTGGCAAATGGGCACTTTCAGTTCCTACTTCCCAGGAAGCCCTGAGGCCCAAATGGCCCCCGTCAGGCCTCCTCCTGGCTCCCCATCTTCTGAGGGTCCAGGTAGTGGGGTAAATATCCATCACCTAGGACTCCTGAAGACACTCAGCAGAAGGGACTTTTGTCCCTGGGCATCAGCTTGTGCCCTGTGAGCAGCATCACTGCCCCACGTTCTTCCACAGCCAGTGGCTAATGGGCAACGCAGATCATCGTTATTATTGCTCTAATAACAGTAACCCCTTACTTCCACTGCACGCTTCACAGTTCACAAAGTCGTTTTGCATCCAACACCTCCTCTAATCCTAGTTCACAGAAGATGATCCCTGATTCTGTTTCAGAAGGAATGAAATTGGGACTCAGAGAGGGGAAGCGATTTGGACAAGGTGGCACAGCCAGTAAGGGGCAGCGCCAGGCCTCAAATGGGCCTCTGACCCCTACTCAACCAGAGGCAGGAACAGAGGGCCCCTCTCATTGACCCCAGATTCCTGCACCTGAGTTAGGGTGGTGGGAGGGGCACCACAGGCCTAGGTGGGTGGGTGGGCTTGGGCTCCCCTCACTCAGCATCACAATGAGGCGGGGCTTCGAGTGCTGGGCCCAGACAGTGCGGTATTGTCTCATGGATGGAAGAATATTGTCTTACTCCAAAAGAAAAATAATCAAAGTCAGATTAGCAATAGCTCATTAAAGCCTCTGCAGACATTACGGCCCCAACAATTAACATGGAACAATTACGCACTATCACCCCCGGGCGAGGGAGGGCTGGACCTTAGCCAGCCCCTCTTCTGCACCCTGATTCCCCTGCAGCAGCCCCTTGGGGCAGCTTTCCCTCCACTCTCAGGCCCGGGCAGGGCAGCAGCTGCCCCAGTTGCAAATCCCTATTCCAGTCTCAATAGCTCCTTTGAGTTCCAGGTCCGGGTGGGGCCTTGGGGGTCTGCGAATTAGCACCAGGTGGGTTTGGCTGGCCAGGGTGGAGATCAGGCCCCGGCTGGCCTGGCCCAGGCTGCAGCCTGTCCAGGATGCTGTTCCAGTTTCAGAACTTTGTCCACTGCCGACAGGCTGTCCCTAGAACTGGCCTTTCCTGCTTGGGAGGGGGCAATGCCGCCTGAAGGACAGAGCTCAGCTGGACTCCACCTCTGGTGTGATTAAACCTCAGTCAGGTTCCTGACTTAAAATTGGGCTATTCTTTTACTTATAGGAGGTACTTAGCATAGTCAAAATCAGCCCTGGCCAATGGTGCAGTGGATAGAGCTCTTCCAGGTGCACCAGGGGCACCAGCTTGATCTCAAGGGCATTGGCTTGATGATCCTGAAGGTGCTGGCTGGACCCCAAGGTCACCGGTTCAAGCCCTGGTCAGGGCACGTACAAGAAGCAATCAATGGGTGCACAACTAAGTGGAAGGAGTTGATGCTTCTCTCTGTCGCTCTCCCTCCCCCTCTCCCTCTCAAAAAATAAGTAAATAACATTGTCAAAATCATGAAGACAGAAAGTGAAACCCTGGTTGCGGGGTGGGGGATGACAATAGGGAGTTATTGTTTAATAGGTACAGAGTCTCAATTTTATAAGAGTTATGAGGATGGATGTTGGTGATGGTTACACAGCAATGTGTATGTACTTAGTACCACTGAACTGTACACTTAAAAATGGTTAAGATGGTAAAATGTATGTTATTTATTCTTACCACATTTTTTTTTTAAGTTAGGCCTTAACACAGACAACAGCTACAGGGCCACAGTGAGCATTTGATGGGCACTATCCCCCCCACCCCCACCCCCCCACCCTCACACATAAGGGAGATGCTAGGGGCAGAGAACATTACCTGGAGCCTGGAGACTTCCTTTCAAATTCTTCCTTTCTCATTTATTAGGTTTTGAATAATCATGCCACCTCTCTGTACCTCAGTCTACCAATCCAGAAAATAGATATAATTCCTGCCCAGTCTGACTCACAGTGATGGAGTGATAGGGTTGACGGTTGACAGGAAGTGCTTTGCAAAACTGAAGTGACCGTATGGCCAGCAGAGATGGAAAGACCTTGCCCTCCCTCCAATCCCTTCTCTATTTTTTTTCTTTTTTAATTCAGTGAGAGGAGGGGAGGCAGAGAGATAGACTCCCACATGTGCCCTGACCGGGATCCACCCGGCATGCCCACTAGGGGGTGACGCTCTGCCCATCTGGGGCATTGCTCCATTGCTCGGCAACCTAGCTCTTCTTAGCATCTGAGGCGGGCGCGGAGCCATCCTCAGCATCTGGAGCCAACTCACTCCAATTGAGCCATGACTGCAGGAAGGGGAGAGAGAAAGACAGAGAGAGAGGAGTAAAAGAGGAAGGGGTGGAGAAGCAGAGAGGCGTTTCTCCTGTGTGCCCTGACCAGGAATCAAACCAGGGACATCCACACACGAAGCCAACGCTCTACCACTGAGTCAACCGGCCAGGGCCCTTTCTCTCTTCTCTATCCCAGCTGCTTCTGTCAACAGTAATCCCTAGTTTCAGCTCCCAGACTGAGACAGAAAAGTGTCCCCACCCTTGCCCTCTCTCCCCCACTCACACACACACAAAGGATGGCTTCATTCTCAACACTCAGACCTGTGACCCAGTCACCACCCCACCTGGAAGCCCCAGACCCCGTCCCACAGCCACATTCCAGGGGCCTCTAGGGCAAGGGGCAGGGTTTCGGCTGTGACAACAGAGGCTTTCATGAACAGGGTACAAATATCTCGGGCAGTCCCAGCCTGGGGCTGCAGCCAGGTCTCCGGCCTGCAGTTCCAAGGCCTCCTGAGAAGTTAAGTGGGAGACAGGGGCTTTGGGTGCTGGAGGCCAGAGCAGGAAAACAGCTAGGGAGGTGGTCAAAGGGGCTCCTGGCCTGGGGGCTGCAGCAGCTGGGAGGGATGCCCTGGGCTCTGGAATCACCAGCCCTGTGATTTGGAGCAAGCTAATCACTGCAAGACCCACAGGAAAACAGCAGAAGGAACACTTCCTTCAAGATGAACATGGGTGTTGGGCAGATAAAATATATTATGCTCACTTTGTTAAAGATGGCACTGCCCACGTGGAAGCCCGTCACCCAGGTGATATTAATGTGTGTTGGGGGTGGGCTGTGGGCAAGCAGGATCCTTGTAGCCTGGGGCTTGGTTTTAGGACTAAGCCTTTCCCACCCTTTTTGATGTGGGGTGGACTTTGTATCAGAGACTTCCCTATTTTGTATATTGGATTGAAGGTTTTGATTTCTGCACTATGAAGTGGGGCAGACCAGGAGCTTGCTTTCTCTCGGTTCCTGAGATTAGCATTAGAGGAGAGAGCAGAGAGGAGAGCAGAGCTAGAGGCCACGTGGAGGAGGCCAGGAGAAGCAGCCAAGATGGTGGAGTGCTGAGGGAGAAGCCAGTTTGTGCAGAGTTTGTGCAGGGAGAAGGAGATGGGGAACAGAGGTGAATAAGACTGGTGAGGTAGAAACCTTTGATTCTAAGAAATTCGGATAAGTCGGTAGCTTTGTGAGCACTGAATGAGTGGGTTTTGGAGCCCAGTGTGTGTTTTTACTTGCCCGCCGAGTGCAAGCTAGAATTAAAGATAATGGCCCACCAGTTCTTGGCTCCGTTTGTTTCATTACCATCTGTCTGAATCCAGTGCGAAACTGCATGGGCCAGGCGGCTACGATAGTGGCCCTGGATACTGGCTTTACATTGGGGAATGACAAGGTCACAGGCCTCCTCAGCATAGTGTGAGGCCCCAGTGAGCATTCCATTCTCCTGCACACCTCCTGGGGGCGTGTTCCTCACTTGCCACTTTCTCACAGGGCAGGCCTGCTGTCCCAGATCCATGGGACCTGAACAGATCCACCCAGCCTAATCCTCTCAGCCATGGTGAAGTGGGACTTATTTACCTTTAATTGGCCTCAGTGCTTGGCAACTAGGCTGTAAACCACAGGGGCAGGACCAACCCCACCTGAGGGCAGAGTTGTACCAGGAAGCTGGGACTGCATTCTGGCCCGGCCCCTGGCAAGACAGGTTGGGGGGTCTGTGTGGGAGGTCTGGGTCACATCTGGGTCCCCTTCCAGGCTCTGGGCCCAGGTATGGGATGGTGGGCGTAAGGGGCTTTTGTAGGACTGCCCAGGAATGGATGAATGTGTTAGTGCCTGCACTCCGACACACGCCAGCAGGCACTCTCCAGACCTGCTGAGTGGGATGCCCACCCCCACTCCTCGGGCTCTCGCCCCGAAGCCTGTTTCTCCTGTCACGTTGGACAAATGTGTCAGCAGGAACTGCCCCAGGGGATCCCTACCCTAGGCCTCCACAGGGAACAAGACTGACATGTACTGAGGACTTGGGACAAGTAATGTCGATCTTAGGAGATATGGTGGACTGGCACTGTAGCTGGATTCTGGTCTTGACTCTACCACGTATTTGCCGTGCGGCCTTGGAAAAGTTGCCTAACCTCTGAGCCCATCTCCTGCTCTCCTGTATAAGATGCAGCTCATACTTACTACCTTTTAGGGTTGTTCTTTTTTTTTTTATTAAAGGGCACATAGTAGGTGCTCAGTAAGCATTAATTTCATAAACACAAAAATCAACCTTTGGAGTATAGTTGAAAGGAAACTAATCTGGAAGCAAAAACCAGCGTCAAATCCCACCTCTGCCATGAATGAGAACAGTTACACATACAACAAACCACCTCACCACTCAAAGCCTTGGTTTACCCCTCTGTAAAATGGCAGCAATGCTTATTTCATAAGCTTGTTTTAAGAAACAGGTTAATGAAGACTTCTGCAAACAGGAATTATCATTAACAGTCAAGAGTTTGTGAGTACCCTCCCTCTTCCCTCTCCTGGGACAAGGTGGACTCTAGCCCAAATAAAACTGAAACAGAGCCAAGGCCTGGCCCATTTCCATGAAATAATAAACCCGAGGTCCTCCCTCCCTTGGGCCATAATCTTTTATTGACAGGTCAAAGGAAGAGCCCAGGGTAAGGGTCCCTCCCCTCCCGTGCCCCTACCCAAAAGCATCCATCCCTCTGCTGGAGACAGGAAGCCCAGGAGACTGGGCTCAGGCAGTCTTGCCGGTGGACAGGTTGCTGTAGTAGGCATCCTGGCCCTCGAGCAGGCTGCGGTAGGTGGCGATCTCCTGCTCCAGTCGCGTCTTGATGTCCATGAGCTGCTGGTACTCCAGGTTCTGCCGCTCAGTGTCAGCGCGCACGTCGCTCAGCTGGGCTTCGATGCTGCTGATCAACGCCTGGATCTGTGCCAGCTGGGCTCCAAAGCGAGCCTCTGTTTCCGCCAGCGTGCCTTCCAGGGCAGCTTTCTGAAGGCAGGGAGGGAAAAGGAGGCAACAGGCGATTCAGCAGAGCCTGGTTTCCAGGGAGAGCATGGGCACAGCCACTGCCCAGACTGCCCAAGTCTGCAAGGACATGTGTGTGCATCCCACAGGGAGGAGGGCACATACCATGCTGAGCTGAGACTGCAGCTCGATCTCCAGACTCTGGAGGGTGCGGCGCAGGTCAGTGACCTCCGTCTTGCTAATCTGCAGTTGCTCCGTGTGGCCAGCGACCTCCCGGTTCAGCTCTTCCGACTGTAGTGAGAGAGGAGGCGGGAAGATGAGCTCTGAGGCAGACCTACACCTCGGACCATCAAGCACTCTCTCCCTCCTTGCCACTTCCCCAAAGGGCACCCTGCATACCTGGCTGGTGAACCAGGCTTCAGCATCCTTCCGGTTCTTCTCAGCCATGACCTCATACTGGCTTCTCATGTCACTCAGGATCTTGGCTAGGTCAATGCCGGGAGCGGAATCCACCTCCACACTGACCTGGCCACCCACCTGGACCCTCAGAGCACTGATTTCCTGGAAAGACAGAGCAGAGATGGGCATGTCAGGGCCCAGAGACTGCTGGGGCTGGGCCAGGTCACTCCCCAACCCCTAAGGCCCAAGGGGGCTGATTTTCAGGTGCAGCCCTAGAAGCTAGCACTAGGGGGTGGACTGGGTTGCCGCCATCCCCTGCTAGAACCCTGGAAGCCATGCTCCACTCCTAGGGCCATGCTAAGGTTGCAGCAAGTATGCCCATGGTCAGAGGATACAGGACGCAAGTGTCCTCGGCCCTGGGAAGCTGGGGTGGCCCAGCCGGAAACCCACCTCCTCGTGGTTCTTCTTCAGATAGGCCAGCTCTTCCTTCAAGCCTTCGATCTGCATCTCCAGGTCAGATCTAGCCAGGGTCAGCTCGTCCAGCACCTTGCGCAGGCCGTTGATGTCGGCCTCCACGCTCAGGCGCAGGGCCTGCTCTGTCTCGAACCTTTTAGAGGAAAGAGTTGCAGTGAGACCAGCATTTCCTCTGTAGCTCTGAAGACCTCCCCAGGGTCCAGAGTTCACTGGGGAGGGGGGTGCTTTGGACCAATCCCCCTGAGGCACTGAACCCCAAAAGGGCCTGGGATTCCACCCCCCGCTCCTGCAGCCCACCAGGGTAGAGAGGCTCACTTGGTTCGGAAGTCATCCGCAGCCAGACGGGCATTATCAATCTGCAGGACAATCTTGGAGTTCTCGATGGTGGCACCAAGAATCTAGAAAGCAGAAAACTGGCAGATCAGCACACAGACACTGCCCACCACTTACCCTTCAGAGAGAGGGGAGCAAATGAATGTCTTTGCTCCCTGGAGACAAGCCCCAGCCACCCCTCGACAGCCCACAGGCCTGCTCTCTGGGGGCCTTGGAATCAGTCCCTCTCCACAAGCTGAAGCAGTGATTTCTCACCACTGCCCAGAAGGCTGAGCCAGGGGCTAGGTGATGAATAGGGAAGGGCAGGCAGGTAAGCCTGGGAAGAAAATCCCTAAGCCCCTGCCCAAGGCAACTCAAAATGGTATCAAGGGGGAGCAGCCTCCAGCGATATGCAAACCAACCGGAGGCAGGGAAGACAGAGAGTATGGGGAGGGGTACTCCTTGTCTGTACCCCCCCCCTACTCCAGGCATTCTGCCTCAGTAAAGGGAAGTCTGTTGGGCATCTATTAGGTGCTGGGCACCTTACACTTCATTTTTCATGTCAAGTCACCTATTTCACGGAGGTGGGAAGTGAAGTTGAGAATTCCTTGTCCAAGTTTACCCCCACAATCAGGTCTTTCTGACCTGAGGGACATACATGGTCACACCGTTGATTAAGCTACTTGCTTTCAGGTCATGACGCATTTATCGTTGTACTGGGTGGTGATTTGCATAGTTTTTAAGTGAAACAGAACAGAATATATCAGAAAGGATCGCTCAATTCAGGTCATGACACACTAGGCATTGTATTGGGTGGTAATTTGCAGTTTTTAAGTGAAACAGAACAGAATATAAATAACATCAGAAGGGATAGTATACAGTAGGGTAAGGATGTTTTCAAGGAACTTTTATCTTCACTGTATGTGTGTATGAGGCAGAATGTGAGGACACATCTTAAAATGCATTTCCTATCATAGGTCACGATTTGCAAAGCGTGAAAGCCCTCCCTCCTTGTCTAAGGTGTGACCTATATACCCCCAGTTCCCAGCACCAGGCCAGGCACATGGTGAACACCGGGCAGTGTTGTGGGGAGAACCAGCATGTGGGGCTACTAAATGTCTCACTGGCTTCCTATCTGTCTCCAGCAGGACAGAGGTCTAAGCTCTTCTCTGTGGTTGGAGACTAAGCCCCACCGTGCAGGCTCCCAGGTCACTCCGAAGAGCCTGTGGCTCAGACCCCAGACTCCAGCCCAGGACACATACAAGTGCGGCTGCACCCCGTCCTCGGACAGCAGTCTCCACAAGCAAAGAATCCCAGGGCCTCTGCGTCTGTCCCTCCTTTACCATGTCCAGGGGCCACAGCTTATGTCCCTCCTTAACCTGCCAGGGCCACTGCTGGCCTCTCTTGTTCTTCCCGGGGCTTCTCTCACGCCCCTGGTGGTCCCCTGGGCCTCAGAGGAGGGGCCTGAGTGTGATGGAAACCAGACCTGTCCAGTCAGAGAAAAGGAATGCAGAGGGCCCCACACTGGGGAAAGGAAGCAGGAGGTAGGGCTGGCCCGAAGAGGACCAGATTTCCCCCAGGCCAACTTTTCATTTCCCTGCTGCGACCACGAGGTGGTAGACTTCAGGACTGCCCACAATCGTCTCCCACGTCCTCCCACTCCTCGGGACCCCTCTTCCTAGGTCTCCCAGCCCTCCAACCTCACCCCCGCTACATGCCCCGCCCACTCGCCACCACGCCCCTCCCGTTAACCGACTCAACTCGTTCCACGCCCGGGTGCCCCCAGCCGGCCTCCACTTCCGGCCCCACCGTCCATCCCTCCTCTCTGCTGGACCCTGCGGCGCCCCCCGCCACGTCCTAACGGGCTCACTCCCCCCCCCCCCCCGCCTGGACGGGACCCCTCCGCCTGCCGCCCGCCTCGTCCCGCCCCGCCCGCAGGTCTGGTTTGCGCCGCAGGTGCACTTCCCGCGTCTCGGCCGCCGCCCACCTTGTCCCGCAGCTCCTCGATGGTCTGGTAGTAGTGGCTGTAGTCGCGGGCGGGCCCAGGCCCCTGCTTCTGGTACCAGTCCCGGATCTTCACCTCTAGGTCGCCGTTGGCCGCCTCCAGGGCGCGCACCTTGTCCAGGTAGGAGGCCAGGCGGTCGTTGAGGTTCTGCATGGTCACCTTCTCGTTGCCCACCAGAAGCCCGTCGGACCCGGCCTGGATGCCCATATAGCCGCCGCCGTAGCCCCCAGAAGAGGACGAGGACACGAAGCGGGCGGAGGACATCGACACGCCACGGCCGCCGGAGCCCCCGTGGATGCTAGGCGCGCGGTAGGCGCCTCCCGCTCCAAAGCGCATGGCGCCACCGCTCAGGCCCCCGAAGGACGAGGAAGCAGACGACTGGCGATAGCTGTAGGAAGTCATATCTAAAGAGAACTGGGCGACACTGGCCGGAGGAACTGTGGTCGGAAGGAGGAGTGGCAAGGCGCTCACCTGGAGCTTTTTATGCCCGAGGCGGGCGGTGGGAGGGAGAGAGGTCGGGGCGGATATCTGAGCCCCGAGGAATTTGCAGGCTCCTGAGTGCAAATACGGGCACTCTCCCCATTGGTCAGTACTGGTGGCTCTGCCTCCAACTCTCCCCGCCCAGAGCCCAGAGGCTCCTGCCCTGGAGGGAGCTGCCCCACCCAGCCCACTCCGGAGCCCTACTCACAGGCTCACTTGTTCCCATCTTCACCCCCATCACATACATACTTAGACACCCTCTCCCAGTTCATTCTGACCCTCCCTCATTAAGGTCGCTCGGAGTTTGACATCCCCCAGGAATTAGGGTCCCTCTGAGAGTATATACATCTCCACTCAGTCCTCCCCCAGGGATCACTTACTCAGAGTCTCCCTGTATAATCCTATTCTGAGCTCCTTCCTCACGAGCATTTGTGATCACAATTAACCCCCCAAAGTACGTTTACCAGATTCTTACACTCCACTCAGAATTACAGGCTTCCAGAGCCTACCCCTTGGGGATCATCTACACCTGACTCCCCTGCAGTCCCCCAGATGAGGGGGCTCTGAGCGGCGCCCTTGATGGCCTCCTGAGACAAAGCTGCCCCACCCTCTGTGTCCATACAAAGCCCCAAGGGGACAATGGGTTCCTGTGAACAGCTGCTGCTGGGAGCATTTCTGCAGCTGGACTGTCCTTTAAAGGACACCTTCACACTTGGGGCCTGACCCCTCACTCCAGGTCTCTCACCTGCCCACCCCACCCCCCAGCAGGACAAGCCCTTACCCTCCAGCACCAAAAGCACACATTCATTCAAGGAGCATTTAAAGCAGGGGTCCCCAAACTACGGCCCGCAGGCCGCATGCGGCCCCCTAAGGCCATTTATCCAGCCCCCGCCGCACTTCCGGAAGGGGCACCTCTTTCATTGGTGGTCAGTGAGAGGAGCATAGTTCCCATTGAAATACTGGTCAGTTTGTCGATTTAAATTTACTTGTTCTTTATTTTAAATATTGTATTTGTTCCCGTTTTGTTTTTTTACTTTAAAATAAGATATGTGCAGTGTGCATAGGGATTTGTTCATAGTTTTTTTTATAGTCCGGCCCTCCAACGGTCTGAGAGTCAGTGAACTGGCCCCCTGTGTAAAAAGTTTGGGGACCCCTGATTTAAAGGATGGTGTCAGAGGCTGAATCCTGGTATCTAACAGTCTCATCCTAGTACATGCATGGGTGCTGGATGGATGGGAGGGTTCTGCAACGATGCCCACGAAGTCGAGTTTGATCATAGAGGAAGGAACCCCTCCTCTCCACTCACCGCCCAGCCCTGCTCTTCATCCAGCTCAACAATTCCACCCACCTTTCTGATCGCTGTGGAGGGCCAGGCCCCCAGCCAGACACCGCAGGACGCTGCCAACACCTCCTCCCATTTACTGACCCCAGGGACCTCACCTCTCCTCAGAATTATCCCCATGGTCCCGGCTGTCCTTATGTCAGAGCAGTCACCCTGTCTCAGGATAGAGGCCCTATAGCCTTTTGATGGGATATTAAGAAGATGGGCCAGCCCCTCCCTATCTCCAGGCCTCAGTTTCCCCCATGAAATATCAGCCCTCCTCTCAGCATATTATCATCTGGGTCACCTGTGGCTAAATGAAAACGTGTCCCCAAATTCTGAAACCAGTCCCCAATAAACTGTCTTAAGTCCACCAACTATCCAGGAACAGGAAACCCCACACGATTCCTACCCCCCTCGCCCCAGGAGCAGCCCTGAGCCAATAAGAGGGCCAGCCTCAGGCTGTTTAAACAGTGAACCAGGTCTGCAAGTGGGTCGGTCCCCAATGGGGAAAAGGCAACAGTCATGAAAGCAGGGTGTGGCTGGGCCTTCACAAAGGTTGTAGCCTGTAGCCATCAGGGCTGGTCTGGCATGAGTCACTCTCTTTATTTGGCCTCTGAGGAGGAGGCCTGCACCTTGTGGGGGAAGGGGAGATGGGCCAGATAGTTGCTATGTACACTAAACTGCAGCCGGAATGTCTGTTTTTCTGGCCTGATAAGAGAGAGGGTCTGGAAAAGGCGTTTGCATTAGGAAAAAAAAAAAAAATAGAACCAACAGTTCTCCCCCAAAGATGGAGGGATTATGAGTTCCCTAACCTTCAAAGGAGCTTGGAGTCCCAGCCCCTTACCCCAAGGCCATAATCATTAGAATGATTAACTGTAGTATAGTAACTTCGACAAAGATTTTTCAAATCTCTTTGGACTCTCACAGCAGCCCAGTGGAAAGGGTATTCTCATCCTCAGTTTACAGATGAGGAAACAGGCTCCGAGGGCCAGTGACTTGCTGGAGGTCGTCTGCAATCAGGAGTAGCAGATGCCAGCCTCCAGCCTCTTGACCCTCAGCCCCTGGCCTGGGTTTCTGAGTGTGACAAAGGCTCTGCTCCCCTTCTGAGGAAGTCCCAGCTCCAAAACAAGTCCTTTGAGTCCCTTCCCCAAAAATTCTTGTGTAAACACTGAGAGCAGTCAGCCCCAGACTGAACTGTAGTCTGTAAGCTGTAGTCCAGCAGAATCACCTGCTTCCAGTTGTGGCTCGAACAGTGCTTGGCACCTTCCACTATGAGCTGTGTGCCTTTTGAACACTTTTTGGGGAAAACCAGGAAAACAGGCTGTTCTCTCCACAGATGGAAATGAGGGTCAAACTTCTGTTCCCATTCAGTAAACAGACTGCCCATGACCAGGCAACTTCAATTTGCCTCTGGCTGTGGGAGGGTGGAACCTGACCAGTGAAGCTCCCTTCTCAAGGCCGGGGCTGTGGGGGAGGGGCACACAGGCTCAGGAATGCCAAGAAGGGACTGTTAGAGCACAAAGAAATCCAGAGGATCCTGCCCAGCTTCCCCCAGTTCATTCTGCAGACCCCTGCATCAAGATCCCTGTGTGCAAGGGGTCCATCATCAGGGAAGATCAGAAACGCTGCTTGTTCCGAATCCCTTGTAGAGAGTCACAATGCACCGTACCAAAGGCTCTGAAAACCTGTCCCTCATTTGTAAAATAGAGATGATAATAAATAATAACAACCTATTGTGTGGAGTTGTTTTAAGGGTTAGATGCAATGGTGCTTGTAAAGGGTTTATCATGGTGGCTGGCAAATAGGAAGCACTCAATGTTATTATTTTATTATATGTTCTTGCTAAATGGTATCTTATGATAATCATCACTGTAAGTATTATGACATGATTTCTTTAACCAACATTTCCCAAATATACTAGACCATGGAATCTTTTGTCAGGTAATGGCTATTAATAATTCATCCTCTAAATTAACCAATTCCTTTTGTGGATGTTTAGATTGTTACCAGTTTTGCTATTATATGCTGTGCTATGATGACCATCTTTATAGCTTAATTCTCCTTCCATTCTACTATTTATTTTTATATAAAATAAATGTAAATTCTTTTTAATCTACAGATGTGGAAATACTGGGGTAAAAATAATCCACGTATTACAGGAAATGCCAATCCAGTCCAAAGAAGCTCAGAGAGGTCGCATGACTTGCCTGAGGCCACAAGGCTAACTGACACAGAGCTGGGATTCGTTTCCAAATCCTGAAGCCAAGGTCTGTTTCTGCATCTCCACCTGGACCTATAGTAGAAGCTTCTTACACTTAGCAAATGCAGATTGCAGTTCCTGGAAGGAAGAGATTAAGATTAAAGGTAGGGGAGTTTTAAACACTGGAAAGAAGCGGGGAATGAGAGTCCTAGTCCCTATGTAGAATGAAATGGTGTGATGATGCCCATGACAATAGTGGCGACAACGGTAATGATGATAGCCAACACCTACTGTGCCAGCTGTTACGTTAAACACACGATACACATCATTGCAACTAATCCTGTGAACTAAGTATTATCATCCCCATTTAACAAACAAGAAAAGTGAGGCTCAAAAAGGTTAATAACTGGTAGTGGTGCAGTGGATAGTCACCCTGGGACACTGAGATCCCAGGTTCAAAATCCTGAGGTTGCCTGACCAGGCGGTGGCGCAGTGGATAGAGCATCGGACTGGGATGCAGAGGACCCAGGTTCGAGACCCTGAGGTCGCCAGCTTCAGCGCGGGCGCATCTGGTTTGAGCAAAGCTCAGTAGCTTGGACCCAAGGTCACTGGCTTGAGCAAGGGGTTACTCGGTCAGCTGTAGCCCCACGGTCAAGGCACATATGAGAAAGCAATCAATGAACAACTAAGGTGTCACAACGTGCAACGAAAAACTAATGATTGATGCTTCTCACCTCTCCATTCCTGTCTGTCTGTCCCCGTCTATCCCTCTCTCTGACTCTCTGTCTCTGTAAAAAAAAAAAAAAAAATTTTTTTTTAAATTAAAAAAAAAAAACCCTGAGGTTACCAGCTTAAGCACAGGCTCGCAGGCTTGAACACGGGATCATTGATGTAAAGCCAGAAGCCACGGCCAGGGTCACTATCACAGCAGCCTTCTGGCTCATGCAGGTTCGCATTGGATTCGGACAGTCTGTAAAGAAACAACGGAGCCACAAACTGGTGGGCCATAGTCTTTAATCCTAGCTTGCACCCAGCGGGCAAGTAAAAAATACACACTGGGCTCCAAAACCCACTCACATTCAGTGCTCACAAAGCCACTGACTTATCCGAGTTTCCTAGAATCAAAGGTTTCTAGCTCACCAGCCTTATTCTCCTCAGTTCCCCATCTCCTTCCTTATCCCAGATACAAACTCTGTACAAACTGGCATCTCACTCAGCACTCCGCTATCTTGGCTGCTTCTCCTGGCCTCCTCCACGTGGCCTCCTTCTGCTCTGCTCTCTCCTCTAATCATCCCAGGAACCAAGAGGGCAAGCTCCGCCTCCGTCCCCATTTTATAGTGTAGCTTCCAAACCTTTAATCCAATATACAAAATAGGGAAGTCTCTAATACAAAGACACTTCTGAGGCATGATTGGATTGTACCGCCCCACATCAAAAAGGGTAGGAAAGGCTTAATCCCAAAACCAAGCCCCAGGCTACAAGGATTCTGCCTGCCTTTAGCCCACCCCAACACACATTAATATCACCTGGGCTACGGCCTCCTCGTGTTATCTTTAACAAAGTGAGCATAATACATTTTATCTGCCTAACGATCGACATGATCCCAAGGTTGTTGGCTGGCGGCCCAAGGTCACTGGCTTGTCACTGGCTCAAGACTAGCTAGTGTCTTGCAAGAGCAAGGGGTCACTAGCTAGTCTTGAGCCCCCTGGTCAAGACATATAACAAGCAATCAATGAACAACTAAAGTGATACAACTACGATTAGATGTTTCTCATCCCTCTTCCTTCCTGTCTGTGTGTGTGTCTCTCTCTCTTTGAAAAAAAAAAGGTTAATAACTTGACCAAAGTCACACAAGTCAGTAAGGCATTCAGGATTCAACCCAGATCTTTAACTCCCAAAGCCACAGTCCCAACCACTAATAGTGTCCCTCTTCTCATGGGATGGGTGTCAAGATGTCTTCCTCCACTGGCCTGGAGAAAGACTAAAATTGGGAAAGGCATACTTGTAACATGCCAAGGTCTTAACTTATCCTTCCCCCTTGGATACCCAGTTATTCATTTTGTCAGTCAATAAATCATAATAAACAAGGCTCAGAGCTCAGCCTAGCAGAGGAGATGGACTCATATATGTCAATTGAGCAGAATCCATAAGCTGGAGGAGAAAAAGCTAGAAGTGTGCAAGACTTCACAAACTTGCCATGTAAATAGGTAGCCCTTATAGACACCATCCTCTTCTTCAGGGACCATCCGCACAAGATGCTCAAGGTACTTTCTCACTGGCTCCTCCAATCAAGGAGCATGTACTAAGCCCTGGCCCCTGTGTGCCAAGTATGGTGCTAGGTGCAGGGCCACAGATGTAAATACAAGCTTTTCCTGCCTCTAAGGGGCTAAGGGTCTGACAGGAGATTGTAGACACATGCTAGTTTTGACAAAATGTGGCACATTGAATACCCACGTTAATTTTTGCTCCTTCTTAAGAGGACAGAGGGAAAGGGGATGATAGGATGGGATAAAGCTGAAAGGAAGGGGGGAGGACGCTATAGGGAGGGGGGCAAAGAAGATGTTGAGGGGAATACAGGGGAGGGGGGATGCATTCGGGACAACACTAGAACCTATGTAAACACAACAAATTAAAATCAATTAAAAAAAAAGGAAAAAGAAAAAATTTTTTCTCCTTCCAAAACTCTCTTAAGCTGACAGTTAATAAATATATTTTTTTAGAAAATTAAATTTAATGGAGTGAAATTGATCAATAAGAGTATATAGCTTTCAGGTGAATATCTCTATAGCATTTGAACTGTTGACTGTGCTGTGTGCCCATCACCCAAAGTCAAATCATTTTCTGTCACCGTATATTTGTCCCTCTTTACTCCCTTCCCCCTTCCCGCCCTCCCCCTGATAACCACTTCGCTTTTTATTTATTTTTTTAAAGATTTTATTTATTGATTTTACAGAGAGGGAAGAGGAACAAGAAGTATCAACACATAGTTGCTTCACTTTAGTTGTGCATTGATTGCTTGTCATATGTGCCTTGACCAGGCAAGCCCAGGGTTTCGAACCAGTGACCTCAGCGTTCCAGGTCAACACTCTATCCACTGTGCCACCACAAACCAGGCCGGGTAGTTAATGAATATTTAAAGAGAATAAAAGAAGAGACAACAGAAGATAAGAAATGTCCCAAAAAATCTCGAAGTTCAAAAATATAACTGATAATAGAGGAGAAGAAACTGAGACCTAGGACTTGGGAGCTTAGAAAAGGCAGAGGTGGGGAGGTCAGGAAGCTGCCAAAAACAAGCAGATTGTCCACACAAACCCGGAAGCTCAGAGATTGGGCATCAGGGATCTGGTAAGGAAGAATGGATGATGGGACGGTGAACAGGGCTGCCTGGAAGTTTCTATAAACAACACCAGGCTTATTCCCAGACCCTCCACCCCACCCAGGCAGCCAGAAGAAACCAGGAGATTCACTCTTCCCCATTAGACAGGCAAAATTACAAAGTCTGATCATGTCAAGTGCTGGGGAAGCTGTGGGCAAATGAACTCCCTCTAACACGTTGATGAGAGGTAGGTTATAGCAGCCACTTGGTGGAGCAGTTTGTTGGTATCTCCCATAAAACAACTCACACACCCTACAGGCCCCACACTCTTTCATATTTAGCCCACATGACCCCTTGCCTCCGTAGTCAAGGAGGCATATTAAAGGATGCTCTCAGATGCATTGTTTCTAACAGTGGAAAGACCAAAACAGCCAGTGGTAGAGAGACAGTAGAGTAAACTATGTAACACCCACATTATGCAAGAAGAAATTAAACAGAATGAGTAATGTCAATACACAGTGACATGGAAACCCTAAAGAACCAGTTACTGGGTAAAATAAAAGCAGCAGGGGAGCAGTCCGTATAATAAGATAAGTTAATGCAGAGATACACCTGAAAGATGACTTATTTCTCCAGGCACACATGACTGTGCACATAAGCACATAAAGAAGGAGGAAACACCCCAGACTGACAATAGGGATTTCCGGGGAGAGGAGCTGATTGAAGGATCTAGTCAAGGGGAGCCCCAGCTCATCTCTGCTGTTCTGATTTTTACAAGAGTGTATTTTTTGTGCTACTTGCTTACTAAAAATAAATAATTTCTTTTTTTTTTAAGTATTGATTTTACGTTTTTTTACTTTTTTTAATTTTATTTATTCATTTTTAGAGAGGAGAGAGAGAGAGAGAGAGAGAGAAGAGAGAGACAGAGAGGGAGAGAAAGGGGGAGGAGCCAGAAGCATCAACTCCCATATGTGCCTTGACCAGGCAAGCCCAGGGTTTCGAACAGGCGACCTCAGCATTTCCAGGTCGACGCTTTATCCACTGCGCCACCACAGGTCAGGCGAAAAATAAATAATTTCTTAAGAAACACAAAGTAGTCATGGGGATATAAAGTACAACACAGGGAATAAAGTTAATAATATTGTAGTAACTATATACATGGTGTCAGATGGGTATTAAACTTATCAAGGTGACCACTTCATTCATAATATATATAAATGTCTAATCACTGGTTGTACACCTAAAGCTAATATAACATTGCATGTCAACTGTAATTTTTTTTTTTATTTTAAAAAAACACTATATAATGGACATTTAGAATTGGCTGTATTTGATACAGTAAATAAATACCTCTTCCCCTCCCTGCGCACAACATGGACATCTTCGTCCCCACTTATACACATGACACTCTAGTCTTGAGTTAGAAGGAGTGGCGGATGTGGGAAGAAGAGAGGCTCCCCAAAAGGTTTCTAGGTTCCTTCCCCGCTGCTCCTTTGCAGTGGTTTTCCTTCTACAAAGCAAGAAGGTGAGAGGGGACGAGAAGGTGGCACACCTTTGCAAGAGGAACTTGGAAAGGGTTTGGGTGAAGGAGGGCTCCTTCATCTCGATGATTTGGACCTGGGGGGACAGGAGGATCAGAAGCTTTCGGAGCACATGGAGTCCGCCCTGCTGGCACCCACACAGTGTTCTCAGGCTGCCCCCAGTAGTGCACGTGGACCAGTGGGGCCGGAGCAGGAGGAATAGCAAAGTGAACCCCATGGAGCCAGCAGCCAGCAGCCACCATGTCAGCATAGGAGAGGCATTCCCCTGGGGTCTTTCTGAAATAACTGGGTGAGCTTTAGGGGTGCTGGAGCCGGCAGCCACTATGTCAACCACTGTTCTAGAACTATTGAGCCATTAGGCATTTAAGCCTCAAACAAACCATGATAATAATGAGTGAACTGGCTAGGAATTGTGTCTGCACAGGATCAAGTAGCAGCAAAAGGAGGGAGCACTCACTTCTTCCCAGGAGCATGGAAAGATGTTTCACAAAGAGCATGACCTGCCGGGGTCCAGCCCCAGGGGGAATCCAGGGGCCCCACAGGAAGAGACGGCGGCGGCGGCACGAATCGAGTGAGAGAGCCGAACTCTTTTCTTTCTCTTCATTCTCTCGTTAGCATTTACTGCCAGGCATCTCTGCCAATGGCTGGTCTAACTTTACTTTTATACACACACACTAAGTTACAATCACATGATATTCTGAATACATTGATTAATCGTTTTTGTTTCACTATGGTTACATATTTCTAGGTAACAGTTAATTCATTTCTATAGGCTATAAATCAGATGGTAAGTCATTCAAAGTACAGTTATACAATAACTTGAATAGCAATAACAGTATTGGTACAAACTTCTAAAAAATCAGTACTGATTAATAACTCTACCTTACCTAAGATTCTATTGTCTAGTCAAATTTTATTTATTTACTATATTCATACACTAGTTAAGTTCTAACTTTATTCTTCTCAGAGTGTTCCACCACCTGCAGGTCAGGTATGCAAGAAGAAAGGAAAGTTTCTTTATTCTACCACATGAAAAGGCTAGGGAGGTAAAGTGATGAATTAAGTGAAGGCTGAAAGGTGCTCTGTGTATAGTTACTGTTTCCTACCTATTTATAAGTCACAATCTATTTTTTCTAACATGATTAATAAGAAGAAATTCTCCTACAAACTTAACCCTTTACGAGGGATATCATAGCCAGCCTCTTATGTTTATGAGCCCAGTTCAAGGAGCTTACAGGCTTTTCTGTGGAACTCACACCCTCTGTCTCATTTCCAAAGAAATTACTACAAATCTACAGGGAAAGCACGGTACTATTATCCCTGTGCCATAAATGATAGCACACACCCAGAAAAAGGGGGGATATAAGGCCAGATTAATTCAAAAGGTCAAAGGGGGAAGTATCGTTGTGCCTTTCCTTTGCGGTGATTTTATCAACCAGCAGCCATTGGTCTTCTCTGCTGTGACTTTGTCAATCAGCAGTTTTTGATCTTCTCCTGCTGTGACCTTGTCAGCCAGCAGTCTTTGATCGGCTCCCCATTTTTTATTTTTTAAATAAAGCTTTTGTATTTTCACCGCTGTTTCCCTGAGACCATTGTTTAAGAGTCTGAACATGACTGGAAGGACAAGAAGAGTGATAATTACCACAGCTATGATTATGCCTATATCAGTAGCCAAAGAGGTCAGGCCATGCATAGAAAACATACTTTTAATGTTTTCAACAAATTGATCAGCTACTTCTGAGGCAGAGACTAAAGAGCCTGAATGTCCTAAGTTTTGTATTTGCTGATGTAATTCCCTCAAATCTAAACTAACATCACTATTATTCCATACACTTAACAAATGATTCTGTATATTATTCCATGCTATGATAGACTGATTGTATTCTAAAGGAGTCACACATATCCACTTGAATCCTGCATGGCATCTAAGAGTCATCCTAGCCTTCATAGCTAACAGCTCATTACCTATGTGAATAAAAGCCTCCTCTAAAGCATTCACTTTCATCTCTAACTTCCTATCTATAGTCTCCTGTACTGCTAAGGCAAGAGATATATTATGAGATAAACTATCTACATGAATTGCAGTGTGAACTGATTGAACTAAAGCAGTGGTGGAAGCAGCTACAGATCCTATAATAGCAATAAGAGCAGTAATTCCTAAAATCAATTCTGCAATAAATCGCTTTCCTCGATGGCGAGCAAGCGCTTCAGAAGCAGCCTGTAGTGCATGCAACCCTGGGTCATCATACAAAGGCTGAGACAGACTAACAGGTAACATCACATAAGGTGGCTGCTGCAAAATAAACATGACTTGAGCTTTGGTGTCATAAGATAGACAGTTTGTTAAAACACAGCGAGAGCAAGAAATGCTAAATATAGAATTATAAGTGCTAACAGAAAGATTACTGTCTATAGTAGCAATCAAGAGCACATAAGGAGCCTGTACACAAGCCTAAACAAAAATATTCTGAACAGGATAAGGGTGAGGCCTAACCATATATGCAGGTGCAGCAGCTGCAATTAGCTGCCAAAGCTTTGTTTGATACCTGGTGGTTGATTCATCCTGATAAGTCAGCTGTGCAGGTATCCATCCAGTAGACTGCCAACGTGTGATGATGTTATTTAAAGGATTATATTTATTTGACCAATTGTAAACGTCTTTCATTTCCTGCACTACTTTTCTATAATCATATTCAAAATAAGGACTAGACCAATCTTGTACAGTGAAATTAACAGCACATGTAGTATAATTCATATAATTGGAATATGCACATTCTTGCCATGGGGAAAAACCAAGTCTATTCTCCACAGACCACCAGTAAGGCTCTTGAGTTGCCTTTTTGGAGGATAAAGTTTACATGAGTGAAATCCCTTAGGAGGCAACGTAACAGGATTATACTCATGGGTGTCAGGGCCTCCAGGCATTAAAATTGTGAGAGACCATAAGTCTCTTGTAATGTGTCCAGGTTTATTACTTTTAGGAGAGTCAGTCAAAATAGTCTTAAGTTTAGTAGGAAAACATTCAGAAATCTTGCAAGTATTATTAAACATAAAACATATAGGTACATTATCTGTTTTTCCATGAAATGAGAAATTTGAATCAGTTTCATGCATAATAAAAGAACTAGATGATCCTCCCAAAAACTTAGTATGATTATTAAACACAGGTATATCATCTCCTCCCCAAGTAACAGGCTTAACCAATGGTGGATTTGGAATATAAGCCCAATAAGATTTGTTTTGTCTAATAGCCTCAACATTAAGTACCTGAATTGAAAGTACAGCTAGCATAGCAATAAACATATTAGCAGGGTTACGATGTATATTTTGTTGATGACAAATTAAATCAGCCCTCTCAGACAATGCCTTCAACTGGCCCCAGGTTGGTGGGTTGACAGTTCGAGTAGAGCGAGCCATCCGTTGACCATGATAGGGAGGTCGTCCAGCTTCCTGTAGTGACAATCGCTGCATCACTCCAGTAACAGGATCATATGGAGAGTTTCTTGATGGCCTTTGCTGGGAAGTCACTGGTGACGTGGGTGGCACAGGAGTCTCCTCCTGGCTGGACGTACAAGGAGGAGGATGGAGATAAGGAGGGGGCAGCGGCGGCAGCGGAGACCTCCGGTGAGACAGGGCAAATCAGCCGGTCTGGGATCCAGAGAGGCGAGCCAGCATCCCGTGGAAATACACAAGCATACCCTCTCCCCTGAGTTAGAATTACATCTGGTCCCTTCCATTGACCTGTCAATAAGTCCTTCCACTTTGCCATTGGTTTAGGCTTATCCAGATCCAGATTCCAGTGTCTCAGCATGCGAGTGTGACCTTGATAGTCTGAATTAAGATTGTTAATAACAAACAAAGCATGATTTAAAAGCTGATGTGGGAACTATATTTTAGCTCACTTTCCTGTAGTTTTTGAATCTGCATTTTCAGGGTCTAATGAGTCCTTTCTACTATACCTTGTCCCTGTGGATTGTAAGGGATGCCGGTAATATGTGAAATATTAAAAGTGTTACAAAACCTTTTAAAAGGCAGCTGATGTATATGCTGGGGCATTATCAGTTTTAATAACCTTTGGCATTCCTAGAATAGCAAAGCAGTGAAAAAGATGTTGTACTACATCCTTAAAGGCCTCTCCAGTTCGTGCAGTACAAGCAACAACATTTGAAAAGGTATCAACACAAACATGCACATAGCAAAGTTTGCCAAAAGATGGAATATGACAGACATCCATCTGCCAAAGGTCATTGGGTCGGAGTCCTCGTGGGTTAACTCCAAAACTACGATTAGAAAAGTGAGTAGGGCAAGTGTTACAGCTACGCACGATAGCTCGAGCAGCTTCATGAGATAGTTGAAACTGCCATCGGAGTGCAGATGCATTCTGGTGATGTAAAGCATGTGAAAGTTTAGCTTCTTCCACTGCTGTAAACACTGTGTAAGAAAATCAGCAAGACGATTTCCTTCGTGTAGTGGTCCTGAAATAGAAGTGTGAGAGCGAATGTGGCCGATAAAGAAAGGGAGAGTTTTGGAATGAATCTGCTTTTGTAGGCTGCTTAAAAGTGAAAAAATAGTGGTTAAATGACCCTTGAGCAAGAGGATGAAAGACCAACCAGTAAGTGTTGGGGGAGGGGGGTTGAAAAGAACCAGAGCCTGGAAGAGTGAGCTTGGGAGACCATCTAGTGAGTGACTCAGTTTGATTGGGGGTGTTGGGCAGATAAGATTATTATGCTCACTTTGTTAAGGATGGTGCTGCCCATGTGGATGGCCATCACCTAGCCCTAGGTGATAATATTAATGCCCTTCTTGCTTGGGAAGGGGTGTGGTTGTGCTAATGTGTATTGGGGGAGGGCTTTTGCGCCAAAAGATTTTCAAAGGTGGAGGTAGGGGGCCACTGGGGAGAGTGATTACATTCTCATAGATAGGAAGAGCCCATGGTGGCAGGGCAGGGAAGCCACGTGGAGGAGGCAGCCAAATAGGTGGAATGGGGGAAGGAGAAGCCTGTTCGTGGAGGAGAAGGAGATGGGGAACAGAGGTGAATAAGACTGGTGAGGTAGAAGCCTTTGATTCTAGGAAAACTCGGATGAGTCAGTGGCTTTGTGAGCACTGAATGAGTGGGTTTTGGAGCCCAGTGTGTGTTTTTTACTCTCTTGCCGGGTGCAAGCTAGAATAAAGAGAAATGGACTGCCAGTTTTTGGCTCTGTTGCTTCTTTTCCGTCTATCCGAATCAAATGCGAACCTGCATTGGCCAGGCGGCTGTGATGGTCGCTGTGAATATTGGCTCTACAGGGGGCATTTGGGGAGGAGGTGGGCTGAGGCCAAGGAAGATGTGGGCGAGGTGGTACCTCAGCCAAAGACTCGTTTAACTTTATGGAAAGTCACATCAATCAGGCATGTGATGTGGTCAATTTTATATTTTAGAAATCGCCATGGGTTCCATGTAGTGAATGGGTTGGTGGGAGGAAGATAGGCATGATTAGGGGTAAGGAGGCCAGTGAAGGGCCTGCTGAAATAGTCCATGGGTCAGGGGTAGGGAGGCCAGTGAAGGGTCTGCTGAAATAGTCCGTGTCAGAGAGAGAGAGCCTGAACTTCTCCTAGTGATGTATGAAGAGTTAAGGACAGAGACAAGAAAAACTGGCCACGCTATGGCCAGCTCAAGGCCTTGCTCAGGCCAGGTGGGTCCATGAGGACCAAGGCCATCATCCCAGGTCTGTGGCAGCTCGTCTTTGTCACCTCCCACAAGTGGAAACCCAGGAAAGGTGAGACAGGGCAGGCTGGGTCAAGATGACCCGGGGTGTTCCTCTTAGAGTCCCCAGAGGAGGAAAAACCAGGCTGACTGGAACCTGGGCCAGTCATGGGGGAGGGGAGAAAGTGCCCAATGCTAGGCAGCTACCCCTTGTCCAGCCCAGGGAGGGTCAGCTTCTCCCAGGGGTCCCATTCCACATCCGGGAAGACCAGGACCCCTCCCCGCGCCCCATGACTGAGAAACTGAGTATTGACTTGCCCAGGCTCCTCCACACAGGGAGGGGCCTGGCAGCCACTTGGTGGGGGAGAAAGGGGCTTTGCTGCTTGGGCCTCATTTGGGGCCTTGTGCCACACCTCTGCTCAAGCCACCTGGGCATGGGGAGGGCCAGACACGGGACAGAGAAGAAGAAAATGTCCCAGTGCCTGTCCTCATTTCCTAGAGCTCACTGTTGTCCCCTGGGTGGGTCTGTGCTCTGTTTTTAGCCTGCCAACATCCCTCGCACCAGGATCCTCTAGGGAGACAGCCTCCCTCAGGGACAAAGATCTAGGACCTGGCACTTTTTCTGTTTCAAAACTCCTCTGGGCCCTGGCCGGTTGGCTCAGCGGTGGAGCGTCGGCCTGGCGTGCGGGGGACCCGGGTTCGATTCCCGGCCAGGGCACATAGGAGAAGCGCCCATTTGCTTCTCCACCCCCACCCCCTCCTTCCTCTCTGTCTCTCTCTTCCCATCCCGCAGCCAAGGCTCCATTGGAGCAAAGATGGCCCGGGCGCTGGGGATGGCTCCTCGGCCTCTGCCCCAGGCGCTGGAGTGGCTCTGGTCGCGGCAGATCGACGCCCCGGAGGGGCAGAGCATCGCCCCCTGGTGGGCAGAGCTTCGCCCCTGGTGGGCGTGCCGGGTGGATCCCGGTCGGGCGCATGTGGGAGTCTGTCTGACTGTCTCTCCCCGTTTCCAGCTTCAGAAAAATACAAAAAAAAAAAAAAAAAAAAAAAAAAAACTCCTCTGGCTGCTCCCGTGAATCCCCAGTGAACTCTGCAGTCTTACTGAGCTCACCCTAGCAAGGCTCCTGTCCAGGATCTGAACTTGTCTTCTTCGAAATCAGGTATGGCTCTGAGACCCCGCTCTCTCAGCAGTTTCACTGAACGCCGCCTGTGCACTAAGGACTGACACATGGCCGTGAGGTTGACATCCCCCACTCCAGGAGGGCCCAGGCCCTTCCTTCCCCAGGCCTGAAGCATTCTCCTTCCACACCTGCTTCCTCCTTCTGTTACTGGAAAGGAGACCTGGCCCTTCGGGTCTGCTTAGGGCCAGTCAGTAGTGTGTGGGTTCTTGACTGCATGCAGGAAGAATTTTACAACACGAGTCCAGGTGACTTTGAGAGTAAGTTTATTGAATCTGGGGACAATGAAACAAGGAAAGGACTAGAATAGAAGATGCAACAGGAGAGCCCGGGTGAGGCTGCCTTGGCTCTCTAGACACCTTATGGGAAAGAAATGAGCCTACAGCGGGGGGTGAGAGAGAAGGGGGCCTTGGAGACAGGTTCAGGGGGTTAGCCCAAGACAAGCTGCCACTGCCCATGGCTCCCCGGTTGCAAGCCTCGAGGGTCATTAAGAGTTTAGGAGATTCACACCTGTTCGGGGGGAGAAACAGGGAAGGGGAAAGGAAAGGAAAGGCATAGGCGTGCTCCCAGGAGGGAGAACACTGGGTCCTTTGTTTTGAAGATCTTTAAAGGCTGGAAGTTTAGGGGAGGATTTCAGTAAAATATTCATCAGCTTTTCCAGGTGTGCCCTTTCAGAGTGGCAGTCTTTACTGACTGGTCAGCCCCAGGAGAGAGGCATTTAGTCATTGTAGCTGGTTCTTGGTCCCCCACCTGGTTTTTCTGCTTTTCTGGGCCTGGATCTGAAATACAACTGAGGCCCAGATGTTATCTCTAGGGAAGGGAACTTCTGTATCTGGCTGTAAATTGCTTGGCCAGTTTGTTCAGCTCTTTGTCTAAGTTTCCTCATTCTGCTTGCCAAGGAATTTTTCTAGCTTTTTACTATCCTGCCTCACCTCTGCCTGGATGCAGAGTAACTCCAGTTCCTCTTTCAGACTCAACTTGGGTGTCACCTCCTCCAGAAGGTTCACCCAGGCTGAGTCCATTCCACCCAGACATGCACACAGCCCCTGACTCACCCATCAAGTAACACAGCTCTGTCTCCCCGACTAGGCTTGGAGCTTCAGAGGGGCACCTAGTCCCAGGGCTGATCCGGAGCTAATAAATGCTTAATGATTATTTGCTGGAAAAGAGGAGGAAAAGAGAGAAGCCCTTTTTATCACTCAACCAATAATGATGATTCACCCTCTACATCAGGGGTCCCCAAACTACGGCCCGCGGGCCACATGCGGCCCCCTAGGGCCATTTATCCGGCCCCCGCCGCACTTCCGGAAGGGGCACCTCTTTCATTGGTGGTCAGTGAGAGGAGCATAGTTCCCATTGAAATACTGGTCAGTTGGTTGATTTAAATTTACTTGTTCTTTATTTTAAATATTGTATTTGTTCCCGTTTTGTTTTGTTTTTTACTTTAAAATAAGATCTGTGCAGTGTGCATAGGGAGTTGTTCATAGTTTTTTTTATAGTCTGGCCCTCCAATGGTCTGAGGGACAGTGAACTGGCCCCCTGTGTAAAAAGTTTGGGGACCCCTGCTCTACATGCAGGGCACCTTCTGTTATCAAACACAGAGTCCGTCCAGCCAGCACTAACAGAGCCAAGCACTAAACACTGAGAACTGCAATGGAGGAATATTAGCTATTTTATTATGAATGGTGCCATCCAGGAGAACAGGAAATTAATGCTCAAAACCCCAAAGTCAATGATGTGTGGGTTATAGATTATATAGGACAAAATCACATGAAATTCTGAAATATTAATTGTAAGATTAATCTAACTTTACCTGTTTTGGGCTATTTATTACAGAGAAACTAAAAGAAATTTGGATCTGTTAATTAGTATTCTTGTACTTTATTTTGTTTCTAAAAAATTATATTTATATTTGCCAATGAAAGAGCCTATGTTTTCGGAGGGTATGAAATGTATTTATAAATTTGCTGATCTAAAAAATACTAATTATTTTTAGTTGTAATTAGAAATTAAGGTTTCTAAGAGTTAAAATTTCTAATAAAAATGTAAAGAAATGTATGTTTATGGTAAGAGAATGTAGGTATAGAAGTACATTTTTTGGAGGAAATTAAAGAAACATGATTTCTCCTAAAATTGGTTATTCCTGATGAGTTAAGAGGAGGAAAAATAGGCCCTGGCTGGTTGGCTCAGTGGTAGAGCATCAGCCCAGCATGTAAAGTCCTGGATTCAATTCCTGGTCAGGGCACACAGGAGGAGAAGCGACCATATACTTATTCACACCTCTCCCTCTCCTCTCTCTCTCTCTCTTCCCCTCCGGCAACCATGGCTCGATTAATTCAAGTGCTTTGTCCCCAGGTGCTGAGGATGGCTCTGTGGAGCCCTTGCCTCAGGTGCTAAAGATAGCTCTGTTGTGAGCATGGCCCCAGATGGGCAGAGCATCAGCCCCAGAAGGTGTTGCCGAGTGGATCGTTGGTGCGCATGTAGGAATCTGTCTCTCGATCTCTCCTCTTCTCACTTGGAAAAGAAGGAAAAAATTTAAGAAGAAGAAGAAGAAGAAGAGGAGAAAGAAGAAGAGGAGGAGGAGGAAGTTAGAAAAGTTGTAGAAGGTTTGTAAAGAGAAATCTTGAGGAAATTTTATATATGGTTAAGCTGAATGAGATTGGAATAAACTTAACTAAGTAAATAATTTAAATATCAAAAGTAAGCTAATATAGAATTAGCTTGATTCTTTTTTTTTTTTTACTTTGTTAGAGGGATAAAGTTTTTCTTGTATTTATCATACTACTCCAGATAAGATATTATGAAGAGTTTTCTACTTAGAAAGCAAAGATTCTGTATTTATTAAAATGTTTTCTGTTGTCCTAATCAGATACTTGGTTTTTTAAGAAAACAGTTTCTCAATCCTAAGAACTGTTTTTCCTATCTTGTATTTTTGTTTTCTCTCTTTTACTGTCACTTTGGGTAAATGAATAATGTAATATTGTTTCATAATGATACATGATCTTGTTGGTCAAGTATGTCTGACAACATTCCCAGGGTTTAAATTTTTTGAAGACTTTATTTATTCATTTTAGAGAGAGAGAAGGGAGGAGGAGCAGGAAGCATCAACTCCCATAAGTGCCTTGACCAGGGAAGCCCAGGGTTTCAAACTGGCGGCCTCAGCGTTCTAGGTCAACATTTTATCCACTGAGCCACCATAGGTCAGGCCAGGGTTTAAATTTTAAAAGGAGACTTTTTCTTAACCTAGAAATGGCTTTGAGTTTTTCCAATGGATCCCTGGAATACCTCAAAGATTTGCTTTCTCTCTTTCCTGATAAAGGAGAAATTTTAAACTTATTAGGCTTTTTTGATATGTTAAAATTGCATGAGAAGCTTTATAAAATAAAGAAATATCTATCTATATTGTATTTTTATACATTTTATTAAAACAAATATTCTAGAGATATAAAAATTTCCAAGAATCTACTGCAGTAAGGTACCAAAAAGCTGAAAAATTAATATTGATATTCTAGGAGAAAAGATCAGGCTTTCCTGTCCTGTCCTTCCTTTGGGGAGGGAAGGGAGAAGAATGTAGAAGTTTCTGGCTTGCAAGAACAATGGGTCATTTAGTTTTAAATCTAAAATAAAGGTTAACTGAGAAACTTCTCTTTCAATGGGAGACAGAATTTATACACCATCTTACATTGATTGAGGTTCCTCCCCCTTCCTGGAATCCTGAGAGTAACATACCCCTAGGCAAAGGAGGGAAGATGAGCACTAAAATATTTGTAAACATCTCTGATTGTGTTACCATGAAAGTCTTAATGTTTCTGTGTATCCCCTAAACAAATGTTGTAAGCTTGTGCCATGCCGTCATGCTCTCCCTCGTCCATGTGTGATCAAGGGTATATAAACAGCCCCTGAAATGTTTTTTGGCGCACATGATTTGGGCTTGCAACTGCCCCGTGTCAGCCATATGTGGCCGGCATATTTAATAAATCTCCTCCTTTAATAAAACTCCTCAAAATTCATCTGGACTTGATGTCTCTATGTAAACCTGCGGAATTAAGGTACAGGTACTTTACAACAATAAAAGCTCTTTAGAAAAACATCCTGGTACCTTGCTTAACATGGCTCTTTCCAGGTAAGAAGCAAAAGTTACTTTCCTGGGAAATGATCAAGAAAGAACCTCAAGACTTTGGGGGGGGGGGGATTAAACCTGGGTAAATGTTGGACAAACAAGTGTGAAACAAGCATATTTAGGTTTGCTCATTTATATTTTGCATTGGCCTGAGCAGGGTCATGTGTGTTTATCTATGGAAGGCTGCAGGTGCTTGCCCTCAGGGTGAGAGATTGCAAACTGAGGATTGCCTTCCTGCTTGTGAGGAGCCATTGTTTGCTATTGTTTGCTGGAGAAGGGTTTTCCCCCCAGAGGGTTTTGGCTGAAGAGTGCAGGAAGAGAAAGAGGGTACTGAGGCTGGTGGGAGCCTGTGAGTCCTGGAGAGTCCAGAAAATGAGTCAGGGCTTTGGGAGTCCTGCGTGAGAGGAAAGCGGTCTTCCCTGCCTGATTGCCGTTTGCCATTAGAAGACTTTAATAAACTGAATGGCCCACTATCCTCTGGCTCCACTGTTTCTTTACCATCTACCCAAATCCAATGGGAACCTGCAAGGCCACAATGGTGGCGGCCACTGGCCTTACTCTCATTTATCTGTAAATCCAGTAGCCACGGCCACCATCACAGCCACCTGGCATGTGCACATTTGATTCGGACAAACAGTAATGAAACAACGTAGCCAAGAATTGGTGGGCCATTACCTTTAATCCTAGTTCGCACCCGGGGGGCAAGAAATACACACAGTGGGAAAACACTTCCCTTTCCATTCAGGGTTCCCAAAGCCACTGACTTATCTGAGTTTCCTAGAATCAAAGGTTTCTACCTCACCAGCCTTATTCACCTCTGTTCCCTATCTCCTTCTCTCTGCACAAACTCTGCACAAACTGGCTTCTCCTTCAGCACTCCGCCATCTTGGCTGTTTCTCCTCTCCTCCATGTGGCCTTTCTTTGCTTTCCTTTCTTTGCTCTCTCCTCTAATGCTAATTTCAGGAACCGAGAGAGAGCAAGCTCCTGGTTTGCCCCATTTTATAGTATAGAAATCAAAACCTTTAATCCAATATACAAACAAGGAAATCTCTGATACAAAGTCACTTAGGGTGGGAAAGGCTTAGTCTTAAAGCTAAGCCTTAGAGTATAATACCCCTGCCTGCTTACAGCCTGTCCCCCACACCTAATGCAAACTATAAGTGAGCAAACCTATATATCATATTTACAAACTTATTTGACCAACATTACCCAAATCCATAGGTATTGCAGGCAAAGGCTAATGGCAACTATGTGGCTTGGCTTCTTAGCCTTAAGAAGCTAATTAGGCCTGACCTGTGGTGACGCAGTGGATAAGGCGTCGACCTGGAAATGCTGAGGTTGCCGGTTCAAAACCCTGGGCTTGCCTGGTCAAGGCACATATGGGAGTTGATGCTTCCTGCTCCTCCCCCCCTTCTCTCTCTATCTCTCTCCTCTCTCTCTCTCTCCCTCTCTCTCTCCTTTCTAAAATGAATAAATAAAATAAAAATAAAATAAATTAAAAAAATTTAAAAAAAAAAAGAAGAAGCTAATTATAATTCAATCTGGAGATTCTGTATAAAATCCCAGAAAAGTGGATTTAAGAAGAGCCTAAAGAGCCTGTATGATTGATTGTTATTCTTGTTGTCCTTATGCAAATAATCAGGCCAAATTTACTGGAACTAGATCTATACAATAAATTAGACTTGATTTGGCTATCTTTGATAAAAAAAAGTGAGCGTGAGCCTGACCAGTGGTGGCACAGTGGAAAGAGCATCGACCTGGGATGCTGAGGACCCAGATTCGAAAGCCCAAGGTCTCTGGCTTGAGTGCAGGCTCATCTGACAAGCTTGGGTTTGCCAGCTTGAGCATGGAATCGTAGACATTACTTTGGCTTGAGCCCAAAGGTTGCTGGCTTGAAGCCCAAGGTCACTGGCTTGAGCAAGGGGTCACTGGCTCAGCTGGAGCCCTCCCTCCAAGGCACATATGAGAAGCAATCAATGAACAATTAAAGTGACACAACTACAGGTTGATACTTTTCATCTCTCTCCCTTTCTGCCGGTCTGCCTGCCTGTATCTCTCTTTCTCTCTCTCTCTCTTTCTAAAAAAAAAAAAGTGTGAGTTTTAGGGAGAGAAATCATGTTTCAATAGAAACTGTAATACACCATTGTGGATAGTAGATTCTAGTTTAGTCAATTGTCTTTAAAGTTTTATTTTTCACCTGTACACTGGATGCTGAATGTTTCTCACTTTCCTAAATATTTAGCTGCCATCCTCCGAACTAATGTTTCATTTTTCTCCCATTCTCTGACTCGGAATTATTGAGTACCTGAAACTGGCTTGTTTGTTTATTTTTCTGAGAAGACATGACATAAACTTCAGCGATATTGCCACAACAGTTCATGCTTCAACAATCTCAGTAACTGATCCCGTGAAGCCACACAGAGACTTTAGCTGAGAACCTGATGACTCATTGGAAACATACTAACTGCAGACCAGGAGACTCTCGGATGTCACTGCCGGCCTTCATTCCAGCAAAACAAGCTTGGAGGCAAGTATTTAGACATTTTCTCCACTGAGTCTTACAGACTCAGAAACTGGTTTATAATTTGCTCTGAGTATTAACCTTTGTCGTGGTTGTTTTTCTTTCGTTTTTATCAACATACCCCTTATTAACTAACTGATTGCTTGCTTGCACACTATAGACCTCCCCTCCGGGAGACCACCTGCATCTCCGCCTCCTGAAAGGAGACGTGACAAGTTAACTGAATGGACCTATTCTCAGGACTGCATTATTGGATCAATGAAATATGAAGCAACCTTCCAATGTAGCTTCTGGAATGGAAAACTTTTCAAAGTTTTAAAGGTAGGACTGCAGGGAATGAAGGTCCTGCCTCCCTGAAGCAGTAGCATTTTGGGGATATTGATTTTTAAGCTGTTTATTAAGAAAGAAAAGACTGAGAAAGAACTTTTGACCCTCCTCCCTTTCCTGCCCAAGAGATTCAGACAGAGGCGGGAGGGAAAATATTAATTTTTTTTTAGACCCCACAGTAGCTAAGGGGTCATTCCACCGTAAGGCTCGGAGGCTGAAACATAGCTTAGGTCAAGATGCTATCTGTATCTGGGCAGAGGTTCTGACCTGGTGATCATTAGTCAGGTCCTGGCTACTGTCTTTTGCTCCCTCCAAGGTTGCTGCTTATCCAGGTGGGGAAGAGAGAGAGAGAGAGAGAGAGAGAAAGAGAGAGAGAGAGAGAGAAGGCTTCTAGAAAAAAATGGTCAAAAACTCCCTGCCCTCCTGAGCTTTCATTCTGGGTTGGGTAGACAGAATATAATTCTAGGCATGAGAGGTACACAGGAGGAGCAACGCAGGGAAGAGGTGAAGGGCAGTGAGCAGGAAGAGGATGGTGAAGGAGGCCCATGGACAGAGGCCTGAATGAGTCGGAGCCTTCAGATCCTGGGGGACCCAGACAGGGCAGATGGAGGCAAACTCCCTGAAGAACATCCAGCTGCCCACCGTTGAGAGGGGTTTCCCAGGGTAGGAGGCCCAGAGGAGGTCTGGTCAGCACTAGGGTCTGCAGTCTTCTTAGGGAGCTGGGCTTTGAGCTGAGGAGCACTGGGAGCCCTCAGGAGAACAGCCTAGAGGCCAAGGGTAGAATCTGATAGGAGGCTCATATAAAGTCCAGGTGAGGCCCTGGCCGGTTGGCTCAGTGGTAGAGCATCGGCCTGGCATGCAGGAGTCCGGGTTTGATTCCCGGCCAGGGCACACAGGAGAAGCGCCCATCTGCTTCTCCACCTCTCCCCCTCTCCTTCCTCTCATTTTCTCTCTTCCCCTCCCACAGCTGAGGCTCCACTGGAGCAAGGATGGCCCGGGCGCTGGGGATGGCTCTGTGGCCTCTGCCTCAGGTGCTAGAATGGCTCTGGATGCAACAGAGCAACGCCCCAGAGGAGCAGAGCATCGCCCCCTGGTGGGCATGTTGGGTGGATCCCAGTCGGGCGCATGCGGGAGTCTGTCTGACTGCCTCCCTGTTTCCAGCTTCGGAAAAATGAAAAAATAATAATAATAAAATTTAAAAAAAAATAAAGTCCAGGTGAGAGATGTGGGAGGAATCCATGAAAAATGGCCTGATGTGGGGCTTATTCTGAAGGCAGAGCCCACAGGTTAAGCTGATGGAAATGCTACCAGAGAGGAGACCTGGCCCTTTGGGGCTGCCTAGGGCTAGCCAGTAATGTGAGGGTTCTTAACCTCACGGAGGAAAAATTTCACAACATGAGTCCAGCTGATTTTGAGAATACATTAAAACTGGAGTGTTGGTCAAATAAGTTTGTAAATATATATGTTTGCTCACTTATAGTTTGCATTGGGTGTGGGGGACAGGCTGTAAGCAGGCCAGGTCGTTATAGCCTAAGGCTTAGTTTTAAGACTAAGCTTTTCCCTACACTCTTGACTGTTGCATGATGTGGGGTGGTGCACTCTCATGAGGAATCCCATTATGCCTCAGATAAGTGACTTTGTATCAGAGACTTCCTTGTTTGTATATTGGATTAAAGGTTTTTATTTCTACACTATAAAATGGGGCAGAGGAGCCCATGCTGGAGGAGAGCAGAGAAAGGTCACGTGGAGGAGAGGAGAAGCAGCCAAGATGGCGGAGCTCTGAAGGAGAAGCCAGTTTGTGCAGAGTTTGTGCAGAGAGAAGGAGATGGGGAACAGAGGTGAATAAGTCTGGTGAGGTACAAACCTTTGATTCTAGGAAACTCAGATAAGTCAGTGGCTTTGGGAGCCCTGAATGGAAAAGGAAGTGTTTTCCCACTGTGTGTATTTCTTGCCCGCCGAGCGCAAGCTAGGATTAAAGGTAATGGCCCACCAGTTCTTGACTCCATTGTTTCATTACCATCTGTTCAAATCAAATGTGAACCTGCACAGGCCAGGCGGCTGTGATGGTGGCCGTGGCCACTGGCCTTACATGGAGTCAATTGAATAAGGAAGTGTTTAGGATAGAAGAAACAACAGGAGAGCCTAGGCGGGGCTGCTTTAACTCTCTGGAAAGTCAGAGAAAATGAGGCCTTGGAGATAGGTTCAGGGCATCAGCCTGGGACAAGCTGCCACTGCCCACTGCTCCCCTGGTTGCAAGTCTCATTTGAACCCTTAAAGGAATGCCTGTGGGGGAGGAAGAGGATGAGAGGGAAGGGAAAGGCCCAGGTGTGCTCCTCGGAGGGAGAGCATGCTGGGTCCTTTGTTGTGAGGGTTTTTAAAGGCTGGGAGTTTAGGGGAGGATTTCAATAGAAGAATCATCAGCTTTTCCCAGGTGTGAACCCCAAGGATGAGGTGGTCTCCACTGATGGGCCAGCCCCAGGGCAGGACATCATCAACCACTGGGGGGTCATTGCCCACCTAGGCCTGGAGCCAAAACACAATTAAAACTAGATGTTACTTTCAAGGCAGTGACACTCTGCGCCTGGCTGTAAATCATTCAGCCAGTTTATTCAACTATCTGTCTCCATTTCGCCATCTCATGTGCCAAGGAATTTTCTAACTTCTCACTACCTTGTCTCAGAATCCCACAGAGCATCAGGGAGGGAGAAGAATTTAAGGTGATTCCTAGGCTGAGGCCCGAGCCTGGCATTTGCACTGTGTCAGGGGACTGACTTCTGCAGCCCGAAGACAAAAGTTGTGTCCACCCAGGCCCTGCCATCAGGGAGCCCACAGTCTGAGTAGGCCGGAGGAAGATGACTTCTGACCAGGACCTGCGCTTTCCGAATTTTCAACAAAGCAGCAAGGGCCACGTGTCACCTCTGTGACTGGGTGTTGGGAGGCATTCATATGTTTTCAGTTCTGACATGCCCCCCACCCCACCCCGGCTCCACTGGCTTCCAGCTGGCGAGAGAGGCCCAGTGGACTTGGGGGAAGGGTAATCAGGTCAGCCAAGTATCTGGAAAAGCTTCTTCGCCAGAGAAGAAGGCAGGCAGAGAGGAGGGGTGGGGAGGGGACATTCTCGACAGCAGCTGAAACTTAGAGCCACTCTGGAGACAGAACACTGAGCCCTGGCTGCCTCGGGCCCCTCCTGGCTCCAGTCGGCTGCAAGATAAACATTCATTAGCCAGAAACTGCAAAGAATCCCATGAGCACTTGGGCTGCCTGAGCTGGAACACCAGGAATGCCCAACCTGGGGTCTGATGGGGGAGCCGCCCTTTGCCCAGAGAAAGAGCCGCCGAGGCCCCACCCTCTGCCAGGGGCCTGGTATGCCAGGGGCATTTTGATCAGTGGACTGGATGGGGAGGGAATACACAGCCCCCACACAGACACAGCATTAACGGAGGACAAAACCTCATGGGCACCTCACTGCCATCCCAGGCAGAACTATAGAATGCCAGCCCCAGCCCTCACCACGGTGCCTGAGTCCCAGCCAGAGGCCTCCCTCCCTGAGACCGGGACCCCTCCAGAGGAAGGTGCTGGGGTCAGGGTACCTCCTCCGCAGGCCTTGTCTGGGATTCGGGCTGGGGCCTGTGGAACGAGAACGTCCCCCGAAGACATCAGTCCCCTCAGTAAACACACAGCCCAGGCCTGGCACACGGAAACCAAACACCTCAGGTAGAGATCTGTGTGGGGCTGAGCTCAGGTGGAGCGGGGGAGGCTGCAGACCGCCAGGACTTCCCGCTCCTGCCAGGACACTTGTCCTTGTCCTCATTTTGACCACTAAGCAGCGTACTGAGTGAGCATCTACTGTTAGTCTGGCAAAGTGAACGGGACAAAACCCCTGTACTGCTACACGGCGCCCAGAGGGTTTCAAGTCTGGGTGTCAAACCCAGAGAGTTAGCAGAGCCCTCAGCAGAGAGGTGCAAGCTCAGCAGAGCTGCGGCAGCTCACCCGTGCTCACAAACACGCCGACACTCGCTCACTCATTCCCATTCACACATACACACACGTGTTCACATGCTCTCCGCACTCTTAGAGTCACACACTCACATGCTCACACAATCAACACACACTCCTCCACCCGAAGCAGCTCTGTTCTCCGGGGCTTTATATCCCCCTGCTTTCTGCAAGATTTTACTTAAGCAGAGGGTTCTCCCTCCTTTAAAACTCAGTCACTGGTGCTGTAGCCCAGCTGTCAGTCTGTAGATCAGAAACAGAGACAGGAGCAGGGGCCCAGCCTGCCTGAGATCACATGGCTGGTCTCCTTTTGAAATGAGACCAGCGGCAGGTGCCACGGATCCAGGCCGTCTGCCCCCAGGGGGAGATCTGAGCTCCCAGAAGAGAAAGAGGTAAACAGTGCAGGCGCCTGACAAAAGCAGGTGGCAGGCTGGGGTCAGAGGAGGGACAGGAACCGAGGGCTGTGGCTCAGGGGAGGAGACCACCCTGAGAGAGGCCTGCGGTGAACAGGGAGGGCCTCCTGGAGGGGGCGGGGCTTGAACAGAGTCCAGGATGAGCAGCAGTAGGGGAGTGAGGACAAGGATGTGGCAGATGGGTGGAAAGTTCCAGTAACAAAGGATCTTGTAAAAACAGTCCAAGTGCACTTTCCTACATGCCTGACAGTTGAAGTGTGCCGCGTACATTACCTTGTTTACATCATCAACGCTCCCCTTTGCTGATGACACTGTGTAGATAGCAATATCCCCCTTTTACTGACTAAGAAACTGAGCACGGCCTGACCAGGAGGTGGCGCAATGGATAGAGCGTCGGACTGGGATGCAGAGGACCCAGGCTCGAGACCCCAAGGTCGCCAGCTTGAGCACACGGGCTCATCTGGTTTGAGCAAAAAAGCCCACCAGTTTGAACCCAAGGTCGCTGCTCCAGCAAGGGGTTAGTTGGTTTGCTGAAGGCCCGCGGTCAAGGCACATATGAGAAAGCAATCAATGAACAACTAAGGTATTGCAACGTGCAATGAAAAACTAATGACTGATGCTTCTCATCTCTCTCCATTCCTGTCTGTCTGTCCCTGTCTATCCCTCTCTCTGACTCTGTAAAAAATAAAAAATAAATAAATAAAATTAAAAAAAAAAAAAAAGAAACTGAGCACAACTTAGTTAAGCCTAAAGCTCTATAAGACTTAAACTAGGGGGTCTGGCCCCGCACTGCGGGTCTAACTCCCCCCTCCAGCCGCGGGTCTAACCCCCCCCCAGCCGCGGGTCTAACCCCCCACCCCACCCCCCACCTCCGTGCCAAAGGAGGAGCCAAGCAGCAGAGGCTGCAGAGCTGACTAGACTCTGACAAGGAACAGCCTTTGCAGGTCAGCCCACTGGATTTAAAAGTTTTCTTTTCCCGCAGAACCCAACGATGCTTTTTGAATCAGAAAGGGACACATACAAAGTGTCATATGAGTCAGAGAGCCAGGAGGAGGGTGCCCCGCAGCTGGGAACACAGGGCTGTTGTCCCAGCTGGGTGTCCCAGCGCCCCCTTCATTCCTTCCCTCTGCCACCCCCATAATCCCAGCCTTATCGCTTCAAGACCGAACAACCCTGGCACCTCCCTCAGAGTTGGTCCCCAGGGCCTCTGCCAGCTGTGATCAAGTCACTGCTCAGGAGCTTTCCTGGGCAGCCTGTCCTCCACAGCAGCGACTCACACAGTGGGGTCCTTAGACCCCCTGGGACAGTGTCACCTGGGAAGTTTGCTCAAAACGCTGATTCCGGCCCTGGCCGGTTGGCTCAGTGGTAGAGCATCGGCCTGGCGTGCAGGAGTCCCGGGTTTGATTCCCGGCCAGGGCACACAGGAGAAGCGCCCATCTGCTTCTCCACCCCTCCCCCTCTCCTTCCTCTCTGTCTCTCTCTTCCCTCCTGCAGCCAAGGCTCCATTGGAGCAAAGTTGGCCCGGGTGCTGAGGATGGCTCCATGGCCTCTGCTTCAGGTGCTAGAATGGCTCTGGTCACAACAGAGCAACGCCCCAGATGGACAGAGCATCGCCCCCTGGTGGGCATGCCTGGTGGATACAGGTCGGGTGCATGCGGGAGTCTGTCTGACTGCCTCCCCATTTCCAACTTCAGAAAAATAAAAAAATAAAAACAAAAAAACCCGCTGATTCCTGGGTCATTGAATCAAATCTTTATAGGTGAGCCAACATATTTACATGTCTGCATTGTCAATGAGCTTTCTGGGTGATTCTGAGGCCCACCAAAGTTTGAGAACCACTAGCCAAGGAGCGAGATCCATTGAACTCCTGTGTGGAACCACGAAGGTGTGGGACAGGAACTAAGCTAAATCAGCCCTGAGAAGCCCAGCTGCAGGCAGCTTACTTGGCGTGTGAAGTAAGAGACCCAGTTCAGGGCCCAGTTTTGCTACTTTCTATCTGGGTGGCCTTTGGCTCACATGATCAAAACCTCAGTTACCTAGCTGCCAAATTGTCAAAAACTATAAGGATCTGAAATTTACTCTTTTTTTTTCTCTCTGTGACAGAGACAGAGAGAAAGACAGAGAGAGGGACACACAGGGACAGACAGACAAGAAGGGAGAGAGATGAGAAGCATCAATTCTTTGTTGTGGGACCTTAGTTCTTCATGGATTGCTTTCTCATATGTGCCTTGATGGGGGGGGGGGGGCCTACAGCAGAGCGAGTGGCCCCTTGCTCAAGCCAGCAACCTTGGGCTCAAGCCAGCAATGATGGGTCATATCTATGATCCCACATCTTTTTTTATTATTATTATTTACTCTGATCTTTTTTCTTTAATTATTTTTATTTATTTATTCATTTTAGAAAAGAGAGAGAGAGAGAGAAGGGGGAGGAGCAGAAACCATCAACTCCCATATGTGCTTTGACCAGACAAACCCAGGGTTTTGAACCAGCAACCTCAGCATTCCAGGTCGACACTTGATCCACTATGCCACCACAGATCAGGCCCCCACATCTTTTTTGCAAGCTAACAAGTTAGGCTGCTACATTCAGCCTGGCAGAAGACCTGAGATTCCTAGGTCAAAGACAAAGGACTTCATTACTCAGAGCACAGCAAGCAGCAGGGGCTTCCTGTGTGCATTGATTCCTCTTGCCCTGCCCCCAAGTACCATGGGGACAATGTACAGCTCGACCAGCTGGGTGCTACATGGGTTTTGCATCATAGCTGAGAAACCCCAAGCTTTGAAAAACCAAATCTTTTATAATTGGTTTGCAAACAAGCCTGTCTGATCTTTGCTCCGGAGGGAAGCGTCATTGTTGTTACACAGAACAATTAAAAAAATACCCTGCTTCTGCTCATGGAGCTGCTATCTCTGTCTCCAACGCAGTTCATTACTGAAACACCTTGGAAAGACAGACCAGGACAAAAGCTGCCAGTGTCTCTGGTTGCAAGATGGGCAGAAACACAAGAGACCCATGGAGAATTATCTCCCAACACGAATGGGAACATCAACATTTCTCTTAAAAGCTTTGAATGTGACCGAGTTTTAACGCTTTAAATCAAATCACAGGAGGGAAAATTAATGAGAATAGGAGGGATAATTATAGAGGCGATAAGATAAGCAGGCAAGTATCCAGAGTGAAAAGCGATAAGCAGGAAGCCTTTCATAACTGAACTATAGGAGCAACAAAGGGAAAATATTTGCAACCTATACGATGTGCAGAAGGCTAATAACCTTAAGACATATAAAGAGTTCCTACAAATACCTAAGAGAACAATAGCACAGGAAAAAAAGAGCAAGAATATGAGCAAACAGTTCCCAGGAAAGGATATACAAATTGCATTCAGACATAGGGAAATGCTCAACCTCACTCACAGTAAGAGAAATGCAAATTCAGACTGTCATGAAATCTCGTTTTGAACATGTCAGAATGGCAAAGATGAAAAGGGCTGATAACATTATCTGTTGGGTTGGGAATGGAAAGAACTGGACAATCCACACAGTATTTTACTTATTTATTTCTACTTTAGCAAGAGAGAAAGGGAGGGGGAGAGAGAGGAACATCAATCTGTTCCTGTATGTGCCCTGACCGGGGGTCAAACCTGCAACCTCTACGCTTCGGGACGATGCCCTAATCAACTGAGCCATCCGGCCAGGGCATCTGCACATTTTTGGTAGGAGTAAAATCAGTATACTGTATACTCTATGAACAGCGGTTTCCAACATCTCTCAAATTTTTAAATATAATTTTTAACCCATCAACTTCTTTCACAGGTATTTATCTTTCAGGCAAACTTTTGCACACGTGCAGAATGGCATGATGTAGTAGGATGTGCATTGCAGCCTTATTTTAATAGTAGCAAAATACTGTAAACACCTAAATATCTATTACATGACACCTCTATACAACAGAACACAGTGCCACTATCTAAAAGAATGAGGCAGCTCTATATGGGACTGATTTAAAATTTTTCAAAATATTTTATTAAATGAAAAAGATGGCAAAGTGATGTAAATAGACTGCCACCTTTAGCATGAGTGCTCCAGGGAAAAACACAGATATGTTTACATTTGTAAATGCACAGGATCTCATTAGAGAGAGACACAAGAAAGTGCTAGATAGCACGGGATGCTTCTTGGGAGGGGAGCTGGGGACTGAATTCAAAGGATGCAGAAAGACTTAACAGTTTGTTTCGCATTCTCTGTACTTCTAAATGTTTGTATAGTGTTATGCATACATAGACTTCCAAAAACTATATATAAAGTCTTCCAAAACTGTACATAAAATATAGTCTTCCAAAAACTAAATATAACATACATTTGTAAAAAATAAAATAAAAATAAACTTGGGCATTCAGATCTTCCATGAAATTTGGACAGGCTGAGACCCCCAAGTCTGGCCCCAGCAGGGCCTCAAGCCTGCAGCCGCTCTGGATCTCAGTGGCTACAGGTGACCTCCCTGTGCAGTTCCCAGCTTTGCCCAGAACCACGCCCAGGAAGCATCATTCATGCCCTCACTCCACTCCTCCCCCAGGCCCAGTGCCAGGTGCAGACAGAACACAGAGATAAAAGAGATCCAAGCTCCGCCCCTCCAGCTCCCAGTATAGTGGGTGAGGTAGAGGTGGGGCCAGACCCATCCCACACAGAACTACAAACAGATGATAAGCAGTGCAGCATAGTAGCGTAACAGTGAAGATTTATGAGTGACCGTGTATGAGACTGCAACAAGCTTGGCCTTTGAAACAAGCCACACCTCGGTTTGAGAGCCGCTCATCAGCTGGCCCAGTTATTGAACCTCCCCGAGCTTCAGTCCCCCCCCCCCCCTATAAAGTGTGGCCTGGGTTCAATTTACAGATACACAGTTACTTAACCTCTCAGTTTCCCCATCTCTGAAATAGGGCTAATAACATCGACCTCAGAGTTTATGGGGAATAAATAAAAATTGTATGTAAAGAACACTGCCTGGCATAGGGGTCACATGGAAAGGATATACAATTGCATTCAGACATAGGGAAATGCTCAACCTCACTCACAGTAAGAGAAATGCAAATTCAGACTGTCATAAAATCTCGTTTTGTACATGTCGGAATGGCAAAGATGAAAAGGGCTGATAATATTATCTGTTGGGTTGGGAATAGAAAGAGCTGGACAATCCACACATTATTTTACTTACTTATTTATTTATTTATTTCTACTTTAGCAAGAGAGAAAGGGAGGGGGAGAGATCCACTCCAGGGGCAAAATGGAGACTGTCATTGAGGGGACAAATTCAAGGGCCACACTGGCCAGGACCAGTGCCTGAATAAACAGCGGAATGAACACTAAATAAACAGTGACGCTAATCTGGGACCCAGCAGGGCCCGCCATACCTCAGGGGGCAGTGTTTGCCCACTGGACTCATAGACCAGCAGCACTTACATGGAAATGGAGCAGACACTGGCCTTTCAGCTTTTCTAAGTTTGTTCCTCCAAACCACACCTTCCTGCAACCACACACCAGGTGCTGGCAGATGCTGCTCACCTCCTCTTGCCTGGACCTCTGCTCGGGCTGTCCCCTCCACCTGCAGGGTCCTTCCCCTTGGCCTTCACCTATTTAAACCCTGCCCCATCTCCAGCACCCCTCGTAGTAGACAGATAATGGCCCTCCAAAGATGTGTATGTTATAATAACCCCCAGAACCTGTGACTATGAACCTTACATGGCAGGAAAGGACTTAGCAGATGGAGAGATTGTTCTGGATTATCCACAAGGGTCCTTAGGATGGTCATAGTCAGGATGGTCAAAGAAGGGAGGCCGGATGGTCCAAGTCAGAGAGAGGAGATGTGACCATGGAAATAGAGGTTGGAGGGATGCACTTTGAAGGAGGAAGGGGCCACAAACCAAGGAATGCAGGCAGCCTCTAGAAGCTGGAAAAGGCAAGGAAACAGATTTCTTCCCTAGAACTTCCAGAAGTAACACAGTTCAGCTGACATCTTGATTTTAGCCCATGAGACCCATTTCAGATTTCTGTTGTAAGCCACTAAATTTGTGATAGCTTGTTACAGCAGCCATAGGGAACTCATACACACTTCTCCCTTAAAGGCTCTGTGATCCCTGGCACCTTCCCCACCCCAACACCTTCCCTGCTCTGAGCCCATGGTGTTTTCTCTGAATCTCTCTTGGGCTGTCCATTCCCCACCTGTTGAGTGTTGGATGGCTCTTATCTCCTTTACTAGGTGATGAGCATCTTGCAGGCAGGGTCTGCTATTCGTATGTACGTCCCCCATGGTCCTAAGAATTCTCTTAGGTCTTTCTAGATCCATTTCTTCCCCCTCTGCCCTGCTCTCTGCTGGGAAAGCTGGTCTCTGGCTGCCCAGTGGATTAACCAAATGGGAGTCAGCAGCAGGAAAGGTTGGGAAGAGGGAGGCTCAGTACCTATTTCCCTCACAGGCCAGCTATGGTCACTGGTCCTGGAGGGCAGTCCTCCCCAGCTTCCATCACACTGCTCCCTCTTCTTCTCCCCTGTCCCTTGAACTTCCCCTTGCTCCTCCTCAGGTGCAGGCTCATCCCTGCTTCCATCTACACTTCCAAAATCCTTCTCTAAAGTCCCTTCAATTCGCCCCGAGAACCCATCGTATCCTGCAGGCATGCAAGAGTGGCTCAAGTCTGAGTGGATGGTCAGCTGCAGTAGGCCTGGTACACATGCGGACAGTGCCCGGGTCTGTCTCAGATGGTGACCTCACAGGGGCGGAAAGGGCCCACAGACCCTCTCCCTCCACCTCCAGCTGTACAGGTGGGGAGGAAAGGCCTTGGCAAGGGGGAAGAACAGGAGAAGGCAGGGAGCAGGGGTCAAAAAGTAGCCTGATGGGTTCTCTGGACCCCACATCCTACACAGGCGCTTGCATTGAGAGGTCCTAGGCTACATTTCTCCTTTGGCCCCACCCCAGCTCCTGGGGCGGCTGGCCCCATGCCAGGCCCTTCCCTCCTTCCGCAGGGCTGCGTCCGTGCCTGTTATCATGGTGCCTGGTGCCTCCAAACCTGGCCATCCCACAGTCCTTTCCTCCCTCACTCCACAGTATCTGAGCTGGTGAGTGACTCACCCCACATGCCCACACCCCACCCTGCCCCTGACCCCACCAGACCTGGCCCCTCTCAGCTCCATCTCTGCACTGGCTCCACCAGCCTGAGCAATGCCTGCCCCACACGCTGCACCCTACAGGCCAGGGCTCTGGCTCCGACACTTCTACATTCACACCAGCTACTGTAGACCAGGCGGTGGTACAGAAATCCACTGTGTTTGTTTCCTACAACAGCCTTCAAGGAAGATGACCATCACCCATTGAGGCACAGAGAGGTTAAATGACTGGTGGCAAGCCACGTGGGCAGGTGGCAGTGCAGCTGACTCCAAAGCCCCCCTGCCTTCTGTTAGAGCACAAGTCAGGGAAACTCCTAGTCCGGGTTTTGTCTTAGCAGCGAGCTAATTTTTCCAGTCTAGAGACAGGGACAACGATCCTGCCTGCCCACCTTCCTACGTCGTTTCGAGGCTTAGAGAGAAGAGAGGATTGCGAGGTGGATCAGAGGCTGACATCCGAGCCACATAAAGAAGTGGTGGTAAAAAAATAAATAAATAAATAAATAAATAAAAATAAAAATAAAAATAAAAATAAAAAAGAAGTGGTGGTGTGCCCTTCGGAGCCAGCCACAGCTTTCTACCTGCAAGCGGCTGGCTATGCTCCGCCTTTGCAGGCTCCTCCCCTCCACGCCTCTGCCTGCAGCAATCTTTGTCCTCAGCTTGCAGAGCTCTCTCTACCCGAGTATAAAGGAATTCAGGGCCCGGCCAACCTGGTGCCACAGCGCCCCCTGCAGGCCATAGGGGACTCGCTGCCCTGCCTCCAGGTGGACTCGCTGCTAACTTCCCCAGCCTCTTTCTGCACCCTGATCTTGCTCAATTCTGAGAGGGTCAGAGGAGGGCCTGTCTGGGCAAAGGCAGGCTCTCCATTCAGGCTACTCCCTGGACTTTCTACGGACAACAAACTGGCATTGAGCTAAGAGTGGTTCAAAAGGACGAGCCCAGGAGGGCTAGAGTCCAAAGACGAGGATTCTATTTCTGTGACCGTGAGCATGTGTCTTTCCCTCCCTGGCAACAAGGAGTGAAGGAGGCCATCTCCCCGGAAAGGCACCTCCTCTACCAGTTCTAAATTGTCATTTATCTGACATTCAGTTTCCCCGTGTGTGAAACGGCCACAAGGGGCCGCTGCTGCCACAGCTGTGAAGGAAGCTGGAGCTGATGGAAACTGCCCACACCTTCCAGGCTGAACTCCCCGCCCCACCAAGGCCCTGAAGTCCGTCAGCCCAGCCTCCCTCCTGCCGGTACCAGACGTGTTGGAATCACAATGTAACCCAAATGTCTAAAACCTTCCCGGAATACAACAGTCCCCCCAATTCACATTTCTATTGGAAGTGGAGTTTAGTGGGAGCCCTGCGGATCAAGCTATGGAAAGTTGCACAGACTCAGAGCACACATCCCGGGAGACTGAGAAACATCCCTCAATCTCTCGCAAGGGACTGAGACAAGATGCCGGAAGGAAATCCCACCAGCCATGGAATCCCATGCACTTGGGCTCAAACCCACCAGGGCAGGGAGTCCACCACTTCCTATGGGTCCTCAGATCAGACACTGAAAGTCTCTGAACCTGAGTTCCCTTCCGGAAGCCACCCGCTGGGAGGGTACGCTTTGGGAGCGGGATCAGTGTTTGGACCGGAAAGCGGAGCCCCTTTCCCCCCCAGCTGTCGCCCTGCAGAAATAGGAAATGTGGGTGGGTTGCTCAGAGCAGCCTCCAGGATTGCTCAAGAAATCGGACATTAGAAGGTTGCACAGCTTTGGCATCCTCTCCCTTCCACCATTCCAAACTTCTTCCAGTGTCTTGATTTTGCCAAGCTGCTATTACCTCCAGGTCTCTGCCCTCCCAAGGACCCATTCCACCACCGCCCACACACCTCCGCCTGTTTCCTATCCCACCTGCCTCTCCTAACTCTATCCCCGATCCTCACCCAAGTCCAGAGTGGGTGTCCCTGCTCTGAGCTCCTTAGCCTGAATTGCTCCCCTATCACAGCCCTTGGATTACTGGGCGTGGTCTCTGTTCACCCCCGTGTCTCTGGTGGGTGGTAAGGTCCGTGTTTGGCTCATTTCTTTCCACTTTTCCTACTGGATTTGATCACAACAGTTTTGTTTGTAAACATGACTACTGGCTGTCGGTTTTGAATTTTCTGTTTCCTTTGTATTTACTCCAGGTATCCGTCAAGGCTCACAGAAGTTTCCTTGGAAAATTCCAGCATGTCCTAGTCACGTCAAAGGGAATGGAGGGAAGGGATATGGTGGGTTCGTGTTTGGACCTCAGAAAAAGGAGAGCTGTCTGGTCCTGCAGCTGACAGGGTGGGGACAGCAGAGATGGACGTGAGACTCCAGGGACAGAGAAGATTCGGAGAGATAACGAATCGTGGATTTCCATGGCTCAGAAAGTCTGTGGGCACCATCTACACCTGTACCCTCATCCCTTCATTGTCCTTCCATTTGTACGATGCACTGGGGACCTCAAATGAGAACACTGGTTCAGAGACAAGAAATAACTAGAAAAGGGACTACTGTTCACTTGTGGTTTCTCGCTTCCTAAGTAGAAGCGAGAAAGCTTTGGTTTCCAAAGCTCTCCTGCTCGTGAGAGGTGCTCACCTCTACACTCAGTCAGTGCTCTGTGATTATTTTAGTGGACATAAGTCAGTCAGCGTGGGCTTGAGAGTCAGCCCAATGCAGATCCTTTGTCAGCTGAGTGCTGGCATCTCTCTGAGCATCAGATTCCCGTCTGGGAAGCTGGGTGGTCGTGGGATTTAAAGCACCTGTAGATGACTTATGTAAAGGCCTGCCAGTCTCGGCACAGAAGAGGTCCAGATGCAGTAATGCCAAGGATGGGCTGGAGGCGGAGGGTGACAATGACAGTGAGAACTGCCGTTGTCATCAATGGAGCACACCCTTGGAAAGGAGAGGGGCCCCATTCAGACACAGCATTCTCAGCACAATTCTACAACACACCATCTGTACACTATATTGTGTGTTCACCACCCCAAGTCAAGTCTCCATCCATCACATCTATCCCCCCTCCCCCCTCCTCCACCTCCCCATGCCCCCTCTGCCCCCAGCAATCACCACACTGGGGAGTGGGGGTCCTTACCAGTGACAGAGTGTGATGGGCACACATGGGGAAATCTGAACCAGTAGCTCACCTGGCTCGTGTGGTTACTCGGAAAAAGCAGGTACTGGGAGTTGGATGGATGACACGCCTCAACTTCAATGCAACGTTCAGTCAGAATGAAAACCACTTGTCTTCTTGCCAGACTCAGCCTCCCCTAAGAAGGGTTTATCTGGAACAAAGATGGCAGACAGTTCTTGACCAGTAGATCCTTGTTCCCACCATAGAGCTAGAAAAAGGTGAGAGTGCAGGAAGTATGGGCTTATCTGCAGCTCTCAGGATACAGTTCTGCCTCCTCACTTTGAGCAAATTCCCCACGACTTGCTCGCCACCAACGCTCAGCAGCCACTCCTCACACTCTGCACTATAACGTGTTCCAGTTCCTTTACTGGTGCCACATTCAGTGTCACCTTCGGGTCTTGACAGATGCAGCTTCCCATGCCCAGAACAGTCACCACCCACAAGACACACACCACCTCCATCAACTGCCATTGGGATAAATCCGACCCATCGTTCAGGCTTTGTCCCAACACTTCCTCCCTGAACCCTGAACCCCAAGACGGGGTCACACACTCCTGCTGTGTGCCCAAAGCCGCCAGGCTTCAGAGTGGAGGTCAGCATGCTGTGCTGTGGCTGCTGTCACTGGTGCTCTCCCCTGTGAAACTCTTTTTTATTCCTTTTTATTGAATTTATTGAAGTGACATTGGTTAACAAAACTGCACAGGCTTCAGGTGCACAGCTCTACAACACACCATCTGTACACTATATTGTGTGTTCACCACCCCAAATCAAGGCTCCACCCACCACCATTTATCCCCCTCCACCCTCCTCCACCTCCCCATGCCCCCTGTGACCCAGCAATCGCCACACTGTTGTCCGTGTCCATGAGTTTTTTCTCCTTTTCTTTTTAACAAACATGATTTTTTTTTACAGGGACAGAGAGTCAGAGAAAGGGATAGACAGACAGGAACGGAGGGAGATGAGAAGTATCAATCATCAGTTTTTCGTTGCGACACCTTAGTTGTTCATTGATTGCTCTTTCATACGTGCTTTGACCACGGGCCTTCAGCAGACCGAGTAACCCCTTGCTTGAGCCAGTGACCTTGGGCTCAAGCTGGTGAGCTTTTGTTTTTTTTGCTCAAGCCAGATGAGCCCGCACTCAAGCTGGCGACTCGGGGTCTCGAACCTGGGTCTTCCGCATCCCAGTCTGATGCTCTATCCACTGCGCCACCGCCTGGTCAGGCTCTCCTTTTCTTTTTTACTCAATCCCTTCACACCCCTAGCCCCCCTGAGAGCTGTCAGCCTGCTCTCTATCTATGAGTCTGTCTCTATTTTGCTTGTTTGTTCATTTTGTTCATTAGGTTTCACAAATGAGTGACATCTCCCCGTCAGCCTCGAAAGGGCAGAGCCTGTGTCTGCCTGGGTCACTGTCGCAGCCCCAGCGACTCGCTGTATGCCTGGCCCAGAGAGGCCCTCGATGAGCACGTGCAGGATGGTGGGGTCCATGAGTCGGTAAAGGCAGGCAAGGCTGCACTTGGGGCTCCCGACAAGTGGGGAGCTCCGAGGGGCTAACTCCCCTCTCCATCCCCACCTCACCTTTGGACCTTGAACGGGACTCTTTCTTATGGGTTTTGTGTTTTCTTGATTCACTTCCCTGAGGTTTCCGTCTATCGTTGAAAATTCCTTCTGACAATCCCTAACATGTCCTGGTCATGCTGAAGGGAACAGATGAAAAGGATGGTGGTTTACTGGTTTGGGCCCGAGTTAAGGTGAAAATGGCATGTCCCGGAGGCTCAGGGTGCTGGTGGCAGCAGAGATGGGGTGAGAGATTCCTACAGAGCCATCTGAAGACGTCTGAGTGTCAGGCCCAGATGGTGTTGGGGCAGGAGGTCTTAGTGACTGTCTGGCCCCAGACCCTCTCACTCCTTCCTTAGTTGTTTAGTCACTCATTCCTTTAACAAGCTCAGACAAAGTGCCTTCACAGGGGAAACTGAGGCAGAGAGAGCCGAGCTCACTCTTCGTTGGTTGCAGGGTTGTCTCGAAACAGGTATTCCCTGCTCTGCCGAAGCCCGTGTCTGACCTTAGAAAGGGCCACAACTGTTGGAGGCCAGACAGATTGTGCCAGGAAGCCAACATTTGGAGCCAGCTCAACTTTGGGCAAGTTACTTCCCTTCTCTGAGCCTCGCTTTCCTCGTCTGTAAATTAAAGCCACGGTATCTACTTCTCACGGTTGGAATGAACAAGATGACATACGGAATCTGCCTCCTGCCTGCCATGGAAAGCCTCTCCAGCCGCCATCGCTGTGTCAGGGGGCCCATCGGCGTTCACAGCCCCCGTCCCCTCCTGTCACAACGCACCACTCAGCAGTGTGCCTCAAGTACTAGACCGTGAGCCTCATGGAAAAGAGACCTTGTCTGTTTTGTTCACGATTTTATTTTTTTTTCAACCCTTGAAAAGCCACCAATAAATTTAGTCAAATGGCTGAACAGAGGAATGAATGGTCCGAAGAAAGGGTTGAAATAGATGGAGACCCCAGTGAGAGGCATCCGTCCGTGGAGAGGCGGCGCTGAGACTCCGCCCTCGCCCTAGCTCTCCTCAGCGCACCGCACTGTCTCGCCGCGGTTTTATTTGTTGTTGCTGGCGGTGGTTCATTTCCTTGAAGTTTCCTTTAGGTTTCATGAGCATCCCCTCCGGTTGTCCAGGTAGTTCTCAGTCTAGTATGAGGAGCGGAGAAGGGAACCGACTTTGTTCCTGTTTAGGCCTGAGATAGGGAGAAAGCAGCAGGGCCCCGAGGCTAAGAAGCCCAACAGCAGCCTTGACACGTAGGAGAGACTCGACAGAGAGGGGAGCCCGGGGAGATCAAAGTCCTGGAGATTTATGAGTGCTGGAATAACAGATGTGGAGCCAAAAGTACTTCCAGAGGCCAGCCCACTGTCACTCAATCCTCCACAATTCGTTCATTCACTCTTTCCTCCCTTCTGCAAGCATGGATCCAAGGCCTTCTGGGTCCGGAAACCGAGGGCCCAAGAAAGAGTCCACATATGTGAAGTCACCTGTCTTCTTCTCAGTTCTTTATAGTGTCCTTGCTTTTCACAAAAAACATTTCTGACAAACCTCAGCTTATAGGATTTGCTTGTCTCTGTATTCAGTACAAGGTTGATGATTATTGGAGGCCAGAGGGCAAGAGGAACACCAGCTTGGGAGCCAGGCCAGACTGGAGTTGAGTCTTTGCTTGGTCACTGATAAGCTGTGCCACCTCAGACAAGCTCCTTAACCTCTCTGAGCTAGAGCTTCTTCTTCTATAAATGGGCATGATAATCCCTGCTTCGTTGGATCAGACTTTCCAAGTTCAAATCCTGGCTCCCTCCCTTAGAAGCTATGTCATCTTTCCGGCAAGTCATTTAATCCTACCAATCAAGTTTCCTCATGTAGGAAGTGAAAAAATGAACACCGTCATGAGTTTGTTGTGAGGACTAAATAAGGTAATATATATAAAGTGCTTAATACAGTGCCTGGCACATGGTAAGTCCCTGCCCCTTCTCCTTGTGGACAATTGTTCTTATTCTTGGCCATCCAGATGCTTTGAAAAGGAATTCTCCATCTGATGGCTGTGCCTTCCCAAAGTAGAGGCCAGAAATTAGCCTCCCAGCTCCCCCTGCTGCTGGAGCACAGACACGTGACCAGGCTCTCCCAGCCATTGTTACACAACTATTGTTATACCTGTACATTGCATAAGCCTGCAAGATGGGAGCTAATGTCCTGAAGGTGGGGCCTCCCGGGACCCATTCTGGCAGGAGTGGCCACAGAGACATCCAGCTTCTCAAAGCAGCCATGCCAGAGGCTTAGCAGTAGCATCAAGTGGAAAGTGCCTGCAGATGGTGGCCGGGTGGGGCTTCCTCTGGCTGCACAGCCTTCCAGCCTGGTTCTCAGGGAGTTCTGCCTGCAGATTCTGTGACTTGCCCGATATCCCAAAGCAAACTGGCTTCGGAGAGTGGGTTCTGATCTTTGCAGATTAAAACCCCAACTGATACAGAATTCAGTAAAAAGAAGGATTGCAGGCAAGAAGAGCCCTAAGTAATCTCTGCTTGGGTGTCTGTTTTAGTCTTATAGGGCTGTCAGAACAAAGTACCACAGACTGGGTGACTGAAACAATGGAAATTTATTGCCTCATGGTTCTGGAGGCTAAAACTCCTAAATCAAGTTGTCGGTCGGCTTGGTTTCATCTGAGGCCTCTCTCCTTAGCTTGCAGATGGCCGCCTCCCTGCTGTATCCTCACACGGTCTTACTCTGGTGTCTCTGTGTGTCCAAATTTCCTCCTCTTAGAAGGACACCAGTTGGATTGGATTAGGGCTCAACCTTACAGCCTCATTTTAACTTAATCACTTCTTTAAAAGCTCTTTCTTCAAAGTCACATTCTGAGGTTCTAGGGGTTAAGGCCTCAACATACGAATTTGGGAGACACAACTCAGCCCACAAGAGTGCCTGGAACACATTGTAAATTCAGCATGTCCAAAACAGATTCATCTTCCACCCCAACAGCCTCTACTCACAGCTCCCCATATCACTGGGTAACTTCTTTCATCCAGTTGCTCAGACAAAACACATGGAGACATTTTGACTCCTCTCTTTCTTTTAGACCCACACGCAGTCAGTCCTTCAGGAATCCTGATGGCGTTACCTTCAAGTTATGTCTGGGATCTGCTGCCTCGAACCATCTCCACTCTGAGACTATGGTCTCTCGCCTGGATTGCCTCTGTCCAGATGGTTTTCTACCTCTACCCTCACTCCCTCGGCCTCTAACCAAACAGCAGGCAGAGAAATCCTTTTAACATATAACAGATGGTGCTGCTTCTCTGCTCGAAGTCCCGTGTGTTAGTTATGCTCACCAAGGGTAGCTGCTGTAATAACCTCAAAAATCTCCCTGGCTTATTGGGATACACCTTTGTACTTGCTCAGGGTAAGATGGCTGTGCCTGCTCCTGGTTGAGCAGGTCTCCTGAAGCCTCCCTTCCAGGCAGCAAACTCAGGCATCCAACTCCTCTGGCATCTACCATCTCGGAGCCCTCAGCTTTCAGTCAGTCCCATTTCACTAAGCGTAAAGGCCAAGCTCCTTAGAGGGACCTCTAAGGCCTTATGATGGAGCCAGCCCTGACCTCTCCGACCTCATCTTCCACTACCCATTTCCTCACTCACTCATTCTGCTCCAACTACACTGGCCTCCTTGCACACCAAATATGTTCTCAGCTTAGTGCCTTCACACACCCAAGCCCTATGCCTGCATCGACTCCTATCACCTACCTGCTTGACAACCTCCCTCCCTCGGCGAGTACTGGTTAAACTTCACCTTCTCAATGACCCCACCTTGGCTACCCCATTAACGTTGCAATTCTCCTCTTCCCATCACAGCACTCTGAGCCTCCTCATTCTTCCTTATTTCTCTTTGCGTTTGTCACCTTCAAATATATTATAATAATTTATTCACTTCTTACATTTATTGATTTCCCCTCCCCCTACCTAGAACGTAACCTCCACATGGACAAGAATCTTTGTCTCTTTTGTTCATTGAATAGTGTGTGGTATAGAAGGAACTTAGTACATAGTCATCCAATAAAAGTTGTTGAATGAACGACATGAGCATCAGAATGGTTATCTGGTCTGGAGGGGCCTGAAGAAGTAAAAATATAGCTCTTATGAAATGTGGGACTCTAGAAGTCTGTGGCACACAGTGATAAAATAGAAATTGATGAGTTCTTCTAACGATCGTGGAGACCTTAAAGAAAGTTGTATACTCAACAGGCAATCAGAGGACCAAGGACTTTCCATGATTACACTAAAAAGATCTCTCATTTCTTGTACTTCCAAAGCTAACCTAGCTAACAGTTGATCTCAAAGTTTAATTCTCCAAGCTGCCATGTCACAACATGCATTAAAATCACCACCTTGCCACTTCTCCCCTGTAAAACTTAGACCATTGATCAGGAAAGTGAGGTTCCCACAGAATTGGAACAGGACTATATAAGAGAATTTAATTGACTTATCCTACCTCAAGCTCTTAATTATCCTCACACTCCACCCTACCACTCCTTTTTGCCTCCAAAATTATGAATAAGTCAGATCCCTGGGGGAAGAGGTCAATTATAAAGTCAGAGCTTCCAGAAGGAGGCTTATACCCCAGCCAGAGAAGTTCAAGATGTTGCTAATCTGTTTCAGCAGAAACATGAAGAACTGATTAAGAGTGGATTCTAATTTTCGATCAGGTGAAATTCATCACTATGGAGGCATTCACCAGAAATGTGCAGTTCAGTTGCTAGCTTGAGTATCTGGAAAAGGGTCTAAATATATTCTCAGTTAAGTGGCAGAAGACAAACTCATTGATGGCCTCTACAAAAAGTTGAGCTTCCAGAAAATTCTTGTTGTAATTAAAACTCCAACAGGAATTGTTGGAGTGGAGTTATCATGTGGAATCCATTTAGCCATTCCCTAACAGTGAGAGCTCAGAAGACACTGTCTAGACTTCAGCAATTAAGAAATACCCTAGATAAGAGGAAACACAGCATCTCTGAGAAACACAGTAGCAGATATTCTCTGGGGATGTGGGTGGGAGATGCTACAGTTGAAATCAGGCTCCCTGATTGCAGTAGAGGTGGGACCAATGGCAGAGGACAAGTTGGGGCAGTTCAATGCTGGAGGGCTGGAATAGTATACAGAACGATAAAATCGGTAGGGATCCATGATGGAGGTCAATTGATCATGGGTCTCTGAAATCAAAATACAGTGTGTCCGTAAAGTCATGGTGCACTTTTCACCGGTCACAGGAAAGCAACAAAAGACGATAGAAATGTGAAATCTGCACCAAATAAAAGGAAAACTCTCCCAATTTCATAGCTATTCAGTGCAGTTCGATGTGGGCTCACACACAGATTTTTTAGGGCTCCTTAGGTAGCTATCCCGTATAGCCTCTACAGACTCGTCACTGACTGATGGCCTACCAGAACGGGTTTCTCCACCAAACTGCCAGTTTCCTTCAACTGCTTATCCCACCAAGAAATGTTATTTCTAACTGGTGGCGCTTCGTTATAAACGCGCAATATTCACATTGCACTTTGGTCACGGAATCAAATTTAGCGAGCCACAGAACACACTGAACTTTCCTCTGTACTGTCCACATCTCGACTGGCATGGCCATGGGCTGCTTCGCTGTATACATGGTGTTACGTCATCATCTGCACATGCACACATGCTGCCACATCATCCTACAGAAACTGGAAGGGTTTTCCTTTTATTTGGTGCAGATTTCACATTTCTATCATCTTTTGTTGCTTTCCTGTGACCAGTCAAAAGTGCACCATGACTTTACGGACACACCGTATATGGGCAGCCCACCAAGACCTTGATTGAGTCAGGGCTTAGTTTTTAAGTAACAGAAACAAATCTCACTTTCTTAACAGAAAAGAATTTCATATAAACCACTAGCTGCTTATAAAATTATTAGAAGACCAGAGGAGCAAACTCTAGATTGAGCTTCTGGGAACAATTTCCAGATTAATACCATAGAATCATTCCAAGGGAACTCCTGTCCTGCCACTGTGAGAAAGCTTAGGAGTCAAGAAGCTGCTACGAGATCTGTTGGCTCCAGGATTACATAGTTCCTGGTATATCTAAACCAGGGGTCCCCAAACTTTTTACACAGCAGTCCAGTTCACTGTCCCTCAGACTGTTGGAGGGCCGGACTATAAAAAAAAAACTATGAACAAATCCCTATGCACACTGCACATATCTTATTTTAAAGTAAAAAAACGAAACGGGAACAAATACAATATTTAAAATAAAGAACAAGTAAATTTAAATCAATAAACTGACCAGTATTTTAATGAGAACTATGGGCCTGCTTTTGGCTAATGAGATGGTCAATGTGCTCCTCTCACTGACCACCAATGAAAGAGGTGCCCCTTCCAGAAGTGCAGCGGGGGCCAGATAAATGGCCTCAGGGGGCCACATGGGGCCCGCGGGCCATACTTTGGGGACCTTTGATCTAAACCAGGGGTCTCAAACTCAACTCAGCATGTGAGCCGCACTAGGTCTACAAAAGGCAACTGTTACGCAACACTTTTCAGTGTCACAAAACGACCAGAAACTGTAGTTCGTGGATTAGTCTGCGGGCCGCAAAAAATTGTTCGGCGGGTCGCATGCGGCCCGCGGGCCGCGAGTTTGAGACCTCTGATCTAAACCAACAAAAAAATTGTTCCGCCCCTTCCATATCCCTCCCCACTCTACCCACATCCCACGGAAGCACATCTGATCGGAAAAATCTAAATTCCACTTAGAGCCATAGATGTAAGGGAATCTGGAAAGAGAGGTTTAAGATGATCAGCCTTTAGAATACAGGAAAGCTCACTAGAAGGATAGGGAAACTGATATGAGCAAGACAGTCTTCCATATCTGCCAGCCTTCTCTGCCACTAAGATGAGCCACATGACCCGGTTCTACCAATCAGATGCACCATGTGAGACTTCATTTGTTGAGGTGTGTGAACAACTGGGCTCCATAGACAACGTGGTTCTGAAGCCCAAGCTGTGGAAGCTGTTTCTCAATTCAGCAGGCCACATCCTGACTTGGAAACTTCCTGGTTTGGGCAAAGGTGGTAGCACCCTTAACAGACTCATTCTACTGTGTTATTTTGGGAGATGTTAGAAATTCAGCCTAGATTTTGTTTCTCCAACCGTTCTAAGGATTCTTTGTGTAATCTAGAGCCCTTATAAATCCCTTAATTGTTCAAATAGCCAGAGTAGCTTCAGTTGGCTGCAACTGAGGGTCTGGCCTATCCAGAGGATTAGATGGCAAATGGAAATTTGACCTAAGTCTGCTTCTCATGAGCCCACTAGTACCCTGGACCCATCCTGGCATCTAAAATAAGAAAGATATAGTTAGTAAATGGATTCTAGCCCATGGAGTAAGGACTACTGTGGTAAGAAGAGCCACAACACTACAGCTCTATGAGAATGACAGAGATTAGTGCCACATAAAAGATTGGGTTGATTCAGGGTTGATGACTCCGATCGCTTCTCAGTTAACTTGCCATTTTTCCTGCATAACATAAGGGACAGATGTTAGAAAAGATTCTTTTACAAGTTTTCATATGGTTATTCCAATTATAACTACTGATTCAGATTTGATACACTCACTAGAACAGAGCACTATAGTCCCTGGCACCTGATAGGAAAATTCTTTTTTCCCTATCCCAATAAGCAGAGAATATCAGTATATGGCCCTGGCCAGTTGACTCAGTGGTACAGTGTCGGCCTGGCATGTGGATGTCCTGGGTTTGATTTCCAGTCAGGGCACACAAGAAAATTGCGACCATCTGCTTCTCCACCCCTCACTCTCCTCCCCTATCTCTTTCTCTCTTTTTCTCTTCCCCTTCCTGTAGCTATGGCTCAATTGCCTTGAGTGAGTTGGCCCCAGGCACTGAGGATGGCTCTGTGACATCTGCCTTAGGCACTAAAAATAGCTCGGTTGTGGAACAACAGAGCAACACCCCAGATGGGTAAAGCATTGCTCCATAGGGGGTTTGCCAGGTGGATCCTGGTTGGGGCATATGTGGGAGTCTGTCTCTCTGTCACCCCTGCTCTCACTTAATTTAAAAAGAAAAGGAATATCTGACCAGGTGGTGGCGCAGTGGATAGAGCATCGGACTGGGATGCAGAGGACCCAGGTTCGAGACCCCGAGGTCGCCAGCTTGAGCACGGGCTCATCTGGTTTGAGCAAAGCTCACCAGCTTGGACCCAAGGTCGCTGGCTCGAGCAAGGGGTTACTTGGTCTGCTGCAGCCCCATAGTCAAGGCACATATGAGAAAGTAATTAATGAATAACTAAGGTGTCACAACGAAAAACTAATGATTGATGCTTCTCATCTCTCTTCATTCCTGTCTGTCTGTCCCTATCTATCCCTCTCTCTGACTCTCTGTCACTGTAAAAAATAAAATAAATAAATAAAATAAAAATGAAAAAGAAAAGGAATATCAGAATAGTTTTGCTTTTACCTACAGAGAAGGCAGTACATTTTTTTCCAGGATGTGAAGAAAAATTAGATCTAGGAGATACACAAACAGAAACATTGCCCAAATCATACTGAAGTATTGTTCCAGAAGGACACCTCTAGTGTCACTGCTGGTCGCACACACTGCAGCTTAAACCATTGATGTTGGCACTGCATTCCCCTGCCAGAACCACCATTACCATGGCCTCAATAAACTGTGTCTCTGCCCCAGCCTTATTCCTGCCACACTAGATTCCATTCAGTGCTTCCTCCACATCCAAATCGACGTCTTGTGTGGGAGCACCTGAGTAGCAGAGCTATGTCACATGACCATGTCCTTGCTGCAAGGGAGGCAGGAAAACAAGTTTCTGGCTTCTCTTTGGGAAGCCTCAGACTCAAGGTGGATTATTCCTCAAATAAAGGTAAAGAGAAGATGTAAAGTGGTAGCAGAGGAAGACAGCTGGGAGCGGAAAGAGAACCCTAGAAGAACCAGTTGCATGTGAGCAGCAGACCTCTAGAGAAAAGACCGCAAACTCTTGCTACTCAGACATCCTGCTTGTGCCGTCTTAAACCCAGAGACAATATCCAGCTTCCCTCTCCGTAAATCACAGGATCTTGGGTTTTCCGGAGCTTCCGTGTCACTTAGTGTCCTAAGTGTACCTTACATAATTCCTCCCCCAGTGCTTTAGTTTATCAGTGATAAATTGTGTTTTCTGAAGATCAATATATCCCATTTCATACGCTATTCTTCACCATGACATTGACACTCCTTGAGATGGAGTTTGTATTTGTTTTCTATTCCTGCTTTAAAATCATTTCAGTCATAGCAGATTGAAACAGCACCTACTTCTTAGCTCACAGCTCCACAGATGTGACCAGGTTCCCATGCAGGGTATCCCGAGGTTGAAATCAAGGTGTTAGGCAGGCTGAGTTCTCATCTAGAGACTCCAAGGGGAAATCTACTTCCCAACTCTTTCTTGTTCTTGGAAAAATTTTGTTCCTTGCAGCTGGAGGACTGAGACTCCCTCTTCCTTGATGACTCTCAGCTCCTAGAGGCCACCCACATTCCTTGCCACACAGCCCCTTCCACCTTCAAGCCATCGATGGCACATGGAAACCTCCCTGTCCTTCCAACCTCTGACTTCCTCTTCTGCGGCCAACCATAAAAAACTCTGTTCTCAACGAGCTTGTGTGATTATGCCAGGTCCACTGGGTAATCTCCCTATTTCTTTTTTTTTTTTTTTTTTTTAATTTTTTTTTTTTTATTTATTCATTTTTAGAGAAGAGAGAGAGAGGGAGAGAGAGACAGAGAGGGAGAGAGAGGAGAGACAGAGAGAGAGAAGGGGGGAGGAGCTGGAAGCATCAACTCCCATATATGCCTTGACCAGGCAAGCCCAGGGTTTCGAACCGGTGACCTCAGCATTTCCAGGTCGACAATTTATCCACTGCGCCACCACAGATCAGGCAATCTCCCTATTTCAAGGTCAACACATTTGAGATCTTAATTACACCTCCAAAATCCCTTCCCAGTAGCACCTGGGTTTGTATTTGACAAAACAGCTGGGATCACCTTAGAATTCTGCCTACTGTAAGGTGTATATTTCCTCCTTTTGAATCTAGACAGGCCTGTGACAACAGCAGAACTTCCAAGTCTGTGACACTGCATGAGTTCCAAGTCTAGGTAATAAAGCTAAACCGCTTCTTCCTGGCTCTTTCTCACTTAGGACATTCGTCTTGGGAGCCCTCAGCCAGCATGTAAGAAGTCTGATTACCCAGAAGCTGCTGGGCTAGAGGGACCACACTGAGAGTCTCCATGCAAAGATGCCCATGGGGTGCCTGTACTGCCAGCCTCCAGGTGGTTCAGTCTTTCCCGCCCAGGTGTCAGACATGTGCGTGAGCAAACCTTCAGATGGCTCCAGCCCCTGGTTGCAGTGATACCACGTGGAGCAGAGGGTAGCTGTCTCCACCAAGCTCCCGAGTCAACACAGTTGTTTTAAGCCCCTAAGCTTTGGAGAGGTTTGATATGGGCTGTAGTATCTGGAACATAAGCCAAGGGGGCTGTCGGTCCCTCATCAGGAGAAGAGGACTTCTATCGGGTCCAGTCAGAATCCTTGGAGGACACTGTTGGCTGGTGTCTTGTGGAATGTTCCTTACTCTGCCTTGGAACACTTATGTTTGTGCTTGTATTTTTCACTATCTGTGAAATCTTCCAAAGCAACAACCACATCATTTTTGTCTTGTTTCCCTCTGCAGCTAACACATGACCTACAAAGAGATGACGGCAGATGGTTCACAAAAGTTGGCCTCAGTTATTGCCCTCTCTAGATCCATGTCTTTGTCACATGACATAGCAGCTCCGCCCAGCAAGAGAAGGCGTCTACCTCCACTACTCTTGAATCCAGCTGGAGTTGTGACTTGCTTTGGCCAATACGGTGCAGCTGAAATGACTACTCGGAGCCTGAACCACCAGAGGTCTTTCATGCTTGTGCTTGTTATCTTGGAACACATGCTTGAGCTAGCTGGCTGGAGGATGACTGTCATTCATCCCCACCACCCCCACCCAGCATGCAGCCAAGCCCCAGAGGCAGAGCTACCTAGCTGACTTGCAGCTGACCACAGATGCATAAAGGAATTGTCCAGTCTAAACTGCCAACTGCAGCATCCTGAGCTGAATAAATGGTTGTTAACATAAGCCACTAAACTGTGAGTTGCTTTGTCACAAGCAAAAGTTTCTGATAGAAAAGCTAACGAACACTTATTTAAGTGGATTCCGTTGATTCTCCCTTACCTCCTTTCTGCCCCTTTTTAATCCCAAAGAACAAATGAACCAAAGTCCAAGTTTGATTTGCAGTAGAAAAACTTTACTATGAAGGAAGTGGGGTCACCCCAAGGCCAGACAGAAAAAGAAAGTTCTCCCCAACCCTCCCAGTCAGCCCAGTCCCAAATGGGCCCGGGACTCATTGCCAACTAAACCCAATGTCAGCATACAGGGAGCAGGCTTCATCTGGGGTCTGCCCACCTGGGGGATGCTCATCTGATGCAGGACTAGGAAAATTTACAAGGGCTCTAGTATTGCATTTGGTAGACTGTGGAGAGACAGAGGAAGGAGGTAGGGGCAAGAAGAGAGGCCATAGCACAGGAGACAGAGACCAGGATTTGAAGAAAGGCAGGGAAACTGGAAGCAAGAGGACTGGAGCTCAGAGCGTTTGAGATCTTGCTTCCTGGTCTATTGTCAAATTTGGCTCAAATAAAATCAGAAAAAAAATCTCTAGAAAAAAATGCTGGAGTTCAAAGAACTGGAGAATCCTGAGATAGATAAAGCTTGGGCCCCCATCTAATCCTAAAGCTCTTCTGCGTCATGCTGGCGGATATGCTTCCATTTCTGAGGATGAGGACTCGTGGCACCGCCTCCTCTCTCCATTTGATAGCTTTTTAGTAAATTCTTTGGATTTTGAGGCAAAGATGGCCCCCGCCTCTGCTCCTACATGCACATCCATGGCCTAGAGTGCCTGTTGACACGCAAAAAACCACATGAGACCCTAGAGAAGAGCAACCCCCAGGCACTCAAGGTTTCTCTGACTACACACTCCCAGTCATGTTATCCAGCCTTTTACTACAATTTTATTAAATTTTGTTTTTTGCCTGACCTGTGGTGGCGCAGTGGATCAAGCATCGACCTGGAATGCTGAGGTTGCTGGTTCAAAACCCTGGGCTTGCCCGGTCAAGGCACATATGGGAGTTGATGCTTCCTGCTCCTCCCCCTTCTCTTTCTCTCTCTCTCCCATCTCTAAAATGAATAAATAAATAAAAATAATTAAATTTAGTTTTTATAAAACTCAATGTAAACATAACATTAAATGTCAACTCTAATTGAAAAAAAATTCAACGTGCACAAAGAAACATTTTCTCTGACCTAGAGACCACTTCCCCTGTGTGACGCTTTCTCACATTTAGATTATTATGTTCACTATATGCCCCTTCAGGCAGTTGCATCGTATAACTGTCTTGTACAAGCCAACCACTGGCTGAGCCCCTGAACCTCTTCTCCACCTGGACTGCTGTGACCCGGTCTCTCATTTCTCATGGCGATGGAAAGGATTGGCCGTGGGGCCCCACAGAGCTGAGTCCCTCATTTAGGAGTTCTACGACCTTGAGTAAGTTATTCGTCTTCATTTTAGAGATAAGGAAAATGAAGTCCAGACTTTGTTATCTCTATAATGGGGATCACAACACCCACCTGATAGAGTGTGGTGGAAAATATGTGAGATCATGCACAATTGCCAACCCGTTTTCTATGCTGTTGAGACTTGGGTCGTGTGTAGATTTGGTCCTAGCCTCACTCAAGAATCTGTCAAAATAATGATCAGTTCAGAAACAGGGGCATTCTTTGGCCCTTCATTAGATACCTCCCTCAAGTTTAGTTCTGTTCAGAATATTTATTCCTCAGAGAGGCTCAAAGATATTCAAAAAGGGATGATACCTTGACAGGTAACACCTGTGCATTCCCCGCCCCACAACCAAGAGTTGTCCCTTGCCTTGTGTGTCATCATAGTCACCAGATTGTGAGGAAGCAGACTGGAGTTGGGATGGCCTTCCAATTCCTCCTCCACAGCTGCCACTACTTCTTGCTTTGGATCCACTTTCTCCTCCGTACCAACCCCCACTTCCTCCTCTGGACCCACTTTCGCCCCCATGGCTGCCACCACTTCCCCCTGCAGACCCGCTTCTTCCTCCAAGATTGCATCCACTTCCTCTTCCGTGGTGACCTCCACTTCCTCTCCTGGATCCTCTTCCACTGACTTCCCTTCACTTCCAAGATAAGGTCCACATTCCTGGTACTCACGGCCCTCCCCGATCTTTCTGTTCTGGCCCCAGCTCACACTATTCCTCAGAGCCCCTAACCAAATCATACAAAGCTCCTATCCACCCTTCCCCTCAACTGAAATGTCCTTCTCTGTCTTTTCTACTCAGAAGATTCCTACTTCTCTTTGGCACACCCCCTCCTCCGTGAAGCCTTCTTGTATCTCTCTCTTGGCTTTGCACTTAGCTCTGTTACAGTTTTCACACTTTATCTCCATACCCATCCCCACAGGCCAACAGTAGGTAGGAGCTCCTCTATGCCTGTGCCTGCTCACCTTGTCCTGGTTCCAGTGCCCAGCACCATGTCTGATTCAAGCAGGGTCCCAATGCAGGTGGGATGAAGGAAAAATAACCTCTCATCCCAGGTAGGAGATGCTAAGAACCAACGTGAAGAGCTAAAGGTAAAAAGAGAAAGGCCAGGCCTGACCAGGCGGTGGCGCAGTGGATAGAACATTGGACTGGGATGCAGAGGACCCAGGTTCGAGACCCTGAGGTCGCCAGCTTGAGCGCAGGCTCATCTGGTTTGAGCAAAAAGCTCACCAGCTTGGACCCAAGGTCGCTGACTGGAGCAAAGGGTTACTCTGTCTGCTGAAGGCCCGTGGTCAAGGCACATATAAGAAAGCAATCAATGAACAACTAAGGTCTCGCAACGAAAAACTGATGATTGATGCTTCTCATCTCTCTCCATCCCTCTCTCTGACTCTCTGTCCCTGTAAAAAAAAAAAAAAAAAGAGAGAGAGAGAAAGGCCAGGGTGGTCAGCAATGACCTCTAAAAAGGCGGTGACCTCTGAGCCGAAGTGAAAGACGTTTCGGCTTCATGAGGGACCAGTGTTTCCTGAGATGCTTTGAGGCAATGCATGGAGACCGTGAAATAACATCGAGCTTCTTGGTGAGAACGTGTTTCCTTTCTCTGTTTTTCAATCTTCTCATCAGTCAAGGAGAAATCTCAGTTGGACATTGGCCTCTTCAACATCCTCCACACTTGCCAGTCACCCTGTTCAATAAAACCCAAGCGGACCTTGAGTTCTCAACCTTCAGGAAGCAACAGCATCTGGTTAGAAGTTAAGTATTTATTTATATCATTTCCTTCTATTTCTGGCAAGTGATTCTGATTTATTTGGGGGATAGTAATATAATAATATAGGATTTTCTTCATAAATTTATCTTTATTGAAATGAAAGGTGAGCTAATATATCAAACAGTGTTAAATAAATATGTAAATGGGCAGTACAAAATGTGTTTTAAAATGAATAGGTAGTACAAAAAAATATTGAAGGCATTTTGTGACTGCCTGACACATGGGAATCGCTGAGAGCAAGGTTGGTGGCGAGCCAGTTGGCGGTGAGCAGGTTGGTGGCGAGCGGGTTGGTGGCGAGCGGGTTGGTGGTGCCCCTTTCCCAGGCTCCCGCCACGCTCTGCGGCTGAGCCCAGCATCTGAGATCGGAGACCAGGGAAGGTTCTGTTCTTCCTACTTCCTCCCCTACTCCCCATGCTGATGCTGCCACCCTGGGGTGTAAAGCCCAGGTCCCAGGTGCTCAGGTTGGATGGAGGGGTTGGCAGAGCCAGGATGAGCAGGCCTTCTTGGGGTCAGCGAGACAAACAGCTAACAGTTCAGCTGCGCCAGGTCAGCTGTCAAACCTGACTCTCCCCTGGATTTTGGACTTATCTGACCAATTCCATATGAGGATTGAGGGAACCCAGTCACTGCCAACTCCCCACCCTTCTCTGAGCACAGTCTCCCACATCTGGGCTGTCCTGCACATGCGCTCCAGTGCCTGCCCACTGGGCTCGGGGAGCAGCAAAGTGGAGAGAGAAGGGCTGCCTCCCAGGTCCACCTTCCCTGCCCGGGTGGCATTAGCCAGTGTCCTCATAAGAAGCCCCTTTGTGTAGATTGTCAGGGGCCATGAAATCAGTGCATGTGTGAGGCCTTGTTCAGAGAGGTCTTTGCATGAATGTCCAACTACGCCCCAGGTGCAGCCCTGCTCCCCACATCTGTCTGTCCTCCACATCTGGCCTTGCTTCCAATATGAAGGGGAGGTTACTGTGCCAGACAACTCCTGTGACCTAGTCTTACCCCCATTGCACCCGGGCACCTTCCTCTCCCTTCCTCTGAGCCTTCCGTCCAGCACCGGAACCAGACTAGGCAAGATGGGTTCCAGAATGGGGGAGACTGACAACATCCCCAGCTGAGTAGGCGATTTCTTCTAAGCCATGTGATATGGGATCACTCTTCTATCCTCTCCGGGCTCAAGGGCTGCCTTCTCAGCCCACCCCCTGTAGGAAAGCGAGGAATGGAGCACATGCGGCGTGGGGCACCATGGCCCCCCAGGCCCCGGGAGAAACATCACTGCCTCTCTCCAGCCCACGTGCAAGGCAGCAGCCGGTGCCCGCAGGGGTGGCATCCTGGTGTGGGCCCTGCTCTTGGAGCAGGGAGGATTGGGAGGGAAGGGGCTGCGATGACTCAGGCAGGCGGAGGAACAGAGGGAACCAATCAGATTCCACCTACGAGGTGCCCCCCCCCCCAGGCAAGGAGGGTGGGGGTTTGGGGAGAGAAAACAAGGACAGCCAGCCTCCCTCTGGCCACAGCAGCCCGGCAGCTGGCCTGTTATCAGCTGCTCACACTCCCACTTGCTCCTTTCCTCTTGCTGTGTCTGTCGTTGAGCCAGGGCCCTGAGTCACAAGCGGCTGGCTGCCGGGAGAGGAAGGGCGGGCGTGGCCTGGGCCCGCCCCTCCATTAACCGTCCAGGCAGGAGCTTCAGGGCCCAGGAGCCTGCACCTGCGTCAGTGCTGCTTCTTTACTCACGCATTAGGAGCCTGCCACCACCCCACCTAGCCAGACGCCACCAGACCAAGGGGCATGGGCGAGGGTGGGGGCGTGGGCTGGACCCTCAGAGGGATTCTCCGCCTGAGTCTGGAGACCCCAGCCTTGTGTCTGCAAAGACACACCAAGCAGAGGGGTTTGGGGCGCCAGCGTTAAATACATCCACGTATTTAAGGAAAACTGCTTCCCCTCTTTGGCCATCAGTTTCCTCACTGTATGTTTGGATTCATCCTTTATTGAGCACCCAGTGTGTGTGCCAGGCATTGTATTGAGTGCTGGGGATAAGTGGTGAGAAGGCCAAGCATAGCCCCTATCTTCCTGGACAGTTATAGGATAATATAGACCCTCAAAAATAAATGTGTGATTCAAAACTGGGAGAATGCTGTTAATGGGACCCACATAATGAGGGTGTGGCTTGGTCTGGGAGATCAGAGATGATCTCCCTGAGAAAGAGACACTTGAGTGAAAGGAGAGTAGGGGAGGAACAGACAGGTCAGCATGTGCAAATGTCCTGAGGTGGGAAGAAGCACTGTGACTGTCAGAAGAGAAGACCAATGTGGTCTAAAGAGCAGAGGGTTTGGGTAAAGCAAATGATTTGGGTGGAAAAAAACAGTTCTGACCTCAAAAGGTTGTTGTGAGGCTTAAAAGAGCTGATGTAAAGATGTTGGTGTGGGTCTGGCTTACAGTGGACATTTTCCTCACTGTCAGTGGCATCATATCTGCCGCCTGACTTCCTTTGGCCAGCTAGGGTTCTCAGTCCTCTCACTTATTATCAGCCTGTCCTTCTAGTCTGTTGAGCCCCCACTTAGGATAGAGGGCATGTGCTGGATGGGGCTGGGAGGAGGGCACACAAGGTTACTGGACCATGGTTTCTTCTATCAAGGACCCTCCAGTGCTACTGGCAAGAACCCCATTGCTTTGCCTGCCCTGTCACATTTAAGCTAACAGTCATTTTATGAGGTTGGTACTAATTCTTAAGACATTTTATGAGTGAGCATGTTGAGGCTCAAACAGGGGAAAGATCTTGGCCACAGTCACAGAGGTGGGTTTGTCACATAGTAAGTGGGAGCTGAAATGAGCACAAGGCTCAGGGGTCCGTCTTTCTACCCCTAGTCTCACACACTTGTTAGGTCTCTCTCTGTCTTTCTCCTCTCCTTGCTTCCCTCCTGTTTAGTCTCAGTTCACCCCGAGGTTCCTTCACACGTAAAACAGTAAGCTTCAAAAAATGTGTGGGCCAATGAATGAATGAATGAATGATCCTTACTGTCTAGTCCTAGCTCGTAGCCTTCACTCACTTAACTTTCTCTGACTCTTTGTCTTGTTCTCTCCGACTCTTTCTCTGCCTCCCTGTTTCTGACTTGTCTCTCTCCCTCTCTCTGTCTTATATGCATTTCTCTTCTTGTGTGTGTGTCTTTTCATCCTTTGTCCCTTGCTGAGTCACCCCAAAGTATAGCAGAGGAACTCAAAGAAAAAAGGCTTCCTTCCCCAACTCCAGCCTTACAGCGATGGTGCTGCATAGGGAAACCCCGTCGGGAAAGTGGCGGCCCAGCAGAGACAGCTCCTCAGAGCTGGTGCCCGTCCCGTGTCTGCGGGAGGCCAGGCCATTGCCCTGGGGATCCTTGGCATCCCCTTGCTCCTTGTGTGGTGGCATCCAGGCTCAGTGAGGTGGGCCCTGCCAGGACATCGGGACATCCAGCCTCAGGGCCTCAGGCCTCCTTGGGGCTACCTCACTGGCAGCAGCCTGCAGGACCAGCTGGCCACAGTACCTAAACCAGTCATCTGTGGCCTTGAGGAAGGCCATTCACTTGACCAGGTAATCACAAGGAGATATGCCACTTGTAGTCTGTAAACTTCCCTGAACACATTTGAGGTCTTTCCACAATAAAACACACACACACACACACACACACACACACACACACACACACACACACCCAAAACTAAAGAAGGACCCAGAATTTCAAGGTGAGTCCCATCCCATAAAACAAAACCCTTGGCGTCAGCTAAGAAAATTTTATGCTGGTCTCATTGAATTCTCAGCTTTATCCCATCCCTGAGAGAGAACAGGATGGAGAACAAAGCACAGGGCTGATCGGGACCGGGGGCCTGAGTATTGGGCTGGGCAGGCCACCGTCGCCCTAAGTTTAGGAGGCTGGCGGAGGTTCCTCTCACCGCCTTTCTGTTCTGAGAGGGTTGGGAGAGGGTCACTCTTCCCAGAGTGTGCTGGGGCAAGTAGAGCCAAGTGACAAGTGGAACCAAGGGCAGTATGACCCACCCAGGACACTGAGAGGCAACTCCTCCTTCCTCCACTAGTCTGTGCTATGCATCGCTTTCCTTTTATACCTGGGGAGAGGGTGGGCAGCAGTCTTGCCATCGACAGAGTGGCTGGCCCAGGTCTTCTTTGGGTGCTGGTGGCACCAGGCTCTGTGGATGAGAGCACTGGTCAGCGGCGGAACCCAAAGTGTTGGCTCCACGTTTCCCAGTAGGGCATGGTGGGGGTGGGAAGCCCCAGGGAGTGGTGAGCTCCATATGAGACTCTAGGACAGCTTGCCTGGCCTGCTCTTTTCCTTGGGGCTCAGCCACACAGGGTGGGACCACCTCAAAGCCCACTGCTTGACTGCCTCGCCTCCCACTTCGGAGCCTCTGTTAGCCAGGTGGCCTCCAGCCATCATCTTTACCATCAAGCAAGCCCACTCTCTTCGTATGCCTTCCAGATAGCGATGGCAGCCGTTCCAGGAGAGGAGGAACTCTCCCCACCACACCCAAGTCTAAGAAACCTCACGTTTGTATATTCCCTTAAAGCAGATCTTCTTTGAGGGTGGAAACTTTAACCAGGCACCACCCCCAAGGCAGAGTGATGTTCAGGGGTTGATATGCAGTCTAGGCTAAGTTCTCACTGTTGATGTTTTGCTCTCTGTCTAGACTCTTGAGGCCTCCCAAGTGTGGCCCACTCCCTAGATCCCATGTTACACTTGAGCTCAACGCCCAGCTAGGAATGCTGGTTCCCCAGGACCCAGCATCCCTGGGGAGTCATACAGCCCCTCCTCCAGGATCCTATCACCTCTAGGGTCACAAAACCACCTGTTCTCATGATCTCAAGGAGCTCTTTCAAGCCTCCCTCCTCCTTGAGTTGTCCGCCAGACATCCAAAACTCTAGTCATTCACCTCTGGAACTGCCGACCTTCACCCAGAGATTGTCCCAGATCAACATGTCTTAATGTCAAAATGCAGATAAAAAGACATCCAGGACTTTTAGAGACACAAAGCAAACCTCTCGTCCTTGAATTGAAGATGGGGTAATGAGAAACAAATTTCCATTTTATTCCTTCTCCTAATAACTCACTTTCTTGGGCTATGATTTCTAGAACACCAACTATGTGCCAACCACATGCTAAACTCGTTGCTTGTGTGATATCTAATCCTCCACCAGCCTATGTAATAAAGGTTTTATTCCCCATTTTTTAAAAAAAGATTTTTCCCTAACTCTTCTAGGCTAGTCAGTGTAGGAGCCAGGACTCCAATTCAGGATGTCAGATTCCAAAACTCAGGCTTTTAGCCCCTTTGCCCTCAAAGATTATATCTTTCTTTAACCCCGACCCCACCCTTGGCTCTCCTTAGGATCTTCATTCATGCACGTTTTTCCTAGCTCAGGGCAGTGAGCCCTACCCACCTCTGGAATCTCCACTATTCATTCAGGTGAGGTCTTCCTCTTTCCTTTCCTTCTCCAGCCCCACAAAGAGAGGAAAAGGCACTCTCCACCAGATGAGGCTTCTACAACCCGGGCTTTGGATGTATATTTACCCTTTGGATTCCCATAACAACACCAAGAAGCAGAGTTCATGCTTATTGGATCAGTGGGGAAACTGACACTCTCCAAAATCATAGCGCTGATGCAGAACAGAGCCAGGGTTAGAAAACAGTTAGTCTGTTCCCAAAGCCTCTAAGAAAGGCTTTATCATCAACGAAGAGCCACCATGCACAAGAGGGAGCTGACCTAGTATTGCTTACACAGGGGTATCCTGAGCCTGCCCTGTGCCAGGCACTGTGTTAGTGGCCTCACATGCATTCTTCCAGAAAATCCACACAAGCCCACAGGAAGGTATTGCCATTATGCCCACTTTTCAGATGTGGAAACTGAGGCCTGAAGAGGATAATCAACTTGCTCTATGTCAACAAAAAGCAGTCAAAATTCAGACCTAGCTCTGGAGGCAAGAGCAGGTAAAATGAAGGGAAAGAAACTTCTCAATAAAGCATGAGTTCCTACTAGGTGCACAGACTTCCATTGAAGGGCTTTAGGGACCCACACACCTCACGAATTATATGCAAATGTGTGTATGCTTATTGGGCAGTGAAAAGAGAAGATCTAGACTTCAATATTGTCTCCAAAAAATCCCTGATGACAATCTCTAGCACAGTGCCTGACACACAAAATATACTCAATAATATCTGGAGGATAAATGAACAAATGAATGAGGAAATGAATGCATCTATCTCCATGCCCTCAGAGACACCACACATGACCTGGCACACACTTCTGCCTGTATCATTTAAGAGGGCGAAAGCCATCCCGGGACCTGAGCCCAGTCTTCTCCCAGGCCCTTTCTCCCAGTCCCAGAGGCTGTAGCCAGGTGCTATGACCAGCTCCAAAGAGATGCTTCCCCCGCTTTCTTCCCACCTCCACTGCTGACAATGACCAGGCAGAGGCGGGAGTTGTGAAACTCAGATAATGAAACTTTATTGAATGCCAGGAGGGGGCAAGGATGAGGCAGGGCTCAGGTGTGACGTGCCTGTGGGGGAAGGGGATCTCCCAGTGATATCTGTGACCACAGCAGGGTGGGGGTGGTGTGCTTCCTAGGCCTGAGCAATACTGAGTAGCCTTAGTTCTTGGAGCGAAGGACCTGTTCGTGGGAGGACACCACCTTTCCATCGTGCACATCCATGACCTTGGTGCGGATCTGGCGACTGGAGGACGACACTGAGGGGCAGGGCAGAGAAGCTGTTAGCAGGGTGAACAAACAGGCAGTGAAGAAATCAGAAGTGGGGAGGCCTCGGAGCTGACGGGAATTAAATGAACCTTCCCTGCCACCCTCTCTCCTAGTTATCCTTCCACCCACTGCTCTGGAACCAGCGCTGATACAATCAGCACACTTCTTTCAGGTTAGGACTCCCTAAGGCCAGAGGCAGAGCCTGTGTCCTCAGACTGGAGCCTCCTAAGAACTCAGCCGGGGTGGTTCAGTCCTGATTGACCCAAGGCAGGCAGAGACCCATTGGGCTCTGTCCATGGTGCTGACCACTGGAACCATGAAGTCTGCCGCAGACACTGGGAGACAAAATTAAAACGTGGAAGCCACCAGCTCCTAGCCTTAAGGGGGGCTTATAAAATGGTTTAAGTAAAATACTGAGTGAGAAAACTCTAGGTCAACCTCTCCCTCAAGAAGCCCCTATTCAACACGCTAGACCTCCTGGGAGACCGGGGGTGGTCCTGAGGCTTGAGAAGGAAAGTCTTACCATCTCTGGACGACTGAGAGCCAGAGGAGAACTGGGAGGAGAGGCTGTGAAGGCAGAAAGGGGCAAGGTTATTAAACACACGGTGGGAGGGGGGTCTACAGTGAGTGAATAGTGAGGGGGTGGGTGGGGAGGAAGGGCAGGAAACTCACTGGGCATCCTCGCCCTCCAGCAGGCGGCGGTAGGTGGCGATCTCCTGCTCCAGCCGGGTCTTCACGTCCAGCAGGATCTTGTACTCCTGGTTCTGTTGCTCCATATCGCAGCGCAGCTGGGCCAGCTGCTCCTCCACATTGCTGATCAGCCCCTGGATCTGGGACAGCTGCATGCAGTAGCGGCCTTTGGTCTCCTCCAGACTGCTCTCCAGGGAAGCTTTCTGTTAGTGAGGAAAAGGAGGTCAGGAATCATCGAGCTGGTCATTCCCTCCCTCCTAGATCTGGGCCCACCCAGGCCTGGCAGCGCCCCTACCATGCTGAGCTGGGACTGCAGCTCGATCTCCAGGTTCTGCACGGTGCGCCGGAGCTCGGAGATCTCGCTCTTGCCGCTCTGCACCAGCTCGCTGTTGGTGGCCACCTCGCGGTTCAGCTCCTCTGTCTGCAGAAAAGAAAACACCATTCACCTTGGAAGTTCTTGCCTCCCAGGAACTTCCAGGGTGCCTTCCACCCCGGAGGACACCCACCTTGCTGAAGAACCAGTCCTCGGCGTCCTTGCGGTTCTTCTCCGCTATCTTCTCGTACTGGTCACGCATCTCGTTCAGGATGCGGCTCAGATCCACGCCGGGGGCGGCGTCCATCTCCACGTTGACATCTCCACCCACCTGGCCTCTCATGGAGTTCATCTCCTGCACAACCAAAGAACAGTCCACAATGGGGGGCCTCGCTACGGCAGCCGATTGGGGCTCCCCAGTCAGAGGTGCTCCTGGCCCGAACATTGCCCTCCGCTGTCTCAGTTCCAGCTCTTCCCTCCCAGCTAATCTGCTAAGCTGGCTCTCCCCTTCGCTCTCACCTCCTCGTGGTTCTTCCTCAGGTAGGCCAGCTCCTCCTTCAGGCTCTCGATCTGCATCTCCAGGTCGGCTCTGGACAGGGTCAGCTCGTCCAGCACCCGGCGCAGGCCGTTGGTGTCGGCCTCCACGCTCATGCGCAGGTTCAGCTCCGTCTCATACCTGGAATGACCCCAGAGAACAGGAATGACCCGTCCTGACCACACTGAAGGCTTTGTTCTTTCCCCCTGCAGCTTCCTCCCACAGCTGGCACCCTGGGGGTGGTTTAGGAAGCCAATCTTAAAAACACCATGGTTGAATACAGTACCCATTGATTGCTCAGCTCTGAACATTCCCGGGGGGGAGGGGGGAAGAGTAACAGGAAATATGGCAGTTTATCCTGCTACAGAATTTGGGGAAGGGAGGTCCTTCTAGCTTCTGTCAACAATAGCACACAAGACCTCCAAATATGAATATGCCCTAAACTTCAGGGGCACATGGAGAAGTGGGGAGTGCCTCTCCCTAAAACAGCGGCCCCCTAACCTGTCTGTGGATCAGAATCACCCAGGTAGATAACTGAATCAGAATTCCAAGGGTAGGTTGCAAGAATCTTGTATTTTTATAAGCCGCCTGATGGGTTTTCACATGGCCATCCTGGCATTCGTCAGCTCTGTTTAGGGAACACTGCTCCAAAAATGCCCCACCCTGGGGAGAGTGGACACTCTGGGCCACCAGGGCAAACTCACTTGGTGCGGAAGTCATCCGCAGCCAGGCGGGCATTGTCGATCTGTAGCAGGACGTTGGCATTGTCCACGGTGGCCGTGAGGATCTGCAGTGGGAAGGGGACAGGTCATTGGGGAAATGGACATCGCTAGCCAGGCTTCACTGCAGCCGGCATTAGGCCCTTGCTTGAATGCCCTTGTTCAAGGCCCCCTCCTCCCCCAAGCCCTCTCCATAGCCGTCGCAAGGGTAACTTCTAGTAGTTCAGCTTTGACCCAGGACTTTGCTGACTTGTGGTCAGCTGAGGGGGTAGAAAGAGCCTTGGTCTTAAAATCAAGAGCTGTTGAGTTGTGGTCCTGGTTTTACCACTGACTTGCTGCAAAACCTGAGATGGCTCTCAGGGCTTCAAGCTCCCTACCTCAGATGAGACCCAGTTCTCCACCTGAATCCTCTCTGCACGAGACAGCCCTGCCAGTTCTCAGACAATGCCTTCCTATTCAAGCCCACAGAGCGTGGGACCTCAGATAGCGCTTTCACAAAACAGGAGACCCAGGTGGCACAGGGGATCGGAAAAGAGGAAGCGGAAGAAAAAGATGAACTGAACCCTGGATTAGCTGGAGCTCCCTCCCTCCTCATCTAATGTCCCTAATCCATGAAAAGCATCAGAGCAAGACACCAAGGGGACCAGGGTGGGTGGGAGCAGGGAGCAGGGGCCTGGCGTCAGATGACAAAAGCCCCCCAGGCTCCTTCCTGTTCAGGGCATATCAGATGGGCTGCCACTGATTGTCTCTGTGGGTTTTCTGTGCCCACCTGGCTGTGGGGAGGGGCCAGCTGGTGCCAGGGCTCATGGGCGGCAGCCGCCAGAGCCCAGACTAATGAGCTAATGAGCGGTTTGGGTGTCTAGCCCAGTCCCGTTATAGCCTCGCTCCTCCCCTGTGCTGGAGAGCAGGTAGCTGTCTCCCGTACTGGCAGGTGGAGCACAAGCTTTCTAGCCTCCGCTTTGCCATTAGCTTGCCATGTGCCCTTGGGCTGGTCACAGCACCACTCAATGCTACAGCTTCTTCCTCTGTAAAATGTAAGGGTAGGAATTCCTGGTCTCACACGGTCTGAAGATCTGGAGCCCAGGAAGGCATGAGCAAGGTGGGGGAAGAGAGACCCTCTTCCCACCAACCAGCTCTGTTGGGCCTTCTGGGCCAGAGGAAGAAATCTGTCCTGAGAATCTGAAGGTGCCAGTGACCTGAGGCATCTATTGTCTCAGAGTCAGGGAGCTGCCAGTGCCACCTCCTGCTGCCTGGCCCACCCACCTTGTTCCTCAGGTCCTCGATGGTCTTGAAGTAAGGGCTGTAGTCCTTGCTCTCAGCGGGCCGCTGCTTCTGGTACCAGTCCCGGATCTTCACCTCCAGGTCCGCGTTGGCCTCCTCCAGGGCGCGCACCTTGTCCAGGTAGGAGGCCAGGCGGTCGTTGAGGTTCTGCATGGTCACCTTCTCACTGCCCACTAGGAGCCCATCACCGCCGCCAAAGCCGCCACCCAAGCCACCACCATAGCCACCACCAAAGCCACCACCAAAGCCACCACCAAGACCACCACCGTATCCTCCTCCAAAGCCACTACCCAGAGCTCCACCAAAGCTGCTGCTGCTGAAGCCACCGCCATAGCCGCCCCCCATCCCAAAGGCGCCCCCGGAGGAGTAGCGGGAGGAGGAGACTGACATGCCTCCTCCTAAGGCGCTGGAGGCCCGGCAGGACCCTCCGCCCAGGACGGAGGACATGCGGCTAGAGCCACCACCAATGCCACAGCCCTTCATGGAGCTGGAGGAGGTGAACTGGCGGCTGCAGGTGGTCATGGTGCCGAGGAGGGAGGTGAGTGAGCGAGCGAGTCGGCAGAGAGGAGAGAGAGGTGCTCAGGTGAGTTGGAAAAGGATGCAGGTGCTTTATAGTCATGAGGAGGGGGCGGGCCTGGCATTTTCCATTCCCCTTGGCTTTCATCACCCACGGCCGCGCCAACTCCCAGCCAGATCCCTCCTCTCCTCTGCCTTGTCATGTCTATCATATTTTACTGGAAACTCATTGTTTGGGGTTTTTGGGGTTTCTTGTCCCGCCAGGTGTGATTCACATGAGAAGGTGCGGGCCCGCAGGCTACACTTTCCCTTCAGGCCCTGGCAGCTGTGGCCCTCAAAAGCCCACATGCTGGGCTCAGCCTGGTGGCCGTGTGCAGGGCCTCTGCACCATAAACCCGGTGACCTGTTAGTTCCCCGTTAACTAAGTGGGACATAGACAGTCCTCTTAGAGGAAGCCCGCAGCTCAAGGTCGCAGCTTCCTATGGGGAACACCAGCACAGCGAGCTCATATCAAGCACAGAGCTACCCTCTCAGCATTACCATCTACAAAAAGAAATGAGAAAGTCTGGGGTCCTCCCAGGTCTGACCTGCTGGGCTAAGGAGCCTGCCACATCGCTGAGCCGTGCCCAGCCAGTCAGATAGATGGCTCAGGCTTCCATCCTGACATCCCATTAAATCCAGGCAGCCCTCCCCAGCCCTGAGCAAAGACCCTAAACTCCACACACCTGTGGATCGGCCCACGGTGCTAGCTGCACAGTCTGGCCAAAAGCAGGGGGCGTCACAGGCCCAGCCAGAAACATCCAAAAAGAGCATGCAGCCGACAGGTCTTGGCCCTGCCATTTACTCCTCTCTGAGCCTCAGTTTGCTCATCTGTAAAGTGGGAGCAAACACCACTCACTGCAGAGTCAGCTCCCAGAATCCAGCGCAGCAATATATGTGAAAGGGTTTTGTAATCCAAGTGTGGCACCGAGCTGGTGAGCACTGTGGGAGCCCAGTCTGGGCTCGCGGGCATGCATCAGCACCTCTGTGACAGGCCTGGGCCCTTCTGCTTCCAGCCCCGGGTGTTTTCTCAGCCCCCAGGGCAGCCCTGGTGGGAGGAGCTGACTCAGGGACCCCATCCACACTCCTTCTGGAGCTGGGCCAAAGGTTTTCTTTTGGGGGGGAGGAGTGGGGGAGGAGCACAGATACCTGGGAATGGATGCAAGAGCCCTTGACTCCTGAGGCCCTGAAGGATAGAGGTCATTTCCAGAACTCCATTTTGTTCTGCCTTAAATGTCTGTACATGGGGACCTCAATTACCTCACGTCTCCCAGGCAACCTCCGAAGGCACCCCTCTGGCCACACCCCGCCTTCCCGCCAGCCCCTCAGCTCCACAGACCCCGGCAGGCACGTTGGGAGGAATGTGGTCGTGTCTGGGGCTGCCCGACATGTCCCATCTCCCCAGGCAGGCCCCGACAGCCCCTGCTGGAGGCTCCAACGCTCTTCCGAGGATCAACGGCTCTCAGCAAAGGCTCGGAGCCTCCCTCTCCCCCCACCCTCACTGCCATCAAAGCAGCCAGCAGGGAGCTGCCCGCACCCCCCACCCAGCTCAGGAGCTCGGAAGACAATGCTGAGCCAAACAAACACTGGAGGCTGTGGGCTCCCCAAATCTGCCTCGCAGAGAACTCACAAGGATGTGAGTAAGCCGGGGCCCCACCCCTGATCGACACTCCTAACCTCCTTCCACAAGACGGTCCCCCACCCGGCCCGGCCCTGTCATTCCCCAGTGAGAGGCAGCAGGGACTTTGGCTGAGGGACAAATGGTTTTATTAGGAGGCATGTTGCTGTTGGCTGTGGGCTGGGAGTGAGGGGTGCTCACCAGAGAAAAATGCAGCATCCAGAGGGACCCCAGGGAGCAGGATGGGTATAGAGCCCACCACCCTGTCTCCCTCCACTGCAGGGAACCACACAGAGGCCCCGCAGAGCACGGGACACAGGAAAAGATCTCCTTCCCCCCACCTCACTGAATTCATGGAATCCAAAATAGGCTCCCTCCTACCCTCCCCCAAGGGGAATTCCGAAAGATAACGAGGGGAGGGAAGCAATGACATACAAACTCATACACACAGTCTAAGGAGAGGCCTCCGCCAGCCCTCCCAACCTCCACAGACCCTGGACCCCAGTGTGAGACACAGGTCTGGTCTCCCCCCACCCGGGAGTAGAGCTCCCACTCATGCTGAGGCCAACCCTCTTCCCAGCAGACGTGGAGCGAGGGGCCCGTGGCGCAGCCTGGTGCTTGTGACATGTTAAGGAGAGGCAGCTTTCTGGGGCAGCAGGGGTTAATGGGGTGAGGGGGTGGTCTGTGGGAGCCTGGAGTGCCCCCAGCCCTGGACTTTGTGTGGGTGCCTTTACCTGGCCCTCCTCCAGCTGCCTAGGAAGGAGGGTAGTGGAGGAGCCTGAGGCGGTGCCTCTTGTGGTTGGTGAGTCTCCCTGCACCAGCCTGTGAGGGGACCCATGCCAATCCAAACAGATGAATCTGCTGGGCCAGACAGCCCCCTCCACAGAGCCTGCATTGTGTGCTGAGGACTAGGCAGGGAGCCAGGGGACGCGATCATAAAGAAGAAGGGGACCTCGGAACAGCCCGTCTAAGGAGGGAGGCACAGCCAGTGCCCTGTGGAATTGGGAGCTAATGGAAGAGACTGTCCCTGCCCTTAAGAAGCCCCCAGCCTGAGAGAGAAAAGAAGGTACACATCAAAACTACGTAAGCTATGAGCAAACATAAGAAAAGTGCAATCAATGCCTATGTACTTGTTTCCCGGGACCACCATAACAAATGACCGCACACTTGGTGGTTTAAAACAACAGGAAGTTACTCTCTCACAGTTCTGGAGGCCAGAAGTCCGAAACCAAGGTGAGGGCAGGCCACACTCCCCCTGAGGGGCTGGGGGGGAGCCCTGCCTTACTTCTCGGGCTTCTGGTGGCTCTTTGCGGTCCTTGGTTTGTGGCAGCAGAACCCCAGCCTCTGCCTCCATCCTCGAGCTGCCTTCATCGCTGTGCCTCACTGTGTCCTTGTCTGTCTCTGATGAGGACACTCATTGGATTTAATGAGTGTCCAGTGTGATCTCATCTCACTGCTCCCCACAGTTACACCTGCAAAGACCCATGTTCAAATAAGGTCACATTCTAAGGATCCAGGTGGACACAAATTTAAGGGGGACTCCAGCCTGCCCACCACACCATCTGGCAGACTGGCAGCTATCCACGTAGCAGAGGCCGTGGTGGAAACGTGGTAAAGAGACAGCTGTGCTAAGAGGTGAGCAGGGCCGACCTGGAAGGCTGCTGGGAGCAGCTTTTAGCTCCAGCATATCAGGGCCCCGGGCGTGGGCAGCAAGGAGGCACAGACCCTCGGGTCTCCAGTCCACACTGCCCACCACCCGATTTCTCTGCTCTTTCACAAATAGACAACTGCTGTGGGAAAGAGATCTTTTTTTTAATTGATTTACTTCTTTTATTTTGAAATAATTTTAGACTTTTAGCGAAAGCAATAAAGAGTTCGTATGCACCCTTCACCTAGCTTCCCCTTGTTTGAACATATTCCACAAACATTGTGCAATGATCAACACCAGTAAATTAGCGCTGAGCCAATGCTACGAATTAACTACAGGCTTTATTCAAATGTCACCAGTTGTTCTACCACTGACCCTTTAGTCCTGTAGGCTTCAAACCAAGGTTCCACATTCCACTAGTTGTCCTGTCTCCTTAGTCTCCTCCTACTTGTGACAGTTCCTGTCTTTCATGACCATGATATTTTTGAAGAGTACTGGTCAGTTATTTTGTAGACTAGCCCTCAGTTTGCATTTTTCCGATTTCCCTCATTATCAGATTGAGTTTATGCATTTTGGCAAGAAAACCGCAGAAGTAATGTTGTGCCCTTTCTAGGAATATAAGTCACATGTTGATGTATCTTATGCCTGATGATATTAGCCTGGTTCATGAGCTAAGGTTACTACTTTTTGCCATTGAATTTTTTTTTTTTTTTTTTTTTTTTTTTTTTTACAGAGACAGAGAGAGAGTCAGAGAGAGGGATAGATAGGGACAGACAGACAGGAACAGAGAGAGATGAGAAGCATCAATCATCAGTTTTTTGTTGTGGCACTTTAGTTGTTCATTGATTGCTTTCTCATATATGCCTTGACCGCGGGCCTTCAGCAGACCGAGTAACCCCTTGCTTGAGCCAGCGATCTTGGGTCCAAGCTGGTAAGCTTTTTCTTTTTGCTCAAACCAGATGAGCCCTCGCTCAAGCTGGCAACCTCAGGGCCTCGAACCTGGATCCTCCGCATCCCAGTCCGACGCTCTATCCACTGCGCCACCACCTGGTCAGGCACCATTGAAATAAATAAATACTTTGAGACTATGCAACTATCCTGTTTCTCCTTGTTCTCACCCATTAGTTTTCACATCTGTCTATGGAAGGCAAGAGCCCTTGATGCCCAAGAGTCTCGTTTGCCTGGACTCCTCGAGCAACTCTGGCTCCTAGGAGAGACTTGGGGAGCAGGTGGGTGTCCAGGCTCAAGAAAGAACTCTTTCTTCCTCTCTTGTCCAGCCCGAAAGTCAGACTGGGCCTCCTCCAACCCTCTCTGTGCCCTGAGACATGCCCATGCAGGTTTCCCTTGAAGAGATACTGTGTTTCTGCCATCAGTGATATCTAGAGTCCTTCTAGGCCTCCAGTAGCCTCAGGGGAAAGGAGAGGACAGTCAGGGTCTTCTTCATGTCACAAACAGGAAGTCTGAGGTCCAAGGAGGCTCATAGAAGGGTGACCAGTTGGAGCCCTCCTTGTGATTCTCAGACCCCAGGGTCTGCCCAGGCTGGACTTCGCTCCTCCTGGCAGAGTCCTGAACCCCCTGCCTTTCCTCCCCTGTCCCTCCACACTCTCCCCTGCCCAGCCCCTTCATGGTGCCCACCGAGTCCTAGCCACCTGTGTGTAGCCAGGGTAGAGTCTCCTAGAGCTGAGGGTTGTCACTTGTAAAGACAGTGGGCTGGGGCCTGAGCTGACCCGGACCTGTGCCTTGGCCACCAGAAAGGCAGGACTAGCACGGGGCCAGGAGCAGGCTGGCAGGCAGGACTGCAGGCACAGGGCAAGCAGGAGCCTGGAGCACCTTCCCAAGGCCCAGGTCCCCTCTGCCCTGGAAAGCCCTGCCACCCGCTGGTTTCCCAGGCCGGCCAGCCCGTATGAGCCAAGTGTCCTACTGGGAGCCTGGGCTGACATAACAGTGAACGGAGCCAAGCGTTTCAGTGTCCCCGGTCTTGTCTGAGCCTGCCAGCTGTGAGCGCTGACAGAACAGAGACTGACCACCCCACATGATAGGTGCAGAGGGTTCCATGATTGAGGAAACCCCCGAAGTCCACAGCCAGGAAGCGGCTCATCCAGGACTGACGCCAGCTCTGCCTGGCTGCAAGCCTCCCTTCCCAGTGACAGGTCTCCTGCTAGAGGGCCAGAGCCAAGGGGGCCTCCACGGTCACCCAGGCCAGCCTCTGAACTTTATGGATTAAGAAACTAAGGCCCAGAGAGGGGAAGGATCATGTCCAAAGTCACATAACACAGCCTGCTTTGAAGGTGCAAAATGTTTAACACATGCAGCCCAGGAATCTGAGCTGGGCAGGGTGAGAATATGTGAGGTAAACAGAGCTGTGACTGCACCCCAGAATCACATTCAGGTTGTTAAGAACAAGAGTGGTTAGATGGCCCAGGGCCAGCAACAGAGGGGTTCGCTAACCGTGTATCAGCTCCCTGACAGGGAAAGTCAGGCTTCAGTTCTGCAGCCGCTGACCCACGATGCCCTCGGAGACTGTGCTCCATCTCCAGCAGCCCAGTCGGTGGCTGACCCCTACAGCTCCACCATCTCCCAGCCCCTGTCTGAACTCCATCCCCCAGCAGCCCAGTCTGTGGCTAACCCCTACAGCTCCACCATCTCCCAGCCCCTGTCTGAACTCCGTCCCCAGCAGCCCAGTCGGTGGCTGACCCCTACAGCTCCACCATCTCCCAGCCCCTGTCTGAACTCCATCCCCCAGCAGCCCAGTCTGTGGCTGACCCCTACAGCTCCACCATCTCCCAGCGCCTGTCTGAACTCCGTCCCCAGCAGCCCCGTCGGTGGCTGACGCCTACAGCTCCACCATCTCCCAGCCCCTGTCTGAACTCCGTCCCCCAGTAGCCCAATCTGTGGCTGATCCCTACAGCTCCACCATCTCCCAGCGCCTGTCTGAACTCCGTCCCCAGCAGCCCAGTCGGTGGCTGACCCCTACAGCTCCACCATCTCCCAGCCCCTGTCTGAACTCCGTCCCCCAGTAGCCCAATCTGTGGCTGATCCCTACAGCTCCACCATCTCCCAGCGCCTGTCTGAACTCCGTCCCCAGCAGCCCCGTCGGTGGCTGACGCCTACAGCTCCACCATCTCCCAGCCCCTGTCTGAACTCCGTCCCCCAGTAGCCCAATCTGTGGCTGATCCCTACAGCTCCACCATCTCCCAGCCCCTGTCTGAACTCCGTCCCCAGCAGCCCAGTCGGTGGCTGACCCCTACAGCTCCACCATCTCCCAGCCCCTGTCTGAACTCCATCCCCCAGTAGCCCAATCTGTGGCTGATCCCTACAGCTCCACCATCTCCCAGCCCCTGTCTGAACTCCGTCCCCAGCAGCCCAGTCGGTGGCTGATCCCTACAGCTCCACCATCTCCCAGCCCCTGTCTGAACTCCGTCCCCAGCAGCCCAGTCGGTGGCTGACCCCTACAGCTCCACCATCTCCCAGCCCCTGTCTGAACTCCGTCCCCAGCAGCCCAGTCGGTGGCTGACCCCTACAGCTCCACCATCTCCCAGCCCCTGTCTGAACTCCGTCCCCAGCAGCCCAATCGGTGGCTGACCCCTACAGCTCCACCATCTCCCAGCCCCTGTCTGAACTCCGTCCCCAGCAGCCCAGTCGGTGGCTGATCCCTACAGCTCCACCATCTCCCAGCCCCTGTCTGAACTCCCGCTCTGTCCTTTCTTCCTGCCCATATGCCTCATGGTCTTTAAGATTGAATTTCAGTTCGGCCCTGGCCGGTTGGCTCAGTGGTAGAGCTTCGGCCTGGCGTGCAGAAGTCCCGGGTTCGATTCCCGGCCAGGGCACACAAGAGAAGCGCCCATCTACTTCTCCACCCCTCCCTCTCTCCTTCCTCTTTGTCTCTCTCTTCCCCTCCCGCAGCGAGGCTCCATTGGAGCAAAGATGGCCTGGGTGCTGGGGATGGCTCCTTGGCCTCTGCCCCAGGCGCTAGAGTGGCTCTGGTCGCAACAGAGCGACGCCCCGGAGGGGTAGAGCATTGCCCCCTGGTGGGCAGAGCGTCGCCCCCTGGTGGGCATGCCGGGTGGATCCCGGTCGGGCGCATGAGGGAGTCTGTCTGACTGTCTCTCCCCGTTTCCAGCTTCAGAAAAATAAAAAAAATAAAAAAGATTGAACTTCAGTTCAACACACAGATTTAAGATGTGATTTCTGCAGACCATGTGGCATAAAGCAGATGCTCAATAAAGGACAAAAGAAAGGAAGGAAAGGGAGGTGGGGGAAGACAGGAAAGGGAAGATGATAAGGGAATGTAAAAGGATGAGTGGGTGAATGGATAGATGGATGGGTGGATGGATGGATGGATGGATAAATAGAAAAATGGAGGGAAGATGGATGGTGGTTGGGTAGGCAGGTGGGCAGGTGGGCTGGTGGGTGAACGATGGGTGGAACACAGAGAAAGGACAGTCATCCCACCATCCCAGAGAAAAACCAAGGAGGAAGATATTGCCTTGCCCTTATCCAGGTGAGGGATGGCGTTGGTTCAGACCTCTCTTCCCCCGGAAGTCCCACCCCATCACCTCGGATCACCTGGCTTTCCCCTTCTCAGCCCTGGCCCCGCCTCAGTGATCTGTTCCCACACACACACACACACCCCATAGCTCACTACAGTGCTTTTGGAGGCCACAAAACATCTGTCCTTTAGTAGCTGCTCTGCATGTTAATTTCCTGTAATTACTCTGGTCTGGTGGAGGAGACACACAGCACTTGCCTTTGGGGATGCCCAGTCTGATGGGGGAGGGCAGATAAGCCTAGAGCTTTCTCTGCTCCATGAGCTGAGGGGAGCCGTGGAGCCGCCAGGTGGGGTGGGTAGCACACGAAAGCTTTCTTGGAAAGGTTGCATTTGACTCAGGTTTTGAAAGAAGGAAGAGCCCTGGGTGGGTGGAGTGGGGAGAGGGCATTCCCAGGCAGGGGTGTGGCTGTGGGAACTCAAGGAAAGTCGGCAACTGGGAGACGGAAGGGCTGTGTCAGGAGTCCTGAGCTACAGGGGCGGTGGTCAGAGGGAAAGGGAAAGGCAGGAGAGGGGCCTGGGGAGCCCCAGAGGGAAAGGGAGTGACCTTCTCCATCAGAGGCTGGAGCACAGATTCCGTGTCACACAGCCCACCCCCTCCCCGGGGCTGACCCTGCCTGGGATCCAGGAAGCGGCGGGACCTCCCAGGTCAGTCAGAGAGGGCTCCAGGCTGGGCTCCCCCACTCAGCAGCCGTGTGACCTTGGCCAAGTCACGGTAGCCCTCCGAGCCTGTTTCCTATCAAAAGGGCGTAACAGTTTCCACCTAGCAGGGTTCTGGACGGGAGTAAATAATTCACAGCAGTATGGCCTGACCTGTGGTTGGTGCAGTGGATAAAGCATCAACCTGGAAATGCTGAGGTTGCCGGTTCAAAACCTTGGGCTTGCCCGGTCAAGGCACATATGGGAGTTGATGCTTCCTGCTCCTCCCCCCTTCCCCCCCCTCCTCTCTATAATGAATAAATAAAATCTTTAAAGTTAAAAATAAATAAATAAATAAATAAATAAATAAATAAATAATTCACAGCAGGTGGCCCACACGGTGCTGGGCGCAAAGTAAACCTCTGGTAAAAGCCTTCTTTAAATTAATCTTTAGAGTTTGACCAATGAGGGGCAGCAGTGAGCTCAAACGGAGAACAGGTATCAAAAGTCAGGCAAAGACAGACACAAAGAACAAAGAGGAAGCCGGGAAAGGGCTGGGGCGCAGGAATGACAAGAAGAGGAGGGAGGCTCGAAAGAGCTGCTGAGGCCAGCGGGGCCGCGGTGATGAGCTGGTGAGTCCCCGAGGGCCGGGCCAGGGTGGAGTCTGCGGGAACAGGCAGGCCCGGAAGCCCTGCGGAGGAAGTCAGCAGAGCAGCTGGGTGTGAGGGGAGAAGGCATGGGGGCTGCCAGCAGGACCCCCATTCTGAGGCTGGAGGCCCAGCATTGCCTCCCCTGGTCGGGAACGAGGGAGATGGGGACGCAGCAGCTCTGGTGTCTGATGAGGTCCCGAGGGTTGGGGGGTTTCGGGGGGGGGGGGGGCGCGGGGAAGCCTCACCTGTCACTCAGCATCACCGGGACTTGGCTCTTCTCCTCCCAGTCCTGGCTGTGCAACCGGGCAACATCAGTACGCACACGCACACAATTTCGGCTTTGCTCTGCCTCCTGGCTTCTTCCACAAGGCTAGACCCATGGCTGAAGACAGCCCTGAACTCAACCTCTAGCCCCGTGGCCATATATAATGAGATTGAATTTGAAAAGCCCCAGAAAAGGCTTGTGTGTGGCCTGGTGTGGTCAGTGGCTGAACTCCCGTATGCTCCACCCTGCAGGCATATGTGGCCACCCCTCCATGACCAAGGAGGAAGGGTCTGGAATCACAAGAAGGTGGGGCACAGATTTGACCCCAACCTTTATGAGCTAAATAAATAAACAACCACCCCAATGTGTGTCTACTGCAAAAGGGAGGGGGTGGTAACAGGGAAGGGGCTGCTATACCTGACATCTGCCCTGGGTTTCCCAGCGACCTAGACAAAAAGGGAAACATGATGGAATATGAAACTCTCACTAAGCAATAAAGAGACACATCTGACTGTCAAGAGAGACAAATATCTTCTAAGGTCTGAGGCCTGAGAAGACTCTGTCTTCAGAGAATCGGAAGGACACTAAGAGCTTCGGGTTACTGAGCCCTGCTTGGTCAGGCTAGCCATTGCCACTGATGTTCCCATTCAGTCCCTTGGGAAAGGCGTCCTGTCTCTGCATTATAGACTTAGAGAGCTAAAGGCAGGGAAGCTGGGTCTCGGTCTCCAAGGGCTGAGCCCCTCCCAGCTGCCACTGAATGTGTGGGTGTCCCAAAGGCCCCAAAGTGCTCCGTAAAGCTAGGCCCCCTACCCTGGCAGCATTACAGCCTGCCTCCTGTAATCACCAAGCTCCGGCCTTCTCCTGGGCCCTTACCGGCCAGACTTCCAGCTGTCCGCACCAGAGACTGGTGCCTGTGCAGGCGGCAGGCTAGGAAGTGAACGCCACCCGCTGCCTGAGACGGGCCCTCGCCTCTGACGGATGGGATTGCAGGACAAAGGCCGCAGCTCCCTCGTCTCTGGGGGAGATGCTGAGGTACACGATCTTCACTGTCCCGGGGGGTCCCCAGCAGGATTAAGCTACAGGTGTCCACAGTGTTCACTTGCTTGACAACACACCCTTTTAGCTTCCTTCGCCTCCCTGCTTCCCCTCCCTGCTCCCAAATGGTGTTTCACGAGATACCACCTAAAGCACTTCTTGTGTTTGAATTTTTTAAAATTGTATTTATTTTATCCACTTGTGTCCATCTTCATCTTCCAGCCATATTGTTTTAGGACACTAGTTCACTGTGTAATATCTATCAACTTTTTGTAAATTTTATTTATTGATTTTTAGAAAGAGGAAGGGAGAGAGACAAACAGAAACAGAGATCTGTTCCTGTCTGTGCCCTGACCAGGATCTAACCAGCAATCTTTGCATATCAGGACAATGCTCAACCCACTGAGCTCTCCGGCCAGCGCTGCCGTAGAACTCTGGTGTGAGAGTCCTCTTCTGGAGCCCACACTGAGGCACCTGAGTGTTTGAGTTTAAAGTATATAAGCCAGTGGTATGCTGGTAAATATTTATCCCAAGAGGCTGAGGGACTATATATACATTATATATACAATTTTATTATAAATTTTACTAACATAAGAAAGATGTAGCACTCAATTTACAAACATATACTAAATATATCCTCTTCATTGTGAATTCCATGTAGTCAGTTGACTTTCAGAAGATGGTGTTCATTGATTTTTGCCAAACTTTATGTCTTGGACTTTGCCAAACTCTTGCAACCCTTTGTTGCCATTAACAATGAGTGTCAAATGCCAGTTGAAATTTGTGTTGATGTTGAGGAGCGAGGTAACAGTGAAACAGCAGAGGCCCCGCCCTAAGTGCGGTCACTCCTCAGAGATATAAGTGACTTCTATGCTGAATCAGATAGCAGACTCCAACAGCTGAAGGGAGGTTTTCAGCATTTTCTTACATTTTTGGCTATTCACAATGCAATGACGGCAGATGTGACACACTTCTAAGATTAAGCTGTATCATTTTGAACATGTTTTTCTTAAGATGATGAAATCTAGACTTTCTTAAGCCTAGACAATCAGTCAAGCCCTGATTCGTAGCTTTGCCGTTTCCACGATGCAAACACCCCGCTTCCTTACCTAGATGAGCAGGACGGGGGGAGGGGGCCACCGAGGAGCTTGGCCTTGGTGGGCACAGCCCAGCCTGCACACACCAGAGGCATCTCTGGGAGAAGGAGGACAGAGAGTGCTGTTCCCTGCCGGGAGGCTGAAAGTCAGGGTGTCATTTAAGGCCAGGGCAGCTCCTGATCCATCACTGTAGCCCCCACTTTGTACCCGCCCCCCCAGCCCAGCACATCTGGCCCAGAGCAGCTTCTTCGTAGACATGGGCTGAGTTCTCTAGGCTCCTGCAAGAACTCTCCTTCTCTGCAAACCTGAGCCAGTCAAACCGGGCCAGGGGTCTGCCTATCTGGAAGATCAACATGGAGGTGGCATGGGGCGGGGTGTTCTGACACCTCCGCCACCAGTCATGCATCGTTCAGAAAGTCACTCAACCCCCAGAGCCTAAGTTTGCTCACCTGTAAAATGGGATGTTGCGGTGCGAGTGCCGGTGCCGGTGCCGGGTGCCCGGGAGGTAGCTAGGAGTGTTGGCAGAGAGCTGCAGGGAGGAGGGCTTGCTCCAGGGTGGCCCTCACAGGCAGGACACAGCTATCGGGCCCCGTCCTCGCTGCAAGAATCAAAGGCAGTAATAACAGTTTAAGGCGTTTTAGAAAAAACTGTCAAAAGAGGGAAAGAGAGAGCAAACATTTATTGGGGGTGCCTACTGTCAACTTTTTTCCTCCTTTAATACTCACATGAACCCTCTCAGATTACAGAGGAGGAAACCGACACACAGAGATGAAGAAATCGTCCCAAAGTCGGGCTCAGAGTTCAACCCCAGGTCAGCCTCTTGCCTCCCTCCCCCTTCTGCAAGGGGACCATATCTTAAACATTAATTTTAGTTCTTTTCTTTCTGTTATCACTTTTGATTCATGGAGTCATATTATTATCTAAATACAAAGTGAATTAAAAATCTAGCCCTGGCCGGTTGGCTCAGCGGTAGAGCGTCGGCCTGGCGTGTGGGGGACCCGGGTTCAATTCCTGGCCAGGGCACATAGGAGAAGTGCCCATTTGCTTCTCCACCCCCCACCCCCCCTCCTTCCTCTCTGTCTCTCTCTTCCCCTCCCACAGCCAAGGCTCCATTGGAGCAAAGATGGCCCGGGCGCTGGGGATGGCTCCTTGGCCTCTGTCCCAGGCGCTAGAGTGGCTCTGGTCGCGGCAGAGCGACGCCCCGGAGGGGCAGAGCATCGCCCCCTGGTGGGCAGAGCGTCGCCCCTGGTGGGCGTGCCGGGTGGATCCCGGTTGGGCGCATGCGGGAGTCTGTCTGACTGTCTCTCCCCGTTTCCAGCTTCAGAAATTTAAAAAAAAAAAAATCTAATTTATGGTGGTGTCACATGCTAACCAACACGGATAAACCTGGAGGACATTCTACTAAGCAAAACAAGCCAGTCACAAAAAGGACAAATACTATATGATCCCACTCATATGAAGTACCTAAAGTAGTCAAAATTATAGAGACAGAAAGTAGGAAGCGGTTACCAAGGACTGGGGAAGGAGAAGGTGTTTAATGGGTGTAGAGTTTCAGTCTTGCAGGAAGAAAAAGTTCTAGTGAGCTGTTGACAGCAATGAATATATTTAACATTACTGAACCATACACTTAAAAGTTATTAAGATGATTTTAAAAATCTATTATATAACAATATAAAATTGACCATCTAGGATATTAGTTGTGCAATCTGTTTTTAACTAAGAAGTCAATGTGATATTCAACAAAGTAACTGATTCTTTGGTTTTAAATATTTTATTCTCTTCGTTCATTACATACATGCACAGTTTTATGCATATGTATAAAATTGTGTACACTTCTTTTTAAACTTTCCTGGCTTATTTGTTTTTTTTATCCCCTCTTCCCTCCTACCGCCTCCTTCGCCCTACCCCCAAGGTCACCCATGCTCCTAACTTCATGCTTACCCTTTCACAAGGTTGGTGCTCATATAATTATACACACACACACACACACACACACACACACGCATCTACATCAATGGAGGACTGGTTTTTGTTTATTCACACATGTGAGATCAATATCCTATGTCTGCTTTTCTGCATCGTGCATCTCCCCTCCCCAAGGACCTTAAGGAATCTCTTCTTGCCGTCTGGCATAGCTCCAATTTACTGATTGTGATGGTTACTGAATATTTTATAGTGTGAATGAATCATTGTTTACTCGACTGTACTCTACAGATGGGTAGTCACTTTGTTTTTCATTTTTGGTCACATATCAATATTGCACATATATCATTTTCTACTGGTCTTTTGTTTCTGTGAACTTACTCATTTAATAATGAAGCCCTAAAATATTTGAAAACCATCTTTGTCATGGGTTCACACATAATGAGGCCAGAGAGAAACCGGAGAGAACAAACACCCTGGGGACAGAACAATGGATGAATGTTTTCATTTTTTACATTTCCATTTATGTTGTCACACTATTCTCGTGGCAGAGAAAAGCTAGATGAGCCAAAATGTATCTCTTTCACATGCAACAATGCTATGATCATAGGAAAAACAGGATGTTTGGATCCAAGCAATGAATTAACAGGGAGCCAAGTCATAAGTGGGCTCTCCCTAATAGTCATCTTTGCTTTAACACCCTTTGATCTGCTCACAGCCCTTCAGGAGTCCTGGGCAGCTGGAGGAGAGAGGACGCAGAGCTACATCAGCCCATGGTGGTGACCTCACACTTTATCCGGAAGGCCCAGTAAAGAGCTCCCCTTGCTCAATGCCTCAGCTCTTACAGTTCAGGCTCTGTCCCTCCCTGGCTCAAGAAGACACTTGCTTTCTCTTCTGTGACAGTTCATCAATATCTACCATGGTGGCTCCTTCGTACCAACCCGGCGGGCAGTATATAGAATCCAAGGAAATCTGTTCTCAAGAAATTTGCTTCTGAGAAGTTTTCATGGAGACCAGAAAGAGCAGGGACTTCCACACCAATCCCATGGTTTGATCCCACAAACCTTTATTGAGTGTCCCTTATGAGCTGGGTGCTATCTAAGGGCTGTGGGGACAAGAAAAACAGAAAGCTTCATTCATGTTTATGTTTCAGGGAACCATCAGAGATCTTAAACAAGCTACAGCAGTGGGAGGGCGCACACAACAAATCCCTTATCTCAGACACAAGGAGGGACCTGTGCTTTTTATAGCTCTCAGAAACAATGGACCCTAAGAAAGCAAAACCTTACGAGCTTACCACTAATTCATTTACATCAGCAGATACACTTTATAAGCTATTATTAAGTCTCTAACCATTGTTTTAGCATGTTATGCAGTTATCTGAAACAATATTTCACAAACTTTTTGACACTAAGTCAAGCATAAAGAATCTGAGGGTGTGTCCAAAGTAGACAAGTTACAAGGAACATTCCAGAACACTCAGCCTCCTCATCCCAGTGCCAGGACCTTAGAAAGTGGGGAAGGCCAGCCAAGAGCAAAATGCAGTCTGATTTGGGACTTGAATCTTAGCCTGAGAAATCCAGGCAGCAAGGCGTTTCTGGGTAGAAAAGCTGGTTCCCTTATTGAAGGGGAAACTCACATTTCTGTTTTGATATAGTGCTTCTTTAAAGGGGTTCATGTTTTGTGTCTACCAGATAAAGCAATGAATAGGAGAAATGCGGTTCCTTCTCAGGATGTTTTACTAAATAACTGGCTAGAATTCCATACCCAGCCAAACTATCAGTCAAGGGCGAGGGTCATGAGAGTAGATTAACCATGTTTTCAGACATAAAAGGTCAATGCATCCTTTCTCAGAAACTACTAGGAAATGTGTTTCACTAAATTGAAGGGGGGAAAGAAAAAGAAAAGGGAAGGCATGGGATTCAGGAAACAAGGGATGCAACACAGAAGGAAGGATGAAGGGAGAGTCCGGGTTGACAGCAGGCTTAGAGAGCATCCAGACAGACAGACCGAGGACAGAGGGCTCCAGGAGGGACATCTCTGAAAAAGGTGAGACTGATGGAACAGGCAGTATGCAACCCACGAAGAGATCTGCTCTTCCAGCAGTGAATGAGAGAAGAAGCTAGCGAGACGTGCAGAGAAAACCTAAACAGATTGAAAGAGATATTTATCCCAAGGAAATTTAATATAGTATAAAGTATGATTTGACCGTGAATAACATTTGAAAGGTTACAGTAATAGAAACATTAAACATTTACCTAATGAAAATATGAATATGTTGGGAGGATGGGAAGAAGGGAGGTGAGGAAGGAGCGGGACGGGGCATGCCGGATAAGAGAGCCAAGTCTCCATCCTTCGTAGCAGGAAGTCAAGCGTTAAACACGAACACTGAAAGAATCAAGAAACCATAGTGAAAGCCTGTCGTTTAGAAATGAGGAGGCAAAGGCCAAGAGTAGTAGCTAAGAAAGTGGAAGGTGGGAATGGAGGTAAGTGACACAAACTGGGCGGCTCTTCTTCCTAAAAGGTTTGATATTGTTATACATGCATAACTTCGATTTTTTTTTTAATTTAAAATTTTTTAAATATGGAAGGTATCCACAGCAAGGGAGAGGTGTGGGCCATGGCAGTCAGTCAGGTGTGGTTGACTCACGGGTGCAGGGCAGGGAAGGGCGGGAAGGAACCAAAGAGGGTAGAGACGGAAGAGCCGAGCGTGGAAGGGGAAAGGGAACGTCTCGAGTGATTAAGCAGAAGAGTCCTGATCACATCCTTGTTCTTGATCTTGACCACACTCTTGTTAGCAAGGTCACTGGGCAGAAATGGGAGTGGGCGAGGCGGACAGCAGGGGGCCCTGGTGAGTAGGAGGCCGTGGCCAGTTCTAGGGAGCAAGGGGGCAGGTCTGGACCGGGCGGTGGTTTGGGAGATGAAGAGGAGGGCATGGGTGACAGGTGTTTCCCAGGGGACTCGACAGTGTGACACTTACACGCTGAGGGGCCTGGGGACAAGGAAGGAGTTGCTAAGGGTGATGAGGAGGAGTGGGCTGGGAGAAGAAGGGCTCACCAGGGGTACCATCCCCAAGGCAGCAGCCCACTTTCTACCTTCCAGTGCAAAGATCACTGTATGCCAATGTGGGGCACCAGGGGGCAGAGTGAAGAGCTCCAGCTTTGGAGTCTGTGAGCCAAAATACCTAATGAGATAGGGTGGTATCAAGGAAAGGCATGGACTTTGTAGCCAGCCAGCCGTGGGAGTGAACCGCAATCAAACCACTTATTATCTGTGTGACCTCATGCAAGTTACTTAACCTCTCTGAACCCACTGTTGTCTCCATTCCAAAATGGGCCTGACCACACCCAGTTGACAGAGTTGTTAGAAGGGTCTAAGGGAAGAACCTCTGTAAAATGCCTCACATGGTACCTGTCAACATGTGTGAGCTCCCTCCCCCCCTGTCTCACCTCCCACCCCCACAATGGCAGGGAGAGACCTCCAGGAAGACCCTAACAAACTCTTCTGAGCTTTGCTCTTTCCAGCATCCCTTGGGCTGTGAGGTCCCAGAAGGTTCTTGGGAGGCCCTTCAACTCCCCTCTCATCTGTTCACGAACAGAGACCACACAGGTTTGCATCAGCCAGAAAGTCAGCTTTATTAGCCCACCACCAGCGGAGAGGGAGGGGAGACAGCGGGGACCTGCGCTGGGAGAACAGAGGCCTGACCCAGGCCCTCGGGAGGCGAGGCCGGCCGGTGGCAGCAAGCTCCGGGGGAGACAGCTCACGGCCTGGAGCTCTGGCCCTGCTCCTTGAGGATGGGCCGAGTCTGGCGGCTGGGGGAGGAGACTGTGGGAGAGAAGAGAGTCCGTGAGAAGGGCTCTGGGAGCTCAGCGGGCCCCACCCAGGGTGAAGGGAGGGCAGGAGTGCCCGGGACCCTCAGGAGCCTTACCATCTCGGGAAGAATAGGATTGGCTGGACGTGAGCTGAGCCGAGGACAGACTGGGGAGAAAAGGCAGAGCGGTTAGAGGTGCTGGGAGCAGCAGGGAGCCAAAGGGTCTGTGGGGCAGGACTGGGTGGGGGTGTGCTCACTGGGCATCCTCGCCCTCCAGCAGGCGGCGGTAGGTGGCGATCTCCTGCTCCAGCCGCGTCTTCACGTCCAGCAGGATCTGGTACTCTTGGCTCTGCTGCTCCATCTCACACCGCAGCTGCGCCAGCTGCTCCTCCACGCTGCCAATCAGGCCCTGGATCTGGGACAGCTGCATGCAGTAGCGGCCTTTGGTCTCCTCCAGGCTGCTCTCCAGGGAGGCTTTCTGTTAGTGGGAGAGAGAGAGAGAGAAAGAGAGCCATCAAAGGCGGTCACTGCTGTCCCTCCAGGTCTCTGGGCATGTTTTCTGTGAGGTGCTTGGTTTTGACCCCAGCTGGGCTACTGATGGGCCAGACAAAATAGAGAAAAACTATTCCACCATTCTGGCCCTTCATTTCTCCATCTATGTGATGGGTACAATGATCCCTCCAGTCCCATTCTTGGGGAAAGAGAGGTGGAACTGTATTGTGACCATGTAGAGGGGTTGGTGGACATCACTGGAGGTTTGGGGCCAGGTTTTCATACCATGCTGAGCTGGGACTGCAGCTCGATCTCCAGGCCCTGGAGCACCCGCCGGAGCTCCGTCACCTCACTGCGGTTGCTCTGCACCAGTTCACTGTTAGAGGCCACTTCTCTGTTCAGCTCCTCGGTCTGAGTTCGGAAAAAAGAGCAGAAGGCGTGAGGCGCTGCAGAGGCTCCCCTGGCTGGGAAGGGCTGCAGGAGGGCTGAGGAGCCCAGCCCCACCTTGCTCAGGAACCAGGCCTCGGCGTCTCTGCGGTTCTTCTCGGCTATCTGCTCATACTGGTCTCGCATCTCGTTCAGGATGCGGCTCAGGTCCACGCCGGGGGCGGCGTCCATCTCCACATTGACGTCCCCGCCAGTCTGACCCCGCAGGGCAAGCATCTCCTAGGAAGGGATGGCGAAAGGGGGTCAGTTCAGCTGACCCCTTTCTTCACTCCAGGTGCATCTGCAGCCCCAGTGAACCAGCCCCCTACTGACAACGCCAACAGCAACCTCACCTCCTCGTGGTTCTTCCTCAGGTAGGCCAGCTCCTCCTTCAGGCTCTCGATCTGCATCTCCAGGTCGGCTCTGGCCAGGGTCAGCTCGTCCAGCACCCGGCGCAGGCCGTTGATGTCGGCCTCCACGCTCTGGCGCAGGGCCAGCTCATGTTCATACCTGGCAGACAGAGGTCAGGGCATCAGGTTGCATCCATGAGGCTTCTGGGGCTCAAGACCTGCTGGTCCTCCCGGATAGACAGCCCCACGGCTCGCCCCCACCCTCTGCTCTCTGCCTCCAGCCCGGCCACAGGGACGCTCACTTGGTCCTGAAGTCATCAGCTGCCAGCCTGGCATTGTCGATCTGCAGAATGGGCTGAGCGTTCTCAATGGTAGCTGCAATGATCTGCAGAGAGGGGAGGGGCAAGATTAGCCAAGGGCAGGGTTAGTCAGGGTCCTGCTGCTCAGGGGTGAAGAGTGCCGGGGGGAGAAAGGAGCCTCCCCAAGTTTAAGGGTTGCCTGGGTGACAGGTCAGGCGCTGTGCTCCCCCAGCCAGCCAGGGATGCCTTCTCCACTCAGCTCAGGGTGGGTAGGAGATGCACCCGACCTCCCCCGCCAACTGAGGGTGCAGTGCAAAGAAGGCATGCAAGGAATAAAAAGTCAGGGTTCTAGGTCCAGTCAGACACCTTGATGCTAGAAAAAGACCTTCTGCCACCAACTCCCTGAACGGCCCTTGGCCATGCATGGCTGGCCTCAGTCTTCCTGTTTGTAAAATGGAGATGCCACCAAGTGGTTTCCCTAAGAGCTACTGCCTCCAAGACCTCTCTCAATGCTCCGCCCACCAGAGCCGCCCACCTGGCCCACCCACCTTGTTCCTCAGGTCCTCGATGGTCTTGAAGTAAGGGCTGTAGTCCTTGGTCTCAGCGGGCCGCTGCTTCTGGTACCAGTCCCGGATCTTCACCTCCAGGTCGGCGTTGGCCTCCTCCAGGGCGCGCACCTTGTCCAGGTAGGAGGCCAGGCGGTCGTTGAGGTTCTGCATGGTCATCTTCTCATTGCCAGTGAGGAGTCCGCCATCGCCACCACCAAAGCCAGCACCGAAGGCGCCACCAAAGCCGGCACCGCCAAAGCCAGCACCACATCCTCCACCGAAACCGCTTCCCAGGGCCCCACCAAAGCTGCTGCTGCTGCTGCTGAAGCCACCACCATAGCCGCCCCCCAGCCCGCAGGCCCCCCCGGAGGAGTAGCGAGAGAATGACATGCCCCCGAAAGCACTGGGGGCCAGGCAGGACCCTCCGCCCAGGACGGAGGACATGCGGCTAGAGCCACCCCCGAAGCCACAGGAGCCCTTCATGGAGCTGGAGGTGAACTGGCGGCTGCAGGTGGTCATGGTGTCGAGGAGGGAGGTGAGTGAGTGAGCGAGCTAGTCGGCAGAGAGAAGAGGTGCTCAGAGAGGATGCTGCGGCTGTCTCAACCTCAGGCACCTTTATATGCCCCGGGAAGGCGGGGCCCTCCCAACTGCTGACTCCGGGTTCCCCTCCAGGTTTCATCACTCAGGTCCCGGCCAACTCCCCACTCCAGATTACTCCGCCGGGGTCGACTCACTTCTCTGCCCTGCTCGGAGTTCCCACCCAGCTTTGGGGGGTGTGGGGCCAAGAGAAGACACACAAAAGCGAGTCGGTCGTGACTCAGGCTGGGCGGCAGGAATCGGCTCCGGTTCCTGGAGCCCGAGGGGACAGCAGGGCCTTGGCACAGGAGGCTTTGTAGAGGCTGCGTCCCCAGGCAGTGAGTCAGCCCAGAGAAGGACTCCCTGCCCCACGGTGACAACCTCAGTGATGCCATCCCAGGGTTGTCTCAGGATGCAGCCATCGGGATCCTACGTACCTGGTTTTTGGGTTCTGATGGGAGAGCTGGGTTCACGGCTCAGCTCCGCTTTGTTCACTGTGTGACCTGAGGCCCCTCACCTACCCTCTCTGGGCCTGTTTCCCTTCAGCAAAATGACAAGGCTGGACTGAGAGATCTTGAAATCCTTTCTAGTTCTAAAAATTCTATGACTTGCTTTCCCTGACTGGATCCAATTCATTTTGGAGGCTGCCGCTGAGTCCGCAGGACCTCAGAAGTGTATGTACCACGGAACCAGCATGCACTGGGAATCTGGACAGGTGCCGGTTGGATCCTGGCTCTGCCCCTTACAACGGCATAGGCTGTGCTTTAGCCCCTCTGGGCCTCGGGGTTTTTGTCTGTAAAAGGGGAGGACACAGCACCCCCCCCAGAGGACCATATATGGACTTCGCTGGCCCTTCCCCGATGGCCAGCTCTGACTCTCACCCATGCTTTCAGCTCCCCATCCTTTCTTTCAGCACAGCTGCCCGTCACCTTCCTGCTCGCACCCACCTCTGAGCTCTGGCAACGCCCTCCTGCACCCCGGCCCTTCCCTCTGCACCCCCTTCTCCCACCCTTTGGCCAGCCCACCCCCAATGCATTGCTCCTCCTCACCACTGGCACCCACTGAAAACTGAGATGGGAAGGAGTCCCTGTCATGCCACTGGTGCCACGAGTGACCACTGACCCCACAATGGGCTTTCAAGTCCCCCACACATTGTAACCGAGGCTCAGTTCCTGACGATCTTCTCTCGGGTGACCACAGAGTCCTAGCTGAGCTTGGCAGCTTCACTCATTCAGTTGAGAAAGGAGACAAGATGTTTCTCTGGTCACCTGCCGTGCTCAAGCATTGCACAGAGGGCCCTACATGTGCCGCATGGAGCTATGAGGCGCCTGTGCCTGCCGCCAGTTCACAGGCAGGGAGCTGAAGGGTAAGTGGACTTCCCAAGACCCCAGTCGATGGGGAGCGGAGGTCTGAACCCCTGTCTGTCTATTTATCCAGCTCAAACCCTCCCCACCATCCTGAACCGCTCTCTCAGTGCATCCTCAACAGACATCATCGTCTTGAATTAATCCTGCGAAGGAGAAGGAAAACCAGAGAGAAGGGTGATTCTCCTAAAGTCACTAGTCCGGGACTGGAACCCGGAGCTCGGGCCATCTCCACTTTCCCACGGGGGCCTTGCAGGCAGGCACCAGGGGTGTCCATTCTCATCTACCTTCCCACAGTGCAGGGAGGAAGCTCCGCCCACAATGTGCATGACCCTGGCCCAAGGGCCAGAGGCAGGATTGGGGGGGTCTGGACCCAAAATCAGAGGCCTCCTCAGGGTAGTCTGAGGGGTGACCCACAGAGCTGGCTGCTGTCCTTGCGCTGAAGCGCCTCTGTCAAAGTGAGGGGGGCAGAGAGGGCTTGCCTCAACCTGAGCTCTGCTGGGCGATACCACCTCGAAATTCTCTGCCTCAGCACAGCCAGGCTTTGTTACTGCCACATTGCGTTCCGTCAGTCATTGGGCTTGTGGGCACAGGGCCCAGGGGTATTAGCAGAGTTGGTGCCCAGCATACGCCTTTAGGATAAGGCCTGGGAGATGCTCCCCTCCCCACAACCCCTAAATGTGCCAAGGGGCCCCGGGAGTTTGGACAGAAATCCTACTATTCCAAGTGTCAGCATGAGCTCGGAGCTCAGCTCCAGTTACAGGCTTATCACTCTCAGAACTGGAAATGACCTCTGAGGTCACCAAAAGTCACCAAGCTCCAACCAAAGAGAGTGAAAGACTTGTCCCAGTTTGCAGAGCACGGAGGCAGAGACGCAGAGACTCAGATCTGGCCTCTGGGAGCTTTCCTTCTCTGTCCCAAGCACCCCTTCCTCCTCCTGTCTAATTGGACCCCTCCCACTTAAGTGGGGGTTAAGTGGTTGCACCCAGGCTCAGCCCTGAAGATCCAGGGAGCTGCCTGGGCTGAAAAGCTTTGAGAAAGAAGTTGCTGACCAACCCCTCAAACTATTCAGTCCACACCACAGACCAGGCACCTATCCCGTGTCCAGCATTGGGGACAGACGGGGTGGGGGAAATGTGACATGATCTCTGACTTTGGAACTTATCATCTGACCAGGAGAGAAGACTAAGGTGGGAATAGAGCACCATGTGCAGAAAACCCTGCGATGCTCTGCCCTCAGGATGCAGCTGGGTGAGTGTCACCAACTCTGAGCCCCAGCAGTAAGGGAGTGGGCCGCCTGGAGATCCTCTTCAGAAGGTGGCCGAGCCAGGGGCAGCCTCAGCTGGGCCCCAGAAGACCTGAGCTGGCAGAGGAGTGGGAGCATTTCCTCCATTACACCTGCCCCAAGGTTGCCAAGTGCCCGAATCACCAGGCTGGCACTCCTCCAGGCCATGGGTTCGCCTCCTTCCTCTCTCCTTGGGCCGTCCCATCTCGGGTGTGAGGTCATCTCTTCCAGACTTGGCTGGGAAATATTATTGGCCAATCGCACAGCTCACTTGCCGTGATTCCCAAGCCTGACTGATCAGCGGCACCCCATCCAGACGCCCGGGCCCTGCTCCGGCCCGTTGCATCAGCACCACCCTGGGAATGGGGTTCTTCCCGGAAACCAGTCAGGCCTGGGGGATGGGGTCAGGAGAAGGGGGACCCTGGCGGGGACTGGGGGGAAAAGGAGGTGACTGCAGGGTCTTCAGCCCCTGGTGGCAGCCAGAACCACCGGCTCCAGGGGAGGATGAAGAGAGAAGAGGCTGGACAAGCCCAGACAGAGCAACCTGGAGTCTGGCGAGAAGGGATCAGATACTGGATAATTTGTTCTGCCTCGCTGAGCTTCAGTTTCCTTCTCTGGGAAACAGGAAGATCAGCACTACTTCATAGGCATGTTACAGGCAAAATAAATAAAGCACCTGGCACAGACCGGTGGCCATACTGCATTTATTCACAAATATTTATAAAGCACCTACTGTGTGCACTCAGATGCACAAAAACAACAAGAAGAGACGCCCTGGGGGCATCCTGCCTGGTAGGGAGAGGGGCAGAGACCACCCTGGTACAGTGTCCTCAAGCTACACTGGGGGAGGCATCCACAGGGGGTGGGGGGAGGCTCTCTGGGAGTGAACAAATGTCCCTGACCCAGGCTCTGGCCCATGACTAGTCCCAGGATCTGCATGAATCTGAATTGCCAGGCCCTTGCTATGTTTGATGCCCCTCTTCTGAGGGTGGAGGTTGTCACAGCCCCTCACAATGGTCTGCACAACCAAGAAGCCTTCAGGGAAGCTCATTGCTGAGTCAGGTTCAGTTACAGCCTCAGCTCTGTGCCTGGTGGCAGAACTGTCCTGGCTGTGGTCCCTCTGCCTCAGCCACCCACAGCATGGGGTGGCCAAGAGGCCCACAGGGTATAAGTGCTGAGGGGGTATTGTCAGCTTGCCACTGTGCCGTGCTCACCACTCCTCAGCTAGGACCCTCGGGACCCCTGCAGGCCAGAGCCTGTGTCCCTTGTTTTCCCCCGGCCCCTGCAGACCCAGGCACAGAGCGATGCAGCATCATGTGTGACATGGCCAGTGACTGCCATGTCATCTCCCTGCAGGAACACCGCCAGGTCACCCTTCCAGAATGTGGGAGTGGTGGAGGGAGTCACAGGGGCTGGCTACCACTGGCCCGGGCATGAGACTGAGAAGCAAGTGCGGGTGGGTCCATCCTACGAGAGTGGGTGAGGCTTCGCCAAGGGCACTGATCAACCAATTCACTGAATAGCGGGCACAATATTTTGTGCAGTGGGTGAGTGGCTGTAGATGAACCATGAGACCTTCTGCAGAGTCCCACACTGGGTCTCCCGGTCCAGCCCCAGGCAATGTCCCCAGCAACCTGGGTCAGCGTGGGGACAAAACCATCGAAGTTCTCCACACCATTCCCAAGGGGCCATAGGCCCCTGAACCTAGTCACTCTGCCCCGTACCCCCACCTGCCCAGGCCTGGGTTGAGCACTTCTGGAAAGGGCGGGTCCTCTTTTTCTCTCTGGGCCCAGGACGACTTCCTGCAGACCCTCAGCCCCAGCGCGGCAGCCACTGCCTCTCTAGCCAGCTCTCAGCACCCCTGGGGCTCCTCGGTCCTGACCCCCCCCCCACTCACTTTGTGGGCAGGGATTCTTCCCCAGCCGAGGGACAAGGTTGTCCAGGCTGTCTCTGGTCAGCCCCACGCTCTGGCCTGCCCTCAGCCACTGCATCAGTAGGCGAGGACCCCTGGAGTCTGCGGAGAGAGAACCGCTGCCTAAGAGCCCGAGATCAGGCAGGGGGTGGGGCTCTTGGTTCCTCTTCCCAGCAAAGCTGTCTCCATCCAGCACCTTGCTCCACCCCTGACATGCCAGGCTCCAGACAAGGGCTGAGTCACGGTTTCTCCGAACCTCAGTGTCCCTGTTCACACAATGGGGCGCCTCTTCCCAGAGCCTTCCCGCTTCCTGGGACGGTTGTTCAAATAAATGAGATCACCCTCCGGATAAGCCTTCCTCAGCCCAAGACTGGTTCTGCTGGTTGTGGGTTGATGCGCAGCGGGGGTCTGGGGGTACAGTGCCACCTGCCTGTTCTCCATTTTTGCCCTGACTATTGCTCAGGCAGCTGAGAGGCACCAGCCTCTGATGGAACGGAGCCCGCACACCCAGCTCGCTTGGAGTGCTGCAGTTGCCTCTGTGGACACAGGTTTTCTCCAGGTGCCAGCCAGCGGTCCCCGCCATAGCAAGAAGCTCACTGTCCTTATTGTCCCCAGTATCGGGGCCAGAAGGGCTATTAGCTGGACTTCATCTCATCCTCATCCCTTGCTTCTGTGGCTTCTGAGGTCCAGAGAGGGCCTGGGACCTGTCCAGAGCCTCACACCCAGCTGCCCACTTCCTAGACAGCACTAGTGCCACTGCTGCCCCTGCGCCTACCCCCGCCCCGCCCAAGCCCCACCCTCAGTCTCCAGGCACCGAGATGGAGCAGGTGTTTGGACAACCTGGTCTGACTGTGCAGCGGTGGACAGCTCCAGGCCTGTCAGTGAACTGGGGGCACCCCTCCTCTCATTAGCCCCTTCCACCCACTCCCACTTCTCAGAGAAAAGCAGGAACGCAGACTCGCCCCACCCCGTGATTTCCGGATTTACTCAAAGGCAGACAGACTTTCAGGTGTCAGGCTCCTCCCTAACTACTCATCACCTTCCACTAGAGAGGAAGGGGCTGGGGCCCAGAGAGTCCTGTGTCCTCTCCCCAGGATGTATTTCCCACCCACCCCCACCTCCAGCTGCTGGAGCTGAGGGGACACACCCTGCCCCCCAGCACCCCATCCTGAGAAGCGGCTGACCGTTGGAGGCGACCTCCCTGAGAGAAGCCCCGCCTTTCTCCTGCGGCTGCCTGGGGTCCGCAGCCTTCTCCAGAAGCACAGGTCTCTGGCTCACATTCCCAGGGTGAGGCGATGGCGTCCTGACCATCCAAGCTGCCTCCCCCGCCTTCCCGCCCTCTGTGCCTCTCCCGAGAGGATCCAGACTTCCGTCTTTGCCCACTCCCTGCCCCCTCTCGGAGGAGGGACCTTGAGGAGCAATTGACTGGGTGCATCATCTCTCACAACTCTGGCTTCTTCCTGTCCACATCTGAGTTCTTCCTTCCATGTATGGATGGGAAAATGAGGCTCAGCAAGAGGAAGCCACTGCCAATGGTCACAGACTTACTTATAGGCCAAGAAGAGGCCACCTAAGACCCCCGTACACTGACCCCCACCCTGGGTCTGGCGGTGCCTGGACCACCTTCCCTCAGATCGCTGGCTCTGGGAAAATGCAAAGCCCCCCCACCCTACATACACACACAAGCTCTGCCCAGACCTACTCTTTACCCTGGTCTGAGGCTCTATCAGGGGTCCCCGAACTTTTTACACAGGGGGCCAGTTCACTGTCCTTCAGACCGTTAGAGGGCCACCACATACAGTGCTCTTCTCACTGACCACCAATGAAAGAGGTGCCCCTTCTGGAAGTGCAGCGGGGACTGGATAAATGGCCTCAGGGGGCTGCATGCGGCCTGTGGGCCGTAGTTTGGGGACGCCTGCCTAAGTTAACAACAGTGGGTGTCCATGAACTCCTCCCCTACCCCGTCCCACGCTCCCGCTTCCATTCAGCCGGTCCTCCCTGGGGCCCACCTCAATGGCCACAACCAGGATGCATTCCATGTTTGAGTCAACAAGCTTTATTGGTCAGGCAGGGGGGATGGGAAAGAGACTAGACGCCATGGGACCAGGGCTGGGAGGTCACAGGCCGCAGGGCCGATGAGGGGCCCCCGGGGGCCGGGCCAGGGAAGCGGTCCTTAGCGGGTGGTCTGGTGGACCTGCTCGCGGGAGGAAATCACCTTGCCGTCCTGGACCTCCTCCACAATGGTGCGCACCTGCCGGGTGGTCACGGCTGCGGGACAGACACGCAGAGGTTGGCAGGGCTGAGAGACCTTGGCTCAGCGCCCGCCCCCGAGAGGAGCCGCTCTCTCCCCCTGGCCACTTGGTGTCCACACCTCTGCTGGCTCAAGATCACACCCACATGCGTGTCCCCCTGTCCTCCCTCCTCCCTCCCTTTCACCTTGTCCCTCTGCTGGTGCCCCTGCGTGAGCCCTGACCCCAGATGGGTGGTGGGATTCTGACCCACGTGTCCTTCTGCATGAGAGGCACCTCGCTGAGCAGGCGCTCCACAATATAAGGTCTAGCTCCCCCTTTCTCCGCCGTCTCCAGGACGTGGGCTACGCTCCGCCACCCCCCACTCCCCCAAGACTGGGCACTCCGTGGCAAGAACCTGGTCTCCATCACCTCCACCAGACTGCAGACCCCAGGGCTAGGATTTCATATTCTCCATCAGCCAGGAGTACAAGGGCCAAGTTTCTCTCCCTCGTCAGACTAGAGCCCAGTTGGGACTGCTGCTGCCCATCTGCACCATCTCAGAGCCAAGATCATGAAACCATGTCCCTGTCTCCCCATCAGATGAGAATCCCCGGAGCTAGGACCATGCTTCCTCCTTAGACTAGGAGCTCCAGGATAAGGACCATCTCCCTGCCCCTCCCCGATCAGACCAGACAGGGACTCCTGCATCTGACTCCCCTGAGCATCAGTCCTGAGCTCTAATGGGTCTCTCCCGACCTCTGCTAAGGATCATTTCCCGGGGGCTCCTGGGGACCCTCCCTCAGCAAGGTGCAAATGGGTGCCTGCCCCATGCTGCCCTGCCTTCAGCTACCGAGATCCTTACGTTCTCTGGGCTTGTACTGAGTCAGGCTGCAAAGAAAACAAAGAGAGGAGATTAGATGTGGGTCTGAGAGCTCCACCCCATCCCCGGCCCACAGCCCTGGCCCCGGGCCCCACTCACTGGGCATCCTCGCCCTCCAGCAGGCGGCGGTAGGTGGTGATCTCCTGCTCCAGCCGGGTCTTCACGTCCAGCAGGATCTTGTACTCCTGGTTCTGTTGCTCCATATCACAGCGCAGCTGGGCCAGCTGCTCCTCCACGCTGCCGATCAGCCCCTGGATCTGGGACAGCTGCACGCAGTAACGGCTCTCTGTCTCCGCCAGGCTGCCCTCCAGGGATGCTTTCTGTAAGAGGGCAGGAGAAGCAGGGTCAGAGAGGGTGGCCAATGCTCCCTCTAGGGTCCAGGGCCCACCCAGGCCTGGCAGCGCCCCTACCATGCTGAGCTGGGACTGCAGCTCGATCTCCAAGGCCTGCATGGTGCGCCGGAGCTCGGAGATCTCGCTCTTGCCGCTCTGCACCAGCTCGCTGTTGGTGGCCACCTCGCGGTTCAGCTCCTCTGTCTGCAGAAAAGAAAACACCATTCATCCTGGAAGTTCCTGGGAGGCAGGTCTCCCGGGTGCCTTCCACCCCGGAGGACACCCACCTTGCTGAAGAACCAGTCCTCGGCGTCCTTGCGGTTCTTCTCCGCTATCTTCTCGTACTGGTCGCGCATCTCGTTCAGGATGCGGCTCAGGTCCACGCCGGGGGCAGCGTCCATCTCCACGTTGATCTCGCCGCCCACCTGGCCTCGCAGGCTGTTCATCTCCTACGGGGGACAGGGATTGCGGTCTTGGCATCCGGGCCTGTCCTGACCTCTCACTCCCAACCCTTCCCACACAAGCTCTCCAGACCCCTCCCAAGGAACCCTCCCGCCATCTGCCTGTCTTCTACCCTCAGGCCCTCCTAGTGACTTCTGTTCACCGCTCTTTAGGGCCTTGGCCTCCTCCATCAGTCTGGGGACACCCTGAGAATAGATTCTCTGTCTCCCCCGTTAGACTGAGGGCTTTCCAAATATAATATCTCATTCTTAGGCCTGTGCCCCCAGAATATCTCCTCTAATTTCCAAACTTCTTCACAGGGCCCAGAGTCAAAGGTCTGAGCGAGGACTAGGAGGAGAGCTCTTCACCTATCCCCTGTCCTTGTGAGGGAGGCCGGCGCATGGGCAGAAGCGGCCTCTGTGGGCCCCTGGGAGGCTCCTCAGAGGCAGGAAAGCAGGAAGGAGGCTGGACCGCACACTGGCTCTGGAGCCGGGGAATCAGGGCTCCACAGACTGGGCAGCCCTGTAAGGTGACCAGCCCCGGGGCACCTGCCTGTCCCCTGCCCTCGGTCTCAGCCTCGGCACAGCCTCAGCGCCCTGCCACCCCTTCCACCTCACCTCCTCGTGGTTCTTCCTCAGGTAGGCCAGCTCCTCCTTCAGGTTCTCGATCTGCATCTCCAGGTCGGCTCTGGCCAGGGTCAGCTCGTCCAGCACCCGGCGCAGGCCGTTGATGTCGGCCTCCACGCTCACGCGCAGGGCCTGCTCTGTCTCGAACCTGCCAAGGGAACCAGAGGCTTCAGGCTACACACTTGGGCTGGCAGGGCCAGGGCGTGGCCAACATCCCGCTCTGGCCAGGGCTCGAAGGGCTCAGAGGAATGATGATGGGGAGGAGAGGAAGCAATTTCCAGCCCTGGGGCCCTGGGAACAGGTAGGGTAAGGCCCTACCCTCACCTGGCTGACTACTTTTCTCCTCTCTGCCTCCTGCCTCCTCTTGCTCTCTTCCATTATCTGCCTAAGCCCATCAACCTTCAGAATTTGCAGCCTCCTGGACCAAGAGGTGGGCTCCCCCACCCTCAGACTCCCCCACCCTGGCCTGTTCCACAAGCGACCGAGGGTCCGAGGGTGTGGAGGGGCGGCCCCAGCCGCTGCCCAGCTCAGTGGCGAAGGCTCACTTGGTGCGGAAGTCGTCAGCAGCCAGGCGCGCATTGTCAATCTGCAGCAGGATGCTGGCATTGTCCACGGTGGCCGTGAGGATCTGGGGAGATGGGAGAATGGTCAGATCACTGGGTGGGGGTGACTCCACCCAGACCAGAGTCCTGAAATGGGTCTTCCTGCCTGGAGGCCAGGATGTAGCTACCTTCTCCAGGAAGGCTCCCTTCCCGCCTAGCCTCTCCCCCTTCCCTGTGCTGTAATTGTTGACAAAGGTTGGGCCAGCAAGAGTCTGATGTGCTGAAACTTGCCTCCTGTTCCCCCAGGACCTGCCTTCCCCACCACAGACCCCCACGGCCAGGCTCTGCCCTAAACCAGAGCAGGCAGCACAGGGAGTTCTCAGGCTGGGAATGTGGGGAGGCCAGAGAATGGGGGGACGCCTCAGGGCAGAAGCTGTCCCAGGACACAGAGGGGATATGGACAACCCCCACATTTTATAGTTAGGGAGAGGGTGCCCTGAGAGGCACCCCCGAAAGGGAAGCTAAAGAAATCCTCGCTAAAGAGTATTTTCAAATCAGAAATCACAGCCCTGGCTAAGCCTTGACCTGGGGCTCCAGCAGGTAGCCCTGCCCCCCCCCCCAGGTTTGCTCAGCTCAGTTCTTAAGAGGGCAGCAAAAAGGATGGCAGAAAAATCTCTAAATAAGGCTCATGAGAGGCCTCTGAGGCTCCACCCCTTGGTCCTGTCTCCACCTCCCAGCAGGTGCCGTCAGGCGCTCGCTCAGACTCCTCACATCATCGTCACCCCAGATCCCCCTCTTGCTCCAAGGCAAGAACCGTCCACATATCTAGCAGCCTCGTGAGCCCAGCCCTCTGCATGTGTCCACTCGCCTCATCCTATCACTGCACAAGGCGGCAAGGAGCTCTGTGATGAGGAAACTGAGGCTCAGAGGGGCTCCATGAGTCCTGCTTGTCCCCAGCCCAGCCTGCTGACCCCGAATAAGAATAACACGAGCCACAGAGCAGCCAGGACATGGGTGCCCAGAGGCTAAGCTGGAGCCAAGCTGCCCGTCCCCTGAGGCCTGTGACAGCCCCGGCTGGACTCCAGCTTTGGGCAGGAGGTGCAGGAGAAAGAAGTCATAACTCCTGCGGGCCCTCCGTCCCCAGCCGGCCCTACCTTGTTCTTCAGGTCCTCGATGGCCTGGTAGTAGTGGCTGTAGTCACGGGCGGGCCCTGGGGCCTGCTTCTGGTACCAGTCCCGGATCTTCACCTCCAGCTCCGCGTTGGCCTCCTCCAGGGCGCGCACCTTGTCCAGGTAGGAGGCCAGGCGGTCGTTGAGGTTCTGCATGGTGGCCTTCTCCCCTCCCGCCAGCAGCCCGTCCACACTGCTAAAGCTGCCGCCATAGCCGCTGCCTGAGCCGAAGCTGTAACAGCTGGAGTAGCTGCTGCCCCCGAGGGCACTGCCCAGGCCGCCGGCCGACCCCAGCCTGCAGGAACCCCCCAGGCTACTAGACAGCCGGCAGGAGGAGCGGGACGCGCCCCCCAGGCCGGAGGAGCCCTTGATGGAGCTGGAAGAGGTGAACTGGCGGATGGTGGTGGTCATGGCGACAGCCACGGGCGGCGAGCAGGCACAGGGCGAGTGGGCTAGAGAGGAGGGAAGCCTACGGTGCGAGCGTGTTGCTGGTGTTGCTGCCGGGGCTCGCCTGGCTGCTTTATAGGACGCCACGTGGGCGGGCGTGGCGATTACAACAGGCTTGCTCCTCTGTTTCCATTCCCCTGGGCTTTCATCACCCCTGGCGCTCTGCCAGCTCCCAAGTGGCTGTGGGCCCCCTCCCCTCCCACCAGCGGGGGGTTCTCTGAACCCCCGTGCTGGGCGTCAGCATGCGTGTGTGCATGTCTCTGGTCGTAAGCCCGGCACCTGTGATTCAGGCAGGCCCTCCAGCGACGCTTTCCCATGACCTAATATGGAGAAGAGGAGAGGCAGGATGTCGCCGTCCTCACCACCGAGCCCTCCCAGGCAGCTGCCACCCCGGCCGGCCCGCCTTGCCCCTGTGTCTGGTTGGTAACGGCTGGGGAACCCAGCAGCCCCTAGCCTAAGGTGACCGTCCTTCAGTGCACACCACGCCATCCACAGTTCTGGCCCCGGGCTTGGCGCTGGGGAGATAGCGAAGACGGAGCCGCCTTCCCGCCTTGGGAACTGGACCTAAACCACCAAGCTCACCACAGCGTTGTCGGGTCTCAGGTGACCACCTCATTTCATAGAGAAGGAAACCGGGGCTTGAGAGGGATGGAGTCCCACTGCCCCCACACACCCGTGGGACCGGGCTGGCAGGGCTTCCTCCCTCACCCCACAGCACCAGCTCCCCCCACCCCAGGACCCTGGGCACACTGGCCCCCTCTACACAGCCCTGACCCCACAGGAGTGCTCCACAGGCTACAATTCCACAGGGCCAGTTTTCTGACCTGCTCCCTCCCTGGGACTCCTGGTGACCCAGACGAACCTTTCCTCACCTCCCTCTAACAGGTGGGGAGGTTCTGGGCGTGGGTGGGCAAAGAGGAGTTTAGCTACAGGATGGGGAAATGACAGCTGGGAGGGGAGCGGCGAGGTAAAAGGGAGCTGGGAGAACCGAAGGCCATGCCCCCTCCCACCCTCCTGTACCCCAAGAGACCTCAGAGGAAGGTGAGCGGCATATACCTTAAGACTCAGCCTACGGATACTACCCAAGAAGAGGGTCTTCCTGAGACCCTCCCAGCCAGTCCTCCCCAACGCACAGCCTTCCCCAGAGGCCCCACTCAGTCCCCTGACAAGACCCTCCAGGATGGACCCTGAGACCCCCACCAGCTGCACCCTGCCTTGCCTACCACCCCCGGCCCAGCCTGGGCCCCAGTGTCCCAGCAGGCACGCTGGGCAGAGAGTGGTGTGTCTCAGACTGCCGATGGCTTCCACTTCCCAGACAGGCCCAGACAGCCCCCGCCAGCAGCTGAGAGAAATTCCCTAATAGCCTGGCAGCTGCCAAGCCACCAAAGCAAACAGGACGCCCCCCACGTTCACAGACACACCAGCCACCCCGCCCCACACACACACACACCCCTGAGCTGGGCAGAGCCGGGCTGGCATCCTGGGCTGGCGATGCGGCCACCACCTCCTTTCACCCGTCATTGTCCCGGACCGCTTGTTCAGAAAGCCCCCCACTCAGCCGCTCTGTCCCACGGGGGCGGAGGCGGGAGCTCTCTATAGTAGTCACAGATCCTTGAACCGTCTAAGGGCCCTCCCAGGGACCAGCCATGGGCATTGGGGACTTCCAGGGCTGCTTGTTTGAAACTTTCCCAGCTTGTTGGGCTGTCCCATCCCCCCACCCTCGATCCTCCTGCCTCCTCTCCTCTCACCCTCCCAGAAGCCCCAGGCCTGATTGGGTGGGTAGAACAGGTTGGCAGGTGACAAGCGCCACCCAAATATTCAACACACTATCCTCCTCCTCCAGTCCCTCAGCCTACACTGCCCCAAGCCAATGACCACGCCAGATCACAGGAGGCATTGAACTTGAGGCAAAGCTTTAATAGTGGTCACTGGGGCAAACTCAGGCGGCCCCCTCCGCAAGGGGCTGTGGGAAGCAGATACAGAAAGACAACAGCTCTTGGGCAGTGGGCACTTGGGGCTCAGCAGTAGCGTGCTAGGAGCTGGAGGCGTTGTCTGCCCCACGACCTTCAAGGCCGGGCTGTTGCAAGTGGAAGGGAGCCTCAGTGGGTAGAGCGGTGGACCTGCTCCCGGGAGGAGACCACCTTGCCATCCTGGACTTCCTCCACGATGGTGCGCACCTGGCGGCTGGTGACCGTGGCTGCAGAGGATAGAGGAGGGGAGTGCAGGGACCCTCAGGCCAGAGCCCCGCCCCCAGTCTGCCACACAGTAGGGTCCTCAGACTCTCCCACCCACTCTGGACTTTCCGTTCTTACCATCCCGGGAGGGCTGCGAGGCCAGGGACGAGGAGTACTGGGTGGTCAGGCTACAGGAAAAGAGAGGGGACCTGTCAACCTAGGAGAAGCAGCTGGAGAAGCCCAAGGTGAGGGGAGAGAGGTCCCAGCAAATCGGAGAGAAATCACAGCAGCAAGTGCACAGAAAAGAATGGCAACCGCAAGGGTCAAAGGGCACAGGCCCAGAGGGCCAAAGTAGGAAAGGGGACATCCCAACAGGAGCTAATCAGAATTTACAAGAAGAAGTTAAGCAAGTGGTTTTTCCATATCTCACAGGGCCCAACAAATAGACTCAATTAAAGCTAGAGAGACTGTAGTTAGACTATAGATGGACTTCACCATTTTCAGAAAACAAAAAAGCTGGAATGCATGACTAAGCATGGAGACTCCGGGATATTCTCAGCTCCCTTGCATAGGGCCCCAATCCAACCTCCAACTCCAAACCAGATTGCCACCCTGCTCCTCGTCCCACCCCAAGTAATGGCGTGATCAACCACCAGTCATCAGAACCAGAAACCCAGGGTCAACATTACCCATGCCTTCATGTGCTCACTCAACACTTAGTGAGTCCCGTGCAAGCCATACTCTCCCTGCCTCTGCTCCTGTCTCCTGCCCAGTCCCCCTGACCCACCCTGGCCTTGCTGATGTATTCCTCCCTTTGCAGCCAGCGTGAATGTTCTGGGACATCTTGATCATACCTGTGCTGTTCAAAACCCTTCCATAGCACCTCAACATCTACCAGATAGTCTGGTTTTGTTTTGTTTTGTTTTGTTTTTTTCTGAAGTGAGAAGTAGAGAGGCAGAGAGACAGACTCCTGCATGTCCCCAACTGGGATCCACCCAGCATGCCCACCAGGGGGCAATGCTCTGCCCATCTGGGGCGTTGCTCCATTGCAACCAAAGACATTCTAGCACCTGAGGCAGAGGCCATGGAGCCATCCTCAGCACCCGGGCCAACTTTGCTCCAGGGGAGCTTTGGCTGCAGGAGGGGAAGAGAGAGACAGAGAGGAAGGAGAGGGGGAGGGGTGGAGAAGCAGGTGGGCGCTTCTCCTGTGTGCCCTGGCCGGGAATCGAACCCGGGACTTCCACATGCCGGGCCGATGCTCTACCACTGAGCCAACCGGACAGGGCCCAGATAGTCTATTTTAATGTGGCATCCAGTACCATAGCCAGACCCTAGCCAACGATCTCGGTTTCGCCCCCTGCAAGCCTCCACATCTCCTCCTGGCCTTTGCTGGTGCTGTGCTGCAGCTGAAACGTCCCTCCCCAGTTGAAACGGCCCCAGATCACTTGAGCAGCTGCCTGGGCGCCCCTACTCACTGGGCATCCTCGCCCTCCAGCAGGCGGCGGTAGGTGGCGATCTCCTGCTCTAGCCGGGTCTTCACGTCCAGCAGGATCTGGTACTCGTGGTTCTGGCGCTCCATGTCACAGCGCAGCTCGCTCAGCTGCTGCTCGATGCTGCTGATGAGCCCCTGCAGCTGGGCCAGCTGGGCCCGGTAGCGCGCCTCAGTCTCCGCGAGGCTGCCCTCCAGCGATGCTTTCTGTGGGTCAGGGGATAGGTGGCCGGGTGAGATACAGATGGGACCCTTCCCCACCCAGAGGGGGACCCCACTGTGTAAGGCTATGGGTGCAGCCAGCGTGGTGGGGCGGTGACGAGGCCAGAGAGGGACCCATGTCGTTGTGTGAAGTGACACAGTGAGGGAGTCTCTGGTTCTCTGTGTTGGGGGGTGGGCATCTACGAGGCTGAGCCCACCCTAGGATGACAGGGACAAAGCAGAGAGGGGACGGAAGCCCTACCATGCTGAGCTGGGACTGCAGCTCAATCTCCAGGTTCTGCACGGAGCGGCGCAGCTCGGTGATCTCCGTCCGGCTGCTCTGCAGGGCCTCCGTGTTGGTGGCCACCTCGCGGTTCAGCTCCTCCGTCTAGAAGCAGGGTGGGCCATGGGGCCTTGAGGAGGCTTGTGGCAGTGGAGCAGAGGACAGCGGCCACCCTGAGCCCTGACTTTCTGGGCTTGCCCCCCCAGCACCTCACTGGCCTCGATGGGGCTCCAAGCACACCTGCACACAGACACCCTCTATGCCCACAGGGGAACGAGCTGAATTCACCCTGCTGTGCAGTCGTTTTGCTCAAAGACAGGCCCTGGGGTTGTTCCTTTTGTGCCTGTTACCATCCAGGGGAGCTGTCACGGTTCAGTGTGTGTTTTCTAAGGGAATGCTCTGTATCCAAACACACACACCTATAGAGGCCTGTGCAGGAGAAGCCCTCGTGGGGGGTGAGGAGACCTGGCTCTGTTCCCCCGGCCACAGCAGAGGGGGTGTGAACACGAGACCTCCCTGAGCCTCACAGTCTGCATCTAAACGTGAAGGTGGGTCCAGCCAGTTTCCTAAGGTCCTTCCAGAGGTAACAGTCTGTGGAACTACGCATTCTCCAGCCCATACTCAGCACACAGCACATGCACACACGTGTGTGTGCACACACGCGCGCGCGCGAACACCTGCTCACACACGGCCACCCACCTTGCTGAAGAACCAGTCCTCGGCGTCCTTGCGGTTCTTCTCCGCTATCTTCTCGTACTGGTCGCGCATCTCGTTCAGGATGCGGCTCAGGTCCACGCCGGGGGCGGCGTCCATCTCCACGTTGACATCCCCACCCACCTGGCCTCGCAGGGCGTTCATTTCCTGGGCAGAGGAGAGCAGGAGCTCACCCAGGGCCTTCCCGGGGAGAGACCCTGGGGCCTGCCTTCTCCACCTCGGGGAGACAGGCGCAGATCAGACAGACAGACAGACAGATAGGCAGGCAGGCCAACAGCTCCTCACCCTGAAGGTGGAGGCAGATGTCATGTCTCAAATGTGCAGGGCTGTAGATATCAAACATCCTCCCCAGCACATGCTCGGTGTCCACCCCCAGTGTATGCTGGTGCAGGAGACAGGGCAACTCTCTGTCATGGCAGGAGGGACCCAGGACAACCTCACTCACCACCCTTGTCACCCATGCCGACCACGCAGCACAGAGCGGGGGAAAGTAGCCCCCAGTCCACTGGGAGGACCAGACTTCGTTAGGAAATGCAAGCCCTCTAACCAGCCTGGAAGCCAGTTGGAGACATTCCCTGGCTCCTGCTACTTGAGGATCGGGCTCTCCTAGCTCAGGTCAGTGCAGAGGTCAGCTGAGAAGGAAATCACAGGCTCATTAGTCCTGCAAGGTCTTGGGTTGAATCTTGGGGCCCCTGGGATCCAGAGTTCTCTGAAAAAGGAGCTGAGAGAGGTGGCCGAGTGGTGGAGTTAGACCTGGATGTGGACATGGGTCAGATGGATCAGAGGGATGATGTCTGTGCAGCCTTGGATAAACCCCTTAACCTCTCTGAGCCTCAGTGTCTTCCCTGGTAATGGGCAGAACGAGCACCCTTCTCCCAGCACTGCTGTTCGTATCACAGAAATAATTGCTGTGAATCACTTGTAATGGGCTGGGCAGGTGTTCATTGTTATGACTATCCCATTATAATTAATTGTAACAATTAACATTCTTGTTCCTTGACTGATTTGCTCATTAGATAGTTAACTGCCACCACACAGTGGGCCGTGCTTTAAAGGACATGGAAACGATCTTCGTGGAGGGAGAGTCCTCCAAGCCTTACCCAGGACGCTCTGAGGGTGCCCAGGTCAGGGGCCAGGAACCTACCCTGGCTGGGCAGTCAATGCAGAGCGTAGCCCCGGGCCAGGAAAATTCAGAGGCCCCAGCCTTGCCTGTTTCCAGGCCAGTTTCTCCTGCGTTCATTCCCAAGCTGGCCTCACCTCCTCGTGGTTCTTCCTCATGTAGGCCAGCTCCTCCTTCAGATTCTCGATCTGCATCTCCAGGTCGGCTCTGGCCAGGGTCAGCTCGTCCAGCACCCGGCGCAGGCCGTTGCTGTCGGCCTCCACGCTCATGCGCAGGTTCAGCTCCGTCTCGTACCTGCGAGGGGTGGAGGCGTGAGCCACGGAGGACCACAGCACACCCTCTCGAACACACAGAGGGCTCTGTGACGGGCAGAGCCGGACCCGCCGCCAGCAGCCCCGGAGGCCCGGACTCACTTGGTCCGGAAGTCATCGGCTGCCAGACGGGCGTTGTCGATCTGCAGCACCAGGCTGGCGTTGTCGATGGTGGCCGCCAGGATCTGGGGGAGATGATGGGTTCCATGAACAAGCATCCTCAGCAGCCCCAGGAAGGCCCAGCAACACCCCTCTTGCAGCCAGAATAAAGGAGGTCCTCCTCTGAGGACCCTGCTGGGGGACTCACAGAGTGATGAGGGCACAATGCCCAGGCATAGGTGACCATGATGCCGGAAAACAGACCCATATGTACTCCTCAACAACTGTGGGGTCACTGCCCAAGCCACCTGAACCTCACTCCCTCTTTCCCAACTAACTTTACCTCTAAACTCAGTTGCCATCTCCTCCAGGAAGTCCTCCTCAATTCCCCATCTGGGTCCCTCTTCTGGACATACCTCCTCCCTGCCCATCTCACTTTCACAGCACTTCTTCCAAGCATGATTTTCCCCACAGCATTTTTGGTTATTTCCTCTTCCAATGAACTCTGAGTTCCAGGCGCAAGGCCACGTCTGTCTTGTTCCCTTCAGAATTTCCAGCTCTGGGCACAGTCCCTGGCCCAGAGTCGACCTCCAGGAAACACTAGTTTAATTAAGCGATTAATTAGTTAATTAATGAGGTTACAACTGGCCCCATCTCAAACTTAATGGCAAAGCTTTCTTTCCCTCAGGGTTATCGGGGGGGGGGGGGGGTTAAATGAGAACACGGGAGACTTTGGAAGGAGCAGAACGTTAGTTATTATTACTGCTGTTGTTATTGTCATTGTGACAAACGCCCAAGAGAAGCTCCCATCAAGGGCCGTGGAGCTGGGGGTCGAGGGCGAGTGAGGCCCAGAGGGAGCAGATGAGCCAGGTAGAACTTGGAACTTTTCAAAGCTGAGCGCTGAACTGTGGGAGGTGTAACGGGGAAGCCCCAGCAAGCAAGAGCAGCCTCGGGAGCTCGTCCTGGGTCTGGAAACTGACCTTGTCGCTCACCGGGCCAGTTTGTTACCCACCGCAAACCTCAGTGGGTCCGTCCCACTCACCTCCCTCGGGATGCTGATTGGACCCAGTGAGGGGCGGTTGCAGAAACCCCTGAAGGGTGCAGTGACTCAGAGGCGGAGGCCTGGCGCCAGGTGCACTGGGGGCTGGTGATGAGCAGCTGGCTGAGGAACTGGCTGACCCCGAATGGAATTGGAAGCGCACTGACTCATCAGGGCTCCCCTGTGTTCCCCGCTGCCCGGACCAAGCCCAGCATCCGCTCTGGCACTGACAGAGTAGCTCTGCTTCCAGAGGGCAGTTGCAGCAATTCCTTGTGTGGCAGAGGTCCCAGGAAGGGACAGGCAAAGCCCCTTGAAAAGCAGGAAAATGAACAGGCCTGACCATGGGGGGCCATCGGGCCCCACTCCTGCTTCCCCCAAGCCTGGTTCTCTGCTTCTGTTTGACCTCCCAGCTGCCTCCAGCGCTTGCAACACTCAAGTACCCCCTGGGGGACCCAAGTGCCACATTCACAGAATGCCAAGGCCATGTTCTTAGAAGGCAGGCTTGTGTGAGAGAGAGAGAGAGAGCTGTCTCCTTCCTCAGACTAAGAGAAATTCCTTTCCCTGAGGAGCTTCCGGTCTGTGTAGAAAAACAACGCTGCTTCCTTCAAGGACCCTCCCCCCCCCCGTCTGCCCTCAGGGACCCCCAGAGTGACCATCATGGAGAAAGCACAGAGGACCCACAACGGGAGCAGCCATGAGACATGCCAAACAGTGAAATCAGCACAATGAACAGGGCATAGACAGATCCTCAAAGTGTTGAAGGGACCTCAAGATCTGGGGATTAGAGGCAAGTGCCATTTATCCAGGAGGACTGCCTGGAGGAGGTCAAGCAGGCAGGCAGACCAAGAGGGAATGGAATATAAGAAGGAGATGTCCAGCCTCACCTCCCAGCAGGCTACACCCAACTCTTCCTAACCACTATGCCTTTGCCCGCGTTGTTCTCTCTACCTGGAATGCCATCTGCTGCCTCCAAAATCCTGAAGCCCCCAGTTTACTCCTCCATCACCCACCCCAAATATACTCCGCCAGAAACGGAGAGCTCCAAACAACCTCCCTGCACAGGACGCCCTCCAGGCCTGAGAGGTGAGCTAAGTGCCAGATCGAGTGAGTGACTGAACGATGGAGATCTGAGCTAGAAGAGAATGTCCACAGAGGTCCCAAGTGGGGATGCACTGAGTCAGAAGCAGGTACTAAGGACAAAGGGCAGAGGGCAGGAAGCTGCCCGGTCCACACACCTTGTTCCTCAGGTCCTCGATGGTCTTGAAGTAGGGGCTGTAGTCCCGGCCAGGCTCGGGGCCCTGCTTCTTGTACCAGTCCCGGATCTTCACCTCCAGGTCGGCGTTGGCCTCCTCCAGGGCGCGCACCTTGTCCAGGTAGGAGGCCAGGCGGTCGTTGAGGTTCTGCATGGTCTCCTTCTCGCTGCCCCCCAGCAGGGCTTCTGACACACCGATGCTGGGGCTGAAGCCCCCACCCAGGTTGCAAGAATAGCCCCCACCGTAGCCACCCCCCAGGCCTGAGGTGAAGCGGGATGAAGAGACTGACATATTGCCGCAGCTTCCAGCTCCCAGGAGGCTGGGGACTCGACAGGCGCCCCCCATGTGGACCGTGGACACCCGAGAGAAACCTCCAGTGGGCACACCCAGGCCCAAGCCCTTGACAGAGCCGGAGGTTGAGAACTGGCGGATGCTGGTGGTAGTGGCAGCCATGGTGTCCACGGGTCAGGAACAGTGTCTGGTCTGGACAGAGACCCTGGGCAGCCCTTTATAGCCAGGTTATAAGGGGGCTGGGCCCCTAGCTCTTGAAGTCAAAGCCAAAATCTCAGCCATGTAATTTGCTGTGTATCAACCGCCCAGGGCCTGGAGCTCAGGCTGGACATGCTGAGTGCAGCCCCCAGGACCCCTCCCCTGCCAGAGCCTGGCCTGGGCAGGTGGCCTCTTAGAAGCCCATTGTTCGAAACAAAGGTGGTGTTGGAGCTGCGGCCCCAGGCTAGGGTGATCCTCCATCCTCAGCAGCAATTAGACTTCTGAGCTCATTCTTGGGGGAGTTAGAGAACCCAGCCCTAAGAGCCAGAAAGGGCCTAAAACAAGGCTCCACAAGCCTGAACCCCAGAGGCGGCTCTGGCCCCCAACCCAGCATTCCTGGTCCCCGCGGAGAGGGTGGAGAGGCCTGGGTGACACCCTCGCCCAGGGCCAGTGTGGCCCTGAGGAGCCCCTGGGCTGAGAGGGAGAATCTGCCTCCAGCCTGGGGAGCCCCCCAGATTGTTTGGGCCCCTCCCAAGTCTGTGGCGCTGGCCCGGGGAGCCCCATCTGAGGGGAATAGACACAGGGTTGATTAGGGAGCTTCGGATCCAAGTCTTATAGGAAGTCAATTCATAAGCCTCAGTTTCCTCGTTTGTAAAATGGGACTAATTCCTGCCTCCCACGGTCTCTGAAGGAATCTGAGGAGCCAGTGACATCAATCAGAGACTGAGGGAGAGGAGGAAGCCAGAGGGTTAGGGGCCCTCTCCTGCTCATCCCCCCAGCACCTGGGGAAAGCCATTCCGAGTCCCCCCTCAGAAGGCATGAGGGCAGAGAAGCAGGATCTGCGGGTCAGCGCTGCCAGGAAGCAGCGCGATCCCACATCCCGTCGGCTGGCACCCGCCGCTGCCCGACAAGGAGATTACCAGCCTAATCTCCGTGGCGCTAATCATTTCAGCGCTGCCAGGACGCTGGCGTTGGCACAGGGCCTGTCTGGATGGGGAGCTCCCAGGGGTGGCCAGAGCCCATGGGATGGGCAGGGGAGGGCAAGCCTGTCTCCACGGGGAAGCTTGCGGGTGGCCCGGGCACTCCGCCACACACAGGGACAGGGAAGCAGTCGGGTTTTCCATGCGGCTTAAGATCCTGTGACGAGACTAGACTACTGGAAAGACTTCCCGCGTAGAAAGTGGGTGGCCTCTCATGTAAAAGTGTTTCCTGGCTTGAAGTGTGGGGACAGCCTGAGCTATCTGGAAGAGCAGGGAGAACCCCAGCCTTATCCTGCTCCCACCCTGCCTAAGAAGTCTGGGGGTTCCGAGGGCTGGAGGGTGGAGGGAAGGGGCTCAAAACCAAGCTCAGACCACCAGGGCTGTTTCCTGAGGTTAGGCATCAGGAAGGACTTCCTAGCACTCTAAAACCATCTTGAGGGGAGAGAGGAAATCAATAGAACCTGAAGTCACCTGTGTAGGCCAGAGGCAGGCCTTGCACCAGCTGGTCACCCTCACACAGAATGACATGCAGTGAGGAAAGAGCCCTCCCCACCCCCTGCTAAAGCCACACTCCCAAGAACCCCTCTCCAGGGGCTGGCTGGACCCTCCCTGCCCCCTGAACCCTGATCCCTGCTCCCAGCCCCCTGCTCCCTGCCCCCTGCCCCCTGATCCCTGCTCCCAGCCCCCTGCCCCCTGCTCCCAGCCCCCTGCCCCCTGCCCCCAGCCCCCTGCCCCCTGCCCCCTGCTCCCAGCCCCCTGCCCCCTGCTCCCAGCCCCCTGCCCCCTGCCCCCAGCCCCCTGCCCCCTGCCCCCTGCCCCCAGCCCCCTGCCCCCTGCTCCCTGCCCCCTACCCCCTGCCCCCTGCCCCCTGCTCCCTGCCCCCTGCTCCCTGCCCCCTGCCCCCTGCCCCCTGCTCCCAGCCCCCTGCTCCCAGCCCCCTGCCCCCAGCCCCCTGCTCCCAGCCCCCTGCTCCCTGCCCCCTGCCCCCAGCCCCCTGCTCCCTGCCCCCTGCTCCCTGCCCCCTGCTCCCAGCCCCCTGCTCCCTGCCCCCTGCCCCCTGCCCCCTGCTCCCAGCCCCCTGCCCCCTGCCCCCAGCCCCCTGCCCCCTGCTCCCTGCCCCCAGCCCCCTGCCCCCTGCTCCCAGCCCCCTGCCCCCTGCCCCCTACCCCCTGCTCCCTGCCCCCTGCCCCCTGCTCCCAGACCCCTGCTCCCAGCCCCCTGCCCCCTGCCCCCTGCTCCCAGCCCCCTGCCCCCTGCCCTCAACCCCCTGCCCCCTGCTCCCTGCCCCCTGCCCCCTGCCCCCTGCCCCCTGCAGGCCGGCCTCACTCCCTCAGAGAAGGCACTGCTTACCCTCCAGCACTGAGGCTGGAGCAGAGCCAGGACCTGGGGCCGGGGGCCAGGCTGTGAGGCACCACCTCCCCTCGGTGTCTCTCCCCAGAGCCCACCCTCAAAGCCCCCAGACTTGAGCCTTGAGGCCCAGTCTAAAGCAGCAGAGAATCTGTCAGCCTTCTTTCCTCCCTTCCAAACCACCGAGTCCTCAGTCCCTGTCACCCCTTTGCCCCCTCCAGCCCCTCAGCCCTGGTGCCAGGCTGCACGCCCAGTCTGGGCCTCTGTTTCCCACACCAGTGACTCCCAGGCCCTTTGCTCAGCTCTGTAGAGCCCCGTCTGGCACTAAGTCCCCAAGTGCTGAAAGAACGGGCCCAGCTCAGTCCCTGTCTCCAGGTGAAAGGGCAGCGTTGGGTCCCAAGAAGGCCACTGTGGCCCTCCGGAGTCTGCGGCCATCCCTGGCAGGCCTAATAAAACCAGACATTTCTCCTCTGCAGCCCGGGGTCAACCCTGACCAGACCTTCCCAGCAGGTTCACTGTGAGGAGACCAGGGCTCAGGGTGCTTGGGCGTCGGGCTGGGCAGCCGGGCATTAGTGGCAGAGTCACGCCTGGAACTAAGGCCCATGCAGCCCACGCACTCCCTGCTGGGCAGGGAGGCCTGGCAGGAACCAGCCAGAGGGCCTCGCAGCCGTGACTCCTCCTGCCCGGGCCTGTCCTCCACCCCCAGCAGGGAGAGGCCCCTGGCAGCCAGCAGGCAGTGCAGGGCTTACAGCCCCCACAGTCGCCAGCAGCTTGGCCCACATGCAGGATGAGAGGAAAAGGAGGACGAGATCCAGCCGCAGAGGCTTCTGGGAGTCCAGCACAATGTGGCAGGGGACAAGAAGAGGAGGCCCCAGGGAACAGCTCCCAGCATCCCCCAAGGACCTCATGCCAGCCCCGGGCTTGACGAACCCAGAGGTCCTGAGTCTCCTGGCCAGCAGTTGCTGAAAAGCCAGCATGCTCACATCTGGCACAGGACAGGCCCTACCTGCCTTACTGGGGTTTGAGCAGGGCCAGGGTGCTGTGCTACACCCACCCCTGTGATGCTGATGGAAGGCGCATGGTACAGCATGATCTGAGGGCCCCCGTATACAGCCGATGTTCTATAAATGCAGATTGAAGTTGATGACGGCCAACCGCTATCTGCCCAGCTAACCTTGGCCCCTATAGGACTCCAAGCATTAACTGTCACCACCCAGGACAGTGTCCGCCGCACCCAGAGCAGCAGGTGTTCTGTAGGCATTTGAATTGTTGGGGTCACAGAGCCTCGGCCACATACTGGGATGAAGACAGGGACCCAGGAAGGGAACCATGGCTACTGACTCTCTCCCCCACGGAAAAGCATCCATATGAGGGGAGTCCAGATAAGGGAGAGGCCCAGGGGTCTGGGGTAGGCTCCCATCTGGGACCTTGCTGGGTAATGAGAAGAGAACTCCAAATTCTTCAGGGGTCCCAAGGCTCCTCACTCCCCTCGCAGGCCCCTGCCACTAGGATGCCTGTCAGCTCCTTTCCGTTTGCCCTGGGATGAGACAGGCAGGGCCACCAAGGCCAGGCATGCCCCTCAGCAGTCCACCCTCCCAGCCACGCCTGCCCCAGGTGAGTTCCTCTTCCTCCTCTCTCCTGCTTCCTCAGCCTCCTTCCGAGGCCCCAGGCCTGCCCTGCCCAGGTCCACCCACTAATGACTTGTGTCTGGCTCCTCAGGCGCCCCCTCCACTTCCCAGGGCTGTGGGAGATAGGAAACTGTCCTGGGGTCCCTGGGAGCCTCCTCCCAGGCAGGGAGGTCAGAATCAAGGGTCCCCCACTGCTCCTGCGGCCAGGGGCTCCCTCCCCAGGGACAAGCAGACTCCGCCCCGCCTCCCTCGGACTGGTTTCCAGAAACCATCCGTCTGGAGTGGACCCAAGACATAGGACGCAGACACCTGCACTCACCTCGCCTTTCCAGGGAAAGCCACGTCAGTGCTGGGGCCCCTCCCCAAAGGGGCCGACGGCCTGAGCGGCCCAGATAGGACCCAGGGCTGGCGGAGACGGCAAGAAGGAGGGGAAGGCCGGAACCAGCAAGAGTGGGCAGGGGAGGCTGGGCCTGACGGAGGGGGCACGAGGCACCTGTGGGAACTCTGCTGCCACCAGCCTGGCAGTCCCGCCTTCTTCCCTGGGCCCTTCCTCCCGCTTCCTTGGCCTGAGGGAGTTACGGGGGAGGCGGGAGGACAGCAGCTCGGGCAGGTTCCCCTTCCAGGCCTGGGGCTCACACCCCTTCCTCACTTGCCCTGAAGACTGGCTGAGGGGTCCCTGCAGGCCTGGGGGTGCTTCAGGCTCCTTCCGGCCTTACAGACCCCAGGCTCCCCAGACCCTTGGGCCTTGCCCGCCTGCCCATCTGTTCTTCACCCTGTGTGACCTTCAAGGCTATTGCTCCCCATTAAACCACACTCATTGGTCCCTGCTCTTCAGTGCTCTTGAGGAATTTCCTTCAGGGGCTGGTGTGGCCCCAGCTCCCCAAGAGAGAGGCTTGGCCTCTGCCCTCAGATTGGACACTTCCTCAAGGTAGCAGGTCTGTCCACCCCCAGCCCGGGAACCAGCGTCTCCCTGTGGGAAGCCCCGGATGTTCTGAGCATCACCTTTCCCCTTCTTCCTTCACCTAACACAGCTGATGAGAAGGGGGAGGGGTCTCTTGGCTCTCCGTCTTGGTGCTGACCACCCAGCCAGCCCACCACCCTGTGACTCAGCGAGGGAGGAGGGGGGCGTGGTGCTGGAGGATGACCTGAGGGGGGAGGAACAGGGGAGGGCCAAGGATGGGGGCGGGGGGTCTGGGGAGGCAGAATCAGCAGAGGGAAGATCAGGGAGGAGGACCAGGGCGAGAAAGACATGGATGAAGAATCAACAGCAGGCAGGAGAAGGCTGAGGGGCCTTCAAAGCCAGTTCTCGCCTCAGGAGGCCTACACTGGGAAGGGAGGTCGTCGTCCTTTCCAAGGGCGAGCCAGGAGGACCTGTGCAGAGAGGTCCGGGCTCCACAGAACCTGGGTCCCACCCCACGCCAGGCCCCCACCAGCCCCTCCCATCAAGTCCTGCCTCCTGCCTGACTCTGCCCCAAGCCCCTGGCCAGGAGCAAGCTCCCTCTGCTAAACTTCACAGCCCCCTAGTCCCTGCTGCCTCTGCCCTGGGGTGCTTTTTATCTGACATGTCAGGTGTGAAGCACTTCCACAGCAAGGCTTTGTGAGGGAGGAACCACAGCACCAGACCTCTACAATCCCCAGGGTCAGCCCCTGTTACTGTGATCACAGAGACCCCCGAGCCTGTTCTAGCACCAGACCTCTACAATCCCCAGGGTCAGCCCGTGTTACTGTGATCACAGAGACCCCCGAGCCTGTTCTAGCACCAGACCTCTACAATCCCCAGGGTCAGCCCGTGTTACTGTGATCACAGAGACCCCTGAGTCTGTTCTAGCACCAGACCTCTACAATCCCCGGGGTCAGCCCCTGTTACTGTGATCACAGAGACCCCCGAGCCTGTTCTAGCACCAGACCTCTACAATCCCCAGGGTCAACCCCTGTTACTGTGATCACAGAGACCCCCGAGCCTGTTCTAGCACCAGACCTCTACAATCCCCAGGGTCAGCCCCTGTTACTGTGATCACAGAGACCCCCCGAGCCCGTTCTAGCACCAGACCTCTACAATCCCCAGTGTCAGCCCCGTGTTACTGTGATCACAGAGACTCCGGAATCTGTTCTAGCACCAGACCTCTACAGTCCCCAGGGTCAGCCCCTGTTACTGTGATCACAGAGACCCCCGAGTCTGTTCTAGCACCAGACCTCTACAATCCCCAGGGTCAGCCCCTGTTACTGTGATCACAGAGACCCCCCAAGCCCGTTCTAGCACCAGGGCATGCTAGCCGCTCTCACTGGCATTAGAATCAAAGACACATGCGACCCCATGTTCATCGCAGCATTGTTCACTGTGGCCAAGACATGGAAACAACCAAAAAGCCTTTTAATAGAAGATTGGATAAAGAAGATGTGGTACATATATACTATGGAATACTACTCAGCCATAAGAAATGTTGACATCAGATCATTTACAACAACATGGATGGACCTTGATAACATTATACTGAGTAAAATCAGTAAGTCAGAAAAAACTTAAGAACTGTATGATTTCATACATAGGTGGGACACAAAACTGAGACTCATGGACATAGATAAGAGTGCACTGGTTACCAGAGGGAGGGGAAGGGAGGAGTGGAGGGGCATAAAGAAAACCAAATAAGGCCCTGGCCGTGGTAGAGTATCGGCCTGGCGTGCAGGAGTCCCGGGTTCGATTCCCAGCCAGGGCATACAGAAGAAGCGCCCATCTGCTTCTCTACCCCTCCCCCTCTCTTTCCTCTCTGTCTCTCTCTTCCCCTCCCGCAGCCAAGGCTCCATTGGAGCAAAGTTTGCCAGGCGCTGAGGATGGCTCTGTGGCCTCTGCCTCAGGCGCTAGAGTGGCTCTGGTTGCAACAGAGCAACAACCCAGATGGGCAGAGCATCGCCCCCTGGTGGGCGTGCCGGGTGGATCCGGTCGGGCGCATGCGGGAGTCTGTCTGACTGCCTCCCCGTTTCCAACTTCAGAAAAATACAAAAAAAAAAAAGAAAACCAAATAAAAGGTGACGGAGGACAATTTGACTTTGGGTGATGGGTATACAACATGATCAAATGTCAAAATGATCTGGAAATGTTTTCTCTAAATCTCTAAATCTATGTACTCTACTTGACCAATGTCACCCCATTAAAATTAATTGTCTAAATAAAATTTTAAAAAAGAATCATTGGAAGTGGATCTGCTCCCCGTCCAGAATTACAATTTTTTACAACCAAAAGACAATTTTCTGTTCATCTCTGACCCACTGCAAGGTTTAACTCAGCGCTTTGTACACAGTAAGTTCCCAGTTGACACTTGCTGAATGGATAGAGGCAGTTAGAGCCCAAGGTTGGATTTCATTCAGCAACCATTCATTGTGTTCATTGTGTGGCAGTGACTGGGCCGGGTGCTGAGAACGCAGCACTGAGTCAGCCAAGCCCTTCCCTTAATGACTGTAGGCAGGTGAGCGAGAGACAGACCCAGACATAGCCCATCACAGCAGTGTTATTGGAGCGGTGATAAAGGTATGTATATACAAGCACGTGGGAGGAGCAGGATGGAGTAACCCATTCCGACCAGACCTCTGAGGACAGTTTCACAGGGAGGAACAACAAAGCCGGGTTTCGAAACAAAGCCAGGCAGAGGAGACCAAGCGAGAAATGATCCCGGCGAGGGGCACGCCTGGTGAGTTTGGGCAACACCGGAAGACTTGTAGCCGGATCAGTATTTCCAAGGCATGCAAAAGGAAAATGGATCTCGTCAGGAAACGCCTTTGTTTAAGCACTATTAGTTGAGCACCTACTAGGTGCTGGGCCCTATCCCAGGCTCTGAAGATACGGTGATGAACGTAACAGACAACATCTTTGCTCTTACGGAGCAGACATGCTAGTGGGAGAGACGGGCACTAACCCAAGCAGGGAATGATACTTTCTCCAGGGAAACATAAAGGGAGACCTGAGAGCTTGGCGGTAGGCAGGGGGGACCAGGAAAGGAAGGCCTCTCCTACGTGACATCTAAGAGAGCAACTGAATCAAGGCAGGAGCCAGCACAGGGAAGGGCATTCCAGGCCAAGGTAAGTGCAAAGGCCTTGAGGTTGGACCAAGGTACTCCTTTTCTGAGAACAGGAAGAAGGACGAGAGCCGGGGCAAGGGCCAGCCTTGTCAGTCTTTGTTGGTTTTACTGCAGACTTCCCAGAGCCCTCTTCAAGGAAGGGATAAAGAGCTACGTGTGTTCCCAAACCTGTTCACCCACAAAGCCCCTTCCAGGAGGAGCGGCTGGAGCTAGGGTTCCTGGGAACCCACTTCGGGAATCTCTGGACCAATTCATAGGGCATTTAAGTTGGAGAAATGGCTAGTATCAAAAGTTGGAAGGGCCTGACCTGTGGTGGCGCAGTGGATAAAGTGTCAACCTGGGAACACTAAGGTCGCCGGTTCAAAACCCTGGGCTTGCCTGGCCAAGGCACATATGAGAGTTGATGCTTTCTGCTCCTCTCCCTTCTCTCCTTCTCTCTCTCTCTCTCTCTCTCTCTCTCTCTCTCTCTCTAAAAAAAACTGAATAAAGTTAAAAAAAATAAAATATTAATAAAAAAAAAAAAGTTGGAAGGGGTGACCGCCATGGAAGGTGTACTGAAGCATTTGGAATTGATGCTGTAGCAATATAGTCATCTGAGCATTGCTGTGGTCCGTTCTGCTTTACTTTATATGCATCTATTTATCAATATTTTAGTTATATTTGGAAATAAGGTGATGAACAAAGTACTGATGTCATCAACACCTCATTTTCCTGGTTCACGACATCTCTTGGTGAGCCACCTCATTCTTTTTAATCCATCATGACCGGGAGCTAGAATTTCTTCCCTTCTGTCGCTACCAGCCACCTCTCTGGTCTCAAGCTTTCTTTGCCTTTATTTTTTTTTTTAATATTTTTTATTTATTCGTTTTAGAGAAAAGATGGGGGAGAGAGGGAAGCGTCAACTCATAGTTGCTTCCTGGATGTGCCTTGACCCGAGAAGCCCGGTGTTTCGAACAAGTGGCCTCAGCGTTCCAGGCTGAGGCTTTATCCGCTGCGCCCACAGGCCAGGCAGCTTTCCTTGCTTTTTAAAACAGTGATGAAATAAGCCTCCTTGACTATACAACAAGGGTCCCCAAACTACGGCCCCGCGGGCCACATGCGGCCCCCTGAGGCCATTTATCCGGCCCCTGCCGCACTTCTGGAAGGGGCACCTCTTTCATTGGTGGTCAGTGAGAGGAGCATAGTTCCCATTGAAATATTGGTCAGTTTGTTGACTTAAATTTACTTGTTCTTTATTTTAAATATTGTATTTGTTCCTGTTTTGTTTTATTTACTTTAAAATAAGATATGTGCATAGGGATTTGTTCATAGTTTTTTTTTTAGTCCGGCCCTCCTATGGTCTGAGGGACAGTGAACTGGCCCCCTGTGTAAAAAGTTTGGGGACCCCTGCTATACAACATGGTAAACTTTGACACAGAGCTCTTTAGGGAAATTTTTAGCAATGGGATTACTGGGTTAAAGGATAGATCCACTTTTCACTTTGGTGGCTATTTCCAAATTTTCTTCCAGAGCGAAATGGAATGATATCTGGAGTTTGCTAGAATATGCCAGCCTCCCCCACAAAAGATGGTAGGGGGAGAGAGAAGAAACAGGAGTAGCAGTGTGTGACAATTACTGAAACTGAGTGACAGGTATACAGGAGTTCATTTTGCTGTTCTCTCTACTTTTGCATATGTTTGAAGTTTTCCACAGTAAAAATAAAATAAATATCTTCTTGAAAAGTTCTACAAATGTTTGCTCTCACCAGCCACGATGGGAATACTTCCTCCATTTTTGCCAACATTGGTCTCGTCAAGGTTTGAAGGCTTATCTACCATTGTTTTCCAATTTTTGTCTTCTTGTGTGTGGAAAAGAGAGACAAACACAAACAGACCAAAAGGGAGAGAGATGAGAAGCATCAACTCATAGCTGCATCACTTTAGTTGTTCATTGATTGCTTCTCATATTGCCTTGAAGAGGGGGCTCCAGCTGAGCTAGTGAGCCCTTGCTGAAGCCAGCACCCTTAGGCTCAAGCCAGCGACCTTTGGCTCAAGCCAGCAACCTTGGGCTTCAAGCCAGAGACCCATGGGTTCAAGCCAGCAACCATGAAATCATGTCAATGATCCCACGCTCAAGCCAGCAACCCTGTGCTCAAGCTGGTGAGCCTGCACTCACATCAGAGACCTCAGGGTTTCAAACCTGGGTCCTCAGAGTCCCAGGTTGATACTCCATCCACTGCGCCACCAAGAGTCAGGCTTGTCTTTCTGAACATTGAAAAGTACCTCTCTGTTGCTTCATTTCCATTTCTTTAATTATGACTGAGGTTAAACATCCTTCCCTATGTTTCTTGGCCCCTTCTTTTCCTTCTTCCTCTTTATGGACCAGCTGCTTGTCTATTCTTTATTCACTTTTTCTGTGCAGTCTTTTTCTTTCTGATTTGTGTGAGCTGTTGGTAAACACGGGGGTGATGCCTTTGGCTCATAGCTTGCAAATGTGTTTTTCCCAGTTGGCCATTGGTTCTCCATTGTTAAAAAAATATTTTTTAATTATTTATTTAATTTAAAGAGAGAGAAGGAGGGAAACATCTATCTATTGTTCCGCTTATTCATGCGTTCATTAGTTGCTTCTTGTATGTGCCCTGATAAGGGATCAAACCCGTAACCTATAATGAACGAGTGACCTCAGTGTTCCAGGCTGAGGCTTTATCCACTGCACCACCACAGGCCAGGCAGCTTTTCTTGCTGGGAAACTGAGGTGTTGAGGTTGGGGTTTGTTGAGGAAGTGAGGTTTTGTTGAGGGAGATTGGGACGATATGCTAACCAACCGAGCTACCCAGCCAGGGCTGGTCTTCCACTGTTTATAGTGTTCTTTTTCAAACAGAGAATTTCATCTAAGTCATATCTGCTAAACTTTCTTGTATGCAGCTAGGCATCAGATAGTTTCAGAAGGGCTCACTTTGGTGGCGAAGTTAAAGCCGCACGGCAGCCAGGACTGAAGCGATGGGCTAGGGAAGAGTCGGCGAGAGTGAGAACAGGACGAGGTGACCGGGAGGGCTACGCGCCTGAGCGGGGGAAGCACCAGGACGACGCTGGTGGAGGATAGTGATGCCACTAACTGGCGCTGGAAGCCAGAGGAAAAACAGAAAACTCAGAAGAAGAAAACCATTCATTGCTCTCAAAGCACTTAGCACCCTGTGTGGCCACACGTACTTACTAGTCACCTCCTCTAGACATGGACAGGGACCCTGCGTCCCTACCCCCAAAGACAGAGATAGCAAACGGTGCAGAGACCTGTAGAAATGAGTGACAAACAAATGGCCTGAGTTTGAGGTGGCTCCACCTGGGTAGAAATGTCAGGGGAGAAAAAGAAGCATTCATGTCTGAAGGGGCTTTTTCCTCCAAGGAGTTGATGGGCTTGGCCACACTTGGTCTGAGCTGCACCCGGCTGTGCCCACCAGCCGGCCACATGGAAGCCTGTGACCCTTCGGGGCAGAAGATAAGGGCTGCGTCTGGTCCTGAGACCTCCAGAATCCACCAGCCCCTGGAATGGGGCAGGGCTGAGGGAGCCGGCTGGACCCCAGGCCGGAAGTTCTCCACCTAGAGGTGAGCCAGGGAAGCAAGGAGGCAGTGAGGTCACAGGGAGAATGGCAGAGGCAGAGCCCTGGGTCTAGAATCCTGAGGAACTTTCTAGAAAGGCCGGCTGGCCCTGACAGACCTCCAGAGCAGGACAGGTGGCCAGTCACATTCCTGAGCGTGGTTTTGAGGTCACCACCGGAGACAGAGGATGGAGACACTGACCAGACCAGTGTCTGGCCAGGGAGGAGAATGGGAGAAAGAGGACGCACTGGGCTCTTCTCTCTGGATTGTCCCGCTTCGCCCCCACGCTCAGTAGCTCCCAAGGGTGAAGCCAAAATCCTTCCATCAGGACTGCAGGCCCCTGCGCTTTCCAAGAATGATATGGATTAAAATCCCAGCTCTCCAGAGCGTCTGAAGGAGCCTCAAATCTATACCAGGAGCGCCCTCTGCTGGCCTCCATGGGTCGTGCGCCTCTGCTCTGCCATCCCAGGAGATTTCCCTGGGAAGTGAGGACATGGGGATTCAAAACATCCTCCACCTGCGCTTCACACCGGCCTCTTCTCCAGCGGCCTGGCCTCTCTTCACCGTCTTCAGCTATTCTCTCTTTAGTCCCATGACCCCCATAGCCCCAGGGATCCAGGCTGGGTCATTGTATCCATTCTCCTGTCTCCAGGCCAGCGACACAAAATTCCTTTCGGAAGCTGGCCTGTGTGTGCATTATGTCACGCCTCGACCCCCACTCCCATTCTCCATCTCAAGAAAACCCTGCCCTGTCTCCAGCGCAAAGCCTTCTTCCCTGCCCCCCCCCCACCTGAGGTTATTCTATTGAACCGCTCACCCCAAAGTCACTCATCTTAACCAGCCTTTTCCAGCCCTAAATGTGAACATCGCTGAGATTGAGCACTGTCCACTCTATGGGGACCACCCCCTTCCTGATGCCAACTCCCTAAGGACAGGCTTGCTCCTCTTGGACACCCCACACAGAATGTGGCACTCACTCGGTTCACAACAGAGGGAACGCGTCTATGTGCAAACGTTTGTGAGTGCCCGTTGTGCGCATCGGTGTCCAGGCGTGCCCTGGCGTCTTGCGCAGTGAGTAAACCCACCTCTGTGGGGTCTCAGCAGGGTCCTGGGTGGGGCTCCTGGCCCAGGCTGCGCACTGCGCTGAGCAAAGCTGGGGAAAAGCCTTCGCCCTGCGCCCGCAGAGGGCAGCACTGAGCCGCTCTGGCCCCTCCAGCGCTGGCACCAAGGCGTGGTGGAGAAGGGTTTCAGGTCTACAAGCAAAGCAAGAAAATACCCGAAATCCAGGCTAGTGCTAACACCGCAGGGGGAGGGGTGACGTGGGAAGGGACCCTCCTCAGAGTTTCTAAAATTAGGTGATAAGTTCATGGGTGCTTATTGTATCTTAATTCCTTTTTGTTGTTGTTAATTTTAATTTATTGTGTTTACATGGATTCAAGTGTCCCACTGAATATAACTCCCTCATCCCCCACCCCATCCATTTTTATATCCCCTTTGCCCCCCTTAACTCCTTCCCTCCTTCCCTCTAGGATTTGCTGTCCTGTTATCTGTCTCTGTGTTATGTATATATAATTTCACTAATCCCTTTACCTTCTCTGATCCCAACTCCTCATCCCCCATCCCTCTGGCTGCTGTCCCTCTGGCCCCTGTGACCCCGCCTCTGCCTCTATTCCATTCTGTATCTTAATTCTTAAATCCTACACGTCATAGATATTATTCTGAATCTATTCAGTATTACTTTTTGTGTACTAAAGAATTGCCTCAGGACAGGAGAGACCACTCACAGCTCTGAGCAAATTCCCCTGGGGCCAACAGACCCTCCCCGTGCCCTGAGTAGGACGGTGGCCTCAGGGGAGGGGACAGCAATGTTGCTTCTATTACCCTGGGTTCCCGCCAACGCCCCTCCAGGGTAAGCCACACGTCTACACACAGCTCACATGCACATTCATGCACTCTCAGACTCTTACACACTCACCCACTCCAAGACTCCCACATTCACACTCACAATTGTCACATAGTCACTCTCACATGCAGTCAAAGACACCCACCCAGGTCATAATCACAGATGCACACACACACACATGTTCACAGATTCACACACTCATATACATGTTCACAGACTCTCCTACCCACACCATCAGCTCACATTCACCTCCACACAGACCCATACATACAGACTTACACAAGTGCACACTCACACATTCATATGGACTTGGTCAGCCTCACACATGAATACACATTCACAAACACACTCACAGACACATTTGTACACTTACCCACTTGTGCGCATTCATACTCACAGCCTCTCACTACTCATACTTTTCACACTCATCCACACACTCATTCAGAGCAGCCATTGCTACTCACACACCGGCCCATTAACCTTGAGTCTTCACACGGGGGTGAGGGAGCTTGTACTCTCCTTGATCTCAAGAGAAGAGATTTCTGGGATTTTCCCAGGAGACCCCAATTCCAGGTAGAGAGGCGTTTCTGCTCAGACCAGAGGGAGCAGGAGTGGGGCCAGGGTCACGTGACCCTCAGAGGAGTTCCCCAAACTTCCTGCACCCATTCATTAGTTTATTCACTTGCTCCCTGACCTACATGAGAGAGGGCCTGGGGACATGACGGACATTCATCAGACCTGATCTTGGGGAGCTCTGTCTCCACAGAAGACACCTGGACCTCACAGGCTGACCGAGCAGCGAGGGCATCAGGGACGCCTAGCACATGGGGCTGTGGGAGCTCCCGAGTCAGGACAGCTGGGGAAGGGGTCTGAGTGGGGACCTGGACACACAGGGGTCACAGGTGGACACTGGCCTTCTCGGCCTGTGCATGGCATAGGCAAAGGCCGGGAGGCACCAGGGCCTGGCACCCTCAGGGAGGAGTGGGACGTCCCAGGGGAGGGAGTGGGCTGGGGAGAGAGAGGCTGGAGGGGGCCCGCCCGCTGAAGGCCCTGTGTGTCAGTGCTCAGGATTGCGGCCTTTCCCTACGGCCACAGGGCGCCCTGATCAACAGAACAAAGAAGAACAGAGCCGCTCTGCAGAGGCTGACGCGTGTGTCCAGACGCTCCGGTCTGGCAGGGGCCGTCAGCCCCGCCCGGGAGAGAGCTGGCGCAGACACCCCACTCACTGGTCCAGGGTGCAGCGTGTGCTTCCCCATCTCAGCAGAGGGGTCCCCCACGCGGGCCACACGGTCTGTCTGTGCAAAGGGTCGGAAACAAACACACAGCACCAAGAACCTGGGCATCTTCAGGAAAAGGTGCCAGCTTCTCCCAAACAGCCCTCCCCAGCTGGGCTGCTACAGTCCAGCAAGGAGCAAGGGGGTGAAGGGGTACCCCCCAGGAGGGAGAAGGGCAGAACAGAGCTGGGGAGGACGCGGGTCCTGGCTCCCCAGCTAGGGCCCATTCCTGGTGAGGCAGGGTGCGGCTGCTCCTGCCCACATATTCCAGCTGCCGCCGCACCCTTCCAGCTTGTTCTCACCTGTTCCCACGATTTCCCAGGCTGCCCTGGGCCCGGCTCTCAGTGCCAACTCCCAGAATCCTTCAGGGTTCAGAAGTCAACTCCACAGACCCTGGTCTGAATGTCCAGAAGCCCATCTCCAGTGGAACAAGTGTTCTCCCATAACACACACACACACACACACACACACACACACACACACTGAATGTCCAGAAGCCCATCTCCAGTGGAACAAGTGTTCTCCCATAACACACACACACAAACACACACACACACACACACTCACACACACACACACACACACACACACACACACACACACTGAATGTCCAGAAGCCCATCTCCAGTGGAACAAGTGTTCTCCCATAACACACACACACAAACACACACACACACACTCACACACACACACACACACACACTGAACCGTCCTCAGCCCAAGCACACCAGGACAAACGGGCTCTCAGGGGACAGAGCCACTTTCTTCCACTGCAAACAGCACCATCAGGACCAGCTGCTGCTTTGTTGTCCTGGACAGAGGAGGGATAATGGAAGCCACAGTCCCTAGAGGGTCACCAGGAACAGGAACAGCAGCAGAACAACAGCCATGGGGTTCAGCCATACAGGAGTTCGGAAGGGAGTGCTGAGTGGTCCCTGCCCCGCCTGACCCATCGCAGGCCGGTCCTGCCCGCCACTGTTCAGTGATGGGCGGCGGGGGTCAAGGCCATGCCTCCTCTGCCCCCCTCTGCCCTGACCCAGGCTCCCCGGCTGCCTGGGGCACAGCCTGCTGCCCCTTACAGGTAGGGGGTCCCCACCTCGGCCCATGTCCTGGCTCCTCCTCCCACAGCTCTGGTGTCACCCTGCCTGAGCTCCCATGCAGGACAGAATTCCCACGCCCACCCTGGGCCCAGAGCCAGGGCCTGTTTGTTCCCACCAAGGCCTGGGAACCAGACACAGCCTGGGCCTGCCTGCTGCAGGGGCATGATGGGAGAGGGGGGCAGCCCAGGCCCCACAGGCTGAGCTCAGAACTGCTGAGACCACAGGGCAGGGTGACAGGCTGGCAAGGGCAGTGATTGACATGTGGGCTCCGCTAGCAGCACTCAGGGAAGAGAGTGAACAGTGGGCAAGGTCCCCAACTCCCAGATCTGAGGGTAGCTCCTCCACCCCCAGGAGGGCAGAGGCTGGTGGGGAGGCTGCAGGGCTGGGGGGGCTGGGCCGGGGGTCCCCTGGTGGAGTCGCCGCGGGGTTCCAGCACAGCCATCTCAGATCCCAAAGCAATCCCTCAACCTCAAGGTCACATTTCACCATCAAGAGCCCAGGGGCCTTGGGGGGGGGGGGGGGGGCGGGCACTCCTGAACTGCTTTTGCGGAGAGGAAACTGAGGCCCAGAGACAGGAAGTAGATTGTGTGAGGGTTTTACAAGTGGTAGAGACTGACCTTGACCAGCCTCCACGTAGCTCCCTCCCAGCCTTGCTGTCAGTGCAGAGAGCCCAGGGCCGGGGTGGCAAGCTGTTAGCACCAGCCCACAGAGCGGGTGCCCCATGGCACAGGGAGCCACTCAAAGCCTCAGTCCCAGGACCCCACTGGGCACCCGGAGCTTCAAGCTGGTGAGGACAAAGGCCTCCCTGAAAGACTGAGGGCAACAAGCAGAATGTGGCCCCGGCTGCTCTCCGCCCCCCCCCCCCCAGCTGCAGCCCACCCTGGGCTCCTCCACCACCAGCACTTGCTGAGTCATGGGCAAGACCAAGGCCCAAACCACAGCCGGCCTGAGCCTGGGCCTCAGCTCTCCAAGTGCAGAGGCCAAGGGGGCGTGAGCAGGGGAGGAGCAGGGGGCAAGCAGGGGGCGAGCAGGGGGGAGCAGGGGGCGAGCAGGGGGCGTGAGCAGGGGAGGAGCAGGGGGCGAGCAGGGGGCGTGAGCAGGGGAGGAGCAGGGGGCAAGCAGGGGGCGAGCAGGGGGGAGCAGGGGGCGAGCAGGGGGGAGCAGGGGGCGAGCAGGGGTGAGCAGGACGTGAGCAGGGGGCGAGCAGGGGGGAGCAGGGGTGCCCCGACTGCCCCGGCCATTGTGGGGACTGGGGCTCCGGCGGGCTGCCCCCCCCCCAGCCTGCACCCCACCCAACAAGGACATGCAAGGTAAGCACTTCCCACGCCCCGTTCCCGGTGGCTGCCAAGCGCATTCCTTACAAGGCCTGGGCGCTGAGCTGGCGGGGGCGGGCGGGAGCTGGGCGGGGCCCAGTACACCTGGCCTGGCCAAGCCCGGACGCACCCTGCTTGTGCGGAATGTGGACGCCGCCTGGACCGGCCCTGGGAAAGCTGCCCCCCAGCCCCCGCCCAGCTCCCGCCCGGCCCTGACTCAGCCTGGGTGGGCCAGGAAGCTGCAGCCTCAGCAGGACCCACTCTCCCTGCCCCACCCACCCCGCCGGCCCTCTGGGGACTGAAGCAGGGGACAGGGCCTGACAGAGGGGCCCCGAGCCAGGACGGCGCCCACCGGCCTCAGGATTTGGAGGGACTGCAGGGATGCTGTCGAACTTGACCCTCTCCTGCGCTGTCCTTTATCTGCTCGCAGCAGATTCCCCCAAATGTCAGATGAACCGAGGGATCTAGACACAGTGATCTGCCCCGTAGGACCTGAGCCCTGCACACAGACCTCGTCACTTCTCTGAGCCTCAGTTTCCTCATCTGTCAAAGGGGCTGTTGACAGTTCCATCGCAAAGGGCTGAGGTGGCAGGAAGTCCTGCTTACCCTGGAAGCATTTGACAAGCAGTGGCAAACCAATCACAGCTTTGTCCAGGCCCAGTAACTGGGGAGAGGGTCCACCAGCGCTGGGAAGGGGCCCCACACAGGGAGGAGAGGCAGGAGGACCCTCGGTCACACAGGGAGGAGAGGCAGGAGGACCCTCGGTCACACAGGGAGGAGACAGGAGGACCCTCGGTCACACAGGGAGGAGAGTCAGGACACCCTCGGTCACACAGGGAGGAGACAGGAGGACCCTCGGTCACACAGGGAGGAGAGGCAGGAGGACCCTCGGTCACACAGGGAGGAGAGTCAGGACACCCTCGGAGACAGGAGGACCCTCGGTCACACAGGGAGGAGACAGGAGGACCCTCGGTCACACAGGGAGGAGACAGGACACCCTCGGTCACACAGGGAGGAGACATGAGGACCCTCGGTCACACAGGGAGGAGACATGAGGACCCTCGGTCACACAGGGAGGAGACAGGAGGACCCTCGGTCACACAGGGAGGAGAAAGGAGGACCCTCGGTCACACAGGGAGGAGACAGGAGGACCCTCGGTCACACAGGGAGGAGACAGGAGGACCCTCGGTCACACAGGGAGGAGGCAGGAGGACCCTCGGTCACACAGGGAGGAGACAGGAGGACCCTCGGTCACACAGGGAGGAGACAGGAGGACCCTCGGTCACACAGGGAGGAGGCAGGAGGACCCTCGGTCACACAGGGAGGAGACAGGAGGACCCTCGGTCACACAGGGAGGAGACAGGAGGACCCTCGGTCACACAGGGAGGAGGCAGGAGGACCCTCGGTCACACAGGGAGGAGGCAGGAGGACCCTCGGTCACACAGGGAGGAGGCAGGAGGACCCTCGGTCACACAGGGAGGAGACAGGAGGACCCTCGGTCACACAGGGAGGAGACAGGAGGACCCTCGGTCACACAGGGAGGAGAGACAGGAGGACCCTCGGACACACAGGGAGGAGACAGGAGGACCCTCGGTCACACAGGGAGGAGAGTCAGGACACCCTCGGTCACACAGGGAGGAGACAGGAGGACCCTCGGTCACACAGGGAGGAGACAGGAGGACCCTCGGTCACACAGGGAGGAGGCAGGAGGACCCTCGGTCACACAGGGAGGAGGCAGGAGGACCCTCGGTCACACAGGGAGGAGGCAGGAGGACCCTCGGTCACACAGGGAGGAGGCAGGAGGACCCTCGGTCACACAGGGAGGAGGCAGGAGGACCCTCGGTCACACAGGGAGGAGGCAGGAGGACCCTCGGTCACACAGGGAGGAGGCAGGAGGACCCTCGGTCACACAGGGAGGAGGCAGGAGGACCCTCGGTCACACAGGGAGGAGGCAGGAGGACCCTCGGTCACACAGGGAGGAGGCAGGAGGACCCTCGGTCACACAGGGAGGAGGCAGGAGGACCCTCGGTCACACAGGGAGGAGGCAGGAGGACCCTCGGTCACAGCTCTCCCAGAGCCACAGAAGTGCTTGTCCAGCCTCAGAGGCCTGGTTGGCCCCATTCTCCCGACGGAGCTGAGTCCCCATCAGCCCCCTGTCTGTCACCCAGTCTGGATGACAACCCCGGCCAAATTCCCAGGGCAGGGGCTGTGACTTTCCCTTCTGACTAGGAGCTCCTGGAAGGCTGGGGTCTTGGTTGTCCCTCAGGCAGGGGGCTCCCTGGACCTGAGTCCCCACCTGCCTTTCGCTGTGTCCCTTAATCCTGAACCCTGAACACGGAAACAAGGCCAGCAGAGACCAGAAAACCTGTCCTTCCCCTCTTCAATGCCACCTCGCTCCTCAGGCCCTGACATGTCCCCTGCTTGCTTACTCAGCCGGCCCCCAAACATGACGCTGGAGCTGCTCCATGGTGCCCCCAACCCTGACCCTGGGAGCGGGGGACCCTCCCAGAGCCCCCCGCGGGGAGGGAGGCCTGCTGTCCCTGGGAGCGGGGAACCTCCCAGAGCCCCCCGTGGGGAGGGAGTCCTGCTGACCCTGGGAGCGGGGAACCTCCCAGAGCCCCCGCGGGGAGGGAGGCCTGCTGTCCCTGGGAGCGGGGAACCTCCCAGAGCCCCCCGTGGGGAGGGAGTCCTGCTGACCCTGGGAGCGGGGGAACCTCCCAGAGCCCCCCGCGGGGAGGGAGGCCTGCTGTCCCTGGGAGCGGGGGGGACCTCCCAGAGCCCCCCGCGGGGAGGGAGGCCTGCTGTCCCTGGGAGCGGGGGGACCTCCCAGAGCCCCCCGCGGGGAGGGAGGCCTGCTGTCCCTGGGAGCGGGGGGACCTCCCAGAGCCCCCCGCGGGGAGGGAGGCCTGCTGTCCCTGGGAGCGGGGGGACCTCCCAGAGCCCCCCGCGGGGAGGGAGGCCTGCTGTCCCTGGGAGCGGGGGAACCTCCCAGAGCCCCCGCGGGGAGGGAGTCCTGCTGACCCTGGGAGCGGGGGAACCTCCCAGAGCCCCCCGCGGGGAGGGAGGCCTGCTGTCCCCAGCCAGGACAGAGCGTCCTCTCTTCCCCACCCTCCCCCGAACCCTTCGCAGGCCCTGCTGGCCTGGGTGGCTTCCTCCCCCGCCCACTTCTGTCCCGTGGCTCAGACACAATCCCTCTGACCCGGGTCTCCTCTGCCCAGGGCCCACAAGTCCTGCGGGGCTGGGAGCAGGGGTGGGGGTGGGGGCCACAGGCAAGGGCTGCTGGGACAACAGCCTCAGCCGGCCTGGGCTGGGGAGGGGAGAGGAAGGCTCTCCGGGTCCAGGGGCCCCGCTGCCCGCTGACCGCCTCCCCCGACCCCCAGCCAGGCTCCCCCAGGCCGGGCACGCAGGCCCAGGTCAGGGTGCGGCGCTGGCAGGACACACCGTCTCTGGTGTTGGGTGTTGTGCCTCGGTTACCAAGGAGGGAGGCTGGGACTGGCTCTCTGCCATGTTTGGGCCCCGGGCTGACTGTGTGGGTGGGGAGGGAAAGCAGAGGATTTGGGGTGTGGACACTCACTTCCCGCTCCCAGGCCTGTGGGCAGGGAGGGCCCGCTGGGACTTGACTCTCCCCAGGCCGATCCAGACTTGCTCCCGCCCTCCCGCCCTACCTTTCTGCTGGCTCCCGGCCACAGCAGGCCAGGTGGAGCGCGCTGGGGGGGCAGGGCGGACTCCCCTGTGGCTCAGATGGGGGCCTGGGGAGCTGGAGCCCCCAACAAGACAGCCACTTCCATATCCCAACCCCCCAGGACTGCCCGCATCACAGCCTGGCTCAGGCCATGCGGGAGAAGGTCCCAGGATACCAGGTCAAGTCACCGCCCCTCTCTGGGCCTCAGTTGCCCCAGCTGTAAAGTGTCAGGAGCTGGCCTGGGTGGTCCCTGAGGGGCACCCCCAGTTCCGTGCTCCCCATCATGAGCTGAGAGGTGGAGGACTCAGGCAGTTAGAGGCTGGGTGGGAGCCCCTGGCCGTAAGGGCTCCTCACACATGTCCGCAGGCACACTGCCCAGCCCGGGGCTGGCACCCCAAGGGCCCATGAGAGGCTGAGACAGGAGCCCAAGGCTGTGCCCAGGAATGGCGTTAGAGGGGAGGGGGATCTCCCTGCTGGCCCTGATGGCAGGGGCTACCCTTTCTCTGCCCTCCAGCAATGGCCAAGGACTAGCCCAAAGACTCCAGGCTTGACCCCTGGAGACTTCTCACCATTCCCTTCCTCTCAGCCCCCTGCCTCTCAGAAAAAAGCCAGCCTTCATCCATTAGATCAGGGGTCCCCAAACTATGGCCCGCAGGCTGCATGCGGCCCCCTGAGGCCATTTATCTGGCCCCCGCCGCACTTCTGGAAGGGCCACCTCTTTCATTGGTGGTCAGTGAGAGGAGCATAGTTCCCATTGAAATACTGGTCAGTTTGTTGATTTAAATTTACTTGTTCTTTATTTTAAATATTGTATTTGTTCCCGTTTTGTTTTTTTACTTTAAAATAAGATATGTGCAGTGTGCATAGGGATTTGTTCATAGTTTTTTTTATAGTCTGGCCCTCCAACGGTCTGAGGGACAGTGAACTGGCCCCCTGTGTAAAAAGTTTGGGGACCCCTGCATTAGATCGAGTATCGAGCACCAACTGTGCACCTGGCTCCGGAGGCTGGGGAGGCAGCAGCAGGGCCTGTCCCAGCGTCAGGGACTCAGCCCGGCACAGGAGGCCCCAGGCAGCGCGAGAGGGCCCGTGCAGACAGGCCGGGGAAGGCTCCGGGGACGCAGAAGCTGAGGGTCAGTGGGGGAATGGCAGGGGGAGACCGGGAGGGGACTTGAGGGTGTGAACAGGCCGTGCCACAGAGGACATAGTGAGCGTGGACGCACTGGGGGTGACAGGCTGGAGGTGAGGGCAAGAGACCAGCGGACAGGGAGGAGCTGGGCTTTAAGGGCCTTGCGGCCAGCGAGACAGGGGCACGGGGGTCACTGCGGGGGGAGAGGAAGGAGCTGCCCTGGCGGGGAGCAGCCCCTCTCCCCACAAGCGAACACTAGCTCTCATCCCCAGCCAAGGCTCCGGACATCCCCCAGAAATCCTCCGCTTTGAATAAACACATGAGCTAACGCGTGTCCAATCCAGACCTGCCCTCCAAAGCCTTAAGTTGGCAAAACAAAGGAGAGAAGAAGCCTGCCCATGCAAGTGCTCCAGCCACTGGGCGGCAGGGCCAGCGGGCCACCCGGTGGGGGACTCGCAGGGGGCTGGGATCGAGGGCCAGCGGGCCACCCAATGGGGGACTCGCGGGGGGCTGGGATCCAGGGGCAGCAGGCCGCATGCCCCACTGTCTGCAGGATGTGGCGGGGGCGGGGGGGGGGTGCTGGGCCCCAGGGGTGAAGGCCCCTTCCCGAGCGGCTGCTCCTGTTTGCTGCCTGGAAATGTGGCCTCCCCGAGGCCAGATCTCATTTCATGCTCAGGAAACGGGGACTCTGGACCTGATTGGGAAGACTCCCCGTCTTTGAAATGCAGGAACTGCTCCCAAAATAAAACCCATGCAGGCCAAACAGAACATGGAAGTGGGGGGGCTTCGGAGCCTGGGCTCGGGGGGCAATCGGACGGAGTGGCCCCCTTGACGAAAGAGTAAACTAACAGCTACAGGGTTGGTAAAGGGTAAAGGGTCAAACATATGGTGCTGGAAGCTGGTCTGACTTTGGGTGGGGGGCGCACCGTGTAACATACAGATCATGTATCATAGAAATGTACACTCAAATATGTATACTGTTATTCACCACTGTCACCCCAATCAATTTTAACCTGAGACCCAGAGGGGCACCAGCCTGCAGACAGGATCAGTTCAGACCAAAACCCAGGCCCTGACTCTCCCGTGTTCCCTCACCCCTCACCCACCTCCCAGGGGAATCCCCAGAAGATCACAGACCGTTCCCACCCCTCCCCGACCGTTCCCACCCCTCACCAGCCCCACAGGGCAGACCGCAGCCCAGCTGTGGGGGGCGGGGGGGGCTGTGTGGCTCCTCACTAACTGTCCCCCCTCCCCAGCAGACCTTCGGCCCCCACACTTCTGGGTCCCAAGGTCTTCCACATCCTCTAACTCTCTGACCTCACAGCAGCCAAAGTTATTCTCCCTCTCTACAGAAAAGGGAAACTGAGGCCAGAGCAGCAAGGCCATCGCCCAGAGTCCTTCCGGGACACGTTCCAGGCAGTGAGGAGGGGGCCCTGTGCGTGCCTGCAGGCCCCGTGGTTCGAGTGTCAGGAAGCACAGGGCTGAGTCAGACTCAGGGCGGGGCTGGGTCACAGCCGCCCCAGCACAGGGCCACGTCCTGAGGGACCGGCCTCAGCTCCCACCCCCGAGTGCGGAGTGAGGACTCAGCAGCGGCCCAGGCAGCCTCGGGGTCAGGGGTGAACGCACAAGACCAGAGAAGGTGCCCACCTGAGCGAGAAAGCAGGGTGCTGAGGACCCGGACTGTCAGCAGCCCCCCCCCCCCCGGGGGACCCCTGAGCGCCTGTCTCTCTCCTCTGGCACCTTCTGCTCTCCTATCCCGTGGCCCACTTCTAGCCGACGGCCAGCCAGGTGTTTCAGTGCCAGCCTTCTGGGGGGAGAGCAGGTCATAAGCAGAAGCACCCCCACTTAGATTGCTTGGTGCTGGGCCTCTGTGCCACCCCAGAGGTGCTGAGGAGTCACCCATGTTTTCAGCCCTGTGCCGGGTGGCGTACCAGGGGACATGGATGTGGATGAAGGATGTGGGCCTGACCGAAGGTGGCTCCCGATCCAGTAGGAAGAGAGGGGGAGCCCCCAGGGGGGGGGGACGCTTCCAGGAGGGTCTCCTAGCCGGGCAATACGCATACGATTCTCTCAAAATTTAAATCTGGTCTTTTTCCAACTTCTTATTTGTATACAGAAAAATACACAAATCATCCCCACACAACAGGATGAATTTCCACAATGAGCCCATCAGAGTACCCGGATCACAAAACACTCTGAGCTCCTCCAGAGCCCCCCGGGCACCCCCTCCCAGGAGTCACCATCTCTCCTGGCACGCTATTCTGATTTATAATATAAAACTAGACTCGTAGATATGGCTTCTTTTATGTCTTCTTGCTCAACATAAGGTCTGTAAGATCCTCTGACTGCCTGGAGAACCCTGCTGTGCGAATAGCACGTTCCAGGCAGGGGAGCTCCTAGCCGGCCCAGTCCTGCTCCCATGGCAGGTGTCCACAGCGTGGAGGACCCGACAGGCACCCCTCCTCAACCCAAAGAGGGTCAGTGCTTCTCCCCAGACCTGCTCCCGGGACGGACACCAGTGAGAGGCCAAGCCCAGCTCTGCAGCCCAAGGCACCCCCCGCGCTCCAGTCCTCTGTCCCGTCCTCCTGCTCCCCAAATCCAGTCTGCTCCTCCCCGTGTAAGACAGAGGAGGAAAGGCCCCAGAGGGAAACGCTAATGGCAACGAAAAATAAATGCAAAAGAGGAAATAGAGTCAATAATATTGCAATAACTGTGTATGGTGCCAGGCAGGTGCTAGAAATATCAGGGGGAACACTTTGTAAAATATATGATTGTCTAACCCCTAAGCTGTATACCTGAAACTAATACAAAATAATATTGAATGTGAAAAAAATAAAAACTGTAAACTGGTAAATAAAAAATAATAAACAAATGCAAATGGACCCCGACTCCCCGTGTCAACTTGGACAGCGGCTGGAGTGAGCGGAGAGCAAGGCCTCCAAACTCCGAGCGGATAGACCGCCCACTGCCCACTGGGTCACCCCTCCCACCAGTCCCTGAGATGCACAGCACCCCCCGAACCCTCACCCTGAAGCTCCAGCCTCCTTCTCGTCCCTTCATCTACTGAGTCAACTTCCATTGACTGGGGTGGGGAGTGAGCCCTCCAGGGGCTCACAGCCTGGCAGGGAAGGAGACACAAACACCCTGGACTTGGGACTCAGTTGTTCTGGGTGTGGCCTGAGACTCCACATTTCGGGCCAGCCTCAGGGCATGTCAATGCTGCTGGTCCCGGTCCCGCTGTGCAAGTGGCCAGGAGCACGGGGGGGTGTGCACACAGTGTCTCTGGGGGCAGGAAGGGGCCGGGAAAGGCCAGCAGGACAGTGGGGAGGGGTGCGCCCGGGGACCAGCAGGCCAGGATCAAAAGCTCTGGCCTTCCTCACGATGACATGGGCCTGAGCTTGGGGTCCTGAGCTGACAGGTGCCTGCTGATAACAACTGCCTTACCTACCAGGTTCCGAGGCTTCAGTGAGACAGAACCTGTCAGGGCGCACTGCAAGCACCTATCGGAAGACTTCTCTTTAAAGCCGAGGGGGATTAGGAAAGGGTACAAGACAAGCTTTGGGGTGAAGAAACTGTTCCCTGCCTTGACTGTGGTGGTGCTCCCTTAGGAGCACACATGTGTCAAAACTTTAAGTGAACTCTGCACTTAAAATAGGTGAATGCCTCAATACCTCAATAAAATTGAACTTTTACAGAGACCAGTGAGATGGGGCCTTGGAAGATGGAAAGGCCAGGTTGTCATTAGGAGGAGGGGACCGCCCAGGCAGAGGTGTGGGGGTGTGAAGGTACAGCCCGTGTCCCGCCAGGGAGGAGAGGTGACAGCACCCTCCACGGAGTGTTTCTGTACCAGGTGGGGGACAGTCAGGGGCCACAACTGGAATACGAGAATCCTGCCCTACTCCAAGGGCTGCTGGAGCCAGGGGTTGAGTCCCTGAGGGGCTGTCCTGGGTGCATCCGACTCCAGTTACCACTAACTGAACATCTACTGAATGTCAGGCACTGGTTTGGAACTTTACATAGATCAAGGGTCACCCTGTCCAAGAGCTAAGATTGCTTTTTACATTTTTAAATAGAGTTTGTTTGTTATTTCGGTAAGTCAAATAGAACAATATTCTACGCCATGTGAGAATTGTATGAAATTCACATTTCAGCATCTACAGATAAGCATTTATTGGAACATGGCCACGCCTATTCGTCCATGGGTTCTTCCACCATTCAAGGGCTGAGCTGAGTATTTTTGACAGAGACCATATGGCCAGCAATACCGAAAATATTTACCATCTGGCCTTTTACAGAAGAAGTCTGCCTACAAAGACTGCACTGGCCAGCCTCGCACACGGCCACACCGAGCTAGCGCCGGGGCTGGGGATCCTGGGAAACCAGGTGACCTGAGCCACGCCCACTGCCTCCCACGCCTCCCCACCGGGGACCCCGCAAAGCCAGCAGCCTTGGGCCTTTGTGAAAATGTGTAAGCAGGACCCGAGCATTCTGTACACTTAGGGAACAGGTGGAGAGCATGGGAGGTAAAATACCACCTGCTCCTCATAAAACTAACTCAGAAGAAAGTATCATGGAAGGAAAAACAGACTAAGAGGCAAAGGAAGACACAGAGGCAGACAAACCACCCAGGGAGGGAAGTGATCTAGAAACTGACATGCAGGTGTGACTGAACCAGACAGAGCTGCCCCTCAAGAAATGCAGAGGAAAATGTAGGCAGAACCACCAAGGGGACGGTGGACCAGGCAAATGATTTAAAAACAAAAGGAAGCGGTGGCCATTGGTGCCCTCCGTGACGGTGAACTACAGAAAGCCCCGGACTTGTGCACAGATGCATCCACGCTGTATGCCAGGAGAGCATGACAGAAGCCAAATGCTGCCGTCCGAGACTGTGACAGAGCTACTGAAATCAATCCTGACTCAGCTCGGCCTAAACAGGGGCACGGGGAAGACTGCTCGGTCTCGGGAAGAAGCGGCCCGTGAGCCTGTCCTGGCGCTTAGATTGGATGACGGTGAAGATACCACTGAGGCGCTGAGAGAATTTCAACAAGGGGCCCAGGAAACGGCAGCGCGTCAGAGAAAGTACGAGCAGAAACACGAAGCGCGAGAGATCAAAGAAAGAATAAAAGAGGTTCCCTGACCAGGTGGTGGCGCAGTGGAAAAAGCACTGACCCTGGATGCTGAGGGCCCCAGTTCGAAACCCTGAGGTCCTCCACTTGCGTGCAGAATTGCCAGCCTAAGTGTAGGATCCCAAGGTCGCTGGCTTGAGCTCAAAGGCCGCTGGCTTGAGCGAAGGGTCACTGGCTCAGCTTGAGCACTGCCTCGGCCAACCGTACCCCCCCACCCCCGACAAGGCACATATGAGAAAGCAATCAATGGACAACTAAAGTGCCACAACTATGAATTGATGCTTCTCATCTCTCACCCTTCCTGTCTCTCTGTAAAAAATAATAAATAAATAATTAAAAAGAATTAAAAGGGTGAAGAAGGCTGGGGAAAAACAAGAGAGAGCCCAGAGGGGGGGAGAAGTCGACATAGTCAGGAGCTCAGTGCAGCTTTCCTGGGGAACGCCGGATAATCCCCTGGAGTGGCCGGAATGCCTGGGCGCAATGGAATTCTTAATGACCCGGAGGCTCCTGCAGCCACACGGGATCCAGAAGTCATGGTGGCCTTCCAGGATGTGGCCCAGGACCTGGCAAATATGTCAAAAGAGCAACCCAAAGATTATGGATCTCATAAATCAGCCAAATTAGGAGGTCAAGCATAATGACCTTCTGACCTTCAGCCCTTGTTGAAGGAAAAGCAACTTAGATCGCCCAACAGATGTTGCAATAAGACGTTTCTTCTCGCGGAGAAAGCTGGGGTGCTTTGAAGACAATCCCTGCCCTGTGGCCCAAATGCAGCTGTAACATTTTACAGTGGTTGCCAATTAGGGTATTCGTTCAGATAATGTTCTCCCACCAAGAATTATAAATTTTAAACACTTTTAAACCTTAAAAAATATTTTAAAATAAATTAAAAGGGTGTTTTAACCCTCCATTTTCCTTTACTAAAAAAAGGAAGAGAAGACCTCACTGTACAAACAACCTCACTGTACAGCCTTCACACCTCGGCAGTGGTTTTGACCAACCTCACCCCACCCCCACCCCGCTCCTGGAAGGGCTGACCCACCTCCCTAGTCCAGCTAATAAACCTGACTAACCTCACCGTGCACCTAGCAGGGCAGCAGCGTCCCCTGCCGGCGGTCAGGAAATGGCAGGTGCACGCCGAGCCCCTACTCTTAGCTTCTGCTGCCACCTAGTGGCCTTCTTCGGGAGCGCAGCCAAGGGGCCCAAACGGTGGAGTCCGCGGTGTGCAGGGCCGGTACAGCCAGGTATCAAAAACCGAGAGAAACGCGCAAATTATTCTGGGTAGGAATAGAAGCCTCCAAGCTATTGCCTACTGAAAACATTTTACCTTGTTTCTGTTTATTATTTGATGGGTGAGAATACATGCGACCGTGCCCAGCTGGGTGCCTGGCACGCATTAGATGCTCTGAATCGAATTCCTGGGTTGTTGAGCAAAGAACAGGAGCTGTGACCAGAGAGTGATAACAGGAGACTTGAAGATCTCCTGACCCACGTTCTCCCGCCCGTGTATTTGGCCTTGCATTCTTCATTCTTTCTTACCTTGATTCACTACGCACTCATTCTTTCAACAACTTAAGCGCCAAGCATGCGCTGGACTGCTGGACGCTAGAGAAATACCTGAGAGCCGATAGTGTGGTCCGCATGGAGCGGACAGTCTGGGGGGTAGACTACTACCTGCTAATGGCAGTGAGGTGCGACGAGGCGCCTATGGGGAACAGAGCAGCACCCAGGGCGACCTGACCTTGTTGGGTGCCAGGGAAGGTGTCAAGCAGCCTGAAGAATGGGCGAACTAGTCAGAGCAGGAGAGAACGTGCATGCGCAAGGGCCTGGAGGTGGGGAGCGTGCCCAGCGAGTTGCCGAAAGAAGGAAAGAGGCAGGTACACAGAGGGTCCCGAGGAAAGGGGGCAGGACGAGGCTGGAGAAAGAAGGGACTGTGCCAGGCAGAGCCTGCAGCGCTGGGTGAGCGCGCCAGGTTCAACATGGAGCCACCGGGTCTGGAAAGAGGCAGGCACATCTGCTCTTAGGGCTCCCTGACCCCATGACTGGGCAGTTCTTCCCCATTCTGGGATGAAGTCAGCCATCCTGTGACCTCCCAAAGGCTCTTGTCCCCCTGAGGCAGTCACAGGTGGAGTGACCTCTCTGTCCCCATGACGGCCTCTCCTCCCATCACACCCTCACTGGCTGTCCCCTGGCAGAGGCAGTCCCAGGGCAGGTGAGAGGGTGCTCTGAAACCAGGCTCTGGGTGCGAATCTCAGTCATCTCCTTACTAGCTGGGTGGTCCTGGGCCCGGTACTTAACCTCTCTGAACATCAATTGTCTCCACTGTAAAAGAGGCATAACATTGCTCACTTCAGACATGGTGCCATGAAAGGGGTGGTGATAAGAAGGGCTCTATCTAAACCTCAGTGCTCCCCCAGCGTCCTGGACTGACCTCTGTCTTATGGATCATGGGTGTTGGTTATCTGGGGGTGCTCCTCCCAGTACAGAGCCTGATCCTTGGTGGGTGCTCAATAGCATTAACTGAATGAATGAATGAATGAATGAATACTGTAGTGATTACAGACAAATCCACAATTGCCACTAGGGGCACAGGCCAACATTTGCAAATGGTGACAATACCCACAACTCCCCAGCTTAGCCAGTAGTACCCAACCCCCACTTCATCTCATCCCAGATGAACACGCATAGGTCCACCGCTCAAGAAAGATGAATCCAGTCAGATAAGGAGCTAGAAGAAACCCAAAACATCGTCCTTCGTGCTCGGGCGCCCTCTGCTGGGAAGGCCCCGTGCTGCACCCATTCTCAGCCTCCCGGCACTGGGAGGAGGCTAGACAGGGAGAAAGACAGCCTGGGAGCGGAGGCGGGGCTGGGGGGGGGGGGCGTTTTGCTCCTTCCCTGCACACCTGCACACACCCTCTCCCAGGGGGACCCCAGGCCGTCCCTGACCCTCCACAGACATCTTTGTCCTTCCTCTCTCCTGCTCCACTGGCAAACACATTTCAGGCATCCCTGAATCCCTACCATTCGTCCCCTGTTTGTCCCAGGTTAGAATCACCAAACGTTGGAGAAGCAAGGGACTTCTTAACAGCAGCAGCAGCAGCAACGGCACAGCTGCCACTGAGTGGGCACTTGCAAGGTGCCAGGCCAGTCACCCTACAGTCCTTTACCATCCCGGACGCTCAGCCCCTCCCTCTACAGGTGAGCGGCTGCAGCCACACTGGGAGGCTCACTCAGGGTCACAGGGGAGGGAACTTCAAGAAACCTGGTGTTTTTCTTCTGCCAGATGGGGCTCCTCCTGCCTCAATTAGGGGAATACGTGGGCCTTGAGATGGGGCCAGGGCCTCTGCAGCCTCAGGAACCTCACCCTTGACCCTCTTCTGGGCCACACAGAATTCCAGAAAGGTAGAAAAGGGGGTGAATGTCAGGGCCTTAGAGCAGCCATCATTTTACCTTCAGGAAAACTGCAGGGGCTGGACGGGGACCAGAAGATGGATATCCACAGGGGTTTGCCACGAACTGGACTCTGATGGTCCTTTCCTGGTACACCAATAATACTAGCCCAAAGCCACAGTGCAGAACCGGGACCCAAACCTGCTGAGCCCCTGCCCAGCGCTCCTCCCACCCCATCTGGTTCTCTCTTGGAAAAAGGACCACAGAGGAGACCTTGGGATAAAGCCCTAGAGAGAGGACCCTCCTCTGCCCACGTGATGGAGACAGAGTTACCTATTAGGACTCTTGGGAAGATGGAAGGAATGGGGGGGGGGTCGCCTCTCTCCAAAATCCCGGCCTATGCTGCCATCTTGTGGCCAAATCAAGAACTGCTCCAGTCCTGCAGCTACGCGTTCAGCCAAAAATTCGAAGTGACACCTAGTTGAGTGAAAAGTGGGCACTGTGTTGGGGCTGCAGGGTATATAGCAAGGAATAAGGCACAGCCCATGCCCTGAAGGAGCTTACATTCCGGCAGGGTGGCCACCCAATGACATGGTCCAAAACTCAACTCAGCACCAGATACCCACCAGAATGAAAGGTCATGCAAACAGTTGCAAAAGATGAAGGAAGCATACACTAGAGAGGCTTGGGAAAGGCTTCAGGCAGCAGGTGATGTTGACGCGGGGACTGAGAGGGCAAGTAGGATTTGGGGCAAGTCAAGATGTACAAAGGAGGGACCTCCCTGAGCAAAGGCCGGGAGGAAGGAAAACATCCGTTCTAAGGAAAATCCACTTTGTCCCAAACCCAGATTGGTTGTCAAGAGGAGAGGGAGAAGGTCATTTGGGAACCCAATGGCGGCAGTGTTTGAGCGCCAGTCTCTAAAGTTTGCACTTAAATCCGTTGCTCATGGGAGCCAGCAAAGGTCTTGTAGCCAGGGCGCAGCCTGAGCAGGGGTCTCTCGGGAAAAGAGCGCGATGGCTGCACGGGGGGGGGGGGGGGGGGGGGGGGGGGGGACACGCGTTGCTCGTGGAGGGACCACACCGCACCGCCAAGAAGATGACAAGGACCTCAGTCTGAGTTGCTATCAGGGCCTCCCAGTGAAGACGTCCTTCAGACAACTAGAAATAATGAATCTGTAAAAGCAGAAGCAGGAGGAATTGCTCACACGTAGACAGACTTTAGAGGAAATAACACACTTGAACGCATACCTGCCTTTGACTGTATTTACTGAGCCCCTACTGTGATGCCAGGCCCTGTGCTAAATGGTCGGGGACACATCAGCAAACCCTGTTAGACTTCGGTGCAGGAGACGGGCATTAGCTAACAGCCCTAATAAATGCATGGTGTACTAGAAGGTGCTATAGGAATAAGGAGCAATAACACGTGGAAAGGAGCGTGGTAGGACTGGGCCAGAGGCTGCAACTTATAACAGTGATCAGGAAAGGCCTCAGTACAAGGGAGACATTTAAGTAAAACCATGAGATAGTCGGATAGCAGGACGCAGCACCCAAAATATGCTGCTTTGGAGTAGTGTCTATTTTGAGATGTAGGCACAAGAAAACCAGCAAATGCAGGGAGTTCTCTAAACTCCCCTAATCTGCCTCACAACAGATTCTCCAAAAGGAACTCAGCTGTCATAAATCCCCTCCCCACCACCCAGGGCGGGCTGACTCCTGCCCCGGGAAGGAGACTAGAAGTCAGCCACATCCAAACTCGGTCACAACCCTCATACTCCCAGCTCCTCTGCGGACCCATTCAGTTTTCCTACAACTCTTTTCCTCTCCCCTAAGAGGCCTTTATTCCCCCTCCCCTCCCCCATTGCCTTGCTATTTAAGACTGAATTCTAAATCACCTTGGGGAATTCCTCATTTGTCCTGGGTATGTCCCATGTAATGTGAGATAAACATGTTAGTCAACTTCCCTTTGCTTTTCTCTTGACAATCTGTCTTTTATTGGGCGCGGGGTGGGGGGGTTGTCTCAGCCAAGAACTTAGAAAGACAGAGGTAAAATTATGTTTTCCTCCCCTGCAAGACTTTGGGGAAGAAAGGCACGTGACTATCTGGGGAGAAGCTAAATGCTCCCGAAGTGGAAGCATTGCTGGCTGTTCTCTACCCAGCAAGGAAGTCGGTGTGGCTGGCGTGGGGGAAGGGGAGTAGAGTAGCTGGGATGCGCTTAGACCGATAACGGGGACTGACCAAAGGAGGCTTCGGAGAACCAGTGGAGACTGGCAGGTTCTGGAGATCCAATGGGGGCTATTGCCTTAGTCCCGGCCGGAGACGATGGCGGCTCAGCCCTGGGCGGGAGCCACCTAGTGGTGAGCGGTGGTCAGGCTCTGGATATGCAGAGAGCCCCGGGGTGCCCAATCGAATGTGGGGTGGGAGAGAAGAGTCAAGGGCGCTGTCTCCACGGAGGTGGGGCTGCCATCACCCACAACGGGAAGGCTTAGTCTGGTGGATAGGGGAGATTAGGCTCTCAGGGCATGCTAAGTTTGCAGCGTGTATTAAATATCACAGTGAGGATACATGTATGTTAATGTCATTCGACCAACTTGGTAACCATGTGCCCACCCACTGAACGATGTGTTTTATTGGCAAAATATACATAACATAAAATTCATCACTTGAACCATTTTAAGGGTACAGCTCAGTGGCATCAAGTACATTCACATTGTTGCACAACCAGCATCACCATCCATCCTCAGAACCTTTTCATCTTCCCAAACTGAAAGTCTGTCCCCATTAAACGGTAACTCCAACTCCTCCCCTCCTCCAGCCCCTGCAACCACCATTCTACTTTCTGTTGCTGTGACCTTGACCACTCTAGATACCTCATGTAAGTGGAACCATACAGCATTTGTCTGTGTCTGGCTTATTTCACTTAGCACGATGTCTTCAAGGTTCCTCCACTGTGGTGGCATGTGTCAGAATTTCATTCCTTTTCCAGGCTGAATAATATTCCATTATATGTGCCTGGATCGTATGGTAATTTTGTGTTTAGTTTTTTGAGAAATTGCTGTGCTGTTTCCCCACTTTTACACAGGAGGGAACTGAGAACCAGACAGCTGAAGGTTCCTGGATGTTTCTGGCTCACTGGGCCACCGTGATTCTCTGACACCCCCTCCGGAGGCAGACCTGGAAATGGAAACGCATGAAATTGAACTGAACCAAGGTGCAAATTCAGCAGTCACCTTCATAGATGGGGAATGAGTCTGCCACAGAAGAAGGAGTAAGAGACCCAAGAGAGCAGGAATCACGAGGAAACTTCAGAGAAATTTCCAGACCAGTTTTATTAAGGACCATACTCTGAGCTAGCTCGCAGGCTGCCTCTGCACAGCTTGCTTTTATAAGCTGGGGACAACACAGGCTTGTATGAAAAGGATGGCTTTTTTTTTTTAAAGGGCAGGCTTGCAGAATTTTTTATTTCAAGATTGGGTGAATTCCTTTTCCAGCTGTGTTGCCTGGTGACTATGTTAGCATCTGTGCTGTGGGGGGCAAGATGGTGGACTGCTCATTAGTCAAACCTGGATCAACTGCAAATGCAGGCGGTTAGAAGGGAGATCAAGGCCCTGGCTGGTTGGCTCAGCGGTAGAGCGTCAGCCTGGCGTGCGGGGGACCCGGGTTCGATTCCCGGCCAGGGCACACAGGAGAAGCGCCCATTTGCTTCTCCACCCCCCCTCCTTCCTCTCTGTCTCTCTTTTCCCCTCCCGCAGCCAAGGCTCCACTGGAGCAAAGATGGCCCGGGCGCTGGGGATGGCTCCTTGGCCTCTGCCCCAGGCGCTAGAGTGGCTCTGGTCGCGGCAGAGCGACCCCCCAGAGGGGCAGAGCATCGCCCCCTGGTGGGCAGAGCGTCGCCCCTGGTGGGCGTGCCGGGTGGATCCCGGTCGGGCGCATGCGGGAGTCTGTCTGACTGCCTCTCCCCGTTTCCAGCTTCAGAAAAATACAAAAAAAAAAAATGTTGCTGTAGCCTGACGAGGAGGTGGTGCAGTGGATAGAGCGTCAGACTGGGATGTGGAGGACCCAGGATCGAGACCCCAAGGTTGCTAGCTTGAGCGCAGGCTCATCTGGTTTGAGCAACGCTCACCAGCTTGGACCCAAGGTCACTCAGTCTGCTGTAGCCCCACGGTCAAGGCACATATGAGAAAGCAATCAATGAACAACTAAGGTGTCGCAACGAAAAACTAATGATTGATGCTTCTCGTCTCTCTCCATTCCTGTCTGTCGGTCCCTATTTATCCCTCTCTCTGACTCTCTCTCTGTAAAATAAAATAAAAAATTATTTTAAAAAAAAATGTTGCTGTAGCCTGACCAGGCGGTGGCACAGTGGATAGAGCGTCTGACTGGGATGCGAAGGACCCAGGTTCGAGACCCCGAGGTCACCAACTTGAGCGCGGGCTCATCTGGTTTGAGCAAAGCTCACCAGCTTGAGCCCAAGGTCACTGGCATAGATTTGTCACTCTTTTATTATGGAAATTTTAAAACATATACCAAAGTACAAATATATATATATATATATATATATATAAAAGACCCCCATATATCCATCACCCTAGTCAACGATTATCAACTCATGGACAGTTTTGAACTGTACCCTCACCCCCTGCCTCCCATGTACATACATATATATAACAGAAGCATACCTTTTTTTTTTTTTAATTTATTTTAGAGAGGAGAGGGAGAGACAGAGGAGAGACAGAAGGGGGGGAGGAGCTGGAAGCATCAACTCCCATATGTGCCTTGACCAGGCAAGCCCAGGGTTTCGAACCGGCGACCTCAGCATTTCCAGGTCGACGCTTTATCCACTGTGCCACCACAGGTCAGGCCAGAAGCATACCTTATTATCTATTACATGATAAAAAGAAACTCAGAAACAGCTTGTAGAGTTTGATTCAAAACAAAAATATATTGTGTTCATATGTATAATAATAGGGGCGAAAACCTTCTGTTTTGAGAGAGAGAGAGAGAAAGACAGACAGCAAGGATCAAATAGGCAACCTCGGGCTCCAGCCAGCGACCCAGGGATTGAGCCAGCAACCTCGGCGCTCTGGATCGACATTCTCTTCACTGAGCCTCCACCGGCCAGGCTAGAAAAAAATTTTTTATGTCTCTAAGTAAATATGCTAGCTAGGGGTCCTATAAGCCAGCACACACCCTTTGTTGGGCCAAGTAAAGACAGGTCTTGGCTATACACATTGGGGGAAAGGCATGGGGCAGAGCTGAGTAACAAAACCAACAGAGGAAGAGGTTAAGCTCTGGAACTGGGACAGGATCAAATGGGGAGATATGGAAGCCAGCAAAGGCCGTCCTGGATGGAAAAAGAGACACCATTAGAAAGACCAGGAGTGGTCTAGACTAGCAAAGAATTTTGAGCTATGTTGGGGGGTTGTAAATGCCCTCTACCACCTCCTCCATGGGGTCACTGCATAAAGCTTACATTGTTCACTTATGTTTTCAGAAAGAATGGATTCCTTGGGGAGAATTTGAAGTGGTGCCAAGGGCTGTGTACTAGCTAACACAGCACAAAGCAGGGAGGCTCAAAGTAGTTGACACCTTAAGAAAATATGAGATGAAAACATATTGGTCCTGGTCGGTGGCTCAGTGGATGGAGCATCAGCCCGGCGTATGGATGTCCCAGGTTTGATTTCCAGTCAAGGCACACAGGAGAAGCAACCATCTGCTTTTCCCCCTCCCTCACCTCTTCCCTCTTCTCTCCCTCTTTTCCTCCCACAGCCAGTGGCTCGATTGGTTTGAGCGTTGGCCCCAGGTGCTAAGAATAGCTCCATTGAAGCGCATCAGCCTAAGCCACTAAAAATAATTTGGTATTCAAGCATTGGTCCTAGATAGGGTTGCCAGGTGGATCCTAGGGCAATTATGGGAGTCTGTCTCACTATCTACCCTCCTCTCACCTAAAAAAAAAAAAAATCAGAATGGGTTTTGGACATCTATAGATGCTAACCAACACGTGATATTTTTGGTCACTTCTCTACTTTTTACATTTTAATGCATTAAAAATATACAGTTAACCTTTGAACAATATGGTGTGGACTACATGAATTCACTTGCATATGGATTTTTTAAAAATACATACTGTAAGGCCCTGGCCAGTGGCTCAGTGGTAGAGCATTGGCCTGGCATGTGGATGTCCTGGGTTTGATTCATGGTCAGGGCACACAGGAAAAGCGCCCATCTGCTTCTCCACCCCGTCCCCTATCGCTTCTCTCTCTCTCTCTCTCTCTCTCTCTTCCCCTCCTATAACCATGGCTCGATTGGAGTGAGTTGGCCATGGGTGCTAAGAATGGCTCCATGGCCTCCACCTCAGGTGCTAAGAATAGCTTGGTTACTAAGCAATGGAGCAATGCCCCAGATAGGCAGAGCATCACCCCCTAGTGGGTTTGCCAGGTGGATCCCGGTCAGGGCACATGTAGGAGTCTGTCTCTGCCTCCCTTCCTCTCACTGAATAAATAAAATAAAATAAATACATACTGTAAATGTATTTTACCTTCCTTATGATTTTTTTTTTTTTACAGAGACAGAGAGAGAGTCAGAGAGAGGAATAGATAGGAACAGACAGACAGGAACGGAGAGATGAGAAGCATCAATCATCAGTTTTTCGTTGCAACACCTTAGTTGTTCATTGATTGCTTTCTCATATGTGCCTTGACCGCGGGCCTTCAGCAGACCGATTAACCCCTTGCTCAAACCAGCAACCTTGGGTCCAAGCTGGTGGGCTTTTGCTCAAACCAAATGAGCCCGCGCTCAAGCTGGTGGCCTCAGGGTCTCGAACCTGGGTCCTTCTGCATCCCAGTCTGATGCTCTATCCACTGTGCCACCACCTGGTCAGGCACCTCCCTTATGATCTTTAGTAATATTTTATTTTGTCTAGCTTTCGTTATTGTAAGAATACAGTATATAATAAAGAGAACATATAAAATAAATTAATTGGGTGTTTATATTATTTGTAAGACTTCCAGTCAACAGTAGGCTATTAGCAGTTAGGTTTTTGGAGAGTCAAAAGTTTTAAGCAGATTTTCAAGAGGTCAAGCTCCTAACACCACATTGTTCAAGGGTCTACCGGACCATATTATTTTACAACTGGGGGAAATGTTATTTTAAAATACTAAAAGAACCAAAGAAAATAGGTTCTCTTTGGAAGAGTGTTACCTACTGGTAGAGGGGACAGTTGCTAACCTGTTTGGGGCAAAGGATGACCAGCAAATGAGACTGATGTGGCGAGATGGCTGGGGGAGACAGCCATTGTCTGAGTATGGGTTTGACGTGCGCTGTGCTACGCTGACACTCGCTTCAGTCCGGAACTGCCTAGAGCAGCGCCGTCCAACAGAAATTTAGCTCATGCCACTTATGCAACTTTCAATTTCCTAGTAGTCGCAGTTTTCAAAAAGTAAAAAAAAAAAAAAGGTGACATTAATTTTAATAATATATTTTATTTTACCCACTATATCAAAAAATAGTATCATTTCGATAAGTAACTAAAAATTAGAGATAGTTTACCATTTTTTTCATGCTCAGTCTTTACAACTTCATGTGTGTTTTATTACGTATAGTCCGAATTTGGACCGGTCCCTCTTCCAGGGCTCGAAGCTACACGTGGCCCGTGGCTGCCGTGGCCCTTTGGGAGTGGATTTGCTTTGGAGAAGGTGACCGGGTGCAGGGGAGGACAGAGGCTGTCCAGAGAGGCCTGGGCATCCGCAGGCGGCATGGGCTTGGTGCTTGGAGCTGAGTGCTGCGGGTCGGGTGCAGAGGCACAGCTGAAAGGGGTCACAAGTGAGTGGTGGGACACCAGCTGTGCCCTGTGAGGTGGTGACAGTGTGGGCGGGTGCTAGCTGAGGACAAGCACACACCTGCCACGCTCAGTGGCTCACTGCAGCTGCAGAAAATGTTTGGTTTTGGAGAGGAGGAAGGGGAGGAGGAGGGAACTCTACGTAAAAGGTAGAGCTGAATATTCCAGGCCCTGGCTCAAAGCCCTCCAAGGCCCCAGCCCCCTCTGAGCCGAGCCCAGCCTCCAGCAGGCCTGAGGCCCTCCAGCACCCCCGCCCACACCTGCCGCCCTCTGCCTTACCTCTCTCACGTCAGCCTTCTCCCACTCTTCACCACCCTGTGTCTTTACGACAAACCACCTACTCTTTTCTACTCTTTAACCACCTACTCCTTCCCGGTTGGTAGGAGAGCTCTTCAAGGCCATGAGAAGAACTTAAGCCTTGCTACAGACTTACTGTTGGGTACACACAGAGGCTTTCCTGGAGACGGCCCTTAGTGAATTACATTAGCTTTTTAAAAAATAAAATGGCCCTGGCCCATAGCTTGGTTGGTTAGAGAATCATTCCAACACACAGAGGTTGCCAGTTCAATCCCCGGTCAGGGCACACACAGGAACAGATTGATGTTCCTGTCTCTCTCTCTTTCTCGCCCTTCCTCCTCTCAAAAAAAAAAAAAATCAATAAAATTAAAAAGTATTTTTAAATAATAAATAAGTAACTAAAATGAAAGGAGGTTTGAGGAGCTGTGATCTCAGTTCCAGACAAAAAGCCCTACCCAAACACCTGTCAGCTTCTCCTGGGAGAGGGGCCAGGACTGAACTGATTTCTATACACTGTGTCCCATGCCCTTCCCTCCATCTGGAATGCCCACCCCTCCCAACCCCCCCCCCCCCACACACACACACACACACACACACACGCTCGGGAACTCTGCTCCTGAGCCTGGTCAGAATGCGGGGCGCTCTGCACTCCAGTCCTGGCATTTCCAGCACATGAAGCCTCACTGGGCTGTGAGCTCCTTGAGCACAGGTGTCAGGCCTGGCCCTTCTCCACTTCCTCGGTGAGCTCAGGCTGCACTTTACCCTCCGCCAGTGGCAATGACCCAGGGGAGGGGAACCAGGGAATCTGGTCTTTATCTCCCTACTTAAGCCCGGCTGCCTTCCCTTTATCCCATCTATAGGGGCTCCTGTAGGACTTCCTGGAGGAGGAGGAAAGAGAGGAGCCAAAGGAATGGAAAGCTGGATAGAGAATGCAGGTGTTCTGCCAACAAAGAGGCGAAGAGGAACTGAGCAGGAGTTCCCCCCCCCCCCCCCCGCCCCTGGGTTGGCAGAAGTGAGTCTCTGGCAAGGGGAAGAACTGTGAGAATGAGAAGAAAGCCTGGCTGGGGGGAGGGCAGACCGGGTAAAGTGTAACTGACATACATACTACAAAAGCACACCAGCATACAGGGTCCAGCTTGATGGATCTTTCACCACCTGGATCAAGATCAAGATCATTTCCAGCACCCCACAGTTTCCTTCATGTTGAGGGGTGATGTGTTGCCAATGGAACCCCACAGGGTCGAAACCAGCTGATAACATGCACATCTAACCCTGGGGCAGAGCTGAGCCAATGCAGGTGGCAAGAATAACAACACCTTCACTCACTGAAAATCTCTGTCCCCACACACATGCGTGTGTGCGTGCGTGCGTACATGCGTGTGTAGGGGAGTAGGCGAGGGAGGGGCATGCACTCTTCCAGTCGTTCACACCCATGGGTGATAGCTCCCAAATAAAGAATACAAGAAATATCACATCTATTTGACTCTCTTTAAATTAAGGTAAATCCTGTGCCGGTTAACCTCCCACCAGGCTACCCAGAATTGATCTCGGGTGTGACAGATGTGACAGGAGCTCTAGCATTCCCTGGGACTCTCTCTCTCTCTAGGTCACCGGGTTTCCTGTAGCACCAGAGCTCAGGGGAGGCCCTGTGGCCCACATCATCCATCTGCCCTGGTTACCATGGAGACACTTATTTCCACAGAGGATGTCATCTCCCTTCCTGGTGGGAGATTCTGCTGCTTCTGTGCCAAGTTTGGGAGCCTGGACGGTTTTATGGAGGCTGAGCGTCCCCAGGTGTCCCACACAGGCCATGCCCAAAGAGATCACATGGAGAGGTTCCCACCTCTGTCCCACCCCCATGCTGAGGCCCTCGCTCCTGTCCCCCGCTGCTCTTAGAGGCTTCCCCTCCCTCTCTTTCCCTTGGGAATTTGGTATCATCTATTTAGTGATTTGATAAAGTCACATTTTTATCCTGTCACCTATCTTCTCCTCTTTAAGTCCCCTAAAAAAGCCTGAGGGAAAGGTATCATTATCCTTTTGCACAGACGAGAAAAGTGGAGGCCGGGAGAGCCCCGGGCAGGCAGAGCTGGAGGTGATACTCAGGTCCAGGCACTCCAGAGCCTGTGTTCTGTACCTTATCCCTGGCTGCTGGGGCCAGGACCTCAGAACTAGGAGCCCAGTCATGAATAAGACCATAGAAAGAGAGGGCACAGATGTCACGTACAGACTAATTCACTCTAGCTCAGCCTTACTCCACAAGCTCCCAGGGCCAGAACAGCCTCTGTACAGACGGTGCATTGCTGTGGACCCTCCTCCAAAATGCTCCCGACCTGGGAACACAGAGGCTTGGACTTCAGACCTGGGAAAGGCCTTGGAAATTACCCAGTCCTCCTCTTGTGGGAGATAAAGCAGAGCCCTGAGAAGGAAGCAGATCCCTGCAGGAGGGGCTGGGAAACGGGGCTTACCTAGGGCCCTCCCTGCCCTGTGCCAAGAAACCCAATCCAGCAGCTCCTTTCAGAGCCCAAAGTCAGACCTTCAAAAAAGGATAAAAACATACATCCACACACAGAAAAACGTGTACACACATGTTCATTGCAGCATTATTCAAAATAGCCAAAAAGTGGAAACAACCCAAGTGCCCATCAACTGATGAACAGATAAACAAAATGTGGTACAGCCGTACCATGAAATATTATTTGGCAATAAGAAGGAACAAAGTACATACATGCTACGACATGGTTGAATTCGGAAAACATTATGCTAAAAAGGAAGGGTGTCGGCCCTGGCCGGTTGGCTCAGCGGTAGAGCGTCGGCCTAGCGTGCGGAGGACCCGGGTTCGATTCCTGGCCAGGGCACACAGGAGAGGCGCCCATTTGCTTCTCCACCCCTCCGCCGCACTTTCCTCTCTGTCTCTCTCTTCCCCTCCCGCAGCCAAGGCTCCATTGGAGCAAAGATGGCCCGGGCGCTGGGGATGGCTCTGTGGCCTCTGCCCCAGGCGCTAGAGTGGCTCTGGTCGCAATATGGCGACGCCCAGGATGGGCAGAGCATCGCCCCCCTGATGGGCAGAGCGTCGCCCCATGGTGGGCGTGCCGGGTGGATCCCGGTCGGGTGCATGCGGGAGTCTGTCTGACTGTCTCTCCCCGTTTCCAGCTTCAGAAAAGTGAAAAAAAAAAAAAAATGAAAAAAAAAATAAATAAATAAAAAGGAAGGGTGTCAGAGGTCCTAGCCTGGAGCCATTCCTAGTAACTGAGCACCTACGGTGCGTGTCTACATGTCCATTCAACAAGCACTGAGCACCCACTGTGTGCCCGGTCCCTACCACAACTAAACAGTAGAGCTCACAGCCCAGCAGAGAGACAAACAAGGGAAGGGGCAGGGCCAGATTCATGTGTGTCAAGGTGAAAATGTCCAAAGCAGTAGAGAAGTTTTATAAAGAGTTTATTTGAGCCAAACTGATGGCATTGGCTTCAGGAAGCAAGATCTCAAATGCTCCAGAAAGGACAATGTTGCAATTCTTTTTATACATTTGGAATTAAGGAGGGAACATTCAGTGGACCCAGCGAATTATGTAGCCAGTCCAAGGAACAGGCAAGCAACATGCATCGCGATAAATGTCAAAATAGTGAGGGCACAAAGAAGGGCTCCAAAGACTCCCAGAAGAACAGATAATCCCAGAAGAGTCTTGATGAGTGGGAGATGCCAAGTGAAGATGTTAACAAAAATTCCGAAAGAAATTCCAAGGGAGTTTTATTCACATACGATTTGCAAATCAGGGACGTGCCCTCAGTATGAACCAAAGATGTGTTCCAAAATGGAGGGAATAGGGCTAGGTTTTTAAAGGCAATAGTTGCAAGGTGCTGATGGTCAAAGAGATGGGTCCCTAGGGGAAACAAGACCACAAACTTACACCATTTGTTTTCTGATAGGTGGGGACATCTGGACTTTTAAACCATAGGGTGACTCAGCAGTCCACAAGTGGGACTGTGATACAAGAACAATAGGTAGCATAGGATTATGCATCTGACACAGTCCTAGTTTGGGTTCAGGCTTGAATAACAAAAGTTTTGGGGTTATTTATCAACAGAAATCAAAAAGCACAGAGAGAGTGTTCATTCCGCAGGCAGTTTCCAAGGCCACGGAGCAGAGTCAACCAAGTCTCAAACTGCAAAAAATTCAAATGTTGGACCACAAATTATGACTTTAAAAGTTCTCATATCTTCTGTGCCCTGGCTGGTGGTGCAGGGGATACAGCATTGTACTGGAGTGCCAGAGTCTTTGGCTCAACCCCAGGGTCCCTGGTTCAAGCCCCAGTCAGGGCACGTATGAGAAGCAATCAATGGCACAACTAAGTGGAACAACAGGTTGATGCTTCTCTCTCTCTTTCTCTCTTTCCAACCTTTCTCTCTCAAAATATAAGTTCTTATATGTCCTCAAAGAGATGGAAAGAAAAAGGAGAGCATGCACAAATACACTGAGATGAGAAAATTCTGGGTGCTTCATAGAACCGCTGTGGTGGAGAATGTGGGAAGTGATTATTAACCATGAGCCTGACCGGAGGGCTAGGGCCAACAAGAGCCAAAATAATTCTGAAAAAAGAACAAAGTGGAAGGGCTCCTCCTATTGGACATCAAGACAGTGTGTAGAGCTCCTGTAATTAACCCTTCGAGTAGTGAGTTTTTTTCATGCTCGCTGACCCCTGGGAGTTGTTTTTTCTTTTTTCAAAAAATAAAATTAGTTCCAGTTCCAGTTTTATTAACTTAAAATCATGTTTGTTTGATAACCAATTTATGGAAACAAGAAGAACATACATTTGCCTTTTTTAAATGTTGCCTTACACATTTTAAAAATAAATCGATCGTACTCTGGATGGTCAGGAGGCTTGAGAATGTACATGAACGTTCGTACTACTCAAAGGGTTAAGAGAGTGTGCTTAAGTGGTAAATAACAGTGGAGCAGAGCTGAGACTCTAAAAATGAACCCGCACATATGTAGAAGCACATTTATGATAGAGAAGGGAGGCTGAATCAGTGTGCAAAAGTCAGGGGCAAAGATGCATTATTCAATAAATGGCGCTGAGGCAACTGGCTATCCATATAGGGGGGAAAACCTTTTTTTTTTCAGTGAGATAATATTTATTACATGTTTCTTTTTTTATTGAGATAACATTTATTACATGTTTCTTTTTTTTCAATGAGATAACATTTATTACATGTTTCTTTTTTCTTTTTTTTACAGAGACAGAGTAAGAGTCAGAGAGAGGGATAGATAGGGACAAACAGACAGAAACGGAGAGAGATGAGAAGCATCAATCATCAGTTTTTCGTTGCAACACCTTAGTTGTTCATTGATTGCTTTCTCATATGTGCCTTGACTGTGAGGCTACAGCAGACCGAGTAACCCCTTGCTCAAGCCAGTGACCTTGGGTCCAAGCTGGTGAACTTTGCTCAAACCAGATGAGCCCACGCTCAAGCTGGTGACCTCAGGGTCTCGAACCAGGGTCCTCGGCACCCCAGTCCGACTCTCTATCCCCTGCACCACCTCCTGGTCGGCAAAAAAAAAAAAAAAACACCTTCTTTTTTTTTGGTATTTTTTCTGAAGTTGGAAACGGGGAGGCAGTCAGACAGACTCCCACATGCACCCGACCGGAATCCACCCAGCATGCCCACCAGGGGGCGATGCTCTGCCCATCTGGGGCATTGCTCTGTTGCAACCAGAGCCATTCTAGCACCTGAGGCAGAGACCATGTAGCCATCCTCAGCGCCCGGGCCAACTTTGCTCCAATGGAGTCCTGGATGCGGGAGGGGAAGAGAGAGACAGAGAGGAAGGAGAGGGGGAGGGGTGGAGAAGCAGATGGGTGCTTCTCCTGTGTGCCCTGGCCGGGAATCGAACCCTGGGACTCCTGCACGCCAGACCAACGCTCTACCACTGAGCCAACTGGCCAGGGCCAAAAAAAACCTTCTTACACTACATACAAAAACAAATTATAGATGACTTAAAGACCTAAGGGTGAGCCTGACCAGGCAGTGGCGCAGGGGATAGAGCACTGGACTGGGATGCCGAGGACCCTGGCATCGATGCTTCTCATCTCTCTTCATTCCTATCTAAAAAAAAAAAAAAAAAGACCTAAGAGTAAAAAGCAAAGCTGTAAGACTCTCAAAAGGAAATACAGAATATTTTTACAAACTCAAGGCAGAGAAAGGATTTCTTTTAATAAGATCTTTTCCTAAAATGTAAGATCGATAAACTGAATATAATTATTTTAAATTTTCGTAGGTGTGCACTCCCGGAGGGATAGCTCTGAGTCTTCCACTCGCCCTCCCCAAGCCCCTTGCAAGCAGAGCCCTCCGTGAGTACCCAGGTACCCAGGTGGAGGGCAGGCTGGGCCTTCAGCTTCTCAGACTGGGATGAAATTGAGACTTGGATGTCCATGACTTCTAGCCTTGGTTTCCCCTTCCTGATATCACAGAAGCCAAATTTTAATTTTTATTTTATTTATTCATTTTTAGAGAGGAGAGAGACAGAGGAGAGAGAGATAGAGAGAGAGAAGGGGGGAGGAGCTGGAAGCATCAACTCCCATATATGCCTTGATCAGGCAAGCCCAGGGTTTCGAACCGGCGACCTCAGCATTTCCAGGTCGATGCTTTATCCACTGCGCCACCACAGGTCAGGCCAGAAGCCAAATTTTAAATCAGAAGATTGCTCAGTAAACAATCAGAACAATGACTTCAGTCCACCTAACTTTTTCTCCCTGAGGCTCTCCTTCTGCGTCCATGGGGCCAACACAGTGTGGTCCAAAAAGTCCATTTATTGGCAGTCTTTAAAAATCAAGAGATTTATTGTTTTGTTCCTTTTAATTTTTTTTTTTTTTTTTTTTTGAGAGAGAGAGAGAGAGGAGGAGAGAGGAAGGGAAGCATCAACTCGTTGTTCCACTTAGTTGTGCATATGTGGGCTGATTGCTTCACATATGTGCCCTGATCTGAGCGGGAACCAGCATCCTCAGGGTCAAGCCGGCACTTTCGGGAATGGAACCAGTGACTTCAACCCTCCAAGAGGACGCTCTATCCAATGCCAATGCACCACTGGCCACAGCTCAAGAGGTTGTTGGTTTTTTTGTTTGGTTTGGTTTTGCAAAGCAAGCAGTTTATTGAACAAAGCTATACACTTGGCACAGGCACAAGCGGGCAACTCAGCTAGTCTGAGCACCCTTACTTGTTGGGGTTTAAGAGATTATAAACTTTTAAGTTTCAAGGTTGTCCTTCCCTGATACCAGGACCAACATGCAGGGTTTCAAGGCCATCTGGACATCTGGTGATTTTGTTTTGGCAGAACTTAAGACTGCTAACTTCCTCCTTTATTTTTTTATTTAGAAAATTAAATTTAACAGGGTGACATTGATCAACAAGAGTACATAGATTTCGGGTAAACATCTCCACATCATTTGGACAGTCGATTATGTTGTATACCCATTACCCAAAGTCAATCATTCTCCTTTGCCTATGTTTGTCCCTCTTTATACCCTTCCCCTCACCTCCCCACCCCTGATAACCACTACACTCTTATCTATGTCCATGAGTCTCAATTTTGCATCCCACCTATGTGTGGAATCATAGTTTTTAGCTTTTCTGATTTACTTATTTCACTCAGTGTCAGGTTATCAAGGTCCATCTATGTTGTCATAAATGATTCTATGTCATTGTTTCTCATGGCTGAGTAGAATTCCTTTGTATATATACCACATCTTCTTTATTTAATCCAATCGAAGGGCACTTTGTATCCATGTCTTAGCCACTGTGAATAATGCTGTGATGAACATGGGGCTGCATGTGTCTTTACGTACCAATGTTTTTGCGTTTTGGGGGTAAATACCTAGTAGAGGAATTGCTGGGTTGTATGGTAGCTCTATTCTTAATTTTTTGAGGAACCACCATACTTTCTTCCATAATGATTGTACTAATTTACATTCTCACCAGCAGTGAATCAGGGTTCCTTTTTCTCCACAGCCTTCAAGAGATTTTTTTAAATAAACATCTGAATTTCCAGGTTCTCTTGAAGAAGATCTAGCACAATGGGCTGCAGGTGAGTAGCTGCTTTACCCAGCCCCCAACACACCCGATTATATCACACTTTGCTGTCTGTACTCCTTTATCTTACCTGCCTGGCAACTGGAGGCCCTGGAGTCTAAAAACACTTTTTTACCCCTGCAACTTAAAGTATTTCAATTAATAAGTTAAAAGAGCGAGGAAAGTTGACTATTTTGAAGGCAATAGTTCATCTACTATTTGGGAAGGCTTTCCCCCACACAATTCATATGGCACAAATAACATCCTGCAGGTGCCTGAATTCTTCTCTGGCCTCCAGAATCAGTTCCTCTCCCTTGAACTCATCATGCTAATGGGCTGGGCATTCTTTCCTTATTATGGAAATAATCATTAGAGTTAACTAATTTTTAGGTTAGATTCATCTAATGATATCTTAGCTATCATCATGATAAATTAATCTAAATTATAAAGTTAAGGTTGTCAAAATATACATAATAAACCAAGCCACTTAAAAAAGAAACCTGTCTGCCGTGCCAGAGGCCCTGCCTTGCACTGTTTTGTGTGTGTGTGTGTGTGTGTGTGTGTGTGTGTGTGTGTGTGTGTTTTCTCGTCTTTCTGCCTTGCACTTTTATACCTCAACCCTTGGAATGTTAAAACAGAACAAATAACCTTTGGACCCGGCCTAGGACAACATTGTGTCCCAAAGAAGTGTTTCCAAAGATAATAAGAAAGCAGTTACTATGACTACTGCAGTGAAAATTAAATACATTGTATAGAATTAACCTCACCATATTATGTTATCTGCACCAACAGAAACACCTTCCTTCTATTGATGTCATTGTTCCCCTTCCTCATAAATAACCATTACTTTTGTCTCCTAATAGCAACATTTTGGGGGCTTCTGTCTGAATTAATGGTTCCCGAAAAACTATTCTTATTGACTCAAATAAATGTTTGTTGCTTCTCACTTTGAAAGGCATTTTTAAGTTAACAAAATTTGGGTTATGGTATTGTATTTTGATCAAAGTGCCACCCTAAATCTGTAAAGAAAGAGTAAGTGGGTAACTAGGTGAGTACGAGAGAGTGGTAATTTATCCTGTTCTGGAGATTCAGAATCTAAATTCCCTGTGAAGACTGCCCATCTACCCCATAAAAATCCGTCCTCGAGCAGGTAGGGCAGCAGCAGGGTCAAAAACGCCGAACAGGAGAGAGAATATAGTGCGCAGGCGCGCCCGAAACCTCCGCCAGTTTCCTGCGCAGCCGACACCTTCCTTCCGCACTGCGCAGGCGGCTAGACCGCCCAAGTTTTCCCTCCCCCTTCCACCTCTCTCCGAGTCAGAGGACGCTCTCCCGCAGCACTGAGCCCCTGCGCAAGCGCCGTCCCGCGTCTCCGCCCCCGGACCAATTGGAAGCGGCAGCGTCTAGGCGCTGGGGACATGACGCCGTGGGCGGGGTCGAGACGTGAGGGCAGCGCGGTGGCGACACAGGGGCGGCTATATAAGTGAATACAGGCACCGCCCCTCCGCCCCAGTCACTGAGCCGCCGCCGAGGACTCAGCAACCTCCCCCTTGAGCCCCCCTCGCTTCCCGACGCTCCGTCCCCCCTGCCCGCCTTCTCCCGCCGCAGCCTTCCGCAGGCCGTTTCCACCGAGGAAAAGGAATCGTATCGTATGTCCGCTATCCAGAACCTCCACTCTTTCGGTAAGCGGCGGAGAGGTCCGAGGGCTGAAGGCCCGGGTGGGGCGGCGGGGTTGTGGAGGCCCGGAGACGGGGCCCGGAAAGCTTCCAGGTGCCCCGGGCCTTCGTAAATTTGGGCGGAGGGAAGATGTCTGGCCTCTCGGGCAGTGGGGCCGGGGCTTGGGCCCTGGGGTCGGCCCCTGAGCGTGACCGGAAGGGCAGGGCGAGAGGTCAGCTCTTGGGCGGGCCCGGCGTCTCGGGTGGCGCATTTACTAATGGCTCCAGCGCCACCGCGAGCCACACCCGCCCCCTCCCTCCCTTCGTGCGTCACGTCCTTCACGTCACCGCCGTTGTCACCGACCCGGGAGAGGAAGGCGGCACCAGTCCTAAGTGACAAACGCGCGCGCCAATGGGGCGGGACGGTGGCCCCGCCTCGAGCTCGGGTTCCGTCGGGTTGCATCAGCCGAGCGGGGCGTTGCCTGCCAGCCCTGGTTCCCCCGACACGTGATCGCCTGCCGAGGGCGGGCCCAGAGGCCCAGGCCTTCTACGGGCCTTGGCAAGCCTGCCGTCCCGGACTGACCTGTTCGGAGGGAGCCCACAAAGGACTACTTGATTTGACCAAGGCTTTTGGTGATTGCAGTATTAGTTTTCTACACGCACAAAAGATTCAGAGAGAGGGGTGACAGTGGCATCTGAGCCACAATGGCTCTAAATTTGACCTTTCTTTCCAGACCCCTTTGCTGATGCAAGTAAGGGTGATGATCTGCTTCCTGCTGGCACTGAGGATTATATCCATATAAGAATTCAACAGAGAAACGGCAGGAAGACCCTTACCACTGTCCAAGGGATCGCTGATGATTACGATAAAAAGAAACTAGTGAAGGCGTTTAAGAAGGTAGGAAATTCACATTTAACGGGCTCACGTGGGGGGCTGTGTTGTATTGTTTACCAAAAGGAATTATTAGGGTATCGGTGCTGTTGCTCGGCCTAATTTGTTTTGATGTCTCCCTTGCAGAAATTTGCCTGCAATGGTACTGTAATTGAGCATCCAGAATATGGAGAAGTAATTCAGCTACAGGGTGACCAGCGCAAGAACATATGCCAGTTCCTGGTAGAGGTGAGTTCAGTCACTTGATGCATTTGAGCCTCTGCCCTAGTTAATCTCAGATCCTGCCTGATCTATTCAGTTTCTGCTGGGAAAGTTTCATTTTGTAAGGCTGATTGAAACGGTTGAGTTTTGAAGTGCGTAGACAAATGTATTTCCAAAAATAGAAGGAACTTGTCTGCCTTGTTTACTTTTTACAGATGTACTTTAAAGGTTACATGTTTAAATTTTATTTATTTATATATATGGACAAGTATTAACATGACCAGGATGTCTGATTGGTTGTTCCTCATAAGTTAAAATTCTACATGATTGGTTTTTAACTGAGCGTCCCGAGTTGAGATCTGCTGTGCTCGTGGTGCCTGAGGTGTGCATCTTAGCTCCTGGACTTCCCTTACTCATTGGGAAGACAGGACTATTGGTGCTAGTATTGGAGACTTTAATTCTATGTCTACTCTTTATAATTATGCCCTTTTTTCTTTTGCAGATTGGACTGGCTAAGGACGACCAGCTGAAGGTTCATGGGTTTTAAGTGCTTTTGGCTCACTGAAGCTTAAGTGAGGATTTCCTTGCAATGAGTAGCATTTCCCTTCTGTCCCTTGTCACAAGTTTAAAAACCTCACAGCTTATGAGATGTAACCATTTGGGGTCTGCTTTTAACTTGGACTAGTGTAACTCCTTCATGCAATAAACTGAAAAGAGCCATGCTGTCTAGTCTTGAAGTCCCTCATTTAAACAGAGGTCAAGCAGTAGGCGCCTGGCAGTGTCCCGCCTGAAACAAAGCAGTAATGTGATGTTTCAGCCAAGCCCCAAGGTTCCAGACAGCTATGTCTGGCTCCTCTCCAGAGTCCCCTGCCCTCAGAGAATGTCACCACCAGGACACCCTGCAGTGAAGCTGAGAGGCCAGGGGTTAGGCAGCAGCGGCTTCTGTGCCACTAGAGGGAGCCTTGGTAGTCAAAAGATCGCCAACAGGACTGGGTGGATGGACTTGAAAAGCTACCTTTCCTCGAGTGAGGTGATGAGGATATCTGGCTTGCCACTAAGGTCTTTTGGACCAGACATATCCTGGCTAATTGATGTCCAAACACCAGAATTTTAGGCCAACCTTATATCAGAGTTAAACTTTTGACAAGGGAACAAATTTCAAGCCGATGTGTCAGTCACTTAGCTAGGTGTAGAGCTTGCAACTTACTAGGAACAGCTGCCCAAGGCCATGTGAAATAACAAACTGATTTTTGGGTTTTCCCCCCTTCAGTTTTAATGTTATGTAATGTATTTAAACCCTTATTTAAATAAACTTGTTTTCAGAAACATCTGACTTGCAGATTCTATTTTATGTATAGTCAGTCTTGTGTATGTGAAGGAATCACAGAAGTGGGCAGTGGGTCTGTCTGTACTCAAAGCTGCTCAGCTGGGGCCTGAACAATCCTAGGTCAAGAAAACCTTCAGTTCCTTCAAATTTCCCAAAAGGCCAAATGTGTGGATTTGGCCTCATTAAAACCCTTAGAAAAGGTATGCAAAAGCACGCTGCTTCTAGGAACTAAGGTTTGTAGTATGAAAAAGTTAGTGACTGAAGTGTTTGAGAAGCTGAAATTGAATGGTATGAGACTCCGTTGACAAAAGGACAAAATATATCAAGGTCTACTGGGTCTATTCTGTTAAACACAGTAATTTCTGCCAGCATGTGGAGAATTCTGTGTTTTTAACAGTTCTAATTTCAGTTACTGAAATACGGGCTTCCAACTGCTAAGAAAAGTGACTCCACGATTTTCCTGCTTGTTCCAGCCCCTGTATTGTAGATAAAGTCAACTTGGAACAAGTGAGCTATGTGGAGCCAACTAAACTGAACGTATAACATCCTAAACCACTTGGTGTGATGTGGGTGTGTCTCAAGCCTGAAATAATAAAGCTAATCTCCATTTGATGGTTGAGAAAACGTGATAGAGGGTGATGGAGGACAATCTGACTGGGCGAGGGGTATGCAACATAATTTAATGACAAGATAACCTAGACATGTTTTCTTTGAATATATGTACCCTGATTTATTAATGTCATCCCATTAACATTAATAAAAATTTATTAAAAAAAAAAAAAACATGTGGAAATTCCAGGGCTAATAAAGGAGAGAGCCTCTTCTAAACCCAGGTTGGCTGGAACCCTGTCTGCTCTTACCCTGGTAACCTGTACCTTCACAATTTAAAATACTCCTACATGAATCTTGGCTCATGCAGTGCTGCTGGGGACCACCCCACACAAAGGTGAGTCAAGCAGACACCCTGATGGGATTTAAGGCCCGCACAGCCTTGTGAGGCAGAAAGGGGCCAGTGCTACTCCTGGCTTAGAGCACAGGATCTTGGAAGATTGGGAAATTTACCCCACTGGTCCACACCCATGGGCTCTGGAGCAGGGCATTCTGGGCAAAAGAGTCAAGGGCCGCCTGACCTGTGGTGGCGCAGTGGATAAAGCATCAACCTGGAAACACTGAGGTTGCCGGTTCAAAACCCTGGCTTGCCTGGTCAAGGCACATATGGGAGTTGTAAGGCCAGGAGCCATGGCTGTCACTATCAAAGCAGCCGCCTGGCCTATGCAGGTTCCCATTGGATTCAGGCAGATGGTAAAGAAACGGCGGAGTCGGAGGATGGTGGGCCATCCTATTTATTGGTGTCTCACCAAGACAGGCAAACCACAAAAGAAGACAAGGGAAAAGCAGAAAACCAGCTTTTCCCATGAAGGGCAAGGGATCAGAGAAGCCCCTGCAATTGTGATAGCAGGAACTGAGTGAGCAAGCTCCTGGTCTGTCCCACTTTATAGTGTAGAAAACCCAAGACCCTTAATCCAATATACAAACAAGGAAGTCTCTGATACAAAGTCACTTATCCAAGGCATAATTGGATTCCTCATGAGAGTGCACCACCCAGATCATACAATCAGTCAAGGGTGTGGGGAAAAGCTTAGTCCTAAAACCAAACCTTAGGCTACAACGACCTGGCCTGCTTATATATAGCCTGTCCCCCACACCAAAAATAAGTCACAAGCAAGCAAACATATATATCATATTTACAAACTTATTTGACCAACATTCCACCCCTTTTGCTCACTTTACAATCTAAACCACAGGCATCTTCCATGATGGTCACTGTGCAAGGAGTGGGATACATTGCATAAACAGAAATAGTACCAACTACAGCAATAGGATTAACAGATCAAAAACTATGGGCGAAATGAGAGAGCTATCAGTGGCACCAAGAGAGGCAAATCCTTTCCCTCTGGCAAAATACAGGCCAGAGTTTTGTCTGCAGACAGCACCGTAGCTGGCACCAGAGGTCGCCCTGAGCGGGCATACCAAACCTTATTGGCCAATACACCAGCATCTGCTGGTTCTATGTGTAGTAAAATAGGAGAACTCATTATTGGCCATAAAGAAATTACAAAGGTGCCCTTCAAAATGCTGTCCCCTTGAGCACTCAAGGGATAATACACTTCTACCTTAGGTGGCCAGGTGCTGGTTGCCCAAGGAGTTAACTGGAGGTCCACCTCTAGCCCCTTTCCCCATGGTGCCAACAAGGCCACCCATCTCAGATGGGTACAGTCCAGGGCCAAGTCCATTGAAGCCGTTGTCCTTTAAGAAGGGCTGTTGGAGCAGGCAAGAGCACGTTGCCCTGCTGTCCGAAACCTGGCTTGAGTAAAATGTCCTTGGTGCGTATCTGCAACTGAATGGGGGCAGCTGTCTGACGCAGGAGGGCCTCTACTGGAGCTGGGCTCCCCCGTCGAGGTCGCTCATTCAAAATCCGGAGTACTGTCCATAAGCGGCGTGTCCATCCAGTAAGAGAGCCGGTGCCCCCCTCCTGTCGCAGTCCCTGCATTAAGAGTCCATTATACCGCTCAATGATACCAGCAGCCTGGGGGTGGTAGGGAATATGGTACTTCCAGTCCACCCCCAGCTTTTGAGCCCATTGCCTCACCATTGAACCAGTGAAGTGGACCAGCGGTCGCCCGTATGCAGCACTCAGGCGGTCCAGAGCCTGTATGACTGCCCTGCCACATGCTTTCAAATGGGATAGCAGGGTAGGGACTGCTTGCTCCAATTCCAGCCTTTTCTGCCATTCTATTTGCAATTCACACTGAAGCTTTTGACCTCGGGCAGCTTCTCGCACAGAACTCCTGGTTTCCCCTTGAGTAAAAAACACGTAGCCCATGGCCCCTAAAAGGACAGCCATGGGGAACCAGAGCAGCAACCAGTACTCTAGGCCACCCATCAAGGGTGGCGGCCCCATACCAATCTCTGAATCCTGCCGCAAACTACGCCAGTTGTAAGGCCAGGAGCCATAGCTGTCACTATCAAAGCAGCCGCCTGGCCTATGCAGGTTCCCATTGGATTCAGGCAGATGGTAAAGAAACGGCGGAGTCGGAGGATGGTGGGCCATCCTATTTATTGGTGTCTCACCAAGACAGGCAAACCACAAAAGAAGACAAGGGAAAAGCAGAAAACCAGCTTTTCCCATGAAGGGCAAGGGATCAGAGAAGCCCCTGCAATCGTGATAGCAGGAACTGAGTGAGCAAGCTCCTGGTCTGTCCCACTTTATAGTGTAGAAAACCAAAATCCCTTAATCCAATATACAAACAAGGAAGTCTCTGATACAAAGTCACTTATCCAAGGCATAATTGGATTCCTCATGAGAGTGCACCACCCAGATCATACAATCAGTCAAGAGTGTGGGGAAAAGCTTAGTCCTAAAACCAAACCTTAGGCTACAACGACCTGGCCTGCTTATATATATATAGCCTGTCCCCCACACCCAATATAAGTCACAAGCGAGCAAACATATATATCATATTTACAAACTTATTTGACCAACAGGAGTTGATGCTTCCTGCTCCTCCCCTTTCTCTCTCTCTCTATCTCCCCCCATCCTCTCTAAAATGAATAAATAAAAAAAATAAAAAAATAAAAGAGTCAAGGGCCATTGTGAAAGCACACAGTGTGTATGTGTATGAGGGGCTTAAGGTAGGACCATTCAGCAGCAACAAAGGCCTTGCATAGAGCAGTACTGTCTCTTCCTGTGCCCAGCGTTTCAAGTATACATTTACTCTGACTTAATAGTTACGACTCACTGGCCCATGGTGAACATACTCAGAGAGAGAACTTAACCAGCAACTTCTAGAGAGAAAGGTGTAGGAAAATGCGGGCTTGAAAGTTGGTGTGGGGCCCTGGCCGATTGGCTCAGCGGTAGAGCAGCGGCCTGGCGTGCAGAAGTCCTGGGTTCGATTCCCGGCCAGGGCACACAGGAGAAGCGCCCATCTGCTTCTCCACCCCTCCCCCTCTCCTTCCTCTCTGTCTCTCTTCCCCTCCCGCAGCGGAGGCTCCATTGGAGCAAAGATGGCCCCGGGCGCTGGGGATGGCTCTGTGGCCTCTGCCTCAGGCGCTAGAATGGCTCTGGATGCAACAGAGCAACGCCCTAGAGGGGTAGAACATCGCCCCCTGGTGGGCATGCCGGGTGGATCTCGGTCGGGCGCATGCGGGAGTCTGTCTGACTGCCTCCCCGTTTCCAGCTTCGAAAAAATGAAAAAGAAGAAAGTTGGTGTGAGAAGAGTCAGCTGAGCCGCAAGTTGGGATTTTCCCCTTCTCTCTCTTCCCCCATTTCCCCTCTCCTCAGTCTCCCTGCCCCACCCCAGGCAGCAGCAGTCTGGACCCACAGGCCCACCCTCTGCAGCAGGGACAACAAATCAAACTTTTTTTTTTTTTTTTTTGTATTTTTCTGAAGCTGGAAATGGGGAGAGAGAGTCAGATAGACTCCTGCATGCGCCCGACCGGGATCCACCTGGCACGCCCACTAGGGGGCGACGCTCTGCCCACCAGGGGGCGATGCTCTGCCCCTCTGGGGCGTGGCTCTTTTGCAACCAGAGCCACTGTAGCGCCTGGGGCAGAGGCCAAGGAGCCATCCCCAGCGCCTGGGCCATCTTTGCTCCATTGGAGCCTCGCTGCAGGAGGGGAAGAGAGAGACAGAGAGGAAGGGGGGGGTGGAGAAGCAAATGGGCGCTTCTCCTGTGTGCCCTGGCCGGGAATCGAACCCAGGACTTTCGCATTCCAGGCCGACACTCCACCACTGAGCCAACCGGCCAGGGCCCAAACATTTCTTAAAATGGTGTCATTTAAGACAAAACATTGGTCAGCTAAAACTACACGGGAATTTACAAAAACTGGCTAAAGCCTATCCAAATTGCAGTAAACTATAAACAGGTAAAAGAAAGTGTATTTGGGAACTGAACATTGTACCAAGCAAGTCTAGAATTGACTCCCTTCCTCACCTGACATCCGGCCTTTTTAACTAGCATCAGCCAATTCCTACAGGAGGGCCACAGACCCCTTGGGGAAACAGTGCTGTGGGTCGTGGAGAACTATTGAAGAACCTTGAGCAGGAAAGAAGCATTATCAGAGCTAAAACTTCAGGGGACGTAATCAGGAGTATTGTATATAAGATGGGTTGAAAAGGGGGTGATCGGCCCTGGCCGGTTGGCTCAGCGGTAGAGCGTCGGCCTAGCGTGCGGAGGACCCGGGTTCGATTCCCGGCCAGGGCACACAGGAGAAGCGCCCATTTGCTTCTCCACCCCTCCGCAGCGCTTTCCTCTCTGTCTCTCTCTTCCCCTCCCGCAGCCAAGGCTCCACTGGAGCAAAGATGGCCCGGGCGCTGGGGATGGCTCTGTGGCCTCTGCCTCAGGCGCTAGAGTGGCTCTGGTCGCAACATGGCGACGCCCAGGATGGGCAGATTATCGCCCCCTGGTGGGCAGAGCATAGCCCCTGGTGGGCGTGCCGGGTGGATCCCGGTCGGGCGCATGCGGGAGTCTGTCTGACTGTCTCTCCCCGTTTCCAGCTTCAGAAAAATGAAAAAAAAGAAAAAAAAAAAAAGAAAAGGGGGTGATCGAGGGTCAGAACTTGGTTACCAGCATCTGAGAAACCAACCCCTGAGGCAGATTTCGTGTGTGATGTACCTGTGGTCATTTTCTTGTGACACTACATGGTTTTTATCAGATTCTTAAAAGAGCCCACTACCCAGCCTGACCAGATGGTGGCGCAGTGGCTACAGCATCAGCCTGGAATGCTAAGGACCCACATTCAAAACCCCGAGGTCGTAGGCTTGATGGCAGGCCCACCAGCTTGAGCGCAGGGTCACCAGCCTGAGCAAGGGCTCACTGGCTCACCTGGAACCCCCAGTCAAGGCACATATAAGAAAGCAAGCAATGACAAACTAAAGTGCCATCTCTCTCCCTTCCTATCTATCTGTCCCTCCCTCTCTCTTTCTCTGTCTCCCTCTCAAAAAAGAAAAAGAGCCCACTACCCAAAACAAGAATCGGTGGTCCACGGTTTTCTCCTGAGGCTTACAAAACCCCAGGAGTTAACAAAGCTATAACAGGCCCATCATTACAAGCAGCAACAGTGCCTATTTCAATGTCAACTTTTAAAATTAATAACTTTTAAAATACCTTTAAATTCAACTGTGTGTTGTGCAGAAGGTGCACACGCAGCAGATGGACTCCATGGTTCTCAGAAGCCGATGTGTGACTCACTCCACAGCCACTATCACCAGCCATCGCCCAGCCACAGCAGTCTGACTGTTACACAGTTTAAATTGTCTTTAATCATAGTTCTTTATGGTTAATTTATACCCAGAATGGACTGTTGGTTAAAAACAGGAACCATAGGGAACACAAGAAATGTTAATGTGGAGTACAAACATGTCAGTCATCTGTGTGTGCGTCAAGTCATTGATTCTCACTCCGTTTCTGTGAAACAACGGGAAACAAGGACAAAGTCAGGTGCACAGAGATGTGACTTACCTGGTTCTATGACCTACCATGGAGACAGAATTAAAGACCACTGCTCAGCACCACCTGGGAACTTGTTAGATGTGCAGAATGTCAAACCCCTTCCCACACCTACTGAACCAGTCTTCATTTTAGCAACCTTCATTTTACAAAGTTCCAGAAGCACCAGTTTGGACCATAAAACCAGTAGACTTCATACTGTGCTCTGCAAGCTGGTTAAAAAAGTATCGCCTGACCTGTGGTGGCGCAGTGGATAAAGTGTCGACCTGGAAATGCTGAGGTTGCCGGTTCGAAACCCTGGGCTTGCCTGGTCAAGGCACATATGGGAGTTGATGCTTCCAGCTCCTCCCCACCTTCTCTCTCTGTCTCTCTCTCCTCTCTCTCTCCCTCTCTGTCTCTCTCTCTCCATTTCTCTCTCCTCTCTAAAATGAATAAATAAAATTTAAAAAAAAAAAAAAGATTAAAAAAAAAAGAGAAAAGTATCGTTATGACTTTTCATTTTTTATAAGCATATTTTTCATTACTGATTTAGATCTGCACTGAAATGCACAAAAACAGTTGAAGTACAGAAAGCAACAGTTATGAACAGACTATGAACTGAGTACCGTTGTTCTAGCTGAAAGGTGCAGAAACCTGTCAGGCATGGGGATCAGCTTGGGAGTCCTCAGTGAGACCAGCCTGGGCTCAGCTCCCGAGCTTCAGGCCAGAGCCCTGGGGTGGCCCGTGAGTGATGGTGATCTACCCATTCACCCCCATCAAGCTCCACCAAACCTGCAGGTCCCATTCATTCAAGTAAGAGTTCTCCAGGATGTCAAAAACAATGTTGATGGAGAAAATACAGTGACAGTTATATCAGGGATATAGCATTGAACAAAGCTCCCTGCCCATGTGGAATTCAGGTTCCAGTGAGGGGAAGACAAACAAAATCAAACAAACATAAACTATGTACTTGTCCAGATGGTGGCAAGTGCCATGGAGGAAAAGAGAGCAGAGAAAAGTGCTTCTTCCACCTGTCACATGCCAAATGTGACCCCTTGCCTAAACACAGTTGAAATAATGCAAGTATAAATGTACAGTGGTTGGTTTAGCATCTGACTTCCCAACTAGAACGTAAACTGCATGAGGGGAAAAAGGTGTGGTTTGACTTGTTTGTAGCTGACCCCCACACTTGGCGCAGTGCTGCACCAACTAAGAATTCCATAAATGTGAATTGATGAGTGACTGAATGAATGAACACAGCAAAAGCAATAGGTCTGGACTTGGAAGAGAAATTGCAGCTGGAAACAGAGCCTTAGGATCATGAACACTGAAGGCATAACCAAAGTCATGACATAGGATGAGACCACCAAGGGAGCGGGAAAGAGGGTCCACACAATTCCCATTGAACTCTTACATTCAGAGAGAAGAAAAGGAAGGTTCCAAAAGATAGAGGTCAAAAGAGCCTAGCAGGAGACCTTATCAGAGAAGCCCCGAGGGCTGGTTACAGTGCCCAAGGCGGCAGGAACCACTGGGGGATACTAGGAAAGTTCCAAGGCCATTGGGTGGGTGACCTTGAGAGGAGTCAGAAGCCCCATCTGGAGCAGTGAGTTGGGGGGCGGAGTAAAGCAGTGGGGGCTTTGGTTGCAACACTACTCTTCCTTTAAAAACTATTTTTATTTGACTATTAAAACAATACACACTGAAAAAAAATTGGAAAACAACAAAAAGTAAAAAAAAATGAAGAAAGAAAAAAGAAAAATCAGCATAATCCACTGTGCAAATATCCTTGTTCTTCAAAAACACCATAATTTTCCATGGCTGAACAATATTCTATCATTAATCTCTTAGCTGTAATATTTAGTAGAGGTAATTCTTTGACAAGGCCTTCAATTTCTCCCATAATTTTGAACTATTGGAGTTTTTTCTTTTTTTGGGTGGGGGGGGACAGAGACAGAGAGAGACAGAGAGAGGGACAGATAGGGACAGACAGACAGGAAGGGAGAGAGATGAGAAGCATCAAATCTTCGTTGCGGTACCTTAGTTGTTCATGGATTGCTTTCTCATATGTGCCTTGACCAGGGGACTACAGCAGACTGAATGACCCCTTGCTCAAGCCAGCAACCTTGGGCTCAAGCTGGTGAGCCTTGCTCAAACCAAATAAACCCGCACTCAAGCTGGCGACCTCAGGGTTTCGAACCTGGGTCCTCCGCGTTCCAGTCCGACACTCTATCCACTGCACCACCACCTGGTCAGGTTTTTCTTTTTCTTTTTCTTTTTTTTTTATTTGGTTTCTTTTTTACTCTTTAAGATTTTATTTATTCATTTTCAAGAGAGAGAGAGAGAAGGGGGGAGAAAGCATCAACTCCCATATTGCCTTGATCAGGGAAGCCAGGGTTTGGAACAGACACCTTCAGCATTCCAGGTCAACATTTTATCCATTACACCACCATGGGTCAGGCTTGAGTTTTCTTCTTGATTTTAGAAATATGTATATTTTTCTTTTTTAGAAAAAAATCGACCCCTTTATTGAGACTATCGTATTTATTAGCATAAAATTACGCGTAGTACTTCTTATAATTAAAAAAAAAATCTCCATTTTTAATTTTTTTTTTTTCTAGTGAGAGATGGGGAGGCAGAGACAGACTCGCACATACACCCGAACCAGGATCCACGAGGCAAGCCCACTCGAGGGCAATGCTCTGCCCATCTGGGGCCCTTGTTCCATTGCAACCAGAGCCATTTTTTAGCACCTGAGGCAGAGGGCATGGAGCCATCCTCAGCGCCCAGGGCCAACTCGCCCTAATCGAGCCATGGCTGCAGGAGGGGAGGAGAAGAGAGAAAGAAAGAAGTGAGAGGGGAAGGGATGGAAAAGCAGATGGGTGCTTCTCCTGTGTGCCCTGACCAGGAATTGAACCCGGGACATCCACATAGCAGGCCAACATTCTACCACTGAGCCAACTGGCCAGGGCCATTTTGAAATCTTTCTCCTATCTAACCAAATGTGATTTCTATTCTTTGAATAAGTAGACTTGCTAGATGTTTCTGTTTTATTTTTTTCAAAAATAAGCCATTCTTTGTCTTATCAAGTCTATCATTTTTTTTTGTTTTTCTCAATCATTCACTTTTATCAGGTTTCTTTTCTCCTGCATTCCTTGGTTGACTTTGTGGTGAGGATTATAAAACACAATGCATACAAAGTGCTTACCATAAGAATCTGGCCATTAGAAGAGCTCCCTAAAGCCCAACTGGTGGTGGTATAATAGACAGAGTGCCGACCTGGGACACTGAGTTCCCAGGTTAGAAACCCTGAGGTCGGCCCTGGCCGGTTGGCTCAGTGGTAGAGCGTCGGCCTGGCGTGCAGAAGTCCCGGGTTTAATTCCCGGCCAAGGCACACAGGAGAGGCGCCCATCTGCTTCTCCACCCCTCCCCCTCTCCTTCCTCTCTATCTCTCTCTTCCCCTCCCGCAGTCAAGGCTCCATTGGAGCAGAGATGGCCCGGGCGCTGAGGATGGCTCTGTGGCCTCTGCCTCAGGCGCTAGGATGGCTCTGGATGAGACAGAGCGATGCCCCAGATGGGCATAGCATCGCCCCCTGGTGGGCATACCGGGTGGATCCCGGTCAGGCGCATGTGGGAGTCTGTCTGACTGCCTCCCTGTTTCCAGCTTCAGAAAAATACAAAAAAAAAATTTTTTTTCTTCCTAAATTTTAATCATCATCACCATTATTAAAGGAAAAGGGCAGTGAAAAAATGTAGCTGTCAAGAGGATTGCCTGGAGGAGAGCTTCAAGTTCCAGGAGGAAGGGGAAGGCTTCCCTGCTTACTTCCCTCCTGCAATTGTTCATGGCAATTTAAGGTCACACATCACAATCTCCCCTCCAAGAGGAAAGGAACAAAGACCCAGTTGATTAGCAGCGTGTCTCCAGGGTCAACACAGTGTCTGGCACAAAAAAAAAAAAAAAAAAAAGGCACTTAGAAAAAAATTTTCAGGCCCTGGCCGGTTGGCTCAGCAGTAGAGCGTCGGCCTAGCGTGCGGAGGACCCGGGTTCGATTCCCGGCCAGGGCACACAGGAGAAGCGCCCATTTGCTTCTCCACCCCTCCGCCGCGCTTTCCTCTCTGTCTCTCTCTTCCCCTCCCGCAGCCAAGGCTCCATTGGAGCAAAGATGGCCCGGGCGCTGGGGATGGCTCCTCGGCCTCTGCCCCAGGCGCTAGAGTGGCTCTGGTCGTAATATGGCGACGCCCAGGATGGGCAGAGCATCGCCCCCTGGTGGGCAGAGCACCGCCCCATGGTGGGCGTGCCGGGTGGATCCCGGTCGGGCGCATGCGGGAGTCTGTCTGACTGTCTCTCCCTGTTTCCAGCTTCAGAAAAATGAAAAAAAAAAAAAAATTTTTTTTTCAATAAATAGATGAATGTATGAATGAAGAAGTGAAGGTACAAGATCTCTAAGCAGACAGGAGAGTTTGCGACGAAAGGCCCTGGTACAGGGACTGACCTGAACAGGGCCACGCACCTCCGGTGATGGAGACAAGGACAGAAGGACTCAGACAGCTGTGGTCACGTCCAGAAAAGGACTGTCAGATGAGCTTGGAAACAAAGAGAGATATGATTCACACAGTTGCCAGGCAACAACCCAGTTGCAGAATATTAATTTGCAATTGAATCAACTGCCCACTTTCAGGAACTTTCCTGTTTGCACAGAGGGGGAGACAGGAAGCGGTGGTGGTGTCTTCTGTCAGGATCTAGGGACCAGCCTGGCAGATTCTGGAGCAAAAGAGGGACAGCAATCTAGGTGCATCCCACATAACTGAAATGACAAACCATGGGGCCAGGCTGGGAGGGAGGAAAGTGAGACCAGTGGGGTGGGTGGGTGTGAGGACCCCGGCAGGTAGAGGAACTGGAGGTCACAGGGAAGGCGGATTGGGCTTCTGGAGAGACTGTGAGTGAGGAGAGGGAGCAGTACTCAGAGTCCAAGAAGACTGACCAGGTTCACCGCTCAGCCCCTCCCCTGCTGCCTGCGACACCTGGGCGAGCACCGTCACCTGGCCACCCTCTCTTCCTTAACTCGAAAATGCACCCGGGTAAATGCTTCTCTCAAATAGGTGCTTTTAGAATTGTTTTCCCATTCAATAGCCACTATCTGACATTGCTAAACAAAATACTTTCCAATATTTTATTATAAAAATGTGCTCATTCAACAGTGGGAGTTATTATTGTTAAGACATGGGAGGGCCCTGGCCGGTTTGCTCAGTGGCTAGAGTGTTGGCCCAGTGTATGGACTTCCCGAGTTCGATTCCCTGTCAGGGCACACAGGAGAGGCGACCATCTACTTCTCCCCTCCTCCCACTCCCCCTTTCTCTCCCTCTTCTCCTCCCGCAGCCAGTGGTATGATTGGTTCGAGGTTCGGCCCCAGGCGCTGAGGATTGCCTGGTTGATTTGAGCATTGGCCCTAGACAGGGGTAGCCAGAAGAATCCCAGTCGGGGCACACATGAGAGTCTATCCCTCTATCTCCCCTCCTCTTACCTTCTTTTTTTTTTTGTACAGAGACAGAGAGAGAGTTAGAAAGAGGGATAGACAGGGTCAGACAGACAGGAACAGAGAGAGATAAGAAGCATCAATAGGCCTGACCTGTGGTGGCGCAGTGGATAAAGCGTTGATCTGGAAATGTTGAGGTCGCCGGTTCGAGACCCTGGGTTTGCCTGGTCAAGGCACATATGGGAGTTGATGCTTCCTGTTCCTCTCCCTTCTCTCTCTCTGTTTCTCTCTCTCTCTCCTCTCTAAAAATGAATAAGTAAAATTAAAAAAAAAAAAGAAGCATCAATCATCAGTTTTTCGTTGTGACACCTTAGTTGTTCATTGATTGCTTTCTCACATGTGCCTTGACTGGAGGGCTACAGCAGACCGAGTAACCCCTTGCTCGAGCCAGCGACCTTGGGTCCAAGCTGGTGAGCTTTGCTCAAACCAGATGAGCCCGCATTCAAGCTGGCAACCTTGGGGTCTCGAACCTGGGTCCTCCACATCCCAGTCCGACGCTCTATCCACTGCGCCACCACCTGGTCAGGCTCCCTTCCTCTCACTTAAAAAATAAAAAAAAAAGACGTGGGAGGCAAGACAGTCTCCAGCGTGGAGGTCAACATGACCCAGCACTGTGGAAGAGAGAGGTAGGGAGACCCAAGAAGCTAGTGTGCCGCCTACATGAAGCAGGGGAGGGGGGCTGCCAGGCTGCCAGTGACTGTTCCAGGAAAGAGTGCAGAAGAAAGTACAGTAATCAAGGAAAGGGAGAGATTGTCCTGTTAGCAGAAAACAGCAGCATGAGGTGCAGGTAAGGCGGTAGTGATGAAAATACCCATAATAATAGCAGACCCTTACTTTGAACTTACCATGTGTGAGAGACCAAATCTCACCACAGTCCTCAAGGTAAGTGCCTGTATCATCGTCAAGTCTGTGACTTGCCTTCAATCGCTGAATTAGGAAGTACCATGTTGGGATTTGAGCTCAGGATTGCAAATCATCTGCCCTCTCCTTCCACGCACGCGCACATGTGCACACACACACACACACACGCACGCACACGCACACACACCCCTATCCTGCAGACTCCAGCCAGGAGCCCAGGTCTCGTTCTCAACATCTGATTTGGGAAGACGGGGGTGCTGTGCGGCCCGAGCGTGAGGGCAGGGCTTAGGGCTCGAAGGGCGATCTTAATGGGAAGCGTGGTGTGTAGCGTGGATTGAGCGCTACTGCTCCAAAGGCCCAGATGGGCAGCAGGTGAGAACATGAGAGGGAAGGCCAGGTAGAGAAGATGTAGGCTACACTGGGAGCACCCCCTGCTCTCTCTCCTAGGCAGCTGGGCCTGGCCCCTGGCCCCTGATGTTGGTGGGCAGCCTCCCCAGCTCAGTCAGAGAGTGGCATACTGGCTATCCCCTTGGTCCCAACAGAAGGAGAAGCCAAAAGTCATGATCCCACTTCCCCCACCTGAGCCCCCTTCCCTGGGAGGGCCCATGGATGGCCATGTTGACATGAATACCTCCCAGGTATAGCTATTTGTCCCAGCAACGTCATACCCTGCAGGGCTCCACTGCCTGGGACAGAGCGACTGAGTCATTATCAGCCTCCATCCCTTCCTCTATCGATAACCAGTTAGGAAGCCGGCAGGGTGATCATCAGAAACAGTGATGTGTCCCAAAGCCACCTGTGGTCAGGTGTACAGCACTGCCCTTGGAGAGTCTCCCTCCCCAGGAAATGTTCTCCCCTTTCCTAGGTACCATCGTTATGTTTATTTTGTGTGTGTGACCCCTCCCCTAGAACCCAAACTCCACCAAAGCAAGGAAAGGCCACCATACTCATCTCTTATCCCCTGGGCCTCATCCAAAGCCTGTCTTACAGCACGTGCTCAATAACTGCGATGAAATGGAATAGAGGAACGGTCCAAGACCTTAACACACATCTCCCTTAACTGTATTTGGAAAATCACACGCAAACCCACTCAGGGCTGGTTCTTACTGACAAAAGCCTTCCGGAGGCTGGAACCCCTTGCATCCATTTTCTATTGTTGCCCTAAAATTTAGGAGGTTCAGACAACACCAATCCATTCTCTCACAGATCTGTAGGTGAGAAGTCCAGGCTCACACATCAAGGTGTGGACAGGGCTGCGTTCCTTCCTGAAGGCTCTGGAAGAATCTGCCTTCAAGTTCATCCAGATTGTTGGCCGAACGCAGTCCTGTGGGGTTGTGGGGCCTCAGCTGGGGGCCCCTCTCCGCTTCTTAAGGCCACCTGCACTCCTCGTCCTGTTGCCCTTGGCCTCCCATCTTCAATCCAGCAAGGGCAGGTCAAGTCCTTTTCATTCCTCAACTCGCTGACTCATTCTTCAGCCACGTCACTGCTGTCTCTAGCCAAAGAACATTCTCTGCTTTTAAAGGCTCAGCTGATTAAATTGGGCCCACTCAAACAATCCAGGATAAGTGCTTTGCTTTAAAGCCTGCAACCTTAATTACATCTGCATAATCGCTTTTGCCACATAACATCACATGTTCGCACGGCCCAGAGATGGGTGTGGACATCTTTGGGAAAATGTGATTCTGCCTACGACACCCTCTCCCTTCCCCTGGAGTAAGAAGATTCCAGAACTAGGTGGACAGAGACCTGAGCTGTAAGCCCAGCACTCCTTCTTGGTCACGTGAACTCAGGGCAGGGATTGTGTCACCTATCTGGGCCTGTTTCTTCATCTGTAGCATCGGAACACACCAGCACTTAAGCCCTAGGATCCTGATGAAGAGCAACTGCATTCATTCAGGCAAAGGGCTGTCAGGGCCTGGCAGCCAGCTTTGTCCTCACTGGGAGCACAGGGGCAGGACCCACGGGGAGGGGGAGGAGCTGGGCCCCAGGGTCCAGGAGCTGGTCTTCAACCTGGTAGACCCAGAAACTGGATCTTCTGTTCACGCACTCATCAAAGTGTTGGATCCTGGATTCCACCCTGGGTCTCCTCAGTTTCAAAACCCTCCTCCGACCAGTAGGTGCTGGTCTCTGAGAAGTTCAGTCTCCACAGACTCCATCCCTGCTGCCTCTTTCAGTGGCACCTCGAGGCAGTTGTCCCTGAGTCACAGCCAGCAGGAGGGGAAACCCTTGGGTCCATAGACAATGCTTTTATGGAGTTACCCTTCGTAAGCCTTGGGGGAGGTGAAGCTCCCTGACATGTACAAAGTGAGTGCAAAGCTCGTTCACATTTCCCCTTTACTGCAGCCCTGGGAGGTAGGGGTGTCCGATTCCCACTGCACAGATGAGGCTAGCTGACACCCAAAGAGGGTAAGGGAAGAAGGTGCAAACAAATGAGATACCCAGGAAGTTCTGGGCACCATGCATGATGCTTCACAGGACTCTGTGAAGAGACTCACAGGACTCTCTCCCAAGTTATCTTCCTCATTTCCTGGAGGGAAAAACCAGCTCAGAAAAGGAAAGAGCTGCCCAAAGCTCAACAGCAGGGGTCCCCAAACTACGGCCCCCTGAGGCCATTTATCCAGCCCCCCCGCGGCACTTCTGGAAGGGGCACCTCTTTCATTGGTGGTCAGTGAGAGGAGCATAGTTCCCATTGAAATACTGGTCAGTTTGTTGATTTAAATTTACTTGTTCTTTAGTTTAAATATTGTATTTGTTCCCGTTTTGTTTTTTTACTTTAAAATAAGATATGTGCAGTGTGCATAGGGATTTGTTCATAGTTTTTTTTGTAGTCCGGCCCTCCAACGGTCTGAGGGACAGTGAACTGGCCCCCTGTGTAAAAAGTTTTGGGACCCCTGCTCAACAGGTACCATCGCGAGGAGAATATGCAGTCTCCACGATGGCAAGTTCCTTGGGGTAAGGGCTGCCTCTCTCAGCTGTGGTCGTGAGCCCTGACTGCGCGCCCGCCAGTGCCCTGAAAGAGCGGCCCTCCACCACGCCTTGCTAACGGGAGGGAGCACATACTTCTATTTGGTGCAGTCGCCACCCCCACCCCCACCCCCCGCGCAACCAGCCTGCGGAAGAGAAGCCAGGGGGCATAACCCGCCCTCCCTGCCGCCCGCCAGTGGAAATTAAGTCTTGGTTTTCTGGAACAAACAGAACTCTGCTGAAAGCTTATAATTTTCCGTTACCATAGCAACATGAACATCTCTTTTCCCCAGGATGTGAGCAGAGCTAGCTGCTCTTGCCCTTCTCCTCAAGCCCCCTCCAAGTCCCTTCCGTCTCTGAGATTCTGTGATTCAGTTATTATCACCAATGCCCACACCACTCCTTTTGTCATTTACATTTAGTCCATCTGCTGAGTCACCGAGACCTGCCCTGGATGGGTGGTTATTCACCAGAACATTCGACACTGGTTGCCATGGATACCTCACAGCCTCCTTCCTTCATCACCTGTTAATTCTCGGCAAAGCTGGCTGTGAGCGTGGATACCATTGCCCGTTAGGCAGGACCCAAGGGGTCTCAAAACTCCTCCAGACCGGAAGGGGCTCCGATGACGCATGAACAAAAGCAAAATCTCTAGTCCCAGCTGCGGAAAAATAAGAACAGCCTAGAGTTTGTTACTTCTGTCCAAACCAAGTCGAGGCAGCAATTTATCAAACAGGACAATAAAGCGTTCTATTTGGTTTTCTGGAACATCTTGGACAAACACTTTAGTCTCTTTGCTAACCATTTGAAGATGTATCTTTATATTGAAAAGTGGTGAGTGCGCTATGCAGATTACTGTCTCCCCTTGAGCCTTGATGTGCAGGAGTCTCAAGGAACTGGCTCTGGGTAGGGGGTTTCCAAGAGGTGGAGGATGAGGGGCAGAACAGGGGAGATGCAGGGAGGAGGCGTGAGCCCAGCACAGCCCAGCACAGAGGGTGCAAGGAGAGGGGGCGATACTCAGGGGTTTCCAGGTAGGAGAAGGCGACGGGCCCAACCAGGACACGGCCACTAGACAGTGAGAGCGGAGCCATCAGCCCATGGCCCATTGCTCCTGATAACTATGACACGTCCTGTTTGCAGAGCCTGGCAGAAGGGACAGGGCAATAATATGTCACTCTATGTTCACACACTCCCTGACCTTCAAATATCAATATATGGTGAAATATGCTTTCTCTGAATCTAAGGTCATTTGGTCCATCTGCCTCAGCTGCCCCCCAAATGGAATATAGCCTGAGGGATGAGCACCACGCCTCTGACCTCAAGGACATGGCGGGGATTTTGTTCCTGACCCCTTTCCCCTGCCTGCCTTCAAGCCCAGCCGAAGTATCGCTCCTACCCTGCTCCTGCTCCTCATCATGAAGGTCAACTCCCCTTCGCTTCCCCCACATCCGGGTGACTGACTCTAAATGGCAGGATGGGGCAGGGGTTCTTCTCGCTGTGGGGAGCCTGGCGTCATGGGGGAGGAGGCCTTGGGAGGGGCCTTGAGGGCTTTATAAGGCAGGGCTGGAGCATCCAGTCCAGCAGAGAACCAAGAGGCACCAGACAGACCTCAGCATCACCCGACCCCCAGCTCTGCAGGTGAGAGCCCCCAGGAGGGAGGGAGAGGCTGGAAAGAGGGCTGATGGCACCCCAAACCCTATCAGGATTCCAAGCTCACAGCTCAGGGTTCCCACGCCTGGGACCCTTGCCTTAGCCCAAGGCCCTACTAAGTCTTAGCACTAGGACCCTGGCTTCCCAAACCTTGCCTTCGAGCAGACCTGCTGCTTCACCTAGGGCCCGGCCCTGACCCTCTTCTGCCACATTCACCCCAACTCTGGGAGGTGAGAAGGACGGAAGCTAATCTCCCATCTCTCAGGTGAGAAAACTGAGGCCCAGAGGGAGATGTAGCCCAAACTATTGGATAAGGCTGGGACTGGAACCCAGGGTTCCTGAACCCCATCTCAAGCTTTTTCCTAGGCCAGCACTGTCCAAAAGAACTTTCCATGATGATGGTAGTACTCTATATACTGCACGATACGGTATCCAGCAGCTGCATGTGCACTACAAATATGGCTAGGGCAAGGGAGGACCTTTTTATCTTAATTAATTTAAATATAAAGAGCCACGGGGGGGAGTGGCTACCATATTGGACAACACATGCGGCTAGTGCTGGGCACAGTGAATATGTGGGAGGTCTCCGAAGAGATCCGGTGAGGTCCATAACACAGCTGAGTGCCTATGTTCCTTTGGTGTTCCTTTTAAAGTTCACCTTCAATTACAAGACTGAAACATGCAGAGAGCTGCTCACAGGGACTCTGGCCTCAAACTGTGCATAACCATTTAGAAACCATTCCTCTAAGTTTTCAATTCCTCTGAGAAAAGCAGTCACTGGAATTAGGGTAGGCAAGGAGGAAAGGTTTAAGACTTGGGGACAGGGGGAACTGGCAGCAACAGTCCACAAGCCCCTGCAGAACCACAGACCTGACGGCAGGGAGGGGCCTGGAGTCCATCTGGCCCCTGCCTCTGGGTGCCTGGACGCCCCGCACTTAAGCTCGGCCATTCTCTCCTTTGCAGACAAGATGCAGCGACTGTGTGCGTCTGCGCTGATCTTGGCGCTGGCTCTGGCCACCTTCTCCGAAGCTTCTTGGAAGCCCCGCCCGCAGCTGCAGGATGTACCCTCAGGTCCAGGGGCCAAGAGGGGCCTGGAGCCACATTGGCTGGACCAGATGGACCCAGCCTCTCACCACCAAAGGCAGCTGAGGTTCCAGGGCCCCCCACACCTGGTGGCAGGTAGGAGCTGCTGACAGCCGTCCTGCTTGCCTCACCCAGCCAGTTTGGGCCCTGGCCTCAGTCCCAGAGGCCAGTCGTCCTTCCCCTTCCTCACCTCCTCTCCCACTTCTGGCCCTCAGACCTGTCCAAGAAGCAGGGGCCATGGCTGGAGGAAGAAGAAGAAGCGTATGGATGGATGGACTTCGGCCGCCGCAGTGCCGAGGAGGAGGCCCCACTTCCCTAGGACCCAGCTTCGGAGCTCGGTCATCCCCCCCCTCCCACCGCACCGCCCCCCCCCCCCCCCCCCCCCGCCCAGCCCGGCCCCGTGAAAAACCAATCAAAATAAACTAGCTTCTAACGGATCACATTGTGTCAAGTGTCATGGAGCAAGGGAGGGGAGCTGGGGTTGAGGCAGGGAGGAGAGTTGAGCACCCCTCTAGGTGATTCATCCTTCTTGGTTTCCCCAGAGCCTAACACTGAACACGTGTGGGTGGGAGAATGGGGGGAGGGGGTCACAACCAGAGCTCTTTAGAAGATAAACCCAGCCTGACCAGCGATGGCACAGTGGGTAAAGTGTTGACCTGGAACACTGAGGTCACCGGTTCAAAACCCCGGGCTTGCCTGGTTCAAAACCACTAGACACATATGGGAGTTGATGCTTCCTGCTCCTCCCTCCTTTTCTCTTTCTCTTCTCTCTAAAATAAATAAAGAAAAATCTAAAAAAAAAAAAAAGATATAGAGTGGCTCTGGTCGAGGCAGAGCGACACCCCGGAGGGGCAGAGCATCGCCCCCTGGTGGGCAGAGCGTCGCCCCTGGTGGGCGTGCCGGCTGGATCCCGGTTGGGCGCATGCGGGAGTCTGTCTGACTGTCTCTCCCCGTTTCCAGCTTCAGAAAAATACAGAAGGAAAAAAAAAAAAGATAAACCCAGTCGTGCCACTCCGACCCTCCAGCGCTTCCCTTTGCACTTAGACTCAAATCTATACTCCTTGTCGAAGCTCCGAGAGCCAGTCTTCATGGTGGGCGTCATCACAGGTGCCACATTTCTTCCTCCTCTCTCTTCCTTCCCCTCATGCAAATGCACTGCCCTCTTTCCTGCTCAGAAATCCGTGTCCTTGTGGTTCCCTGAGCACAAGTGTAGCTTGCTCCTCTTGCCCTCCTCGGAGTCTTGGTTGAAATGCCTCTTCCTGAGAGAGCCACCCTTTCTGTTCCCCGCCCTTCACACACAGCCCCATTATTCTCTAATTGCAGCATAATATTTTCTGTAGCGACCGTTTCACAGTCTGTAGTTATGTCTCCAGCTTATTGTCTGCCTCCCCAGTTAGAAGGGAATCTCTGAAGAGTGGGGACCGTATGTCCCTCTTCCCTGCTGTATCCCCAGTGCCAAGAACAGGAAGTACCCAATAAATATTTGTCAAATAGGCTCACCCTATGGCTGTGTCTCACCCACAGCCCCTCACGGTTCTCAGGTCTGCGGGCAGCATCCTCCCACAGACTCACGCCAATCCACCTGGGGGCTTTCCGAGCACCAGGCAGTCTGGAAGGGCTAGGGCAGAGGTCCCCAAACTTTTTACACAGGGGGCCAGTTCACTGTCCCTCAGACCGTTGGAGGGCTGGACTATAAAAAAAAATATGAACAAATCCCTATGCACACTGCACATATCTTATTTTAAAGTTAAAAAAAAACAAAATGAGAACAAATACAATATTTAAAATAAAGAACAAGTAAATTTAAATCAACAAACTGACCAGTATTTCAATGGGAACTATGCTCCTCTCACTGACCACCAATGAAAGAGATGCCCCTTCCGGAAGTGCGGCAGGGGCCGGATAAGTGGCCTCGGGGGCCCCATGCGGCTCACAGGCTGTAGTTTGGGGACCCCTGGGCTAGGGGGTCAGAACCTCCAGAAGCATCGCTCAGCCAATGACAGATAAGAGTTGAGTTGGAGGAGAATTGCAGTGCAGGAGGCCCCTCAGGCTGGCAACCTTTCTCTAAAAGGGTCAGATAGGGTGGTGGGCACACAACGCCATCAACAGTTCAAATGCTATAGAAGATGTTTACCCAAAACCTGTGTGTTCTGCCTGACCTGTGGTGGCGCAGTGGATAAAGCGTCGACCTGGAAGGCTGAGGTCGCCAGTTCAAAAAAACCCTGGGCTTGCCTGGTCAAGGCACATATGGGAGTTGATGCTTCCTGCTCCTCCCCCTGTCCTCTCTCTATCTCTCCCCCCTCTCCCCTCTCTCTCTAATAAAAATGAATAAATAAAATCTAAAAAAGTAAATAAATAAAAAATTTAAAAAAAAACAAAAAAACCCCTGTGTGTTCTTATTGACCAATGTCAATAAATAAAAATGTATCTATTTCTTATTAATTTCTAAATAAAAAATAAATAAATAAAAGGGTCAGATAGAAAATATGTTAGGTTTTGTGGGCCAAAAGGCAAAATCAAGAATAGTGTGTCAGTATTCCAATAACCATTTAAAATGTCATTATTTATTACACAAAAACCATTCTTGGCTTGCAGGATGTATAAAAACAGGTGGCAGATGAGATTTGACCCATGGGTCATAGTTTGCTGGCTCCTGTTCCAGAGCAAGTCACGCCATCTGCAGAGGAGAATCACTTACTACTTAAAAAGTCACCCCTGGCTTCTCCCGGGCCCTCATAAGGAATGAGCGCTTGACCATTGGATGTTTTTTGTTTTTGGTTTTTTTTGTATGACCATTGGATGTTGAGGTTATTATGCAACCATAGTGGCCCATCATGAGTTGGGTATTTTCAGACCCACCACGTCACAAGCTTGGGTGGGCCAAGCAGAGATTTAGTTTAGGATGCAAATAATGAATTTGAGATTGGGCCTGAGGAGGGCCGGAGGGCACAAATAAGTTACTCAAACAGTCACGCACACCCCCAGGTCCCGTTGTCTATTGCAACCCCACTGGCTCACCTTCATGGCCTCACTGCATGCTCCCTGCGGCCAGCTCATAGAGGAGGAAGAACCCCGGCCTGGTTCCCAAACAGGTAGACTTGATATACTGGTAAAAACTGAAAATGGACTGCTACTGAATTATGGCCCGCTCAGGGGTGGTCCCAAAAGACCGTGGTGAGGGACAATTCTTCCCGTGGGTAGAGTTTCAAGTAGTAGACCTGGTCATCGACTTGGTGTGGAGGGAGAAGTGGCCTGGGGGAAGGAGACACACGGACTTCTGGGCATTGGCGGGTGGCTCTCCTGATTGGTCCAGGGACTTGTAGAAACGAGGTTAGAAAACCAGAGACAAAAGACTTCCGGGGGACAGGCACGTAGATGGCTCTATGGAGAAGGTTCCACGTGTGTGGATCTGTCTGTCTTACATGAAGGCCCTCCTGAAAGCAGCCACCTGACAACCAGGCGGATAGGAGGGTTCATCCCGTGGAAGTCAGTCGGACATAGCCGGCAGCCACTCCACACTTGCACAATGGACCCATGAGTACAGTGACAATAATGGCAGAAACAGGTCCTGCACGGGTCTGACAGCCAATCTAACTGCTACCTCTGCTGAGTATCTGACTCAGCAGCAGTAGAGACCGGCTCTGGGCCCCTGATAATCATGCCTTGTGGAACCACCAAGCTACTTGTTGGTAAAGTGGTTACATCAGATGCCCTCCATCCTCCAGGGGGTGTTGAACCATCTTTGTAGGGACTAATACATGTTCCGAGTATGAGTTTGCCTTCCTGCCCACGGCCTCCACCAGCACTACACAACCACAGAGCACCTAAAGATTTACGGTGTACGACTTGCCACCATGAGATCTAAAACATGTCCTCAGACAAGGGACCTACCTGCTTTCTCGTGAAGGAGGTGCAGCGCTGAGCACATAATCTTAGGACCCACTTGTCCTATTACATACCATGTTACCCAGACACTGAAGGCCTGACAGAAAATTTGAATTAAAAGGTACAGCTAAGGCCCTGGCTGGATAGATAGCTCGGTTGGTTAAAGCATCATCCCAAAGCACAGAGGTTGCCAGATCGATTCCCTGGTCAGGGTACATATAGGAGCAGGTCAATGTTCTTGTCTTTCTCTCTCTCTTCCTCTCTTACTAAAATCAATAAATAAAAATGGGGAGAAAAAAAAGATACAGTGATGGCATTAACTTGGGGATGGAGAGAGATTGGGATGCAGTATATACTTTGAATCAGTGGTTACTAAACAGTGCTGTGTCCCCAACTGCCAGAACACATGGGCTCAAGAAACAAGGAAGGGATAGAGGAGAAATGGCCCCTATCACCATCACTGCCAGCAGCCCACCTCAGGAATTTGTGCTTCCTATCCTCTCAATTTTACACACTTCTGGACTAGAAATCCTGGTTTCTGGAGGAGGATGCTTCTTCCAGAGAATAAGCTAAATTCCCTTATCCTGGAGGTACAGCTGCTGCCTGGCCATTTTTTGGCTCTTTGTGCCATTAGACCAGCAATCAAAAAAAGTCAATTACTATCAGAGGAATTGACCTTGATTAGCATGAGGAGCTAAAATCACTGCCTCACAATGAGAGAAGGAAGGAGTGTTCAGGGTCTGGAATGGGAGGTCACTGGGGTGCCTCTTGGGGCTTCCTGCTTGGTGATATCCATAAACAGGAAGTTGCAGCAACAACAGTCTGACACCAAGGGCTCAGACCTCTCAGGAATGAAGGTATAGATTATTTCACAAGGAAAGGACCTGGGCCCTGACCACTTGGCTCAGTGGTAAAGTGTTTGCCTGGCGTGTGGATGTCCTGGGTTTGATTCCTGGTCAGGGCACACAGAAGTGACCATCTGCTTTTCCACCCCTCCCCCTTCACTCTCTCTCGCTCTCTCTTTCCCTCCTGCAGCCATGGCTCATTGGGTTGAGCAAGTTGGCCCTGGGTGCTGAATATAGTTCCATGGCGTCACCTCAAGTGCTAAAATAGCTTGGTTGTGGAGCAATGGCCCCAGATGGGCAGTGCACCACCCAATAGGGGGCTGTTGGGTGAATCCTGGTCAGGGATGCATGCAGAAGTCTGTCTCTCTGCCTCTCTGCCTTTCACTTAATTAAAAAAAAAAAAAAAAAAAAAAAAAAAAAAGCCCTGGCCGGTTGGCTCAGCGGTAGAGCGTCGGCCTAGCGTGCGGAGGACCCGGGTTCGATTCCCGGCCAGGGCACACAGGAGAAGCGCCCATTTGCTTCTCCACCCCTCCCCTCCTTCCTCTCTGTCTCTCTCTTCCCCTCCCGCAGCTGGGGCTCCATTGGAGCAAGGATGGCCCGGGCGCTGGGGATGGCTCTGTGGCCTCTGCCTCAGGCGCTAGAGTGGCTCTGGTCGCAGCATGGCAACACCCAGGATGGGCAGAGCATCGCCCCCTGGTGGGCAGAGTATCACCCCATGGTGGGTGTGCCGTGTGGATCCCGGTCGGGCGCATGCGGGAGTCTGTCTGACTGTCTCTCCCTGTTTCCAGCTTCAGAAAAATGCAAAAAATAAATAAATAAATAAAAATAAAGTTTAAAAAAAAAAAAAGGGAAAGAAACCTAGACCAGCTGCCCAAGGATGAGGGGAATATAAGAAGGTTAGAAAACAAAGGTGAGAAATAACTTCAAGGGCATTAGGCCCAATCACAGCAACAGGGATCACAGCTTATTCCATTTGCTTTCCAAGGGCAAATTTTATTTTATGTGACCAGCCCATCTTAAAGAAGCCATGTCAGCCAGAGTGAACTCCACATGGAAGTTAAGTACATCTTACTGGTACATGGGTGGACTGTAGCAGACACCACAGTGCCCTGCCCATGTCCTTGACACTCACCATTCTGGTACATGCTAACCATGTTCTGCTACAAGCACTTTTTCTGGCTGCAGGCCTTCTCCTCTGGCCATGTATGGGGAGCTCAGAGCGACAGTGAATTAATGCCCCCAGAAACAGCCCTTAGGACAAAGGAGAGCTGCCCCAGCTTCCCCAGCCCTGCATGGGATAACTGATGTGGGTTCTATTTTGGTGCATCTCCACTTTAATATGCATGGATATTGCCCAAGGACCATGTTAACATCTATACCAGTGGCTCTCAAACTTTTTGAAGTCGGGGCACATTTAAAATCCTACAAATAATTGTAGGCACACTATATAGAAATTTCTGAGAAATATTTTATAATAAGTCAAATATTAATGAAAAAATATAAAGTCCGAGCGTGCTTTTATGGTAATTAAATGAAACAAATATGGCAAAATTAAATTTATTCTGACATTAAAAAACATTTTGCTACATTTTTTGAGTTATGCTTTTTAGAATTTGTAAAAAAGAGGGGTTAAAAAATTAAAAAAACAACAAAACAGTTATCTTCTTTTTTTTTTGGTATTTTTCTGAAGTTGGAAACGGGGAGGCAGTCAGACAGACTCCCACATGCGCCCGACCGGGATCCACCCGGCATGCCCACCAGGGGGCGTTGCTCGACCCATTGAGGGCATTGCCCTGTTGCAACCAGAGCCATTTTAGCGCCTGAGGCAGAGGCCATAGAGCCATCCCCAGCGCCCGGGCCAACTTTGCTCCAATGGAGCTCCTTGGCTGCGGGAGGGGAAGAGAGAGACAGAGAGGAAGGAGAGGGGGAGGGGTGGAGAAGCAGATGGGCGCTTCTCCTGTGTGCCCTGGCCGGGAATCGAACCTGGGACTCCTGCATGCCAGGCCGATGCTCTACCACTGAGCCAACTGGCCAGGGACAGTTATCTTCTTATATATATATAGATACATTCTTAGTAAGATTTAGTAAATTTGGCAGGTCCCAGCGCAGATGTGTTAAGTTTTTTCATTCTTGTGTTTATGAGAAACATGAGCCTGATGTGTCCTGAAGATTTCTTCAATATTTGGGCATATATTTTAAAGGCAAACTCTCATTTCCTCGTCAATACATTGAAGAATTCCTCTCTTTCACTCTTAATAGTGTTGAGTGCAGAAAACTCCCACCATACATATCATCCTAGCTTTACACCAAAGGATAGAAGAAACTTGCCTCCAGTCTTTCCAGGGAACATGGGGGGGGGGGTAGTGTAAACAATCCAGCACCACAGCTTAACAGTCTTTTGCAACCTAATCAGGCAAGTGAGGTGGAGGGTTGGGCAGACTGTCAGCTTACAACCAATTCCCCACATCTCTGTCCCGCAAAATTCTTTAAGTCTTTATTTATTTATTTATTACAGAGACAGAGAGTGAGTCAGAGCGAGGGATAGACAGGGACAGACAGACAGGAACGGAGAGAGACGAGAAGCATCAATCATTAGTTTTTCATTGTGCTTGCAACACCTTAGTTGTTCATCGATTGCTTTCTCATATGTGCCTTGACCATGGACCTTCAGCAGACCGAGTAACCCCTTGCTGGACCCAGCGACCTTGGGTTCAAGCTGGTAGACTTCTGCTCAAACCAGATGAGCCCACGCTCAAGCTGGCGACCTCGGGGTCTCGAACCTGGGTCCTCTGCATCCCAGTCCGACGCTCTATCCACTGCGCCACCGCCTGGTCAGGCTGTCCCGCAAAATTCTAAACTCCAAAACCCTTGTTGTTTTTTTGGTCCCCAACAGGCACATATTTCTCTGGAATACCATAGGGCATACTTGGAAATCTTTTAGGGCGCACCAGAGCACCCTGGCACACACTTTGAGAACCACTGATCTAGACTGTCATTCTGTAGGTCTGGGATATGGGCTTAGATTCTACATTTCTGATGAACTCCCAGAGATGTTAATGATGCTAGTCCACAGACCACACTTTGAGTTGCAAAACACTACACTTCCCTGCGGAGGTCCCCAGGGGGCTGTGCTCAGTTACCTAAAACTCCCTTTCATTAGCTTCCTTCTGTTAAGTCCCCACTTCTCCCAAGAGTGCTTCCTGGGATCATCTTCCAAACATACTACTTATTTTCAAACCCTGTTCCAGGTCTGCTTCTGGAGGACCTCTCCCCAAGACAATGAGTGACTCTCCCCCCTGCTTCACACTTTGCAGCCAAAATGGGTCCGAGTCCCTGGAGCAGAAAGGATCAGGGAGGGAGCCTGTGCAAGCATGGGGTCCGGAGGTTCAAAGGCTCGGGTTCAAATCTTAGCTCTGTGACCACCTGTTAGACCCTTGGGAGGGTCACTTAACCTGCCTGGACCTGTTCCCTTATCTACAACTTTGCCCCACAGAAGTGCATTTGCACACATACGCACACACACACACACACACACTCACACACATACACACACACGCATGCCCCCTGAGAAAGATGTCTGGAGACTGAACCAGATGGATGGCACACGGGTACTTTATTTCCTGCACTGACACATACACAAGCTGATAAGCAACGGGACACTGAGAAGCACTGCGGGGAGCAGGGTCCCGAGCCCCTGACTCCAGCTGGTTATGAGTAAAGGGTGGGAAACAAGGAGATCCTATGGAGGGAGGAAACAAGGGCAGAAGGGAGGGCGTGGCTGGGCCTTGGGCAGGAGCCAGCACACTCATAGGCCAAGGCAGGGAGGTTGGGGAAAGGCACACCACTGGGCAGAGGGACTCTGCTCACACATAGAAACTCTCCAGGTTATAAACTAATTAGGGACTAAGAAAGGACCAAGAATGGGGGTCCCTAAAAGTCAGCAAGGACTCAGGCGCCTCCTTTAACTTGGGGGTCAAGGAATGAAGGGCAGGTTGTTGTTAGGAGGGTACTCAGAATAACTTCCTGCTCCCAGGGCCTGCGCCCTACCCCCAGCTCAGAGCTGGGTCTGGCAGCTGGTGCCACCCCCCCAGGCTGCTTCTGCCCCGGGGCCACCATGTGACTCAGGCCCAGCAGCCACAGCTCTCATACCAGCTGCAGGAGGGCCACCGTTCCTTCAACCTGTCCCAGAAGAGGGTCGAGGTCTGGGCCCTCAAGCTCTGGCCCAGGTTCATCAGGACAGAGGGCGGGCTGGTGATAGACAGGGGGTCCTATTTTGGAGAATGAGAAGGACGGTCTGGGGGTGCTGGAACTTGGCCAGGCAGCAGCAGGAGGGGTCTCAGGCTTTGTGTGGGGCCTCTGCAGGCTGCTGGGAAACGACGCCTGGAAGAGAAGGGGGCAGGATGTGAACTGGGGGCCTGAGGACCACAGGCCTGGCTGGGGCAGTGGGCAGAGGCAAGGACCTGATCAGCCATAATCAGAAAGAGAGAACCACCATTGCTAGTTATGCAGGTTGCCCACTGCCCAGCCATAGAGGTCACCATTCAGTTTACAACCTGCATGACCTTACCTGCTGACCCTGATGAGGCCACCCAGTGGTGACCAAAGGGCCATCTGAGTGGGAAAAGGCCAGATATAATGGTGAGGCTGCCAACAGATTATACAATTCACAGCTGACCCAGCAGGCCAGGCAGGCTTCCAGACAGGGAGAGGAAAAGGACAGGCCAGGGAAGTCATGATGGCAATGGCATAATAGTGACAAGATCAGGCTCAGATCCACTCTCGCTGTGTGACCTTAAATGGGTTCCTTTCCCTCTCTGAACCTCAACTTCTTTACCAAATAAATGGAGATAGTAATACCTACCCATAGCAGTGTGAAGATTAAAGAAGATAACATGTGACAGTAAATCATCTTTGATATCTCTGCAAGCTCCTTGGAGGCAGGGCTCACACAGCCTCGTGTAACACCTGCACTCAGCAGATACAGGTGCCCGAACTTTGGGGTTCTTAGCTGGGGGGGGGGGAGACCTGGACCCAACCCCCCCCACCCCGTAAGGAGATCTTACCCCACTTCAGACTCACCCAGGGGACTGGTCCGACTGTGGCCCTTGCTGGTGGAGGCCTTTTCCCCAGTGGCCTGGTGGCCCCGGAAAGCCCCTCCTCCTCCCAGGCCACGGGAGGGTTGTTGCCCTGTCCTCCTCCAGCCTTCCAAAGTCCCGAGTCCGCACCCTGGGGTGCTGCTCCGTGATCCCACCCCCCATGTTTGCTTTGGCCTGCTGCTGCCACTGCTGCAGGGTTGGGGAGCCTTGGGGATGGGGGAGGGAAGACGGGGGGGGGGCAGAGATAGGAAGCTGAGGCCCAGTGGGGAGCTGTACTCCCGGTCCTGATCCCCAGCCCAGCCTTCAGGAAAAAAAGGGGGTAAAGATCTGGAATCCTATGCAAAGTCCATGTAAATGAGCATCAGGGCCCCAGTTCCAGCTGAGGGGAACTTGAGGTACCTATGCAAATGAAATACAGAGTCCATGCAAACCAGCACACTGGGCAGGACCAAGCTAGAGTAAGTGAGCACTTGGGGGGCTCACCTACCCTCACTATTCATCGGCTTGACAATCTGTGGTGTGTCCAGCTGGCTGGAGGGAGGTCCCCATGGGAGCACTCACCATTCTGAGGCGTCTGCTGCCCGTAATGGGAATCCTGCCAGTTGGCCAGCTGCTGGAGGACATACTTCATGTCCAGGCCCGAGGGGCCCAAGTCGCTGGCCTCCAGGGACTGAGCTGCCTCATCTGGTTCCGGCTCCACCTCTTCCCAGGCCTCCGTGTCCTCTGACACCAGCTCTGCCTCTTCTGTCACGCTCTCCTCAGCTGACACTACCTCTTCTGCAGGCACCAGCCCCTCGCCGGGCACCAGCCCCTCGCCGGGCACCAGCCTCTCGCCGGGCACCAGCCCCTCGCCGGGCACCAGCCCCTCGCCGGGCACCAGCCCCTCGCCGGGCACCAGCCTCTCGCCGAGCACCAGCTCCTCTGCAGACATGAAATCCTCGGCCGGCATGGATCCCTCCTCAGACTCCTCACTGGAGTGCGGCTCAGACCTGGGCAGGGGGGCAGGAAAGCCTTTCCATGCCCCAGCCAGCCAGCCGGCCGCAGCCAGAGCCCCCAGGCCTGCTCTTCCACTCCAACACCTCCAGCCATGGGCCTACACACAGACCCAGAACAACAGTTCTGTCCCAGCCAGGGGAAGGGGAGCTGGGTACCAGCCTCAAGGCTTCAAACACCCAGCGCTCGCTCCCAGTACAAAGGAGGAAGAATGGGCTCTAATACTGCATAGGCCCTACCTTTCTCTAGGCCCCCAGGCCTGCTGCTAGCAGAGACCAATAGGGATAATACTCCTTCGGCTCCCTACTTCATTATTTAACCTTCCCACAGCTAGTTGCCATACGAACAAATCCATTCTAGAAAGGTTCAGATAGGTCAAGTGACTTGCCTAAGGATACACTGGCAGTAAAGAAATAAAAACTGGGACTCAGTTCCAGGTGTTTCCAGCTCCTGGAACAGTGCCCATTGGCCTCTCAGCCCCTGGTCAGGTAAAGGGAAGGTCTGGTCTCCACTAGGAGCCGTCTTAAATCAGACAGCCACCTTCGGGGCAAAATGTGAAGTAAAGGAAGCAACTCCTTCCCAGAACAACTTCCTGCTCAGCAGAAATCAGGCCTTCTCCAGGGCTGCAGGGTCACAGAACCGGCTTCAGGTGACTGGCTGGCTGCTGAAAGGTGAGGGAAAATGATGGGGGAGCCCCTGGCTGGCTTGCCCCAGGTTTAAAATCTCCTCTGAGTTCATCTCATAATTCCTTCTACAGAGAGAAGGGCCATTACTGTCCCAAGGCAATGAAAGCTAAACTTGCAAAATCCCTGGGGCCCCATTATGCAAAAAAAAAATCTCAGAAAGAAATGATGAGCCCAGATCCAGACTCTGTGGATACAGAAAAGGGTGGTGAATGGGTGGGGCTGGCTGACAAACAAGGCGGAGGGGGGGGGCGGGGTAAGGAGGCAAATGAAAGAAGGTAGAACCAGGTGGGCAAACACTTCCCACACTGCAGGAAAGGCAAGAGTGTGGGTCAGCACGGGTCTGGGGGCCTAGCACGTACCTTTCCATAAAACACGCAGGGTCTGAGACCATTTTCTTCACTGACTTTCTGAGCTCCACAGCCATGGCCTCTTGGAAATCAGGAAACAGCTCCTAGAGTAGAGGGGGAACGTTCCCAGAAGATCCCCACTGAACCTCACCCATATTTTCAGGCAGACAGGGACTGAGGCTAGAAGTCATTCAGCAGGGCTGAGATACGAGGGATACAGGTAAAAAGGCCAAGGGCAGGGGAGGCAGGGGGTCCTCACCATAGGGACAGTGTATGTGTAGTGGGTGACATTGCCCTCGGACTCTGGGGCTCGTTGGCGGGAGGTCCTCGCCTCCCTCTTGCTCTCCTTCCGTGTGCGCTCACCTTCCCTGCGCTTCCGCTGAAGTTCATCCAGCTGGAACACACCCACAGGTTCTGTTGGGACCCACGCACACCCAACCCACTGTCTCCCCAGGGTCCCAGAAAGCTGGAATAAGAGGCAAGAAGCCCAGATTCTAGACCACATGACATGCAGGGTGACCCCAGGCAGGTCCCCGGACTCCACTCCCCTCAGACTCCAACTGAACTGCCACCTTCCAGGCCCAGTGCCAGACACTGAGGGCACAGAGAGGGACAGACCCATCCCTGCTGCCAGGAGCCTGTCCTCTTAGGAATCAGGGTCAGGGGTTCTCGAGGACCTGGGCAGGAGCCCTGGGGGACCTCACCTGCTTTTGGAGATACGAATGCATTCCTTCCTCCAAACTCAGCCGGTGCTTCAAACTCTGATTCTCCGTTCCATACTGGAAAAACCCAAAGTGGGTGAGCCCCACCTGGAGCCTCCCCACTCCCACAGGCCCCCCGATTCCGGCAAGTCTTCCCAGGCACACGAGTGAGTCTTTGGCAGCCTCTTAAATGAGAAGTCACGCGGAATAAGGCCAAAGAAGGGGGGTGGGGAGGATGATGTGGTCTGACTCCTGGGACTCCCTGGTCCCTTCCTTGGGATGAGGGGACAGGCTAGGGGGCTCTCTGAGGTCTCCTCCCGAGAACTGGGGCCTGGCTGCGCGGAGCGCTCTAGGAGACGGGGGTAGAGGAAAGCTGCCTTGGGTCCCCTGGGGCCATGACCGGCGGAGGGAACTCCACATACACCCTGACGCACCAATTCGCAGTACTCCTCCAGGTTCTTGATATGGATCCACATCTCGAAGGCCTGCTTTTCCTTCTCGTCCAAGTTCTCCATCTTGTCCACCAGCACCTCTGACAGCTGAGACATCTGCTCGCTGGCCTCGACTGAGGAGAAGTGGGGAGAGGAAGTCAGCCCTGGCTCCCCTGTCGGCACCCACCCTCCGCTCCTGCAGAGTACCCTTGGGTCCACCAGGGTAGCATTCCCAATTCAGGTCTTCTTCCCAATGAACCTTTAGTGACTGACACGGAGCAGGGCACTGGGTGCGCAGTCAATAAGACTTGGTCCCACCCCACACTGAACCCAAGTTTAGCAGGAAGGCTGATGGCAAAAGAAATCACAATGGAGTGCACTACATACAGACTGTGACAGGGCAGGTGTAAAGGACGCATTGGGGGGGGGGGGGACGCACAGATGTGGCGCCCAGCCCAGCCTTGCTCTCAAAGCTTTGAAGCAAAGACCTCCACGGGGCAAATGGGGCTCAACCAGGCAGAAGGGAAGACATGGCCCAGGCAGGGTGTGGGGAGGCCCAGAGGACACTGGGTGGGAGCGGCTGGGGCAGCGGGCAGGGTCCAGGTCTCAAAGCTGGGTAGGGAAACTGCCTCATTCTTTGGCTAATGGCAAGTTATTTGGGGTTTTTAGGAAGAGGACTGACATAATCAAATCTGGTTTTAGAAAACTGATTTGCACTGTCTGCAGAAGAGCCTGAACAAGGGCAGGAGTGGAGCAAGGAGACCAGGTAAGAGGTGGTCTGGCCTAGAGGCAGCCGGGGTAGGAAGGAAGGAAGAGACTCGAGCCTATCCAAGGAGGAAGAAGCAATAGAGTATGAGGACTGGCTCTTCCGCCAGGGGTCTGGGGACCAGTGGGGCCACTCAGGGAGCTGGGTGGGAATCCAGGGGGAAGAAAGGTAAAGTTTGAGGTGAGGAGAACAGCTGTTGCCACCTTGAGTGTGCATCTGAGCTCTTCAGGGACTAACACCGTGCCTCACTCATCTTCATAAATGCACAGTGCCAGGCAAAGCCACTGTTGAATGTGGAACTCTAGACTGCCCCAGGCCCAGCGCCAGTGCCCTGCAGTGCCTAGTCTCTGGAAGCTCACAGCTCCCTCCCTTCCTCACTTCCAGCCCCCTCTCTCCTCTTACCCCAAATAACAAAAGGAAACTGGCTTAGAGGAGACCCAGAGCCTCTGCATAGCTTTTCACAGTTTGCATAAAGCTGTAGTAACCCCTGGAGAGGTCAGCATGGTTGAGATTATAAATCTCCGTTCTAAAAATGAAGGTTCAGAAAGGTCAAGGAACTTGTCCAAGCTCACACAGCTAGGAAGTGCCAGAAATGGGACTTGAATTCAGGTTTCTGAGTCCTGAGATTTGCCCTTTACCCCAAGTTACAACTTCACGTACAAAACTGCTCCATATATCCCAGAATGAACATCTGATCCTGCTCCTCAAGGACATCGAGTTGAGAGGCCTGGAGGGAGGAAGAGAGGACGGGGCAGGGGAGTCAACACTCGCTGCCCAAGGCTAGCCCTCTTCCCCCATTCTCACCTTCTCTCTCAGCTGCTCATTCTCCTTCTCCAGCAGCCTCAGCTGCTCCCGCAGGGCTTCCAGCTGTGGGCAGTGGTGCAGTGACTCTGAGGTCAGAGGTGTCCTAGGGAAGGAGTCGTAAGAGTCAGGGTGCTGCCAGGGGTGGGGGGACCCAGCTCCCAGCCCCACTGGGCTAAGTGTGAGTCTCAATTAGCCCAGCAACCCTGCTGGCAGGTGCACTGTTCATTCATGCCCATTTGCAAACAGGCAAACTGAGATCGTTCAGATAAATGCAAAGCCAGGACACTCACAGCTCAGGGCCTTTATTGGGATGATCATGCTGCTGCTCCTTCTCTTCCTTTTTCTTCTCCTTTTCCTCTACCTCTTCCTCTTTTTTCACCTCTTCTTCTTCGTCCTCCTTCTCATCATCAGAGTCTGAGTAGAGCTGAAGGAGGCCATCTCGCAAACTCATCTGGTGTCTAAGCTGTAAAATCTGGCAAGGGAAGAGGAGCCCAGGGTCAGGTGGGGCAAGGGCAGGTGAGGGTCCTGGCACTAGGGAATGTAGGAAAGCCTGAGAGAGCACACCCCTTACCCCCTCCTCCCTGCCCAGGTACCTCCTCCCTAGCTAAGTCCAGCATGGCTTCCAGCTTGCTGTTCTTCTCCTCCAGAACACTGTTCCATTTCGTCAGGGACTGGCTTAGGAGAGTTGCTGTATTCAGGTCCTGCTCTCTCTGCAGAAGAACCCCCAACCATGGTAAATAAATTCCTGATTTCTGGGATCTCCCAAACAGGTGAGAGAAGCCAGGGAGGACACAGGGCTTAGAGGGAAGCTAGGCTACTGGGGGAAAACCTCCCCACCCCCTAGTTTTCCAGAATACTACACAAGAGTCTGTTACTCATCCACTGTAGGACCTTACTCAGTTTTCCCCTATAGAAAAAGAGCAGAGCTCTTTCAGCCTGCTTACATCTTACATCTACTTGCTTTTTATAAGAGAGACTCCTAGTTTGGCCCCCAGAGAGGTAGCCAGGCAGGAAACAGCCAAGTCTCCTACCCTTACAGGATAGAATTAAAACAGGTCCCGGCTAAGGCTCAGGTCAGCCAAGGTAGGCAAAGCAGCACACCTCATCTAGCAAATTTAACATCATTTTGACATCTTCTTGGGTGATCTTCTTGACTGGCAGTGTTTGTTCAGAAGACAGTGCTGCAAAAGAAAGTGGAGCAGCCAGGTCAGAAGAAAAGGGGGTAAATGCCACTCTGCACCCACTATTTCTTGCCTTATCCCCATTCTCTCTCAATAACAAAGGTTAGCAACAAGACAGAATACTAATCCCCTTTTCTGCCCCCGTTATCCTCACCATACCCCCCAGTACTCAGTGCTCCCTCCCCTGCTCCCAAGACCAACTAGACTTTTTTTTCCCCCATTTCTGGAGGGGCTAGACTCTAGCAGGACCTCTAGCAGCTAGAGTGAGGTAAGGGGATCACAGTCCCCCCAGGCTCAGGTGGAAATGGGCTCTCAGGACGCCTGGGTCCCTGACACTACGAGAATGGAGGCAGCTAGCAGAAATACAGCAACAGACTGATTCATTACCCCTTACTCCTTACCCAGAGGTCAGTCAGCCTTGGCCAACTCATAAGCCTCATGGGTCTTAAAAGATATAGCCACCCACTCTGCACCTGTTGTGCGCGGAGAGAAGCAGTAGAGAGACTTCTCCGGCTCTGGAGTAGGGACACCTGAGCCCCTGGTCCCAAACCAGAGATCTCCCGCAACCCAGTGAAAGATGCGAGGAAAAAGTAGGGGCAGATTCCGCCGCAGGCCCCGCCCACTCCCAGACTGTAAGGGTAGGAGAAGCCGCACTTTGAACCCCGCAGCCAAGAGTTTGGCAAAACCACCTCCTCTGCCCACCCACCTTCCGGTCGCTGCGAGCCAGCGCAGGCTCAGAGCGCGCGGGCAGCGCCCTCCCGCGGCGCGCCCTCCCGCAGCCCCCCCTCCCATCTCCGGCACTGCGGAAGCCCAAGGAGGTGGGCAAGCGAGTGCGCAGCTCTACCACAGCAACAGGCGCGCGCAGGGGGCGGGGGAGCGCACGGGCCCCGGGACTTGCTGCACCGACGGAGATCAGAGACCGAGAGAAAGGGAAGTGGGGAAAAAGGTGACCGGACAGACATTGCAAACAGTGATATCGCGTAGGTGGGTGGAGGAGTGGGACTGATTGTCAGAGGTGGCGGCGCCCCCTCCTCCCTTAAACTGCCCTCGTCTCACCCGCTTCGGGGTCCCGGGACCTAGTTTACCTTCCTCCACCTCCCGAATAAACGTGGCGCACTCGCTGTCCGACATCCTCTGCCGCCCGCGGATAGAGGCAGCCGGTGTCTTCGAGATGTCCATCACCTTTCCAGTCCCCAGGTCAGTGGCCCGAGGACCAGAAGGCCCTGGGAATAAGCGGGTCCGCGGCTTGTCCGAGTTGCTGGGCACAGACTGAGCCTTCCCCTGGACGGCCGAGGATGCGGACGCGCCTCGGGCTCCCGCTGGGGGTCCCGAGACAGATGGAGATCCGGATGGGGATCGTGTTGAGGATTGGGATCCTGCTCCCTGTCCAGCAGCCGGTGCCTGCTTAGAGACGAGTTTAGGCTTGGTGGAGGGCTCTGGAGCGGGACTGGCTGCGGGCGGGAGTGCGGGGTTGTTCGCTGGGGGATACCCGGGCCCGGGTTGATTCCCCGCGCAGCTCTCCCCAGACTCCTTCGGACGCATCTTGAATCCGCAGTCGGCTGCAGAAGCTCGGCCTTTATAACCTGCGTCTGGCTAGGCGCCCACCGGGCCGGACCACGAGCGGGAGGGGGCGGCCCAGAAGCAACAGGTAGTGCCCAGGACCGGGAACCTCGCGGAGGCAAGCTAATGGTGGCGGAACAGAGCGGAAAAGTAAGAAAAAAGCAAGAAAAAGACTTAAGAAGAGGTTCCAGGTGGTTTTGTGGGCTTGGTTCTGAGTCCAGGGCTTCTCCTCCCCTCTCTACCTCTGGAGAATGGTTCTGCCCAAGGCCTCAGCTTCTTGGGGACTTGAAGGTCCTTAATTGTGGGTACCCCCTCCCTTCACTCTCGCCAGTGTTTCAGCTACCCTCCCAGGAGTTGGCTTGTGAGCTGGGCAAAACTGCGTCATTTCCCGATGGTTGAGAGATCAACTCAAACACCAGGACGATCCACGCGCTGCCCGGTCTGGTGCATCACACGCTCACTAATGCTCGCGCTCACACCTTCGAGCTCCAGCCACACGACAGCCCTTTTTCCTATTTCTTAAATCGTCTTATTGCCTTTCCTCGAACTTACATCCAGCCTGCATTCACTTTGCCCACCCTTTTCCACCCTGGCAAACACCTGTTCTTCCCGGAGAGCCTGCTTGGGTATCTCCCGGTGAAGAACTCCGCCGCGGTCCCCCACTCCCGCCGTAGCATCCCTCATCTGATGGCCGGCAGTGGTGTGAGTGTGTCTGTCTCCAAGACCAGACTTGCACCCCTTCCTCTCAGGGAGTGTGTCCCTCTGCGCGCAGCACAGGACGGATACTCCTGAGTCGCCACAAATTCTGAATGAAATGTGGGCGGTGGAGGAATCCGGTGGCCATTTCTGTGCCTTGGGACTAGAGCAACCTGAGAGCCAAAAAAGAGATGGCTATGACACTGGTTCTTTTGGAACCCTGGGATGGTTCTTGGTGCCTCAAGTCCCTTCTTTTCAATACCCAATCAATCAGCAAGTCTGGCTTAATTGACCCCCGGTGTCTCTCCTCTTCAGCCCTGCTGCTGTTGAACCTCTTCCTTTCCTAATGTAATACTCTCTCCCACCTTCCATCCTTGTGAGTCCTTCCCCAGGCCATCCCTCTCACTCATGCCCCTATCTAGTCTAAGAAATTCCAGGAGTCCCCTCCCCACAACCCCTACTGCAAGCCTGAGCCCAGGACAGGGACCCAAGATCTACAACTGGGACAAAGGCATCTAATGCTGACAAGGTGCCTTGGGGGCCAGATGTCCATGACACAGCATGGAACAAGAGAGACACAACAGGAAGGAGGATCAGGCACACAGGAAGGAGGATCAAAGAGCACACTGTCCACCAGCTCTCCAATGAAGCATTGCGATAAGAATGTTCCCTTATTCATCTGACAAATATTGATTACTATATATACCAGGCACTGAGTCTATTTTTTATACATCTATTACTATAATTTATTCATGTTTTGCCATTTGTCCCAATAATGTGCTTTGTAGCAGAAAGACCCCATCCAGAATCATGCATTGCACTGAGTTGCCATACCTCTTTAGTCTCTTTCACTGTGAAATGGCTTGTCAGTCTTCCTTTGATCATGACATTGTAAATTTTGAATATTACAAGTCACTGGTTTTGTAGGGTATCCTTCAGTTTGAGTTAGTCTATGTTTCCTCATGATTCGATTTAAGTTCTCTATTCTGGAGAGGAATATCACAGAAGCGATGCTGTGTTCTCACTGAATCTTATCAAGTGATGTATGGTCTCAATTTGTTCCATGATTGAGGATGTTAACTTTGATATTTTGATTAAGATGTTATCTACCAGGTTTATGTACTTAAAGTTATTCCTTTCCCCAATGTAATTATAAATTTGTGGGTTGGAGAGTACTTTGTAAAGTACTATGTGAAGTCCCATTCCTTATCCAAATTGGATCCATTTTAGCATCCTTTGATGTTTCTTGGCTAAAATATTTTTTATCATGATGGTTGCCAAATAGTGATTATCAAATTCTGTCATCCCTTCGGTCATTTATTCAATGGAAAAGTTTATTTTTTCTTCACTTATTTATTCATTTATTTATATCAGTATTAACAATTTATTTTGATGCTCAAATTGCCAGTATTCTATTAATGGGAGCCTCTTCAAACTAGCATTTGGGTCTTTTTATTTTTTTAAGGTTTTATTTACTGATTTTACAAGAAGAGGAGGGGACGGAGGCAAAGAGCAGTTGATTCACTCAAGCTGTTCATTGGTTGCTTCTCGTAGTGCCTTGACTAGGCAAGCCGAGGGTTTTGAACCAGTGGCCTCAGCGTTCCAGGCCAGTGCTCTATACACTGCACCACCACAGGCCAGACCATTGGTGTCTTTTAGATTTGTCTTTGTTTTAGACTAAATTATGTCTTTTCAAAATTCACACTGAAGCTCTAATAAAAAATGTGACTGTATTTAGAGATAGGACCTTTAAAGATGTAATTAAAGTTAAATGAGGTCGTAAGGGTGGGATCCTCATGCGATAGGACTGATATCCTTATAAAAAGAGAAAGAGCCCTGGCCAGAGAGCTCAGTTGGTTAGAGCATTGTCCAGAAGCCAGGCACTGAGTCTTAATTCGTTCAGGCTGCTATAACAAAATACCATAAACTGAGTGTTTACAAAGAACAAAAGTTTACTTCTCACAGTTCTGGAGGCTGGAAGTCCAAGATCCCATGTCTGGTGAGGGCACACTTCCGGGTTGATAGACAACCATATTTTCCCATGGTGTCTTCACATGGTGGAAGTGGGAGGGAGCTCTCTAGGATCTATTTCTATTTTTAAAAAATATTTCTCATTTTACTATATATATATATATATATATATATATATATTATATTTAAGGGGGAGAGAGAAAGAGAAAGAGAGGGTGAGAAGCATCTACTTGTCACTTTAGTTGTACATTGAGCTTCTTGTGTGACTGGGGCCATGCCAGTGTCCCCTTCCTCAAGCCAGTGACCTTTGGGCTCAAGCTGGTGAGCTTTGGGATCCTGTGGATGATCCCCTGCTCAAGCCAGCGACCCCACAAGCGTGCGCTCAGAGCCAGTGACCTCGGGGTTTCAAACTGGCAACCTCAGCATTCCAGGTCGATGCTTTATCCACTGTGCTACCACAGATCAGGAATTAAGGTCTCTTTTTTTGTGTGTGTGACAGAGACAGAGAGAGGGACAGATAGGGACAGGCAGACAGGAAGGGAGAGAGATGAGAAGCATCAATTCTTCGTTGTAGATCCTTAGTTGTTCATTGATTACTTTCTCATATGTGCCTTGACCAGGGGGCTACAGCAGAGCGAGTGACCCCTTGCTCAAGCCAGCAACCTTGGGTTCAAGCCAGCGACCTTTGGACTCAAGCCAGAGACCATGGGGTCATGTGTATGATCCCACACTCAAGCCAGTGACCCTGTGCTCAAGTTGGTGAGCCTGCACTCAAGCTGGATGAGCCTGCACGCAAGCTGGCGACCTCGGGATTTCGAACCTGGGTCCTCTGCTCTATTGACTGCACCACCGCCTGGTCCAGCTAGGGTCTCATTCTTTTTTTTTTTTTTAAGTCAGATTTTTTTTATTTATTCATTTTAGAGAGGAGAGAGAGAGAGGGAGGGAGAGAGAGAGAGAGAGGAGGAGGAGGAACAGGAAGCATCAACTCCCATATGTGCCTTGACCAGACAAGTGCAGGGTTTCGAACCAGCAACCACAGCATTCCAGGTTGATGCTTTATCCTCTGTGCCACCACAGGTCAGGCCGGGTTTCATTCTTAAGGCCACAGTTCTCTTTCATGAAGGCTCATGTCCTAATCACCTCCCAAAGCCCCAATCTCTTAATACCATCATGCTGGGGGTTAGGATTTCAACATATCAATTTGGGGAGACACAAACATTAAGTCCATAACAACCTTATCACTCTTTAAATAAACTGCTTCATTAAGCTATAATTTGCATACCATAAAACTTATCACTTAAAAGAATCTAGCGGTTTTCCCCTCTTTTTCTCTTCTCTCTCTCCTCTCTCTGAAAATCAGTAAATTAAAAATAAAATAAAATAGGCCCTGGCCGGTTGGCTCAGTGGTAGAGCATCGGCCTGGCGTGTAGAAGTCCTGGGTTTGATTCCCGGTCAGGGCACATAGGAGAAGCATCCATCTGCTTCTCTACCCTTTCCTCTCTCCCTCCTCTCTATCTCTCTCTTCCCTTCCGGCAGCCAAGGCTCCATTGAAGTAAAGTTGGCTCCATATCCTCCACCTCAGGCACTAGAATGGCTCTGGTTGCAACAGAGTGACACCCCAGATGGGCAAAGCATCAACCCTTGGTGGGCATGCCGGGTGGATCCTGGTTGGGTGCTTGCCGGAGTCTGTCTGACTGCCTCCCCGCTTCTAACTTTGGAAAAATACAAATAAATAAATAAACGAATAATTTTTAAAAGCCTGACCAGTGGCACAGTGGATAAAGCATTGACCTGAAACACTGAGGTCATTGGTTTGAAACCCTGGGCTTGCCTGGTCAAGGCACATGCGGGAAGCAACTATTACTGCTTCCTGCTTTCCCTTCCTCTTTCTCTCTTCTCTCTCTCTGACTCTCTCCTCTCTCTGAAAATCAGTAAATTAAAAACAAAATAAACAAATAAAGTATCTAATTAGCGGTTTTTAGTGTAGTCACAAAGTTCTGCAACCACTACTGTCTAATTTCAGAACCTTTCATCCCCTCAGAATGAAACCTTATTATACCCATTAGTAGTCATTCCCCATTCCCCCCGCTCCCAGACCCTAGCAATCACTGATCTACTTTCTCTCTCTAGGGATTTGCCTATTCTAGACATTTTATATAAATGTAGTTATATAACATGTAGCCTTTTTGTGTCTGGCCTCTTTGACTTAGCATAATTTAGCATGTTTTCAAGGCTCAGCCATGTTGTAGCATGTATCAGTACTTTATTTTCTTTTCCATTTTAAAAGTCATATTGAGGTATAAAATGGACACTTCTGAGATATAACAATACTTTTTTTAAATTATTGTTCCTTTTTTCTTTTTTTAATTTTTATTTTATTTATTCATTTTAGAGAGGAGAGAGAGAAGGAGAGAGAGAGAGAGAGAGAAAGAGAGGAGAGAGAGACAGTGGGGAGAAGCTGGAAGCATCAACTCCCACTCCAGGGTTTTGAACCGGCGACCTCAGCATTTCCAGGTCAACACTTTATCCACTGTGCCACCACAGGTCAGGCCAACAATACATTTTTAATTGTGCAATTTGATAAATTTTGATATACATATAAACTTATGAAACAATTATCATAATCAAGATAATGAGCACTGTCATCACTCTTGTATATTATTCTTTTTTTAAATAGTTTGTCTTTTAGGCCCTGGCCTGTTAGCTCAGTGGTGGAGCATCAGCCTGGCATGTGGAAGTCCTGGGTTCGATTCCCAGTCTGGGCACACAGGAGAAATGACCATCTGCTTCTCCATTCTTCCACCTCTCTCTCGCGCTCTCTCTTTCCCTCCCACAGCCATGGCCCAAATGGTTCTTGTTTGAGCAAAGTTGGCCCCTGGCGCTGAGGATGGCTCCATGGCCTCGCCTCAGGCACTAAAATGTCTCAGTTGCCAAGCAATGGAGCAACAACCCAGAAGGGCAGAACATCACCTGGTAGGGGTTTTGCTGGGATCCCAGGTCAGGTGCATGTGGGAGTCTGTTTCTGCCTCCCCACCTCTCACTTAATAAAAATAAAATAAAATAAGAGTTTATATTTTAGAGCAGTTAAGTTCACAGCAAAATTTAGCAGAAAGTACAGCGTTTCCCTGTACTTCCCACTTCCCCCTTACACAGCCTCCCCCACTATCAATACCTCACACCCGAGTGTTCCCTGTGTTATAATCAGTGAGCTTCACTCTTGGTGTTGTACATACATTCCATACATAGATTTTTACAAATGTATAATGACATGTATCCAGCATTATAGTATAATACAGATGAGCTTCTCTGCCCTAAAAATTCTGTGTTCCACTCTGGTTGGGTAGCTCAGTTGATTTGAGCATCATCCCAATACACCAAGGGTTTTGGGTTCAATCCCTGGTCAGGGCACATGCAAGAATCAACCAGTGAATGCATGAAAAGGTGGAACAACGAATCAATGTCTCTCCCTCTGTCTCTCAAATCAATAATTATTTTCTAAGTTTGTGTTCTACCTCCTCATCTCTCCCTCCTCCCAACCCCTGGCAACCACTAATCTTCCTACCGTCTCAGAGTTTTCTATTTCCAGAAAGTCATCTAGTTGAAATCATATCATATGTAACCTTTTTTTAAAATATTTTCTTTTTTTTTAATTTTTAAAAAATTTTATTTATTCATTTTAGAGAGGAGAGAGAAAGGGAGAAAGAGAGACAGAGAGGGAGAGAGAGAGGAGAGAGAGACAGAGAGAGAAGGTGAGGAGGAGCTGGAAGCATCAACTCCCATATGTGCCTTGACCAGGCAAACCCAGGGTTTCGAACAGGCGACCTCAGCATTTCCAGGTCGACGCTTTATCCACTGCGCCACCACAGGTCAGGCAGTAACCTTTTAAGATCGAATTCTTTCACAGTAATATGCATTTAAGGTTCTTCCATGTCTTCTCATGCCTTGCTAGCTCATTTCTTTTTCGCACTGCATAATATTCCATCATCAGGATGGAGGGACCACGGTTTATTAATCTGTTCACCTTCTGGTGTCCTTATATTCTTGAAAAGAGCCCTTATCTTTTAGAGATAGGTATTGAACTGTTGCATGTGAAATTAAATCTGAAATTTCCTTCAAAAGAACGCAGGAGACGGAAGCACAGATGAAACAAGGTTGGCTATGAGTTCAGAACTATTGAAGTTGAGGAGCAGATACTGGGGAATTGTAATACTTACTGTTTTACCTGTCTTGTGTAATTTAAAATAAAGTCATTTTAAAAAATTATTGAGCCTGACCTGTGGTGGCACAGTGAATAAAGCGTCAACCTGGAACACTAAGGTCGCTAATTCAAAACCCCAGGCTTGCCCAGTCAAGGTACATATGGGAAGTAATCACTGCAAGTTGATGCTTCCCACTCTTCCTCCCCTTTATATAATAAATAAATAAATAAATAAATAAATAAAGATTTTATTTATTCATTTTGGAGAGAGAGAGAGAGAGAAGGGGGGAGGAGCAGGAAGCATCAACTCTTATATGTGCCTTGACCAGGCAAGCCTGGGGTTTCGAACCAGCAACCTCAGCATTCCAAGTTGACCCTTGATCCACTGCACCATCACAGGTCAGGCTAAGTAAAATGTTTTTAAAAAATTGATGATTTTAGAGAGAGAGGGAAAGACAGACAGACCGAAACATCCATCTATTCCTATGTGTGCCCTGACCAGGGATTGAACCCAAAACCGCTGTGTATGGGGATGACGCTCCAACCAATGGAGCTATCTGGGGAGGGCAATAATAAAAAGTCACTTTTAAAGTAATAACACAGAGAAATACATTACTTCCTGAAGACTCCCCGTCCACTACAAGAAGGGCTGAAAATCAGTTGTCAGCCTCTCTTCTTCCAATTTGAACTAGTTTTACTGTCATCATGCCAATAAGAGTCCAATGTTTTGACACCATGTTCACACTGTTCCTGTTTGGGGCTTCCATCTCACCATCTGCACCTCTCTCCTCCACTCCAGCCACAGAGGACTCCCCACTCGTGGAAAGTGTCTCATTTTCATTTATTTGTGAAGCTGAAGCTCCGCCAAGTGGCTCCCCACCAGCCTCCAGCTTCCTGGACAGTCTCACTGTGGTTTAAACAGCTCTGTAGCTCCAACACCCAGCACAGGGCGTTCAGTAGAGAACCTTTCAACTCCTGATGAATAGATATTTGCTGAATTGCATTTTCCCTGATCTTGAGAAAGCTGCCCTGACATCCCTAGAAAGTTTGGAGTAAAGAAGGAAATGAAATGGAAAAGATAAAGAGATGAAGGGGATCCTCCAGGTTCCCAGTCAACCACACCACCTAGGTCCAGGCACTAGTGCCCAGCAATTCCAGCCACTGCCATCAGAGGGCAGTGCCAGCCCACATACCAGCACCCTCCAGCTCCCTCACAGGCAGGGTCAGTCACCCCACAGAAGAAGCAGAGTAGTCAAAGTGACCCGTTTTACAGACAGAGAAACCAAGGCTCAAACCCTGGGTCACTCTTCAAGTAAGCATTTGGCCCAGCTGCTAGATGTCTGCCTTTGCCCAGAAGACCCAGCAGACTCCTCTGGCATGGTGCCTTTCCGTCTTGTTCCCCTCCCATCCCACTGCTGCGGCTCTGACCTGAGAAGTCAGCAGAGCAGAGACCCTGGGCCTCCTACCCTCCCTCCCAATACTTACCAACAGACTCCTGCTGGCCCAGAGAGGGGCCAAAAGGAGGCACATGACTCACCAGGCTGTGAAGACAGGCACACGCCACCATCAGAGCCGTGAACTTGGGGCATAGTCACTCTGATGCCCAGCTTTGGACAGCACACACCTGGCTCAGTCCACTTCCCCTAAACTGACCTTGGAAAAAGTCATCATGGTGCTGGTCAGTGCCAGGAGTCTGGGCGGGGCCAGGCACCATAACTACCTTCTACATCTGACTGGGCAGCAGGACAGAGAGGGTGTCTCAGACAGGGGTCAGGTGAAACCACACACACACACACACACACACACACACACACACTCTGCTGTATGTCTCCTGCAGGACTCAGTGGAGCCGTCCTCCCTCTGGCCCCTCTTCCGCCATCACCACCCCAAACACCCAGGGTCCTCCCCCGCAGGGCCCCCTCTTTCCTTACTTCCCCTCTCAGGACCCTGGCTGGACTCCTGGGACATTAAGCCCCTCTGAGCCTTTCCCCGGCCTGGGAAAAGGATATGGAATGTGTCGGGGACCTGAGCCTCTCAGCCTGCTGTCTTCTGTTTTCTAGGATGCCCTGACTGGGACAGGGAAGGTGGAGAAGTAAAGAGAGAGGGCAGAGGGGGTTACCTGGGCGTTGGTGAGGGGTGTGGGCTCCAGCAGAGGTGGCCAGGATCTTGGGAAGAGAGCAATTTCCTCCCCTCTGACCCAACCACACTCTCTTCCACCAGGAGGATCTTGTCCTTATGGAACCTACGCAGTCTGCAGGCTTAGTCCTGCTCACCTCTGCCTCTTGTTCAGAGGTCAGCCTCCTCCTCTGGGAAGCCTCCCTGCTCCCAGACCTATGTGGCATCTCATTCTGCCCTCTCCTGCCATCCTCTCCTGCTTCTATTCTCTTTCTAAGGTTCTATTGCTTACAAGATGATTGTTTAAATAACAAGGAGGATAGTGTCTGTTCTGCATCCTTGGGACTTTAATAATTAGAGTAAGCACTCAGTGTTTGTCAAGTGAACACAATGGAATTTTATGGTGAGTCCAGGGAGGGGTTTGTAGTGACCCCCAAAGGCTCCGGAGAGAGCTGACCTGTCTGGTCAGGGTGAGAGACTAGAGCTCTGGACTCTAGGACAAGTGCTCCAGCTCCCCAGTGCTGTGAACCAGCATGGCTAGTAATTCCAGGTCCTGAGTGAGAACGATGCAGAATGAAGAAAATAGACTTAGAAAAAGGGTGGGATCCGGAGGCCTCTGCAAGCTGATGGCAAGTCAGAGCAAAACAGCTCCTGGTTTGCTTTATTATATAGCTACATACAAATAAGGAAGTCTCTGATACAAAGCCACAACTCTGAGGCAAAAACAGGAATTCTCTTAAGGCATAAACAGGAATCCATTTAAGGCATAAACAGGAATCGCCCCACCATGCATAACTGAAATCAATCAACATCTGAACAAACAAAGGGTGAGAGGAAGGGCATGTAAATTGCTTCTAGCAACTTAAGAAAGCAAGTGAAGGGGGGGTATGGGATGAGTGCAAATACTCAGCTTCACAGCCAATATGGGAGGGGGGAGCATTTAGCTTTTTGCTAAGCTTCGAACTTACAAAGGCTTTTTGCCACTTGCAGTTTCCCACACCCCAGTGCGGGCCAGCCCCACCAGCAGGCCTGCAGGGGGCGCCTGTTGTGAGAGAAGGAATTCAGGCAAGGACAGGAGCCACAGATCATCAGTGGGGCACCCCCAGCACAGTTACCACAGTTACCTCCCTCTCTTTTCATTTAGAGTCCCTCAACCCAGCCACCCACTCACTTCCTCCAGGAACCCAAGATGAAGGCCTAAGTGGAACACGGATCTGTGTTCTGCAGGTAGGCGGGTCACAGGGCGGGGCCTGACGTGGGAGGCTGCTGTGGAAGCAGCTAGGAGTGAGGTGAAGGGGCCCACAGCACCCACTATGAGGGAGGAAGGGGCAGTCAGACATGTCCAACCTGTGGGCAGGGAATGGTGGTGAGCCCAAGGTGCTGTCCTTTGGCCCTTGGTCTTGTGAGCTAAGCTACCTCCAGGCTCAGGGAGAAGTCTGAGGAGCCCCTTGTTCTCTGACTTCTGTCCCGAGTCAGCAGCTTCCTCTGATCCTTGGGTCCATGTCCAGACTCTGAGCCTTTCCCAGGGCAATTCACGGGACTGGAGGGCAGGGAGGGAGAGAGAAACACACATTCACTAAGCCCAGACTAGGTCCATGCTTTGTATGTCTTATTTCAGTTTATCATCACTGGAAGGATTTTATAAATGAGTAATGGCCCAGAGAGGTTAAGTGAATTAACCAAGGCCACACAGCCAAGAAGTATCAGGCAGATCAGATCAAAAAGTTTGACTAAGACCCCATGTGCTGGCCACTGTCCCACACTGCCTCCTCCTATGTGTTTTATCTTGGGCACTTAAAAACATTATTCCAAGAGGGGGCCCATAGACAACCCCAGACTGCCAAAGTTGCCTGCGGCACAACAATGGTTCGTGACCTCTGGGTTAGGGGAGAGCACTGAAGCATTGAGAGCTGGCCTGGCATAATGTCAGCTTTTACTTAAACAGACTCGGCGAAATGAGGGTGGTAGACACAAGAAGAGAAGAAAGTCAAATACTGCTGAAGCCCACGAGAATTCTTTGTTCTCTTCTCTCTACTTTTATGTATGTTTGCACATTTTCCAATAGTAAGTTCTTATAGATGTTTTCAAATATTTGCATGTGACAAATGTAAATAAACAAAAAGGTTATTAAATCACCCGCGATTCTGTAGCTACGCGGAGTAACCACTGTTGAATTTGCCAACACCTGCTTTGAGGTGTGTTTCTGTTTTGTTTGTTTTGTGTGTGTCAACCTTTCCATGCTGATAAGTGGATTTCTATTCTCGGTTCAATGCCTCCCGGGAAGTAGGTAAATAAGTAAATAAATGAACAAAGCCTTTGCTGATCTTGACTTAGAGACCCCACTGAAAGGACTGGGTCACAGAGACACCTCCCTCCAGGAAGCGCTGGATTCTTCTTCTCTGGGGATCACCTGTCCACTTTCTCTTCTCTCTTTTCGCAGCAGAGCCATCCACCTCTCAGAAAGCCAGAACCCCAAACAGCCCCAGTGATGCCCACCTCGCTGAACCCTGCAGCTCAGTGTGGGGAAAGGGGGCCGGAGAGCCACTGGCTGTGGGCGGGACCAAGTGTCCACGCTGAGTGTCCACACTGACTCTGTGAGACCAGGCAGAGCCTCAGCTCCCCCCAGTGTACACACCCCTGTGCCCTGACAGCTTGGAAACCTGAGCCCCACACCATCAGCCTTCTCGGCCACAGGACCGTCCAGCCCGTTGCCTCTGGAGGGGCTGGAGGTAAAGGAAGAACAGATGCCTGTGCCTTTGCAGATACTATGCCCACTCTTCCTTCTTTAAGCCACATTTCAGGTGCCACCTCCTCTGAGAAGCCTTCCCTGATGTAACCTGGCTGGATCTGGGCCCCTGCTCCCCACTGTGCTCCCCTCTCTCCCAACCCTCAACACACGGGGGAGGGGGGGGCAGGGGCAACAATGGCCTCTTGGCCCGCCATCAACATCTGAGCCCATAGTCAGGGGGAAACACTTTCCACCCTGACATAAACCAGAAATAACAGGGCCACCCTCACTGGTTCTAGTCTTCAAAATAATTAAGCCTGAGTTTTTCCCATGAACCTGGGCTCTCTAACAACAATAAGTCTGTTCCTGGACTTAGTTGTGCCCTTTGGTGAGTATGATTTGTGAAACAGTTGCTGTATCTCACCAGAGACCGGGTCATGTTGGATGGTTTCCTCTCAGTCCTTGCTGCTCCATATTTGGCCAGCAGTTCCTTCCTGCTCTCTTCGTTGGTAGACTTTCCCTTCTTCTAAGCTTCTGAGTCTCAAGTCTTCCTTCGGCCCAGGCTGTGAGCAGTGATTTCCCGGGCTCAGAGCAGGGGTTGGTGGTCTCCATCTCCACATCCCAGAGCCTAGCACAGGCTGCCAGGCTTCGATGCTCAATAAACACTTGAGGAATAACTTAAGAGGGCCAGCCAGCGAGCAGAATCCTTGTCCAGGAAGCCTAGAGCCTTCTCTGTCTTCTCCACCCACATCACAATCACTGGGCTCCCGGGGGCTGTGGGCTGGGTGAGAGTGGTTATTTAACTTTTCCTGCATGGAGAGGTCACACAAGGTCTCCATGTATGCTTGAGGTCACTCCACCTTGCCCCTGGTGGGAGCTGCAGAAAGGTGCATGGCTCCTTCGTCCTGCTGGAGGGTGTCGTGGTGCACATGGGAGCAAGGTGGTACCAGGGATGCCCAGGTGGGCTGGGCCTCTCACCTCTTCAGATGTCCTGCAAACGGGGAGGTGGCATCCACTCCTGCTCTGAGCTCTCAGTGCCCACTCAACAGTGGATGTCATAGAGAACCTTTGCAGAGAGTAAGAGCTCTCTGAACCTCTATGTTCCTCATCTGTAAAATGGGGATAACGAATCAAGGTCCTACTTAGTAGAGACTTCATGGCCAGGAAGTGCAGTAAGGAAAGGGAAGCATTTAGCATGCTTTGTAGCAGGTGTTCAGCAAGTGGCTACAAGGGTAACCCCTCAAGACCAGAAACAGATGGCTCTGGGGGAGTCCAGGGGAAAAAACTCTCACACCCCTCTCTTGGAGAGGGAAGAACAAAGAGCGGGGACATGTTTTTAAGTTTTTTCATTGTAAGGCTTACTTTAACAACTTATTTTTTTAATAACATTCTTTTTGTTGTTTTTGGTGGTATAACAGCTTTATTAGTTCAAATCAAGATATCGCATGTTCTCGCCCATCATGATGATGTAACATTTAGCTTTCCTTTGTAGCTGGAACTCAGTAATTCGTTTCATTCCATTTCAATGATTCCTGAGATGTTGTCATGGACACCAATCCTCCCAAGTGGTCATATGTTCTGTTAGAAACTTGCTATAAATTATTTCAAAGTCCTGCTTTCTTGTCAACACGCGAATCAGAGGAATGTTCTTATATTCAGCATATTGATTATTGTCAGTCTTATTGCTGCCGGGCCAGGCAAGTTGGGGACAGAGAGAGCTCTCTGACAACCTAATTGCCCTGCATACCTCATGATAAAACATTTCTTTAGAACTCAGACTACTAATTTCTTCGCAGAGCGATTCCAGCTCACATGTTTCACCTTCCAACTCACACTCATCTGAATCATCAGGAAGCACAATGTTTAAGGTAGCATTTTTGTTCAAACACACTATCTTTCAATTTAAGAATATGCTCCTGGCCTGACCTGTGGTGGCGCAGTGGATAAAGCGTCGACCTGGAAATGCTGAGGTCGCCGGTTTGAAACCCTGGGCTTGCTTGGTCAAGGCACATATGGGAGCTGATGCTTCCAGCTCCTCCCTACCTTCTCTCTCTCTCTCTCTCTCTCTCTCCTTTCTCTCTCCTCTCTAAAATGAATTTAAAAAAATAATAATAATAATAATTAAAAAAAAAAAAGAATATGCTCCTGGCCTGGTTCAATTACCTATTCCTGGACTCTTTTTTTCTTAAGCATTTTAATTTTATTTATTTATTTTGTGATAAAGACAGAAAGAGTCAGAGAGAGGGACAGACAGGAAGGGAGATGAGAAACATCAATTCTTCGTTGTGGCACCTTAGTTGTTTGTTGGTTGCCCTCTCATATGTGCCTTGACTAGGGGGCTACAGCAGACTGAGTGACCCCTTGTTTGAGCCAGCAACCTTGGGCTCAAGCTGGTGAGCCTTGCTCAAACCAGATGAGCCCACGCTCAAGCTGGTGACCTCGTGGTCTTGAACCTGGCTCCTCTGCATCCTAGTCCGATGCTCTATCCACTGTGCCACCGCCCGCTCAGGCTATTCCTGGACTTTTTCCTTGATCCTGTTGTTGTCTGGCAATGACTCTTCATTTGCTAAGGGCATTTTCTCAGGGGGCCTGGCCAGCTCTCCATCCTCCAACCAACTCACATCACACTGGATGGCTTCATCGACTTTGTTAACGGGGCCAACCAGGCAGCAGAGGAAACAGGTCCCTGGGGGTAGCTGTCCCTTTCTCCCACTTCCTCCTTATCCAGCTCCCTGCACAGCACCGACTCTTCCCTTGTCCCCTTTCTCCCTTCTGGTGATGGCTCAGAGGACCTCTCCAGCTCTGCATCCTGCACCCGTTCATATAGCACTAGATGGTTTCAGCAACTTCGTTAGACTGAGCCAACCAGGCAGCAGAGGGAATGGCCCCCTGGGGTAGCTGTCCCACTCTCCCACTTCCTCTTCACACATTTTATCCCGGAGGGGTCTTCACTCTTATGAGGGTTATCGAGCTCGCCTCTACTTTCATGGGAACTCTCTGAAGTCCCATTTTGCTGCACCTGCTGAAGTTCAGCTTGAGTCCCTTCGTTCTCGCATTCCCCATCGCCGCCGCCACAGTGCCGGCCTCTGTGCTGGATTATAGCACAGGGAATTCAGATCTTCAGTTAGGTGGAGCAGGCAAAGGGGGCCGGGACGTGAGGAAAACCGGATACTCACTGGGAACCACTGAACATGGAAAATACAGACTTCCATTTCTGAATCCTGCCCCAGGAACACAGAACGGATTATAGGCAGATTTTGGTACCAGAAACTTGGGTAAGGCTGCTGGGTCATGCCATTCATGTAATAAAAGTGTCTGTGGTGCACTGGCCTGATAGTTTGGTTGGTTAGAGGGTTGTCACAATACACAAAGGCTGCCGGTTTGGTTCCTGGTCAGGGCACATACAGAAGCAGATAAATGTGTTTGTTTTTTTGTTTCTCTCCCTCTCTTTCTAAAAATCAATCAATAAATTTTTTAAAGGGTCTGGGGTTATTTTATTCAGAATGTTTTTTCTTCCTTTTTTGAAATTAAATTTAGTGGGGTGACATTGGCCCATAGGACACACAGGTCCGTTGTCACACAGGTTTCAGGTGTACGTCTCCATGGCATGTGATCTGTATTTGCATTGTGCGCCCATCACCCAAAGTCAAACCACTTTCCATCACTGTACATCTGGCCCTCTCTACCCCCTGCAGAACGTGTCTTCTAGAGTGCATCTTCTCGGCTGCTCTGCTTTGAAGTCTGACTGGGAGAGCCCACAATGGCACGTCGACCTTATGGCCTGACCTCTGCAACCCGGAGCGTCTACGGTCCAACTTATTCTTTCTAATTGACAGACTACTTTTTTTAAAGATTTTTTTATTGACTGATTTTTAGAGAGAGAGAGAAGGGTAGGGGGAGGAGCGGGAAGCATCAACTGAGTTGCTTCTTATATTTGTGGACCAACCACCTCAGCATTCCAGGTCAACGCTCCACCCACTGCGCCACCAACAGGGCAGGTGACAGACTATTTCTTTAAGAGCAGTTTTAGGTTCACAAATGGTAACTTGTTTTTAAGACTTTTCTGTCTCTCACCCACTTGTCCCCATTTTTTCAGGCCTTGGTTCTTCTGCATTTGATAGAGGAACCTTCCCCTGCCATCAGCATAGCGCCTGCCATTGTGGTAGGCGAGCGTCTGTCTCCACTGAGACTGCCAACACCAAGGAAGAGAGGTTGACTGTGCAGGTGGACAGACAGGGCCAGGCTTCCTTGGGTGTGGCTGCTCAGTCAGGTCTGCCCACCTCACCCGAGCCTGTTTCCCCTTCTGGTCTCTACTCGGCCAGCGCCTCTGCTGAAGCCCGGACACTCACTCTTTGCCGCCTACCCTCTGTGCTTACGTTCAAGGATGAGGCTGGCGGGTTTTCATTCCTAGTCGCCGCATGTCTACCCTTGTCTCCTATGCCTCCTTTCATTTACTATCAGAACGCTGATTTTGATCAAGGGGGCAATGTGTGCAGCTTCCCATGCAATGAGGGAGGGCCATGTGACAATTTCCAGCCAATGTTCAGATATGTCCCCGGGCGATGTCTCTTATGGAAAAAAAGAAGAAAAAACTCTGGAAAAAAAGCTTCTCACCCTTTCCCCTTCTTCCTGCCTGGAACCCCTGTGTTTTCTCATTTCATCCTCATGTGCAGGAGGTAGAGCAGGTATTATCCCATTTTACAGATGAGAAAATGGAAGTTCAGAGAAGTGAATTGACTTTCTCAAGGTTATGGGTCTCAAAGAGCCCCTACACAAAAATAAACCAGCTAACCTCACTCCATTCAGGTGAAGTTGCCATAAGCGCCCCTTCTGGCTGGGCTGCCAGGAAGCTCGGCATCTGAAACAAAGCTGTCATGGCTAGTATTAACCCTTAGCCTGGGTTTTTTTCTGCCCCTTCCTTTCCTGTGTCCTCACTGCCTTCTGTTAAATTTGAGAGAGCAATCCTTCCTTGTCTATTGTCTCCAGTCTTCTTTCAGGAAGACTGGCTGGGGGAGGGGGCATCTTTCACGGGCCTCTCCAGGCCTTCACTCTGCTCCGGGCAGCAGGAGACAAGATGGACATCAGTAGGCTCTCTGGTTTCTACTTGGGTTAGGCCAACAGGGGGCACTGGTGGGAATGAGATCACAGCCTCTCTGGGCCGAAGGAGGTGCCTCCCCTTGAGGAATCCTCTCTGCAAGAACTCTCTCCCTTCCTGCCTGAGGACACCATCATCAGTACAGAGTACCACCCCCTCACCTGTTCCCTATACCTGTCCACACCTTCGTAAACTGTCTCCTTACCGAATTCTCAAATTATCCAAGTTGAGTATTTTCTGCCAGTGCCTTATTATGGGCTGAATGTTTATGTCCCCCCAAGTTCATGTTGAAGTCCTAGCCCTCAATGTGATGGTATTTGGAGGCAGGGTCATTGGGAAACAGTTATGACAAAAGTCATGAGGGTGGGACCCCTCCACTCATGGGATTAATGCCCTTATAAGAAGAAGGAGAGTTCATTCTCTCTTCAGGGGCATGCACCCAGGAAAGGCCATAGGAACATGATTTAAAAACGAGTAAGTAGGCTCTCATCAGATGCCGCATCTGCTGGGACCTTGATCTTGAACTTCCAGCCTCCAGAACTGTGAGAAATGTCTGTCATCAAGCCACCAATCTAGGATAATTTGTTATAGCAGCCTGAACAGACTCAGACAGGCCATGAACAGAGTACAGAGAAAACTGCATTGTTAAAAGGTCTCTGAGAACTGCCCCCTCTTCTCCCCAGCTCCCCTCGACGGAGCTCAGCTCAGCACCTCACCTCCACCTGCCTACACCTAGAGCTGGCTCCGGAACGGGCTCCCTGCCCTCCCCGCGGCGCCACGTCGGCTGCGGTGCCAGGAAGCCTGTGCTAACACGGTCAGGGCCTCCCTCCACTGCCCGAGAGCCAGGCGATAGAAACGAAGCAATGGACCTGGCCAGAGCACAGGTGCCACTGGTTCCCAGGCTGGGCAGGTGTGTTGTCACCAGACATCCCCAGGAAGGAGAATTTGGGGATGGGGGGGGGGGGAGACTACCACATAAGCTGATGAGTGAAATGATAACCTTACCCACGGGGTCAGGGAACAGAGAAGGGGTAGCAGCTCAGTCTGGCTGGGAGCCAGGAGGTTTGGAGGTGGTGTTGCTGGAGAGAGGGCTGAGTTAGATCCCAACAGGCGAGCAGGTGAGGGCCTTCCAGGCAGAGGGAACAGCATGCACAAAGATCAGGAAGCAAACAGTGTGGGGGAATGTTGGCTGAGGGGACATGGGGTAGGTGGGCAGGGGCCGGGGCGGGCCCACTGCAGACCACAGCGGGGCCTGGACTCCAACCCGGGTAGGTGGGCAGGGGCCGGGGCGGGCCCACTGCAGACCACAGGGGGGCCTGGACTCCAACCCGTAAGCCACAGGGAGTGTTATGCCTAGGAGAAACCCCCCAAGTGTATACTCGGGGCAGGGCTGGAGGCTGAGAGGCCAGTAAGAAGGTGGCCCAATGGAGAGACGAGTTAAGGCCTGGCGTACTCAAAGGCCATGTCTTGGCTCCTTAGCCTCCTAACGTTGCAGCTGGAGCCCTACTCTGCCTCTGCCTCCTTAAATGTCTCTCCTGGACCCTCCTCTCTCCCACAAACAACATGGCCACGAAGACACTTGCAATCTGCCAGCAAGGTTGTGAGGCTGCTGAGAGAGCCCTGTCTCCCCGTTACATGAACAGCCTCCACTGGATCTGTGTGTCAGTTTTATTTTCATTGCTTTGGTCTATACAAAAAACCAATAACCAAAAACATAAAGCGATAACAATGAAACTCTCCACAGGGACCTCCGCCAGCCCCCACACCCATGTGCAGGAGGTGGGCGGTGAAACAGGAACAGGAAGAAAAAGCCCCTCACCACATACCAGAGGGGTCAGCCAAGAGCACTTCCGGGGTCAGCTAGGGCAGCCACGGGTGGGACCGGAATGTGAGGGAGCTGTCCCTGGAGCCCCCTGGGGAGGGGGCCAAAGCCAACTGAGCATCCTAGGGAGGCAAGCAGGCAGGGTCTTGGAGCAGGGAACTCACTCTCCACATCTCTGCCCCATCATCCTGGAGAGTCCTGAACTTTTCAAGATGAGCTTTGGATTCTGGGGCTTTAGGCCTTGAACCTGTGTCCTGGAGACCCCAGGGGCTCAGGACAGCTGGCCAGGTGGAGTTCAATAAGAAAATCAAACCCAGAGAAGGAGTAAAAAGCCCCACGGGGCCCAGGTGCTGGAGACAGGCAGCCAGGGCAGGGAGAGGGGCTGCTGGGAGAACGGAGTCTAAAGCTTTAGTGCCAGGACCACAGGGCCGGGGAAGGGGTACTGGGCCACTGACCCACATCCCAGAACGGAAAAGCAGGAGCAGACCGCCATCCCAAGGAAGAGCCTGTGGAGGCACGGGGCTGGGCAGGAAGTCAGGGCCCCGGTCCTCCAGGCTCAGGCACTTTTCTGTCTCGCCCCACCTTCTGCAGAGAGCCTCCCAGATGAGGAGCTGCACCTGGGGACGGGGCAGACACAGGGGGGTCAGGGCAGGCCTGTGTCCCCTAGAAGCTCGAGCCACTCCTCCCTCACCCATCAGCACACACGGAAGGGGCAGGGCCCTCGTCCCCAGATAAAACGAAAGAACAAGGCAGGTCTTCCTTACGGGAGCTCAATAGCAAAAGGCCCTACACTCATTCCCCCCAAAAAAGGAGCCAGAGTTTCAATAGAAACATGAGGGCCTCCGTGAGAAGGAGGCTCTAGAGAAGGGAAAGTGTGTCTCTGCAGCCCACAGGCATGGGGGAGGCTGCACTGCAAAGCGGGAGATGCCATACTGGGGTCCGGACGGCTAGGCCAGCATGTGGTCCGCAGTGGGGTAGGGGGGCCGGAGGCCATCGCTGTAGGTGTCGATGGGATAGTCCCCGTCCATGTCCATGTGCATCTCCAGGGGGTCCAGGGGCACGTCACTTGAGTACATGGGGCGGTAGGTGGCATCCATATCTGGGAAGAAGAGGGACTCTGTCCAAGGTCTGCAGGCCACCCTGTGTGGGGGTCTAGACAGCCCTCAGCCACCTCCTCGAGCTCTGCCTAACCTCAGTTGGCCTGACCGACCTCCCTAAATTTCCACGTCAAAGGACCCGGACAGGAGTGCACGTGGACGCCATACAGTAGCTGCCACTGGTCCTCTGGACCTAGAGACACAGTGCCTCTCCCTCACCCACACCCACACCCTCAGGACCCCTCCCCTGTGCTTTAGGGTCCTGAGAACTCTGCACACACTTACCATCTACATAGGGCTCGTTGATGGGGATCATACTCTGGGCCTGAGGAAGGAGACAGAGAGAAACACTGAGGGAGGGAAGCCTGGGAAACGCAGGGGTTGCGGGTGGGCAGCTAGAGATGCTCCGAGAGAGCAGTTCAGGGGAAAGCAAAGACCCCCGGAGGGAACAGAAGATAAAATGGGGTTACCCAGCACCCTGATGAGCTCCTCTCCTCAGGCACCTTCCCAGGGTGGAAGGCCCCACTCAGAGATGCCCACAGAACAAGAACAGCTAGCTTGGGGAGGGGCGTGGAGGGGTGAAGTCTCAAGAATGGGGCCAGGAGCTGCCCACCCAGGATCAGGACAGCCCGACAGCCTCCATGGAACTTTTGTACAAGTTAGAATAAGGCACTCCTGCCTCAACACCTTATATTAGGTTGGACAAAATTAAACCATCATTTTGGTAAATGTCAAAAACAGAGATATGCTTCAACCTACTCTTTCCATCTTCTAAGAATCGTCATAAATGATCTAATTATAAAATAAAAATCGGCCCTGGCCGGTTGGCTCAGTGGTAGAGCGTCGGCCTGGCGTGCAGGAGTCCCGGGTTTGATTCCCAGCCAGGGCACACAGGAGAAGCGCCCATCTGCTTCTCCACCCCTCCCCCTCTCCTTCCTCTCTGTCTCTCTCTTCCCCTCCTACAGCCAGGGCTCCACTGGAGTAAAGTTGGCCCGGGCGCTGAGGATGGCTCCATGGCCTCTGCCTCAGGCACTAGAATGGCTCTGGTTGCAACAGAGCAACAGCCCAGATGGGCAGAGCAGCGCCCCATGGTGGGCGTGCCGGGTGGATCCCAGTTGGGCACATGCGGGAGTCTGTCTGACTGCCTCCCCATTTCCAACCTCAGAAAAATACAAAAAATAAATAAGTAAATAAAATAAAAATCTATGAAGTTGCCAGGACAGTGGAAGCCCTCATAAAAGTGCTGTCCTTGTGGAGGGTGCAACTTGCACACCTTATGCTGCAGTCCAACCCAGGATACTCACGGCCTCCCAGGCAGCTGGGTCATGCTTGAAGAGGGAGTTGGTGAGCTCCACGGACACGCGCTTACGGTAATCTGGGTTCTTGTCCTCTGAGATGCGGAACAAGACAGCTGCAGCGTAGGTGGCTAAGCAGAGAGGAAAGGCCAAATTAGACACCTGCCTCCACCCCGGCTGGGGGCACAAAGCCCAGCCTGCTCCCTTGGCCCTTCGGCCCCCGGCACAGCCTCTCACCAGTCCCCTCATTGCGAGAATGAAGTAGCTCCATGAGGGGGGCCGAGGCTCCCTCTGCATCAATGGCGTCGGCTGCCTCCTTGTCCTGGGCCAGCTCGCACAGGACCCCGGCAGCCACACGCTGGATATTCTCCAACGATGAGTACAGGAGCTGGAGAGAGGGGGCGCAGGGTCGAGGTGAGGCAGGCAGCGGCGCCCTGCAGAGCCCTACCTGTCTCTGCCTCCCTTTCTGGGATTTAACTGAAGCTCATACTAGAAAGTGTAGAAAGCATATGACATGTATGAAGAAGAAACAGGAAAGAAAGCCACCCACAATTCCCCACCCAGACAGACACAGCCTCTGTAAACACCATATTTCCACTGGATTTTTATTATAGTCATCTATATGTTCTATGGTTATCATCTGACATAGCAGAAAGCATTTTCTATATTATTAAAAAGCTTTTCCCAACCTGGAAATGTTTTATCTGAACATATGTACCCTGATTTATCAATGTCACCCCATTAAAATTAATAAATTTATTTTTATTGAATTTTTTTAAAAAAGTAAAAGAGGCATGGAAAGAATTTCTCTAATATGTATTCCCTGACATGCTGCTTAAAAATAAAAGATATGATGGTTTCAAAAAAAAAAAAAGCTTTTCCTAGAAATCTGAGTTTACACCGATACTCAAAAAAGAGAAGGCTACAAAGCAAAAACAATAACCATAACACATCAATCACCAAACCCATGGCTGCCAGCCTTCCCAGATCAGCAGTGGGGAAAGCAGGGTCGGGGCACCTCTCCTGCCCACCTGCCCCAGACTCACCTGCACAAACAGGGGGATGGTGTTGAGCCGGAAGATCTCCATGCGGTTCATGGGGTCCCGAGCGAGGATGTGCAGGGCTCCAGTGCAGCCCTCCACAATCTCCTCCATCCGCACGCCATCCTGCACGAGAGGAGCCATTGGGGCATGGCGACAGGTGGCCCTCAGACGTGGCCTCACACCCCCCGACATTCCTACAAACCTCGCTAGTCGCATCAGTTGCAACTTGCCTCCCTAAGAACACCCATGTGCCCATATATTCACACCAGGACAGACATCCCGACCCCCAGGGACGGCAGTCACAGGCACCACCAGCTCACTTACCGTGTAGGGCTGCTGCGTGCCTGCAGCCGCGTGGCGCTGGGTATCCTGATGGGCCTTGACCAGCAGCTGGACGAGGCGGGGAATGACCGCTGCCTCCTGCAGTGGGGCATGGTTGGCTGGGCACAGAGCCAGATTCCTGATCAGGCCAATGGTTGCCTGGCAAGAAAAGGGACAACAATCAGGGTCATTTTTGGTGTGTCTGGAGGCTCCCAACTTCCCAGTATCATCTCTTTCTGTCCTATCATCTCTCTATTCCCCAGGCTCGACCTAGACCTGCTAGAAGATCTCTAGAGAATGTGACCACCTCAGCCCGTGTTCCTTATTCCATGGGATCTGTGGGTTCTCATCTGGCTAACTCTAACAGCCTCTGCTAAAATGATACCCATTTCTAGAATATTCCAGTGGCCCCATGCCCTGACCCCTCACCCTTATCCCCCCTCTCACCCACCTCCTCCAGAGACAACATATTCTGATAGTTCTGAAACCCCGCTTATCAGGGAGTCCTTGTTATGACTGACTCCAAAACCTCTTCCTTTGGTGATGCTCATCTAATAATCAATCCCCGGTAGGGCAGAGGTCTCCTCCCCAGGGTCCCGATTCCCAGAAACCACTCTGACCTCCCAGGGTCCCTCAAGGTCTTTCTTGGGAAGCCATTTATCATCTCATTTGATTCTCAGAACAAGAAGCCGTAGGGCAGTGATAAAAATCACATGAGAGGTGAGGACGTAAGCAGAGGGTGGGTGAACGGCCAAGGTCACTTGTCAGGTCACTGTGTCAGGATGCAATCCCTTCCCCCACCTTGGCAGCAGGCACCCAGCCCAAGAAAGGGCCACGAGCTGCCCTTTTATTCTCACTGTGACTTTTTTTTTTCCTTTTTAGAGAGTGAGAAAGAGAGAGGGACAGACAGAAAGGGAGAGAGATGAGAAGCATCAACTTGTTGTGGCTCCTTAGTTGTTCATTGATTGCTTCTCATAACTGTCTGGACTGGGGTCCTCTAGCCTTGCTCAAGGCAGTGACTTTAGGCTCACAACAGTGACCTTGGGCTTTAAGCCACTGACCTTTGGGCTCAAGCCAGTGACCATGGGGTCATGTCTATGATTCCATGCTCAAGCCAGCAACCTTAGGGTTTCGACCCTGGGTCCTTGGTGTCTTAGATCAACACTCTATTCACTGTGTCACCACTTGGTCAGGCTGAATTTTTTTTTTTTAATTGATTTTAGAAAGGGTGGAAGGGAGAGAGGAAGAGAGAGACAGGAACACCAATCCATTCCTATATGTGCTATAATCAGGACTGAACCAGCAGCCTCTGCACTTTGGAACAACCAAACCATTCGGCCAGGGTTGATTTTTTTTAATGTATATAATAACCTTAGTCTTTTTTTTTTTTTTTTTTTGGACAGAGACAGAAAGATAGGACAAACAGACAGCAAGGGAGAAGATGAGAAGCATCATTCTTTGTCATACCACCTTAGTTATTAATAATTGCTTTCTCATGTGCCTTGACGGGGTGTGGGGGGGAACTACATCAGAGTGAGTGACCCCTTGCCCAAGCCAGCAACCTTGGGCTTCAAGCCACCAACCTTTGGGCTCAAGCCAGTGACCATGGGGTCATGTCTATGATCCCATGCTCAAGCCAGCTACCCTGCGCTCAAGCTAGTGATCTTGAGGTTTCGAACCTGAGTCCTCTGCGTCTCAGTCCGACACTCTAGCCACTGTACCACCGCCTGGTCTGGCCCCTTAGAGTCATTCTTATCTGTACTGTTAAATTGTCTAAAAATGTAGCCAATGCCAGCTGGCTCTCCCAGGCACCATCTTAAGAAGACCCAGCCTCTTCATACCCTAGACTCCCTATGGAAGATGCCAGGTGTTCCTCTAAATTCATCCTATCCTGTGTCTTTTTAGCATCACTCCTGAGTCTTAGCAGACATGTGACCCTCTGACACATGACACATTGCTAGCTTCCTAGTACCTAGATGTAGCCAAGTGACCATGTTCCAGGATATGGGCTAAAGGGACATGTCCCACTCCCCGGTCACTGCAAGCCTCCCATTTTTCTGGGGCTAGAATGCATCCGTGGAGATGATACAGCCCGCTCATTGGTGTGAGTACAGCTCTCTTGTTCAGACCCTCTAGCGTGAGAAGTGAGCTCCATGGGCCAGCAGCAATACCTAGGAGCTTGTTAAAAAAAAATGGCAGAGCCTGACCAGGCGGTGGCGCAGTGGATAGAGCGTCAGACTGGGATGCGGAAGACCCAGGTTCGAGACCCCGAGGTCGCCAGCTTGAGTGTGGGCTCATCTGGTTTGAGCAAAAATTCACCAGCTCGGACCCAAGGTCGCTGGCTCCAGCAAGGGGTTACTCGGTCTGCTGAAGGCCTGCGGTCAGGGCACATATGAGAAAGCAATCAATGAACAACTAAGGTGTCGCAATGCGCAACGAAAAAACTAATGATTGATGCTTCTCATCTCTCCGTTCCTGTCTGTCTGTCCCTGTCTATCCCTCACTCTGACTCTCTCTCTGTCTCTGTAAAAAAAAAAAAAAAAAAGCAGAATCTCACCAGCCCCTCCAAGGCCTCCAGAATCAGAACCTGCAGTTTATTTATTTATTTTTTAAGTGAGAGGAGGGGAGATAGACTCTCACATGCGATCCAACTGGGATCAACCGGCAACCCCGTCTGGGGCCGATGCTCAGACCAACCGAGCTATCCTCAGTGCTCGGGGTTGACACTCAAACGAATCAAGCCACTGGTTATGAGAGGAGAAGAGAGTGAGAAGGGAGCAAGTGACGGGGAGAGAAGCAGATGGTTGCTTTTTATGTGTGCCTTGACCAGGAATTGAACCCAGGACGTCCATATGCCAGGCCAACGCTCTATCCACTGAGACAACTGGCCAGGGCCAGAACCTGCAGTTTAGTGAGACAGCCCAAGGTGGTCATGGGCCTATTAAAGCTTTGAAGCTTTCCCCATGGAGATGATTGAGCTACAAGACAGAAAGGCTCTGAGTCTCAGGAGCAGAACTGCTGTGGAGGTCTAGACCACTTCATGAGAGAGGAATGAATTTCTATCTTATTTTAGGACCCCTCTGTTAGAGCAGCTTTGCCTATACCAATGCAGCACCTAATCCTGACTGCAGAGCGCTCCTTCCCGGCCTGCACCCACCATGGCAGCGGTCGTACCTTGACCAGTGGCCACTGGTTGGGCTGGTTGAGCAGCTTGACAATGGCTGGGATGCCATAGTTGAGACGCACGGAGTTCTGGGCCATCTCAGCCTCCGGGTGGCGGCTGGTGAGGTGGCGCAGGGCACAAACAGCAGGCTCCGTGATGTCGTCCTTGTCACCGGCACGCAGGATGGCATGGATGAGAGCCTCCACGCCACTGTTCTGCGTCACCAGTGTCTTGTTCTTGCTGTTGTTACACGTCAGGTTGGACAGAGTGCCTGTGGCACAGGTGAGGACATTGACGTCGTCGACACTCAGCTGGTTCACCAAAATCTTCAGCACATTCTCCAGTCCCTCCTGGGGGGGGGGGGAGGGAGGACAGAGATGAGGGAGAGAGACTCCCAATTGCTCCCACGTGCGTCCCAGGGGAGCAGGGGAATGAGATGGCCTGACAGGGTGGGAAACCCACTCGGCTGACACTTGGCCCTGCCTGTGTGCCAGGGAACCTTCATCCCTGTGATCCTGTTGATGCCTGTGAACGGGCAGAGCCTTCCCGTGTGGCTCAGAGAGGTTACGTGGCCTGCTCACGGACCCACAGCTAGTGAGCCGGATCTGAACCCAGGCCTGTCTCTGAGCTCCAAGCTCTTTTCTCCAGCCCCCCTGCTCCTCCTCTGCATCCTCAGACCCAGGCTGGGCCCCACACAGGTCGAGGGAGGCCCCCAGGAGGAAACTGAGGAGGAGGCCACATGCTTCAGTGGCGCAGCTGACCCATTTATACGTGCTTCTACCTTTCTTGGCCTTCACGGCTCCCCCTCAGTGACCCCCAAGGCCAAATCTGCTTTCACGGAAATGTCCCTAACCCAAAGGGTGCCATTTGGCCTTGTGGTAGAGGAGAAGAACCCCAGGCTCTGGGAACAGACAGTTCTGGGTTCACACCCCACGCCTGCCATTTCTTAGTTGTGACCAAGGGCCTTACTTAACTCCCTGAGTCTCTTTCTTCATTTCATCAACCCTGTCTCACACTACCTCCAAATGTTGAAAGGGGTAAACAAGATGATGTCCAAGGGTCCAGCATATGGCAAGTGCTCATTAAACAGCCTACTGATGGGGTCTCTTAGGAATGGTAGCCAGGTTAGAAGGAGGGACCAGGAGACCTGTCCTAAAACTGAATCTTTTCTTAAATTGTGCTGTTAGCCACTGAGGCCTCCAAGCTGTCTCCTAGCACCCTGCTGATCCCCACCCCAGGGTCTAGGTCAAAACTGTTTCCCTAGTACCTACCACCTGAAACCCAGCTTAGAAAATCAGCCCCCTTCATTGATTTCCTGTCCTGAATTCCTAACAGGGACTAGAGCCTCAAGCTAAATGGCTGAGGGTCTTTAGGATACTTCCAGCCCAGCTAGGACACAGCAAGATTTAGAGGCCTCAGGCCTCGCACGGTCAGACTCTCCGACAGGAGGCTGGGCATGCTAGGACAGGAGGTCAAGGGGGCTGAAGAGGCAGACCCAGGCTCGAACGTTTTCCTCACCTGCTTGGTGGCCACGTCTGAGAGGTTGCGCAGGGTCCAGAGGCAGTTCTGCACGAGGCGGGGGCTGTTGCTTGTCAGGTGTTTGCCCAGAGCCTGCATCCCACCTGGGGTGGGGGACAGGGGGACGTCAGCCACAGGGGAGGACAGCTAACTGAGCCTGGCCACCAGGCAGGGCCGCACCTTGGCCCTCCTACACAAGCCATAGTACTCACCGGCCTCCACAATGGCAGGCTTATTGCTGGGACACACCGACAGCACCTTGAGCACACGGCTGGTGGTCCAGAGCAGCTTCTCGTAAGTGTAGTTGCGCATGATCTGTACGAGGGCCTGCGGTCCTCCGTGGGCCAAGATGATGAGCTGTGGGCAGAGGGGGAGGATGAGTGTAAGTCAAGGAACATGACGATGCACAGAGAAGAAAAAGGGGGAAGAAAAATGGGGCTGACAGAGCGGCCACTATCAGCTTCAGCTAAAACCTGAATAGATTTTGTGACTATTAAATAAGCCAAGATCTTGAAAAAAGAATAATACACAATGCTGGCAAAGATGAGGTGATACTGTACTAACAAACATCACCATTGATGGCAATATAAATACAATCATTTTGAAAAGCAATCTGATAATCAGGGTAAAAGCCTAAAACTATTAAAAACCCTTAGCCCTGCTGATGAAAAACTTCCCATTCTTTGGGGAAAGCTGTGTGCCTAAAGATGTTTATTATAGCATGGCTTACAAAGGTAGGAAATCAGGAGCAATTCAGATGCCCTCTCTCAGAATAAAGTCTGGGGCATCCACTTAATGAAATGCTATTTGCTATTACAGACGATGATTTTGAGGGACAGACAATATAACAACAACCGCCACCAAAATTTTTTGATGTTATGTAGAAATCAGAAGCAGTTACACATTTGCTATGACTACAACTACATACAAACATGTCCACAGGATAGCGCCGGTAGGAACACACTGAGATAACAACTACATTGGCACAGTGGATGGGGGGTCGACCTGGAATGTTGAGGTCGCCGGTTCAGGACCCCGGGCTTGCCCAGTCAAGGCACATAATGGGAGTTGATGCTTCCTGCTCCTCCCCCCTTCTCTCTCTATCTCTCTGTCTCTATTCACTAAAATGAATAAATAAATAAAAATCATTTAAAAAAAAATAGAAAAAGAGATAACAACCATTGTGTGAGGATAATGAATTTTTTTCTTTTCCTTATCCTCAAAATAGTCAGTTAAATGATGAAACATGTATCATTGCCTGTACATAGATATTTAACCTAAAAATGGCCAGGAGGCAGCAGCCAGAGGCTGCAGCTAGACAGATGGTCATGTAATGGTCGTCTGTGGCACCTGGCTGGGGGTGAGGAGGGCCCACCTTGCTCTCCTGGTTGCCGTAGGCCAGGAGCTGCAGGCAGTCGGTGGTGATGGCCAGGAACTTGGGGTTGTTCTTGTTGAGCAGGGGCACCATCTTTTGCAGCCCGTCAGCCAGGCGCACTGCCATCTTGGCACCCTCCTGGTTGAGCAGCAGGTTGTGCAGCGTGGTGATGGCGTAGAATAGGACCGACTCCACAGGGGAGCTGGGATGGTGGGCATGAGGTTAGTGTGAGTTGGGTCCCAGGGGCCTGGCATAAATGTAGGCTACCTCCCCCAGAAAGCCACCTCCCCCAGGAAGCCACCGCCAGTACCAACAGCCCCAGGGAAATAGCTCTTTGTTAAAATCTCACTGTCCCTTGAGCCCAGCCCAGTTGTATGCACAGAGCACATAGCACCTCCCCTCTCCCCACTGGGACCATGACACCTTCTGCTCCTAGGCTCCCAGTCTGGTGCTGAGCAGAGTCCCCCTGATACCCTACCATGTTGAGTAACTACCATATAGGAGGCCACAGGCTAGAGAGGCCCTATAAGGAGCTCAAAAGGAATTAGGATCAATATCTACTCTCAAGGAATTCGCCGCCTGGTAAGGGGATGAGGAAAGAGACCAATCACATTGCAAGGCCAGAAAGATAAAGGTAGCAAGAGGGCATGCTGTTCTCTACTTCAGAATACTCTTCCCTTCATCTCTAACAGCCAAACTCCACTGATCCATCAGCCCTGCCATTAGTCAATAGCTTCTCAGAGATATGAAAATCTCAGACACACCTCTGCCCTAGTCTATGTTGTGGTCTCATAACTAAGCTGCTTGGTACATAAGCAGCTAAGCATAAAGACTGGGCGTGGTTCTGCACCTGGCACATAGTAGGTGCTCAATATATGTTGTATGGAAGCCCAGGGAAGGGAGGAAGAAGAAAGAGGGAGTAGGGGTGGGTACCTGAGCATGCGAACCAGGGCGGGGATGCCACCCGACTTAAAGATGGCGAGCAGCCCTTCACGGTGGTGGGAGAGGTTGTGCAGGATGCTGGTGGTGCAGCGGGCCGTGTCCAGGTCACTGGTGTTCTGCATGGTTCGCACAACAGCTGCCACCAGCTGGGGCGAGCCCATCAGTGCCCGTCGCGACGCCTCCTTCTTCGACAGCTGATTCACAATCATGGCTGCCTTAGTCACCACCACCTGGGGACGTGGAGGGAAGGATGAAAGGGAGCAGACTGCCAGGTCCAGCTGCCCCTGTGAGAAGTAGGTGACCAGGAGACCCTGTTGCAAAGCTCAGAGGAACCCAGGTCAGACTCTTCCTGAAGATGGCAGTCTGGTTCAGTGACTGCCCTCTACCCCAGGCAGGGCTCTCTCCTGTGGATGCCTGACATCTGTCTCCCTTCCCTGTCTGCCCCACCCCAGCTACACCCCTCACGGACCGGGTCCTCATCGTTGAGCAGTTTGGTGAGCTCAGGGAGGGCCCGGGTGGCCAGCTCAGCATCATCCTGGTAGTTGATGAGATGCACAATGGCCGACTTGAGCAGCTGGGACGGCTCAGCCAGCCGCTGCAGGTTGGTAGTCTGTCCCTCCACCTGGGTGGCCAGCAGCAGCGAGCTGTCCTCCCCTGTCATGCCAGGACACATGGCCTCCCGCACTCGCTTGGCTCTGGCCGTTGTGGACATCTGGTACTCCAGGTCACCTAGGGACCAACGGACAGAGACTGAGCTGCAGGAGGCAGGCAAAGGGAACCTGGGAGCCGGGCAGGCTGTACAAACTGCCCATCTGGACCCTCTGGGCTGTCTCCCAACCGGACCAGAAGCCCGGCATACCACCTATAGTTCTGCCTCTTCCCAGTGACCTTGACCTTGGGGAAGTCACCATCATCTCTGTTATGTCATCTATAAAATGAGGCATCACCTGTTCTGTCCCCTGCAAGGAATTCTTATGAGAATTAAATGAGATAATAGTTGTGAACTGCTCTGAAAAAAAGGATTCATGTGTCTGGTACATCTCACTACAAAAATAAAAAAAAAAGTTAGTGATTATTTTTTATTTTCAGGGGAGAGCACAAATGCAGTCCCCCACTACCACAAATTATGCAGATGAGTTTCCCATATTTGGAGAAATCTCAGAGAGTGATTATTATTATTATTAATAGGAATATCTAACATATTTATTATGTACCTAGAATTGTTTTTCTTATATTTTCTCACTTAATCTTACATCAAGCCTACAAGATAAGTACTATTATTATTTCCACTCAACAGATGGAAAAACTGAGGCCCAGAGAGGTTACAAGAACCCAAGCTAGGATCTGAACTCCAGAGCTCAAACCCCAACTTTACGTCCCTCCCTTAGCAACCTGGTTGTTACCAGGTAAAGGTCAGATGAGACAACCTGGTTCTCTTCAACCCTGAAATTTCATTATTCTAATTATACCCTCATCACCCCCAAAGGAGGCAACTCTCCTATTATACGGACCAGCAAATTGAGGCTCAGAGGCAGTAGACATCTAGTGTCATACAGCAGATCAGAGGGAAAGTCAGAACAGTGGGTTTCAGAAAAAAGGATGTGGGTTCTTAGCTCAGGCTATAGGCTCCACCTCCTGAGTGGACCTGGGAGTTGCACAAATAGGAGCCCAGGCTTCCCAGGCGGCCCCGTCCTGGCCAGCATCCCAACGCCTCAGGGAGAGGGAGGCAAAGTTTCTACCCTCCAATTAACCGGGGAGGAGACATCCACATAGCTTTCTCACCTGAATGCTGGTGGGGCATCCCTCTCCCTAAGCCTCAGAACTGGCTTGGTCACTTCACCACCTGGTCTTGGCCCATTTCCATGTCAGCATGCATTTCCATGTCAGCATGTTCCACACACTGGCCTTGGCTCCTCCCCACCCCCCACCAGGAGCCCTGCTGCACATCCTCTACCAGACTGGGGCTCCCTGAGGGCTGGAGCTCTGCCTCCCCATCAAACTTGAAAGTCGTAGAACAAAAGGACTATGAATTTTCAGTCTATGGGTTCCCTGAGGGCCATAGTGACCAATATAGTGACGCTTCCTGGTCTCCTCATCAGACTATAAATTCCCCGGAAGGGGAGGAATGTGCCTCTTCCTTCAGACTGGTGGGCAGGGTCTATGCCACCCTCCATTCTAGAGGAACACAAAAAGAATTGTCTCCTTCCCAGACGAGGGCATCCTGAAGCAGCTGTGCCTCCCCCCTCAGAATGGGAGACCCCTAAAGTCTGCCTCCTTTTACAGCCTGGTTTTCTGCGGGATTATTTCCCCGGAAGAGTCCCCGGGGCTCCCTACCTTGGCTCTGAGGCCCGCCCTGCGTGTAGGTAGTGGTCTTCTTGAGCGTGTACTGGCGCCCGCAGGCGTCCTCCTCCTCCATGATGCCCTTGCTGCTGACGGAGGGCACGCCGGTGTTGGCGCCCGAGTGGATGCCTGAATCGTAGGTATATGTCTGTTGCCACTCTGTCACCTTGATGGGCTGTTCGATCAGATTCATCACCTCCATGGTGGCTGCTGGGGACACAGAGAAGGGGCAGAAAATCAGCTGGCCCCATCAGGGCAATCCCAGGGACCGGCCCAGGCCCTGGCTTCCTCGGGCCCTGCTCTTGACCCCTTACTCCCACTGCAAACCAGAGGGTCCCAGTGAAGGGCACCAGGCCCAGGGAGGGGTCTCCACATGTGAGTCCTGGGCTTGCATCTCTGACCTCCTGCCAGGGTGGGGTGAACCCCATGGGGGGCTAGAGCAATAAAAACCTAGATGCCCCCACCCAGCCCTGGGCTCCTTCACCTTACTGACCCTTCCCAACATTCCCAGAGCGGAAAGCACTCTGGGCCTCCAGCAGACCCACCCCCATCCTTGTGGCTCCCTGGGAAAGGCTGCTGGAGGTGAGGTAGCTGCACCAGAAACCGGTTGGTTGGACAAGGAAGCAGTCAGACAGGTTTCTCTGGGAAGCTGGGGAGGCTGCTGGAAGCAGTCAGAGGCGCCCAAGGGTCCCTCAGGACCTCACTCTTCTGCAGATGGGGCAGGATCACAAGTAGCCCCAGAGGCCCAGGGCCCAAGCCCACCTACAAGTCTGAATCCCACCAACATTTTCACACTAGCCACATACTACCAGAGCAATGTACCTGTCCGCTGAGCCTCAGTGTCCCCATCTGTAAAATGGAAGAGCACCACCTCTCTAGCAGGTTGTTGTAAGGACTATAGTTCTAAAGGACCCAGCATGGTGCCTGGCTCACAGTAGGTACGGATGTGGGTGACAGTGGCGTGTATCAGCATTGCCTCTCCCCTACAGGTGTCTGCCCACCTCCTGGCCTCCTCTTACCCAAGCTAGGGACAAGGACTGAGGCAGGCCTCTGGGTGGTCACTGCCATTCTTGCGCCCCTCTCTCTCTCTGCAGAGACTTGGGCCACTTAGGGTTAGAAGAGTTGGGCCCTACTCTACCAGGGAGGTGAATTCCCACCGGCGTCTGGCTCCCAACCTTGGGAGCCCCGGCACCAGGGAAGGGCAAGGGAAGCTGTGCCCCAGTGAGGCCGACCTGGCGCCAGACCTGTCCCCACTGCGCCATCCTCACAAGCGGGTTTTGAAGCACATGCTCTGTTTCTTCATTCACAGATGTGGAAACTGAGGCTCCACCAGGTGAGGCGGCACAGCAGAGCCAGGGCCGGGCACAGGCACGAGTGACACCCAAGTCTGCAGTCTCTGCAGAGTGAGTGTGGCTTCAGACAGCAGGCAGAGCCCAGGCGGGCCCACCCTGGAGGCTGGGCAGCACCCAGCACCTCAAACCCACTGTCCTGGCGGACCGGTGAGAACAAGGGTGGGGTGGCTGCTGCCAACTGGCCCCACCCCACGAACAAAGATCACCAGGGATATGTCTTCCCGGAAAGGCCTGGCTGCTGGCGGTGCCACCCTGAAGTTGGAAAGGATGACAAATGGTCCTTCAGGTCTCACTGCCTTTTATGGTGTCACCTGGCTCCTCCCCTGCCCCTGAGCACACCTGGAACAGGCAGAGGCAGGAGTCAGACTAGCTCCCAGCGCCTCCTTGCCTCCTTCCCCGCCTCCTGGGCAGGTCACCGAGTGACTCAGAGTTTCGGGCTGATAAACAGAAGCAGGCCCAGGACACCAGACAGCCGCCAGATGTGCCAGCTGCTCCCCAGTCAGTGACCCAGTGTGGCTCTTTCAGGAGGAGTCCCCCCTCACCACCACCACACTGCCCAGCCCTCACTCCTGCCTTCTCTGGGAGTTTGGGAGGAGTTGGGAGGAGCGAGCCTGTCACAGAACCAGCAAGCATGGGGAGAAGGGGAAACTGCATCAGGAAATAAGCTCCATTAACCCTCTAAATGCTGCTTGGCCAGGAGGAGGGTTGAGCTGACACCCGGAGGCTGAGCCTCCGTCAAATCCACTCAGGACAAACTGGACACTTCCAAAGAGATCAGTAAAAACACCCCAAAATCGCAGTAGGAGGAAGCCCGCCTGCCCTTAGCAGAGACAGCTGCCTACTCTTGACACTTTGAGTCAGAGGCTCACAGGCCTCACCCAGAATCTCAGGGTTCGTCCCCTCTCCTGCCTGGGTGTCCAAAGGGACCACCAAGGTCAAGGCTGGCCACAGGACGGGTAATTCCTCAGCAGGTCCCTCTCCACCCCACCAGCCCAGGGGGACAACAGAGGCCTCACAGAGGTCAGAGATCCCTGGGGGAGGGAGTACCTGCCTGCTTTTACTATCAAATGAATCTCCTTCCCACCAACCAATGCTGGCAGGCATTTTATTATTCTCAATTTCTTTTTTTTGTTGATTGATTTTAGAGAGACAGAGGAAGATGGAGAGAGAGAGAGAGAGAGAGAGAGAGAGGCATTCACTTGGTGTTTCACTTAGTTGTACATCCACTGTGCATCTGGGGATTGAACCTGCAACCTTGGTGCTTCGGGATGATGTTCTAGCCGGCCAGGGCTATTCCTGGTTTCTAGTTGAGGAAACTGAAGCTCTACATTGAGGAAATGGGGGCGTTCTGCTCAAACCCAGGTCTGCCTCACTGCAGACCAGCCTCTACCCACTAAGCAGGCTGCTCTTCTGGTTCCTGACAGGGAATCCAGGGAAAGAGAGCCCCCTGGGGTAGAGGAGCGAGGACTAGACACCTAGCTGCAGAGGAGAGTGGGGAGTGGAGGGGCAGGTGGGACTTGGGTGGAGCTGAGCCCCCTCACCAATGAGAGAAGCAGCAGGTGAGGCCGAGGGTGCTTGCAGCTGGAGGCAGAGCACAGGCTGGGCAATCAGGAGGCCCAGGGTCCGGTCCCAGCTCCACCACAAGCTTGCTGAGTATTCTTGGACTATTGTTTTTCCTCTCTGTGCTTCATCTCCAGAAGAGTGGCCCAGGTGATCTGAGAGGAGTGTTGATCTCTAAGATTTTAGGACTAAGGCACCAGGATTTCCATGACAGACAAGAGAAGGCTGAGGATGGGCAGCACTGGAAAGCAGCTCAGAGAGGACACACACCAGAACTCATCCTGAGTCAGGATCACAGGGAGAGCTATTCCTGCAACAGGAAGTCTAGAAAGACGTCAGACCTCAGGCAGGACTGCCGACCCAGCCGCACCTTCCTCCCCACAACCAGGGAAATTCTCCCACAAGAAACAAAAAGTGCTGTTTACGCAGTTCCCAGGGTGGAGGGGGCCACACCCAGTTTGGTCTCATCCCTCTCCACCCTGGACCTGCAGCGAGACCTGCCACAGCCCCTGGACAGAGCCAGGGTGGAAGCAGGCGAGACAGACGCGGGCCCTGCCCATGTGCCCCGGACACAGATGGGCAGGGCCAGACACAGGGCAGTTTTCAGTGTTGAATGGGGGGCCTTCTTTTTAGCAGCACATTCTATTCTTGGAATCACAGGAGGAAGAAGTCAGCTCAGAGATCATAGGGTGGGGTGGGGGCAATGCCAGGGACAGGAAGAGAGAAGACAGGGCGCTGGAGAGGAACCTTCCCCCACCGGTTCACACTGGGGAGGAAGCTGCGAGGAAGCAATGAGGCTGTTCTGGGATGCTCTGCCCACCGTTCCTGCTTCCTCCTCGGCATGGCCAACCCAGCAGGCTTGCACTGGGCACACTAACTCCACGACTGTCCTGGCAGAGTGTGGACCAGCCCTGACATTAAAAATAACTCCCACCAGAGCTACATCAGGCTGCTGCCCCTGCCAGCACCCCTGTCAGTGACGGGCACAGCTGGGCTGGGCTGCAAGATGCCAAGTGTCAGTAAGACACCTGGAAACGGGACTGATCAGGAACATCGCATTAGGGGACTAGAAGAGCAGGCTGAGCTGTCCCCCCACCCCGCCCAGGTTCCCGGGGCCAGAGGCCAGCGCCCTTTGCAGACTCAAATCATGGACCCAGATAGTGACAGAAAAGGGAGCTGTCGGCAGAGTGGGCGAGCATGGGAGTCAGGCAAGGGGCTTCAGCTCACTGGCTGTGCACCCTTGGGCATGGCACTCCATGTCCCTATACCTCATACTCCTGACCTATTAAGTGGAGACGATCATGTCGCTGTCTTCCTCAGATGGCTGAGGACCAAACACAACTGTGACTGAGAAGCCCTCTACGGTCCAGGAAGACCCAGGCAAGCATACTTCTGTTAAAGAAGCAAAGAAATGGGGCCCTGGCCGATTGGCTCAGTGGTAGAGCGTCGGCCTAGCGTGCAGGAGTCCCAGGTTCGATTACTGGCCAGGGCACACAGGAGAAGCGCCCATCTGCTTCTCCACCCCTCCCCCCTCTCCTTCCTCTCTGTCTCTCTCTTCCCCTCCCACAGCCAAGGCTCCATTGGAGCAAAGATGGCCTGGGCGCTGAGGATGGCTCTATGGCCTCTGCCTCAGGCTCTAGAATGGCTCTGGTTGCAACAGAGCAATGCCCCAGATGGGCAGAGCATCGCCCCCTGGTGGGCATGCCGGGTGGATCCCAGTCGGGCGCATGCAGGAGTCTGTCTGACTGCCTCCTCGTTTCCAACTTCAGAAAAATACAAAAAAAAAAAAAAAAAAAAAAAAAAAAAAGCAAAGAAATGGCAGAGGAGGAGGTCAGCAGCCAGCCTACTCTTGACCCAGGACCTTGGGTCGTCTGATGAGGATTAGGGGGATGTTGCCTCTTAGGACCAGGCCAGAGTCCTGGGGTGGGGTGGGGTGGGGTGGGGTGGGGCACGCAGGGAAAGTGTTATGTCCAGGTCCTGGGAGGGGAGGCCAGGTGCAGACACTGTGCTGTCCCCTCCCCAGTCGCATGTGCTGCCTTCCGTGGCCAGGGCAGTCAGGCCAGTCAGGCATGGACATTCCCCACATAGCAGCCCCAGGGGAGAGGCGGGCTCAGCAGGGTCACCAGCCTCCAACCCTCCCCACTCTGGCTCTGGCTCCAGCTGAGATCTGGCCAGCAGTACCAATGAAAACAGACTCTAGGAAAGAACAGAGACAAATATGACTGCTTCCCTTGAGAGCCCTGTCTCCCCCACCAGGCCGGGGCTTCCCAACCAGGCCTCTCCCCTCAGACTGGCAGCTCCAGGAGGAAACCCCCAGCAGTCCCAGTGTTCCCTGCAGGCTACAGTCTCCCCCAGCAGACTCGTCACTCCAAGTGGGCAGAAACTGGAGCGGGTGCTAGGTATGGCCAGGGCCCCGGGGACAGGAGAAGACAGAAGCCCATCCGGAGCTCCTGGAGCAAAACCCTCATTTCCTTTCTGGAGGACACCCAAGCAGTGGCCAGAGGACCGGCTGGGCGGGGGAGGCTGGGGTCAGGCCGCCCCAGCTGCTGTTTGTTTTCTTCCTCTGGGCTCCTTCCCAAAGCCAACAAACCCGGGTGGGAAAATGAAGGGACTTGGAGGAGAGGGAAATGCCAGGCCAGGTGGCTTGACCTGCGGACCTCCGGGCTCCCCTGGAGAGTGCTTCAGCTGGTGCTCCCTTCCCTGCTGGTGGCAGCTGTGTGCGCAAAATCCCAAGCTGGCAGAGGACCCCAGCCAGGACTCCTAGGAGTGAAAAAACACTTCACCCAGCCTCAGAAAACAACAGCAAAGGGCTAACACGTCCGTGATGAATCTCAATACACAAGTGCTTGCTGCCCCCTCACTCCACCCACTCCCACCCACCCAAGGGGTTTGGGTGGCCCGATGACCTCAGGTATGATTCACTGGGTTTTTAGCTACAAAGATGGCTGCCCAGTCCTCTTCTGAGAGCACAGGGAAGACCCCACTGTTCGTTCCCTGTTCAGCATTTGCTGGAGAAAATGAGAATTTGGGCAAATGTTTGCTTAAAATTTGGCACTGGGCCCTGGCCGGTTGTCTCAGTGGTAGAGCGTCAGCCTGGCGTGCGGAAGTCCTGGGTTCAATTCCCGGCCGTGGCACACAGGAGAAGCGCCCATCTTCTTCTCTACCCCTCCCCCTCTCCTTCCTCTCTGTCTCTCTCTTCCCCTCCCGCAGCCAAGGTTCCATTGGAGCAAAGTTGGCCCGGGCGCTGAGGATGGCTCTGTGGCCTCTGCCTCAGGCGCTAGAGTGGCTCTGGTGGCAACAGAGCGACGCCCCGGATGGGCAGAGCGTCGCCCCCTGGTGGGCATGCCGGGTGGATCCCGGTCGGGCGCATGCAGGAGTCTGTCTGACTGCCTCCTGTTTCCAGCTTCAGAAAAATACAAAAAAGAAAAAAAAATGTTTAAAATTTGGTACTGTGTACAGAGCAGAGCGTGAGATCATCAAGGTTGAGACTATGGAACAAGAAGATGCTAAGAAAGGAGAACGGGGAGAAATAGTCACAGTAATTGCTTCAATGGAGGAGGATTTTTTTTCTTCCCTAGTAAACTTTTCTAATTTTCCAATTGTTTTTTATAATGAGCAGATAGATAGTAATGTTTCACTCAAGAGGGAGGGGAGTCCAATCTCCTCCTCACCTCCAAACAAGAAGTATATTCACTGCCCAGCCCCATCCCAACTCTCCCCTCTGGCTGCCTCTCCTTAGAGATAAGAATCCACAAGACTCCACTGTCTCCAGTGAGGAAAGAAAGCAGATCTGTTAACCCACACTTTGCAGGTCACAGAAAACTGAGCTTCCTGACCTAGGGGCCCTCAAAGGCTGAGGTGTCCACAGGCTGAGCAAATGGGAATGGTCAGTGAACTTTCTCTTCAGGACTGGCCAAGAAGTTGCTGGAAACTGGGGCAGTACATGCCCCCTAGAGCTTTACCAGATTCAACCATGTCCCAAGAGAGAGGCCTCGTGGTCTCACTTGCAGGGACACAAACCCTGATGACCTGCCCCAGCCACACTTCTCTTTCTCTATACAGGGAGGACTGGGCCAGCTGGTGGCTCATGAACACCCACCTGCCCCTTGCATGGTCAGGTCTCTTTTCTCCCAAAAGACCTGAGACCAAGAATAATACCCCAGGGACCCCAAAAGACCTCAGATTCATCCTGGTCAGGACTGCTGCCAGCCCTCCCTCCTGGGGCAGGACGGTTCTCCTCGGCTCACAGGGGTGGGGCTCCGCTTCATCCTCTTCAGAGAAGATTCTACTCTGAGCCTCCATGTCTCCCTCTTATCCGTCAACTCAAGATCTCATCCCTAATACACAGAAGTCCTTCCTCCTGTCTAGCCTCATCCCTTCCATAAGAGCATCAATCCTAATTGCTCTTGTGTCCTTGGGGGGTGATGAAATACTCCAAGCCCCTCACCCTCTTTATAGCTAACAGCCACGACTGAGTTCCTTCTCTCTCCCTCTCTGTCACATCAAGCCCCTTCAGCCTTCTCTTCTCCAGCCTCCGTAATCCCCATGCGTGAGGCCCCTCCTGCCCTCAAGGGGTCCAGAAGTCCAGTGCAGATGGGCTCAGATAGAGGCCCCTATTTCCTAGGTTCATTCTGGTGGCAGGTGCCCAGGTGGCAGAGGTACCAGAGCTGGGCATATCTAAGAGGACAGTGACACCAGCTCCTCCTTCAAGGACCCCAGACATCAATAAACAGAAAGACCCTCCCAGCAGCCAAAAACCCTTACTGCAGCTCCCCAGTCTCCTGGGCTCCAAAGCAGAGAGGATGGTCAGCTCCACGCCCCAAAGCAGCCTGGCAGTACTGCCCAGTCCAGTCCAGTGGGACGTTGGCCCAGTCCTAAATCTGACTCTAGTTTCTCTCCATTCTCCAGGGAGCAGGCCCCCCTTTATCTTGGCAGAGGCCCAACCCCAGCAAAGCAGTCAACTCCCGCTTCCTATACAGGGACAAGCCCAGAACAGCCATGGTTCCAGCCAGAAGGCAGCAGAAGCTTCTACCCCTGCCCTCCTTTCCCCACCCCCAACCTCCTCCACACATCCACCACAGACCTTAGCCTTGGGGAGAGGCCCCCCACCCCAGGAATTAAAAACCAAGCCACGGGGGAGGTTTCAGAGGGCTGGAGGCTAGGACATGAGTCACCCCCACTGACAAACCTGCCCCCACCTTCACCACCCACACATACCTTCCTGGGCCCGTTTTTTTTTTTTTTTTTTTTTTAACAGAGACAGAGAGAGAGTCAGAGAGAGGGATAGACAGGGACAGACAGACAGGGACAGAGAGATGAGAAGCATCAATCATTAGTTTTTCGTTGCACATTGCAAGACCTTAGTTGTTCATTGATTGCTTTCTCATATGTGCTTTGACCGAGGGCCTTCAGCAGACTGAGTAACCCCTTGCTCGAGCCAGCGACCTTGGGTCCAAGTGGTGAACTTTTGCTCAAACTAGATGAGCCCGCGCTCAAGCTGGCGACCTCGGGGTCTTGAACCTCGGTCTTCTGCTTCCCAATCCAACGCTCTATCCACTGCACCACCACCCGGTCAGGCTCCTGGGCCCTTCTGATGTCTCTCCTCCCCAAACTCCCTGAGCAAAGGCTCCCAAAAAGGAGTGGCAGAAAAACTCTACCCAGAGCCACAGTCAGGTGATACAGCAGGATGGGCACTGGCCAGAGGACCAAACGCCAGTCTTGGCTCTGCGAGTCTCACTGTGCAACCTTGGGCAAGTTACTTAACTTCCCCGAGTTCCAATTTCCTCACCAGTAGAATGGGGTAATGATACCTGCCTCTAGGGACAGTCCTAAGGATTAAGTGAGAATAGTTCATGAAAGTGCTTGGTATTTGTAGAGAACTCCCTTATGTTACCATTTATCCAGTCTTCCTTGGCATAATATCTATTATTATTCCCATTTTTATCAAGGAGGTCACTGAGGCTCAGAGAGGTAAAGTGACTTGACCAAGGAAGGTAATCAGTGACAGAGCTAGGATTCAAACTCAGTCCAAACTCAAATCCCTATGCTCAGGACTGCCTCACTATAACAACTCTTCAAATAAACAGCCCTTCTGTTGACAAGTGTATCACCCCATGTCATCCTAAAGTGGCTCCTCTCCTCATCCCTCCCAGGCCGGGGAGTGGACCAATCATGAGTACCTCCCCCATGGCCTCCAGAAGGGAGGTGGGCATCAGCCCCAGCCCTGCATTCTCAGAGCCTCAGCCTGGCAGCCCAAAGAGAGGCTCCAAAGGGAATGGGGTGGAGCTGGGGGTGGGGAGGGGAAAAAGATTCGTCACCCAGTTAGACCTCTAGGGCTCAATCTAGCAAGAAATGACTAATTGGATCCTACCTCCCCGCTTCCCTCCACTTCCATCCAGTAAGTAGCCAGTTTTCACCAGGCACCTCCTAACAATCCTTCCTCAGTATTATCTTGTCATCACAGCCACAAACCAGATTAGGTAAACTAATCATTTAACCAATGTAATTACAATGCTTCCCCTCCTCCACTTAGGCAGTGAGAAGAGGGAAAACAGGTTATTTTGGCCCAAATTCCATGCCCCCATGGCTCCCCACAGGTACACCAACCACTAGAGCAGAAGTGGGATTGGGAGAATGCCTGATCCCTGGGGGTGAGGGACACTCCATGGGGGTCTGACCCCACCCCCACTCTCCCACTCCAAACACAAACAAGGTGGCAGTCTCCCCGAGTGAGTCAGGACAAGCAGCCCTGATTCCCTCCAAGCCTCTCTTCACCTTAGGACTGAGGGAAAACTGGCTCTTATATTCCCCCTCTGTTCCCCAAGGAGGCTGGGCTCCAAGTTCCTGCCAAAAGACCACACTTCAGATTTTTTTAGAAACCAGTTCTGGAAGCTTGGTGGAGATCCCCAACTCTGGCCAGGGAAGGACTCTCAAAAAATTGGGAGTGGGGGAGGCGCTAATGTAGCTCTGCCTGAAAAACCTTACTTGCAGGAGCCTTTCTTCTGTACCCTGTTCCCCATCAAACTCTCTCAGGAAAGGGGGTCTGTGGGGAAAGGACAGCAAAAGCCTCCAGAAGGAATGCGCCTTCAAAATCCAGAAATGAAATGGAAATCAAGCCCCATTGCTCTGCGTTTTTTGGCCTCAATTACCAGCCAGCTAAATAACGTGGGGAACGGGATAGAAAAAGAAAAAAAAAAAAAAAGACCAAAAGAGTCGCTTCCCCTACATTCGTCATTTGGCCCGGTCCTGCCCCACCCCCATTCCTGGGGAGGGGGCAGAGCTTGGCCAAGAGCCACTAGCGCAGGCCTCAAGTGAGGGGGTGTGGTGGTCCCCGGAGGCAGGAAGAGAAGGAAGAAGCTGCTTCCCCTTCGGCCCACCCCACCCCCACCTCAGGCTCCAGGGGCCCAGCAAACAGGATGGAGGTGGAGGCTGGGAGAATAGGGTCAGAACGCAAGCACTGGCTCTGGACCAGCCTGGCCAACTGGGGGATGGGGCTTTGCTCCAAGAAGGACCCCATAAACTTGAGATAAGCCCTGGATGAGGAGGCAGGAAAATCCCGAGAAAACGGTGCCGTGAATACTACTCCTGGAAAGTTTGCTTTGGGTAATTTTTTTACAATAAGATGTTAGAGAAAGGGGTAGTCCTGTTCCCATATCAACATTCTGGAAGCCACAGCTATTGGAAACTGGGCCATTGAATTCTTCAACCATGCACGTCCCCTCTGCCCAGACCCCAGTCCGAGCTACGGGTGCCAGACACCGGCTGAGCGCACAGCCAGCCCTTCAGAAGTCCCACTGTCATCCCACCCCATCTCCACTGGTGAGCCCTATCCCGGCACCCACCGTGGAGGAAGGAGGCGCCGCAGGTACAACGCCAATGAGGCTCCGGGTGCTGGAGGACAGGGCCTTTGGACTATGTGTGCTCACCTGCTAGGCAGGTGGGGCCCGTGTCGCTGGGAAAATGTGCGTTCGGCCCCCACAGTTGGGAAAGCCGGGCGCAGACAATAGGGCCCCACCCAGGCCTGGGGGAGTAGAGAAGGAGGGAAAGCAAGGATGACGCGTGAGATGGGGTGAAGGTGGCCCCAAAGAGACCAGTGGCAGCAAGTTTCCCAAAATGTAAATTCCTAACGAGAGTGAGCCCTGGGACGCCGGCGGAGCAGGTCAAAGTCTCCCCCGCAAGAGTCAGGCGAGAGTCAGGGACGCGGCGTCGGGTGAATTCCGCGGGCCCCGGGGAAGGCGCAATTCTGGAGGCACCTGCCCTTACCACTTCCCGCACTTCTTAGATGCCCGGTTCACCGAACCCGCTAGCGCTCCGGTCCCCTTATAAGGTCGCCGCGCCCAGAACCCCGGCGCGCCCCCTGCTGCCGGTGCAGGGTGACGCTCTCTGGCTCCCGCCCTCACCTGCGCTGAGACGGAGGGTTCGGCCTCTCCGCCACTCGCCGCCCTACCCTCGCCCCAGCGATACCTGCCGCGATCGTCCGCACCTACGTATGGAGCCTAGCCGGGCTGGGTTCGGGTCGGGTCGGGTCGGGATGGGAGCCCGCGCGGGCAGCGAACTGAGCTCGGCGCACTCGGGCGGCGGCTGCTCCGGACTCTGGCCAAGGCAGCAACTCTGTAACTGAACAAAAGGCGAAGGGACCTGACAGCCAAACCACGCCTCTCGCCCCCTCGAAGCCCCGCCCCTGAGGTAGACGCCCACCCGCGAATGCGGGCTCACTGGCTGCCTCCTCTGGCTGTCCTATGGAGGGGCGGGGCCTCGCCCCCCGGTCCTCTTCCACCGCCGCCTCTGTTTATCCACTGCCCATTGGCCCCACGGAATGCCAGTCGGCTCTGGGGACGACCTCCCACTTGAGGTTCCATCCCAACTCTGCACCTATTGGCAAATATAAGGTTACTTTCTCCTGATTGGACAAAGAACTGTCAGTAAGCCCAAGGAAAGAACCAATGAGAGAGATGGGGTGTGTCTTGCCCCACCCTACCTCTGAGCAGGTAAGACTCATTACTCTCCCCTTCCCCCTACCTGTCCAACAGGTGAGTCGGGGGCGCCATGGGAAAGGACAGATGCCTTCACAAGCCAGCCAACTCAGCATCAAGTATGATGCTTCTTTGGACTTATTCACCCTTGCCACAAAGTCATAATAACATATTTGTATTGGATTTCATAGATTTTTTGCTGGTTTGAGAATTTGTCCGCAAAGGTAGAGTGCCCCTGAGATTTAGAATTACAACGCCAGGGTTTGTGTTCTGCCCCTTAGTAGTTGTATCATCTTAGCCAAGTTACTTCATCTTTTACCCTGTTTCTCCTCATCCGTAAACTGGGTATGTTACCTACATCTCTCACATGGCTGTGTGTGGGGATGATTTGAAGTAAGTTTTGTGAAATCACTCAGATAACTGCTAAATGTTAGAATCTTTTTATTTTTATTTTTTTTCCTTTTTTTAAATTTAAAAAAAAAATTTTTTTAATTTATTCATTTTTAGAGAGGAGAGAGAGAGGGCGAGAGAGAGACAGAGAGAGAGAAGGGGGGGAGGAGCAGGAAGCATCAACTCCCACATGTGCCTTGACCAGGCAAGCCCAGGGTTTCGAACCGACGACCTCAGCATTTCCAGGTCGACACTTTATCCACTGTGCCACCACAGGTCAGGCCAGAATCTTTTTAAAAGATTTTATTTATTGATTTGAGAGAGAGAAAGGTGGGATGGGGAGGAGTGGGAAGCATCAACATTTCCTATGTGCCTTGACCCAGCAAGCCCAGGATTTTGAACCTGGCGACCTCAGCATGCCAGGTTGACGCTTTATCTCCTGCACCATCAGAGGTTAGGTGATACGTGGTTTTTTAATTCTCATGACAATTCTGAAAAATCATTCGGACAACAAACTAATCTTCATTTCAAAGATGAGGAAACAGGTTCAGAGAGGTCACAAAACTAGAAAACGGCACATACTAAATTAGAACCCCTTCTAATTTCAAGGCCCACTAAACCACGTGTTCTCCTGATGAAATAATAGCATAGACATAAGATGGCAAAGCAATGGGAGAGACCTGGAGAAAAGGCAAAGACTAATATTCTGGGTAGAGACAAGAGAGCAATGACTTGGAGAAAACCATTTGTAAAAGTCGTTTGTAGAAAACCAGGCAGCAGATCTAAGGGAAATCAATATTGGCATTAAAGAAAATGAGTCAGTTATCAGAAAGAACTTCCCAGTAGGCAGGTTAATTAGACAGGGTCTTTCCTTTGTGTGGTTGATGGACTGAATGCTTGCTGGTAGCTGTACAACATACAAGAGTCCTACTGACATTCATTCATCAATATTTAAGTATTGAGTACCAGCTGTATGCCAAGCACTGAGTTAGACCCTGATGACACGGAAGATCATAATTAGCCCAGACCTCAAAGGACTCCTGAAGGGCAAAGTGTAAACAGGTCACCTTAGTCGTTCTGTGCAGGAGGGGCGTGGGAGGAGTGGGGAAAGTGTCCTTCCTCTGAAAAGCTTCATAGCCCCAAAGCTAGCACACAGGATGGGCTGGGCAGAGGTACCCTAGCAGCATCCTTGACCACTTTCCCCACTGGAGAAAGGAATTGTGGCTAAACAGCCTCACTTCTGAGGCTTGTGCCATCCAAGAAGTCTTCTGGATGTCATTCTTATTGCTTTGTTTCCCTTACTTCCCCCACCTCCGGCTTATCCCCATATCTTTCTCTCTCCCTTACCCCTACCCCACCCAGCTGCTTGCCACCCTGCCACACAGTGCAGTGGCCAGTCCCCTGCTTGGGAGGAAAAGACCTCACAATCCTAGGCTGCTGCCACCTCCATGGTTTCACTTCCTCCCTCCCCCACCTCCTACCTTCCCTGCCCACCTCCCCACCCCCACCCCGCACAGTGACACGCGCACTTCCCAGACCCAAGACTGGCTTAACTCCTTCCTTCCTCCCAACTTCAGCATACAGGCAGGGTAGGGCTGGTTAACTGCAGAGGAGTGGAGACGCCCGAGTGAGGTGGAGGGGCAGAAAAAAGGTTTCAGAATGAAGCTCTGTGTGTGTGTGTGTGTGTGTGTGTGTGTGTGTGTGTGTGTCTCCAGGATGCTCCCTGTCAACCTGGAACATGCTGCAACATGATGGCCTCTGAGCTAAGCACTTGGGCTGGGACTGGGTGGAGACACCACCACAGCAACAGGAAAGACTGGGTTAAGAGCTGTGTCTCTCCTCCCAGATCAAGGAATTTTCTGCACATTTATTAAGTGCCTACTGTGTGCCTGTCCAGCACTAAGTGTACAGAAAAGAATCAGAAAAAGGCCTGACCAGGTGGTGGCGCAGTGAATAGAGCGTCGGACTGGGATGCTGAGGACCCAGGTTCGAGACCCCGAGGTCGCCAGCTTGAACGCGGGCTCATCTGGTTTGAGCAAAAGCTCACCAGCTTGGACCCAAGGTCGCTGGCTCCAGCAAAACTTGGTCTGCTGAAGGCCCGCGGTCAAGCCACATATGAGAAAGCAATCAATGAACAACTAAGGTGTTGCAACGCGCAATGAAAAACTAATGATTGATGCTTCTCATCTCTCTCCGTTCCTGTCTGTCTGTCCCTGTGTATCCCTCTCTCTGACTCACTCTCTGTCTCTGTAAAAAATAAATAAATAAAAATTAAAAAAAAAAAAAGAATCAGAAAAAGATATTTACTATAGTCCGCTGACTGTATGGGAGATGTGGTCTCATGGGCTGAGGAGGTGCATAGGGATAAGGGGTCAGATGGGAGTCGCTGTGGCCAGTCTCCTCTGTAACTTGAACTTGAAGGAAAGACCACAAGACCATCTTATCCCCTCCAAGCCTTCAAAGGCAAGGATTTCTGTTTGCCAGGTCTCCAGAAAAAGAGATTCTCCAGCTCCCTTATATGATACCCTGTCTCCTTATGGTAACACTGGTAAGTTCCTCAATTCATATTTCTGCAGTTTTAACTAATTTCTGTTGCCCAGAGCTCAATGGAAGCAGAGTCCTTGGGCCGCCTTTGTTCACTCAATCTTGCAGCGTTTTGGGGCCTCAGAATAAAGAAGGAAAAAGCACCAAGTGGCCCATCCCAAGCTTCCCCCGAGACAGCAGTTGATGGCAAAGAGGGGTCAGGTGAAGGGCTGGTGAGAGGGAGGAAGTTGGTGAGGGATGGGGAGGCACTTGGCTGGGGGAAGGTGAACAGCAGCCAGGGGCCTCCTCCACTCATTTGATTCCCTGGTCCTCCATGGGCCTCTGTGTTGTATAAGGATGCAGAAGAGATTCTGTTCTCTGTTCAAACTTGGCCCTTTTGCTGTGGGGGCCCCTTCCCCAGACAAAGACAGGCAGAGATGTAAGTCTGCACAAGTCACTCACATACCCACACACAGCCTCCGCACCCATGCCTCGGGGATATACACTCATGGACACGGATGCAGATACAGAGATGCCAGCCCTGTCAGCTGTCTCCCCAACACACACACACACACACACACACACACACACACACACACACACACACACACCCCTTCTCTCCTCTTGGGCCTAAGGTGGCCTCAGGAATGGCCACCTCTATCAAGAAAGACCACTGAGCAGATACATTGCTAAACCTCAGACTGATGATGGCCCCTTGTCATCACACAGCAGCTCTCCCTGGCCTTATAGCAAGGAGAGCAGACAACAGGGCCGTCCCTGCGGCAGGCTGGAGTCAACGGCAATGCAAAAATCCAGAGGCGTCTTGAGCATGGGCTTTCTCTCAGCCAGGGGACAGCCGCCCTAGGGGAGAAGGGGCTTCAGCCCGGGCTCCTGCCCTGGAAGAGCCCCTGCTTTGGTCCTCCTGGGGTTGAAGCCTCCAGACAGGGCAGGGGGACAAGCCTGCAGAGTTCATACCTCTCCCCTTCAAGACCTCGTTCTGGGTACCGGTCACTCTGGAGTTCCCTGCCCAGCATGGACCCCTGCTTGTTGGGCCTGCAGGTCCCTTATTCTGGCCCGTCCTCCTGAGAATGGACAGCAGCACCACGCATTGTATGTGCACACTTAGGCAAAGGATGACCAGGGGCAGTTATGCAGGAAGGGTGGACGCAGAACAGACATGCACACTGGGAATGTACACACATGCACTGGAGGCCCTCTACAGTGTGGGGAGGAGCCAGGGCGCAAAGGGAAGGAGATGGCCCAGGGCTTGGGGCCCTGGGGTCAGTTATCCCTGGGCTGCCCTGTTCTAAGAAGGAGACAGAAGTCTCAGTTCCATCCTGAACCTTCAGTTCACTGTGGAGGAATACTTGTCAAGGAATATCTTATTTAACAGTTTGTTAACTTGATCTGTAAGTTATAGATGTACGTAGCAGCCTCCATTTACACTGCTGCCCCTGTCCTCAGGTGTGGGGGACTTGCTCAAAGTGACACCTGAGCGGGGAGAGGACAATTGGCTGCTGCAGAAAGGCCTCTGGGCTCCCAAACTCCCCTGGTGGGAGGGGACACACATCCACCAGAGCAGGAGCAGGGTAGGATGGTACCGGGCCCTGGGGTAGGGGTGTTTCTGCCTTCTTCACTGCCTGGAAGCCAGAGGCTCTCCAGGGCCTGGGTCTGCCCAGGGCCATGGGGGGAGTGTTTAATTATAGAGGTAGCTCCAGCAACACTTCACTGTAAGACGTGTGGGTGGGGATGGAATGTCAAAGGGAAAACAGGGAGACAAGAAAATAGAGATAGGAGAGGCCAGAAATAGCACAGGTCAGGGGCCTTGGTGCGGGAGAGAGCGCTGGAGGAATGTCAGGATCCCTGAGGAGAAGGTCTACCTTAGCTTTGCCTCCTTTGCTCATGCCAATCCACCCAAGGTGCAATCTCAGGACTTCAGGAGCCCAGCAGGGTGGGCTGCAAACATCAGAATTGTACAGTATTCCAGTCCTGGGTCCCTCTGGCTGTCTAAACACCCCCTCCTGGTCCTGAATGATTGGGTGGGGGGAGGGACAGGGGAGGTCTTGCCACCTGAGTCACTCCCCTTCCTGCTCCTGGGCTGGGCAACTCCACACACAGGCTGACACAGCTAGGGCCCCACCCACCTTGCCAGTCTGCCTGCCCCTCCCTCCCCCATAAGCTAGGAGACATGCCTGCCCTGACAGGTGCCCTGCCCACAGAGAGGCCACCCCTCCCTTCTACACACATGCGCATATGTCCCCCCCCCCACACACACACACACATACATGGCAGGCATTTCTTTTCTTGCCAACCTGTTGAGAGTCCTTGGGAAGAGAAAGAAGGAATGAATGAACTTCCCTAAAATCACACGAGCAAGTTCCTGGCAGGGCTGGGACTTGAAGCTTTGTCTCCTGCCCACCAGCTCTTCACTCAGGCTCTGCTCAGAGGTCTACATCAGTCACCTCCCTTCCCTTCCTCTAAAGCCAAGAAGGTGTCTCCCTGCGCCACAGCCATTGATTATACAAAGAGACCCTCTGCCTAGTTCACTGGCTCTCTCCACCTCCCTGGTCTCCCAGCTCCGGTGGAAACCCGAGTCAGGACTCGGAGGCCCCTGGCCTTGTACATTAATCCCATCTTCCCCGGTCCCATCCCTTGGCCACCAGGGAATTTGAGAGTTGAGATCCTTGAATATTTCATCAGCACTTCAGCTCCAGTTCAAGAAGCAGCCAACATACAGCTCATGGATGATTTATGGCCCCAGCAGCAACCTGGAAGTTGTAAGGGGGAGGGGAGGGAGCGTGGGGTACGGGTGAAGGCTGGACCCAGCTGTGAGGAGGGTGCTGGAGAGACGCCAGCTCCAGCTCAAATGTGTGTGTGTGGGGGGGGGAGTGCTGGGGGGGGGTGGGGGGGATACCAGTGACATTTCCATTTTTGAGGATATCAATTTATTATATATAGATATTTTTTAAAAATGAGGTTATCAAAATAATTGTGCTAAAGGTTAAAGTCATATGACAAGCATTTTCTGACTTCATTCCTGTCCCTGTGTATCTGTAACTTGGTGCATAACCTCATTTGGAGATAACAAAAAATATCAACGGGAAGTCTGTCGTGGCTGGGAGGCTCCCCACACCCACCCAGGCCAGAGACAGAGGCCAGACTCTCCACTTAGACTGGCCAAACCTCGACCCTTCCCGGTCTTCTCCTCCAGGAAGGCCACGAGGATTAGCCAAGTAGCAGAGGAAAAGGAAGGAATCTCTAGTGGCCACCTCTCACTTCGCTCCAGGAACATAACATGGCACTCTTTTTCTCAAAGAAAAGATGGGAAAGGGTACCCGGAATGGAAAATGTCAAGTTCTGACCTCTTTGGAAGTGACTTCCCTTAGTCCTTTCACAGATTCAGAGAATCCAATGTGTGTGTGTATGTGCGGGGGGATGGGGGGGGGGAGTGAGTCAGCAGACATGTCCTCTGCCTTACCTCAGTTTCCCTGCCTGAGTCATGGGCATGGGAGATACTCCCACACCGAGGGCTGTTTGGGGGACAAAAGTGATGCTATCCAGGCATCCTGGAGCCAGGTGGGTCCCAGGCTGGTGGTGATTATGAGGTGATGTGTCCACAGGTTGGCCGGGATTTGGCCTGGGGCTGACTGGGTGGGTGGCCCCAGGACCCCAGCACACTCCTATTAAATGCCCAGTCATCTTGGAGTTTGATCCTGGGAAGAGAGCTAGGCAGGACTGCACCAGTTTAGCTTAGAGGGAGCCCCGGGCCAGGGGCCCAATCTAGCCTCTCTGGGCCTCAGTTTCCCCATCTGTAAAATTGGGAGCATTTGCTAGGGCTGTCTTTGAAGAGAAACTGCAAGAGGAGGCCGGATGAAGGCCCCAGAGTGGGGAAGCTGGGGGCCAGGGGTCGGGTCCTGCAGCCACCAAGACTGCCCCAGCCAGGTTATGCAGTTGGCCCCAGTGCCAACTGGACACAGCCTTCTGACACAGGAAGGAGTCCTTCTTTGTCCCCACCAGAACTTACTCTCCCAGAGAAGGGGAACAAAACCGTAAGACTTCAAGAACTATTTCTCAAACCTAAGGGGGGCATTTCTTCCATTGAAATTTACTGGAATTTGGGGGAAGATGGGACACCTCCCACCTCACTTGACCATCACTTCTCAGAATTCAAGAAGAGGCTAGTCTAAGTGACTCCAGCAAGTCTGTCCCCAGGCCCCCTAACCTCCAGCCCACTCTCAGGCAGTGACAGTAGGGACAGGACAGGCTACAGAATCAGGCCTGAGAGAGGGCCGTGGACTGCCTGCTCTTCTCTTCCTTTCTCCCTCCCTACCTCTCGGAACTTCTTGTCTCCCAGTGTGAGCTGTGGCGATGGGGGCACATCTGGCTCTCACTTTATTCATGTGGCCCTAGCTGACAGCCTAAAGGGACAGAGCCAACCCCAGAGACCAGGGCAGCATTCTCATCTTTCTCTCCGTTCTCTGAGCAGCACGGTTTGGGGAGCAAAGGTTCGAACCCAGCGCCACCACCACTCTCCTAGAGGAGTCTTGGACAAGATGCTTTTCATCCCAGAGCCTCACCCGAGGCAGAAGGGAATTGATATCTACATTGCAAGACCGTTCTGAGTGTTATAAAGAAACTACCAAGTGCCCTGGCCGGTTGGCTCAGTGGTAGAGCGTCAGCCTGGCGTGCGGAAGTCCTGGGTTCGATTCCCGGCCAGGGCACACAGGAGAGGTGCCCATCTGCTTCTCCACCCCTCCCCTTCTCCTTCCTCTCTGTCTCTCTCTTCCCTTCCCGCAGCCAAGGCTCCATTGGAGCAAAAGATGGCCCGGGTGCTGGGGATGGCTCCTTGGCCTCTGCCCCAGGCGCTAGAGTGGCTCTGGTCGCGACAGAGCGACGCCCCAGATGGGCAGAGCATCGCCCCCTGGTGGGTGTGCCGGGTGGATCCCGGTCGGGCGCATGCGGGAGTCTGTCTGACTGCCTCCCGTTTCCAGCTTCAGAAAAAACAAACAAACAAAAAACAAAAACAAAAAAAAACCCCAAAACTACCAAGTGCCTGGCACATAGTAGGTATTCAATACATTGTATTAGTGATGCTCTCCTTAGGATGGGGTCTTCCTGGCTCCAGGACCCCTCTGTGACATCTGAGTCTGGCCCCACTGTGTGAGGTCTCCATCCCCAGTGCCCTTTTGGCCGTCCCTAACCTTCTACCCATTTTACTACAGATGCTATGACTGATGAGGCGCTGGGTGGGGTGCTGGGATGTGGTGAGGAGTGAGACAGATGTGGAGGAGGCAAGGGCGTCTGGGCAGGGTGGGGTTGGGAGGGTGGGCTGGCGGGCCCCAGAGGGCCCGTGCTGGGACTTGCTGGGACTCCGTCTCACCGGTTTGGGGAGCTGGCCCAGCGCTGGGGAGAGGCTGGCGCTGCCTGGGAAAGAGGAGCTGAGTGTGACACGCTGGCTGAGAGGGCCTGGACTAATGGCCTGTTTGGAGGACTGGTGCCTAGAGAGGGGCCCGACCTCTGCTCCCAAAGGATACACTCCTCACACACACACCCTGCCTCATCACCACACACTCAGAGATGCCACTCTCAGATGCACACCTGGACACACACATCCACTCACTTCTTAAACTGCAACCCCTGCTTTCCCTCCATCCTTTCACCCAGCTCTATTTTTCTGTCTTAGTTAACGTAAGTTTTAATAACATTTACTGCTTATTGCCGGTCTCCCGCTGGGACACAAGCTCCACCAAGACAGGGTGCTTGGCCGGCTTTGCCCACTAGTGTGTGCCTAGCACCGGTAGGTGCCCAATAAATATGTTCTGAGGGAGTGATTGAACCCCTCTAGGATCACATTCACAAATGCACGGGGATACAGTCACGCCTGTGCAGGGACATTCTCAGTCTCGCACGACGCTGCCACAGATGGACATTGTGACATTGTGACACAGGCACATGCTCCCACACCCGGCCTCACACATCTACAGCGCACAAGCACAAAGACCTTCGCACTCTGCACCAGCACTTCAGACTCACGCCTGCCTGTTCAGATTCCAGAGCTCCTAATCACACAGGCACGCTCAAGCGCATCCCTGCTCCCCACCCTCTTAAGTGCCAGCCCCAAAGGACAGCCCCTCCCAGCAACAGGGGGCAGAGCCTTGGTAGATAGAAGCTGACAGCACAGCAGCTCGAAAGGGGTGGGGCCGGGCTGGGCCACCCTGGCACCTGGGAACTCTCAGGAGATGCTACCACTGCAGACCCACCTATGGGAGAGAGGGAAGGAGGGAGGGAGGAAGGAGTGAGGTCACTTTTGCCCCCTTGACCCCATCTGTCTGTGTACCAGACTCAGACTCTGGTGTTCCCACCCTCATCATCAACAAAGGCCCAGGAGAGGGGTTTGGGGTGCGGTAGGGAGTTCTCCTGGGCACAGAGGTGGGAGGGGCCCAGGCCAGGCCAACCGGCACATCTGGGGAAGGTAGGGGTGTGGAAGGTGAGAACTAGGCTTCCCAGCTTCAGCTCCACCCCACAGTAAGAGAGAAGGCTCCTCTACCACCCTGTCCCTAGGAGGCCAGAAAGTGGGGAGTGAAGCAGAACTGTCACCTGACAGGCCCTGACCCATGGTCCCTTCCCAAAGAGATCCACTTGTCCCCACTTCCCAGTTGTGGAACATGGAGGGGACACTGGTGAGTCACAGGGCTGGGTGACAGTCACCAGACACCACCCTCACCTCCACAGCTCTGGGCTTTCTGCCCCCTAGAGTCAATGCAAGGTTTGGCAAGACAGTCTGGTGGTCCCACTGCCACTACAAAGAAGTCTCAAGTTATCAAACAGCCTCCCTAGGGCTCCTCTGGCTGTGTTATGGGCAGAGTGGGCAGGGCATGCTCACTCTGACTCCAAGGATCCTGGGTCAGTCAGGCCTGGAAAGTAAAAACTGGAAGTAAATGTCCCTGGACCCTTCCCCTCATTCGCCACATGCCAGGGTAGGGTGGGGGAAGCGATGCTTAACTAGGAAAATACAGGACATCCCATCTTAGAAATCTGAAACCACCGTCTTTCCTGGACTCAAGGCGGGAACTGCGCTCTCCCGCCCCCTGGTGGTGGACTGCAGTGACGCCCTGCTGCTCCTCAGGAGCACAAACAGCCGGGGTCTGCAGAGGCCAGAACAGACTGTGCTCCCTCACCTGCCTGGTGTTTACAGATAAGGGGAGATGAGCACATTGGGAGGGAGAGAAGGACCTGCTTGCTTACCACTCAGCCCAGGGAAGGCTGGACCCCAGGCCCTGTAATTCATCCAAGAAGAAACATTTATTGAGCACCCGTGGCCATTGTACCAGGAACTGCTGGACTCTTGGTCCAGCGTTCTTCATGAAGCCAGCTGCCCCTCTGCTGTCTCTGAAATTGAGGCTGACACCCCAACTAGGAGGAGCCGGAATCCTCTCCTCCAGGAGAAGAGCACTGGGAGGAGGACAGGCCGTCACAGCTGCAGCGCCACCATCCTGTGGTCCAGAGACCTAGTGACGAGGCACAGGGGTCTGAGGAGCGGCGCTCACAGGTGGGACGGGATGGCACCTGGTCCGTTATGTCCAATTTACATTTTAATAAATAGCTCTTGCTGCTGCCGAGAGGCTGGTGACGGTGGTCCCATGGGGCCCAGGCTTCCCAAGCTCTTGAGAGGTGCAAGGGTGACCCTCCTCTCATGTTAGTTCAGGCTCTGGCTCTGCAAAGGAAAGGAGGGAGCATTGGGGTCAGATGCCCGCCCGTTCCCAACAGGTGTCTGGGCGCTGCCCTGTGGGAGGCGGGGCAGGCAGGGTGCGGTTCCCCAGGAGCAGGTCTCAGCTGGCCCCTGCTCCCAGGAAGGATGCCACCCCCTACCGAGTGGGACAGGGGTTGCCAACAGGTTGGAAGCCCCAGAGGAGGAAAGGATCCCAGCATCCAACATACATATTCCCCTGCCTCTGTAACTCAGTGCCTGGATCCTTCTGTGCCCAACCTCCACCCCCGGCTGCATCCCTACCCCTCCACCATGGTCCAAGTCACTGACCAGCCTCGGCCTCGTCACCCTTGGCGTCCAGCTCCTGCCACCAATCAGCATAGATGCCCTCCTCATAGTCGCCGTCCCCCTCAAACTCAGCATCCGATGGGTGGTCCTCGGGCTCCAAGGGTGGTTCTTTCTCCTCCAGCTCCATCTAGAGCAGCCCCAGGGTGTGGGGAGAAACCAGATCACAGAAGGCACAAACCTGGATCACCTCCCATCCTGGCCAAGGGGCCTTCCTACCACCCCATCTCTGTCTCAAGATCTCACACAAGAATGGTGTGATAGGCCCTGGCCGGTTGGCTCAGTGGTAGAGCGTTGGCCTGGCGTGCAGAAGTCCCGGGTTCGATTCCCGGCCAGGACACAGGAGAAGCGCCCATCTGCTTCTCCACCCCTCCCCCCCTCCTTCCTCTCTGTCTCTCTCTTCCCCTCCTGCAGCCAAGGCTCCATTGGAGCAAAGATGGCCCGGGCGCTGGGGATGGCTCCTTGGCATCTGCCCCAGGCACTAGAGTGGCTCTGGTCTCAACAGAGCGACGCCCCGGAGGGGCAGAGCATCGCCCCCTGGTGGGCAAAGCGTCGCCCCCTGGTGGGCGTGCCGGGTGGATCCCGGTAAGGGCGCATGCGGGAGTCTGTCTGACTGTCTCTCCCCGTTTCCAGCTTCAGAAAAATACAAAAAAAAAAAAAAAAAGAATGGTGTGAGGGTTTCTCCCCCAGAATCCCATTTCTAAGCTGCCCCTTCCCTAGACCAGTAGGTGGGGTTCCACCAGCAGGGATTCAGCTATAAGCATCACCTTCTCCACAGTCCACCTTTTAAAAAATTATTTATTTATTTATTTATTTACAGAGACAGAGAGGGATAGATAGGGACAGACAGACAGGAACAAAGAGAGATGAGAAGCATCAATCATTAGTTTTTTGTTGCAACACCTTAGTTGTTCATTGATTGCTTTCTCATATGTGCCTTGACCGGGGGCTACAGCAGACTGAGTAACCCCTTTCTCAAGCCAGCGACCTTGGGTCCTAGCTGGTGAGCTTTACTCAAACCAGATGAGCCCGCACTCAAGCTGGCGACCTTGGGGTCTCAAACCTGGGTTCTCCACATCCCAGTCCCAGTCCGGGGCTCTATGCACTGCGCCACCACCTAGTCAGGCTCCACAGTCCACCTTTTTTTTTTTTTTTTTTTCCTTCTTTAAATTTTTTTTTTCTTTGAAGCTGGAAACGGGGAGAGACAGTCAGACAGACTCCCGCATGCGCCCGACCGGGATCCACCCGGCACGCCCACCAGGGGCCACGCTCTGCCCACCAGGGGGCGATGCTCTGCCCCTCCGGGGCGTCGCTCTGCCACAACCAGAGCCACTCTAGTGCCTGGGGCAGAGGCCAAGGAGCCATCCCCAGCGTCCCGGCCATCCTTGCTCCAATGGAGCCTCGGCTGCGGGAGGGGAAGAGAGAGACAGAGAGGAAGGAGGGGGGGGGGTGGAGAAGCAAATGGGCGCTTCTCCCATGTGCCCTGCCGGGGAATCGAACCCGGGTCCCCCGCACACCAGGCCAACGCTCTACCGCTGAGCCAACCGGCCAGGGCCCAGTCCACCTTTTAAGTATAAATACCCCTGCGAGAATATTGCAAGTCTGTGCATAGTGTCTGCTCATGGTATTCCCAGCCAGGATAGCCTTTACTCTCCCATGCCTGGACAGCTCTTGTTTATCCCTCCAATGCCAGGCACCACCAGTTCCAGGATTCAGCGCTTGTTATGACCCTGGCTGGGTCAGGAGTCCTCCAGTGCCCCATGCTGAGCTCTCCTGAAAGGGGAGGGATTTTGTGCCTCCCTCACTGCTTGGAAAAGGGATTGTGCCTCTCATCAGTTTACCCCAGTCCTAAACATGGTATCTGGCAAACAGCCCACAACACATAACAGTAATCAAACTATGTGCTGAGACCTACTACATGCCAACTGTATACTAAGCGCTTTACAAACTTGATCTCATTTCATTCTCACCACATGATATGAGATGGGCATTCTTCTCCACATTCAATGGATGAAGATATGAAAGTTTTGGGGTTACCTAAGACTTGCCTGGAGGCGGCCCAATTGAAAAGGCGGAGCCAAGCGTGGCTAGTACCAACCTGGATGCTAAGAGTGCAGACCCAGCCCCCACGTTCAATGAAGGGAGTATAGGTGCTCGAACAAAGGAGGAAACGAGTCAAGAAGCATTGGGCAGGGACACCTGAGACAATTCAGACTCTCAAACCCTCATTCAGAATCAATGGAACAGGCTGAGGTCCTTCCTTCCTGGTGTCCTGCATTCACTACTTCATTCACTGGTTCATTCAGACTCAGTTTCTGAGCGCCAGCTCTGTTGTGCCAGGCGCTGTGGGAGAGGTGGGAATGACCTGGTCCCCCATCCTGGGCACAACCCACTAGGAGACTGGCTGGAGAAGGAGGTGGGAGTGAGATGGACCAGATTGCAATTAAGTCCAGGTTCAGGGAGGCTCAAAGGGCCAGAGTTGGTGCTGTGAGCCCAAAGACAGAGCCTGGGCATGCAGCAAGGGCTTCCTGGAGGAGGTGCCACCTGAACTAGGCCTAGGGGAAGCGCGATTTAGACACAGAGAAGAGGGGCATGAGAACACTGAGGGCAGGGGCCACTTACCTCATCATCTGACTGCAGGTACATGTGTGCGAACTCCAGCAGCTCCCGCAGCTCAGCTGTCTGGCTGTGGTAGAGCGTGGCCTCCTGGGAGGAGGAAGAGCAGTGAGGGGAGCTGGACCCCGCTGCCGGATGGCAGGGGAGCCAGAGCTCCTAGCATTTGGGTCCTCCTGCCCTTTCCAGCTCAAGGAGCCTGGAACAGCTATCAGCTCAAATCCTGACTGAAAAATTGAAGCTGCTTGGGGTGCTAGGTTAAGAGAATTCTGAGAGTTCAGTGAGAAATTGCCTCAATTGATTAGCAATGTCTGACACTGACAAAGAAATGGGCGATAGTGCTGTGTACTCCATATTTGCCAGTATTGCCCTAGACTCCCAAAGAGTTTCTCAGTTGGTCCAGGCTGGGGTGGGGGGGAGGAGTCCTTGGGGAAGAAGGTCAAGGGCCAGCAATGAGGATGATGAGGGTGGTGAAGGAAGTAGGAAGGAATGAACAGGTATTTTTATACCTCCCACATCCCAGGCTATGCTGGCAAGGTAGGTAGTACCCTTCCCATTTTGCAGATGAGACAACAGATTCAGAAAGGGTCAGCAGTGTTCCCAGAACCACACAGCTGGGTGGGGCTGGGTTTGAACCCAGGACTTCAACCACAACCCATATTTTTTCTTTTCACTTCCCAACCTGCCTTCTGAGGAAGCCAGATTTCTTTTCTCAAACCACACAGTTCCAAAAGTGCCGTGGAAGACAATGCCCACCTCCCGGGGCTGGAAGTCCTCCTCCTCCAGGCCCCAGCGAGCCCTGTGGAAGCGGTAATACACCAGGTTCTGCTGCATGACACTGTCCTCAGGGTCAAAGAGCATGTAGCTGGCGGCACTCCGGGCAGCCTGGCGTACATCGTTCACTGCAGACAGAAGACGAGTGAGGAGTAGCCTGGCACTGCCTTCAGGAATGACCCCACCTCGCCCAACCCTACCTCCCCATTCAGTCTAGCACCTCTGCCTCCCTAGCTGTCTTCCAGAATACCTTTGGGCATCTCACCCCACCCAACAATCATGGTAGCTAGGATGTACTGAGCATTACTGTGTGCCAGGCCCTCGTTTAAGACTCAACGTTATTATCATCCTCATTTTACAGAGAAGAAAGTTAAGGCACAGAGAGGCTAGGTAAACTGCTCAAACTCACACAGTTGGAGAATTATGTCACTGGGGAGTTAGAGGCCAGTGGCTGTCCTCAACCTCAGCCAACAGGACCCATGAAGTCTCCTAGCTCCTTGGTCCTCAGCCCCTCCACTCCAACAGCAGACTGTCTGAATCCTGGCATCTCTGCATTGCAGGAACCCTGGAGATTGTCCATCACAGACCAGGATCTCCCTCAAACGAGGAAGGCCTAATTCCTGGTGCTACTTTTTTTTTTTTTTACAGAGACGAGTCAGAGAGAGGGATAGATAGGGACAGACAGACAGGAACGGAGAGAGATGAGAAGCATCAGTCATCAGTTTTTCATTGCGACACCTTAGTTGTTCATTGACTGCTTTCTCATATGCGCCTTGACCGTGGGTCTTCAGCAGACCAAGTAACCCCTTGTTCAAGCCAGCGACCTTGGGTCCAAGGTGAGCCTTTAGCTCAAACCAGATGAGCCCGCGCTCAAGCTGGCGATCTCAGGGTCTCGAACCTGGGTCCTCCACATCCTAGTCTGATGCTCTATCCACTGCGCCACCACCTGATCAGGCCCTGGTGCTACTTTTTATTAGCTATGTGACTAAGGGCTCCTGGTCCTCTATGAGCTTCAGATTCCTCATCTGAAAAATGGGTCCAGTAGTGTCAGCGGCAGGAGTCAGTGAAAGGATTAAGTGAGATAAACAAATGTGGCAGGGCTTTGTAAACTGTCAAGTGCTGTGCAGTTGTTGGCTATCTAGTCATTTACTCTAGAGCAGGGGTCTCAAACTCAACTCAGCATGTGGGCCGCAGAGCAAGATCACAGCCGTTTGGCGGGTCGCACTAGGTCTACAAAAGGCAACTGTTACGCAACACTTTTCTCACTGCAGTTGAAAACAAAAAAAAATCAGTACAACAAGCACAATCGTACATGCAGTTTACTCAGTGTCACAAAACGACCAGAAACTGTAGTTCGCATCACAACTGCTGTTAACTAAGCTAATATCTAGCTAGGATGCTAGAGAAATGAAAAATACAAGTAGGCCCCTAGGCTTACTTAATTTTATCCAAAATATTTTGAACTTCGTGGATTAGTCTGTGGGCCGCACAAAATTGTTCCGCGGGCCGCGAGTTTGAGACCCCTGCTCTAGAGGCCCTTGAATCCTGCCCTGAAGCTGTTGTCTGTTCTCTCCCACAAGCCTCTCCTGTGTCCCAGGATGGCCACGCCCTCCCATCGCCCAGGGGCCTCCATTCTGAGGGATAGCTTCCCATGACTCTGCGAGGCTCCCAGGGCAGTGCTCTCCCCAACCCTCCCAAGGCCACCAGGAGGCTCACACTTGTAGTAGGCAAATTGCAAGTAGTGATACATGGTGGCCACAAACTTCTCCACGAAGTAGCCACCCACGTTGGGGGTCAAGTTGGCCTCACAGTCCACCTTACACTGCAGGGATTCTGCAAAGAGATCTGGGGTGGGGGGTGGGGAGCAGTGGTAAGAAGCTGGTGGTGCGCTGAACAGCTTCGACCCACAGATGGGGTGATGGAGAGGACTTCCAGTCCCAGTTCTACCTGCAGAGCCTGTTGCAGTCATATTGAAACGAAGCTGGTAGATGAGTAATGCTGAGGAAGACTACTGTGAACAGGGCTGACTTACCACCCGCAGCTCGGCTCTCTGGGAGAGTGGCAGGTGAGGTTTGGAAGCTGGACTGAAGCCCAGAGAGCAAAACTCAGGATGGCCCTTTCTGTCCCCCACTGAGGACCCGTGCAGTTAGGGACCCCCAGACTAGGTGTGGTTTCTAGCCACAAACTGCTTTTGGTACATACATGCTGGGCTGTTCCTCCATCTCAGCTGGGCCCCTTTGTACCTGCATTGACCTCTGCCTGGAAAAACTGTGAACCCAACTTTCCCAGACCCTTTTGAGATGGTACCACCTTTTCGACTGATGCCCAGCATCTTGGACACTCCTAACTGCAGCCCTTCTGCACCCAGTGGCATGGGATCTGTTACCCTGTCTGTCTCTCTCAGCGACTGCATGTTCTACGCTCCCAGGGACAGGATACCACCTGACCCCTGACTACCTCCCAAGACTGTGTAGGTGTTCCATAAATGTGTTAAGGGCCCTGAGCAGTCTGGTTTGGGTGAGGGTACCTGCTATGGCAGGGTAGAAATCCTTGAAGTCCACCTGCTCGTGGGCCCCCTCGCAGCCGGCCAGACACCTGGCAAAGATAACCAGGTACTCGGCCAGGGCCCGCTCCATGTCCTCTGTGCTGCTGCGGAAATCCCCGCTGTTGTATAGCTTCACGGCTCGGAGGAACACCGCCTGGAGGGGAGTGTGCGCGGGTCAGGGGGCCACCCAACAATCCCCTCCTCTACGGGTCCTATGCGGGGATGAGGGAGGAGCTTGAGGGCCAGATCTCCCCCTGCACCCCACCTCGTAGGGCTGCGCCTCCAAGTCAGTGAGGGGCTCCTCGGACGCGTCCAGCATCCCTCGGTAGTAGTTGAGATACTTGGCGGTTAGCTCGTGCTTGGGGTTCTTCTGGAGGAAGGTGTAGGCCGCGGCCAACGCCTTCTCCAGCCGGTTAGCCTGTGGGGTGGGGACATAGCGGGTCAGCAGGGCCCGAGCCCCTGCCCTGAATGCACAAGAGAGCTTGGGGATCGATGACAGCGACCGCTTTCCGGGATCTCCCGGGAAACGCGCCGCCGGCTGGGAGCGACGAGGCCGAGCAGGGCCCGGGGCGGGCGCCCACCTTGAACTGCGCGTAGTGCAGGTACTGGTAGGGCAGGCGGCTCTGGAAGTCGCGCAAAAGCTGGCGCGGCGGGTAGGGCATCTGGAAGGCGGGCAGCGTCCGCTTGCAGCGCCGCAGGCAGGCGGCGCGCTCCAGGACGTGGCCGAAGAGCTGCAGCTCGCGGGCCCACTCGTCCCCGTGGCCGCCCTCGGGGCCGGGCGCGGGCCCGAGGACCGAGGCGGCGGGCGGCGCGGGCCCGCTGCAGTTGGCGTGGCAGAAGGCCTCGCTATCCCGCAGCAGCCGGTGAAGCCGCAGCGCCGCCTCCAGGTAGCGCGCGCTCTCGCGCCAACTCTCGCCCTCGTACTGCTCCAGCGCGTGTCCGTAGGCTGCGGCCAGCGGCATCAGGTCCTCGGGAGGGAAGCCCCGGAAACTATACTTTTCGTACTGCGCCTCGGAGCTGCCCAGCAGCAGCCACAGCAGCACCCAAGCCGCCCGCCCCATTCCCCCACCACGCTGGCTGGCCGGCTCTCCCCGCGGAGCGAGTGTCCAGGCTTGGCCAGCAGGCGGGTGGGCCGGGGAGAGGCCAGGCAGGCGTGCCCGCTGGGTCTTAGCGCCGGGCCCCGGGGCAATCAGGCAGCCAGCGGCTTAGGTGAGGACCCCGGAGAGGCAGAGGGCTGCGTCTCCTTCTTTTCGGAGTGCGCGATGGTGTCCTGAGTGCCCTACGTTGGCCCGGTTCCGTGTCCTTAGAGCTTCCCCTCGACAGATGAGGGGAACGCTTCCCGCAAGGATGGGGAGCCCAGAGAGTTCCTCCCCACCCAAAGACAGTACCCCTCACCTTAATCGTGAAATTGAAGGAAGTGCTACCTCCCTCTATTCCGCCTAAGCCCTGAGACCTCGTTCTCCGTTCATCACAGAGCCCCTTCTGCACACGCCCCACCCCCAGTCCTAAAGGGGTCGCTCCAAGTGTTCCCACAGCCCTCGCCTGGGAAGCGCACACCTGGTTTTATCCTTCACACACTCCACTCTCACCACCTCCTCCTACTGGATCTCCCTTCCACGTCAGAAAGTCCTCTGGCAGTCCAGCTTTTGCAGGACAAAGCAGCTCCTTGTTTCAAGCTAAAGAGGCCGTTCCTGGGACGGTAGGGATGGTGGGGGGAGCACTGAGATACCCTCAGATTCTGAAGCCTCGCCAGCTTCGTAAAGAAGCTTTTGATTTCGGGGTCCCAGCAAAAGAAGTTAGGGATGCTTCAGTCTGACTTTAGGACCCCGAGGACTCCGGGGGAGAAACTGAACTTTTTTAGGGGGGAGTCGGCTCCTACTTCTCATCTTTCTGGAACTTCCCTCCCCCGTTGGCCCCAGGTCTCTCAGCCCTAGGTGGGGGAAGAGAGAGGAATCTGGAGTTCTTTGTGGTGCATTCCAAGGTCTCTTAACACTCTCAGCTTGGCCCTCTGCTTCTGTTCCATCCTCCGCCCCCGCCCCGCCAGCTCAATCTCCCCAGCCCCCATTCCACGTGGACCAGCCAGGGCCGGGGTGGGGAAAAAGGACAGGAAGAGGGGGAGCCAGCTCAGGGAGGAGGGCGGGGGAAGGTTGGTGGCGGCTCCTCTCTCGATCGTCCTCGCTGCCCGCCATCCCAGCTCCAGGCACCATGTTCCCCGTGGAGTCCCCCAGCCACACCTTTCTCGGGTCGCCGGTGCTACAGATGTTGTTGCTGCTCGTGCACGCGGTAGGGAGAGGGCTGGGCCGCGCCAGTCCGGCCGGAGGACCCCTGGAAGACGTGGTCATCGAGAGGTACCACATCCCCAGGGCCTGTCCCAGAGAAGTGCAGATGGGAGATTTTGTGCGTTACCACTACAATGGCACTTTCGAGGATGGCAAGAAGTTTGACTCAAGGTAAGAGGTTGGGTGGCTCCAGGCTCATCACTCCTCTTCCGTGGGCCCCTGGCCAGGTGCTCCTAAGTCCTGGATTCCCTTGTTGCTCTTTTAAGCTGTGTCTTCATTCTGGTACTCACTCCATGATCCTCTAACCCCAAACACAGCACCCTGGATGGTGGGGGGTTCCCAGACATCCATCTCCCCAAAGATATATCCTCTGCCCTAAATTTCCAAACTTTGTCTCTCCAAGGACCCCAGTTTCTTTCACACAAGCTCCCTGTATTCCCCAAAGTGTGTGATAATCAAGGTGAACTGCTCTATTTACCTGCCCATTATTTAAAGATGACACAGGGAAGGTGACACTCTGGTCCACAGTGTTTGGGGGAAAGTCCTGGTCTCTGATGCGTGGGAATCCTTCACTGGTCTCAGCCTGGGACCCCTGCATTCCCACCCTCCCTGACTCTCTTTGGGTTCCAGCCTCAGGTTTCAGTGCCTTTGTGGTTAGAGAAGAGGGAGTAGAAATTTCTTTTGGAGGGGGTGGCATAATCAGCAGCCAGTGGTTAAGCAGCCTGGATCATAATAAGACAGCAGGACAGATCTGGGCGTGTAGGGACCCTGTCTGCCTACGTGTCACAGGGTCAGACCTGCACCCTGGGCTCCTCAGAGGGTTTTCATACCTCGCTCTCCGGGTCTCCCTGTGCCCCTACCTCCCTCCATCTTAGATAGCTCTGCCAGGCCTGGGCTGCCGCCCATCTTGCCTACCTTGGAGTTTGAGAGACCAGCTTCTGGTCTGGTCCAGGTCTTTGGTCTCCTCTGGCAAGTCCACTTTTGTTGGTGGGGGCAGGGCACGCCTACATGTCAGCCTTGGTTAAACTTTGGGTCTCAGTAACACACATGAACCCCCACACCACACCACAAGAAGTCAGTTCCTCTAAGACCCTTCCCCAGAACACACAACTCTTTCCACTAAAAATAAGTAGTGATGATTTGGGGGGCAGGCAGTATATTGAGTAAGAACACGAACTCTTGAGTCCAAGACCCTGGGTTGACATCCAGGCTGTGACCCTAGACAAGAAATTTTGCCTCTTGAAGCTTCACTTTCTTTATCTGAAAAATAGAGATTATAAATAATCTGAAAAAAATTGAGTCCCTACTTGCTAAGGCTGATGAAAGGCCTTAAACAAGATAATGAATGAAAGTGGACTTAACACAGTGCATAGAAGTCCAGAGGGTTCAATACACATTAGCCTTGACTCTGGAAAGGACCAGATGCCCTGATAGTGTTTAACTGGTGCTTGGGCCCTCTCAACAGCACTGTGAAGAAAGCAGGCCAGTCGTAAAACCAGCTCAGTGTGCAAAATGAGGGGTAGGAGTAGCCAGGAGTACTCCCGAGTCCTTGACTGCCAGAAGTAGGGAGGGATGGGGTTTTAGGGGACGACTTCCCTAGTGAGGACACTTGGAGCCGGGCCAGGCTCAGGTTATGCAGTGATGAGACTGGAAAACTTCCACAATGCCTGGCGCCCCTCGGTCACTCTCCCAGCCTCCCTTCACTTCTAAAAATTTAAAGTAAATGAATGCTGTAGTTAAAAGCTAATAAGAGCCATGGCAGTTTTAGAATAGGCTCTTTCAGACTTGAAAACCAATCCCTATCCCCCACCGGCTCTGCTTCCCCTTCCTTTCCTCCCTGGCGAAGCCACGGTGCAGAGGCACACACAGGGGCTTGGGAGTTCCACAGGGCACACACATATTAGCTGTGACCTTCATATGTCACTTAGTCTTAAGTCTCAGTTTTTCTCATAAGAAAAATGAAAACAAGTAAAATCTCAATTCTTTCTCATAGAAAAAATAAAAACAATAATGCCCACCTCATAGGGGAAAGAATTAAATAAGATCATGAATGTAAAATGCCAAACAGCAATCAGCATATCCTCAATGCTCAATAAATGGTCCTCTTCCCCTTCGTGAAGTACTTAGTATTCCTTTGCTGTCCGCAGATAGTAGCAGCAGACAGGCTTGCGCCCACCCCATCCAAGGGATAGCAAAGCCCCTCACTTCCTTGGGGACTTCATTTTTGTAACAGTCCAGCCTCTTAAGTTGGGAGTCATGGCTGATCTCTCAGGGAGGTCAGGAGCATGTGGGTGTACACCTGTGTATAGAGGGGGATCGTGTATGCTTATGTGCAGGTATGTGACCATGGAAAGAGGGAAACACCTAGTTCTGTGTACCCTCACTGTGCATACCTGAATCCACTGTATCCCGTCTCTCCCCTCTGTCCCCCAGCTATGACCGCAGCACTCTGGCAGCCATCGTGGTGGGTGTGGGGCGTCTCATCACCGGCATGGACCGAGGCCTCATGGGCATGTGTGTCAACGAACGGAGACGCCTCATTGTGCCTCCCCACCTGGGCTATGGCAGCATCGGTGTGGGTGAGAAGGGCTGGGGCACTGGCATGGGGATGGAGGAGACTAGAAGGTAGAATCAAGGACCCAGGGCCAAAAAACTGAAGTTCAGAGAGGGAGGGTGACTTGCCCAAGGTCGGCTGCCTCCACAGTATGAATAGTGGCATGTCTGGGACTCCAGTTCCCATTTCCTGACCCTGGGATGGGAGGAAAGGAAGTAACAGCGCCCTGGGTGGGATCAGAGCTTGACTACGATGAAGGAGAGGTAGAGGCACGGAGGAGGCGGCCAAGCAGGATGCTCAGCCTTTGCTCCACCCCCCGACCCACGGGCTGCCTCAAACACGAGCCCCTGCTGCCTGGCCCTCGCAGCGGGACTCATCCCCCCGGACGCCACCCTGTACTTTGACGTGGTCCTGCTGGATGTGTGGAACAAGGCAGACACTGTGCAGACGGACACCCTGCTGCGCCCACCCCACTGCCCTCGCATGGTCCAGGACAGCGACTTTGTCCGCTACCACTACAATGGCACGCTGCTGGATGGCACTGCCTTCGACAGCAGGTGAGGTCGGAGGGAGCCCTGGGGTGTGGGGGACTGTGACATGGCAGTCTAGGATCCATCTCTCCCTCCTCCAGCAGCAACACCTCTACCTCATTCTCTGCAGCTACAGTAGGGGTGGCACTTATGACACCTATATTGGCTCTGGCTGGCTGATCAAGGGCATGGACCAGGGGCTGCTGGGAATGTGTCCTGGAGAGAGAAGGAAAATCACCATCCCTCCGTTCCTGGCCTATGGAGAGAAAGGCTATGGTAAGGGCAGGCAAGGACTCCGGATTCTCCAGAAGTGGGATGCCACATACAGTTCAGGTTGTATACCGCACAAGGGCACCCAGCCAAGGAGGCAAGCAGAAATGAATCCTAGCCCTTGGTGATTATCTCATTAAGAAAGGGTGCTTTATTCTTTTTTTTTTTTTTTTTTTTTTTTTACAGAGACAGAAAGTCAGAGAGAGGGATAGACAGAGACAGACAGACAGGAACAGAGAGAGATGAGAGCATCAATCATTAGTTTTTCGTTGCGACATCTTAGTTGTTCATTGATTGTTTTCTCATATGTGCCTTGACTGGGGGGGTGTGTGTGTACAGCAGACTGAGTAACCCCTTGCTTGAGCCAGCGACTTTGGGTCCAAGCTGGTGAGCTTTGCTCAAACCAGATGAGCCTACACTCAAGCTGGCGACCTCAAGGTCTCGAACCTGGGTCCTCCGCATCCCAGTCCGACGCTCTATCCACTGCGCCACCACCTGGTCAGGCAAAGGGGTGCTTTATTCTAATTCACACAAAGGTTCAGTATGGGCTGGTGGGTAGCGCAGGGGAAAACCCAGTTCAGACTTCACAGGGGGAGCAAGAAACGAGGCTGCTGAGGACAAAGGGAGGGCTCTGGCGAGCAGGGTTAGCACTTTTTTGCAGGGTTCTCAGTGGCCTTCCTAAATCAAGAGCCTGGGTTTGCTCTCCACCTGTATGGTTCAAGCCTATCCCTTCCCCAGGGACTGTGATCCCCCCGCAGGCCTCCCTGGTGTTCCACGTCCTGCTAATTGACATCCACAACCCGAAGGACACCGTGCAGCTGGAGACACTGGAGCTGCCACCTGGCTGTGTCCGGAGAGCCGTGGCTGGCGACTTCATGCGTTACCACTACAACGGCTCGCTGATGGATGGCACCCTATTTGATTCCAGGTCAGGGGGGTCCTGAGGAGGAGGGTGGGGCTACGGGAAAGGCAAGAAGCCGAGTCAGGAAGGACAGTACCCGGCGCTGGGGTCACGGAGGCAGCAGTTGGGGGTGGCTCTGCCTGCCTGCGAGGGCGAGGGCCCTCTGACTCCCCTGACGGCCCCCCACCCTGTACCGCAGCTACTCCCGCAACCACACGTACAATACCTACGTGGGGCAGGGCTACGTCATCCCGGGGACGGACCAGGGGCTGCAGGGCGAGGGCCCTCTGACTCCCCTGACGGCCCCCCACCCTGTACTGCAGCTACTCCCGCAACCACACGTACAATACCTACGTGGGGCAGGGCTACGTCATCCCCGGCATGGACCAGGGGCTGCAGGGCGCCTGCATGGGGGAGCGCCGGAGGATCACCATCCCCCCCCACCTCGCCTACGGGGAGAACGGCACTGGTAGGCCTCTTGCACCTCAGCTCCTCTCCTGCTCCCCTCCCTGACTTTCCCCGGCTCTGCCCCTCTCATCACAGAAACTGGTCACCTACTCAATTCCTGCCTTTTCTCCAGGGCAGTCCCCCCACTTCTCCTCCATACTGGAGAAACACTCCCGAGTTTGGGGAGGGGGGATGGTTCTGGAAGAAGAGAAACAGCATAGCCCTAGGAAGCAAAGAGACCTGGATTTGAGACCCAGCTTTGCTGGAAGCCTCAGCATCCTCACCTATAATATGGGACTAAGCACCTTGATCAGCCGGGTAAGTTACAGTTACCGGAGGTTACAAGGCTGTGTAAAGGGCTTTCTAATTGGCAGGTCCCTCCCTCCTCTGCCCCCTAGAAGAACCGATGATGTGGACAAACATCCAATCCCATCCCACCCTCATTTGAAACCTCAGGGTGGTTTCATGGAGACCTTGATTGGACCCTCCCTCTATACTCCAAGCTGATCAATTCCCCCATTCTGGTCCCAGGAGACAAGATCCCTGGCTCAGCTGTGCTGATCTTCGATGTCCACGTCATCGACTTCCACAACCCTGCAGATCTGGTGGAAATCAAGACACTATCCCGGCCCCCCGAGACCTGCAACGAGACCACCAAACAGGGGGACTTTGTTCGCTACCACTACAACTGCTCTCTGCTGGATGGCACCAAGCTCTTCTCCTCGTAGGTCTGGGGCAGGGCCAGGGCTGGGCAGGCGGGTGGGCACAGCGAGGGGAGTCCTCCTCATAGCACCCCCTTCTCCACAAGTTCCCATCGTTGGGGAGTGTAAGGGGCAGAAAGGGGAAGGGAGGGTGAAGCAGCATTAGGGGAGCTGAGCCTTCAAGGTGGGTATTTCAGGGCCAGTGGCAAGATAAGAAGTCACTGGACCCTGCACTCTGCTGGTTGGGGCGGGCACCAGGAGGAGTGACCCAGGAACGGGGCCTGTGGGGGAGACAGTGGAAGGTGACCTGTTGGGGAACAAGGAAGGGCACTGACCTGGGAATCTTATTTCCCCAGGCATGACTACGGGGCCCCCCAGGAGGCAACTCTGGGGGCCAACAAGGTGATCGAAGGCCTGGACACGGGCCTGCAGGGCATGTGTGTGGGAGAGAGGCGGCAGCTCATTGTCCCCCCACACCTGGCACATGGGGAGAACGGAGGTGAGGGGCAGAGACTGGCCTGATCACCCCCTTTGTCCCTTACAGGTGGTTCTGTAAAAATTGTCTATCCCACTCTCCAGCCCCCAGGAGGGCTGAGGCCTGCAAGCCAGGGAGCGCACGGGGCAGGCGCAAAGCCAGGCCCGGACCCCGGCCTAATAGGGACCCTTCCCTTCCCTTCTCCCTCCCTCCAGCCCGGGGAGTCCCTGGCAGTGCTGTGCTGCTGTTTGAGGTGGAGCTGGTATCCCAGGAGGAGGGGCTGCCCGAAGGCTACCTGTTTGTATGGCACGATGACCCTCCTGCCAACCTGTTTGAAGACCTTGACCTCAACAAAGATGGCGAGGTCCCCCCAGAGGAGGTGGGTGGCGTTCAGTCCTTATAATAACCATCCCCCCACTCTCACCCCAAAAGAAGCCACCTTTGTTTGATGGCATCTGGCAAGAACAAGGTGCATGTCCACCATCCTGTGCACCCATGTTCCTGCCCCTCCACTGGGTCCCTGTGCCTTAGGTTCCTCGTCCCTTCCTTCTCTCCTGGCGCACTTGCGGCCCTGCCCCTGCTCAGGGCCCCAGACCAGCTCCTGCCCTCTTCGTCCTGACTGGCCGGCCTCCCCTGGGGACCCTTACCAAGGCCACCCGAAGCTGCTCAGGCAAAACCCTCACGCCCACCCTCCCCTGGCTCTCTTCCCAGTTCTCTACCTTCATCAAAGCTCAAGTCACTGAGGGCAAAGGGCGCCTCATGCCAGGGCAGGACTCGGACAAAACCATAGGGGACATGTTCCAGAACCAGGACCGGAACCACGATGGCAAGATTACCATCGAGGAGCTCAAGCTGAAGTCCGATGAGGACCAGGAGCGGGTTCATGAGGAGCTCTGAGGGCAGAGCTTGGCCCTGGGCCCCAACACAGATGCCCACTTCTGGGGCACAGTGGGCAGTGGGGTTGACTTCCAACAGCCACCCTCTGCTCTGCTGGGAAGAGGTCTGAGAGCATCTAAAACGTGGTCAGAGGAGACAACTCTGGTCTTCCCACCAGCCCGAGTGAAATCCACAGCATAGACCTCTGCTCGGCCTTTGTCTTTGAACCTCATACTGTTTCCTCACAAGTCTGTAGTTAACAAAGCCAGTCGGCATTGGTGGAGTCTGGGGTTGGATGGGACCCTGGCTAGCCTGTCACTCACACCTCCTCATCACCATTGAGCATGGCCAAGCTTAGTTCATCATTTCATTTCCCCAAACTCCCCTCTATTTGAACTTTTCCTCACTCCCCAGTCTGGCCCCCTTCCTCCATCATGGCAGCTCCCCAGGAATATGAACCAGGGCTGGCAGTACCCCATCCTTCCTCCCACAGCTCTGGCCAGCGCCAAAGGAAGGGGGAGCAGCACTACTACACCTGTATCATCCCCATTCATCTGTCCCCCCCCCACTGCCGGGGACCCCCAGGGAGCTGCCCTACTACACCTAGATCATCCCACTTACCTGTCCCCCCCACACTGCCGGGGACCCCCAGGGAGCTGCCCTACTACACCTAGATCATCCCCATTCATCTGTCCCCCTCACACACTGCCCGGGGACCCCAGGGAGCTGCCCTACTACACCTAGATCATCCCACCTACCTGTCCCCCCCACACTGCCGGGGACCCCAGGGAGCTGCCCTACTACACCTAAATCATCCCACTTACCTGTCCCCCCCACACTGCCGGGGACCCCCAGGGAGCTGCCCTACTACACCTAGATCATCCCACCTACCTGTCCCCCCCACACTGCCGGGGACCCCAGGGAGCTGCCCTACTACACCTAAATCATCCCACTTACCTGTCCCCCCCACACTGCCGGGGACCCCCAGGGAGCTGCCCTACTACACCTAGATCATCCCACCTACCTGTCCCCCCCACACTGCCGGGGACCCCAGGGAGCTGCCCTACTACACCTAGATCATCCCACCTACCTGTCCCCCCCCACACTGCCAGGGACCCCAGGGAGCTGCCCTACTACACCTAGATCATCCCACCTACCTGTCCCCCCCACACTGCCGGGGACCTCCAGGGAGCTGCCCTACTACACCTAGATCATCCCACCTACCTGTCCCCCCACACACTGCCCAGGGACCCCAGGGAGCTGCCCTACTACACCTAGATCATCCCACCTACCTGTCCCCCCACACTGCCGGGGACCCCAGGGAGCTGCCCTACTACACCTAGATCATCCCACCTACCTGTCCCCCCCACACTGCCGGGGACCTCCAGAAAGCTGCAGGCCAGGGCTGGGCTTTGTGTCACCTTTCATCCCTACAGAAGGCTGCTTTCTCAGAGACTGAGGAAGAGGATAGTAAAAGGGGGGGGGGGAGTGAGGAAACCTACTTAGATGGGTCTTAGGGTTACAAATGAAATACTTGGGTCAGAGCTGAGATAAATTTGGAAGGGCTCACTGGGGCCTGAGGGGTGAGAGGGCTAGGCAGAGCTCTGCACATTCAAAAGACTAAACTGGTGTCAGATCTTTCTCCTTTGTGACAAATAAAAGACTAAGCCAGAGGCCTCAGGAAGTGGTCTTTCACTGGTGGGAAGCCCTTAGACCTGTTTGGGAATAAAGAGGAATAAAGCAGGCTGGCTGCATGCCTGTCAGCTCTAGACACTGCGCCTGGGTCTGTCTCCTCCCTTTGGAGGTTCCTGCACCCTGCGGCCCAACCCAGGGGCCCTAACCCTGGTAAGGGAGTCCCAGTCTGCCAGAGGGAGGGTCGGGAGTGGGTGACTGGAGAGTGGGGCCTGCAGGGAGAAATACTTGTCTCCTAACTGTCCCAGGTGAATGGAAGACTAGGTCCCTGATCTGTAACTCGACATACAAAGCTCAAAGATGAAATCACAGGTCAGATATCGCATTCACATAGATCATTTCCAATACCGCTGTATTCCCACCCCTCCCTGCTCCTGGCTGCTGGCATTACCCCGTCCTGTTCTCCCTCTTGTCAAAGGAGAGGTAACTGAGTTCAAAGCTACGGTGTCCTGGAGGAGTTGGTTTTAGCCACCAGTTAGGCCATCTGCCCTCACCTGCCCTGCTGGACTCTGGCCAGTGCAATGAGATGACTCAAAAGGATTTGAGGACGGGTTGAAGGAGGTGCTTAGGAGAGAAAATGACGAACTGGTCACTGCACTGCCCCCACAAACACTGATTTCTTGCCCATTATCCCCTGAGAGATGTGACCTCCCCACAGCTACTGCCTGGTCCCAAAGCATCCAGGAGGGGCACTTCGGGGTCTGACAGTGCTACCCCCCCAGCCTTAGATGGTAACCACTCCTCCCCAAAACCTAACAGGGCAGCCCATGTGCAGGCAGCAGCATGCAGGCCAGCTTCGGTTGGAAACACCCTAACCCTAGCTCTAGCTCCTAACTATGAGGTTCCGGCAAGTTCCTGGTCCTTTCTGTGTCACCTGTAAACTAGACCTACCTGCGGGGTCACTGTATTAAATGGCATGCATCTAGGTACCACAGAAGGATTCAATCCATATTCCCAAGACTTTCTCCTTCGTATCTACAGATACATACAAGTTTCCAACAGCCAGGCGCCCTTGGGAAGGGTGACACACTGAATTTCTCTGCGGACAAAGAAAACACCAGGTAGACTGGTTAGCCTCAACCTTTTCTTCAAAAGGTATCCTAGAGGCCCTGGCCGGTTGGCTCAGTGGATAGTGTTAGACTGGCGTATGGATGTCCCAGGTTTGATTCCCAGTCAAGGCACACGGAAGCGTCTGCTTCTCTCCCCGTCTCTTCCCCTCCCCTCCCTCTTCCCCTTCTGCAACCAGTGGCTAGATTGGTTTGAGCGTTGGCCCAGGGCCCCGAGGATAGCTGGTTGGTCCAAGCATCAGCCTCAGTGCTAAAAATAGCTCGGTTGTGAGCCTGGCCCCAGATGGGCAGAGCATCAGCCCTAGACAGGGGATGCCAGGTGAATCCTGGTCAGGGCACATGCAGAAGTCTACCTCACTATCTCCCTTCCTCTCACTTAAAAAAAAAAAAGGTGTCCTAGAGAGAATTCAGCTAGTTCTTCACCAACCAAGTCAACAGGGAGCGAAGAAGAGGAAGAAACTGTGAAGAAAGCCCAGCAACGCAAGACAACATTGCTTGGGTCCTCAGTTCCCTGGTCCCAACCTCCCTTGTCATTCATTGTAGTGGTCCTGAACCCACAGGAGGAGGAAGGACAGGAGCTAAGGGCACCAGGGAGAATTGACATCTAAATAAATCCCTTCAGGAGTCTCTAAAGAAGGGGCTCTGCAGATAGGGTTGCCCACACTCAACTGATCCCAGCTGAATTTCTTTTTTTTTAACTTAATTTTTTAATTTTTATTTTTATTTATTCGTCTTTTAGAGAGGAGAGAGAGAGAGGGAGAGAGACAGAAAGGAGAGAGAGTCAGAGAGAGAGAAGGGGGGAGGAGCTGGAAGCATCAACTCCCATATGTGCCTTGACCAGGCAAGCCCAGGGTTTCGAACCGGCGACCTCAGCATTTCCAGGTTGACGCTTTATCCACTGCGCCACCACAGGTCAGGCCTGATCCCAGCTGAATTTCAAGTTTACCGGCAGCATCAGAATCAAGCCAAACCATTTCCGGTCAGAAGCGCACCCTTCCAAGCCTGCCTGCCCACCCCAACCCCCACAGACACACCTAGGCTCACAGGGTCTTCTGGGCTAATTCGATGGTTTTCAAATTGTGTTCCATGGAAGCCCTGGTGGCTTCCTGGAGGTTCCTGCTCCTCCAGAACCAAAGGGTACAAGCTCTGCCCCCCAATCCCCAAATCAGAACAGCTCTGGTTTTTCCTTTTTTTATTTTGATCTGCTTCACACATTCAATCTGTCTGAAGAACAACTCATGTCAAAAGATTAAAAAAAAAAGAATCCTTGACCCAAGGATCCCGGAATGCGAACACCCCGAAGGCTGATTCATGTGGAACGGCCTTGCTGCTTCCCACCTGGCGGGGCCTCCCTCAGGCCTGGGAGAACACAACAGGATGTGCCAGGGAAAGGAGGAGGGAAGGGTGAGGACCCAGAGCTTGCGGATGCTCTGGACTGTCCTCTGTGCACACCAGGCTCACAGCAGAGCAGCCTCCTGCCATGGCCTGCAGGGCCTGGCTTTGCGCCTGCGCACTCAGGAGTCCTGTATCTCCACCCAGTCGCCCTGGTGCAGGATGTGCTGCAGCAACCCGTTGACCACGTCCAGCGTCTCGTCTTTCTCCAACACAATGTCATATGAGTCCATATAGCGCTCCCGCCGCTCCTCCACCTGCCCAGGGGGAGGGGAGACTGCGCTCTAGAAATGCCCTGCCCTCTGCCCAAGGCCTCTGGCTCTCAAGCACCTGGGATGGGGGAGCAGTGCATTCAAGCCACAGTTCCTCTAGACCAGCAGTCCCCAACCTTTTTTGGGCCACGGACCGGTTTAATGTCAGAAAATATTTTCACGGACCGGCCTTTAGGGTGGGACGGATAAATGTATCACGTGACCGAGACAAGTGTCAAGAGTGAGTCTTAGACGGATGTAACAGAGGGAATCTGGTCATTTAAAAAAATATCGATAAAACATCGTTCAGACTTAAATATAAATAAAACGGAAATAATGTAAGCTATTTATTCTTTCTCTGTGGACCGGTACCAAATGGCCCACGGACTGTTACTGGTCCACGGCCCGGGGATTGGGGACCACTGCTCTAGATGAGTTCAAGGTCACAGGGCCTGCCTTTTGGAGACACATGACAATGTACTTAGACACACGCCACATGACACAAGGAACCCTGGGGTCAATGTCAAAAAGACAGTAACAAGGATTAAAATTTAAAAGCCAGATGTTAACCTCTAATCTATCTGGATTAAATTTTCACAGGGCTCAAGCATTCTGGGGGGACTTAAGCACATGCTGGCTGAGGGTGAGGACTGGTGGCCTTCCAGTGTGATACCATCCTGCGTGGCTTTTTGTGACCATACTGTTTTCACTGCTGTTGGCCTCTGGTTTGTTCTTGTATTTTTCATCTCTAAATTAGAAACTCACATCCTAGGATGCTGAGACCTACCATTGCAATCATGCCTGACAGGCCAGATTTAGGACTGGTAATCAGCTGCGCCACTGCCTAAACTGTGTCACATGGGCAGTTACTCAGCCTCCTTGCCAGTTACCTCATTCATAAAATGGTGTAACAGTCACAACCTCAAAAGGCTGTTGTGAGGGTTAAATGGGCTAATGCCCCCCAGAAATGGTGAGCACTCAGCAAGTAGAGGCTCCAACGAAATGCCTGGCATTCCTCTGTCTCTGAACTCGTTAATCACTGGCTAGCTCTCATCTTCCTATAAGAAATGGAATCTTCTCCCGAACAATATGACTGGTGTCTTACCTCTACCTCTAATACTTACTGCAGTGTCTAGCACACAGGTGCTCGATAAGCATTTATTAACAGGAACTGTAAGACAAGCACCTACCTTGTCGTTTAGGAAGCCAATCTTGAGAATGTGCTCCACACCCGGAACCCCATCAGCCATTGTGAGGTCCCCCATGGAGTCTCCCAGCAGGAGGACGTTGGTTTTGCCCTGAAGCTGCTGGAAATAATTGGAGTTCCCACACACGGAGATGCTCTTGTTGTATGTGTGTATGAGCTGGCCCTTGAATCCCTGTAGGAAACCCTAAATAATCAAGGAAAGAACAGACAGAAGGCTACCGGGACCCATCCAGCCCTAGTTCACCACTGTCTCTGTCACAGCGGAAAAGAAACCCTAGAAGCCATAGATAACGTCAAAATCTCACTGAAGTCTCAATAAGGGTGGGCACAGTCAAGCCCACGGGCCAGACTTCATCTGCTTTTGTAAATTGAGTTTTACTGGCACACAGCCATGCCCGTCTGTTTACATCTTGTCTATGGCTGCCTATCTGCACAGCAGAGCGAAGTAGTTGTGACAGAGGTCATACAGCCCATGAAGCCTAGAATACTTGACCTTTTGCAGAAAAAGTTTATAACCCCTAGTTTAAACACTTAAGCTAACAGGAGCCATCAAATCTTGCCGATCACCCACTCTGATGTAGGCATAAAGCCTGTGATACAAGCACTGTTTAGGCTGCACGCATGCTAAGCCTCAGCTGTGGGCCACATCTGACTAGAGTTCAAAGGCGTGGAAATTTCAGCCACTGGGTTTAAGGGGAAGAAGTTAGAATATGGGTGAACCGGAGCAGCCCACCTCTAGCTCTAGAAAAACAAGTCGAAGTCTAAGCCCTTGAGAGTACCTAGGATGGCAACTGACCCATGACAGTGACATGGGACCTGGTTGACCCCTAAACTAGGTCCCCCGTGGCAGAAAGCTGACTGTTTGCCAAACACCAAAGAACAGGCCCTTCAAAAGCAACTGTCATTAGCTGGCATAAATAAATAAATACCGTATTTCCCCATGTATAAAACGCACCTTAATTTTGGGGTCCGAAACTTGAAAAAAAACATTACATAAAGTTACTGAATTCAAGTTTTATTCATCATAAAATTCACACAACTCCTCATCACTGTCAAACTCCCACACATTAGCTTATCCTCATCTGATGACAAATCTCTGTCTTCGTATACTGCCTCGTCCTCAGTTCCATCTATGGCATTTGAAATGCCACAATCACTGTATAAGATGCCCCCAGTTTTTGGACCCCAATTGTTTTGAAAAAAGGTGCATCTTATACGTGGGGAAATACGGTAACTGCCTAAGGACAAGAAGCCAGCAAAGCTTTCTGCTCCCTTTCCTCCCCAGGCTAGGATTAATGTTTAGGGCAGGGGTCCCCAAACTTTTTACACAGGGGGCCAGTTCACTGTCCCTCAGACTGTTGGAGGGCCGTACTAAAAAAAAAAAACTACGAACAAATCCCTATGCACACTGCACATATCTTATTTTAAAGTAAAAAAACAAAACGGGAACAAATACAATATTTAAAATAAAGAACAAGTAAATTTAAATCAACAAACTGACCAGTATTTCAATGGGAACTATGCTCCTCTCACTGACCACCAATGAAAGAGGTGCCCCTTCCAGAAGTACAGCGGGGGCCGGATAAATGGCCTCAGGGGGCCGCATGCGGCCCGCTGGCCGTAGTTTGGGGACCCCTGGTTTAGGGTGAAGCACCCTGGCTGGTGGCTCCAACCCTGTTCATTCCCAGCCCAGAGGAGATTCGGCTCACGTCTTTGTCAAAATCCATGTAGTTAGACACAACGTGGATGTTGGGGTGGAACACTTTCATCTGCCGGATGATCTCTTCCAGGATATCACCAATGCCCGCAGAAAAGATGAAGAGGGGGATGTTATTTTGGTAGAGGGTGTTGAAGAATGTCTTGTATCCCTCCCTGCAAAGAAATGAATGGATTCTGAAATGGCACTGCCTCTGCTACTGATCTTTTTTCTTTTAAAAAGAGAAGAAGGGAGAGGGAGGGAGGGAGAAAGAGAGAGAAACATCAATTTGTGCCCCGACCACGGACCAAACCACAACCTCTGCCTATCGGGACAATGCTCTAACCAACCCCTCTATCTGGCCGCTGTTCTTTATTTTCTACTTGGGTTATATATTTTAGATTTAAAATAGATACATGCTTAAGTGGTTAAAGTCAACTAATTTTTTTTTTATTTTTTACAGAGACCGAGTCAGAGAAAGGGATAGATAGGGACAGACAAGAATGGAGAGAGATGAGAAGCATCAATCATCAGTTTTTCCTTGCAACACTTTAGTTGTTCATTGATTGCTTTCTCATATGTGCCTTGACCGTGGGCCTTCAGCAGACTGAGTAACCCCTTGCTCGAGCCAGCGACCTTGGGTCCAAGCTGGTGAGCTATGCTCAAACCAAATGAGCACGCGCTCAAGCTGGCAACCCCGGGGTCCCAAACCTGGGTCCTCTGCATCCCAGTCCGACACTCCATCCACAGTGCCACTGCCTGGTCAGGCGAGTCAACTAATCCTAAGTGTTCAGTTCAGTTAGTATTGACATATGTATACACCCATGTAATTACCAACCAGATCAATGTTACCTTGTGTCCATTCCCAGTCAATGCCATACTGTCCTTTTTGACTTCATATCACCATTAATTAGTTTTGCTTGTTCTTGAATTTCACATGAAAGGGCTCATACATTTTTTTATGTACTACAGTTGACCTTTGAATAACACAGGGGTAAGGCGTGCTGACTCCCCCCACCCCGTGCAGTCAAAAATCCATGTATAACTTTTTTTTTTTTTAGCAAGATACAGACAGATGGGAAGGAAGAGAGATGAGAAGCATCAACTCATAGCTGTCACACTTTAGTTGTTCATTGATTTCTTTCTCATATGTGCCTTGACTGGGGGGCACCAGCTGAGCCAATGACCCCTTGCTCAAGCCACCAACTTTGGGCTCAAGCCAGCGACCATGGGGTCATGTCTATGATCCCACGCTCAAGCCGGCAACCCCGCACTTAAGCTGGTGGGCCCGTGCTTAAGTTGGATGAGTCTGCGCTCAAGCCAGTGATCTCAGGGTTTTGAACCTGGGTCCTCAGCGTCCCAGTCCAATGTTCTATCCACTGTGCTACCACCTGGTTAGACCGATGTATAATTTTGATTCCCCAAAAACTTAACTACAGTTGCCCCTCAGTATCCTCAGCGGGACTGGTTCCAAGACCCCCATGAATAACACAATCCAAGGCTGCTCAACTCCCTCATATAAAATGGCATAGAATAATGCATACAGTCAGCTCTTTGCATTTGCGAATAACTGCAGGTCAAAAATACTGTTTTCAGGATGTGAGGGCAATCTCGCTACAAAAAGGAAAAAGGAAACATTGGGTTAGGCCTGGCCAGACAGCTCGGTTGGTTGCATTGTCATCCCAAAGCACAGAGGCTGCCGATTTGATCCCCAGTCAGGGCACATACAGGAACAGCGCAGTGTTCTTGTTTCTGTCTCTCTCCCCCTGCTTCTCTCTTAAAAATAATAAATAAAATACTGGGTTTTTTGGTTTGTTTCATTTATTCATTTTAGAGAGGAGAGGGAGAGACAGAGAGAGAGAGAGAGGAGAGACAGAGAGAGAGAAGGGGGGGAGGAGCTGGAAGCATCAACTCCCATATGTGCCTTGACCAGGCAAGCCCAGGGTTTCGAACCGGCGACCTCAGCATTTCCAGGTTGACACTTTATCCACTGCACCACAGGTCAGGCTAAAATACTGTTTGTTTGTTTGTTTTAAGATTTATTTATTATTATTTTTTTTTTTTACAGAGACAGAGAGAGAGAGTCAGAGAGAGGGATAGACAGGGACAGACAGACAGGAATGGAGAGATGAGAAGCATCAATCATAAGTTTTTCGTTGCATGACCTTAGTTGTTCATTGATTGCCTTCTCATATGTGCCCTAACCGTGGGCCTTCAGCAGACCGAGTGACCCCCTGCTCGAGCCAGCAACCCTGGGTCCAACCTGGTGAGCTTTGCTCAAAACAGATGAGCCGACCTCAGGGTCTCGAACCTGAGTCCTCGGCATTCCAGTCCAACGCTCTATCCACTGCGCCACCACCTGGTCAGGCAAAAAATACTGGTTTTTTTTGCCCTGGCCAGATAGCTCAGTTAGTTAGAGTGTTGTCCCGATACACCAAGGGTCAGGAACGTACAAGAATCAACCAATGAATGCATAAATAAGTAGACCAACAAATCAATCTCTCTCTCTTTCTTCCTCTCTCTATAAAAATCAATAAGTAATAAAGAAAAAATAAAGATGCCGAAGTGGGGCTATGTGCATGTATGCACACATGCATCTTAAAAAGAAAAAACTATATTATTTTCCATCTGTGGTTGGTTGAATCTACACATGCGAAACTCAGAGGGACAACAGTATATTTATTTTTAAAAATCCATGTACATATAACTGGACCCACACATTCAAACTCGTGTTGTTCAAGGGTCAACTGTAAAATACAACCGGGCAGCTATCCTGGGACAGATTCACTGAGTAACACCCCAACCCAACCTGGCACTTACTGGGTCTGCACACATCTCTACTCCCTCAGCTTTTCCTGAGCTAGCCTCTCTCCCCAGTTAGGACACCCAGCCCTTAAGGACAGACACCCATGCTGTGCCCCCATCCCTCCTCCAGTAAAGAACACTCCAGCAGAGACTGCTGCACTGTTAAAGCTGCCCACGATCAAGGGTCCTAGGCCAACCAACTTCCATGCCTGGACAGAGAACACCAGTCACCATGGCAACCCCAAGTCTTTTTACCAGTGGGAAAAACGAACTAGATGCCATTTGTTTTAGGAGATGCAGCCCTGATCACATCCACAGCACATCCACTACCAGCAGACTGCTTGTTGGGAAGCACCCAAGGGTAGGAAATCCTTTGGCTGTATCCAGAGAGGAAAAACGTGACCGTCCCCACTTCCGGTGCTCATGGTGGCATGCCTCTTCTAACTCGCCCGGCAACTAACTCCTCTCCACTGCTTCCCAGCCTCTTTTTGTGAGCCAATCAGTTTCATATGTTTCCCAGAGCAAGCTTACCTAAGCATTGCATTGGACTCTCTAACCACCTGGGCTATTTGAAACTTCTGAATCTTCTGCTGACACAGGAGACCGTGCGCTTTGGTCCACCTACAAACAAACACCCCACAGAACCCCAAATTCAAATCACGAAGTTAAGTCAAGTAACCTTTCCCTCTGCAGGGCCAAGTCCCCTCTGGAAGTCCAAATAATGGAGGCGGCCTCACCCTTTTCCACAGAGTGTTTCCTGGGAAACCCCGGTTGTCTTCAATAAAAGAGGGTACAAAAGCAGCACAACTGAGACAAGAGATGGGTGAGTTCACTGCTAGTCAAAGCTCTTTGGACTCCCTTCCTCCGTGACCTCACTCTGGAGAACTAGGGCTCTGTCCAGTGATACTAGTTTCTATAGGAAGGTTCTCTCCAAAGCACTCATTCCCCCAAATCAAAGGGGCTTCTAACTCATGCCAAGGATTCTCGGCGGGCCCCACTCTAGCAGCAGTCACAGGTAGCTTCAACTGTGTCTGACAATGTGTTCTAATAGCTGGGACTGTGCCACTCAGTTAAGCAGCCAGTTAGGTAAAGAAGCCTGTCATCTCATCCAAGTTCAGAAATATTACGCCCCCTCCTGGCCCGGACCACCACTGGCCAGGAGCTGTCTCCACCATCATCACTTACCATTCCACCATATGAGGTAACTTCTCTTTGGTGGTCCGGTGTGGGTCAATCTCAATTGGGTAATAGTGATTAAGGAGCGCTTGAAGCTGGGGCATCCAAAGAAAGAGAAAAGCCATTAGTCCCTCAAGTTTTCCCTAGCAAAGTCCTACAGTTTAGCATGAGAAAAGAGTCACCTAGAAGACACAACTTCATTTAAGGGAGAGCCCTTCACACTCGCCCAGGAGGGAGGTCTAAAAGTTAACAACAGCCTGAACAGTTGGTGACGCAGTGGATAGAGTGTTGGACCGGGACACGGAGGACCCAGGTTCGAGGACCCAAGGTCGCCAGCTTGAGAGCAGGCTCATCTGGTTTGAGCAAGGCTCACCAGCTTGAGCCCAAGGTCGCTGGCTCGAGCAAGGGGTTACTCGGTCTGCTGTAGCCCCTGGTCAAGGCACGTATGAGAAAGCAATCAATGAACAACTAAAGTGCTACATCAGAAGAACTGATGCTTCTCATCTCTCTCCCTGTCTGTACCTGTCTGTCCCTCTCTTTGTCTCTCTGGCTCTGTCACAAAAATAAAAAAATAAAAAAAAATAAAAGTCAACAGCATAAATAGCTTTACTAGCAGGTTAGAGGGTGATGAGAATTTTGTTGTTATTAACTAGCTCAGTCATCAGGGCTTAACCAGTAAGAACTGACTTAAGACTGTGTTTCCCAAAATGTGGTATACTTTCTTTGGTGGAAGGCAAGCTTACTTTAGGCAATACATGGGTAAACACCTGGTTTTGTTAGTTGTGGTTTCATTTTAAAAAATATTAGGGCCTGAGCAGGCAGTGGTGCAGTAGATAAGAGTATTGACCTGGGATGCTGAGGACCCAGGTTAAAAACTCTGAGGTTGTCAGCTTCAGCACAGTATCGCTGGCTTGAACGTGGGATCATAGATATGACCCCATGGTCGCTGGCTTGAAGCCCAAGGCCACTGGCTTGAGTCCAAGGTCGCTGGTTTGAGCAAGAGGTCACTTGCTCTGCTGGAGTCCCCTGGTCAAGACACATGAGAAAGCAATCAATGAACAACTAAACTGCCACAACAAAGAATTGATGCTTCTCATCTCTCTTCCTTCCAGTCTGTCTGTCCCTCCCTTTCTCTTTCCCTTTCTCTCTCTATCTTTCTAAAAAAAAAAAAAGTATATTAGGAAAAAATCAACACATCAAACTTGAGCTTTCACAAAGATTACTTCTTTCTTTTGTAAGTTAACTGCATTCAGATTTTTAAAAATGATTTTATTTACTGTTTTAGAGAGAGGAAAGAGAGAAAGGCAGGGGAGAGGAACAGGAAGCAACTCACAATTGCTTCCTGCATATGCCTGGACTGAGCAAACCTGGGGTCTCGAACCAGTGACCTCAGCATTCCAGGTCAATGTTCTATCCACTGCACCACCACAGGTAAGGCTGCATTCAAATTCTTATTTATTTAGAGCGGAAAAGAGGGAGAGAGAGAGAGAGAGAGAGACAGGAACAGACAGACAGGAAGGGAGAGAGATGAGAGGCATCAACTCATAGTTGTGGCACCTTAGTAGTTCACTGATTGCTTTTCATACGTGCTTGACTGAGGGGAGAAGGGGCTGCAGCCAAGCCAGTGACCCCTTCTTCAGGCCAGCGACCTTGGGCTAAAGTCAGTGACCTTGGGCATCAAGCCAGAGACCTTGGCGTCATGTCTATGATCCCATACTCAAGTCAGCAACCCCACGCTCAAGCTGGTGAAGTTGCACTCAAGCTAGCAACCTCAGGGTTTGTTTGGTTTTTTTTGTGGGTTTTTTGGGGTTTTTTTTTGTCTTTTTCTGAAGCTGGAAACGGGGAGAGACAGTCAGACAGACTCCCGCATGCGCCCGACCGGGATCCACCCGGCACGCCCACCAGGGGGCGACGCTCCGCCCACCAGGGGGCAATGCTCTGCCCCTCCGGGGCATCGCTCTGCCGCGACCAGAGCCACTCTAGCAGAGGCCAAGGAGCCATCCCCAGCGCCTGGGCCATCTTTGCTCCAATGGAGCCTCAGCTGCCGGAGGGGAAGAGAGAGACAGAGAGGAAGGAGAGGGGGAGGGGTGGAGAAGCAGATGGGCGCCTCTCCTGTGTGCCCTGGCTGGGAATCGAACCCGGGACCTCTGCACGTCAGGCCGACGCTCTACCACCGAGCCAACCGGCCAGGACCAACCTCAGGGTTTTGAACCTGGGTCCTCAGTGTCCCAGGCTGATGCTCTATCCACTATGCTGCTGCCTGGTCAGGCCCAGCATTCAGATTTTTAAAAGCTGGTCAACTTTACAAGATATTTAGGGGTAGAAGAAGGATAGATGGTGAAAAAGAGAGACTAGACTTGGGGTGGTGAATACACAATGGAATATACTGATGACGTGTTGTAGAATTGTGTACCTGAAACCTGTATAATCTTGTTAACCCATGTCACCTTCATAAATTCCATTAAAAATTTTTTTTTTTTTTTACAGAGACAGAGTCATAGACAGGGACAGACAGACAGGAATGGAGAGATGAGAAGCATCAATCATTAGTTTTTCGTTGTGTGTTGTGACACCTCCTTAATTGTTCATTGATTGCTTTCTCATATGTGCCTTGACCACGAGTAATCCCTGGCTTGAGCCAGCGACCTTGGGTCCAAGCTGGTGAGCTTTGCTTAAACCAGATGAGCCCGCGCTCAAGCTGGCGACCTCAGGGTCTCGAACCTGGGTCCTTCCGCATCCCAGTCCAACGCTCTATCCACTGCGCCACCGCTTGGTCAGGCTAAAAATTTTTTTAAATAATCTTATGAAGAAACTACTACCATTCTCATTTTGTAAATAAGAACCATAGGAAGACGCCTGACCAGGTGGTGGCACAGTGGACAGAACGTCCGACTGGAACACGGAGGACTCAGGTTCAAAACACCGAGGTCACCGGCTTGAGCGTGGGCTCACCAGCTTGAGTTAAGCGTGGGGTTGCTGGCTTGAGTGTGGGATCATAGACATGAACCCATGGTCACTGGCTTGAGCAAGGGGTCACTCACTCTGTTATAGCCCCCCCTCCCCTGTCAAGGCACATATGAGAAAGCAATCAATAAATAACTAAGGTGCCACAACGAAGAATTGCTGCTTCTCATTCATCTCTCTCCTTTCCTGCCTGTCTGTCCCTATCCCTCTCTTTGCCTGTCTTTGTCAAAAAAAAAAAAAAGAACCATAGGAAGACTAATTAAGTTGCCTGGTGTGACAGCAGTATAGAAGCAGCACATCACAATTTGAACTGAGATGTGCATGACCAAAGATCATGTTTTTAACCATAAGACTGTTTTGCCTCTTCCTAAGTAAAACTAACTAAAAATAGATAAATATAAATATTTAGTAAAAGTCATATACACATATGGCAAGAAAACCCAAATCACAAAAGTAGAACTAAAAGACTGTAGTTTTGGGACACAGCATGTTAGTGGATGACTCCGTCACACTACCAACATCAAGTTGACTACTTCATGGGCATCTATCCACAGGTGCCTCTTCTGACTTAGGTCCCTTCCACATCACAGAACCTTCCACATTCTGGAGAGGGATCAGGTATCACATAGGGCCAGTCAGAATAGTGCCCCACCCAAATGGAAACTGACTGGTATAGAATTTGAATATATACACGGTCTCAGAATATTGATGGAGTCCCTTGACCATCGGTCCAAAAAAGCATTAAATGAAAAGATCACACACCAATCAAGGCAGAAAGCTCCTGATATGTATTAAGGTTCTTAATGTGTGTGTGGGTGTTTTTTAGAAGGAATGAAAAGAACATTTTTCTAAAAGTGTAATAGAACTCAACAGAAAAATATAATTATTTTAAAAAGGAGAAAAATTTTTTTCATATATAAACTTTGCTTTATTAATTTTTTCAGAAGCTCATCAACGCCAAAAAAAAAACTTAGTTTTCTCTAGCTTCTTTATCCAAGAGAGGGCAATCTAAACCTACTGTCTTATTTGTGGACACAGCTTCCTGGAAGTTGATAAATCGGGTATTCGAGAAATCAAAAAAAGTGACTTGCTAAAAGCTGTCAGTGGTGGAGCCAGAACCTTCCTTAAGCTAAAAGCAGCATCCTGACACAGGTTTTAGAAATATAAGAACAATCTATACTCCACTGCCCATCTTAATACCCAGTAATCGTGACAGAGTATTGGAAGAGCTGACCAAAATGAGAAACCAACAGACCATGTAGGATGCAATTCAGTGACTTTCATAATGTAGCTGAACTAAATGATGTAGCTATTCGGCAGGAAGAGCTCAGCAACCTGCAGAGGAATGTGTAGCTAGCGCCCTGGCAAAGAGGAACCTGATGGGAAGAAAGTAGAACAAAATAAAATGAACTTCAAAGCTACAGGGATCACTTTACAATGTTTGTATGCATCTTATGGAAACAGGAGTTATTGTATATATATTGACATTAATTCAGAAGTCTTTCTCGACACCAGTTGCCAACCAAGTTGTGTCTTGCTGTATAACTTGCTCAACCTCCTCAAACTTGTTTTCTCAGTTGTTAGATGGAGACAATAATGGTTCTATTCACCTCTCACTCAAAGTGCATTAAGACTATGTCCACCACACCCTGGACGGGTAGCTCAGTTGGTTAGAGCTTAGTCCCCATCCATCAAGGTTGCGGGTTCAATTCCCAGTCAGGGCACCTACAAAAATACTGGTTTTTCTCTCTCAAATTAAAAAAAAAATTAATCTTCTAAGGTTTCTATCCTGTAATCTTTGGTCCTAAACAAGAACCATATGAAGTAATATATGGTAGCAATTCTGAGCAAAGAAGGGGAGTAACTCACCTCTTTCCGGCACTCCTCACTGATGATCTTGCTGTTATCCAGAATATCTGCAAAAACACAAAGTTCCTTTCACTTGCCCCTTAGAAACCGTCATCTTGTCATGCTCAACAAAGCAAGCTAGTATGTGACTTACTGTAGGAAGAAGGGCATCGCTTCCCGTTATATGCAAACCTGCTCAAGGTCATGTCAAAATCAGATATGACCTAAAAGGCAAAAGAGAGATGATGCCTAGATAGGCTCCTTCTGTTGTAGCCTAGTGTCACCGTAAGGGGATGATTAGGAAAGTCAAAGAGCTCAGTGCCTAGCCCTGACCAGGTAACTCAGTGGGTTGGAATCTGGTCCAGATATTCCAAGACTGCAGGTTTGATCCTTGGTCAGGGCACATACAAGAAATCAACCAATGAATGCAAAAATAAATGGAACAACAAATGAGTGTTTCTCTTTCTCCCTACCTCTTTCTCTAAAATCAATTTTTAAAAAGTGCTCAGTGCCCAGACTATGGGCAAAGCCCTGGAGGAGTTAGGGAGGGCTACAGAGGGAAGAAAGAACTGATCCTAGTTAGTCCAGTGCTAGGCCTGAAGAGGCCCACCGTCTGAAGGTGAGGGGCGAGCTGCAGAATCAAGACCCCTTTGGCTCTTTCAGTAGTACCCATCCCAATGCCCTGGGTCCTTTATGACCATCTCCACATCTGCAACTTCTTGGGGAGCCCGCTGACTTGGGCTAGTGTGGAGAATAAGGCCCGAGGGCCTGGTGTGGGTGCTTTCAGTCTAATTAGAGGAAGTAGCATGACCTTACTGACAAATCTGAAATCCAGGTTTTAGAGCAAGCGAGCCTCCCCCAAGGCAAAACAGGAGACCAACCTGCTTGCCATCAGGCCTCTGGCCATTTCCAGGGACTGAGGGGTTGCAGGGGTCTGCAGTAACGCGGGAGGCACCGGGCTGGACGCCTCCACAGCCGCCCCAGGCCCGCCAGCCCGACCTCGCCCCGACGGTACCTGTAAGTGGTCTCCCCCGCCCTTGCGGAGGGCGCCCACGATCTCCTGCACCCGGCCGGGCTGCCGCATCAGGACCGTGGCCTTCATCAGGGCGCTCACCTGTCCCGAGACCCGAGAGAACGGCTGACCCCGGCGCCGCGCTGGGCCCAATGGGAGCCCGGGGCTTGCCAGGGCAACCCTGCGAGGCCGGGCCGGGGGAGCGGGGGGCTTTGGCCGGGCCGGGGGTGCCTACTGGCTCGGGTGGCGCGGCGGGGCCGAGGCGCCCCTCTGGGGGCCGAGGCGCGCCCGGGGGGTCGGGACCCGCGCCACACGAGTCCATTTCTCCCGCCTCACCTCCTCCGCCATGGTGCTCGCAGCCTGGTGAGCTGCGCTGGGACAACGACCGCTCTGAAGCCTCACTGCGCAGGCGTCGTCCCCGCCCCCGGCCCGGGACCGCGGGCGGGACACAGGACCCGGACAGCCTGGAGGTCCAGGCAGCGCTGTGCAGCGCCCTGGGGTAGATCCTTGTTGAGGGCTCTGCGTTGAGGAGCGTGGTGGTCCCAAGGAATTGGGGTTTCTGGTTGCCACTCTTTGTAGAGCAAAAACCCTAGTAAGCGTGGTCGTTTCCAGGATTATAGATTGCACGACCAGAAAAAAAAAAAGTTAGAGTCATAAAGTGAGTTATATTAAACAACAGAAGATGTTTCTGGGCCCACTTCTCATCAGAAGAAAATGAGTGCCTGACCTGTGGTGGCGCAGTGGATAAAGCATTGACCTGGAAATGCTGAGGTCGCCGGTTCGAAACCCTGGGCTTGCCTGGTCAAGGCACATATGAGAGTTGATGCTTCCAGCTCCTCCCCCCTTCTCTCTGTCTCTCTCTCTCCTCTCTAAAAATGAATTAAAAAAAAAAAGATATTGACTTAAAAAAAAAAAAAAAAGAAAATGAGTGACTACCTCATGTCCAGAGGGCAGGAAAGTGCTAGACAGCCAGGCCAGAATGAAATTCTAATCAGTTTTCCTTTTCCCTCTGCCTCCTTTGACTTAGTTTCCTTGAACTCTCCTCTGGGGAGCTAAGTGTGGATCTGTGGAAGAAGGTAGATGGATGCTACAGGGATACAAACTAGGGCAACAGGAACGGGAATTAATAAAAACTCTTATATGGTGTTAGTGGTTGTTGGGCAAATGAGTTTGTAAAATTTGTATTTTTAAAAAAATTTATTCATTTTTTTTTTTTAGAGAAGAGAGGGAGAGACAGAGAGAGAGAGGAGAGAGACAGAGAGAGAGAAGGGGGGGAGAAGCTGGAAGCATCAACTCCCATATGTGCCTTGACCAGGCAAGCCCAGGGTTTCGAACCGGCGACCTCAGCATTTCCAGGTCGATGCTTTATCCACTGCACCACCACAGGTCAGGCCATAAAATTTGTATTTTTTGAGTTTGCTCACTTTTATTGGTAAAAAAAAAAATGGCACTGGGCAGCCAAGTGTGTGCTTGCCCTCAGATGGGGCAGTTGATTGAAATTGCAGATTGCATTCCTGCTTGGGAGGGGCCATTGTTTTACTAATGTTTGCTGGAGGAGAGGTTTTTGCGCCAGAAAGTTTTGAAAAGAGAAAAGGAAGCCATGTTTGCAGAGAGAGAGAACAGAGAGAAAGCAGAGTGCTGAAGAAGAAGCCAGTTTGTGCAGAGAGAAGAAAGTGTGCAGATGGGGCGCCAGAGGCGAGGGGCTTTGCAAGTTCCACTAAAACTGGTGGGTCCTTTGATTCTAGGAGAAACTGGAGAAGATTCTCCTGGTTGTGGAACCAGAGAATGTATCAGTAGGCTTTGGGAGCCCTGTGTGTTTGCTCGTCGGCCAGTGCAAGACTTTAATAAAGGAATGGCCCACCATGTTTTAGCTCCACTATTTCTTTACCATCTGCCCTAATCCAATGGGAACCTGCATGTGAATGGCTGTGTCGGCCTCAACTGCTGGCCTTACAGTAGTGGTCACCGTCCTGCTCCCGGTACAAGGACACAGATGGAGGTGTGTGATGATCTTCAGCCTAGAGCAGAGGTCCCCAAACTACGGCCCGCGGGCCGCATGCGGCCCCCTGAGGCCATTTATCCGGCCCTGCCGCACTTCTGGAAGGGGCACCTCTTTCATTGGTGGTCAGTGAGAGGAGCATAGTTCCCATTGAAATACTGGTCAGTTTGTTGATTTAAATTTACTTATTCTTTATTTTAAATATTGTATTTGTTCCTGTTTTGTTTTTTTACTTTAAAATAAGATATGTGCAGTGTGCATAGGGATTTGTTCATAGTTTTTTTTATAGTCCAGCCCTCCAACGGTCTGAGGGACAGTGAACTGGCCCCCGTGTAAAAAGTTTGGGGACCCCTGGCCTAGAGTGTGGTGGGGGAGGGGAGAAGGAAGAAGGACAGGGACAAGAGATAGTTCCAGAACCTGAGAGCACAATCCTGAGAGTGACCTCACTGCAAGCCCAGGATTCTGGAACTTGGGCTAACCTCATGGGCTCTACATGAAAGATGTAGTAGGGAAAAGGAGCGACAGCTGGCTAAAGGGGCCCCCCACAAGCTTCCCCGACACCCTCGGAGAACAGCCTCTCCGGCTGGTCCCCGGGTGCCATGGAGACGGAGAGCACGGCGGCCTCCACACATTTCCAACAACCTCACATGGAGAGGAAGATGAGTGCGATGACCTGTGAGATCTTCAACGAGCTCAGGCTAGAGGGCAAGCTCTGCGACGTGGTCATCAAGGCCAATGGCTTTGAATTCAATGCTCACAAGAACATCCTCTGTAGCTGCAGTTCCTACTTTAGGTATAACAGGGTTGCTGAACTAAGCCAAAGGGGGAATTGGGTGCATTTTGAGACATCTTGGTTCATTTCATGTTTCCCACCCTACCATCTTAAGGTTAGGGATAGTGTCAAAGCTCTGGGCTCCTAGGAGTAGCCTGGCTCCTTTGTCGTCTGAAGAGGCACAACTAGGGCCAGACTCTCTTCTCTCTAGTTTTCAGTTGGATTTCAACCAAATATTGGCGGGCCAGCTGCTTTTATCCTTTGAGTCTCACTCAAACCAACCTTTGGGAAAGTTGAGCACCCATACTGGGTTTATTTAAATCTAGATGACAAAGCCACTTCAGCCACCCCAATGCCTCTACCCCAATAGAGATAAGCTCGGACACGGTGATAAATCAACAAGGATTGAGGGTATGGGAAGGAGGATGCAGGGAAAGAACCATGAAAATATATATCAGGAAAAAAAAAGGAGTTTGGGGCCAAACCATTGTAACCCAGGAAATGGAAGGGCTATTTTGTTCATAAGCTAAACATGTTCAAGTAATCCCAATCATCATGTTTTTTGTTTTTGTGTGTGAGAAAGAGAGGTATGGATAGGGACAGATAGGAAGGGAGAGAGATGAGAAGCATCAAGTCTTCGTTGTGGCACCTTAGTTGTTCATTGATTGCTTTCTCATATGTGCCTTGACCAGGGGGCTACAGCAGTGAACCCTTGCTCAAGCCAGCAACCTTGGGCTCAAGCCAGTGACCATAGGGTCATGTCTATGATCCCACTCTCAAGCCAGTGGACCCCCTCCTCCCATCTCCCCACCCCCTGCCCTGCTCAAGCTGTATGAACCTGCACTCAAGCTGGCAACCTTGGGGTTTTGAACCTGGGTCCTCTGCGTCCCATTCCAATGCTCTATCCACTGTGCCACCACCTGGTCAGGCTCCAACCATGATAAGTTAATGTGTCCTACCTGTTGCTAAACATTCTCATTTTGATTTACAGCAAGGACTACAAAAAGATCAGATGGCACATACTCTAAGCTTTGCAGTTTCTGTTGTGTGGAACTACTCCATTCTGCCTTTGTAATGGGAAAGCAGCCATAGAGAACACTAAATGCAAGAGCGTGGCTGTGTTCTAACAAAATTATTTATGGACACGGAAATTTGAATTTATTAAAACTTCCAGGTCTCAAAATGCTCTTTTCATTTTTTTTCCCATTTGAAAATGTAACAAATACTCTTAGGGGTGGTACAAAAAGAGGTGGGTGGAATATGGCCCAGAGGCCATATTTACAGACCCCTGCTCTAGAGAAGATTTTTGTTTTGTTTTGTTTAAAAAAATTTTTTTTAATTATTTATTCATTTTAGAGAAGAGAGAGGTGAGGGGAGATAGGGGGAGAAGCAGGAAGCATCAACTCCCGTATGTTCCTTGACCGGGCAAGCCCAGGGTTTTGAACTGGCGACCTCAGCATTCCAAGTCAATGCTTGATCCACTGCGCCACCACAGGTCAGGCAGAATTTGTTTTCTAAGCCCACAGTTCCTTAAACCTCCTTTAAAAAAAAAGAGCATAATATATTAGGGCAGGGAATTCTGTCTTGTTCAACACCTAGATAAGTACCTGAGTGGAATAGTAGTCATTAAATTTTTTTATATATTTATTGCTTTTAGAGAGGAAGGGAGAAAGAGAAACATTGATTTGTTGTTCCAGTTATTTATGCATTCATTGGTTCACTCCTTCATGTGCCCTGACTGGGGGATCAAACCCACAACCTTGATATATCAGGGTGATGCTCCAGCCAACTGAGCTACCCAGCCAGGACAAAATAGTAGTCATTTATTTGTTCAATATTTTTAAAATTTTTTCTTTAGAGAAATTTTAAAAAAGATTTTATTTATTGACTGGAGAGAGGAGACAGGGATAGGCAGGGGAGGAGTGGAAAGCATCAACTCATAGTTGTTGCTTCTGGTATATGCCTTGACCAGGCAAGCCTGGGATTCTGAACTGGTGACCTCAGCATTCCAAGTCCACACTTTTTCCATTGCATCAGCACATGTCAGGCTGAATGGCAATTCTAAATAGGATTATCACTTTGCTGACAAAGTTACACTTGAGCAAAGGCTTCAAGGGGATGAAGGAATGAGAACTACAGAGATCTGGGACAGCTTTCCAGGCACAGGGAATGCCAGGTAAAGGACAAAAGATGGAAGCATATCTGCTGTATTCAAGGAAAGCAAGGCCAGCAGGGTTGGAATGGCGTGAGGGGGGAAGGTGCGAGGAAATACTGTCAGGTGTGACTGGTCCAGACCTCAAGGGATTTTGTATTTTACTTAGTAAGAAGGGAAGTCAATGGAAGGTTTTGAATTTAAGAGTGGCCCTGGCCGGTTGGCTCAGCGGTAGAGCGTCGGCCTGGCGTGCAGGGGACCCAGGTTCGATTCCCAGCCAGGGCACATAGGAGAAGCGCCCATTTGCTTCTCCACCCCCCCCCCTTCCTCTCTGTCTCTCTCTTCCCCTCCCGCAGCCAAGGCTCCATTGGAGCAAAGATGGCCCGGGCGCTGGGGATGGCTCCTTGGCCTCTGCCCCAGGCGCTGGAATGGCTCTGGTCACGGCAGAGCGACGCCCCGGAGGGGCAGAGCATCGCCCCCTGGTGGGCAGAGCGTCGCCCCTGGTGGGCGTGCCGGGTGGATCCTGGTCGGGTGCATGCGGGAGTCTGTCTGACTGTCTCTCCCTGTTTCCAGCTTCAGAAAAATACAAAAAAAAAAAAAAAATTTAAGAGAGATGCTTGGATAAGACTAAACTCTGGAGGTTTCAAGAGTCAAACAGCCTGCCTGACCAGGTGATGGTACAGTGTATAGAATGTCGGCCTGGGATGCTGAGGACCGAGGTTAGAAACCCCGAGGTCACCGGCTTGAGCATGGGCTCATTCGGTTTGAGCACAGGTTCACTTGCTTGAGTACATGGTCACCGGCTTGAGCATAGGATCATAAACATGACCCCATAGTCACTGGCTTGAGCCCAAAGGTCGCTGGCTTGCAGCCCAAGTTCGCTGGCTTGAGCAAGGGTTCACTGGCTTGGCTGGAGCATCTGGGTCCAGGTACATATGAGAATACATCAATGAACAATTAAGGTGCTGCAACTATAAACTGATGCTTCTTAGCTCTCTCCTTTCCTGTCTGTCCCTGTCTGTCTGTCTCTCTCTTTAATTCATATTAGAGAGAGAAAGAGAAGAGGGGGGAGGAGCAGGAAGCATCAATTCCTATATGTGCTTTGACCAGGCAAGCCAGGGTTTTGAACCAGCAACCTCAGCGTTCCAGGTCAACGCTTTATCCACTATGCCACCACAGGTCAGGAACTATCTCTCTCTCTCAAAAAAAAAGAAAGTCAATTAGCCTGACCAGTGGTTGCACAGTGGATAGAGCATCAACCTGGGACACTGAGTTCCCAGGTTCAAAACCCTGAGGTCTCCTGCTTGGGCACAGGCTCACCAGCTTGAGCACAAGGTCACCAGCTTAAGCATGGGATCATTGCCAGTGATCCCATGGTCACTGGCTTGAGCCCAAGGTTGCTAGCTTGATTTGAGTCTCCCCTCCCTTCCCCCAGTCAAGGCATGCATGAGAAACAATCAATGAACAACTAAAGTGCCATAACTACAAGTTAATGCTTCTCCTCTCTCTCCCTTCCTGTCTCTTTCTCTCAAAAAGAGTAAATCACTTAGGGTGCTCTACCTTCCGGAAGTACTCCTGTGCCTCCTTTCCCTTCCTTCTCCTCTTCTTCCCCCAAGGAATGTTTTCTTTGCCTATTTCTCCAAAGCTTTAAGGGACCCCACCAGACTTGGAAGCAGGGGAGCAGTGGGCAGTAGTTACCCCCCTTGAAAATGTCTCCAAGGCCCCCTTTTGTCTTTCTTCCTGCATGGCCAATAAATTCTTCCTTTACTTGCTGCACTTAAACAAAAAGACAAAACAAAAATGTAAATTCAGTTAGCAAGTTAATCCCAATCTAGGCAAAAGACAATGGTGGCTTAGACCAAGGAGGTAGCAATAGAAGTGATTTAGATTATGGATACATGTTGAAGATTACTTATTTAAAAAATATATTGCTCATTTTTGGTAGGCAATAGGTTGGGATAGACAAGACCTGGGTCTTACTCCTAGCTCTGGATCCCAATTTCTCCATCCACAAAATGTGAAAAGGACCTAGTCATTAAAAAAAGGTAAGAGTAGCCCTGGCCGGTTGGCTCAGTGGTAGAGCGTCGGCCTGGTGTGCAGGAGTCCCGGGTTCGATTCCCAGTCAGGGCACACAGGAGAAGCGCCCATCTGCTTCTCCACCCCTCCCCCTCTCCTTCCTCTCTGTCTCTCTCTTCCCCTCCCGCAGCCGAGGCTCCATTGGAGCAAAGTTGGCCCAGGCACTGAGGATGGCTCTATGGCCTCTGCCTCAGGCGCTAGACTGGTTCTGGATGCAACAGAGCAACAGCCCAGATGGGCGGAGCATCGCCCCCTGGTGGGCATGCCGGGTGGATCCTGGTCAGGTGCATGCAGGAGTCTGTCTGACTGCCTCCCCCATTTCCTACTTCAGAAAAATACAAAAAAAAAAAAAAAAAAAGGTAAGAGTGACCAAAGTCAAAGTGCTTGGAAAGGATCTCTTGCTCACTGTACAAAACACACTCCCCCTTCCTCTTCCTCACACCAATTTATTTCCAATATACTGTTTGGAAAATGTCCAAACTCTCAACAAGAAAAAGTAGGGGAGAACATGGCAAACTGGAGAGAAATGTTTCAGTGACTGTTCATTTCTTTTTTTCAGAGCTCTGTTTACAAGTGGCTGGAACAGCACTGAAAAGAAGGTATACAACATTCCTGGCATTTCCCCGGACATGATGAAGCTAATTATTGAATACGCTTACACCAGGACTGTCCCTATCACAGTGGACAATGTGGAGAGGCTGCTGGCCGCTGCAGACCAACTTAACATCATGGGTATTGTAAGGGGTTGCTGTGAGTTCCTCAAGGCAGAGCTGTGTCTGGATAATTGTATTGGCATCTGTAAGTTCACAGACTACTACTACTGCCCAGAACTGAGGCAGAGGGCCTACATGTTCATACTGCACAACTTCGAGGAGATGGTGAAGGTCTCAGTCGAGTTTTTAGAGCTCTCAGTCACTGAACTCAAGGATATCATTGAGAAAGATGAGCTAAACGTCAAACAAGAAGATGCTGTGTTTGAGGCCATTCTAAAATGGATTGCTCACGACTCCCAAAATAGGAAACAGCATATTTCAGTTTTGCTTCCCAAGGTCAGGTTTAATTATTTTTTTGTGGGATGCTTAATTGCTCATTTTTTATTCATTTATCCCAGAGTTATTGTCCTAAGAGCCATTTTCAGATGTTTGACAGATGCCAGGGCTGTATTTATATGTATATACTTACATTGAAGGCATCTCCTACTAGTTCCTGAAATTTTGCAGTTTTCTTTGCCCTTGGCATTGCTAGGTCCTTTTATCACAATTATATTCTTTGACCAAAATTCTCCCTGGTAGTGGGGGAAGGAGATGGTAAGGCCTTCAAAAGAATCCTAGAGGGTCTTTCTTTTACCTCTGTCCATTCTGTGAGTTTCCCCAAACCTAAGAAACTGGACTAGTTACCAATTCATGAGAATTGCACTCAATTGAGTATTGCACTCAATTGCAGCCATTTGGTGCTAATTTGTGTTATTTTACATATAGAGACAGATATTCATTTGTGGAGCAATTACTACAGCTTATTTTTGGTCTAATAGCACTGTCCAGTGGCCAAGGAATAGGCTAAGTTGTTGATCATTTTCTAGGTTATTTGCTGCATACCAACCTATACCACCTCATAAAAACAACTATTTAAACTGTGAGTTTGTAAATTCCAAAACAATACAAGATATGACCCTATTGCAATTCAAAGGCAGGCTGTAAAACCTGGGGTTAAGGATATGGTTTTCCCAGGCATCCTCATCTCACTTTAAATGACTTGCTGCTTTTCCTCCTTAGGTTCGCCTGGCCCTAATGCATGCTGAGTACTTCATGAACAATGTTAAGATGAATGACTATGTTAAAGACAGCGAGGAATGCAAGCCAGTCATCATTAATGCCCTAAAGGCCATGTATGATCTAAACATGAATGGACCCTCTAATTCTGATTTCACCAACCCACTCACCAGGCCCCGCCTGCCCTATGCCATCCTATTTGCAATTGGTGGCTGGAGTGGTGGGAGCCCCACCAATGCCATTGAGGCGTATGATGCTAGGGCAGACAGATGGGTGAATGTCACTTGTGAGGAAGAGAGTCCCCGTGCCTACCATGGGGCAGCCTATTTGAAAGGCTATGTTTATATCATTGGGGGGTTCGATAGTGTAGACTATTTCAATAGTGTTAAGCGCTTTGACCCAGTCAAGAAAACTTGGCACCAGGTAGCCCCTATGCACTCCAGACGTTGCTATGTCAGCGTGACAGTCCTCAGCAACTTTATTTATGCCATGGGAGGATTTGATGGCTATGTGCGTCTCAACACTGCTGAACGTTATGAGCCAGAGACCAATCAATGGACACTCATTGCCCCCATGCACGAACAGAGGAGCGACGCGAGTGCCACAACCCTCTATGGAAAGGTAGGAACTGGGGAGCGGGGGGTGGGAGGTACAAAAGCAAACAAGCCCAGAAATAATGCTCTTCTTCGTTTTGGGGGGTGAATGGAAAACAGAAGTAGCAGTACTCTGCAGTTTTAACTCCTTCACAAGTGACTAAGGGGCCTTTGTAACCATCTTTTGTTTGTTTTGACAGAGACAGAGTCAGAGAGGACAGCTAGGGACAGACAGGAAGGGAGAGAGATGAGAAGCATTCTTCTTTGTTGCTGCACCTTAGTAGTTCATTGATTGCCTTCTCATATATGCCTTGACTGGGGGGCTACAGCAGAGCGAGTGACCCCTTGCTCAAGCCAGCAACCTTGGGTTTCAAGTCAGTGACCTCTGGGCTCAAGCCAGTGGCCATGGGTCATGTCTATGATCCCATGCTCAAGCCAGTGACCCCACACTCAAGCTTGAGAGCCTGCGCTCTAGCTGGATGAGGCTGAGTTCAAGCTGGCAACCTCAGTGTTTTGAACCTGGGTCCTCCACATCCCAGTCCAATGCTCTATCCACTGCGCCACCGCCTGGTCAGGCTGTAACCATTTTTTCTTATTTTTCTTATTCAAAACCAGTGCATGTATAGGGCAGACACTTGGGCAGCCAACTCCATAACTGAACTGCCACAAAATTATGAACACAATATGAACACAAGACTCAGGTGAACTTCCCTGGTGGACAGTACTCTATGTGTACTGTCACACGTCACTGCTGTTACATCACACTGCCCATAGTGCCACGAGGAAAGGAGAGCTGGAAGCTCCCTGTTCGGGACTTTCTTAGATTCTCTCCCATGAATCTCTTCACCCAAGTTTGTATTTGCATCCTTTCACTGTAATAAACTGAGTATAACCATAAAAAAATAAAATAAAAAGCAATGCATACACATCAAAAGTGCCCCCCACAACACATACATACCCTTTCATACCTCAGAGGTAACAATTTTAATAATCTTGGAACTGTCTTCATACAGATCTACATATGTGGTGGTTTTAATGGAAATGAATGCCTGTTTACAGCAGAAGTGTACAACACTGAGAGTAATCAGTGGACAGTCATTGCACCCATGAGAAGCAGGAGGAGTGGAATAGGTGTAATTGCTTATGGAGAACACGTATACGCGGTGAGTTTACCTTGTACCACCACAAAAATGATACTCCTCAATTTCTATTAGCAAATAAGTTTACACTACCACTGGTAAGCATTTTATCTGAAGTTGGAAACGGGGAGGCAGTCAGACAGACTCCTGAATGCGCCCGATGGGGATCCACCTGGCATGCCCAGGGGGCGATGCTCTGCCTATCTGGGGCGTTGCTCTGTTGCAACCAGAGCCATTCTAGCGCCTGAGGCAGAGGCCACAGAACCATCCTCAGCTCCTTTGCTCCAATGGAGCCTTGGCTTCGGGAGGGGAAGAGAGACAGAGAGGAAGGAGAGGGGGAGGGGTGGAGAAGCAGATGGGCGCTTCTCCTGTGTGCCCTGGCCGGGAATCGAACCTGGGACTCCTGCACGCCAGGCCGACGCTCTACCACTGAGCCAACTGGCCAGGGCCTGGTAAGCATTTTAAAAGGTATTTTTGGCCCTGGCCAGTTGGCTCAGCGGTATAGCGTTGACCTGGCGTGTGGAAATCTCAGGTTTGATTCCTGGTCAGGGGCAACTATCTGCTTCCCCACCCCTCTTTTTCTTCCCCTCCCCTACAGTCATGGCTCAATTGGTGTGAGCACGTTGGCCCTGGGCACTGAGAATGGTTCCGTGGAGCCTCTGCCTCAGGCTCTAAAATAGCTCGGTTGCGAGCATGGCCCTAGATGGCCATAGCATTGGCCCCAGATGGGGTTTGCTGGGTGGATCCCGGTTGGGGCACATGTGGGAATCTGTCTATCTCCCTTTCTCTTTTAGAAAAATAAAAATAAAAAGGTTTTTTTTTCATGGAGGACAGTGGAAGAGAGAGGTACAAAATCACTAGTCCTTCACTAATAGGGTGTCAGAGATAAACAGAATCAATGGCTAACAGTCAATCATGTTTCATTGCTGTCCACAGGTAGGCGGCTTTGATGGAGCTAATCGACTTAGGAGCGCAGAAGCCTACAGCCCCGTGTCTAACACTTGGCGCACGATCCCCACTATGTTTAATCCTCGTAGCAATTTTGGAATCGAGGTGGTAGACGACCTCTTGTTTGTAGTGGGTGGCTTTAACGGCTTTACCACCACCTTTAATGTGGAGTGCTATGATGAAAAGACCGACGAGTGGTACGATGCTCATGACATGAGTATATACCGCAGTGCTCTGAGCTGCTGTGTGGTACCAGGGCTGGCCAATGTGGGGGAATACGCAGCTAGAAGGGACAACTTCACAGGATTAGCTCTGCGAGATGAAGTAAAGTACTCTGCTTCAACAAGTACCCTACCTGTATGAGCCTCTTCATTTAGCTAATAAAAAGTCTAAGCAGTAAGAATTAATTCTTTTTTTAAATAAATTCAATAAATGCAGTGTTTAAACTTGTAAAAGTACTGGAAAATGTTCAACTTAAGGGAGCCAAGGGTTGGACAAATGAATGGTAAGAGGGAAGGAAGAAAGCAATTATATTCAACAGTGCATACTTAAAAAAGGAAGTATCACACATGCAAACCAGCTCTAATGAAATACATTTATTTAAAACTTACAGTGAGACGATTAGTAGCTTTAACACATAACAAGATAGTTTTAGGAACATAAAACAAATTATTTTACAATGTAATGTCTCAAAGTGTCCTAGATTCCACTTCTCCTCTGATTTACAAGGAGATCGTCAAGATTATACTTTCAGTAGAGTGAGGGCTTGGATAACTGCAGCCCCCAAAACTTCTCCATATCAGCTTGAACTAAGTATTTATGTTAACAGTAACTCAATAAGCCCTAGCAAAGGGATCCTAAGATCTTCATCTAGCTAGCACTACTTTTCATGAGTGCATTATGCAGGAGCAGTAAGTTAACAAGTGCTCTATTGTATGTGCTTCACTGTTGCAGTATTGGTCATATGCCCTACAAAGGTAAGCAACAAATAGCAGTTACTTGGCTATCTAAATTCCTTGAAGCAAATTGACTACAATATTATGTTATTATTGTATTACATCACTCAACTACAGCTCTTTTGTTTCCAATGACCAGAACACGTTATAATGTTAATTAGTACTGTAACAACAAAAATGGACTATTCTTAAAAAAGTAACAAGGCCCTGGCCGGTTGGCTCAGCGGTAGAGCGTCGGCCTAGCGTGCGGACGACCCGGGTTCGATTCCCAGCCAGGGCACATAGGAGAAGCGCCCATTTGCTTCTCCACCCCTCCGCCGCGCTTTCCTCTCTGTCTCTCTCTTCCCCTCCCGCAGCCAAGGCTCCATTGGAGCAAAGATGGCCCGGGCGCTGGGGATGGCTCTGTGGCCTCTGCCTCAGGCGCTAGAGTGGCTCTGGTCGCAATATGGCGACGCCCAGGATGGGCAGAGCATCGCCCCCTGGTGGGCAGAGCACCGCCCCTGGTGGGTGTGCCGGGTGGATCCCGGTCGGGCGCATGCGGGAGTCTGTCTGACTGTCTCTCCCTGTTTCCAGCTTCAGAAAAATGAAAAAGAAAAAAAAAAAAAAAAAAAAAAAAAAGTAACAAATTGGAGTGATGCGCTGTGCCAAAATGTTTCACAGTTAAAAAAGGAGACTGAGTTGCTTCTCAAATATACTCCAGTTAAATAGCAACCTATAGGCACCCTATTTTTCTAGTGTAGGCAGATGAACATGCTTCACAATTCTTTGTTTTCAAAAGACATGAAATATGATACCCTTTTTACTTAAGCTTAATTCGAAGAAAGTCCAAAAAAGTCCCTTTGGTTATGCTTGATTAGGCCAAGTAACTAAAACACACAATTTAGCTTATCTGTCTACCAATAGTATAGTGTTCATATTAGAATTATGAAGCAGAAAATAAAGTATTTAAACATACCACATGCTATACCAGTCAAGAAACATGAAGAAAAAAGTGTGCCCTAAAAACTGCCTTACCAGCAGCCTGAAGAGTTTAAAATAGAAAGCACACAAATTTTCCATAAACACTGTCTTTCCAGCTCCAAATATGTTCTATATTTAAAAAGTTAGTATTTTAACATTTTTGGTCCCAGAAATACTACACAAAACCAAGTGACCAAAACTAAACTGATGTCAATGAACTTTGAGATATTTTTTGGCAAAATATTTTTGAATTGGCACAGCAAAAGCCAAGATACCAAGATACACAAGACTAAACATGCAAGTAACTACAAGTGAGATACTTAAACACTAAGCTCATGACTGACATTCTCAATATATATTCCAGTGATTAAAAAAACAAACTATGGTGGAGTAGGTATAGTTAAAAGATAACCATTCTGAGATAGAAGTGGTTTCACTCAAAGTTATATATAATTGTGGCTTTTCATATGATCAAGTCCTCTTTCCTTTCACAAAACAAAACCAAAATCAACAACAACAAAAAAGGTTTGCTTAAATACACATTGCCTTTTTAAAGCTATATTTTTAACTGTTTAAATTACCAAACACAATTGTTAAGTTTTCACCATAAAGGACATTTCCCCCCCAAAGAGCCACTTTAGGCTCCTCATAAATCAGAACCTTTCCAAATATACTGGGAAGTCATTTTCAGTTTAGAATGTCAGCCTTGAACAGATTTAAGCAAATCTGGTTTCTTTCCTGATTAACAAGTTAGTTAGGATATTTCAGAAACACAAGTTATTGATGTGAAATCACATGTGTGAATTCAAATATGAAAATTAGAAATTCAGTAGTCAGGAAGACCTGCACACATCATCATGCAAGGAATGACTTACCCCTTCTTTTCACCCATGGTCTAGGCTGCCTGCTAAGTTAAAAGACAATTTCAATCAAGTTTTCAAAACCAGATTATACCTCAGTTTATGAGTTATAATTTCTGCCACATTATATGGGGGGGGGGGGGGAGACAACTCTTCAAATAAATTGGTAATGACTATATCAGAAAACAGACAAAAACAGGCCCAAATCCTTACATCACACCCTTCTAGAAAGAAACTGGTATTCTAGTGAACTACTGAATTGAACACAACCAAGAAAAGGTAGTTTGCTAGCAGTCTATATCAGAGAGAAATGAAGACTTCATTCAATGAGCTTTTCTGTCTTACTTGCATAGACTTCTCACAGCTAAGAATTAGCACTTCTCAGAATCCAATGGCTTTTATTAAAAACTACAAATACACAGAAACTGAGAAAATAGTTGAGGTGGGTAGGATAATATATCTTCATATAGAAATATAACTTACAGTTTCCTTCCGCACCCCAGTCTACATTAAATGGTTTTAAAGCAGATTTCTAACACATTTATTGAAAAACTGTCCTAGGCAGGGATATCAAATTAGAAATTTCAGGAAAATTTTTAGGACAGAGCTTCCAAAGGACTAAATAATCAATAGTCTTGCAGCAAACTGAGAGCTAAAGTTTCTAGTTGTATTTTTCTTTTTTTAATGTCTGATATAATTAATAAGGAGGTTAACTATAATGGGGAAGAAAAAAAAATCACTACGCTCAGAATTCAACCTCTAGGACAGTATTCTGGAATGTCTTAAGAAAGTAGAGCTATTCTGAAAGAAACAAACAAAAATACTGGACCCACATTGCAAACAGTAAGAGCAAGAGTTACTGAGTGCTAAAATAGTCAATCTGAGTGCTAATTTGTGTAAAGCTTGGGAGTGTGAAAAAGACTCAGAAGGATGCATAAAAATAAAAGATAATCACAGCAATAAATTGTGAAGAGCCAGAATTATGCACTTAAATTTGGTATTCTAGGCTCAAAGTTTTAATTAAAGTCTAGAGCAACTGGGGAGCATTTGAGATCGTGCTCCTGGCATAAGTGGTCAGTTTGGCTCAAATACACTCTTAAGAAAAAAAAAAGTCTAGAGCTGCATTGAGAAATAATAAGGCTTCTCTTTAGCAACATTTCTCTAAATTGTTGCCTTTCCATTTCAAAGTTTAAGAAAGGAATGAGGATTTTATTAAATATGCATTAGAGCAAAATTTAAAATCGAAGGCATTGAATGTCGATTGTCATAGGCATTATTTACACTCATTAACTTATAAGCCCGCACTTAGGGAGTATTTGAAAAAATTTTAATGCCTTTGATTTCTCAGTTTATATTAATACTTCTCTTCTCAGAGAAACAAATTCGACATATATAATATCCTTTGTATTCAATCAATCAGCTAAAGATCAATACTTTTGCCAACTACCATCATCTGAGTGACAGCTTGAAGTCGAAACTCAGTTGCTAAAGAAATTAAAAATATTCAAAAATGCATAAGCCAATCACAAATTTCTCATCAGTCATCTCTCCTAGAAGGAAACAAAATAGCCCTTCTAGATAGATAAAAGATCAATGCAAATATTCTAAAATCATCTTGCTGTAATATTGTGCTTTTTCCTTCAAATTTCAGTATCACTATTGCACATACCTCTTACAGATGAGGGCTCAATGTATAAGTTCTGATCTTGTCAAAACCAACCATTCAGGAAAAAATAAAAAGGATTATCAAGGTAAATGTGCAAATAAAACCGGTGCTTAAAGCATGTTCAAAACCTAAGTCCCTAAGACAAAAGAGTTATAACTTCGTGGCAGAAAACCAGCCAAGTAACCACATCTGGTTTTCTCACTGGTCTTTAATAGCTTTTATTTAGCTAGTACACACACACAAACTGGAGGCAGAAACAGATTGCAAGCTAACAAAAATTACCATGTATTGAATTGAGTTTCCCAGTCTTCTGTTTTTAAGTATATTTCCTTTACAGAGAGCAATAATCCATTCAGGTAGAAAATAAGTTATCAACATACTTTTTCAAGTAACAGTCTGGATATCTTCAGACTCACAAAACAGGTATAACTGTTTTAAGCTGCATGTATTAGAGAACTTAGCATTCAATCTGAGAACTTGGCACTCGCCGCATGTTTAGGGCGTGCCGATGTATTTCTTGCATCTGCCTGATCCGGTCCTTCTGCCACATTAAGTTTTGAGGCATAGGATATCTCTGTGTGCCGTGCAAGTACCGGTATGGGATTCTCACGTGGCAAGCAGTGGCTCTACAACGAGGCTGTGGCATGGGAGGAAGAAGCATCCACCTTTTCCTCTCAGCACAGTATCGGTAGGCTTCTTTCCGATACTGCTTGTCAATATCATCACTGTTTTTCCAGCCTCCAATAATAAAAACATCATCTTTGTAATAGCAAATGGCTGCTCCTTCGATGCTTAGGACTTCTGGAGGTAAGCTTTCAAGGATCTCATCGGAAACCTGGTTGGCAATTTTCCTGACTGCCTCTTCATTTTCTAAAGAATAACTCTTGGGACAGCATGATGCAGTCTGATAAAAGTTTGAATTGACCACGGACATTTGGAAAAAACAGTAATTGTCTATAAGTGGCAAAGATTCTACATCTTGCCACTGTCGAGTCTCTGTATCATAGCAAGTAATTACAGCCTTTAACCCATCTTCTGTGTCCCGGTCCACAGGAGTACGGGCAGCAATGTATACAAACCGGTCTTCAAAGGCTAGTGCTTTGACATCTCGAAGAATCTTTGGTGCTGATTCCAAGTTGTGCCACTTATCAAGCTCGGGATTATAAACAGTAACATCTTTAAAGCCAGGACTAAAGTTGCCATGTCCTCCAATACTATAGAGCTTCCCTTTGACTTCTGTTAGCCCAAAAGAATGCTTCCTTGTCATCAGACTACAGACATGTTCCCACATATTAAAATTTGGGTTATACCTTTCCACAGTTTTAGCAAACCCTGGTTCCATTGATCCAGCAACATACACGTAGGATTCTGTTACTGCAACTGCATGTCCATCCAGGTGATTGTGAATATGGGGCAAGTTTACCCATCTGTCCTCATCGACAAAATATCCCACACATTCACTTAAATAGTCCCCTCCTTCCGACACACCTCCAATAACCATGATCACGTCCATGTTTTGCCCATAGCGAGGTAACAGTGATACATGAGAAGCAGGATGCTGGAATGCGCCAGCCTGGATGTTCTCTGCTCTCAGAGCATGCCTCTCCACTGCGTCGGCCACTAACTTGACACAAACTTCATTGTTGGCCACCAGCCTCTCTGGTTTGACATGCCGAGTAAGGTATGTGGGTTTCATCTGCGACAATCTGAGCAATTTAAAAAGTTCTTCAAAGTACCTCTCCCTCTCTTCAGCATTTCTCTGAACCCACTTCAAAACTGTTTCAAAAAGAACCTCTTCAGAATCAACCGTGATTTCCAAGTCTGACAACCAATCTCGAATCAGATGGAAGGGTAAAGTATAAAATTCCTCATCCTGAATTACTTTGTGAAAATTCCTCCGTATCATATCAGCAGCTTTCAGAGCAAGCTGGCTCAGGGTATACATGTGAGCTAAGCTATGGATGGCCACACAATTAGAGAGATGAAGCTTTTTCTTGAGAAATTCTCCACAAAATTCTTTTAAACGAGTTAGTAGGAACCTAAAATCAATAAAAAGAAGGATTAATTTAGTGCACATTTTATGTGGCTGCATTTTGAGAGCATGTGAATTATACAAATTGAAATGGTAAGTTTCATCTCACTTCATGTACAGTACCTGAAAAAAAAAGCATATCCTCCCAAATTAAAATGGATTATGCTGAAAAGCATGGTTTATTTATTTATTTATTTATTTTTATTTATTCATTTTAGAGAAGAGAGACAGAGAGAGAGAGAAGGGAGGAGGAGCAGGAAGCATCAACTCCTACATGTGCCTTGACCGTGCAAGCCCAGGGTTTTGAACCAGCGACCTCAGCATTCCAGGTCGACGCTTGATCCACTGCGCCACCACAGGTCAGGCTGAAAAGCATGTTTAAAAGCAGTATAGGCCCTGGCCGGTTGGCTCAGTAGTAGAGCGTCAGCCTGGTGTGCAGGAGTCCCGGGTTCGATTCCTGGCCAGGGCACACAGGAGAAGCACCCATCTGCTTTTCCACCCCTCCCTCTCTCCTTTCTCTCTGTCTCTCTCTTCCCCTCCCGCAGCCAAGACTCCATTGGGGTAAGGTTGGCCCAGGCACTGGGGACGGCTCTGTGGCCTCTGCCTCAGGCGCTAGAATGGCTCTGGTTACAACAAAGCAATGGCCCAGCTGGGCGGAGCATCGCCCCCTGGTGGGCATGCCCGGTGGATCCCGGTCAGGCGCATGCGGAGTCTGTCTGACTGCCTCCCCGTTTCCAACTTCAGAAAAATAAAAAAATAAAAAATTATAAAATCATCTTTATATAAGATCTATTTTAAATTACATTACTGTATATGGTTTGTATATAATTGCATACTATGCACTATATATGTAACACACACACACACACACACAAAATAGAGTTTTTAAATCATGTAAGATTTTTCAGAACATATCCTTTAAAAAGAACAACAGTCCCACACTTTATTTTCATTTTAATTTGCCCCTGGAAAGGCAAATCCCAATTCAAATTTGTCTATGCATGCCACCTTGTGCTAATCCCTTGTTTGTTACCAGCCCTTCTTCAATGAGGCAGGGTCTCAGTGAAGAGACTTTATTAAGCACAGACTGCACGGTATAGGAACTATGGCTCCTAGGAGGCTGTTTGCTCAAGCATCAGAAGGAACCACAGGGAAGGTTTTGCGTCAAAAGGCTTAAATCCCTTCTTCACCAGACCTTTCTTTCTCCCAATTCAGCAAGTGGAAGGTGGTGCTGGGAGTAGGGGAGCACTCTGGGCCAAGCTGCATTCTCATTAAATGAGGGGTGGCAAAGCAAACTCAAACATCGGAAGAAGCCAGGAAATAAAACAATAAAAAAATGTGTAGAAGCCCTGGCTGGTCGGCTCAGTGGTAGAGCGTCGGCCTGGCGTGCAGGAGTCCCGGTTCGATTCCCGGCCAGGACACACAGGAGAAGCGCCCATCTGCTTCTCCACCCCTCTCCCTCTCCTTCCTCTCTGTCTCTCTCTTCCCCTCCCGCAGCCGAGGCTCCATTGGAGCAAAGATGGCCCCGGCGCTGGGGATGGCTCCTTGGCCTCTGCCCCAGGCGCTAGAGTGGCTCTGGTCGCGACAGAGCGTCGCCCCGGATGGGCAGAGCATCGCCCCCTGGTGGGCGTGCCGGGTGGATCCTGGTCGGGCGCATGCGGGAGTCAGTCTGACTGCCTCCCCGTTTCCAGCTTCAGAAAAATGCAAAAAAAAAAACAACAAACAAACCAAAAAACAAAAAATGTATAGGATAGCCTAGGTTTTAAAAAGAAAAGAAAGTGGGTTTTCCTGTAGCTGACTAGAAATTGCCCACCTAAATTTGTTTAAAGTTAAAACAAAACAAAACAAAAGAACCTTTACAATAGTTTCAGCCAAATCCATAAACTTGGCAGAATTCAGCCCCAAGGGCAGCTAATTTGAGACCGCAGCTTTAAAAAAGAGAAAGTCCCCAGAATTGAGAACCTTAATAATATATATCAATAACAATACCAGCCAAGGCCTCTCTAATTCAGTAACCATTTGTTATTATGGTTCCCACAACTATTGTAAACTCTGAGAATGAAGACATCTACTCAGAGAGAGATCCTAGTGGCTAATTGGGCTCAAATTTTTAAAAACAAGTGGTTAGTAGCCATTACTACACAGGGTCTCCCACACAAACTATACTCAGGGTAGAAGCCTTCACTGATCTACTTGCGTTTGCACTGAACTAACTGCCTGCACTGTTTCCGTCATCTGAGCCAGCTCTTATTGGAATCCTATTTCAACCCATAGGACTGAGGCTTTCCCTAAAGTTGTGCAATTCTAACTAACCAGAGTGGCTTTGTTCTGACCAATCAGGACAGTGTCTTTTGAACCAATCAAACTGTGAAGATTTGGAGTCCTAATTTGCATGAGGATAGATCAACCAGGGACCAGCGACAGGCACTTCTGTCCATATAAACCCGTTTCTCTCCAGTTCTGAGAGTGCACTTTCTTTTTCCATGAAAAACTGCATATCCCTGGCTAAACTTACACACCAAAGATGTCATACTGAATCAGGGCAAAGCAGAACTAGCTCAAGTGGCACAGAATGGAGCAGGCCATCAAGGAGGGAGAGCAGCTGCGTTGTCTAGCTAGAAAGCAGCCTGGCCCCAGGGTTGCCTCACAGCCATGCTGTATATCACAAATGACCTGTTCCACAGCCCAAGCTGTTTTCATCGCTGCATTGAATCGCATTGAGCTGTTTGCACTGAATAGTTTCCTTCTTCACTGCACCCCAAACTGGGAATTCCTGTTGGCGTTAAATTGGTGCCAACAGCCATCAGATGACGCTAACAAAGATATAAAGACGAATGACAGAGTCCCATTACCCTCTTCAGGGAACATACTATTTTAGACACCAGAAAAAGACACGGTGGAGTGGTAAGAGCTCTAGTGGCTTTCAAACATGTCTAGGTGCCAGGATCACTAGATTCCCAGCCGCCCCCACTCCACCCCAGCTCCTAATTTTGACAAGTACTCCAGGTAATTCTGCCACTATTTCCTTGGACAGGTGTTTGGAAACACTCCTCGATGAAAACAATAGCTAGATGGGCACTGCACTGGGCACTCCTTGTCACATTGTAAGTGTATGATCAACAGAGTATATGGAGGGTAGGGAGTAGTAGGGAGAGGGATCCTGCCTCAGAGCTGATGATAAGATTAGATGCTATGGCTGCAGGACACTCAGAACAGTGCCTAACACCGTGATGGTGAACCTTTTTATAAAAACTGCCCACTTTTGTAGTGCTGGTCAACCTGGTCCCTCCCGCCCACTAGTGGGCGTTCCAGCTTTCACGGTGGGCCAATCGTGGAGCCCTGCGGTTGCTCAGCTAAGCCCACCATGAAAACTGGAATACCCACTAGTGGGTGGGAGGGACCAGGTTGATCAGCACTGCAAAAGTGGGAGGTTTTTATAAAAAGGTTAGCCATCATGGGCCTAATACAAGGCAGATGCTCAGCACTGACAGATGGAGAGAAGTTTTAAGTAAATTGGGATGTTCTCTCCTCTTCACCTCCAACTCCTCAATAAAGCAGGGACAAATCTAAAAACCACAAGTTCACGTGACAGAAGTAAACACAGCACGAATGCGTGCAATGACCCTTTAATTTCCATTTTCACTCAACACTCCCCTCTCAGATCTATAACTGCCCTACCCTGTCCCACTCCATTATACCTAACACAATGGTAGTCAACCTAGTCCCTACCAACCACTAGTGGGCGTTCCAGCTTTCATGGTGGGCAGTAGCAGAGCAACCAAAGTATAAATAAAAAGATAGATTTAACTATAGTAAGTTGTTTTATAAAGATTTATTCTGCCAAACTTAGCGAAAATTCAACATAAAGTACTTGGTAAGTAATTATTATTTATGCTTTAACTTGCTGTAACTCTGCTTTATAAATTTTATAAAGTAAAGTTACTTCCCTACTTTATAAATCACCATTACTGTGGAACCGGTGGGCGGTTAGAAAATTTTACTACTAACAGAGACACAAAAGTGGGCGGTAGGTATAAAAAGGTTGACTACCCCTGCTCTAACAGATGACCCAGCCTCACACTTTAAGAGAAAGCGATCAGGGCAGAAACTTCATCTTCCCACCACCCAAACTGCCAACAGCTGTACCCTGTACTCTGCCTCCCCAGTCCAACTTTTCCATTTTTAATATAGATTCTAGCCCCATTTTGGTTTCAAGGACTTTGTTACTGCAATTATTCCCCCTCCTGTAACATCAATTTCTCCTCTTCTACTGATTCATTTTTCATCAGTGCACAAACATGCTCTAGGATCTCCTATCTGAAGGGGGGAAAAAGATAGATCTCTCAGGACTCCTCCCCAAACATTTCCATGTATATCATTTTTCTGACCTTCTTTGCAGCGAGACTTAACTTAAATGGTTCTTATCAATACCATCAAAGACCTCTATTATCACCAAATTCAATGAACACTTAACAGTTGACAGAGCTGACATAACCGGCTACTTCCTCCGAGACATCCTTTCTTTCTAGGTTTCAATGAAATCAGTCTTCTCTGCTCGTTCCTCTTTAATATTTTATTTTATTTATTTTGTATTTTTCTGAAGCTGGAAACGGGGAGGCAGTCAGACAGACTCCCGCATGCGCCCGACTGGAATCCACCGGGCACGCCCACCAGGGGGCGATGCTCTGCCCATCCAGGGCATCGCTCTGTCGCTCTGTCACGATCAGAGCCACTCTAGCGCCTGGGGTGGAGGCCAAGGAGTCATCCCCAGCGCCCCGGGCCATCTTTTGCTCCAATGGAGCCTCGGCTGCCGGAGGGGAAGAGAGAGACAGAGAGGAAGGAGAGGGAGAGGGGTGGAGAAGCAGATGGGCGCTTCTCCTGTGTGCCCTGGCCGGAATCGAACCCGGGACTTCTGCACGCCAGGCCGAAGCTCTACCACTGAGCCAACCGGCCAGGGCCCCTCTTTAACATTTTAAAGAACCCTAAGGCAGTCCTGCCCCTCCTCTTCCCTACCTACATCCTCTTCCATCCCCACAGCTTTAACTATCATTGATATTCTATTTATTTTTATGTATTTATTTTTTATTGATTTCAGAGAGAGACAGACAGGAACATATAGATCTGTTCCTCTATGTGCTCTGACTGGGGAACAAAGGAGTAACCTCTGTGCTTCGGGACGATGTTCTAACTGAGCTATCTGGCCAGGGCTCTACATGCTATTTTCTTCCCAATCTCTAGCTCCCAATGTTCTGATGTTCAACTGCCTACTCAGACATCTCCTGGACCCAAATCAAACTCCTGATCTTCCTTCCATACTTGCTTTCCTGCAGTCTTCCACATTTTAATAAATAACAATACTATCTTTCCAATTGCTTGGGTCCAAAAACTAGCAGTCTTTCCCTCACACCCACAAATCCATCAGCAAATTCATCTCCTCTATCTTCAAAATATATCTAGAATTGAAGCACTTCTTAGCACTTTTACTGCCCCCTCCCCTCAATCCAAGTCTCTACCACCATTGCAGCAATCTCCTAAATTAGTCTTTCTGCTTCTGCCCCTACAGCCCCTCCTTTTAAAAAATTTTTCCACTGGTTTGAGTGAGTGGGGGAGGGGGGAGGGCGATGGAAGGGGAAGGTGGGAGAGAAGAGAGGGAAGGAAGGAAGAAAGGGTGGAAGAGAAGGAGGGGGAGAGAGGGAGGGAGGAAGGGAGAAAAAGGAGGGAGGGAGGAAGGAAGGGAGGCATCAACTAATTGTTCCACTTACCAGTAGTTGTTCCATTTAATGCGCACTCATTGGTTGCTTCTCATATGTGCCCTGACTAGGGATCCAGCCCGAAGTGCCAGGACAACGCTCTATTCACTGAGCAACCAGGCCGGGGTCTCTGCCCTTCCACCCCTTCCCTGCTGCACTATCCTTTTTTCAATACAGCAAATCCTTGGAATCAGACTGCATCATTCCTCCACCTCAAACCTTCCATCTTATTCAGAGTAGTTCAAGTCCTTCCACAGGTCGACAAAGCCTTATGGATCCGATCCATTCCCATTCCCACACATAAGCCTCTCCTCCTCTTCTCATTTGGTATCCCTTTGATCTGGCCAAGTGGCTTCCTGCTATTCTTTACCATCCAGACAAGGTCCACCTCAGGGCCTTTGCCTATGTCCCCTATCTGAAACGCTCTGATTTATTAATACCTTGCCTTCTTCAGTTCTTTGCAAAATGTCTTTGTGAAGAAATCTTTATTCAGTTTAAAATATAGTTTCTCTCCACCAGCACTTTCTATACGTCCCACCATGTTTAATTTTTCATCATAGCTCTAACAATCACCCAACATTTCACTTAACTGTTGTCCATCTACCAATATGAGTACAATGAGGAAAGAGACTTTTGTTTTGTTCACTGCTGAATTCCCAGCACCTTAGAATTTAGTGTCTAATCTCAATAGGTATTTGTTAAAATAATGTAACTGTAACATAATACTGCCCAAACAATCTCCTCCCAACTCTATACATGGCATTCACCTCCCTCCTAACCAGTCCCTGGGGCACCCACTCCTGCCCCCTACCATCCATGTTCCACAGCAGCAGAATCATCTTTTAAAATATTTAAATCAGATAATTTCTTTAACCGCTTGCCATCACTCAGTAAAAGCCAAACTCCTTATTCCAACGCATTGCACACATCCTCCTCTCCTTCACCCACTAGATTTTTTTTTGCCTGAGGGCCTCTGCGTTATCTGCCTGAAATGTTCATTCCCCGTCTTTGCTGTTTAGAGGTCGGTTTAAATGTCATCTCCTCAGAAAAGTATTTCTTCTACTACATTACTATCCTTAGAACATGTGGACTTTCCTTTTCCTTTTCATTGCCTTTGTCCCACCACCTGGAATCTGAGCTCCCTAAGGGCAAGTAGCCCTCGCCGGACTGGATGGCTGCATCCGCAGTGCCCAGCGCAGAAGCTGCCCAACAGCACACAGCAGGCACTCCTTAAGCATCAAACGAATGCATTTCCTCAGAATTCACTCGAGCCCCGCCGTAGGCACTGTCCTCCCCGCCTTCCCCTGCGCCATCCCCGGATGCGGCCCTGGGACGGCCAGCATCTCCCTCCACCTCCCGCCTCCCCAGCTTACCTGTCGGCCAACTCCAGCACCTCGTGCACACTGCCCGTGCTGACGCGGATGCGCCCGGTGTACATGTATTCGATAACGGCTTCCACTGTGTCGGGTTCGGGCCCGGGCTCGGAGCTCCACTTGCGCATCTCCACCCGGCCCGAACGGGATTCGGAGAACTGGCCCGAAAGCAGGGGTGTGAAGTACTCGGTGGCGGCGGCCAGAACCGAGCGGTGGGCCCGGAACTCGCGGCCTCCGGCACCGCCAAAACACAAGGTAATGTCGCAGAAGAGGCCCTGGCGTCGCTGCTCGTTCTGCCTCCACGACAGCTCCGAGCAGTGAGAGCTACACTCGAAATCCTCGGCCTCCGGCCCCGGATCGCCCCCGCTCGCCTCCATGGCAGATAAGCCAGGCCCGGGCCCGAAGTCCACCGTGCCGCTGCCCCTGACTTCGGCGGCCAGCCCGGCCGAGCCGGCGGCGGCCGTCTCCATGCTCTCCATCTCCAGTACCTGCAGAGATGCAGCTGCGGCTGCGGCGGCCGCCGCCGCTACCGCCGCAGCCGCCATCTTGACGCCGCCGCGCCTGGCCGCCCTAGTCTTGGAACGATCCAGTCGTTACGGTGAGACCGCAGAGGGATTCTGGGAATAAACATTGGGCGCGGGGCGGAGCCGGCCGGCTGCGAGGTCTGCGCACGCGCCGCTGAACCCGACACCGTCCACCATGGGTGTCAACTGGACTGCTGTCCGTTAGGCCTCCCACCCACTTGTCGCTGAAGGATGGCTTGCGCACTCCCCCTTAGTAAGTAGTTTGCTCATCACCTGTGGTGGTGCAGTGGATAAAGCATTTACCTGGAATGCCAGGTCTCTAGTTCAGAACCCCGGGCTTGCCTGGTCAAGTCACATATGGGAGTTGATGCTTCCTGCCCCCCCCCCCTTCTCTCTCTCCTTTCTAAAATGAATAAATAAGATCTTATAATAGTAATAAAAAACAAGCCATCTTAGACCATCACCCATTGTTAGTGTCTTGGGTGGCAACATAGGATTTGTACTTAAAGTGGCTGCGGTAACTTGAAAAATAAAACACTTGAGACCGTGCCCCAACTTATGGATGAGTTCGGGATGCAATTCATGAAGGTGAGCAAGTTACTTATCTGTGAATCCATTATGTTCTAATAATAGTGTTCTCTATGTTGGAAGATCACTATGAGGATTAAATGAAATGCTTGTCTTGCAGTGCCTGGCCCATCGCTATACTGTTCCCTATGTAATTGTTCAAAAGATGACCAAAAACGACTTTTGGATTTTAGGCAAGGGAATGTCTCAATTAGATGTGGTGGCAATGTGGACAGTGGACTGTAAGGGATCAAAGGTAGAACTCGAGGCACAAGTTGACACTAGATATGGATTCATCAGAGGGATAATTAAAGGGTAGACGGAATGGTAACTAGACTTGATTATTTCACAGGGTATACAAATATCAAACTATGTTGTATATCTGAAACTAATGTCAGTTATACTTTAAATTATTTTTAAAAAGAATAAATCAGTAGGACTGTCAACCATATAGAGAAGTAAAGGATGACTCCCAAATTGTTGGTATAAATATCTGGGTTAAGTAGACCTTTTTTTCCCATTTACTGAGAGTCTAGATTTAAGAGTGGGTGTTTTGTTTCTGGAAACAGTGTTTAGATTAATTCCTTTTTTTAAAAGAGGTAGATTAAAAATTTTAAAGCTACATGTAGTAAAATTATTAGAAAGTACAGTTCAAAAGAATGTAGATGAAACGGTATGGATGACATGAGACAGCAGTAGGTATTCATTGTTACTGTATACTTTATTCAAACCAAACTATGATAATACGGAGAAGAGACTGAGGTGGCAGCTGCCCAGAATCTTTATGGATTACAGATGCAAACTGGCTAGAGACGAGTCCTTGGACCCACACTTCAGTAAAAGACAGACAAGTCAGTTGCATAAATAGAGAACATAACACAGAAGACATTTCACAGCTTTTTGCTTTGCGTTTCCATTTTAACCATATGTATGTTACAACTTTACATTTTAAATAACTCCACATATTTTGTGACAATGGCTAAAGATGCAATGATCTCAACCCCCTGACATAAGCAGACTTTGGTCTGCAACACGGAACGTTTCAGTGAGATACCAAACAAACCCTAACACAGAACATACAAAAAGACCAGATTAGTACAATGCTCTTTATGTTATATGAGCAAGAAGGGAAGTGGAAAATCAAGACGGTAAGGGTGCTTTAAATGTATAGTAGTATCTTGAGGTCTTAAAACTTCCATTCCCTTCCTCCTCTAGGGAAACCTTTTTTTTTAACTAATGGAAAAAAGAAAGCAACATCAGAAAGCCCTACAATGAGGAAAAACACTATCATGACAGTGCTTAGATGCTTTTATGTAATAAATACAGTAGGTAGCAGAGCAAATGTCACAAGTATTGGCTTGGTTTTTATTTCTATGCTTATAAAAAAATATTACGCTTCTTTATGTGGACTGAACAATGTTAGCCTGTGGGTGTTGGTCTTTAGTGCCTGTACACCAGTGGCTGTTAACATTCCAGGCCCATCCTATAGCAAGCTCCAGTGCCAGCTGTCTGCACGCTATTTCCCAGGGGGAGGAGTTGTCTTCACTTTCTTGCAACAGGGTTCCTGCCTCGGTTACATGCTCATGTGTTCCGGAAGAACATATGAAATATCATCCCACGGGTGACGATACAGCCCCTGCTTCAGCCTCTTCTGGTCAAGATAGTGTCCTAAAACGAAGCATGTGCATTTTTTAAATTAAGAGTTAGTGAATTTGTGCCTGACCAAGTGGTGGCACAGTGGATAGAGAATCGGTCTGGGATGTGGAGGACCCAGGTTCGAGACCCCGAGGTCGTCAGCTTAAGCGCGGGCTCATATGGCTTATTGTTCGTTTGTTTTTTGTGACAGACAGAGGGACAGATAGGGATAGACAGACAGGAAGGGAGATGAGAAGCATCAATTCTTCATTGCGGCACCTTAGTTGTTCATTGATTGCTTTCTCATATGTGCCTTGACCGGGGGGCTACAGCAGACCGAGTGACCCCTTCCTCAAGCCAGTGACCTTGGGCTCAAGCTGATGAGCTTTTTGCTCAAGCCAAATGAGCCTGCACTCAAGCTGGCGACCTCAGGGTCTCAAACCTGGGCCCTCCGCGTCCCAGTCCAATGCTTTATCCACTGCGCCACCACCTGGTTGCGGGCTCATATGGTTTGAGCAAAGCTCACCAGCTTGGACCCAAGGTCGCTGGCTTGAGCAAAGGGTTACTCGGTCTGCTGAAGGCCCGTGGTCAAGGCACATATGAGAAAGCAATCAATGAACAACTAAGGTGTCGCAACGAAAAACTAATGATTGATGCTTCTCATCTCTCTCCATTCCTGTCTGGCAGTCCCTATCTATCCCGCTCTCTGACTCTCTCTCTCTGTAAAAAAAAAAAAAAAAAAAGTGAATTTGTAAGTTTGGTGAAGGAGAAAGGACAAGGAAGGGAACTCTTTCTCTCTTTTTGGAGACAGAGAAAGGGACAGATAGGGACAGACAGTAAGGGAGATGAGAAGTATCAATTCTTTGTTGCAGCACCTTAGTTGTTCATTGACTGCTTTCCCATATATGCCTTGACCGGGGGACTACAGCAGACAGAGTGACCCCTCGCTCAAGCCAGTGACCTCGGGCTCAAGCTGGTGACCTCGGGGTTTCAAACCTGGGTCCTCTGTGTCCCAGTCCAACACTCTATCCACTGCGCCACTGCCTGGTCAGGGAAATCTTTCTAATACTAAAAAGCAGATGGCAAATATGAAGATATGGGGAAGTAAATCCAGATCCATTCCCAAGGTAGATGCCAGGCTTGGTAAAAAAAGGAACTGCTGGCCTGACCAGGTGGTGGCGCAGTGGATAGAGCGTCGGACTGGGATGCGGAGGACCCAGGTTCGAGACCCTGAGGTCACCAGCTTGAGCGCGGGCTCATCTGGCTTGAGCAAAAAGCTCACCAGCTTGGACCCAAGGTTGCTGGCTCGAGCAAGGGGTTCCTCAGTCTGCTGAAGGCCCACGGTCAAGGCACATATGAGAAAGCAATCAATGAACAACTAAGGTGACACAACGAAAAACTGATGATTGATGCTTCTCATCTCTCTCCGTTCCTGTCTGTCTATCCCTATCTATCCCTCTCTCTGACTCTCTTTCTGTCCCTGTAAAAAGAAAAAAGAAAAAAAAGGGAACTGCTGTATTTAATTATTTTGCTGGGCTTGCAATTAAAGTCATTTTCTTTTTTTAGCGAGAGAGAGACAGGAGCGAGATGAGAAGCATCTACTCATAGCTGCGGCACCTTACTTATTCATTGATTGCTTTCTCATATGATGCCTTGACCGGGGGGCTCCAGCTGAGCCAGTGACCCCTTGCTCATCAAAGTCATTTTCAAGGATAAAGGACCAAAGATAAAGATAAAAGGGACATGAAAGTAAGGAAGGAAGGATGAGAAACAATGATTAAATCAATGTGACATCTCTGTAGATCCCACATGGGTTAAGTAGTGTAGCTGGACTATGGGGTTAAAAAAACCCTAAAAAATTCTTTAAACAATAACAACTAACTCACCAATGAAGCCCATACTCCTTCCCAGCACAAAGATGCCATTAAGGGCTCCAATGTCAATGTATTCATCAGCTTCTTCTCTGCAACACACAATCGATATGCAGTTTTAAAATGATTCACGTGACCGCCCTCTACCCCACCGACAGTATGACCTCTGCCCAGGATTGCGAAGCTAGCTCTCTGATTTCAAAGTGGAAAAGGGGTGCTCTGGGTGGTAGGAGTAGAGGTAGTTTTTTTTTTTTTTTTAATACCTCTCTATATTTTCTAAACCCTCTATAATGAACATGCATTGCTTTTAGAGTTAGGAGGGAACAACAACAAAAATCAATAAACAGGAAGAAGGAAAGGATTGCAAAGCTCACCGAGTAAAGGACCCACAGCTTCTGAGCATGTCTACAAATGCAACTCCAATGAAGCCATCTACATTCAGGATAAGATTTGGTTTCTGGGAAGGGAAAATAGTCAAAGCACTTATTATTATTTCTCATTCTTTTCCCTTAAAATTTTTCAGTACTACTACTTCTGCTGCTTACTGTAGTACTATGCATTCCGATCACCATTTAAACACCTCCCACCAAAACATCCCAGCTGGTTAGAAGAGACTGTCTTACTGAGTTCAGTCTCCAATGTTTAGCAAAGGACCTGACACCTAGTTGACACTTAGTACATGTTTGTTGAACTTAAGTTATGCAACAGAAATAAAATTTTCCAGAAAACAAGCTTTAGTATTAGCTATACAATCAAAAGGTAATGTGGCTGCCTTATTTCCCCGAAGAAATTCACCTAACACCTGTAACTCAGGAATGAGGGACATTTTCTTTTTTACCTTCGACGTGGTAATCTTTTCCACTTCCAGCGCATAGTCGAGCAGGGGGGTGGCAGGGAAATGCTGTTTGACATAATCTTTGAGGATCTGCACTCGCATATCTGGGTTGTTTATCTGGAAAGTGACTCAGAGTTACAGAGGAATGCACTCTAAGACTGCTGTTAAGGAATATGTTCGTGCTCGTGTCACGAGAAGACACAACTACACATTTCATAGCCAGGTGTGTCCCAGGCATCAGATCAACAAGTGTTCCCACGTAGCACAGATAATAACACTGGGGCTTAAGGTTTTCAAAGTCCTCTCATGTTTCATTTGGGCCTCAAAACAGCCTTAGGTTCTCTTTGTTATGCCACAAACAAGGAACTGAGGCTTGGAGATCGGAGTTAGCCATGGATCCCACTGTGTTAAGAAGCAGGGGGCTGGGGCTTAACCACTTTCTAACCAGAAGTCTTGGGTTCTAGCCACTAACCATGCTGCCCACCCACCAACTTAGCAGCCCGGTCAAGCTGCAACCAAGTTCCACACAAAGTAAGCACCTCTGAAAATTTAGGGAGAAACTCTGGACCTTCAATGAATAGAGATGAGCAGCCTGTTAAGAAACCCACACTAAACACTAATCTGTCAGTGGGGGAGTGAGAGGGATCACGCACACGCCAAAACCCAATGCCAGAGTGGCCTGCTCCCTCAGCAGAGACCCGTGAGGTCGGTACAGACTCCAGAAAGAAAGGAGCCCGAAAGACTGAGTGTGGCAGCCCAGTTCTGATGCTATCTCAGAAGGAGGCCTTGCACTATGGATGGGAGGCGTGCTTGGGAGCTGGGGGTGGCTGAGCAAAGGTCTACAAAGCCTGGATGGAATGTCCCCTGAACTAACCAACCACCGCCCTGGTTCTAGTGCAGTCCCTGCTGATCAGACAACTTCTGGAGGTCTATCCCACGCTGGCTAAGCATTTGGATGCCAAGAAGGGTGTTCGGGATCACAGGCACGACTCTCTTGTTTTCTTCTTTATACTTCTCTGCATTTTCTAAGTCCTCTATAATCAACATGCATTGCTTTTAGAGTTGGGAGGGAACGAAAATCTGTAAATGTTAGGAAGAAAAAGGCTGCAAAGCTCAGCATAAAGCATCCACAGTATGAATGTGAGTCATAAGCCCCAACTAGACCAGCCGAGTGACTGACTAAATGAGGTTTCTAGTGCTAGAGAGTTAGGACCCCAAAGCAAAGGACCTGAGGAGCTGACCCTGTAAGGTCCTGAGAGCAGCTGTTGCTACTTCTTTCTCCATTGGATTTCTAAATATAACTCACTACCAGGACACACAGAGGACTACCTGTTCTGCCAGAGACTCTAGTAACTATTTAAAATACTTCCTGGCCTCTACCAATCAGGTTTGCTCTGATATTATTGCTCTTCCTGCCCCAGTGATGTCAGACTTACCCGTATCTCTTTGGCCAATGAAATTCTAATGAAAGTGACGCGTACAACTAGTAAGCAGAAGCTTTAAGAGCTTTCACATGGTTTTGCCATGACTGTTTTCCTAGCTAGGGGTGCTGCTTCAATGTACATGGCAGAAAACAGAGTCGCTGGTGACCCGCAGCAGGTGTAGGGTGAATAAAAAAATAAACCTTTGCTGTTGCAAGCCACTGAACTTCTGGAGTTGTATGTTAGTTACTGCAGCATACTACTGGCCTCAGGTGACTGATGTATCCCCTTAATCCTGACCTCAGTCCTTTCTCCTATAAGGTTCATGAGTTTCCAGCTCATCGTATTTTCACACCACAACTGAACACAATAAAAACTGTTTAAAGGCAATCTGTATTATAATGTTGGTATCAAGAGTCTGGGTGTCGCCTGACCAGGCGGTGGCACAGTGGATAAAGCGTTGGACTGGGATGCTGAGGACTCAGGTTCGAGACCCCGACGTTGCCAGCTTGAGCGCAGGCTCATCTGGTTTGAGCAAAAGCTCACCAGCTTGAGCCCAAGGTCGCTGGCTCGAGCAAGGGGTTACTCGGTCTGCTGAAGGGGTTTCTCATATGTGGTCAAGGCACATATGAGAAAGCAATCAATGAACTAAGGTGTTGCAATGCGCAACGAAAAACTAATGATCGATGCTTTTCATCTGTCCCTGTCTATCCCCCTCTCTGACTCGCTATTAAAAAAAAAAAAAAAAAGTCTGGGTGTCCTCAACCTACTTGACGCTCTTCTGTCCCCACAGATCCAGATCATAGATCCAGATTAAGAAAAACAACTTACAGACTTCACTCTGTGGCCGATGCCCATGATCAGTTTTCCTTCCTTCTTCATCTTGTTCACAAACTCCATGGGGATAATGCCACTGTCAAAGGCTTTGCTGAACATCTTGGCTGCTGCATCCAGGGCACCCCCAAACCGGTCCCCCTGTAGGAGAAGCAAGCCCATGCTGCCCTGAGCTGTGAGTCTTCTTCAACTTTGCAGACCAACCTGGCATGCCCTGAACAGCCCCAGCAAGGTTTTTACCCTCCCTGGCTTGTTCTAGGACCCTGCAGTAGCCACGCAGCCTAGTTCCAAAACTCAGTGTCCCTGCTGCGCACCTCCCAGGATGACAGTACTCACAATCGTGAGCAGCCCTGAGGTGAGGCTGGAGACCAGGTCCTTCCCAGCCCGTGCACAGATGATGGTGTTATGAGCCCCAGACACAGCTGGCCCATGATCAGCGGTCACCATCAGGCACATCTCAATGAACTGGCAGGAGTACTTTGGCAACCTGGAGGAGGGTAAGTAAAGGGACAGGGAAAGGAGGGTAGAAACAACGGTGAGCTGCTGAACAGGACATACGTTGACAAGGCCATGCTCCTACTTTTTCCCATCTCCCTAAACAAGTCACTCAAATTCAAGAAGGGCAGCAACCTGCCAATCCAGGTCTGATACTATCACACAACTCCAGGACAGAACAGATTCCTGAGCAGCTCTGGACTTTGCTGATAACAAATACTGGTTTTAAACAGAATTAGTAACCAGGGTTTGAAATCTCTTCTGTAGTCAGCAGTTTTCAACATGAGTTGCTATGAAAGGATTTGAGCTGTTTGTGGCTACCCTCCAGGACCAGACAAGAGGAGGCGAGGTCCCTTTCACAACATAGGAGGCCAGGGGCCTCCTCCAGTGTTCACCCTACCAAATGATGATTAAGAATGTAGTCTGGCCTGACCAGACAAAGGTGCAGTGCATACAGCGTTGAACTGGGACGCGAAGGACCCAGGTTTGAAACCGCGAGGTCCCTGGCTTGAGTGTGGGCTCATCCTGCTTGAGCATGGGCTCACAAGCTTGAACGCAAGGTTGCTGGCTTGAGCCCAGAGGTCGCTGGCTTGTGCAAGGGGTCACTTGCTCTGCTGTAGCATGCGTCAAGGCACATATGAGAAAGCAATCACTGCCCTGGATGGTTTGCTCAGTGGTAGAGCTTTGGCCCAGCCTAGGGATGTCCCAGGTTCAATTCCTTGTTAAGGCACACAGGAGAAGCGCCCATCTCCTTCTCCATCCTTACCCCCTCCCTCCTTTCTATCTCTCTCTTCCCCTCCTGCAGCCAAGGTTCCATTGGAGCAAGTTGGCCCAGGTGATGAGAATGGCACCATGGCCTTGGCTCAGGTGCTAGAATGGCTCAGTTTGCAATGGAGCAGTGCCCCAGATGGGCAGAGCATTGCCCCCTAGCTAGTGGGCCTGCCAGGTGGATCCTGGTCAGGCACATGCGGGAGTCTGTTTCTCTGCCTTCCTGCTTCTCACTTAAGAAAAATACAAAAAGAAAGCAATTAGTGAACAACTAAGGAGCTGCAACGAAGAAATAATGCTTCTCATCTCTCTCCCTTCCTGTCTGTCCCTCTCTCTGTCTCTGTCAAAAAAAAGAAAAAAGAAAAAGAATGTAGTCTGGAGCCATAGGGATGCAGGAGCAGAGGGAAGCCTGCTCAGGTGTTCCAGTTCATGAATATTTCCCAAGAAGGGCCCACAGCAGGACCAAACCCACAAGCCTGTGAATTATACACTTATTGGTCCCCTGGTCCATCTAGCAGTCCCAGGGAAGAGCTAAGCTTGGGAGTTGCAAGGAAAACCAATTTCAGGCTGATGATACAAGTGCTTTATGCCTGTTCAACCCTACCAGCCCTGCACTCTTTAAGCTACCCGATCTGTCCAGCTCTCCCCTGCTAACCCTCACCTTTCTCTTAGGAGGCCTGCACTTGCTCCATCCCATGTCTTTATAAGTTCCCAAGGGAAAGGGGCTGATCCAAGATTCCTGATTAAGTCATGCATTCTACTTCTCTTGGCTTAGACTGGCCTTTCCGTCCTTGGGAGACACAGACGCTGCCTGAATTGCCATCCTTTAGCCTTACCATTGATCTGTAGCCACAAAGACTGGCTGACCCTGGATGTTCCAAGGCTGCCCATCCGTTCCCATTAGGGAAAAAATCATCAACTCCCAAGTTGTAGAGTCCTACCAACTCCTGCCTTTCACGCCTCACCTTCTCTGGAACCAAAGGAGGCCAAGGACCCCGCCGATGCCCATCTCTTCCTTGAAGACCTCGGTGATGGGCATGCCTGCATAGATGAGCTCCTGTCCTCGCTCATCGCAGATGCTGGTCATGAACGAGGCAGGTTTGCGGATCAAGCCCAGCTCCTGAGCAGAAACGGGGGCAGAGGTAAGTAGCGCTATGGTGACCACAGAGATTTTTCCTGGACCGCCCCATATCTGTGCTCTCAGAACCAGTGTGCCAGGAATGTCAAAATTCTGTAATGGCGCCTGACCAAGAAGTGGCGCAGTGGGATAGAGCATTGCACTGGGATGCGGAGGACCCAGGTTCGAGACCCTGAGGTCGCCAGCTTGAGCACAGGCTCATCTGGTTTGAGCAAAAGCTCACCAGCTTGGACCCAAGGTCCCTGGCTCGAGCAAGGGGTTACTCGGTCTGCTGAAGGCCTGCAGTCAAAGCACATATGAGAAAGCAATCAATGAACTAAGGTGTCACAACAAAAAACTGATGATTGATGCTTCTCATCTCTCTTTGTTCCTGTCTGTCTGTCCCTATCTATCCCTGTCTCTGATTCTCTCTGTCCCTGTAAAAAAAAAAAAAAAATCCGTAATGGCTTTCCATCATGTCAGATCGAGCCTGGGCTCAGGGCTCCACTTACGCATCTCCACCCAGCCTGACAGATAAACTCCTCCCAAGGAAGAAGTGCAAAAGCCCTTTAATGGATCGTTTCAGGTACAGAAAACAGGAGTGCGATGCCCATGGCACCTGCTCAGCGTCAGCACTAGTCTGCTCTGTACTGAGCGTCCGCAGGGCCAGGCAGTGCGCTAAGCTGTTTATGGCCATCAGCACTAGTCTGCTCTGTACTGAGCGTCCGCAGGGCCAGGCAGTGCGCTAAGCTGTTTATGGCCATCAGCACTAGTCTGCTCTGTACTGAGCGTCCGCAGGGCCAGGCAGTGCGCTAAGCTGTTTATGGCCATCAGCACTAGTCTGCTCTGTACTGAGCGTCCGCAGGGCCAGGCAGTGCGCTAAGCTGTTTACGGCCATCAGCACTAGTCTGCTCTGTACTGAGCGTCCGCAGGGCCAGGCAGTGCGCTAAGCTGTTTACGGCCATCAGCACTAGTCTGCTCTGTACTGAGCGTCCGCAGGGCCAGGCAGTGCGCTAAGCCGTTTACGGCCCTCAGCGCACTCTAACCTCACAGAGGAGACTCATTCCTCATGTCATAGCACAAGTGGCTCAGCCACCAGCCCATGATCACCTGGCTAAGAATCGGAAGAATGACTCCAAAAGAAAAAATGTAAACACTTCATATACAGCTGCCAATCCCTCACCAAAATGTAAAGAGGCACATGGCTGTGGAGACGGGGGATCCCCTCAAGATGTCTTTTATCCAAGGGAGGAGACTGAGCTCCCAAATTTCCCATTTCCCGAGTTGAGGCACACCAGGGTATCACCATTTAGCAACATTTGTCCAAACCCATTTCTTCAATTACCCCTTAAGAACTTTAATTTAAAAATGCTTTTCATTTATGTTTTAATTATAGGAATAGATTCTCCTTTTTAAAGATTTAAAATAGAACAGATAAAGTTATGTTGCCTTTGCTCCACCCCATCTCAGTTTTTTGCCTTAGTTTGTTCGTTTAGTGGACATCTTTCTAGACCTTTCTTTCTACACTTTTATTTACATGCATATATAAGCACATGGAGAATGTACAACACTGTTTGGGGTGCTTAGAGTTTTTATCATCACAATAGATGTACTGTTCTGTAATGTGTTTACTCAATGAACCGAAGCTCTGTAGCCCTCTGCACACACATAGCTCTAGTTCTTCCCTTACCTATTATATGCATTCCATCTCACGACAATACCACTGTTTAGCTATTCCTTCACTGAGAGCTATCAACTAGAAAAATATTCTTGAACATTTTCTTTGTTTGTATATGTAAGCATTTCTCTGAAGTAGTTTTCTAGACCTGAAATCTCTGGGCCATAGGTATGAGCATTTTAAAATTTGCTTCATATTACCCAACTGCCTTTCAGAAAGGCTGTGTCAATTTCCACTACCAACAATGAATGAATGCACCAGCTTCCTCACACCATACAAACAGCACATTACCAAAGAATTCTTTAAATCTTTGCTGGCATGAGAGGGAAATAATTGGTATCATAGTTTTTTACTTTGGTTCCTTTTTTAATGAGTGAGATTGAGCATTTTTTCCTATTGAAAGGTCCTTCCCTACCCATTTTTCTATTTGGATTTTTTTAAAAATTGATTTCTAAGAGTTCTTATATATTAAAAATTAAAATTAGCTCTTTATCCATGCCCCTTAGACAAGAAGGTAGAGTGGACACTCTACTGTACCCTGAAATCTCTTAGGAAGCACAAACAACTCTAGGGGACACTGTCCCAGCCCATTTCTAGGTCAGGCCACCCAGCTGTGGGAGATACCCACAGCCCTCTGCTCTTGGGCCCTGCATTTGTCGTACCCATTGGTCAGAAGGGGCCACCTCACAAGCTCACAAGGAGGAGGTGGAATCTAAGAGTCAGTAAACCAGTTTCTCCTGAGCCCTTGGAGAAGACTCCCCTAGGGGGCGTGGTTCGGAGTCCAGAACAGTGATCACATGGTTGCTGTAACTTCTAGGGTAGTCCTGGTTTCCAAGGATTCAAGGCAAATCAACTCAAAACCCACTACCAACTTAGCCCCGAAATTTCCCTTGCCCACAATGTCAGGGGCATACACAGCACCTACCCTGGCCCAGGAGTAGTCCATCGGCACCGTCGGGGGAGGCACCTCCTGAGCAGGTACAATGGCCCCCTTGGCCACAAGGTCCTCATACACAGACCTGGGAGGCGGGGAAAGGGCAGGAAAGAAGACACTCGTGGATTTTCATCATTTGGGCTCTTCTGAGCCATCCCTAGAATGCTCTTCCATCCAGTGGTCTCGCGAGCCACATGCGGCTCTTTACCCCCTTGAGTGTGGCTCTTCCACAAAATACCACATGCAGGTGCTACCTTGATAAGGAATATACCTACCTATATAGTTTGTTTAAAAATTTTGGCTCTCGGCCCTGGCCGGTTGGCTCAGTGGCAGAGCGTCAGCCTGGCGTGCAGGAGTCCTGGGTTCGATTCCCAGCCAGGGCACACAGGAGAAGCACCCATCTGCTTCTCCACCCCTCCTTCCTCTCTGTCTCTCTCTTCCCCTCCCGCAGCTGAGGCTTCACTGGAGCAAAGTTGGCCCAGGCGCTGAAGATGGCTCTGTAGCCTCTGCCTCAGGTGCCAGAATGGCTCTGGTTGCAGCAGAGCGACGCCCTAGATGGGCAGAACATCGCCCCCTGGTGGGCGTGCCAGGTGGATCCCGGTCGGGCGCATGTGGGAGTCTGTCTGACTGTCTCCCCGTTTCCAGCTTTGGAAAAATGCGGAAAAAAAAAATTGGCTCTCAAAAGAAATTTTAATCGTTGTCCTGTTGATATTGGCTGTTGACTAATGAGTTTGCCAACCACTGATTTCTAACCCAAACACTAGGTTTTCCTTCGCTGTACCCTCCTTCCTGTCATTGACTTCCTCTTACCAGTTAGATTCCCAAGAACTAAATGAAAACAGGGTCTGGCCAAGACTCTCCTGAATGGGGCTTTATAGAAAGTTGCATTTGGAGATAAAGCAAGGACAGAAAGAAGGAATGGGAAGAGGATAGTCAATAATTCTTTATCCATCAATCAGAGGTGACACTTTCTAAATGTTTCAATGCTTCTCTCTTATTTATGGCCAGTGAAGTAGGAAGGTTAAGGAACTGAACATGTTTTGTTAAATACCAGCCTGAATAGCCTGTAACTGCTGCTTCTATAAACAAAACAAAAGCCAAAGAGAAAAAGGATTTTGGACTATCCACACAGCTGCTGACCTCAGGAGGGATTCGGAAAGGGAGGGGGTGGCTGGCATCCTACGCAAGGTCCACTCACTGGATGATTTCTCCCAGCTCATCGAAGCTGCGGGGCACAAACACTCCTGCCTCCTTCAAAGCCTGGTTCTTGGCTACTGCAGTTTCAGAAGCCTGGTTGGCACACGCTCCAGCATGGCCAAACTGTACCTGGAAGGCAAAGGAGAATGGCGTGACTGAGCTTGTTTAACCCCCAACAGGGAACAAAGGCTCCTGGGAAACATCAGCACTCATTACATGCCGGACCCTGCTAAACGCTCCTTATAAATCACTTCCTTCAGCCCCAAGCAGGCTCCCTGAACAGGTGTGACGGAGGACTCGTTTTACAGATGAGGAAACTGGGGCACCAAGACATTCCAGAGCTCCCTCACGGTCACATAGCTGGTGTGTACTGGAGCTAGTACCCAAAGTCTGGCAGCCCAACTCCCCAAACCCTTTGTTTGGCTTCCCTTGGGGCAGTGGTCAGGGCGATGGAGGGCTGGGGTTAGTTCTGAGCAATAGATGAGAAGTGAAGTTACAAACCAACCCCAGGCTGAAGTGAGTTCACAGATATAATCTGACTGCCCCATACATACTTTTTGTGAATTAGATACCAATAAAAAATAATTTAAGCCCTGGCCAGTTGGCTCAGCGGTAGAGCGTCAGCCTGGCGTGCGGGGGACCCAGGTTCGATTCCCATTTGCTTCTCCACCCCCCCCTCCTTCCTCTCTGTCTCTCTCTTCCCCTCCCGCAGCCAAGGCTCCATTGAAGCAAAGATGACCCGGGCGCTGGGGATGGCTCCTTGGCCTCTGCCCCAGGCGCTAGAGTAGCTCTGGTCGCGACAGAGCGACGCCCCGGAGGGGCAGAGCATCGCCCCCTGGTGGGCAGAGCGTTGCCCCTGGTGGGTGTGCCGGGTGGATCCCGGTCAGGTGCATGCGGGAGTCTAACTGTCTCTCCTCGTTTCCAGCTTCAGAAAAAGACCAAAAAAAAAAAAATTAAGCCTGACCAGGCGGTGGCACAGTGGATAGAGCATCGGACTGGGATGCAGAGGACCCAGGTTCAAGACCCCGAGGTCGCCAGCTTGAGCACGAGCTCATGTGGTTTGAGCAAAAGCCCACCAGCTTGAACCCAAGGTCACTGGCTCTAGCAAGGGGTTACTCGGTCTGCTGAAGGCCCATGGTCAAGGCACATATAAGAAAGTAATCAATGAACAACTAAGGTGTTGCAACGCGCAACGAAAAACTAATGATTGAATGGCTCAGTGGTAGAGCGTCAGCCTGGCATGCAGGAGTCCCTGGTTCAATTCCCGGCCAGGACACACAGGAGAAGCACCCATCTGCTTCCCCACCCCTCCCCCTCTCCTTCCTCTTTGTCTCTCTCTTCCCCTCCCGCAGCCAAGGCTCCACTGGAGCAAAGTTTGCCCAGGCGCTGAGGATGGCTCTGTGGCCTCTGCCTCAGGTGCTAGAATGGCTCTGGTTGAAATAGAGCGATGCCCCAGATGGGCAGAGCATCGCCCCCTGGTGGGTGTGCCGGGTGGATCCCGGTCAGGCACATGCGGGAGTCTGTTTGACTGCCTTCTCGTTTCCAACTTCAGAAAGGTGCAAAAAGGGAAGAAAAAAAAAATCATGGGTTCCCAATACATTTTTTACAGAACTTACTCTGCATAGGTAAATGGGGTGGGAAAGTGAAGACACCCTGTGTTTAAATAAACTTAGAAAATACTGGGTTCAAGGAAGTTAAACAAGTTTCTTTAACTCAGAGATTTAAAACTAAAACAAATTTTAAGCATAACTTATAAAAGCGCTTTTGCTTTTCTGTTTGTTTTGTTTGGTGGACCAGTGTTTTGTGGAACATACTTCTGAAAAATGCCACCTTAACAATACCCCCATCTCTACTCCCATTCCCCAGTTCTTAATCGTTCTTCCCGAGGAGCTGTCTCAGTATACCAATCAGTACAGATTGATCTGATCTCCTCTATAGGGTGGAAAGTTCTGCAAGGTCATGTGAATACAAGCCTATTGGCTAGGCATTCCCTATATTATTTCACATTTATTAAGCTTAAGCCTGACCAGGCGGTGGCGCAGTGGATTGAGCGTTGGACTTGGATGTGGAGGACCCCAGGTTCGAGACCCCAAGGTCACCAGCTTGAGCGCGGGCTCATCTGGTTTGAGCAAAGCTCACCAGCTTGGACCCAAGGTCGCTGGCTCGAGCAAGGGGTTACTCGGTCTGCTGAAGGCCCGCAGTCAAGGCACATATGAGAGAGCAATCAATGAACAACTAAGGTGTCACAACAAAAAACTGATGACTGATGCTTCTCATCTCTTTCTGTTCCTGTCTGTCCCTATCTATCCCTCTCTGACTCTCTGTCTCTATAAAAAAACAACAACTTAAGATTTCATAGTTTTAAAAATTCATTAGAAAACAAAATCAAAACACCACTTGAGGCCCTGCCCCATATGGGGTGATGAGTACCCAGCTAGAAACAGAAGAGCAAAGGGCCTTGTCCTCTGGGAGGTGTCCTCAACAGAGTGGAGTGGGGAGGCGGACGGCAGTAATGCAAAGCTAGTTAAGAGAATCAATGGAGGAGAAGGCAGGAATTATTATTATTATTATTTTTTCTGAAGCTAGAAACGGGGAGAGACAGTCAGACAGACTCCTGCATGCGCCCGACCGGGATCCACCCGGCACGCCCACCAGGGGGCAACGCTCCGCCCCTCCCGGGCGTCGCTCTGTTGCGACCAGAGCCACTCTAGCGCCTGGGGCAGAGGCCAAGGAGCCATCCCCAGCGCCCGGGCCATCTTTGCTCCAATGGAGCCTCGACTGTGGGAGGGGAAGAGAGAGACAGAGAGGAAGGAGAGGGGGAGGGGTGGAGAAGCAGACAGGCACCTTCCCTGTGTGCCCTGGCCGGGAATCAAACCTGGGACCCCTGCACGCCAGGCCGACGCTCTACCACTGAGCCAACTGGTCAGGGCCAGGCAGGAATTATTTTTGGCTGTAGGGGTAGAGGAGAAAGGGGTTAAGAAGAAAGTCAAAAACAGCTTCATGGAATAAGTGAAGAATGGAAAGAAACAGTTGCTAAGATTTGTATGTGCCAGACCTTTACAGTTACTTTCTAATTTAAGCCACAAAAACATTCCCATTTTATAGTTCAGCAAATAGGACAGAGAGGCTAAATGACTTGCCCATGCTACACAGATCCAGCAAGATCTGATTCTAAAGCCTGTGAAAGCATAGCTCACCCCTGAAGGATGGGCAGGATTCTTCATCTACCCACTCCCACGTCATCTACTTGAAAAACACACAGACACACACACACACACACAGTTAATAAGTCTACCAAATGGACATTATAAATATTTACTGTGCTCTGCCCTTTCTTAGATTTAATAAATATCAATTTTTTTTAAATTTATTTTATTTTTTTGTATTTTTCTGAAGTTGGAAACGGGGAGGCAGACAGACTCCCATATGCGCCCAACCGGGATCCACCCAGCATGCCCACCAGGGGGCGATGCTCTGCCCATCTGAGGCATTGCTCTGCTGCAACCAGAGCCATTCTTGCACCTGAGGTGAGGCCGTGGAGCCATCCTCAGCGCCCGGGCCAACTTTTGCTCCAGTGGAGCCTCAGCTGCGGGAGGGGAAGAGAGAGACAGAGAGGAAGGAGAGGGGGAGGGGTGGAGAAGCAGATGGGTGCCTCTCCTGTGTGCCCTGGCCGGGAATCGAACCCGGGACTCCTGCACGCCAGGCCGACGCTCTACCACTGAGCCAACCGGCCAGGGCCCTCAATTTTTTTTTTGATTGACATAACAAAATCCACCTCGACCCCCTCCGGCCTGCCCAGGTTCCCGTTACATGATTGTGCCATGATGGCACGGTGCCCTCCTGACCAGCGTTTAGGTGGTTTCCATTTTCTGCCATTACAACACTGCAGTGAATCTTTGTACAGGTACTGAGGTATTTTTGTGTGCATACCCATAGGGGAATTTGTAGAAATGAAACTGCTACTTCAAAGGAGAAGTGCATTTTACAACTGGACAAATATTGCTGCTTTGAGGTGGGCAGGAATCTCACCAAGGGGAAAGGCAAGCAGTCTAGGGAGAAAAATATAGTGTGACGCATGCTCACTGGTAGGAAGAACTACGGGTGTAAGCACAGGGATTCACTGTTGCAGGAAGCCTTGAAGGCCAGATTTTATCTTCCTGTATCTTAACACGAGGACAAGGCCTCACATTCAGAGCCTGCTTTGTCACATGCTGGACTTACTATGTTTCGCCAGCCATGTTCACATACATTACACCATGCCACAGGTGCCAAACAAACCTTTCCTTCTCTGAACTCTCCCCACACAGAACTCACCAGGCCCCTTCCAAGCTCTGCACCAGGAGCGTGTCCTCTCCCTCCCCAACCCCCCTTTTGCTCAGCCAGCACCTTCTCAACTCCTCCGGACAGTAGGTTGCTCCCACTCCAAGTAGGACTCAGAGACTTGTTCTCACCTTAAGCTGCTGCTGAGTTTGTCTCCTCCAACTGGGTTTAAGCTCCTAAAGAGCAGGGCTCCCGCGAGACCTTGTAGTAACCAAGCAAGTAATAAACGTGTACTGAAGGAGCTCGTTGCTCCTAAGGTGACCTGATGGTTCACTTCAAATGCCCCATCCCTTGGCTGGTGACTTCCCAGCCTGTGAGCTGCACCGGCCGTACCTCAGAGGAGAACATGGTGGCACAGGTCCCGATGCACCAGCAGACCACAGGCTTGGTGAGGCGGCCCTCCTTGATGCCCCGGCAAATCTTATACTCTTCAGTGCCCCCTATCTGCCGAGGAACGGGGAACAAGAAAAGGCCCGTGAGTTGGAGGCACCCATTCCAAGTTGCTCCAAAAGCAGCACTGTAGCAGAAAAATCTGTCCCAAATGGGGCAGGAGCCACAGTCTCAACCTGGCTAGAGAATGAGGGGACCCGGGCCTGGTTCAAACAGCCTGGAAAACAGTGGGTGCAAGAAGGAGCTGTAAAGGGGTAAGCGGGGATCCTAGGTGAGTCCCTGGGACTGCTCCTTCCCAACCTAAGGGTAAGATGACTTAGGACCAGAACTATCAGAGACACAACCAGAGGATGGAATGCCATTATAGGACTCTCCCAAACTTAAAAATCACTTTTTACTTTTTACTCCAGCTATCCACTGCCCACCAGATAAAGACCTTGGCCAGCAGTGCAGAGCTTCTCCTTTACTGGCACCAAAACGTCTATGACACCGAAAAGCAAGAACTCCTTTTTCCAGAAAAACACAGCAGTGATAAAAGTGACAATCCCTAGGTCCCAAAGTCTAAAGGGTAAAATTACCAGGGGCTGTCACCTTAAGTTATATACAACCCAAATGCATGAATTTTTAAAAAAACTGCTATCATACATAACTTTAACAATTAGAAAAATTAAGTTTTTTTTTCTTTAACTCACCTCTCCAAGAACTACAATCATTTTGACTCCTGGAGTGTCCTGGTAACGTAACACGTGGTCCATAAACGTTGAGCCGGGGTACCTGGTAAGGGCAGGGAGGGCATACAGGATCAGGAGGCAGCTCGAGAGGTGGGGTGGGGGGTAAGTAACCTCTCCACGACGTCCCCCCAGGAAACAGGACCCCCTGGTCTGATTTCAGAACCGGTCCTGTTAACCATAGCACTCGGCTGCCTCCTTGTGGCCACCTCAGACAATAAACAGAACTACTCCACATGCCCTAATGCCTTTTAAAACACTTTCCCCTATATTTTCTAATTTTTATTCTCATGTTGATCCTAAGAGTGGAGATGCCCCATTTTATGGACTTATTTCTACATTAAACTAAGATAATATTGAATGTCAACTGTAATTGAAAAAACAAGACCAAAAACAAGAAAAAGAAAGAAAGAAAGAAAGAGAAAGAAAGAAAGAAAGAAAGAGAAAGAAAGAAAGAAAGAAAGAAGAAAGAAAGAAGAAAGAAAGAAAGAAAGAAGAAAGAAAGAAAGAAAGAAAGAAAGAAAGAAAAGAAAAAAGAAAAGAAAAAAAAAGAAAAGAAAAGAAAAAAGAAAAGAAAGAAAGAAAGAAAGAAGAGACATTGTTATGTGCGAGGACCACAGCAGCAGCTAGCAGTACGGGAGGTCCCCTTGGCCCCCAGCTGATCACCTGTCCCCGCCGATGGCCACACCCTCATAGACGCCGTCTGTGGTCCGAGAGATGATATTGTTGAGCTCATTAGACATGCCCCCGGAACGCGAGACATAGGCCACGCTGCCAGGGCGGTACAGCTTGGAGGCCAGGATGTTGTCCAGCATCCCACCTGTATTCCCAATCTTAAAGCACCCGGGCTTGATGCCTCCAACCTGCAGGGGCAGAAGCAGCAGTCAGTGAGGAGGAATGAGCTCCTGACTGACCACAGAGCTCAGAGGATCAGCAAGCCCAGTACTACCGGCCCACCTCTCTCTGGCCAGGCTAGGGGGTGTGAGGGGCCAAACACTTACATAGTATTTCCTGCTTAAGAAGAATCTTTTCTCTCTCAAGAGACATTACACAGAAGAAAAAAGAGCCACAGCTGAAAACTTACTATGGATAGGTATACTCAGTGACAACGTCCAGGGAAGGTGTATAACATAGAAGTGTGCCTCTGAAATGAAAGGTCCCTTTGTTTTAGCTTCACTTAAATTTTTTTTGAAGTTTTTTCATTGATTAGAGAGAGGGAAGGAGGAGGGAGGAGGGAGAGAAGGAAAAAGAGGGAGGGAGAGGAGCATCAACTCGCTGTTTTACTTTGTTGTTCCATTTAGTTGTGCACTCATTGGTTTCTTCTCCTATGTGCCCTGACCAGGGATCAAACCCACAACCTCAGGGCCCTGGGATGACTCTATCCACCAATCCACCTGGCCAGGGCCATCTTCACATAAAGTTTAATAAGTAAAAACAACAAAAATATATTCACACTAAAATTTCTCCTTATATGAAGACCTTTAGGTCAAAAAACAAAGCCTCCAGGTAGATTTTTCTTTGATTTATAGTTAAAGAAATAATCAAAGACTTTGTGATGGTTGTATGAGAGTGAACAAATACTTAAAACAAGAATCTTCTTGACCCTGGCAGGGTAGCTCAGTTGGTTAGAGCATCATCCTGATATACTAAGGTTGTGGGTTTGATCCCCAGTCAGGGCACATACAAGAATCAACCAATGAATGCATAAATAAGTAAAACAAATTGATGTTTCTCTCTCTTTCCCTTCCTCTGTCTCTTTCAAATCAATAAATAATTAAAAAATTAAGAATTGTCTCACGGGACCCTTTAAACTAGCCTGACCAGGTGGTGGCGCAGTGGATAGAGCGTCGGACTGGGATGCGGAAGGACCCAGGTTCGAGACCCCGAGGTCGCCAGCTTGAGTGCGGGCTCATCTGGCTTGAGCAAAGAGCTCACCAGCTTGGACCCAAGGTCGCTGGCTCCAGCAGGGGGTTACTCGGTCTGCTGAAGGCCCACGGTCAAGGCACATGTGAGAAAGCAATCAATGAACAACTAAGAAGTCGCAACGCGCAACGAGAAACTGATGACTGATGCTTCTCATCTCTCTCCGTTCCTGTCTGTCTGTCCCTGTCTATCTCTGCCTCTGTAAAATAAATAAATAAATAAATAAAATAAACTATAGTGGTATGGACTGAAGAGAGAGAGAGCACACTTTAAAAAATTAACTGACAATGGACAGACTTAACTTTTAAAAGGTACTCCCTATATCTTCTCAACTTAGGAGGAAGACAGAAGAGTCAACAAGTGAGTTTCCTGAGGGCCCAGAACTTCGTAAGATAGCCTTGAACTTAAAAGGCTTTCCGGAAGGGATACTCACAGTGGCAGGTCCAATGATGGTCACACCCTTCTGGTCCGCCTTCTTGATCAGCTTCCTTGTGAGGGCCTCCGGGATACCTTCAGCTATGATGGCAATGGTCCGGATCTAGAGGGTGAGAACAGTCCTTCCCCATCAACTTTTAACCTCAGATGGAACAAAGAGGAAGCAACTATTCAAGAACCCACCTCCCACATCCCCTTCCAGGCTCTAAAGACAAAGTAACATTAACAAGATGTACTGATTCTTCTGTCCCTATCCTGATCACACCAACCCTCCCCTGAAAAGAGAGGCATGGACACCCAAAACTGATCTCCACTGGTGATTCAGTCATGAAGTGAGTCCTTACACAAGTGATGCGGTAACCAAGCAGGATCCAATGTTTCCAAACACTTGCTGCAGTCAAAGCTGCGATATTCTCTCCCGTCCAAAGATTCACAAGATTCAGACACCTGTTCCCCACCTGCTCATAAAGCAGCTCTATGGTTTTCTCTGCTGTGCTCTGTCTCTGACTCTATGTCCCCACAGGACAGGGCCAGTACATGACAGAAATGACCTGTTCCATGCTCGGACCAGAAAGTGGGCAGGGGGACCAGGCCAGAGGGAGTAGAAGTAAGGGCGGGAAGGACCAAGAACCAGCTCTGACTCTGGTCCAGGGACTGGCAAACTCTTCTATAAAAGCGCCAACTTTTATTTTAGGCTTTGTGGATCACATGGTCTCTGTGGTAACTACACTTTGTCTTTGTAGCACGAAAGCAGCCAAGGACGATATATAAAAGAGGGAGCATAGCTAGTCTGTTCCAATAAAGCTTTGTTTACAAAATCAGGCAGGGGGCTAGCTGAGCTGCAAGAGGCCAGTCTCTGATCTAGAATAAAAAACCCAGCTCATTTTTAGCAAGGATGCTTTCGTTTTTGCTTCACCCAGATATACAAATAAGTTTACCTCCTCCAGCCACACACTATAACATGCCAGACTGGGACCAGACAATAATTCTGAACAGAAAAATCAGTTATTCTATTCTATTAGGGAGTCTTACAGATCAGTAACAAAGAAAACAACCACCTCAACTTAAAAAAAAAAAAAAAAAAGCCCTGGCCGGTTGGCTCAGTGGTAGAGCGTCGGCCTGGTGTGCAGAAGTCCTGGGTTCGATTCCCAGCCAGGGCACACAGGAGAGGAGCCCATCTGCTTCTCCACCCCTCCCCCTCTCCTTCCTCTCTGTCTCTCTCTTCCCCTCCCGCAGCCGAGGCTCCATTGGAGCAAAGTTGGCCCGGGCGCTGAGGATGGCTCTGTGGCCTCTGCCCCAGGCGCTAGAGTGGCTCTGGTCGCAACAGAGCGATGGCCCTGGATGGGCAGAGCATCGCCCCCTGGTGGGCATGCCAGGTGGATCCCAGTCAGGCGCATGCGGGAGTCTGTCTGACTGCCTCCCCATTTCCAGCTTCAGAAATAAATAGAGAAAGAGAGAGAGAGAGCATGCGCCTGACCAGGCAGTGGCACAGTGAATAGAGTGTTGGACTGGGAATCAGAGGACCCAGGTTCAAGGGCCTGAGGTCACCAGCTTGAGCACAGGCTTATCTGGTTTGAGCAAGGCTCACCAGCTTGAGGCCAAGGTTGATGATGTGAGCAAGGGGTCACACGGTCTGCTGTAGCCTCCTGGTCAAGGCACAATGAACAACTGAGGTATCACAACAAAGAATTCATGCTTTTCATCTCTCTCCCTTCCTGTCTGTCTGTCCCTATCTGTCCTTCTCTCTGTCTCTTGTCACAAAGAAAAAAAAAAAAGAGGAGACCAAGTCAGAATAAAAATGGCCAGTAAGTATTTTTAAAAGCTCATCTTAATAATCAAAGGTCTGCAAATGAAAAGAATGCCTATCAATTTGACAAATGTATATGTTTTTAAAATCAAAACATTCAGTGTTGGCAAGGGTACAGAGAAAGATGCATTCTCAGACTCCTGATAGGATTTTACATCAGCACATTTCTGGAGAGCACCTGGGTGGGATGAACCAAAAGCTTTAAAATCTGCTCATTCTGATGCAGCAGTCTGACTTCTAGATATTTATTCTGGGGGAAAAATTAAGTTATATGCAAATGTTACTCCCAAGATGTTCATAATCAGACTCGACAAAACAAAACTGACGCTACCAATAAGTATTTATTGCTGTGGAAAGAGAAACTGAAGTAAATGGATTATAATAGTTCTGTAAAATATTATTCCCTTTGGTCAAATCCAGAAAAAGGTGTGGTTAAGGGTGCACTCAAATACAGCAGCTGTGTTTCTGGGAAGTGGGACTTGAGATATTTATTTTCTCTTTTTACTTATGAGTATTTCTATTTTTTTCTATAATATGTAATGATTTTATAAGGAAGTAGTTTTGATTTTTTTCTTGTTTAGTGGGTGAGTGAGCGATACAGACAGATAGGAAGGGAAAGAGATGAGAAATATCAAGTCGTAGTTACGGCACATTAGCTGTTCATTAATCGGTTCTCATATGTGCCTTTACCAGTGGGCTCAAATTGAGCCAGTGACCCCTTGTTCAAGCCAGCAACCTCTGGGCTCAAGCCAATGACCATGGGATCATGTCTATGATCCCATGCTCAAGGCAATGATCTCGGGGCTTCAAACCTGGGACCTCAGTGTCCCAGGTCAATGCTCTATCCATTGCATCACCACCAGTCAAGCAGTACTTTTGATTCTGCTTTAAAACAAGGCTTAGATGTAACGATGAATAAAATCAACTCTAATTTTCAACATGGAGAAATCATAAAAATACAATGTTCTGAGAAAAAAGAAAGTCCAAATAAAAAAATAAAGTAGGCTTACACAGCACAGAGATCTGGTGGGGCAGCTGACCCTGACCTGACTCTGGTCCAGGTGAGCAGCCCTCTTACCCTCAGTTACTACCCTGCCTTCCAAAGATCCAGTGTCACCAACCACTTTCACCCAGATCACTGGTTAGTCCTGAGTACAAGCCCTTTGTCCCAGGTGGCGGTGACCATGGACACCATTCAGGAGCTCTCCCCAGTCCCCCGCTCTCTCCCCCCCAGGACCCAGTGATCTACCTGTGCATAATTCATGGTCTCAAGGGTACTGTCATAGGCAGAGCGGAGGGAGGCGAAGTTGATCAGCACGTCCACCTCCGGGTGTTTCTTCATGGCATCAGCCATGTTCTTGAAGACAGGGATCAGGATCTCCTTGTGACCCCAGTAAAACTTCTGCTTGTGGTCCCCACTGTGAGAAAGGTGGAGGAGGGGTCAGGACAACCTGTCAGGATTGGGGAGGGGAAGTCAAAGGGAGAAGCTTCATCTAGAAGGTGGAAAGACAGGGTTCTGTCTTCAAAGAGTTTCTATCTACTGGAAAAGACCCCCCAGAAATGTGGTTTGCCCCAGTCTGGGATGGGCAGTCACTTCCCAGTAACCTAGTTGCTCCCGAGCTCAGTCCTAGCGAGGAGATCAGAGGAGGGAATTCCACTCGGCAGCCCTCTGCAGCCCCTGCCCTGGCATGACTTACGTGAAAGGGTAGACCATGGCAGCCACCGAGGGCTCGTCTCGGGAGCAGACGTAGTCGAAGTCCAGCATGCCTTGCACGGCCCTGGTCTGCATGCCCCACACAATGGCCTTGGTATGGCGGCTGAAGAGGGTGGCGCTCTTTCCTGGTGGGCAAAGACACAGCGAGTGCACCCAGAACACACACCCCCGTGAGCCCCACAGGGGCTACCTGCTAGACCCCTCCACGCCCCAAGTCCAGGAAGGGCGGCTAGTCAAAACCACAAAGGAATGTTAAAAGGATAGAATTCTGAGAACTTGGGGAAGGAGTGCCTCGATTTCTTCCAGAAAGAGGTAGCAGAAAGTAAAAAGAACTCAGAACTCCTGCCTGACTAGTAAAACGCTCAGCAACAAACAGAGAAAGGACTCCGGATACAAAGAATGGGCCCAACAGAATTCCTCCAGGGCCTGCTCGACTTCACAGGAAAGGCTTGTGTGCAATGAGCCTCCTGGTTACATGCAAATGGGCACTTGATAAATTATTTTTAAAGTCACTGGAAAAAAGTATTAAGCTCCTAATTTTGGTGCTGGCAGAATGTTACACAACTCTCCAACAATCCTTATTATCTCGAAATCTGAATATAAACCACCTTTGGTCAGAATTTGAATCCTTACAATTCTAGGTCAGTGTAGGTCCAATGAAGAGGTTTGCTCAGCCTTCTCTCTCACTGTGGTTCTGGCCCGGCCCGGCCCGGCCCTGGCATGGGAGAGGCAAGAGCAGCAAGCTGGCTCTTCTCCCCCATCCTCCTCCCTTGACCAGGTGGCTCTTTCCTGCTCGGAACAACACTCTTGGACTGGCTCTCCAGCTAGCAAGGAAAGGGGTGAGGGGCCCCAGAAAGGAACAAAAATATCTGGCAGGAGTGGATTCCTCAGCCTTGAAGGGAAAGGCCCCTCACCACCCTGCAGGCAGGTGCCTGCCCGCTCCCCTCCCTCCTGCCAGTCCTGCGTGAGGGCAGCCCTCAGGCGAGCTTCTCAGCCCAGGGAAAGCAGTGCCCGCACTCAGTGGCATCTGCTATTAATTAATCTAATGTACTAATGCAGACTTGGCTAACCAAGTTCAAGCTCTGATAAAATGAATTTAAGAGATCACTGTCCCAAGGCACGCAGGATTCTCATCCCCACAGGCCTGCCTCTTCCATCACAGACATAAGCTTCTCATGACACAGGCTCCTGATGTCGCAAATACCAGGGATTTACTGTCACTGGACCCATCTGGATTCCGAGGAGACATGAGATCACAGAGCAAGGGAAGCCACTAATCCAGTACTCTCACTTCCCAATCCAAGGACACGGAAGCCCAGAGATGCCAAATGACTGAGAACCTAGGTCATCTAGCACCAGAGCCAGGATTACAGCTCAACTGCGCAAGCGAGGAGGAATATAAGCCCCGCCACTCCCCATCCCCTGGGGAGCCTACACCCGAGTCAGTGTGCGTATGTGTGCGTATACACACGCGTCCATTCAAGAGGCTACAGAAATCAGAGCAAAGCCTGGAATCTCTACAAACCCACCTGCACTTCAACACAAAAGGGGCAGAACCAGAGTGCTTACCTCACTGAGTACAGAGGCTCCAAAGCCCATGGGGCAATCCTCAGCCGACCAGCAGCAAGGAGGCCCCAGAGAGAAACCCTGCTCTGGGGCTAAGATCCCCCCTAGGATCCTCCTCTAGAGCCCCTGAAGAGAGGGCCCACCCTGGTACAATCTGTCCTTCTTTACTTCTCAGCAAGGCTCAGACTAGGAAGCATAAACTCCTCCCCTAGGTGGAAAAGTTCTGAGAAGTAGAGTGGCCCTGTTTTCTCTGCACACGCCTGTCCCAGGTCATGCCTTTTAGGAAACAAAGGATCTTGCCAGATGGTCTAGCAGCTGAATTCCTGGCCTTCCTGGAGGGATATAAGCAACCCTGCCTAGTTATTCTTTACCCTTCTCTGAGCAAGAAAGGAGTCAAGTATCATCAAAGACTTCCCTTCTCCAGGGTGAAATCTCCCACACTGTGAATGTCAAGAAGCGAAACAAAGCCCCGACGCTTTGAACGGTGAACGGGTGTGTTCTGTGTGTGAGGACGCACAGAAAATGTCTGTCCTAAACAGTGACCTCAGACACCAGACAAAGCCCAGACCCCTTGTACCACATGCCTTTCCAGGTTTCTATCTGTCCTTCTCTATCTCATCTTCACCCACACACCTCAAGAAATCTGAACCAGTCCCTGGTATTGGGAGCGCCGGGATAGTCGACAGTGGTGAGCCCGGGGTGGGGCGCTAAGAAATGAAGCCATCCCGAGATGCTGATGAGCCTTGGGTGGTCCATGGCTCCCCTCCTCACCCGCTGTGCTCTGCCACTTCCCCTTCAGTTTCCATGGCTCTTCCTTCCCAGGAGGACCCTCCTTACTCAGCACCACTCCACTCTCTAAGACTGTTGGCCTGGCTCTCCAACCGCCCCACCCACAAATTTGGAGCCAGAGACAGCCACATGGCCAGGAGAGCACTGGATGGAAGCCTGAATTAAGCAGGAGTGGGAAGGGGGCAAGAGCGAAGACTAGGGCTTGGGGGCAGACCACACTGAGGCAGGGACAAAATATACCAGACAACACTGCAACCGCAAGAGAGGGGGAAACGAAGCACACAGTAAGACCGAAACCCACTAACAGGCCACACGCAGAATCGGGCAGGGCAGGGGCGTCCTACCTTGCAGGGATCTTGGACTTGGGACTGAATCTGTCAAAGAAAATGACCAAGGCAACTGAGTGACCTGCTGATGGCTGGGGGCTTTGGAGGGAGTGGGTGGGAACAGGGAAGGAGCCCCCAGACAAGCATGGCAGGGCTGCCGCCCCCACCATCTCTCATCCATTCCACAATAGACAGGAGTAAAGCCAGCAAAAGAGGGGAGTGCTGATCAGCAGAGCGAAAGCAAGCAAGAGCAAAGGACCAAAGGGGCAGAGAGAGGGGCGGGAGGACCCAAAGGCTTGGAAGGTTGACCTGACCACCAGAGCTCCCATGTGCCCTCTGAAGGGACAGCTGGTCTGCTCTCAGCCTCGTAACACCAATCCCTGGTCCCCATGAAGCACACAATGATTAGGCTGACACAGGTTGGCCTGTCACTCTATGTTGTGGGTTTGGGGACTACAGGGCAATGGTTTCCAACTCTGGTGCCTAGAGCCAGTGTCACTATTTCACAAAATGCCTTAGGCACACTCTGTCCGCACCTACCAGGAAGAAGGAACACGGGCCACACCAGCCCTGAGTGACTAAAGCCAGTTATGGAATGCTGGTTACAAGGGCTGGCTGGTAGGGATCCCATCTTTGAAGAATCAGATAGAGAGACAAAGTAGGCTAAGTACAGACGGGCTGGCAGACAACCCACGCCCTTATGGCGGGCTCACAGGAAGAGTCTTTGTAGGAGCCCCAGGATGATGGGGTGGGCAGGAACTATTATACGGGAGCTTGCTGTGCCTTCCACTTAGGAGGAGAGTCTGGGAGACCTACGAACCTTGTGGAATTTTTGTAACCCTGTCTCTGCAACCTCCCTGTTCAGCTCACACTTGCCCACAGGAAGTAAGGGGATAGAAAAGAAGACAATGGAGAGTGAGGTGACCCAGGTGCATCATGGGCCTCAGCACTAGGAGAGCCCTGGGAAGGCTCAGTGCACCCTCACATCTCTTCCCATCCCATGCACCGCGTCCACTCTCATAGCAAAGCCCAAACGCCTTCCATCACCTCTGCCGGTCCAGGGAGGCCCGGAAAGGAAAGGGAACAGAGAGGGTCCAAAAGTGCTGGGCGTTACCTTGTGGCACAGCAGGCTTGGCCTTCTTTGCAGGTGCCACCTCATCAGCCCTGGATTCAGAAAAAGACGCAGTCCTGCTGGGGGCTGGAGTCTGGGGTGAGATAAGGAGAGGGAGTAAGAGTCACAGGTAGCAGCTGGGAAAAAAAAAAACCATTGGTCCTTGAGGCCCCGAAGAAATCAGGTAACAAGAACTAAGTACAGCACTGTTCTTTACAAGCAGCTTCCAAAAACACGATTCTAACAACCTCTGAGACAGGAATCAGTATTGTCTCTACGCTCCAGGTGAGCAAACTGAGGTTCTGAGCAGGTATGATAACTGCCAAGGTCCCTCCCTCGGCAAGTTTAAACTCAAGTCTGATTTAAAAACCCCTGGCCTGCCCAGGCCAGACAGCTCGGTTGGTTGGAGAATTGTCCAGATATGCAAAGATGGCCGGTTCGATCTTGGTCAAGGCACATAGAGGAACAGATCGATGTTTCTGTCTCTTTCTCTTTCCCTTCCTCTCTCTCTAAAATGAATACATTTTAAAAAAATAATAAAAATACAGTCACCAGTTCGAAATCCTGAGCTTGCCTGGTCAAAGCACATATGGGAGTTGATGCTTCCTGCTCCTCCCCCTGCTCTTCTCTCTCTCTCTTCCTGCCCTCACCTCTCTAAAATAAATTTAAAGTATTTTTTTTAAGTAAATAAATAAAAACCTAAGAACCCTTGGCCTTTCCATTATACTACCTTGACTGGCAGAGGAAACCCAGCAGAGATCCGGAAGCCAACCATGTACTATTTCTTCCCACATTTCCCAGCGTCCCCGAATGGCTGGGGACAGCAGAGGGCACCATGCCCTGGACGCGGTGGGGGTGTGAGAGGCCAACAGAGACAGCATGGGATGCTGTAAGGTGGGAGCTGGCTACCACCTACCGAAGTGCTCCCGCTGGCGTTGAGGAGGAAGTTTGCAGTGTGGGCAGCCGTGGGTGGCTGATTGGGGATGGGCCGGTGACCCAGAGCCATGCCCACAATGGCCGTCATGTGAGTCTCAGTGCCAAACACGTGGATGGGGATCCCAGTGGTCTTCCCTGTAAAGGAAGGAAAAGAGTTCATCATGAAGTTTTCAAATAAGTGCCCAAGTCCACATGACTCTGCAACAACCCTTTAGGGTCCTGTCTGATGTCTGGCACTTCATGTGCAAGACCAATCATCAAGAACAAATCAACTGTCATGTCTTTGTCACCAAACAAATCTTTGTAAAGATCACCTGCTGATAAGCAAGAAATAGCTTCGCTGACCCTCTCATGACCACAAGCATCATTAGTCTGCACTCCGCCTGTTCACTGCCTGGACCCTGGCTCTCCAGCCCCCCGACCTCACTCCAGCCTCCTGGGCTCGGCCAGCCTCCGCCCCCAGCACTGGCCCCACTCCTTCTGCCACATGGTGCTCCCATCCCAGGTTTCACCCAGCTGTTCTTGTCATTCAGCTCATGCGCCACCTCCCAATGACCTTGCTGGTCTGTCTCCTCCACACCACCCTGCCTGCTTCACCGTGTAGAGCCCTATCTGACAGCGTCTTGTTCCCATAATTCTTTACTTGTTGAATATTCCAACCACAACCAAGTGACATTCACGGTGCTGTCCCGAAGGCCGGGCCCACGGCAGGTACTCAGTTTTGGGAGGGGGGACTAGGATTTGGCACGGCTTCAACTTCAACTGATTGAGGTTGGTTTAGTGTTTGCCAGGACACCAGATTTGGAAAAATGGGAAGATGAAAAGCTTTGTCTTTCTCGTCAGAAACAGCCACTGAGCACAGGTGTCTTCTGTCCGTCACCCCTCTGGCACTGCACACGAACCCCTGCTCCATGCGCAACCGCTCTGCACAACGGGGCTGCACTGTACTCCAGACCAAAGCTGCTGGCCACAAAGTTCACGTTTCGGGTTCAATCAGGTCAACTTGGGGAGACCCGACTTTGGTCCTGACTGACGGGACGGAACCCAGACTTCTTGAAAGCTCTGAGTTTGAGGTCTCGTGAACCTGCAGAGCCACTCAAAACGCTGAAGGGAGAAAGGAAACCAAAACAGATGTCACACCCTCCCCCCCTCAGCTCATTATATTATCTTGACTCCTGTAGAAAAGAATTGTCCTAGATGGGACAGGATGTGAGGGGCCGACAAAGATGGCACACAGGCTTTAAGGTGTAGGCTGGCTGGCACCCACCACTGTGCCCCTACTGGCGCTGAGGAGGAAGTGTGCAGTGTGGGCGGCTGACTAGGGATGGGCAGTGAGGGGCAAAGCTCCCCCTTCCCCCCGTTCCCAGACCCTGCCCACGTGTCCCCCGCATCGAAGCCGCTACTGTCCCGGACTCTCCTGCAACCTGCTAAGAGCGCTCCCTGCTTCTATCCTGGCTGCCTGGAGCCTGTTGTCCACCCAGTAGCCACCCCAGGGTCGAAGCGCCACGCATCTGCTCCAGCTGCCCCTTGCCTCACCTTCCACGCCCTGCCCCTTGCTCCCTCTGCGTGTCCCATGGCCATCCCCACTGGGTCTGCAAACGCGGTCATACTCCCACTTCAGGGCCTTGGAATTCGTCCTGTCTTTTGCAGATAGTCACTAACGGCCTGCTCCCTTCTCTCCTCCGGGTCTTTGGCCAAAAGTCACCTTCTCAAACATTTCCTGATCACCCCACTTAGAACTGCCCTATCCCCTCCCACATACGCTACCCGTTCACCTTCCTTCGTCTTTCTTCACACACTTGGCACAACCTGAGATTACAATCAATGTTCTCAACTGCACGAGGGCTTGGCTGTCTGTCGTGTGTAGTGTGTGGCTGTAACCCGTGCCTAGCACAGGGCTGGTGTTTCACAAATATGTGTCAAACAAATAGATGAATGAAAATGCTTTACTGTCCATTCTGCAGTTTAGGAGAGGTCTAAGTCAGGGGGGCAGCAAGTGGAAACAGAAGGAAGCTTCATATCCAGAGAGGAGAGTGGGAGGGCTCGGAGGTGTCCACAGACTGACTGCTTCAGGGGCCCCAAGGAAGCTGGCCACCGACAGCCGGGGGGAAGGGAGAAAAGGTCTCCATCTTACCAACTTCTCCCATCACCCGTAAGCCCTCCTGATAGTTGGGGCCACCTCTTCGGACAAAGATCGTGACCTCATGCTCCTTCAGGGGACCCTGATAATCTCGAATTGCTCTCACGATGCCCTGGAAGCACAAAGGGATGGACATGTGACTAAAAATAAGGCAGCCATAAACAATTTATAACAATGATAAACGTACCAGGGTGTGAATTACAAGGGCTGCTTCTCATGAAGCGTGGCAGCCAAGAATCTTAGAGGTATGACCTGGACTATGCATTAGCCACCCAAAGGCCAAGGGCACGCATCACTTATAAAGATGCTGAGATGACAGTATGGAGTGCCTGGGAGTGACACCCCTCAATGTATGGGGTGCCGGGCTTCCAATGTCAGCGAGACTTTGCTAGTCTCTCTCCTATCCCATCTACAATCATTCTTGTTATCTCATTGCAATTTTGGGGGGGGGGTCTATGCTGGGGTCTTACACAAGAGCTCTCAGAGGTTATCAGGGCATAGGCTATTTAAATGTCAATGTCTTACCAAAGCTTCTGCAAGAGATTTAGGGGAAGGGTCTTTGCAATGGGTATCAACTTTGGAAACATTAGAGAATACACAGGTGTGGACCAATCCTGTCCCTCCAGACAGCTGGTTTTTTGAGTCAGGAACCTAATTTCTGTCCCCCAAGGCTTACACACAGTTTTCGCTTCAGAACTAACAACCCTCATCACCAGTGCTGGCTTTATTACCGAGTTGCTCAGAAGTTAGTGTCAAGATTGACCTGTTTCAGATCCGTCTATTGAATCAGGTCCAATTAAAGACACCCCGTTTCAGGCAAGACTAATGAGGCCTCATCTTCCACTTCTTGAAAGCTCAGATTTTTAAGGTTGACATTTATCTATTCATTATTCTCAAAACCTGTATGAAAATACCAAATGGGGCATGTTCTGAATAGTTTCAATGAGCAGTTGACAGTGTGGAATAATCAATGGCCTCCTGAGGTGGCTGCCTTAAAGGGAATGACTTTTTTTCTTTCTTTTTTTTTTTTTTTTTGTATTTTTCTGAAGTTGGAAACGGGGAGGCAGTCAGACAGACTCCCGCATGCACCCGACCGGGATCCACCCAGCATGCCCACCAGGGGGCGATGCTCTGCCCAGCTGGGGCGTTGCTCTGTTGTGACCAGAGCCATTCTAGTGCCTGAGGCAGAGGCTATGGAGCCATCCTCAGTGCCCGGGCCATCTTTGCTCCAATGGAGCCTTGGCTGCGGGAGGGGAAGAGAGAGACAGAGAGGAAGGAGAGGGGAGGGGTGGAGAAGCAGATGGGCACTTCTCCTGTGTGCCCTGGCCGGGAATCGAACCTGGGATTCCTGCACGCCAGGCCAATGCTCTACCACTGAGCCAACCGGCCAGGGCCAAAGGGAATGACTTTTGAGACATGTTAGTTCCGTCATCCTTGTTGAGTGGCAGCCACTCTTTAAAACTGTGTGCCTACGACCCTGACCTGTGCACAGGGACCCAGGCTGATGGGCCCCAGGATGGGTGACCCCTTTAAAAGAAGGGGCTGATGACTGAGAGATGAAAGGCTAGGAGTTGCAGAGAACCCAGAGTCTCTAAATGGAGAGTTGAAAGGGAGGACCCATTAAGACAGTTCTTCAAGAACTGGTCCCGAAAGGGGCGATGGCAGACCTTCGCCTTCTCCCCACACTTCAGAAGGAGAATTACGGCCCAGCGAGTGCCAGCTGCTAGCCCAGAGACCCAGCTTCAGACCCACATCTGTCCCAGGGTCTTCCGCATCCTCCACAAGGGACCCTGGGGTAAGAGCCTCTGTCAGGACTGGGTAATTCATGGGAACTTGCATCTGTTTTAAACCGTGCTTGTGAGAATCTCCTTTCCTTGATTCCCCCATATTCCCCAGAAACTGCAGTCACTGCAGCTGCTTACCTTGAATGTGGCGGCCACGTTGGTGAAGTTCGCGATGCTGCCTCCAATGATGAGGATCTTGCCTGGATTTGGAATAAGAGAAAAGTTTTAAAAAAAAGTTAGAAAGGTAGACATGAGCATTTTACCAGAAAGCCAACTGCAAGTTCCTTCCTCTGAACAAGGGGCCCCCAACTGTTAGGAGGTGTCAGTGCACAGGTGGGGAGATCAGGCTGGTCTCTCCTGATGACTGTCAGCCTTATGGGCTCTGATCCCCATCACCTACCCCACGAGCAGGTGGTTAATCCAAACCTGCACTCTCTACATCATTCCTAGACGTCTGCACGTTCAGGAACTCCGCTTGGTTTCTGGATACACCTGGTGAGAACCTCACCCTCTTTGGCTTCAGGGTAGAGTAAGGTTTGTGTAGTCCCCAACACCGGCCAGGTGGTAAAAGGAAGCTGAAATGGCACAGTTTGGGAATAAATGTCTATGTGGGCCACTGAGAACTGAATTTATAGCAGTCGGAGTGAGAGTAAGGGCACGCCCGGCCTCCCCTCCTGCATCCTGCTCACGGAGATTCTAGTATACACACATCACCTCCTTATCCGCTCAGAGACCGTATCTGATAGATGCTGTCACTGTCCACTGCACAGTCAGGGAAACTGAGGTCCAGCAGTGAAAGGACTAGCCCTGGGTTACACAGGACCAGGACCACAACCTCACTGCCTCCTAGCCCAAAGCTCTTCCCCCTGCAGCACACTGGGCCATCCTGAGGATGAGCACGTGTCTCACCATCCGGGTGCTTCTCACGGGTCATGAGGGAGAGGATCGTCTTGGCATAGTCATAGGTCTGCTGCTCGCTGGGGGCACCCGAGTACTCCCCGTAGTTTGCCAGCTCGTTGACACCCCCTAGGTCGCAGATGGTATCACTGCCAGGGAGACATGGAAATCAGTGCTGGCAGCAGAGGGTGGCAGCCTGGTGGCTGAGAGGACACGCAGATGCCCCGAAGCCCTGGAGTCAGACTATGGAACTGACCCCTCAGGCCTCAGATCTTCCCGCCCCACTTAAGTCACACTCGAAGGTTAACAGTGCTGCATCAGGCTCTCCTGGGCAGTGAACTCTGCCAGCGCAGGGCCACCGGGACTGACAGTGGGAAGTAAAATGAATAAAGAGTGCCTCTCAACACAAAGAAAAAAATGCACATTCTAGGAGTCCCAACAGGGAAGCCCAGCCAAGCTTGGAATGAGATATGGCCAATCACAGGCCTAGAAAGGAACAGACGTCTACTGGGCTTCGAGTGGAAAACCACCAATCATCACAAAGGGTGTAGGCTTTCAGTATTTCTATTAAGTGTAAAAGAATGCCTACTTCGACAGGCTAAAACGCCTGAAAGGACACATAGCGACGTGTTCACCATGGTGACCTGGCTGGGGATGGGGTGAGGACACAGCCACCATTCCTGGTTCATTTTCTATATTTATTGTCCTCTCATGTGAAACCCCTATCACTCATTCCAACGACTGAAAGTAATAAAAATAACTTCATTCTGAAGCAACAGGAAGGTACACAGACCCCTCTGGCATGCCCCAAGATTCCTGCTCTGCACTAAAGTAAGAAACTGAGACCCCCGGAGGTGAAGCAGCTCGACCCAGGCCATGCACGCGTGGACCTGACTGGCATCCTCTTCAGCTGCAGCAGCCCCGCAGTCACCTGTACACAACAGAGGCACCACCTCCAGCCACCATGGTCCAGATTCTCCCTTTGGGGTTCAGTAGAGTCAGCTTCAGGCTTGCCCCACTTTTGGCATCCAGGTCTGCAATGTAGGCTTCCTAGGGACCAGATAACAATAGGTGGGCCTGGGGCACCCCTTTCACCAAGGTCTAAGGTCCCGGGACCCCTCCCCATCCCTTTCCCTGGAGATACATAAAGAGGTCCTCAAATGCCTTAACAGGCTCAGGGAAGGGGTTGTGAGGGCCCTACGTGCCTGAGGCAAAACATAATGGCATCTTCAAGTACCAAATCCACCCATTGCCACTGTCGTCACCTGGGGACAAATTTCCCAGTTCCTTTCTCTCCCACGTCAAGTTCATGGCCCTCTGCCCAAGTCTCAAGCCTCGCTATATCACTCTTTTTTTATTATTATTCACTTTAGAAAGAGAGAGCGAGGGGGAAGAGCAGGAAATATCAACTCCCATATGTGCCTTGACCAGGCAACCTCAGCACTCCAGGGTGAGGCTTTATCCAGTGCCATCACAGGCCAGGCTGCTTCCCTTTTTCTTTTTGAAGTGAGAGGAGGTGAGATAGTGAGACATGCACCCCGACCAGGATCCACCTGGGAAACCTATCTGGGACTCTGCCCATCTGGGGCCATGCTCACAACCAAGCTATTTTTAGCATCTGAGGCAGAAGGCTCCATGGAGCCACATCAGTGCCCGGGGCATTGTGCTTGAACAAATTGAGCCATGGCTACAGGAGGGAAAAGAGAGAGAAAGAGAGAGAAGCAAGAGGGGGAGGGATGGAGAAGCAGATGGTCGCCTCTCCTGTGTGCCCTGACCGGGAATTGAACCCAGGATTTCCACACACTAAGTCAATGCTCTACCACTGGGACAATCTGTCAGGGCCACTCTACTTCTATAATGGCCCCCATTCCCAGTGTCTACCGCTTAGATCACACAACCCACTCCTCTCCCCAGGCCCCACCCTTCTTCCAGCCCAGCCTCTTCCCTTGGCCTGGGTTACATCATGTCACACAGGCCTGGTTCTGCTGTGAGGACCTCAGAGAGGATGAAGCTGAAAGGAGCAATTAAAATTCTCAGCAAGAGACAGAGAGAACTACCTTCCTGACAGGATTAGGGGAGCCACTCAGAATTATTGAGAAGCAACAAATCAAGTTAAGAGCCCAGGGAGGTTGATTGAGAGCGAAGTCTAAAAGGATTTCTGGCTGGGATTCAGAGGCTTGGCGGACTCTCACCCCCGTACCCCCTCTGGGGTTTTAAGAAAATTAAATGGTTCTCAGGCTTCCTTTCCTTGCCAAATATACAGCCCACAAGGGGGTCAAATGCTCATCTGGGATTAGTCACCCTCCACCTTCCCCACCCCAACCCCTCGCCAGCTCCTTCCCCAACAATCCTTACCTCTGGATAAGCCTCACGTCCAAAGGGGGGAGGGAACTCTATATCGCCCCACTTCACTTTGCAGATGTAATCAGCGGTGGCATCCACCTTGGCTGCCAAGTCAAGGACATAGACGCCATCTTTGGTCACAACTATGAGAAAAGCAGAGGCAATCAGACACTGGCCCCAGGCAGAGGTGACCAACCTCCAAACCCCTCCAGACTTCCCGACACACCGCTCCCACAGGGCTCGGGTCCCACACAGGCCTAATGACTTCTACACGGGACAAGAAACCAGAGTAATTCTTATGGAGACACCACTTTCCTCCCATCAAAGGGAAAACAAATCCTAGACTAGTTCCCCCTTCCTTGACCTATAGGTAATATGATAGGTAATATGATATGTTTTAGTTGTTATGGCAATTTTTAAATGTTTTCATAAAATGCTACACAATGTGTCTTAAATATCTAATCATTTACCCACCCATGGCCCTGCTGTTTAAAAAAAAAAAGTTTAAAAACTAATAATTTTTAACAATGTTTAAAGGTCAGGCTGCTGTCAGAAGACCCCCTAGGTGTCCGCATGCGCACACACTGGGGTTTCTTTGGTCTGGCCAGCGGAAGCCTCATCCTCAGGTGGGGCGGTGCCGCGAAGCTGTGGGGGTGCACTGGGCCCCCAGCCAGCAGGGCTCGTTAACTTTTGCCTCACTGGACATCCATCTTCCCTTTCCCCTAGGGCCATTTAGCTAATTAAGTTAGCACAGAGCCATCTGGTCCATTTAAGGGGCTGCAGCCCCAGCTGGATCTGGAGTCAGGACTTTGCCCTGAGAAGCCCAAGCCAGAGCTGATCACACCACCTGCCTCCTTCCCTGCCTGAGAGCCTTGGGTCACGGCTTCCTGGCCTTGGGGATCAATGATTGACCAACTCCTGGAAGGGAGGTGAGGAGGGGGGCCTCTGAGGGCACAGAAAGGAAGTGACAAAGGGTCAGACCCACACAGAGGCAGCCCCGCTCCTGGGCCGAACAGCCTGACCCACTGGCAGGAACAGCCACCGAGCACATAGTCAGATCAAAACCAGGACTTCCCCATCACAGAACAAATTAAGGCCAAAGGAAGAAGCTGGAGTTAGTTCAAGAGGAGTAATAATGGTCTTCTGAAAGCTCAGAAACAGAAGCCCGCACTTCAATGAGTTTGGAAATCCCCCTGTACTGCCCTCCATAAGTGGGGGGGGGGGGGGGGTCTGTCCTCTGAACGTCATGGCCAGAGTTACAGTCGACACTGGGACCTTGCTAGAACTGACCCATGCCCCATCCCACCCACAGAGCCAGTTACCAAGGGGGTTGATCTCGAGGTAGGTGAAATACAGATCCTCATAGAAATTGAAGAGGCCGGAGATAAAACTGGCCAGAATTCTAAAGGGGGAAGGAGAGAGACAGTCAATCCATCAATGAGCAAGCTCAGCAGCAACGCCATTGCCTTTGACAGCTCCGCTTCCTGCTAGCCCGACACCCCGCCGACCCCCTTGCTTTCCTCTGCCGAGCCCGCTCCCGGACATCACTCTTCAGCCACTGAGGCGGAAAGGAGCTGTCAGGCAGGGAGCCAGAGGAAGAGGCACCAGACAGACAGGGGCAAGGTGAGGGACGCTGATGGCATATTTCAGCAGAGCCAGCCAGCTCCGTCTTAGAACCAGGGGGTGGGGGGAAGGCAGGGGCCAGGGTTGTGTGTGCGCCTAACCCCTGCTCCCTACCCCCCCAGGTAGGGAAGATCACTCTGCCTCCCCTGCTCTGTGCCCAGAACCTGTCAGCCTTCCCTGTTCCACTCCCACACACACACATCCCTGCCGACCCCCTCACTCAACTCTTTCTTGTCTTCAGGGGCATGGACCAACAGGTGTTTCTTGATATTCTCAGGATTCAGCTTCTCGTCCACCCCAACAAGCAGCTTCTGGGCTTTGGAGTCCACATCGCCCACGTCCATTCCCCCTTCATGGTGGAACAGGACATAGTCCCCTTCTCGGGTAGCATAAATACAGACGTAGAACTCCTCCGCCTTATAGGAGACAAGAACACCCAGGGGCTGCGGACACTGAACTGGACAAGGAGCCCAAGCCCTGTGGTCTCATTTATGAAACCCACAGAGAACACTAACGAGGGGAGACCTCTTTACTACCTCCCCCTGGGGACAAGGGGAGAGAGGAGGCCACTGCCCTGCTTGCTGACAGTCCAGACTGAGCCAGCATGACCTAATTCGGGGGAGGGGGTTCTGCCTTCAAGTCTATCTCATCCCAGCACTGGGAAGCCGCCAGCCCTGATTCCTCCTGGCTGCACACTGAGCTCTTTCCTTCATCTCCAGACCCCCTGCACCACAGGCCCATTAGGCCCTCAGTGCAGCTTCCCAGACTCTGGTCCCTTTAAATGACTTTTCTCCAGCACTTCAATTCCCCTTTCATCATTTTAGGACGGACAAACACAGGGCTCCAGGAGAAAGAAGACCCGGCCAGCAGCCGCCTTACGCATACCTGACTGTGTGGGACAAAGGGCTCGATCAGAAAGTTCTTGAGGAAGCCTCTGGCCTTGCCCACCTGCAGAGATGAAGGGAGATAAAGCTTAGATGGACGGCACGTCTTCCTCACCATGAGGGCAGAAGGAGGAAGCACCCTCTGCTCCCCCCATCTCCTATTCCCATCAAAGTGGAGCTCAAGCACTACAGCACAACATTCAGCAAAGATTTTCCAGAAACCATGGTAATTGGGCCATAGACCCCTAAGCCAACAATTTTCAACTGGTGGGTTGCAAGAATTTTTTTAAAAATGCAAGGGCACCGACCCCTTTTTCCTTAGATTGTCAAATAAAATGACAACAGCCTACACAATAGCTGCCTGCTGTGAATGAATCAAAATTATCCCTATTTTATTGTCAGACAAGCAAAAAATGTATTTTTTGGTGTGTCGCAGAATTTTAGTAATTAGTTTGTGTGCACAAGATGAAAAAGGTTGAAAATTGCTGCCCATAGCTAAAGAAGTTCTCATGAGATCACTTCTTCCATCCACTTGTCCTTGTAACAGTCACACTTTGACATGTACTGACCTTTTAAAATCTGATTATGATACCACTTTGTTTATTATTATTATTATTATTCATTTTTAGAGAGAGAAACACCAATTTGTTGTTCCACTTATTCATGCATTCATTGGTTGATTCCTGTATGTGCCCTGACCAGGGATCAAACCCACAACCTTGGCATTTCAGGACAATACTCTAAGTAACTGAGTTACAGGGCCAGGGCCCCTTGAACATTCTTTTTCTGCCTCCTCTGGAGGGTGATAAATGATCCACAACACTGCCCCATTCCCAAAAGCACAGAGATCAGGAGTCATTTCCCTCCCTGCCATCACACAAATGAAAGAGCTCAGACACATCAAGGCTACCTACCCCAGAGCTCAGGCAGGGAGAGCCAGCCTGAGGATGAGAGTCCAGGCATGGGCAAGAGCTCAGACACATCAAGGCTACCTACCCCAGAGCTCAGGCAGGGAGAGCCAGCCTGAGGATGAGAGTCCAGGCATGGGCAAGAGCTCAGACACATCAAGGCTACCTACCCCAGAGCTCAGGCAGGGAGAGCCAGCCTGAGGATGAGTCCAGGCATGGGCAAGAGCTCAGACACATCAAGGCTACCTACCCCAGAGCTCAGGCAGGGAGAGCCAGCCCGAGGATGAGAGTCCAGGCATGGGCAAGAGCTCAGACACATCAAGGCTATCTACCCCAGAGCTCAGGCAGGGAGAGCCAGCCTGAGGATGTGAGTCCAGGCATGGGCAAGAGCTCAGACACATCAAGGCTACCTACCCCAGAGCTCAGGCAGGGAGAGCCAGCCCGAGGATGAGAGTCCAGGCATGGGCAATAGTTGGAGGGGGGAGGGGGAGCAAGAAGAGATCAAGAGCTTGACAAAGAAAACTTTTCCAAGCAGGCTTTCATGGCTGAGGACAGCAGGCCTGCAGAGCTAATCAGTGTGAGTGGGTCCCTGGCGGCAGCCAAAGCAGACGGCCCTCATCCCAGCGTGTCCTGAAGCCCCCGCCTGCCCGTGCATCACTGCTGAGTCAGAGACCAGACAGTGATCCATCAGAGGTAATGAGCCGCTCCTGGGCCGGCGCTGCTGCCAGCTCAGACATCCTGACATCACCTCGAACGGCCAGCTGAGGCGAAGCGAGCACGAGGACCTCCCTGAGGACACTGCTCATCCCCCCACCCTGCTGTCTGCTCCCCGAAGGCCTGGAAGCACAAAGGTCAGGGTCCTTCGGTTCCTAGGCTCACATACAACTTCAAAGACCCCTCTTCAGCTATGAGAGCCAGAAAGTGGGAATTAACATGAAGAGCTAATTTAAGAAAGCCTCATCAGAGGGGAAGATGGTTCCATTGCCACCTTCATCCTACTTCCCAGACAGCCAAGAAAGAGAACAGTCATCCCAGATCAGTCACCCCAGATGGGACAAAGCCAGGTGTGGATGGCAGTTTAAGCCAAGGCTCAGCCCATCCCTCCCTTCAGTTCTCCAGTTCCCCTTGGGAGTGAGAAGAAAAAGAAATGCAATTTCATTTCTGAGCATCTCTTAGCCTTCCCAAACCATATTTCACTTTAGTTCTCTCATCTACAGAGCTGAGATTAATCATCAATCCCAGAGAAGCCAAGAACTGAATTTACTCACCAGTAGTATTTATGGTCACATCCTAGGTTCTTGGCCCAATCACATCTCTGCCTAAATGATTCTGCATCTCTCTTCTTTAAATTTTCTACCCACCCTCTTAGGGTTTCCATGTCATGACAACCTGCCATAACCTTTCTGGAAATTTAAAAGAAAGGAATTCCCAGAGTGGGCCTCAGAGCCCCATCTCAGATTGCTGATAAAGAAATAGATCACGGACCTGGCTGATTAGCTCAGTCAGTTAAGAGCGTCATCCCCAAACAACAAGGTTGTGGGTTCGATCCCTGGACAGGGCACAGAGGGGAAGCAACCAAAAATGCACGATTGAGTGAAACAAAAAATGCTTCCCTTCCCCCTCCCTCTCTATCATTCTAAAAAATCAGTAAAAATTAAGCCCTAGCAGAATAGCTCAGTTGATTGGAACATCATCCTGAAGCCCGGAGGTTGCTGGTTCAATTCCCTGGTCAGGACACACACAGCAACAGCTCAATGTTCCTGTCTGTCTGTCTCTCTCTCTCTCTCTCTCTCTCCCTGCCTCTCAAAGAAAAGAAGAGAGAGAGAGAGAGAGAGAGAGAGAAAGGGAGGGAGAAAGGGAGGGAGGGAGGAAGGAAGGATGAACCACTTCCACTTGGCTCTTAAATTGCACCAGGGTTACGTTTGCAGCACATCCCATTCCCTGATAGGGAAGCTGGGGATGCACAAGACGGGTCCTGCTGACTAAGTCAGCTCCGCAGAACTCCCGCCCCCCGCCCCAGGCTGTAGTCTGTCTGACCACTGTGGGGTGAGCCACAGGCTTGCTCATCTAGAGGAACCATGTTTGCTTCTGCTACCACAACACGGCCACCCTGACCCATACCCAGACTCACTGTGGCTTCCTGCCCCAGCCGTGGCTTCAGCCAGGACTTGACCCCATCCAGAGTGAGGTTGACCCCAACTAGGCCCAGCTTTCCACGCCGTTTGATCAGTTGGTCTGGCTTGACCACCAAGCTCTGGAACGAGAGGGGCTTGGATTTAGAGTGAGGAAAGAGAGGGTGGAGTAAGAGGTGACAATTTGGGGACTCAAAGCACAAGATAGCCTGGGTGGCTTCCAATCCACCCCACTCCCCAAACTGATCCCACCCCTCCTTTAGGGTCTACTGCTAGAAGATTCCCTCACCTGTCCCAGACTCTATCTTTCTTCTGACAACCAGCAATCTAGGACTACTCCTGCCCAGAGTAGGGCCTGGCAGAGTAGGTGCTCACCAAATACCTTCTGAATAAATGGTTCCCTATCTTCCCCCTACGTGGTACCCTAGCTTCAACAAACCATAAACTTTAGGGTTAACCCACTCAGAGCGTAGACCAGCCCATATTCTAAAAAGAAAGACAGAGGACCGTAGAGGTCATCTGGTCAACCCCATCCCTGTGCTCGAACCTTATCTACAAGCCCAACAAGGACCTCCCAGCCACTGTTCACACAACTCTAGTGCCAGGAAATTCACTACCTCCAGAGTAGCTGCTCCCTCTGCAGTCGGGCTGCCTCCAGGGGGAAGAAATGTATCTCCTGAAACCCCCATCATTGGTTGCAGTCCTGCTCTCTGGGCCCTGCCAAAGAAGTCTAAACTTCCCAACCCTTCCCAACAGTGGCCCTGCAGGGACCTGAAGAAGAGCCTCTACTCCAGGCTGCCTCCCCTCAAGGCCATTAGCCATTCTACACAAAGTACAATGTCACACTTCCTCATGGCACTGACACTCGCGATATGCACCAAGGGACAGGCAGCACACGAAATGTTTTCCAGCCATTACTGCTAATCCTTACAGGTCACAGGGTGAGAGTTATGCCCATAAGACTTGAGAGATAAAATTATTTGCTCCAGGCCACTCAGTTAGCAAACAGAAGGCTGCCATTTGCACTCATTTGTCCAGTTCTAAGTTCACACTCTGTATGCCAACGTCCCTCCACATGCAGAGAGCTGAACACAAACCTGCTCAGCCCACCGCATGCTGCCCACTGGCAGAGGTCTGCCATCACATGACCCACCTGGACATCTCCAACAAACTGCTTTCTCCTCCTCGACTCTGGGACTGGAGGAAGCGTTCAGGACGGGGGCAAACTCACCTGGCTGAGCAGCCACGGGTGGTCCTGCAGCAGGTGGGCCCAGTCTGTATCAGGGGTGACCCGGGCATACTTGAACCGGTTCTGGATGGCCGAGGTGGTGCAGATGTACTTGTAAAGGAGTTCCTTGCCCGTCTGCTCTGAAATCGCCTTGGCAGACATGGCTGCAGAGGGACCGGCTCTACCTGTTGGGGTGAGAGGAGCTCGTCAGAAAGAGCAGAAGATGGAAGCACTCTCTTCTCCAGCGGGGCACACACATGCCAAGCTGCCCCTAGACAATAAAACCAAATCTCAGGCACTTCTCAAGAGGGATAAAAAGGGCTGCTCAGCAGGAGGGATGGAAATGCAAACAGCAGAGGAGGATCAGGAAATGGTGGGGAGGGAAGATGGTAGAGAAATATAAAGCTGGCATTTTCCCTAGGAACCCTGGCTTCAATCCCATCTCTATTCCCTCTAGACAAACCAGCTCGCCCATGACAACAAAGGCAGATGGATGGGGAGGCCAGGATTATCAGTGGTATGACCCAAACCTAAGTGCAGGTCCCACCCAAGGTGGGCGCACAGATGCTGAAACACACCCTCTGGTTCTGTGACCTGTGGGGAGCACGGCCAAATTGTGCAATGCTGGCCGTACTTCCCCTACAGGTTCTGTCTCCCCCACACCCAGATTCACCCACTTCACACACAGACACCACCACGCTGAAGGCCAGGCCAGCAAGTTTACTTAGCCCTGAGCAAGATCAAGCCCCCTGAGAAGCAGAGGGAGAGTCATTTCTCCTAGGGCACTAGACTGCCACCCGACTTCAGAGCAGACACAGGGCAGGGGAACTATGACTTTCAGTGCAACCCACCCAGCCCACTGAGTCACCCAGCTGCTAATTTAGAGCAAAACAGAGGCCTCTCTGGGGGACCACCCTGTGCTGGTCACTTCTGAGCCAGGGCTGGGGGACAAGGCAGAAACCATCCTTACTCATATGTATATAGAAACTCATCTTATGTGGGCCCTGTGACATGCATCAAGATTTGTAACCCTGTTTCTTAGATGAGAAACAGAAGCTCAGAAGAGTTCAGATAACCTGCCCAAGAAGCCTAACTAATTAGTAGGGGACCCAAGATTTCAACCAAAAACCCATTTACTCCTGGTCCCCAGAAAACTCCACACCTCAGCTCAAGAGAAAAGACCATTTTGAAAAAGGAACAGGCCATGTCTCCCCTTCACCTCAAAAAAGGGTCTGTGTGACAATTTCATTTCCCTCCCCACCTCTCTGTCCTGACACACCCGTTCTCTCCCATGGGGAGTGACAGGAGAGTGGGGGAGAGGAACAGGGAAGGGAAAGGAAACCAAGTCATCAGCTCAGAGCTTGGCCAGATCAGGACAGGTCACTCCTGCCTCTCCCACTAAGACCTATAACTGCGGTGCAGTTGAGATTCTCCTCCCCAGCACATGTTGTCAGTTTGGCTCAAACACACTCTCAAAACAAACAAAAACAAAAAACCCCACAGAACTGGAGTTGCTGAGTTTGGTAGAGGAGAAAAGGCAAGTTCAGATAAAGGCAGAGAGAGTTCGGGAGCTGCCTGGTTTGTACACACAGGGGAGAGAGTTAGGGAGCTGCCTGGTTTGTACACACAGGGGAGAGAGTTAGGGAGCTGCCTGGTTTGTACACACAGGGGAGAGAGTTAGGGAGCTGCCTGGTTTGTACACACAGGGGAGAGAGTTAGGGAGCTGCCTGGTTTGTACACACAGGGGAGAGAGTTAGGGAGCTGCCTGGTTTGTACACACAGGAAGGCTGGTCTCCATTCCCAGCTCAGGAAAGGCGAATGTTCCAGGGACACTCTGCACCTCCCTCCCAAATAGTCAGGCTGGAGCTTCAGGTTCTAATGCCGGCTTGGCTGGTTCCCTCAGCCTCCCAGCTGGGCACAATAGGAGCATTCAGTCTGGTGTCAGGCCCAAAGTGGAGTAGCAGGGAAGGGGCTCAGAGCAGATGTTCCCTTTTCTGGCCTCCCCCTGAAATGACTTCCAGCTCTATCTGAACATGAGTTTTAGGAGGAGACAGATGCCTCAGCAAGCCCCACTACCCCACAGTCCTCCACTCCCCCCCCCCACCCACCCACTGCAGCTCCATTTCCCAACCTTCTTGACTCAGACCAGAAAAACTGGTCCTGAAATCAGATGGGTACACCTGCCCACACCCCCCTCCAGAGTGCTGTCCAGGGCAGATCTAGCAGAGAAAGAAGAGGGTAGCTTCTGACCACCTTCAGCAGTTCAGACTCATCAGGCACAAGTGATCCCAAAATCCAGGAGGAAGGCAGCCCCTCAGCTAAGCCTCTCTAGCAGAGAGAAGTCTGATAGACACTCCTGGGACAACAGTCCTCCAAACCTGGCACCTACCAAAATACAGACACAACTTTGGAAAGGACAGGAGAGAAAAGGAACCTTCTGTAACTGAAAAAAAAAAAAAAAAAAATCACAATTTTCTTAAGCACCAGATCAAATCTCAGATCTAAGAGCTCATCTCCATAAGGCCCTTAGAAGAGGATGATTAAAGAGAAAATATGCAGGTACAGGACAGAAAAGATCTGCCAGCTTACCCAAACAGATTTGCCACCAGGGCACTCTGGCTCAGATGGGGCAATCCCTCTCAAAACCAAGACAGAGAATTTATAAGATAAAATAAAAGCAGGAAAAGAACCGCCTCTGCATATTCACCAACGCAGGCTACAGGCTTAGAGGCTCACAAACCCAGGAATGAACTGGGTGGAGATAAGTCTCAAGTTTAATCATTCAGCGGGGTCTTGAAGTCTCTCTAAGACAGCAGCTCTTAACCTATTTGAGGTCTCAGATTCATTTGAGCATCCAAAGAGCCCAGAAAAATGTGCACATACCCAATTGTGCATATCCTTTTAAGGTGCTGACCTGTGACTATCATCTGATGGCCCCAGACCACCATTTAAAAATATGTGCTCTAGTGACAAGATTTAAAGTAGGTACCAATCTGGGTTTGAGGACCACTCCCACAAAGTCTTAGGCTGCCTCCTCAGAAGCTGAATGTGCTGTCAAACTGGTGATAGATGATTTCAGGACAGAGCTAAGACCCAGGGGGTCTGCTTTGGGGCCCAAGAAACTGTTACCTAGTAACAGGTAAATGTGTAAACCATTTGAGGGAAATCATGCCAAGGAACCTGAAAAAGGTACACATACACATGCATGCATGCACGCACACTCCAAGGGAGGAAGGAACCTTGTGAGCTGAATGGGATCTTTTCTGCAGACAGGGTATGTGACCCAGGATTTTGTTCATCTACAGCAGCCACCAAGGGCAGAAGCAGCCCGCAGGGAAGGCTGAATGAAAAGAGCCTGTTCCCAGGAATGTACTGCTGGGACACAGCCCAGTGGAGCAGAACTACTGGGGATGCTCCTTAGGGTCTCTCTCTGGGAAAGGCAAAAAGTACTCATTTTAAGGTTAGCATCCCTAATATTGATTGTGTTTGTTGTTTTTTGATACAACAGGCAATCCCTAGAGTAAAGGAGAGGGCAGTTCTGTGAGTGCCCTCTACATAGTGTCAGAATGGGGATGGAGACACCAGCTGCCCTGTGTTTAAGGGATTTTCCCATCAAAGTCTCCTAAGCTGTTTAAGAAGCTCTGTAAGAGGTGAAAACTACTTGGCTGGCAGCTGGGGTCCACCAGCTAGCTGTTCCTCACCCAACGTTTCAGAAACCCAAGGAACTGAACTAGCTGAAACAGAGCAAAGTTAGGGAGCCATGCACCGCTCCCCACCATCCTCTCCAAAACCCTCTTCCCAGGCAAACTGCAGGGGACCACCTAACGGCATAAGTCCTTGGAACTGCACAGTATCTGCCAAGGTTGGAGAGGGCAGCAGGAGTGGGGACTGGCCCTCTGCCAGGCCTGACAGGAGGGCGGCGGCGGCATCCTCCGGCCCCTTGAGGACCTTGTTTCAGCCAAGCTCGACGTCAGCGCCAGAGGTGGGGAGGGAGACGGGCACCCCGGCCATATGTTGTTTAGAGGCTTCGCCCGAAGCGAAAAGGGTCCTTCCTGCGTCGCCACTATATGGCCAGGTCCTCGCGGCCAGGCCAGGCCTCGGGGGCTGGGGCAGTCCGGACCCGCGTGGCCCGCCGCGGCTGAACGTCCGGTTCGATCCCTCTGCTTCGGCGCGGGGCTCAAAGGACTCTACAGAACTAAGAGGAAGGGCCTGAACCCGGCTTATAAAAGGTTGGAGTGGCTACCGCTCTCTCTACTTTCCGTCCCCCGCATCCGGTGGGGGGACCGGATGGGGACAAAAGGTGGCCCGATAAAGCCCGGGGATTCTCGATAACAGGCCCCGGGAGCGGGTGAGGGGCGCCAGCATGGAATAAATGAAATTCGGCAGAGGGAAGAGAAGCAAGGACGGCGGCAAGCCTGTGCAAACTCCCAGGAACTGGAAGGTGGGAGAGTTTTGGGTTAGTCGCACGTGGCCATTGGCTAGGGTCCCAGACGAAGGCTAACCTAAAGATAAGACCCTCAAAACTTCCAAGGAGGTGCAGAGAGGGATCGTTAACACCAAGCCAGCGTCAGCGGAGGCGGTTCTGGCTGGAAAGAGGGAGCAGGAAGCTCCTGGGCCAGGTGGGGCCCCTCCCGTGAAAGCAGCCACTCTCTACTCACCTCTCTTGAGAAAGACAGTGCGCGGCGCTACCACCAAAGGTCTGGAAACAACGACCACTATCCGGAGCGTGCCAGCCTCCCGCAGCCGCCGGGGATCCGGCTTTTGTCCTGGCCCCAGAGGGCTTCTCCCCGCCCCCATCGGCACACGTCGCGAGCAGTCCCACGATTGGTCACACGCGTTCCCTAGCCTGAGCGCCTGGGCTCCTCCCAATTCGCTGCCCAAAATAGCCCCGCCCCCGTAGGCGGGTCCCATGCGCTGCTGGGACTTGTAGTTCCGCTGGCATATCGGTCCCAGATGGCCCGTCGGTGCCGCCTCTCTAGTGCTTGCTGGGTGGGGGAGGAACCAGGGGGTGGGACTTCGGGTGGGGAGATGGGCGGGGCTACGCTGGGAGGAGAATGTACCGGGCTGGGGGCTGTGGCCTGATCGCTTAGGGGCTGGGCTGACCGCTACTCCATGGGGGTGTGGGAATGGGGAGGAGGTTGTTGACCCAATAGGCTGTAGCGCTGCTTTGGGGACCTGGAGTCTCCTTCCTGTCTCCCCATGGGAAAACTGATGCCCGCATGCCTGCTGCCTGAAAGTGGCCACAACGGACCCAGTTGCTTAGCCCCGCTTTTTAAGCAGCAGTGGCAGACAGATTACTTTCCCATTTGCCCATGGACCCTCTCAGTTGAGTTGGTGGGGCGAGGCTGAGAGCCCTGTGCCCCACTCACCTGCTCAACTCAGCCCGCATTCACAGAAGTTTTTTTCTTTTTTAATGTTTATTTTATTGGTTTTAGAGAGAGGAAGGGAGAGTGCGTTCTATTCCTGTTTGTGCCCTGACCAGGGATGGAACCAGCGACTTCTGCACTTCCCCACGATGTTCTAACCCAGTGATTTTCAACCTTTTTTGAGCTGCAGCACATTTTTTACATTTACAAAATCCTAGGGCACACCACCTACCAAAATGACACAAAATGACACTCTAACACAGTACATATTATACATATAGTTAATAATATAGTTTCTAAATGTATTTATATTCACTTAGTGTGAAACCTGGGCCTGTTTCCATGAACACAAGGGATATCCTGGCAGGAATGGTAGAAAGACACACACGAAGCTCTTCCTCAACAGTACTCAGTCTCTCTGTTTTTAGTTTTTATCTCAGTCAAGCTTGAGAAGCTCAGCTCACATAGATATGTGGTTGAAAACAGGAGCAATGTCAAAATAGCTTTGTTGGCCAGAATGGGGAACTCCTTGGCAACAGATAACCAAAAACTGTCCAAAGGAAGATCAGCAAACTTGAGCTTTAAACCACGATCTTGTTTCAGTTCAATGAGTTCCTCTTGCTCCTTTAAAGTCATGTTCTTTCCAGCAACGGATACTGAGCTGTATGGGTCCCTAACCCAGTCAAGGCATTCTGTGAAGGCTGAAGAGAAATAAAATGACAACGTCTTCTCAAGAGTTTTCAAATGTCTGCCAATTACCTCGCACATTGCAGCAGTGTTGCCATCATGCTGTTTCTTGGTAAGCGGGAACATCTCAAGGTTGCCACGCTGCACATGTTGTTGCCAGAGCCGCACCTTTAAACGGAATCCATTCATTTTATCACTGCTTGTAAGCAGGTTTTCATTTCGGCCTTGCATCCGTGTGTTCAGTTCATTCAGATAATGAAATTCATCAGCCAGGTATGCCAGCTTTGCACACCACTCATCACTTGCAAGCAGCTTTGAGTAATCGGACCTCTCATTTGTCAGAAATACTTTAAGTTCCTCTTGCAACTCATACACATGGGCCAGCACTTTGCCGCGCGACAGCCACCGGACCTCCGTGTGGAGCAAGAAGATTTTATGTTCCGCTCCCATTTCTTTACACAAAGACGCAAATAAGCGACATCTCAAAGGTCGCGTCTTCACAAAGTTCACTATGCTCACAACATCATCCAACACAGGAGCTAGATCTGCTGGTAAGGTTTTTACAACGAGGGCCTCACGGTGCAAAAAACAGTGTGTAACAATAACATCTGGGTTTCTTTCTTTGACCCTACTTACGAAGCCTTTGATGCGCCCAACCCTGGCTGTGGCTCCATCAGTGCAGACACCTGTGCAGTTTTCCCATGTAAGCCCGCTTTTATCAAGATATTCCAATGTGACCCGAAATATTTCCTCTCCTGTTGATTTTTCTGGCAGTGCCTTGCAAAATAGGAAGTTTTCTCTAATGGCTTCTCCATCCACAAAACGCATGTTGGCCAAGAGCTGACAATGTCCACTAATATCCGTCGACTCATCAAGTTGCAAGGCAAATTTCTTACTGATGCGCACCTTTTCCAAAACAACAGCTTCAATGTCCGCAGACATGTCATCAATATGTCTGGCAATTGTGTTATCTGAGAGAGGCACTGTAGCTTTCTCTTTGGCCACAGTAGGGCCAAGCATCTCATTTACAATGGCTTTACAAGCTAGCAGTGTTAATGTTTCTGCCACAGTGTGAGACTTTTTTGATTTAGCTTGAGTTCAGCAACAAGGTAGCTAGTTTTGAGGGCTCTCTTGTTTACCTTTGTGGTTTTTCTCAAAAAAGTTGCCCGTTTCTCATTGTTTGTACGTAAGCGTACAAAATAGTCCCTCGGCTTGATTTGAACGGAAGGGTGTTTTGTTTGGAGATGGCGTTTAAGCTTGTTTGGCACCATGGCGCTATTAAGCTTCTCATCACACACCAAGCACAGCGGAGTAGGTGCTGTCTCATCCCCGGTAAAAGTAAATCCGAATGAAAGATACCTTTCGCTGTATTGCCTCGAGCTCACTGTCTTGTCTTTTTTCTTTTGTCGACTACTCATACTATGGCCTTCATCTGGGTCAGAATTTTGTCCAGGGCCCTGTTTGGCATTTGCATTTTACCTTCTCAAAAACTTCTCCACCACTGTCACTTGCTCATCTTGCTGAGATCCCAAACGGTCACAAGAGTGAACTATGCCTGGCAGAGGTCCTTTAAATAAATTACATTTATTAAAAAAAAGTTAAATGAAAAAGGATAACCCCTTCATATATACAGTCCCATGTAACATCCCTCATATATACAGTCCCATGTAACATCCCTCATATATACAGTCCCACGTAACATCCCCTTATAAATACAGTCCCACATAACATCCCCTTATAAATACAGTCCCACGTAACATCCCCTCATATACAGTCCCATGTAACCTCATATATACAGTCCCATGTAAACTCATATATACAGTCCCATGTAACCCCTCATATATACCCATGTATCCCCTCACATATACAGTCCCGCTAATAGATACTGGAGCTTTCATCAAGGTTGTGGGTTCAAATCAATTTGGCAAATACTCTATCTATTTAGAGACTGGACAAAATCAATTTTAGAAAATGTTGGGTACTTGTGTAACATCCTAAGTCCTCAGAGCATATCTATTGTCAGATTGAGAAGTTTGCTTTCTAGGTAAAGATTCTGATAAATACTAGAGTTCTCCCTGAGGTTGTGGGTTCAAATCCCATGGTCAGCTGGGTGCAGGGGCCTTGGTTCTGTCTGTTTTGATGGTGTATATAGAGATTTGAGCTCTTTAAGAAGATGATCCTTCAGGAGGCCATATAAAATATAGATAACATTGTGATGCATTGTATATCACCCTCTGCGAGGCTTCTTTTAAAAAGAAAAAGGTCAAATATCTATATACACCATCAGGATAGACATAACCAGCTGAGGCTGAGGCTTCATCTAGTGATGGCAACATTTACCTCCAGTCCTGACCAGGATTAGAAATCGGGACTGGCCCTGGCCGGTTGGCTCAGCGGTAGAGCGTCGGCCTGGCGTGCGGGGGACCCGGGTTCGATTCCCGGCCAAGCAACATAGGAGAAGCGCCCATTTGCTTCTCCACCCCCCCCTCCTTCCTCTCTGTCTCTCTCTTCCCCTCCCGCAGCCAAGGCTCCATTGGAGCAAAGATGGCCCGGGCACTGGGGATGGCTCCTTGGCCTCTGCCCCAGGCACTAGAGTGGCTCTGGTCGCGGCAGAGCGACGCCCTGGAGGGGCAGAGCATCGCCCCCTGGTGGGCAGAGCATTGCCCCTGGTGGGCGTGCCAAGTGGATCCCGGTCGGGCGCATGCGGGAGTCTGTCTGACTGTCTCTCCCTGTTTCCAGCTTCAGAAAAATACAAAAAAAAAGAAAAAAAAAAGTAAAAAAAAAAAAAAAAAAAGAAATCGGGACCATGGGGAGGAGTAGCAGCTTCAACTACTCCCCAACTGGGGACCTTCCTGGGTGTGGATGAGAGGTGGACTACTATTGGTTTATCGCTAGTGGTCAGGATGAATCCTAGAAGGTGATTGGTCAGTGAGCATTCCCTGAGCCTCCACTCTTCCTGTAGCTGATAGCTGGAGGGATTGTGAGGGGAATGTTTATGTTTGGATGGAAGCGGCTGGTGGCGGGCGGATAAATAGCCTCCGTGGGCCGTATTTGGCATGCAGGCCATAGTTTGGGGACCCATGTTTAATTTCCCCACGGCACACCTGACCATGTCTCACGGCACACTGGTTGAAAAACACTGCTCTAACCAACCAAGCTATCTGGCCAGGGCTCAGGGCCAGGACTCATGGAAGCTACTAGCACAGGTCAAGGGCCATCTCTGCCACTCTCCTGCTTCTCCACCACCCCCCATGCATAGACACTGGAATGAATGAAGTGCTGCCTCATTCTTCTCCATTACCTGTGAGACAAAAAATATTTTCCAAAAGAAAAACTGAGACACCCAGTCTGATAGGTACTGGTGAACTTGTGTGACAGAATGTTTGAAATCAGACAGTCTTAGAAACCAGGACATAACATTTACTGCTTTGACACTCGACATTCGACAGCTTTGCTACCTATACCCCACTCCTACAGGTCTCTCCAGCTGCTCCCTGACTCTAACAGCTGACTAGCTCCAGGGAGGAAAATTACAGCTGAGCAGCCGAGATTAAGGGGTCAGGCCAGTGTACTGAGAGTCAGCATGCCTGTGCAGCTGCCAGGTACCTGGTTGATACTCACAATGTAGCAATATTGGACAAAAACTTGGCCAAGCCCTCCTCCCCTCCAATCCAGTTGTAGCCAGGAGTGGGGCAGCTAATCTTGCTGCCCATGCCTAAAACAAGTAATGATGACATCACTTTCTGGTTCCTTCCTTCACAGGCATCCTTTGAAAATAACACCTCATCTCTTTCTTGTCCCTAGGGTGTCTCCCACCCCTACATAGACTCAGCTCCGCTCTTAGCAAGAATCCACCCAAATAGCACAAATCTCAGAGAAGCATCACCTCTCTGCAGGTTAAGAAAACATCTATGAAGGTATTCCATTTCTGGCCTTGGGGGACAGCAGTTCAGGGTCTTGGTAAACTAGCGAAAAGATTGCAGTCATGAGGGATTACCTGTGCAGGAGTCACCCCTCTGGTTAGAAAGATAGACTGATCCAGAAACAAGCATCCAGATGGAACTTAAATTATAATAAACTCTTTGTACATCAACTTGGCAATATTGATAAAAATTTTAAAGGTACATGCCCTTTGCCCCAACAATTTATTTCATTTCTAACAACATCCTTCAGATATACTTGCATATGTCCATGAAGATAGGGATCTTTGGCTCTGACCAGATAGCTCTGTTGGTTAGTCTGTCCTCCCCATATGAAAAGGTTGTGGATTCAACCCCTTGTCGGGGCACATACACAAAAGATTGATGTTTCTGTCTCTGTCTCTTTTTCTCCCCCTTTCTCTCTCTCTAAAATCAATCAACAATTTTTGAGAATAGGTATCTTTGTTTTCTTCACTGCCTTGTTAGCAGCACATTGAATAGGTCCCGGTACCTTGTAAACGGTCAGTAAATATTTGCTGAGTGATTAAGTTCCTCCTCTGGGTGTTGTTGGAACCAAGTTTGACTAGTTCTGGGTAGGAGCAACAAGAAAGTAACTATCCAGAGAGTGAGGGAGGAGAGGTGCTAGCCAGAGAGTCCATAAGCCAATCACTGAGGTTTTTCAGTTTTCTCAATGGTCCCATTCTAGGTCTCTGTCCCCAAACTCCAACCCCTGATCTCCCCCAAAAAGATTCTCATTACCCCACCATGTCACCACAGAGACTCCTATGCCCCTTCTCATCCTTCTGTTTTCTGACTTACAAGCTCTAAATTCTTTTGCTTTTATCTTTTGAATCTTCTGCAATGGGCTGGAAGACAGTTTATCTCACTAGACACTGAAGGATATAGGTATCCTCTCTGTGCCCAGGCTTTGGGCATTTTATCTATCTCAGTTTCAGAAACCTTGGATTGCCTAATGACTCCCGTCTAGATTTTAATACATGTTAGCTAATATTTATTGAGCACCTATTATGTGAAAGGCATGGGTGCTAGCACTCCTCATAGCAACATCTTTTTGCAGATGAGCAATGTCCCTGATGCCAGGTCCCTTGCCTGGTTCGCTAAAACCTGCTGCAGGTGAGGAGGGGGAGAAAACCATATCCCATGGGTCTCCCCATTTGACTGTGAGCTCCTCAAGACCCAGGAGTGTGTGTCTTGTTTATTTTGGCATCCCCAGTGCCTAGAGTGGGGCTTGGCACATGTTAGGAACTCCTGTTTGAATGACTAAATAAACACTGGAATGAACATGTAAATGAAAGAATAAATTATAAGAGAAGAGTAGGGGGAGCAGCGTCTACCTGCATGTACAGTTCTAAACCCACATCTCTACTTGTGACCACTAGAGACAGGGGCTGACAGCAAAGACCCATCATGATCTACCCTGGGAAGAACCATGGGGTTCTCACTCACTTTTTGCCCCAACACTGACCAGCCTCCAACTGGAGCCAAGGGTCCATGTGTCCTGGGGAAGCTCCCCAGGGAGGTTCAGCCAGGCCAGCATCTGTTCTCAGGCAGTATTTCTTAGCCAGACCAAATGGCTCCTGGCTAGTGTCTTTCCATAGTCACCCACAATTCTACTCTCATCCTGTCTTAAAAACTGCTGCTGCCTCCTCCCCACCAGGTGTACTCCTGTGGCATTCCCTCCTCTTGCAGGAAACCTTCCTCTAAGAAGGCCGTTGACCACTTCCTGTAGTGAGACAGAACCTACACAGTTTCTCCCACACTAAGATCACTTACTCTTGACTTTTATTTGACATGTTTAACCTTATCTCTGAAAGGGTTTATGCTTTTACCTTGTATCTCTTTGCCATGTCCGTGTCTGGGAAGTCTCTGAGGCCAAGCAGAAGCAGAAGTCATGGTGTACCGAAAAGCATTGCCAGCTTCCATAGGCCCAAAATCTCTACCCCAACAGCAATCTTAAGAGTTTAGGGCTGCAGCTCAGCTGCGATGTTTGGAGGCCTCATTCCAAGCATGGGTTGCATTCACCAGTCTCCCTCATCATGGCACTGCCTCAAGGATGCACAGCCCCAAGTGCTGCTTATTCAGGACTACTTGATTACAGATACATAGAACATGAGAACCAAAAATAAAAAAACTGCTGGAATTCCCTAGTCCAATTCTCCTATTTTGCCAAAAAAAAAAAAATGCAGGGGGAACTGAAGTCCAAACAGGTGACCTTAATGTAGATGGGAGGGCAAATTGATGCAGCCACTTTGAAAAGCATTGAAGAGTCACATACACTAAGACCTTGCAGCTCCTGTCCTAGGTATGTACCTGGAGAATCTCATATGCACATGTGTCTGGACACATGCGATATTGTCCAAAAACTGGACAAAGGCCAGATGTCCTTCCACAGCTGAATTGATGGGTGGGTTGTGGTATATTGACGCGATGAAAAATATGACAGGCATGGGAAAATGAATGACTTACAGCTACACACAAGACATAAATTAATCTCAAAAACATGATGTTGGCCTGACCAGGCGGTGACGCACTGGATAGAGCGTCGGACTGGGATGCGGAAGGACCCAGGTTCGAAACCCCGAGGTCGCCAGCTTGAGCATGGGCTCATCTGGTTTGAGAAAAAAAAAAGCTCACCAGCTTGGACCCAAGGTCACTGGCTCAAGCAAGGGGTTACTCGGTCTGCTGAAGGCCTGCAGTCAAAGGCACATATGAGAAAGCAATCAATGAATAACTAAGGAGTCACAACGAAAAACTGATGATTGATGCTTCTCATCTCTCTCCCTTCCTGTCTGTCTGTCCCTATCTATCCCTCTCTCTGACTCTCTCTCTGTCCCTGTAAAAACAAACAAACAAAAAAAACCCCATGATGTTGAGTAAAAGAAAGTAGAACATAAAAGAATAAATATAGTATAATTCAATTTACGTAGTTAAACCAAACAAACCTAAATTGTTTTACTTAGGATGAACACATCAGTAAAAAAACTCCAAAACAAAACAGGAAAATGATTATCACAAAGCACTGGACAGTGATTCATTTATTCGATACATACTTACTAAGTACCTGCAATGTGCCAGGTTCTATTCTGGGCACTGGAGTAACAATGGTGAGTGAAATAAGCAAAGGTGCTCACCCTTATTATAGCTTACATTTTATCAAGGGGAACAGCAATACAGAATCCATAAAATAAATAAAGAAGTTATTTAGTATACTGTATTAGAAAGTGGTGCCCTGGCTGGATAGCTTGGTTGGTCAGAGCATCATCCAGAAGCGCAGGGATTGCCAGTTTGCTCCCGGCTCAGAGCACATACATGTTCCCCTCTCTCTCTCTCTCTCTAAAATCAATGAAATAAACATTTTAGAGAGAGAGAGAGAGAGAGAGAGAGAGAGAGAGAGAGAAAGGTGGTATGGAAAAAAGAAAACGGAATAGATCAAGAATTCCTGAATCAGAGGTGGAGGGCAAGCGGGTTGCAGTGTTACACAGAGTGGTCAGGTTATACCTCATTGCAGAGGAAGGATCTGTGCAATACATGGAGGGGAGAAAGTCAGTTAAGTGGCTGGGAGGGAGCATTCCAGGCAAATTATGGGCCATTTGGGGCTGAGAGAACACCCAGAGCAAAGGCCCTAGGAAAGAGTCTGTCTGCTGTTTTTCTCTTCAAGGAACATTAAGGAGGCCAGGTGCCTGGAGCACAGCTGATGTAGAGAGCAGCTTTTATTCTTAGAGAAGTGGACCATTGTAGGGCTTGAACAGGTTTGACTTGCATTTCAAAAGGAATGTTCTGACTGCTATGTCGGGAAGGCAGGGGGTGGTGGTAGAACGTGGAGATCTAGTTAGAAGGATAATGTAGTAAGTAATTCAAGAGAGAGATGATGCAGGCTTAAACCAGGGTGGTGGCCCTGGCCGGTTGGCTCAGTGGTAGAGCGTCGGCCTGGCATGCAGAAGTCCGGGGTTCGATTCCCGGCCAGGGCACACAGGAGAAGCGCCCATCTGCTTCTCCACCCCTCCCCCTCTCCTTCCTCTCTGTCTCTCTCTTCCCCTCCCGCAGCGAGGCTCCATTGGAGCAAAGATGGCCCGGGCGCTGGGGATGGCTCCTTGGCCTCTGCCCCAGGCGCTTGGAGTGGCTCTGGTCGCAACAGAGCAACGCCCCGGAGGGGCAGAGCATCGCCCCCTGGTGGCCGTGCGGGTGGATCCCGGTCGGGCACATGCGGGAGACTGTCTGACTGTCTCTCCCCGTTTCCAGCTTCAGAAAAATACAAAAAAAACAAAAAAAACAACAAAAAAAAACCAGGGTGGTAACCAGGAGGGTGGTGGTTACCTGGGGAAGTGTGGCAGTGCAGGAGATGGGGTTGTGATTTGGGAGGGGCCTCACAGGAAGCTCGCTGTTGACATTATGTTTCTTAATATATTGTGATATTTACATGGGTGTTTATTTTATAATTATTTATTAAACTGTACGCGATCGGTTTTATGTATGTCTCGGTACCTGTGGTCTATCTATTTCACAGTTAAAGAAGATATAAAGTGGTAACATAAGGAGCCCAGCTAGTAAATGGCTAAGACAGGCTGAGATCCAATTCTAAAGCTTTTTACCCTACCAATCCACCTCAAAGTATGGACCACAGACAGCTCACCTAGATGCTACTGCTGTGCTTAGGGCAAACCCTACTAATTCTCTTGGCCTTAGTGTTGCAAAGTACCAATCCACAATTCCACGGGTTTTCATAGAGGCACGTAGTCCAAATAAGTTTTTGAAACGTTTTATTAAAAGAGGAAATTTGTTAAATATGCCGGCTACATATGGCTGACACAAGGCAACAGACCCAAATTGTGCAGACCCCAAAAGTAGTTCGTTCAGGGGCTGTTTATATACTCTTAATTATACATGGGAGGGGAAAAAAACCTGACATCACGGCATAAGTTTATATCTTTTGCTTAGAGATACATACATTAACTACATGCTTTCAGGAGGGAAGGGATAGTTTCCATAGGGACAAATGCCTGTAAATGGTTCATCAGTATAAGAAAATATTTTAATTTAATCTTTTTCTTTCTGTACCTGGCTAGCTATTTACCCTTCCCGCATAGGTATGGGGGAAGGTCAGAGAATCCAAGTCTCCTTCCTCTTCTGCATTTATAACACAATGCCATCAGCCATCTTGGTTTTATGTTAATCACCTAAGTACAAAGATTATTTTTAAAATTTCTCTTTGCACGCCTAGCAAACTAATAAAATGTTTGTTAAATTTCCTAAAATATTAATATTAATTCTGTAGCTTTTGGCATTTTACAACATTCCTCATTGATTCTATTTTCTAAGTCAAATTTTTTACTTAATTTACTGATGAGCTTAAGGCTATTGTCTAGGAATATTAATTTATAATATGTAACAGATATTTAACAGACAGCATTAATAGCAATACAGTTTACTAAAGAAACAAATGTTATTGATTAATTTTTTATAAACTGTACAAACCTTTTGTAATTTATATAAAACTAATTGGCTTTTATAACAATTTATTTTTAGTCAGAATTTTTAATTTAAAATTTTTAACCTTTAGTGACAATTAAGTTGGCTTTCGTTTTACCCTAGTTTTCCTTTTCCCCAAAGTTTGATTAAAAAGAGTTCTTAGTTTCTTCATATATTTGCCATACATAGACCAACCAGCTTCCTGTCTGTGGTTTATGTCTTCTGTTTTGGCAGCAGTGGGAGTTGTCAGGATCACGGTGTGTGGACCCGTCTGTGTGGGAGTCAGTCCTTGGGTGATGTACTGGATCTGCTGGAAGCGTCTTTGGACAGTCTTTTGAACAGTTTACTGAAAAACCTGTAGATCCTGTAAGTACTTAGGAAAGAGCGGTTACGTTTTTGTTTTTTTTATTTGATTCATGTAATTTACTTGCTCTGAACCTTGGGTACTTGTGAGTATAATGTAACTTTAAATTAGCTTTTAATTAATATTGAGTTCCTTTTTTACTAGCTTTGAGACTGTGGACATGAATGTAGGTCCAATACTAGAATGGGCAAGCTAAACCTGGAAAGAATTATATATAGCAATTTCCTAACAATTGTCAATTAATTTATTAAAGTTTATTTCTAAATGTTTATTTGAGAAAATTTCTTTCTTCTTTATTTTTTAAATCCTTTCTAATTGGTTTGAAATAAACCTTTGGCAATAAGGGTCCCAAAACCCCACTGATTCTGGGTGGCATCTATTTATTTGAATTACTATGTTCCGATTTTGAGGCAGACTGGAAGAATATACAATTAACAATAAAATTCAAATAGCTAATGTTAATATAAATAAATACTATAATAAGTATTTTAATACAAAAAAGTAACTAAAGCCTATTAGATTATTAAACAAAAATAAAATTTTAATTAATATAATAGAATTTAAAATAAAATTTTTATAATTACAAATGTCCTTCATATGTTAATATAATTTTACTAAATCTATGTTGACACTATTGTAGCTTTTTTTTTTAACTTTCTATTTATTCATTTTAGAGAGGAGAGAGAATGAGAGCAAGAGAGAGAGAGAAAGGGGGAGGAACAGGAAGCATCAACTCCCATATGTGCCTTGACCAGACAAGTGCAGAGTTTTGAACCGGCGACCTCAGCACTCCAGGTCAACACTTTATCCACTGCGCCACGACAGGTCAGGCTATTGTAGCTTTTTATTCACAAATGTAACCTGATTTATATTTCAGTTTGAGAAATATCCTAAAGAGCAGAGCAGGAGTTATATACATTCAGGAAAAGTCTACAAAGCACTGGAACCATGGTCATATTTCTACACTTTTTGTAGTTAGAGTTTAAGCCCTCGTGATTACTGCTTTTAACTGGAATTAGGATTAGATCCCAGCCTATAATAGACATGGGGCATTGAGATAAGAGGAATAAAGGAGACACTATACATTAAATAAACCAACAAAAATCAGACTGTCATTACCCCCAGTAAAGATCTTCGAGGGATAAATAAAACTTAAATTTTCAGGCAAGGCATAGTAAATGGCCCTCGTATTTATAAGAAATTAGATTAGTTTTATCTGCTACTTGGAAGAAATACCTCAGGCTCATAAATGGTGTTGTGTGATGGGGCCAATTTTTAATTTTTCAGTGGCAAATCCCAGCTGGCTGGGCAAGGTCAGGTCACAGCTAGCTGGATTAGGGTTGGAAGAGACTGAACCCTCCCTCCGTGGAGCAAGAGGGCAGCTTACCTTCTCATATCCTTTTTTTCACAGCAAAGGCATGTCACCCGGTGGGGCCAAGAAGCCTGGCAGGCCTCAGCTCAATGACCCTTTTTTCCACTCTTGATGCAAGGCCCTGATGGAATCCTATGAAGCCTTTTGGGGCAGCGGAGCCTTTTAACGGTATATGCCGGTATTTTCCTGATCTCTTTTGGGCCTTTTTTGTCTTTTCAGTTTCTATCTTGGTTATTATAGACCTTAAAAGCCATGTTCAGAAGATCTCGCTGAGGGGCTTGAGAGCCCTTATCTGTTTATATAAACTCTTGGAAAAGGACAAAACAGCGTTAGTAGCTAGATGAAATTAACAAAAGTACATTTTATTTTATTTTATTTTATTTATTTATTTATTTTTAACAGAGGCAGAGATAGGGACAGACAGACAGGAACAAAGAGAGATGAGAAGCATCAATCATCAGTTTCTCGTTGCGCGTTGCGACTTCTTAGTTGTTCATTGATTGCTTTCTCACATGTGCCTTGACCGCGGGCCTTCAGCAGACCGAGTAACCCCCTGCTGGAGCCAGTGACCTTGGGTCCAAGCTGGTGAGCTCTTTGCTCAAGCCAGATGAGCCCGCGCTCAAGCTGGCGACCTCGGGGTCTCGAACCTGGGTTCTTCTGCATCCCAGTTCGACGCTCTATCCACTGCGCCACCACCTGGTCAGGCAGCTAGATTAAATTAAGAAAAACAGGTTTTTGATGCCTCCTTTAGAATTCCAGAGTCTCTTCGCTGCTGAATAATTCAGTACATTAGTATTTATTTTTATTTTTATTTTTTGTTTTTTATGTGCCTTGACCATGGGCCTTCAGCAGACCAAGTAACTCCTTGCTTGAGCCAGCGACGTTGGGCTCAAGCTGGTGAGGTTTTGCTCAAACCAGATGAGCCCACGCTCAAGCTGGCGACCTCGGGGTCTCGAACCTGGGTCTTCCGCATCCCAATCCAACGTTCTATCTACTGCGACGCCACCTGGTCAGACAGTACATTAGTATTTAAGAGAAATTTTAACAAAACCATGATAAAATAGATTCGCAAGAGTTTTAGGATATGACTTCTTTTTTTAATATTATTTAATATTGTTTCAAAAGGATAATAAACTAAACATTACATAAAAAGATATTAAAATTTTTTAATATTTAAACTAAGATTTTAATATTATAGGGCTATAAAACAGCAAATAGTCTGACCTGTGGTGGCGCAGTGGATAAAGCCTCGACCTGGAACACTGAGGTCACCGGTTTGAAACTCTGGGCTTGCCTGGTCAAGGCACATATGGGAGTTGATGCTTCCTGCTCCTCCCCCTTCTCTCTCTTTCTCTCTCTCTCTCTCTCTCTCTCTCTCTCTCTCGCCTCTCAAAAATAAATAAATAAAAATAATAAAATAAAATGTAAAAAAAAACACCAAATAAAGAATTAACAAAAGGTTTTTAAAATAATATATATGTATATTTTAATATGGAAAATATTTTCTATACAATAAGGGATTCTTGGTACAAACTACTCAGCTGGTAAAGAGATATTAATTTTCTTTTGACCTACAGTAATTTACACTATTAAGTCAATTATGAGGGGCAGGATGGATGCCTGAGGGGGAAGCAGACTTTAAGAACTGAAAGCAGCCTGAACAGGCGGTGGCACAGTGGATAGAGTGTCAGACTGGGATGCAGAAGACCCAGGTTCGAGACCCCGAGGTCGTCAGCTTGAGCGCGGGCTCATCTGGCTTGAGCAAAAAGCTCACCAGCTTGAGCCCAAGGTCGCTGGCTCAAGCAAGGGGTTACTCGGTCTGCTGAAGGCCCATGGTCAAGGCACATATGAGAAAGCAATCAATGAACAACTAAGGTGTCGCAACGAAAAACTGATGATTGATGCTTCTCATCTCCCTCTCCCTCTGTTCCTGTCTGTCTGTCCCTATCTATCCCTTTCTGACTCTCTATCCCTTTAAAAAAAAAAAAAAAGAACTGAAAGCGGAGCCCTGGCCGGTTGGCTCAGTTGTAGAGTGTCAGCCTGGTGTGCAGGAGTCCCGGGTTCGATTCCCAGCCAGGGCACACAGGAGAAATGCCCATCTGCTTCTCCATCCCTCCCCTTCTCCTTCCTCTCTGTCTCTCTCTTCCCCTCCTGCAGCTGAGGCTCCATTGGAGCAAAGTTGGCCCGGATGCTGGGGATGGCTCTATGGCCTCTGCCTCAGGCGCTAGAATGGCTCTGGTTGCAGCGGAGAAATGCCCCAGATGGGCAGAGCATTGCCCCCTGGTGGGCATGCCAGGTGGATCCCGGTCGGGCACATGTGGGAGTCTGTCTGACTGCCTCCCCGTTTCCAACTTCAGAAAAATATAAAAAAAAAACCCAAAAAACTGAAAGCAGAGTCTGTCCCTTTTACCTTTTTTTTTTTTTTTTTTTGTCTTGTAGCCAGGCTCCTTAGCAAGATAATGGAGCTTTTCCCAAGCAGGACTTGAATCAATCTTCCACCTGTAAACTAATTGCCTTGTATTGAGCAGCTAAATATATTATATAATTTTCACAAAATTACTTTCCCAATAGTGGATTGTTTTAGCCTATTTGAGGTTTCCAATTTTTCTTGCAATTCCCTGAAAAGTCTTTTTTTTTTTTTTTACAATTTTTACTATTATGGCTAAAACAGTGGGTCTTTTCCATGAATCCTATGTCTCCCACATCAGATAACAACTATGCCACATGAAGGAACTGGGGAAGTGTAGGGGAAACTTAGAGGGGACCCTGCACCTGCTTTGGTCCCACGGGAGAGAGTCAGAACCCTTCTCCCAGTTTTAGTTGTGTTTATTTTATATTTAGTTTTTTCTGTAATTTCTTATACATTAGTGGAGGGCAACAAGCTATTAATTGCAATCCATGGAGGGCCCATGTGACCCCTATGTCCTAGGGAGGGGAAAGAGAGAGGCAGCTGGAGGGACTATTTTTGATAATTCCATTCCCTATAATCCTGTTACTCCTGATTTTATCACTTATTCTGGAGTTGCAAGTTATTTCTGATAACTAGCAAGGTTCACATCTGTGGTTTGTTAATTTCTAAATTTTTTCACCTAATTTTGTTTTTTTTTTCCTTTTCTAAGATTTTTCTAAAGCAAGGTTCTAATCTTTAATGTTGTTCCTACCCTGTATTTTCCAAATAGGTAAAAACTGAGACTAGTTTCTATTTTATTCTTTTTATAGTTACTTCACTCTTAGTTGTCCTTGCCAATTTACTCTAGCGCCCTTCCCCCGCTGTACCACCCACAGGATGTCCCAGCCCGGCTCCGCTTTTTTCTCACCCAAACTGCTTACTTGTCAGCCCTTCGCCCCATAGGCTGGGGAAACACTTCAAACTGCCCAGAGAGAAGGCAGGAATTAGTACACAACAAGCAAGAAAGATAAGAAAGACAATAACTAGCACCCGGAATAAAGGGTGTTTGACTATAGAGGACACAAGACAAGAAGTAGGAACCAACAGAAGAGAATAATTTCTTCATCAGACAGAGAACCCTGAAGCTAGGGGTCTTGGATCCAAAAGAAGAGATTTTATATTTTTCGGACTTGTTTAACGAATTTCCTTTTACTTTTGTCTAGAAATTTCTAATTTTGTATGCAAAAATTCAATTCAGGCCTTAGAAACAGACACAGTTACCCATTAAACAAAAGACTTCACATATACAGTGTGTCCCTAAAGTCATGGTGCACTTTTTTTTTTTTAATTTTTATTTATTTATTTTTTTACAGAGACAGAGAGGGAGTCAGAGGGATAGACAGGGACAGACAGACAGGAATGGAGACAGATGAGAAGCATCAATGATTAGTTTTTCATTGCGCGTTGCGACTTCTTAGTTGTTCATTGATTGATTTCTCATATGTGCTTTGACTGCGGGCCTTCAGCAGACTGAGTAACCCCTTGCTGGAGCCAGCGACCCTGGGTCCAAGCTGGTGAGCTTTTGCTCAAGCCAGATGAGCCCACGCTCAAGCTGGCAACCTTGGGGTCTCGAACCTGGGTCCTTCCACATCCCAGTCCAATGCTCTATCCACTGCGCCACCGCCTGGTCAGGCCATGGTGCACTTTTGACCAGTCACAGGAAAGCAACAAAAAAAGATAGAAATGTGAAATCTGCACCAAATAAAAGGAAAACTCTCCAGTTTCAAACCTATTCAGTGCAGTTTGATGTGGGCTCACGCATAGATTTTTTAGGGCTCCTTAGGTAGCTATCCATATAGCCTCTACAGACTCGTCACTGACTGATGGCCTACCAGAACGGGGTTTCTCCACCAAACTGCCGGTTTCCTTCAACTGCTTATCCCACTGAGTAATGTTATTCCTATATGGTGGTGCTTTGTTATAAACATGCCGATATTCACGTTGCACTTTGGTCACAGATTCGAATTTAGCGAGTCACAGAACACACTGAACTTTCCTCTGTACCATCCACATCTTGACTGGCATGGCTGTGGGCTGCTCTGCTGTATACACGGTGTTATGTCATCATCTGCACATGTGCACATGCTGCCACATCATCCTACAGAAACTGGGAGGGTTCTCCTTTTATTTGGTGCAGATTTCACATTTTTATCATCTTTTGTTGCTTTCTTGTGACCGGTCAAAAGTGCACCATGACTTTACAGACATACTGTATAAATTAAGAAATTTAAATGAGTGTGTTTTACTTATTCCAATTAAAATTATATTAGAGATATTTTCTGACAAACAAGAAGACAAAACAGATAACTTACTGTTGGGCAGATAAAATATATTATGCTCACTTTGTTAAAGATGGCACTGCCCACGTGGAAGCCTGTTGCCCAGGTGATGATATTGGTTGCCCTTCTTGCTTGGGATGGGTGTGATTATATTAACGTGTGTTGGGGGTGGGCTGTGGACAGGCAGGATCCTTGTAACCTGGGGCTTGGTTTTGGGACTAAGCTTTTCCCATCCTTTTTGATGTGGGGTGGTGCACTCACATGAGGAATCCCATTGTACCTCAGATAAGTGACTTTGTAATCAGAGACTTCCTTGTTTGTATATTGGATTAAAGGTTTTGGTTTATACACTTTAAAGTGGGGCAGACCGGGAGCTTGCTTTCTCTTGGTTCCTGAGATTAGCATTAAAGGAGAGAGCAGAGAAAGGAGAGCAGAGTAAGGCCACGTGGAGGCCAGGAGAAACAGTCAAGATGGCGGAGTGCTGAAAGAGAAGCCAGTTAGTGTAGAGTTTGTGCAGAGAGAAGGAGACGGGGAATAGAGGTGAATAAGTCTGGTGAGCTAGAAACCTTTTTTTTTTTTCCGTAATTTTCTTAAGCTGGAAACAGGGAGAGACAGTCAGACAGACTCCCGTATGTGCCCGACCGGGATCCACCCGGCATGCCCACCAGGGGGCGACGCTCTGCCCACCAGGGGGCAATGCTCTGCCCCTCCGGGGCGTCACTCTGTTGTGACCAGAGCCACTCTAGCGCCTGGGGCAGAGGCCAAGAAGCCATCCCCAGCGCCCGGGCCATCTTTGCTCGAATGGAGCCTTGGCTGCGGGAGGGGAAGAGAGAGACAGGGAGGAAGGAAAGGGGGAGGGGTGGAGAAGCAGATGGGCACTTCTCCTGTATGCCCTGGCTGGGAATCGAACCCGGGACTTCTGCACACCAGGCCGACGCTCTACCACTGAGCCAACCGGCCAGGGCCTAGAAACCTTTGATTCTAGGAAACTCAGATAAGTCAGTAGCTTTGTGAGCACTGAATGAATGGGTTTTGGAGCCCAGTGTGTGTTTTTACTTGCCCGCCGTGTACAAGCTAGGATTAAAGGTAATGGCCCACCAGTTTTTGGCTCCATTGTTTCATTACCATCTGTCCAAATCTAATGCAAACCTGCATGGGCCAGGTGGTTGTGATGGTGGCCATGGCAACTGGCCTTACACTCAGTCTCCACTGATTCAGTGCGATGTGAGACTAACTAATCCTGAATGGACTTAACCTCTATTAGCCTTCCTAGAGATAGACACATTGTCCCCACTTCTATTTCTCTAGAGAACCTGACATCTCTGAAGTCCCAAGGTAGAACTGATGGACCTGGTCCACTCAGTTCTCACCTATGTCCCTCCAGAGTATGAGCACATATCCCCCAGAGTCTGAGGCAGGACCTAGAAACCCTCCTCCAACGTCTTGGTCCTGGAGAGCATACTGCGAACATGCCGACCACGTCTGATTTATTTTGCCGTATCCCAAAACATAAAGACTATAGACTAGTTACAAACGAACAGCAAAGCAGTTTTGGAAGCCCTACCTACTCCACCGGGGTTCCACATCCCTGGAGTCACACTCATCAAAAGCCCCCAAAATCCACTCTACCTACTTCTAGTCCCAAACAAATTTGACCAGTACCAGCCTCAGACAGAAAAGTGAAAGCAAGTATTCAGAGGAAAGCCAGAAAAATTCAGTAAAGCACAAAGAATTGCTTTACTTACCTCCTTGATTTCTCTGCCAAATAGTCCAAATTATTGAATTTGGGAACCGGGGGTGTCTACCAGGGAACTGTCCAGACCCACAGGAAGACCGGGAGCACTGATAACATTTCAGGTGACTCACCTCTCCTCAGGACTCAAGCGGGACCAGGCAGCCTTCCTAAGAGACTAGCTGATTCGGGTGCCTCTACCTGGTGATGTGAAACACTGTAGGCCCCGAGTGGGCACCAAATGTTGTAAAGTACCCAATTCCACAGGTTTTCATAGAGGCACATAGTCCAAATAAGTTTTTGAAACATTTTATTAAAGGAGGAAGTTTATTAAATGTGCTGGCCGCATATGGCTGACACAGGGCAACAGACCCAAATTGTGCAGACCCCCAAAATAGTTCAGGGGCTGTTTATATACTCTTAATTATACATGGGAGGGGAAAAAACCTGACATCACGGCATAAGTTTATACCTTTTGTTTAGAGATACATACATTAACTACATGCTTTCAGGAGGGGAGGGGTAGTTTCCATAGGGACAAATGCTTGTAAATGGTTCATCAGTATAAGAAAAGATTTTAATTTAATCTTTTTCTTTCTGTACCTGGCTCACTATTTACCCTTCCTGCATAGGTATGGGGGAAGGTCAGAGAATCCAAGTCTCCTTGTCTTCTGCATTTACAACACAATGCCATCGGCCATCTTGGTTTTATGTTAATCACACAAGTATAAAGATTATTTTCAAAATCTCTCTTGCCTGACCAGGCAGTGGTGCAGTGGATAGAGCAGGGGTCCCCAAACTATAGCCCGTGGGCTACATGAGGCCCCCTGAGGCCATTTATTCGGCCCCGCTGCACTTCTGGAAGGAGCACCTCTTTCATTGGTGATTAGTGAGAGGAGCACTGTATGTGGTGGCACTGCAAAGCACAGTGTCGCTCACGTACAGTACTACTTCCAATGATGCGGGACGCACGCATCACGGCTCCGGAAGTGCATCATATCACTTGTTACAGCTAGCAGTGACAAAGATAGAACTGGACATTGACCATCTCATTAGCCAAAAGCAGGCCCATAGTTCCCATTGAAATACTGGTCAGTTTGTTGATTTAAATTTACTTGTTCTTTATTTTAAATATTGTATTTGTTCCCGTTTTGTTTTGTTTTGTTTTTGTACTTTTCTGAAGCTGGAAATGGGGAGAGACAATCAGACAGACTCCCGCATGCTCCCGACCGGGATCCACCCGGCACGCCCACCAGGGGCGATGCTCTGCCCACCAGGGGGCGATGCTCTGCCCCTCCGGGACGTCGCTCTGCCGCGACCAGAGCCACTCTAGCGCCTGGGGCAGAGGCCAAGGAGCCATCCCCAGCGCCTGGGCCATCTTTGCTCCAATGGAGCCTTGGCTGCGGAAGGGGAAGAGAGAGACAGAGAGGAAGGAGGGGGTGGGGGTGGAGAAGCAAATGGGCGCTTCTCCTATGTGCCCTGGCCGGGAATCGAACCCGGGTCCCCCGCACGCCAGGCCGACGCTCTACCGCTGAGCCAACCGGCCAGGGCCCGTTTTGTTTTTTTAATTTAAAATAAGTTATGTGCAGTGTGCATAGGGATTTGTTCACAGTTTTTTTTTATAGTCCAGCCCTCCAATGGTCTGAGGGACAGTGAACTGGCCCCCTGTGTAAAAAGTTTGGGGACCCCTGGGATAGAGTGTCGGACTGGGATGCAGAGGACCCAGGTTTGAGACCCTGAGGTTGCCAGCTTGAGCACGGGCTCATCTGGTTTGAGCAAAAGTTCACCAGCTTGGACTCAAGGTCGCTGGCTCGAGCAAGGGGTTACTCAGTCTGCTGAAGGCCCACAGTCAAGGAACATATGAGAAAGAGTCAATGAACAACTAAGGTGTCAAAATGAAAAACTGATGATTGATGCTTCTCATCTCTCTCGTTCCCATCTGTCTGACCCTATCTATCCCTCTTGCTGACTCTCTGTCCCTGTATATATATAAAAAAATCTCTCTGCATGCCTAACCCAAACCAATAAAATGTTCTTTAAACTTCCTAAAATATTAATATTAATTATGTAGCTTTTGGCACCTTACAACATTAGTGTTTCATCTGTGAAACCAGAAAGATACTACCTGTCTCCCTTCCTCATTGGGGTGTGGTAAAGATCACAAAGTGTTTTGTAAAACACTATGGCCAGGTAGCTCAGTTGGTTAGAGCATCGTCTGGATACACCAAGGTCACATATTTGATCCCTTGTCAACCAATGAATGTATAAATAAGTGGAACACAAATCAATGTTTCTCTTTCTCTCTCTCTTTCCCCCTTCTTCTCTCTCTCTGAAATGAATAAATAGAATAAAATTAAAATTGAACAGCTTTGTTGATGTATAATTGATGTACAATAACTGTACATATTTAAAGCATACCTTTGAAGAATTTTAATGCATGAATATATTATGAAAACATTACCATACCCACCCTGGCTGGTTAACTCTGTTAAGAGTGTTAGCCATGCATAAAAGTTGCAAGTTTGATTCCCAGTCAGATCACATATAGGAACAGCTCATTGTTCCTCTCTCTCTCTCTCTCTCTTTCTCTCTTTCTTTCTCTGTCCCCTTCCTCTCTCTCTAAAATCAATAAATCTGATGTGAATTAATAAAAATAAAAAAAAACATTGCCATAATTAAGAGAGTGCACATATCCTTCATTCTCAAAAGTCTCTCTGGACGCCTTTGTAATTTATCCTGTCCTGTCCAACTGCCATGTTCTTCGGAGGCACTGTTTGCTTTGGGGCAATAAAGATTGTTTGCATTTTCTAGAATTTCATATAAATAAAGTAATATAGTTTATTTTTTAATTAATTAATTAACTTATTATTATTTTTTTTTCTGAAGCTGGAAATGGGGAGAGACAGTCAGACTCCCGCATGCACCCGACTGGGATCCACCTGGCACGCCCACCAGGGGGCGACGCTCTGCCCTCCAGGGGGCGATGCTCTGCCCCTCCAGGGCATTGCTCTGTTGCGACCAGAGCCACTCTAGCACCTGGGGCAGAGGCCAAGGAGCCATCCCCAGCGCCCGGGCCATCTTTGCTCCAATGGAGCCTTGGCTGCGGGAGGGGAAGAGAGAGACAGAGAGGAAGGAGAGGGGGAGGGGTGGAGAAGCAGATGGGTGCTTCTCCTGTGTGCGCTGGCCGGGAATCGAACCCGGGACTTCCGCACGCCAGGCCAACGCTCTACCACTGAGCCAACCGGCCAGGGCCTATCTGCATATTTTCTTTGATGAAGTAATTGTTCAAATCATTTGGTTATTTTTTTAAAATTTTTATTTTATTTATTTTAGAGAGGAGAGAGAGAGAGAGGGAGAGAGAGAGAGGAGAGAGACAGGGAGGAGGAGCTGGAAGCATCAACTCCCATATGTGCCTTGACCAGGCAAGCCCAGGGTTTCGAACCGGCGACCTCAGCATTTCCAGGTCGATGCTTTATCCACTGCGCCACCACAGGTCAGGCTCATTTGGTTATTTTTTATTTGAATTATCTGTCTTACTATAGAGTTATAAGAGCTTTTTGTGTATTGTAGGTACAAGTTCTTTGTTGGATACATGTTTTGCAAATATGTGACCCCAATCTGAAGCTTGCCTTTTTTTTTTTTTTTTTTTTTTTACAGAGACAGAGAGAGAGTCAGAGAGAGGGATAGATAGGGACAGACAGACAGGAACAAAGAGAGATGAAAAGCATCAATCATCAGTTTTTCGTTGTGGCACTTTTTTAGTTGTTCATTGATTGCTTTCTCATATGTGCCTTGACCGTGAGGCTACAGCAGAGCTAGTGACACCTTGCTCAAGCCAGCAACCTTGGGTCCAAGCTGGTGAGCTTTGCTCAAACCAGATGAGCCCGCGCTCAAGCTGGCGACCTTGGGGTCTTGAACCTGGGTCCTTTCACATCCCAGTCCGACGCTCTATCCACTGCGCCACCACCTGGTCAGGCTGAAGCTTGCCTTTTAATTTTATTAATAGTGTCTTTTGGAGAGCAACGGATTTTAATTTTGATGACATTAAATTTATTTTTTATTCTTCATGCTTTCCATGCTCTATTATTCTCACCTATTTTTTTTTCTGGCCTGAGCAGGCTGTGGCGCAGTGGGTAGAGCTTTAGACTGGGATGCAGAAGACCCAGGTTCAAGACCCTGAGGTCGCCAGTTTGAGTGTGGGCTCATCTGGTTTGGGCAAAAGCTCACCAGCTTGAGCCCAAGGTCGCTGGCTCGAGCAAGAGGTTACTCGGTCTACTGAAGGCTCGCAGTCAAGGCACATATAAGAAAACAGTCAAGGCCCTGGCCAGTTGGCTCAGTGGTAGAGCGTCGGCCTGGTGTGCAGGAGTCCCGGGTTCAATTCCCGGCCAGGGCACACAGGAGAAGCACCCATCTGCTTCTCCACCCCTCCCCCTCTCCTTCCTCTCTGTCTCTCTCTTCCCCTCCCGCAGCCAAGGCTCCATTGGAGCAAAGTTGGCCCAGGCGCTGAGGATGGCTCTATGGCCTCTGCCTCAGGTGCTAGAGTGGCTCTGGTTGCAACAGAGCAACGCCCCAGATGGGCAGAGCATCACCCTCTGGTGAGCGTGCCGGGTGGATCCCGGTTGGGCTCATGCGGGAGTCTGACTGCCTCTCCATTTCCAACTTCAGAAAAATAAAAAATAAAAAAAAAAGAAAGAAAGAAAGAAAGAAAGAAAGCAGTCAATGAACAACTAAGGTGCCACAACGAAGAGTTGATGCTTCTCATCTCTCCCTTTCTGTCTGTCTGTCTCTATCTGTACCTCTCTCTGTCTTTGTCACACACCGAAAGAAAAGGGTTTTTTTTATGGTTTTATAATTTTACCTCTTACATTTAAGTCTCTTGAGTTAATTTTGAATATAAAGTGAGGTAAGGGTCAAGGGTTTTTTCCTATTATTATTATTATTATTTTTGGCATATGACTATCTAATTGTTCCAGCATCATTTGTTGAAAAAATTATCCTTTCCCCATTGAATTTCCTTGGTAACTTTGTTGAATATTAATTGATCACATAAGTATAAATCTATTTCTGGACTATTCTGTTCCATTTATATTTCAATATGTATGTGTGTGTGTGTGTGTGTGTGTGTGTGTGTGTAGTATATATGTATATGTTGATCTTGATGCTACTACCATTGTTAAATAGCTTTAAAATCTGTCTTGGGAGCAGAAATGGTAAGTTCTCTTTTTATTTTATTTTTTTAAGTGAGAGGTGGGGAGGCAGAGAGACAGACTCCCTCATGCACCCAACTGGGATCTACCTGACAAACCCTCTACCAGGCAATGCTCAGCCCATCTGGGGCCACTGCTTTATTGCTGGGCAACCGAACTATTTTAGTGCCTGAGACAAGCTGTGGAGCCATCCTCAGAGCCCGGGTCCAACTTTGCTTGAACCATTTGAGCCATGGCTGCGGGAGGGGAAGAGAGAAATAGAGAGAGAAAGGAGAGGGGGAGGGGTGAAGAAAAAGAAGGTCGCTTCTCCTGTATGCTCTGACCAGAAATCAAACCCAGGACTTCCACACACCGGGCCGTCTTTGTCCATTTTAAAGTGTTTTTTTTTTTTTTTTTTTTTTTTGTATTTTTCTGAAGCTGGAAACGGGGAGAGACAGTCAGACAGACTCCCTCATGCGCCCGACCGGGATCCACCCGGCACGCCCACCAGGGGCTACGCTCTGCCCACCAGGGGGTGATGCAAAGAGCCATCCCCAGGAAGACAGAGACAGAGAGGAAGGAGAGGGGAAGGGGTGGAGAAGCAGATGGGCGCTTCTCCTGTGTGCCCTGGCCGGGAATCGAACCCGGGTCCCCCGCACTCCAGGCCGACGCTCTACCGCTGAGCCAACCGGCCAGGGCCCATTTTAAAGTGTTTTTGGTGTTTTACATCCTTTGAATTTTCACATAAATTTTTTTTTTTTTTTTTTTTTTTTACAGAGGCAGAGATAGACAGGGACAGACAGACAGGAACGGAGAGAGATGAGAAACATCAATCATCAGTTTCTCGTTGTGCGTTGCGACTTCTTAGTTGTTCATTGATTGCTTTCTCATATGTGCCTTGACCGTGGGCCTTCAGCAGACCGAGTAACCCCCTGCTGGAGCCAGCGACCTTGGGTCCAAGCTGGTGAGCTCTTTGCTCAAGCCAGATGAGCCCGCGCTCAAGCCAGATGAGCCCGCGCTCAAGCTGGCGACCTCGGGGTCTCGAACCTGGGTCCTTCTGCATCCCAGTCCGACGCTCTATCCACTGCGCCACCACCTGGTCAGGCCACATAAATTTTTGAATCAGCTTGTCAGTTACTAAAAAAAAGTGTACTGTGATTTTGATCGGGATTGCATTGAATCTGTAGATTCCCTTGTTGCAGGAGGTGTTCCCCCCCCCCCCCCCAATTAACTGCTGATTACTTCAACAGTGTGTTCAACTCATCTCTGTGCCCATCTCAACGTAGAACAGGATACTTTTCAGTCCAGGGCATGGGGTTGCTGCTCCCTACTCACCTTGTGAACTCATGTCTGGTCTCTGCTCACCTACTTCTCTGCTTAGGTTTCCCGGGCACCATCATACTCACCCTCAGTTCAGTTATGCTGGCATTTTCTTTCCTTTAAAAAAATTTTTTTAAAATATTTTATTTAGTGATTTGAGAGAGAGAGAGAGAGAACGGCGTTGGGAGGGGCGGGGAGCGGGAAGCATCAACTCGTAGTACTGTAGTTGCTTCTTTTATTTGCCTTGACCGGAAAAAGCCCAGGGTTTCAAACCAGTGACCTCTGCATTCCAGGTCAACGCTTTATCCACTATGCCACCACAGGTCAGGCTATGCTGACATTTCCACTTTTTTTTTTTTTTTTAATGTTTATTTTATTGATTTTAGAGGGAGAAGGAGACAGGAACATTGATCTATTCCTGTCTGTGTCCTGACTAGGGATCAAACCAGTAACCTCTATGCTTCGGGATAATGCCCTATCCCAGTGGCCCCTAACTCCCGGGCCGCGGACCGGTACCAGTCCATGGGTCATTTGGTATCAGTCCGCAGAGAAAGAATAAATAACACATTATTTTCATTTTACTTATATTTAAGTCTGAACGATGTTTTATTTTTTAAAAATGACCAGATTTCCTCTGTTACATCCGTCTAAAAATCACTCTTGAAGCTTGTCTCGGTCACGTGATACATTTATCCGTCCCACCCTAAAGGCCGGTCCGTGAAAATATTTTCTGACATTAAACAGGTCCGTGGCCCAAAAAAGGTTGGGGACCACTGCTCTAACCAACCAGCCTATCTGGCCAGGGTGCTGAAATTTCCATCTTAATCCCATTAGGCTGTCTCTGACCCATACCAAACCCTAACTGAATCACTTGCTCACCCGGGCTTCACAGCGCTCTGTCTTCATCTCCCTCTCAGGCACATAAAACTTTGAATAACTTAATATCCAATTGGGTAGTCATTATTTTATGCATCTCTCTCCCTAATTAGAACATCTTCAGAGAAGGAACCATGTTATATGCATTTTTTTAATCTTGGTATTAAAAGCATTCTTTTAAACCTTCTATTTTGAGATCATTGTAAATTTACATGCAGTTGTAAGAAATAATATAAAGAGAGCATGTGTACCCTTTACCCAGTTTCCTCCAATGGTAACTAACACCTTGAAAAACAAGTAGTAACACACCAGAATTTTTTTTTTTTTTTACAGAGACAGAGAGAGGGATAGATAGAGACAGGCAGACAGGAATGGAGATGAGTATCAATCATTAGTTTTTCATTGCGACACCTTAGTTATTCATTGACTGCTTTCTCATATGTGCCTTGACCGAGAGGCTACAGCAGACCGAGTAACCCCTTGCTCAAGCCAGCAATCTTGGGTCCAAGCTGATGAGCTTTGCTCAAACCAGATGAGCCCGTGCTCAAGCTGGCAACCTCAGGGTCTCAAACCTGGGTCCTCCACATCCCAGTTCGATACTCTATCCACTGCGCCACCGCCTGGTCAGGCACAACCAGAAAATTGATATGACACAATCTACTGATCTTATTCAAATTTCCTAAACTTATGTGTACTCATTATGTATGTATGTGTGTGTAGTTAAGGTTATTGTTTTACTATTTAAACTTTAAGAATGATTTATTTAGCTCCTATTATGTGTCAAACAATTGAATTCTGGAAATACAGTGTGTCCGTAAAGTCATGGTGCACTTTTGACCGGTCACAGGAAAGCAACAAAAGATGATAGAAATGTGAAATCTGCACCAAATAAAAGGAGAACCCTCCTAGTTTCTGTAGGATGATGTGGCAGCATGTGCACATGCGCAGATGATGATGTAACACCGTGTATACAGCAGAGCAGCCCACGGCCATGCCAGTCGAGATGTGGACGGTACAGAGGAAAGTTCAGTGTGTTCTGTGGCTCGCTAAATTCGAATCTGTGACCAAAGTGCAACGTGAATATTGGCACGTTTATAACGAAGCGCCACCACATAGGAATAACATTACTCGGTGGGATAAGCAGTTGAAGGAAACCGGCAGTTTGGTGGAGAAACCCCGTTCTGGTAGGCCATCAGTCAGTGACGAGTCTGTAGAGGCTATACGGGATAGTTACCTAAGGAGTCCTAAAAAATCTGTGCGTGAGCCCACATCAAACTGCACTGAATAGGTTTGAAACTGGGAGAGTTTTCCTTTTATTTGGTGCAGATTTCACATTTCTATCGTTTTTTGTTGCTTTCCTGTGAGTGGTCAAAAGTGCACCCTGACTTTTCGGACACACTACAAGGTTAACAGATCCTTGCCTTATTTAGTCTGGTGGGTAACACCTCAGAACTGGAGTCTGAGTGCCTGGGGTGGAATACTTCCTTAGCCACTTGCTAGCTCAGTGATGCCACTTGCTAGTTCAGTGATCCTGGGCATGTTACTCAACTTCTTTAGCAGTTTTCTTATCTTTAAAATCGAAAAATAACAGTGCTTCCCCCATAGGCTTATACTGTGCTTAGGTATGCCTAGTATCCTGAAACAACAATCCTTTTAGGATGGAATGGAACAATTTATATACTAAGATTAGGATTGATAATGTTAGTTATTTACTGACCACCTTCTATAAGTAACTGCATGCCAGAGACTTAAACCTCTGCAAGAACCTTAGGATAAGTCACAATCTCATTGACATTGGAAGTTGACGTTTTAAAAGTAATATAGTAAAGGCAAGGGTGTTTGTTGGAACCTAGTCCTTTTTTAGGGGGAGGAGGATGTTGGGAATAGGGAAGAAGGTCTGGAAAGACTTTGATGCAGGCCAACCATTAGCAGGGGTCGAATAAATGTGTTAAATTGAAGGTTGAATCCAACGTTATTTTCCACATTGTCTCATGCAGACCCTCAAATCTGGAAGGTTTTAATATCTCCCTGTTCTTTTGGCAGGAGGAAAATTAAAGGCTCAGAGCCCTTATGTACCAGCCGCAGGTTATGCAATTAGGGAAGGAAGACGGTGCAAGGACTCCTCCGACTCCAAGCCCGTGCTCTCCCCGTGATGGCCGCACATGCGGTGCACATATATCCTTGCCACGTGTGCCTTATCCCTACTTGGGATTCTGCCCACAATCCTCTACTTATTTTTCTGGCTGTAAATTCTGGACACGACTTAACTACAAAGAGAACCGGTGGAGTGTACAACACCCACCAATGGAGCGTGTCTTCCGCACACCCATCCGACTAGCGGCAGTCACACCTCCACCAGCGCGCAGCTGCACGGGCGCAGGCGCACCCTGGCGGCTGTGGTCCCCAGGCTATAGGCTCCGCACGAGCCAGGGGAGGGGCCGGAAGTAGCAATCTGTATCTCGGTTGCTAAGAGACGGGGTTTCCACAAACCAGACAGAAGTTCTACGGCTTCTCTTCCTCCCTTTGTCCTCTTCAGCGTCTCCGAATCCCGTCATCATGTCGGACCCAGAAACTGAGGGCTTGCGAAGCACCTTTTCCTCTTACATGGCGGAAGGCGAGCGGCTCTATCTCTGCGGGGAGTTCTCTAAAGCAGCCCATAGCTTCAGCAATGTGAGTCGCGCTTCGAACCTATCAAACACCCATTACCACTTTGGATTCCTAATAACGCTGAGGTCCTGATAATGCCTGGATGACCCTATTGTTTAGATTCACTTGTTCCTGATTGATGCACTACTGTGACAGATACGCCCCTGCAGAACCATTTTCTACCAATTCCTAACTGCATTTTGCCTGATTCTTAGTAACCATTCTGTGTGTTAACAGTGACATCTTGTATTCTTTTTCCTCAAATGTTTCGTGATTGACTGGTCTCCTACAGAGCATGCCCAATTTCCCACCATTGGCCAGCAGATTGGTTGGGAGATTTCTTGCAGAAGTAAGGTCTCGCCTGACCAGGCGGTGGCTCAGTGGATAGAGCGTCGGACTGGGATGAGGAGCCCCCAGGTTGGAGACCCCGAGGTCACCAGTTTGAGCGTGGGCTCATCTGGTTTGAGCAAAGCTCACCAGCTTGGACCCAAGGTCGCTCGCTGGCTTGAGCAAGGGGATACTCAGTGTGCTGTAGCCCCGCAGTCAAGGCACATATGAGAAAACAATCAATGAACAACTAAGGTGTCGCAACGAAAAACTAATGATTGATGCTTCTCATCTCTCTTCATTCCTGTCTGTCTGTCCCTATCTATTCCCTCTCTCCGTCTCTGTAAAAAAATTTTTAAAAAAAGTCTCAAATGCTTATGGAAGGTGGTCAGTAAATAACTAAAAATATCATACATAACCTTGGTATAAATTGCTCCACCCCACCCTAAGAGGATTGAATGCTGTTTTAGGATTCCAGGCATATGCCTAAGTGCAGTATTAGCCTATGGGGGAGGTACTGTTATTACTCAATTTTATAGATAAGGAAACAGATAAGTTGAGTGATGGTGCCCAAGATCACTGAACTAGCAAGTGTCAGAGGAAGAATTCAACCCCAGGCGCTCAGACTCCACTTCTGAGGTGCTAAAGGACAGATGATACTCCCTCACAAGTTAGCTATTAGATGTTCTTACAACAATTTCATTTACAGCAAATAGCTCGCTTCTTATTCTAAATGGACTGGCAGAATTAATTCTCTTTAACCAGTTCTAAGACTCCCCCTAAAGTCAAGCTTCTAAACCACTACCCAGAGTCTTTTATCCTTTGATCACCTACCACACCCTAAAGCCAGAAATGATTGAGCAGATGGGTCAACAGTTGAGTTCAGGACCCCTGCCCCTCCCCATTCTCCTCTTTTTGGATCATGTTTTATCCTTGAGGAGCTCAGGCAGAGATAAAAGAACACTATGAGGGAAGATAGCTTTGGGTGAGAAGTGGCTTTTTTTTCCTGTGCAACAATATCTACTTCCTCTTCCTGTAAAGTAATAAGGTCTAAGAAAGGGGTGGATAGTAATGATCTCAAACAAAGACAGAGGGCATGGGAGTAGGGGGAGGGTTCTGCTCCCACTTTAGGTACAAAATCACAATTTCAGTTTTGCTGACATTTTCCTCTTTTTAAAAAAAAATATTTTATTTATTCATTATAGAGAGGGAGAGAGAGAGAGAGAGAGAGAGAGAAGGGGAGAGGAGCAGGAAGCATCAACTCCCATATATGCCTTGACCAGACAAGCCCAGGGTTTTGAACCGGCAACCTCAGGTCAGGCGACATTTTCCTCTTAATCACCTGAAATAGTGATTCATTCTCAATAAGCTATGTAAAAAGAGAGGGCTAGAGGAATGGATAACTCAAGTTGCAGATTGTCCTAAAATCCATTTTGTTAGCCTCCAGAATGCTTAGCCTTTGGAATGTACTTTGAGAGTGTTATGCAGCCATTTTAGGTTTGTGTTTGAATTTGGCATGCACCAAATGTCTTAAGATTCTATTGTCTGAATGGACTGGAGGAGTCCCAGACACACAGAGAAATTCAGTATATCCACAGAGTAGTACTATGTATATTCTCACATCTCAACCAGAGGCTTCCAGAATAGCTTGTGATTTGACTTTGTTTAAGATGAGCTACTTGCAGATAATGGAATTGACTAAGCAAAGATTGATAATGTGTTGCTTTTCCACTGATAAGATCCAAAGACTTGTTTGCTGTACCATGGAGTCCCCTTGAAACTCGGGCAGGAGGGTTTGGGCTATTTCCAGTCTAGCTTCTACCTTGCCCTGCCTGCTACCTGTCAACCTGACTGGTTCCTTTCTCAGGCTCTTGACCTTCAGAATGGAGACAAGAACTGCCTGGTTGCCCGTTCCAAGTGTTTCCTGAAGATGGGCGAGTTGGAGAAATCCCTAAAGGATGCTGAGGCTTCACTCCAGGGTGACCCAACTTTCTGCAAGGTGACTGTATGGGTAAAGAACTCCATCTTGCTTTCACCACAGCCACTGTCTGCAGCATTCTCTGGTTAGAAGTGGTGAAATACCCTGACCTGTGGTGGTGCAGTGGATAAAGTGTCGACCTGAAATGCTGAGGTCGCCAGTTCAAGATCCTGGGCTTGCCTGGTCAAGGCACATATGCAAAGCAAGTTGATGCTTCTTGTCCCTCCCCACTCATCCTTTCTTTATAATCAAGAAATAAAATCTTAAAAAGATATATATTTAGCTTAGAAGTGGTAGAAGAACCAGCCAGACTACCTAGAGTTTGATGTCGTTTTCTTTTTTTAATTTTATTTATTTATTTATTTTTACAGAGACAGAGAGTGAGTCAGAGAGAGAGGGACAGACAGGGACAGACAGGAACGGAGAGAGATGAGAAGCATCAGTCATCAGTTTTTCATTGGGATACCTTAGTTGTTTATTGATTGCTTTCTCATATGTGCCTTGACTGTGGGCCTTCAGCAGACTGAGTAACCCCTTGCTGGAGCCAGCGATGTTGGGTTCAAGCTGGTGGGCCTTTGCTCAAACCAGATGAGCCCGCGCTCAAGCTGGCGACCTCGGGGTCTCGAACCTGGGTCCTCTGCATCCCAGTCCGACACTCTATCCACTGTGCCACTGCCTGGTCAGGCCATTTTCTCTTTTTTCATAGGTTACTTGTCTTGCCCCCTGCCCTAGTATCCCAAACTTGACCCTTAACCCAGGACCCTTCTGTTCCACCACACCTGAGTCCTGTAAGACCTGTCTGTCCACCTCAATTTGACTATCTCTCATTTCAGGGGATTTTACAAAAGGCCGAGACCCTGTACACCATGGGAGACTTCGAGTTTGCCTTGGTGTTCTATCATCGAGGCTATAAACTACGGCCTGATCGGGAATTCAAAGTTGGAATTCAGAAAGCTCAGGAAGCCATCAACAACTCAGTGGGAAGTGAGTAACCATGGAGCCGATGCCCGTATCCAGGAAGTCTCTTAGAATTCTTAGGTTTGAAGGACGGCCTCAGGTGCCGACCACCAAGTGGCCTACAGGGAGTCCCATGCTTGGATTTATTTATTTATTTATTTATTTATTTATTTATTTTAATTTACTTTTCTGAAGCTGGAAACGGGGAGGCAGTCAGACAGACTCCCACATGCACCCAACTGGGATCCACCCAGCATGCCCACCAGGGGGCGATGCTCTGCCCATCTGTTGCAACCAGAGCCATTCTAGCGCCTGAGGCAGAGGCCATAGAGCCATCCTCAGCGCCCGGGCCAACTTTGCTCCAATGGAGCCTCGGCTGCGGGAGGGGAAGAGAGAGACAGAGAGGAAGGAGAGGGGGAGAGGTGGAGAAGCAGATGGGCACTTCTTCTGTGTGCCCTGGCTGGGAATCGAACCCAGGACTCCTGCATGCCAGGCCGATGCTCTACCACTGAGCCAACTGGCCAGGGCTCCATGCTTGGATTTAGCTGCTGCTGATTTTGTTGAAGATTAGGAACTGTTCACTGGGAGGGCCAATCCCTGATCGGCTGTACTGAATACTGCAGTGTCTGGTTATCTGCAAAACCAGACAAGAAAGGCTGTTTCATTCACTCCAAGTCAAATGAGCATGCACCTATTTTTGGCGTGGTGCCAGAGGGCAGAATGGAGTCCTGAGCCTGGTCTTCTCTAGCCTCTGGCTTCCTCCCTTACCACTCATGCACCAAGAGCTGGCCTTGGGGGGAGGGGAAGAAAAGTGAAAGTTTGCCATGTAGATGGCAGAATATGGAAATGACATGGAATGGAGAGCTCCCCTTGTTTGGAAACCTGGCGGCCATGGCCATGGGATAGCAGGGCTGCCTAGCTGCGTAAGAGTATTCTACCAAACAGCCTGTACCATTTGCCTTCCAGGCTGGCTTAGAGCCAGCTGTGCAACAATGGTCACCCTCCTCCTGCCAAAAGCAGCCATTTCCACATAATATGTGATAGGTCATGCTGGGGGCCTGGCTAACCTGAGTCCCAGCTTCTGCCCTTGCAGGTCCTTCTTCGATTAAGCTGGAGAACAAAGGAGACCTTTCCTTCTTAAGCAAGCAGGCTGAGGTAAGGGCCCTGGTTCTGATGCTACCTCCCCTCAAGGGTCAGGCCGTAGCCCTGTTGCCTGGGAGAGCTAGTACCTTCCCATTACAGGCAGCCATGGAGTTCTGCCCCAGTTCTAGAGGGGTTCTGGGAGTCTAGCTGTTTCGTACCAGAAACACTCCATGGTTCTCAGCCCACAGGGAGGTTCTGGAGGAAGAATTGGGGATCACAGACTCTTGGGTCCCTGGGTTCTCTGCTCCTTGCTGAGGCTCTGTCTGGTGTTGCTACATCTCCCCAGAGTATGAAAGCCCTGCAGAAGCCGCAAACTGTGAGACACCTCCTACACTACTACAAAAAAGAGTCCAAGCGGAAGGGCTCGTTCAAGAGCGAGAGGACTATCCGCCAGCTCCTAGGCGAGCTCTATGTGGACAAGGAGTATCTGGAGAAGCTCCTATTGGATGAAGGTTTCAGGCACTTTGTTTGCAACAGGGAACAGGACAGAGGGAACCTGGGGTGGATGCTTAATGCACGAGGCAGAGGCAGAGGCAGAGCCGATCATATAATGTTAGCCGATACGTTTCTCTGGACAGGTTTTACTCTCATTTTACAGATGAGGAAACTGAGGTGCAGAACTGTTAAGTCACCTAAGGTCATGCATAGGTAAGCAGTGACACGGCTTTCAGATTTGAATCCGGGAAGTTCAATTTCAGAACCAGGGCTCTTGAGCAGTGTGCCGCCCTGGGAGGGAACGCCGGAGAGCTACGTTCCTCTAGCACCGAGCCCCTGAAGGGGGCGTCCCCTCGGCTTTCAATAAGTGCAGAGAGCAAAGGAATCCAGCTGCGAGGCAGTGGAAGGGGAATCCTAGGACACCAATACTAGAATGTCCCACTTCATCGGTTACAACCCTTTCTTTCTAGATAAGGAAAGAGAGACCCTGATGGGGAGTAACTTGTTCAAGGTGACGAGCAAGTTAATGGTGGAGTTGATACCAGAGTCCAGGCCTCCTAACTTCTGGCTCAGCACTCTCTCAAACACACTGTGCTGGCAGTGACAGGAAATGGGACAGAGCCTTGAAGTGAACGCCAAACATAAGCCTGCAGGATGGGAGTCCTATCGGTAGCTGATAAGCCTGAGCAGGGATCACCCTTGAATCAAATGGGTTTTTCAAGGTCACCTGCTGGCACATCTCCATAAGACCCCTCCAGCTCCCAGCTTACACTGGTCCACAGAGCACCTGGGGAATCACTTGGCACTGGCAACCTGCGCTGTCGTGCACTTAGACTGTCTTCTCTAAGGATACAGCTTGAAGGCTGAGGGCTATTCACCAGCTGCCCCTTCCATTAGCTCCTCATATCTGCCCATAAGGGGCCTAAGCACCAAGCTTTGTACAATGGCAATGTCTGCAGGGGGTGGGCCCTGGCCTTTCTGGGCCCAAATAGACCCACTCTGTCACCCATGTGCTCTTGCTTTGCTCACTGTTTCTGTAACTCCAGGCAGGACTCCACATAGGGGGCCCCAAAACAGGGATCCTGAGCCAAGAGGAGACGACTCCCTTAGATGCCTGTTCTGGTTGGTTCTTCCTTACATCCTTCCCCACAGACCTGATCAAAGGCACCATCAAGCACGGCCTGACCGTGGAGGACCTCATCATGACAGGCATCAACTACCTGGACAACCGCAGTAACTTCTGGAGGCAGCAGAAGCCCATCTACGCCAGGGAGCGTGACCGGAAGCTGATGCAGGAGAAATGGCTGCGGGACCGTAAACGCCGTCCCTCGCAGACCATCCATTACATCCTCAAGAGCCTGGAGGACATTGACATATGTGGGTGGTGGTCTCAGAGCGGTGGGGATTTTGCCAGGTGGGAAGGGAGCCACAGAGCAGCCTGAGCCCCTCGATTCCCCGGGCTGTGGATGGTGTCTGGGGGAGGTGGGTTCTCCCCCCCCAGGAAGAGGCTGCCCCTACCTCCATGTCACCAATTTCCCTTCCCAGTGCTGAGCAGTGGCAGCGCTGAAGGGAGCCTTCAGAAAGCTGAGAAAGTGCTGAAGAAGGTGCTGGAATGGAACAAAGAAGAAGTGCCCAACAAGGATGAGCTGGTTGGAAACTTGTACAGCTGCATAGGGAATGCCCAGTTCGAGCTGGGGCAGATGGCGGCAGCCCTGCAGAGCCACAGAAAGGACCTAGAGATCGCCAAGGAATAGTGAGCGCCTGGGGATGCCTGGGGGGGAGGGGTTGGGGAGGCCTACAGAGGACTTGGGCTGGGGCCATATCTTGGCCTTCTGCCAGGCTGCTGGTAGCTAAGCTCCCGTTTTCTGCCCTGCGTGCCTGAGGTAGATCCAACAAAGGGTGGAACCACCTGCTCAGGACGAATAAGGAGCAGAACAAGACTATCAGCTTTTTTGCCAAAGAGGAGGGCATTGGCCTCAAACTTTAAAAAGCTCCAAATGATCTGACTCTTAGGAATATTTTTATTCTTACACTATGTGGACAAGAGTCCTCAACCCCAGGCCCTGGCCGGTTGGCTCAGTGGTAGAGCGTCGGCCTGGCGTGCGGGAGTCCTGGGTTTGATTTCCGGCCAGGGCACACAGGAGAAGCACCCATCTGCTTCTCCACCCTTCCCCCTCTCCTTCCTCTCTGTCTCTCTCTTCCCCTCCCGCAGCCAAGGCTCCATTGGAGCAAAGTTGGCCCGGGCGCTGAGGATGGCTCTGTGGCCTCTGCCTCAGGAGCTAGAATGGCCGTGATTGCGGCAGAGCAACGCCCCAAGATGGACAGAGCATTGCCCCCTGGTGGGCATGTCAGGTGGATCCCGGTCGGGCGCATGTGGGAGTCTGTCTGACTGCCTCCCGTTTCCAACTTCAGAAAGAAAAAAAAAAAAGAGTCCTCAACCCCAGGCATGCCAGGTGCTGCTAGCATCGAAAACACAACGACCAGGCACAGGTCATTTTCCCACAGGTGTGAAAGGAAAAGTGACATAGCTAAGAAATCACTGTGATAAATGTCAGGCAGGAAAAGTACAGGACCCAGTGCTGTGAGAAGTACAGTGTGGCCTGACCTGTGGTGGCGCAGTGGATAAAGCGTCGACCTGGAAATGCTGAGGTCACCGGTTCGAAACCCTGGGCTTGCCCGGTCAAGGCACATATGGGAGTTGATGCTTCCAGCTCCTCCCCCCCTCCTCTCTCTCCCTCTCTGTCTCTCTCTCTCCCCTCTCTAAAAATGAATAAATAAAATTAAAAAAAAAAAAAAAAGAAGTACAGTGTGTCCGTAAAGTCATGGTGCACTTTTGACCGGTCACAGGAAAACAACGAAAGATGATAGAAATGTGAAATCTGCACCAAATAAAAGGAAAACCCTCCCAGTTTCTTTTTTTTAATTTTATTTTATTTTATTTATTTATAATTTTTAGAGAGGAGAGAGAGGGAGCGAGAGAGAGAGAGAAGGGGGGAGGAGCTGGAAGCATCAACTCCCATATGTGCCTTGACCAGGCAAGCCCAGGGTTTCGAACTGGCGACCTCAGCATTTCCAGGTCGACGCTTTATCCACTGCGCCACCACAGGTCAGGCCACCTCCCAGTTTCTGTAGGATGATGTGGCAGCATGTGTGCATGTGCAGATGATGACGTAACACCGTGTATACAGCGGAGCAGCCCACAGCCATGCCAGTCGAGATGTGGACAGTACAGAGGAAAGTTCAGTGTGTTCTGTGGCTCGCTAAATTCGAATCTGTGACCAAAGTGCAACATGAATATCGGCACGTTTATAACAAAGCCCCACCACATAGGAATAACATTACTTGGCGGGATAAGCAGTTGAAGGAAACCGGCAGTTTGGTGGAGAAACTCCGTTCTGGTAGGCCATCAGTCAGTGATGAGTCTGAAGAGGCTATATGGGATAGCTACCTAAGGAGCCCTAAAAAATCTGTGGGTGAGCCCACATTGAACTGCACTGAATAGGTATGAAACTAGGAGAGTTTTCTTTTTATTTGGTGGAGATTTCACATTTCTATCATCTTTTGTTGCTTTTCTGTGACTGGTCAAAAGTGCACCATGACTTCACGGACACACTGTATATCCCAGGAGGACTTGATGGGCTTTGGGGACCACATTTGACCTTTGGGAAGGTGCTGGGGCTGGAGAGCATGGGGTATTGCAGGGGATGAGGGGCCAAGAGGGGGCTGGACCAAGTGGGCAGGGGTCAGATCCAACCAGGGCCTCGCAAACCACTGCGCTGACCAAGTGCCTGGGTTCCGGAGTCCAACCGACCTAAGCTTTGGAGTTGCTTCTTCCCAGCCGTGGGACCCGAGACAAGGCACTTAACCTCTCCCAGCCTGTGTTTTTTCTGTCAGATGGACATAACAATAGCCCCACCTGATGGGGTGGGAGGGAGGACTACATGCAGAGTACACAGGAAAACCTCAGGCCTCTGCTGTGTTTCCCTAGTTACACCAATACCGATCTCTTCCCACACTCGATGGCCCGCTCGCTCTCAAAGGTACTATGGCTTTCTGGGCACCTGGCTTGAACCTTGAGAGTCCTTTGTGACTTTCTCTCCCTGGTTTCCACTTACCCTTCAGTTCTGAGTCTCTTTCAGCCTCCTATTATCCTGTTTCTACGCACAAGTCAGCCCTCGGCTCTCCCTGCCTCCAGCCACCCCCGCACGTCACCGTCACCTCCAGAGACACTGCTTTATATCCATCAACCCTCCTTCTCTTGCTGACAAACGGGCCCTGGCCCCTCACTGCCTGCAGGTTAAAACCAAATGCCTTTGCTTGGCACTCAAGGCCGTTTCTGAACCTACTTCTGCAAAGCCCTCTGATGTCGGTCTTCCATTTGGGTCAAACTGGATTTCCTGAGCATTTCTGTCTCCTCCCTCTCCTGCTCACTCATTGGAGCCCTGCATGCTGTACATTCCCCATTCATTTCTCACCTGCCTGCCCCATGCCGAGCAGGGGCATCACATATTGGCTGTTCCAGTAGAAAAACAAAACAAACAACCAGCCTGGGAGACAGACCTGACTTTGACTCCTGGCTCTGGCACTCAGAGGCTGTGTGGATTTGATTAAGTTGCTCACCTCGGTTTCCTCATCTCTAGTGAAGGCATAATAATACTGACTCTCAGGGATTATGAGAACTAAATATATCTACAGTAATTTGGATCCAACTAGATCCCACGTTCTAAAGACAGATAAATCTTTACGTCTGGCCAGACTCCCTCCCAAGCTCCAGACCTGCATATCCAACTGATTCCGAGGCATTTCCACTTGGATGTTCCACAGGAACCCCAAATTTAACATGTCCAAAGTGGACTCCCTCATGCGCCTCCCAAACCTCTTGCTCTAGGGTTCCCTGCTGGTGAGGATGTCACTTCTGGCTGTGCGGTTTCCACGGAGGAGCCAGACACCTCCCTCCCCTCCCCGCGCACTCACGCACTCAGCCTGCCGGACCCTGTGCCTGCTGCCGCTCTCCTTCCTGTTTCCCTCTGTTGGTCAAATGAGTTTGTAAATATGATATATGTGTTTGCTCGCTTGTGGTTTGTGTTGGGTGTAGGGGACGGACTGTGGGCAGGCAGGGTCGTTGTAGCCTAGGGTTTAGTTTTAAGACTGGGTTTTTCCCCACACCCTTGACTGATTGTATGATCTGGGTGGTGCACTCTCATGAGGAATCCAATTAGGCCTCGGATAAGTGACTTTGTATCAGAGACTTCCTTGTTTGTATATTGGATTAGGGGTTTTTGGTTTTCTACACTATAAAGTGGGACAGACCAGGAGCTTGCTCACTCAGTTCCTGCTATCACAATTGCAGGGGCTTCCCTGATCCCTTGCCCTTCATGGGAAAAGCTGGTTTTCTGCTTTTCCCTTGTCTTCTTTTGTGGTTTGCCTGTCTTGGTGAGACACCAATAAATAGGATGGCCCACCATCCTCCTACTCCGCCATTTCTTTATCGTCTGCCTGAATCCAATGGGAACCTGCATGTGAATGGCCACGATGGCGGCTCCTGGCCTTACACCCTCCCACAGCTCAGTCCAGACCCGCTTTTCGTCTTGCCTGTTTCCTCTGACCTGGATTTCCTGCTGCCCAGCTGGTCCTTCTGTGCAGAACAAATCCAATGGTTGGATAAGGTTCACATGTCCCGTTCTGCTGCCCTTCCTTATCTGGCTTGTCCGGGTCTCTCTTGACCCAGCGCTTTCCAGGCCCCTGAACACCTACCTGTGCCCCAGCCAGCACCTCGTGGCTCTGCTCCTGCTAGTCTCTAAACAGGACCCCCTCTCTTGCCTGCACTTTCTTCATCAACTCCCTCCTACCTGTTTGTTGGGCAGATAAAATATATTATGCTCACTTTGTTAAAGATGGCACTGCCCACATGGAAGCTCTCACCCAGGTGATATTAATGTGTGTTGGGGACAGGCTGTGGGCAGGCAGGATCGTTGTAGCCTGGGGCTTGGTTTTGGGATTAAGCCTTTCCCACCCTTTTTGATGTGGGGTGGTGCAATCCCATTATGTCCCAGATAAGTGACTGTATTAGAGACTTCCCCATTTTGTATATTGGATTAAAGGTTTTGATTTCTACACTATAAAGTGGGGGCAGAACGGGAGCTTGCGCTCTTGGTTCCTGAGATTAGCATTAGAGGAGAGAGGAGAGCAGAGAAAGGCCAAGTGGAGGAGGCCAGGAGAAGCAGCCAAGATGGTGGAGTGTTGAATGAGAGGCCAGTTTGTGTAGTTTGTGCAGGGAGAAGGAAGGAGATGGGGAACAGAGGTGAATAAGTCTGGTGAGCTGGAAACCTTTGATTCTAGGAAACTCGGATAAGTCAGTAGCTTTGTAGCACTGAATGTGAGTGGGTTTTGGAGCCCAGTGTGTATTTTTTACTTGCCTGCTGGGTGCAAGCTAGGATTAAAGATGACGGCCCATCAGTTTTTGGCTCCGTTGTTTCTTTACCGACTGTCCGAATGCAATGCAAACCTGCATGGGCCAGGTGGCTGTGATGGTGGCCGTGCCTACTGGCTGTACACTGTTCTTCAAAATTTAAATAAAGTCTTCAATGCACTCCCAGGATGACTTAGAAACCCCTCCTCTGTGCTCTCTCTTCTCACTCACACATATCTATCTGCCTATTAGACTCTGGACTGTGGATGGGATTATTTTATGACCCCTTCTCTTCCCAGCACCTGCCGCAAATGCGCATGCAATAAATGTATGCTAAATGGTTGAATAAACAGAGGTGCTCCTTCAATAAAGTTAGTTCCTTTTCAACATCCTCCAGTCTTCCGAGTTTAGGTGCCCCAGGTGCTTCCTCATTCTAATCAGCCCCGCCCCTCCTCTGCCCCTCCCCCAATCTCTCACCCTTCCAGGTGCAGCTCAAATCTCAGTTTGTCTAGCTTCTTCAGTGATCCCAGCCCTCATTTCTTTTTTTGGGTACTCCTTTTTTTTTCTTTTAAGATATTACTTATTGATTTTAGAGAGATGAGAGAAAGTGGGGGGCAGGGACAGGAAGCATCAACTTGTAGCAGCTGCTTCTTGTATGTGCCCTGACTGGTCAAGCCTAGGGTTTCAAACCACAACCTCAGCTTTCCAGGTCAATGCTTTATCCACTGCGCCACCACAGGTCAGGCTAGATACCTTATAAATGTTTGATTGCATTCTTTCTCATTATTGTTACTATTACTACATATTATTGTTATGGATAAAATAATATATTACAACTTATTCATTTGTCACATCATAAAAAGGCATGCACTTTAGGAGGGGAGACTGACATCAGAGGCGCAGTGGGAGCAGCAGTGCAAAGCATGGCAAGGGTCCAAAGAGAGAGGCAGGTGGGAGCCAACGAGGCCTCAGGGAGGACAGGGGAGAGGAGGGGGGCTCTAGGCAGGGGAACATGGTGGGGCTGGAGGATTGGGGGAGCTGCAAGGGAGCGTGCTGGGGGCCAGGACCCGTGGGGGCGGGAGGGCCGGATGCCACACTGAGGAGGAAGGAAGGGCCTTAGCCTGAGGGCACTGAGGGCCCATGAGTTTGATTTTATTGATACAAGTACACAGTGTTTTACTTGATTCACAACCGTGTGGTGCCCAGAGCAGAACTTGACAGGCTTCTCTTTCCTTCCTCCCAACACCACACACCCCTCTCCTCTTTTCACTGGGAACAGGTTGAGATATGTCCTACTGGTCCTTTCTCAATGTATTTACCTACATATTTATGTACATTTATGTAGACATAGGGTTTTTATTTTATTTTTTTACAGAGACAGAGATAGGGACAGACAGGAAAGAAGAGAGATGAGAAGCATCAGTTCTTTGCTGTGGCACCTTAGTTGTTCATTGATTGCTTTCTCATATGTGCCTTGACTGGGGCTTCAGCAGACTGAGTGACCCCTTGCTCAAGCCAGTGACTTTGGGCTCAAGCCAGCGACCATGGGGTCTATCCATGATCCCATGCTCAAGCCCGCACCCTGCACCCAAGCCGAAGACCTTGGGGTTTCAAACCTGGGTCCTCTGCGTCCCAGTCTGACGATCTATCCTCTCCGCCACCGCCTGATCAGGCTCGCACAGTAATTTATGTAACTACATCTCTGTGGCACTTAGGCTGCCCCGTTTTTGCCATTGTAGTGCTGCGTGGAGCTCCTCAGATGTATGTTGAGTACCTCTGTGGGGAGTGGAATGTCTTGATAGGATTTGCTTTGTAGAAAGGCAGGCTGGCCACAGTGAGGAGACTGAACCAGAGGAGGCGAGTTTCATGGGAGACATGGAAGCCAGTGGGGCTGCAGGGGCTTGAAGGGCAAAGAAGAAGTGGGAGGGAAGGGAGAGAGTGAGAGGGGAGGCAAGTGGAGGGGAGCTGGGATTGGGGGAGGGCTTTCCCGTGTTATTTGTTAGAAGAGGTCATTTTGAACAGAGATCAGAATGTTCACATGCGAATAGTAAACAGTTGATGTAGAAGGTGCAATTGTCTTTTTCTTTATAGAAATCTTGTACTCTCTTCCTTGATGACACATGAATACTAGAAAAATTTAAATAACATGGATAAATTAAAAGTTTCCCTCATACTCTCGTTTCCCTTAGGTAATCATTGTTCATAGTTAGACTTACATTCTCTCTACTTTTAAAAATGCCCACTTTTTATTTACTTACTTATTTTTTGGTGATAGATAACAACACAGTTTTATTTTCTTATAGTTTGGGAGGTTATAAGTGTGAAGGCAGTTTGGGCGAAAATCAAAGTGCTGGTCGGGCCTCATCCCTGTAGAGGCTCCGGGGAAGAACCTGGTTCCCTGCCCCTCCCAGCGTCTAGAGCTGCCCTCATTGCACTCCTTGGCTCATGGCCCCTTCCTCCATAGCCAAAGCCAGGGGCACAGCATCATGCTGCAGGCCTGAATATTTATTTTTAATCTAAAAAATAGGGCCATAGAGCCTGACCAGGCGGTGGCGCAGTGGATAGAGCATCGGACTGGGATGCAGAGGACCCAGGTTCGAGATCCCGAGGTCGCCAGCTTGAGTGCAGGCTCATCTGGTTTGAGCAAAGCTCACCACCTTGGACCCAACGTCGCTGGCTTAAGCAAGGGGTTACTTGGTCTGCTGTAGACCACGGTCAAGGCACATATGAGAAAGCAATCAATGAACAACTAGCCCTGGCCGGTTGGCTCAGCGGTAGAGCGTCGGCCTAGCGTGCGGAGGACCCGGGTTCGATTCCCGGCCAGGGCACACAGGAGAAGCGCCCATTTGCTTCTCCACCCCTCCGCCGCGCTTTCCCTCTCTGTCTCTTTCTTCCCCTCCCGCAGCCAAGGCTCCATTGGAGCAAAGATGGCCCGGGCGCTGGGGATGGCTCTGTGGCCTCTGCCCCAGGCGCTAGAGTGGCTCCGGTCGCAACATGGCGACGCCCAGGATGGGCAGAGCATCGCCCCCTGGAGGGCAGAGCGTCGCCCCTGGTGGGCGTGCCGGGTGGATCCCGGTCGGGCGCATGCGGGAGTCTGTCTGACTGTCTCTCCCTGTTTCCAGCTTCAGAAAAAAAAAAATGAAAAAAAAAAAAAAAAAAAAAAAAAAAAAACAACTAAAGGGCCACAATGAAAAACTGATGATTGATGCTTCTCATCTCTCTGTGTTCCTGTCTGTCCCTTTCTTTTTTTTTTTTTAATTTTTTTTTTATTTTTCTGAAGCTGGAAATGGGGAGAGACAGTCAGACAGACTCCCACATGCGCCCGACCGGGATCCACCCGGCACGCCCACCAGGGGCAAAGCTCTGCCCACCAGGGGGCGTCGCTCTGCCGCGACCAGAGCCACTCTAGCGCCTGGGGCAGAGGCCAAGGAGCCATCCCCAGCACCCGGGCCATCTTTGCTCCAATGGAGCCTTGGCTGCGGGAGGGGAAGAGAGAGACAGAGAGGAAGGAGGGGGTGGGGGTGGAGAAGCAAATGGGCGCTTCTCCTATGTGCCCTGGCCGGGAATCGAACCCGGGTCCCCCGCATGCCAGGCCGGCGCTCTACCGCTGAGCCAACTGGCCAGGGCCCTGTCTGTCCCTTTCTATCCCTCTCTCTGACTCGCTCTATCTCTGTAAAAAAAAAAAAAAAAAAATATATATATATATATATATATATATATATATGGCCATAGACACACATACATATAAATATATATATATATTATATAATTTGACTTTTTTTTTTTTTCTTTGCAAAAGAGAGAGACAGACAGGAAGGGAGAGAGATGAGAAGCCTCAACTCGTAGTTGTGTCACTTTAGTTGTTCATTGATTGCTTTCTCACATGTGCCTTGACTGGGGCTCCAACTGAGCCAGTGACCTCTTGCTCAACCTTGCGCTCAAGCCAGCGACCTTGGGCTTCAAGCCAGTGACCATGAGCCATGTCGATGATCCCAAACTTAAGCCTGCAACCCCACACTCAAGCTGGTGAACCTGCACTCAAACCAGATGAGGTTGTGCTCAAGCCAGTGATCTTAGAGTTTCGAACCTGGGACTTCAGCATCTGAGGTCTAAGCTCTATCCACTGTGCCACCATCGGTCAGGCTATATATCTGACTTTTAAATTTTTTTTAATATTTTTCTGAAGTGAGAAGTGGAGAGGCAGAGATAGATTCCTGCATGTGCCCAAGTGGGATCCACCCAGCATGCCCACAAGGGGGTGATGCTCCGTTGCAACTGGAGCTATTCTAGTGCCTGAGGCAGAGATCATGGAGCCATCCTCAGCACCCAGGCCAACTTTGCTGTAATGAAGCCTTGGCTGCAAGAGGGGAAGAGAGAGACAGAGAGAAAGGAGAGGGGGAAGGGTGGAGAAGCAGATGGGCACTTTTCCTGTGTGCCCTGGCCGGGAATCGAACCTGGGACATCCTCACGCCGAGCGGACGCTCTAACCCTGAGCCAGCCAGCCAGAGCCTATATATCTAACTTTTTAACTTATTATATCAAGAATATTTTTTTCATATACAAATATTGCCAGTGTTAAGGCACTGATAACATTTATTGTTTCCAATGTTTATTTTATTACTATTTTTAAAAGATTTTATTTATTGATTCTAGAGAGAGAGAGAAAGGGAGGGGGTAAAAGCAGGAAGCATCAACTCATAGTGGCTTCTTGTGTGTGCCTTGACTGGGCAAGCCCTGCGTCTCAAACCAGTGACCTCAGCATTCCAGGTTGACGCTTTATTCATTGCGCCACCACAGGTCAGGCTTCAATGTTTATTATTAGAAACAGGGACTTAATGAGTGTTCTTGTCACATTATCTTGAAGTAAATTCCTGGAAGGTAATTACTAAATCAAAGGGACATCTTTGAAAGTTGTTGACTGATGGTCCTGCAGAAAGGTCCCAATAATGTTTATTCTTGGCTACAGGGCATAAGGGGCCCTGTGTGTCAGCTCTGCCGGCCTGGGCGTGTCCCTCAGACTGGACCCTAAGTCCCTGAGGTCAGGGCCCCTGCATTTGACTTCTTTTCTGTTTCCACAGTGCCTAGAATGACTGATTTCTAGTGAACAACTTGTCATGATTCTTCCCCTCAGTGACCTTCCTGATGCCAAGTCGAGAGCCCTTGACAACATTGGCAGGGTTTTTGCCAGAGTTGGAAAATTCCAGCAAGCCATTGACACGTAAGTGACCAAGGACTGCCCCTTCCCCGCCTCGGGCCCAGGACTCCCCCCACCACCAGACTCCCAGCCTCCGGCCCCAATGTCAGGTAAAGAGGCATCAGAAGACCCGAGTGGGCTCCTGGCTCTGCTAGGCAACCGTGGGAGAGCCGCTCTGTAAATTCAGGGGCTCATCAGTTAAATTAATTACTAAACTACAATCAGCATTTTCTCAGAATGTCCCGATGACAAGAATCACCTCGAGCATTTGTTAGGCATGTGAATGACTTGGCCTCGTCCCTGGAAATTTTGATTGCACAGGTGCAGGTTGGAGCCCTGGGATCTGTTTCTAGAACAGTTCCAGTGGTCCTTACCTTGGAGCAGTGCAGGAATTGGAGGGCCCATTGTGTCTGGGACCTTTTCTGACACTACTCTGTGACTCTGTGGTCACGTGGGTCAAAGGGAACAGAGTTTGAATTCTCCAGGTGGCCCAACTGCTGGATTTTGATGTCCAACCAGGAAGCTAGTGACCTACTCCAGTAGGGTGATTCAGCCCCAGGGAGGCTTCGGGGAAGGCCTGAGCCAGAGACCCTCCTGGGCTGAGCCAGCTCCTCGGGCCCCCTCGCTTAGTGCAGAGAGAAATGTCCGTCAGGCCCTCATTGCTTGATTGAAGTAGACTTGTTCATCTCTGCTTTATGTCATTTGGTTTCCTGAATGGCCCCTCGTGTCTATATGCCAAAAGACAGAGCAGTATGAGAGCTCACCTATATATATTTATAATAAATAATTTTATAATGAGTATATACTTATTATTAAAATGTTAATTTAGAAAATACAGAAAAGTAGAAGACAAAATATTCAGTCCCACCACCCAATGATAAGTACTAATTCTAATCCTACTCTTTATTTTTTTCATTCCATTTGTTTTTGTGATTTTTTTTTCTTTGTATGTGTGTGTGAGAGAGAGGAGAGAGACAGGAAGGGAGAGAGATGAGAAGCATCAACTTGTCGTTGCGTCACTTTAGTTGTTCATTGATTGCTTCTCATACGTGCCTTGACCGGGGTCTCCAGCCATGCCAGTGACCCTTTGCTCAGGCCACTGACCCCACGTTCAAGCCAGATGAGCCTGTGCTCAAGCCAGCGACCTTGAGGTTTCAAACTGGGACCTCAGCACCCACTCTGTCCACTGTACCACCACGGATCAGGCTGATTCTTCTTTTTATTGTACTTAAGAATATTGTTGGCCCTGGCCGGTTGGCTCAGTGGTAGAGCGTCGGCCTGGCGTGCGGGGGACCCGGGTTCGATTCCCGGCCAGGGCACATAGGGGAGGCGCCCATTTGCTTCTCCACCCCCCCTCTTTCCTCTCTGTCTCTCTCTTCCCCTCCCGCAGCCAAGGCTCCATTGGAGCAAGGATGGCCCGGGCGCTGGGGATGGCTCCTTGGCCTCTGCCCTGGGCGCTAGAGTGGCTCTGGTCGCGGCAGAGCGACGCCCCGGAGGGGCAGAGCGTCGCCCCCTGGTGGGCAGAGCGTCGCCCCTGGTGGGCGTGCCGGGTGGATCCCGGTCGGGCGCATGCGGGAGTCTGACTGTCTCTCCCCGTTTCCAGCTTCAGAAAAATGCAAAAAGAAAAAAAAAAAAGAATATCGTTAAACATTTTTTTTTTTTCAGAGACAGAGCAAGAGTCAGAGAGAGGGATAGACAGGGACAAACAGACAGGAACGGAGAGAGATGAGAAGCATCAATCATCGGTTCTTCATTGGAACTCCTTAGTTGTTCATTGATTGCTCTCTCATATATGCCTTGACTGTGGGCCTTCAGCAGACTGAGTAACCCCTTGCTCAAGCCAACGACCTTGGGTCCAAGCTGGTGAGCTTTGCTCAAACCAGATGAGCCCGTGCTCAAGCTGGCGACCTTGGGGTCTCGAACCTCCGCATCCCAGTCCTATGCTCTATCCACTGCACCACTGCCTGGTCAGGCAACATTATTTTTATGTTATTTTAAATGGCATTTTGTAAACGTTATTTGCAACTGTTGTATCAAATTTGATCCCATAGGTGTTGCAAAATAGTTCTGGATGTTTTATTTATTTATTTACTTTTTATTTATTGATTTTAGCCAATGAGGAAGGGAGAGAGAAAGAGAGACAAGAACATCAATCTGTTCCTATGTGTGCCTTGACCGGGGATCGAACTAGCAAACTCTGCACTTTGGGCTGATGTTCTAACTAAAGGACCTATCCAGCCAGGGCAAAAAATAATTTTGGATGTTTTAAAAAAATGTTACTGCTTATTAGCACTATCTCGTATCTAAAAGAACTGCTGGTTGGAGAACAGTTCTTATTCTGACCCCCAGGAGAAGGCCCTGGCCTCCCATGGCCACGGGCCAGGTCAGTGGAAGAGGCTGACCGGCTTTCATCTCCCCAGGTGGGAGGAGAAGATCCCTCTGGCGAAAACCGCTCTGGAGAAGACCTGGCTGTTCCATGAGATTGGCCGCTGCTACCTGGAGCTGGACCAGGCCAGGCAGGCCCAAAGTTACGGGGAGAGGTCCCTGCAGTGTGCTGAGGAAGAAGGAGACATCGAGTGGCAGCTGAACGCCAGTGTTCTGGTGGCACAGGCACAAGGTACGGGCCAGAGAGGACACCTTACCTTTCCCAGCCATCAGGCCCAACTGCCATGCCTGGGCTGAGAATCCTTATCATCCCAGTGTGCCCCTGCCCAGATTAATTCTGATTCTGAGAGTGGGGATCCACCCCTCCATTTCGACCCTTGTGAGTGCCTACTTTGGGCTAAGCTCAGTGAGGATTTGGAATACCCTGAGAGCTGCCCCTGCCCTTAAGGAGCTCAGCTGCAGACCAGGACAACACTGTGTCGTCATCACAATAGAGCCACTTCTCTTGCCTTGGTACTCTTTACCTCAGCATTCTTGCATGTTTTTTTCTTTTTTTTCCAAGTGAGTGGAGGGGAGATAGACAGATTCCTGCATGCGCTCCGGCCAGGACCCACCTGGCAACCTCCGTCTGGAGCCGATGCTCTGCCCTTTTGGGGCCATGCTTGCACCTGAGCTATTTTTAGTGCTTGAGCCAGAGGATCCATGGAGCCATCCTCAGTGCCCAGGGCTGATGTGCTCAAACCAATAGAGCCATGGCTGTGGGAGGAGAAGAGAGTGAGAGAGACAGAAGGGAGAGGGGGAGGGGTGGAGAAGCAGATGGTCGCTTCTCCTGTGTGCCCTGACTGGGAATAGAATCCAGGACATTCACATGCCAGGCTGACACTCTACCACTGAACCAACTGGCCAGGGCTAGCATTCTTTTTTATTTTTATTTTATTTATATATTTATTTTTTACAGAGACAGAGAGTGAGTTAGAGAGAGGGATAGACAGGGACAGACAGACAGGAACGGAGAGAGATGAGAAGTATCAATCATTAGTTTTTCATTGTGCATTGCAACACCTTAGTTGTTCATTGATTGCTTTCTCATACGTGCCTTTATCACGAGCCTTTAGCAGACTGAATAACCCCTTGCTGGAGCCAGCGACCTTGGGTTCAAGCTGGTGGGCTTTTCCTCAAATCAGATGAGCCCGCGCTCAAGCTGGCGACCTCGGGGTCTCGAACCTGGGTCTTCTGCATCCCAGTCCGATGCTCTATCCACTGCGCCACCGCCTGGTCAGGCAAGGGCTAGCATTCTTGCATTTAATCACTATGCAAGCCAGTGATATAGGCATCATTTTATCGATGGGGAAACTGGGGCACTGAGTGTTTCTGCAGATTGCCCCAGGTCACACGAGGGAGCTTTTTGGAGTGATGGAAATGCTTTAAAACTGTTGTGATGGTCATTGCACAACTCTATAAGTTGACTAAAAACCATAGAACTGTTTACTTAGAAAAGGGTGCATTTTATAATATGTGAATTACATCTCAATAAAATTATTTTTAAAAAAGCAAGGAGCCTGTGGTGGCTCAATAGGTAAAAGCACCAACTTGGAACACTGAGGTTGCCGGTTCAAAACCCCAGCTTCCCTGGTCAAGGCACATATGGGAGTTGATGCTTTCTGCTCCTCCCTCCCCTTCTCTCTCTCTCTCTTTCTCTCTTTGACTCCTCTCTCTAAAATTAATAAATAAAATCTAAAAATAAATAAAAATTTAAAAAAAATTAAAAAAAAAAAAAAAAAAAGCAAGGGGCAGCCTGACCAGGCAGTGGCGCAGTGGATAGAGCGTCGGACTAGGATGCGGAGGACCCGGGTTCGAGACCCTGAGGTCGCCAACTTGAGCACGGGCTCATTTGGTTTGAGCAAAGCTCACTAGCTTGGACCCAAGGTCGCTGGCTTGAGCAAGGGGTTACTCGGTCTGCTGAAGCCCCATGGTCAGGGCACATGTGGGAGGGCAATCAATGAACAACTAAGGTGTCGCAACGAGAAACTAATGATTGATGCTTCTCATCTCTCTCCATTCCTGTCTGTCCCTATCTGTCCCTCTCTCTGACTCTCTCTCTGTCTCTGTAAAGAAAAATAAATAAAAATTAAAAAAAAAAAAAGCAAGGGGCAGGGGAAAGGAGAAAGAGATGAAACAAGACTGGGAATATTTTGATAATTGTTGAAGCTAAGTGATGAGTAATGCAGGTTCATTATACTATTTTTACTTTTGTGCGTATTTGAAATATTTCCTAATATAAAGTTAGAAAGGAAATGTCTCCAAGTTACAAGCGAATGGGCGATGAAGCTGGGACTAGAAACCAGTTCTGTCTGACTCCACAGCTCAGGCTTTGCTAAGCTGTGCTAAGCTGTTCCTGCCCCAGGTATGCAGCCGACCCCCATGGAGGGAGGAAATGTGACCAGTGCTATGCTGAGGGCATAATCTTTCATTCATTTGTTCATACTACAGATACTTACTTGGTACCTTCTAGGCGCATAGTAGGGAGCAAAACTGATACCAATTCCTTGCCCTCCCGTTAGAAGAGGTAGCTTTTAAGCTGAAACTTTAAGGACGAGAAGGCACCGGGACCGAGCTTTCCGGTCAAAGGAACAGCATTTAGGACGGAGGGCAGGAATTGGGCTGATTTTTGGGGGTTTTTTGGGTTTTTTTTGGTATTTTTCTGAAGCTGGAAACGGGGAGAGACAGTCAGACAGACTCCCGCATGCGCCAGACCGGGATCCACCTGGCACGCCCACCAGGGGGCGACGCTCTGCCCACCAGGGGGCGATGCTCTGCCCCTCTGGGGGGTCGCTCCTTTGTGACCAGAGCCACTCCAGCACCTGGGGCAGAGGCCAAGGAGCCATCCCCTGCATCCGGGCCATCCTTGCTCCAATGGAGCCTCGCTGCGGGAGGGGAAGAGAGAGACAGAGAGGAAGGAGAGGGGGAGGGGTGGAGAAGCAGATGGACGCTTCTCCTGTGTGCCCTGGCTGGGAATCGAACCCGGGACTTCTGCACGCCAGGCTGACGCTCTACCACTGAGCCAACCGGCCAGGGCCTGGGCTGATTTTATAAGCCGAAGGAGACCAATGTTACTTGGAGCTCCTGGGGGCCAGGGAGGTTTGGAAGAAGGAGACTGATGAGGGGCCATATGCAGAGGGCAAATCATAGACTGTTTCCAAAAGCATAGAGAAAACTACTGCAAGCTTTAAACCTAAATCACAGACATGATTACAGCAGATTTTCCTAGAACTATTCCTGGTTCTTAGGAGGGCTGCAGGAGAGGGAGGGGGGTGGGGGGAGGGAGGGGGAGAGACAGAGAGAGAGAGAGAGAGGGAGAGAAAGAGAGAGAGAGAAGGGGTGGAGAAGCAGATGGTCGGGCATCAAACCCGGGACTTTCATAGGCCGAGCCGACGCTGTACCACTGAGCCAAACAGCCAGGACTCCACAGAGTTCTTTAAAAAATTAAGCGGCCTGACCTGTGGTGGCGCAGTGGATAAAGCGTCGACCTGGAATGCTGAGGATGCCAGTTCAAAACCATGCACTTGTCTGGTCAAGGCACATAGGGGAGTTGATACTTCCTGCTCCTCCCCCCTTTCTCTCTTTTTCTCTCTCTCTCTCTCACTCTCTCTCCTCTCTAAAATGAATTTAAAAAAAGTTAAGCGAACATTTTTAAAATATGAATTTCCTCTTTGGAACAATCTAAAGATGGGACAAGATGGAGTTGTTCCCCTGTTCTGGAGACACATGATGTATGCATAGGTCCCCTGCCTTCATTGACGCCTCTGAATGGCCTGAGACCCACGGCTCAGGTTCCCCGGTTCTGTCTTAGTTTGGAGATGGCCCAGGAATGTGACGGAAAGGATGGCCCTGGGCAGAGACCTGGGGCTCAGTCCAGCTCACACAAGCTTCTAACGACCGACCGTGGGAGGGGCCAGGCAGGCCAGGGGCTCCAGAGGGAGCCTGGCACCTGCAGGGCAGCCACATCATGCAACACACAGTGTCACCACCTACCTGTGCTGTGCCTCCCCTCTGTTCCCCAGTGAAGCTGAGAGACTTCGAGTTGGCCGTGAACAACTTTGAGAAGGCCCTGGAGAGAGCGAAGCTCGTCCACAACAACGAGGCGCAGCAGGCCATCATCAGCGTGAGCCTTTCCCCCAGCTGGGCCCTGCTGTGGGCGCGGGGTGGGCCCGGGGTGGGCGGGGCTGCGCCCGGGGTGGGCGGGCCCTCAGCCCCCAGCCATCTGGGGAGGCCGTTCCACAAAACCGGAGGAGCTCCTCCTAAGTGCAGGGCTCATTGTAGGTGGGCAGTGGCTTTCAAATATTCCCCACTCCCCACGGTTTATGTAGCAACCCAGACACATATTTTTATGTGAAATAAACAAAGAATAGAAACAAAAGTTTTAAAAAACATATTTACCTTTACTCTGGACGCTGGTATTTCCAATTCTCTTCTCTTTTTTTTTCCTTAATGATGGTGGAGAGCTTCTAAATTGATTTCAGGATTTACAGTTTCAAAAATGCTACCTCCGCCAGGAGACCGTAAGAAATACATGTAATACGATTGCCTCCCTCACTGGCCTTGACTGGCACTGCCCACTGAGGCAGCCACTGGCCACGTGTGGCGGTTTAAATAAAGATGAATTACAAGTTACATTTAAAGTTCAGTCTCTCAGTCACACTAGCCACATTTCAGGTACTCCATAGTCGCTTGTGGCTGTGGTGCGGCAGGTGCAGATCTCGAGTCGGCCTCGCTGTTGCAGAACTTTCTGTTGGCCGGCGCTGGCGAGGCTGTCATCTTCAGGCAGCGGAGGCCACAGGTGAAGCCACTGCTCCCAGCGCCACTCCAGGCAGATGGACAACCTCAGTAGGGTCAGCGCGCTCGCCTTAGCATGAATCTGCTGGCCACCTCCCCTCCCTCTGCCCACCAGACTGCTGCCCCTAAGCTGTCCCATGTTGAAATTCCATGTAGCTGGGCCCCAGTAAGCGTCTGCTGGAGTGTATTAAACAGGGTGCTTGTCCCCCGGGAGCTTGTCCTGTTGTTGAAAGAGGCCGGACAGTGTAACTCAGGGGCAACACGAGGGGCCTGGCCTCAGGAACTATATTGCTCACAAAAATTAGAGGGTAGGCCCTGGCCAGTTGGCTCAGTGGTAGAGCGTCGGCCTGGTGTGCAGGAATCCCGGGTTCGATTCCGGCCAGGGCACACAGGAGAAGCACCCATCTGCTTCTCCACCCTTCCCCCTCTCCTTCCTCTCTGTCTCTCTCTTCCCCTCCTGCAGCTGAGGCTCCATTGGAGCCAAGTTGGCCCTGGGCCCTGAGGATGGCTCTATGGCCTCTGCCTCAGGCGCTAGAATGGCTCTGGTTGCAACAGAGCAATGCTCCAGATGGGCAGAGCATCACCCCCTGGTGGGCATGCTGGGTGGATCCCAGTCGGGCACATGCGGGAGTCTGTCTGACTGCTTCCCCATTTCCAACTTCAGAAAAATACAAAAAAAAATAATAATAAATTAGAGAGTATTTCAAAATGAATATGAAGCGATAAAATATCCCATAGTTTTTGTGAACAGCATACATTGGAGATGCAGCAGGCATTCCAGAAAGGGAGCAGGGACCCTGGGAAGTGATATTCTGAAATGCTGCAGTTGGAGGTGGATCTCATGCTGTTTTTTTGGGGGTTTTTTTTTGTATTTTTCTGAAGCTGGAAACGGGGAGAGATAGTCAGACTCCCGCATGCGCCCGACCGGGATCCACCCGGCACGCCCACCAGGGACAAGGCTCTGCCCACCAGGGGGCGATGCTCTGCCCCTCCGGGGCGTCGCTCTGCCGTGACCAGAGCCACTCTAGCGCCTGGGGCAGAGGCCAACTCATGCTGGTTTTGAAGGACAAGGACTACAGGATCTGACCAGGCCGAAGGCCTGGGAGGCTGTTGGGGCTTAGGAACCTATGGGAGACAGAAAAGGAGACCCTGGCCTGGACCCAAGGGCTGGGTCATGATGACAGAAGTAGGAGCAAGGAACCCCAGACAGTCGGTGGACCAGCCTGGATTTGTAGGTCTAGGAATGGCAAAGAAGCCACCTGACCCCCTCAGATTTTTTTTTTAAGGGGCAAGATTATGGTTTGTGAGAACCACAGTGAAACCATTTTTTCTTTGTCATGGTGGAGGAATTGCTCCCAAAGATACCCCACCATGTGGCAGTCCATGCCCTGATTTTACCTGGCCCAGGGCAACTTAGGCCTGTCACCTTGTTCTCTTTTCCTGGCGAGGGGGTCTGCTCCCCACACGTGCACCCTGCCTGTACACCCGGCCCCCAGAGGCAGAGCGCTCCCCTTCCCTGAGCCCAGCCGTGTGCTTTGTGCCCCTCGGTTCATAAGCATGGTCTCTCATTTAATCCTCTTCCACGTGATCGCCCTGCAAGTATTTGGAGAGATAACATGGCAAATTTACATTCAGTAAATATTTGATGACCACAAGTCAGCTTGGGCTGTCAGCCCAAAGGTGACAACCGTGATTCTGGTCCTTAGGAAACTTAGTGTCAGCAGGAAAGTTAAAAAAAAACAAACACAAAAAACCCTTGTTCATGCCCAGTGCAATAGGGGCCAGGAGATTCAGAATGAGAGTCCCAGCAGGGAGGCAGGGCGGGGCTTTCCCATGAGGAGGGCATGAGGGCACCCTGAGGGCAGGGCAGGGCTTTGAAAGGTTGTGAAGCAGAGAGAAGTGCCTGCGGGGACAAACAGCCCCATGGCCCTAAGTGACTCCTCATGGGACCAGGTCCCTGACTTTTTACCCACCTGGGCTGGCATCACCAGGCAGGAAGGCATACAGAGAGTACAGACCAGTGCTGCACGAGAGTGTCCAGGCCTAGTGGTCCTTCAGCAGCTGATTTTGAGTGCCTTCTGGTGCTCTGCCAGTGCAAGTCAAGAGGAAGAAGGCAGAGCCTGCCTTCAAGATGTGCACAGGCTGCCTGACCAGGTGGTGGCACAGTGGATAGAGTGTTGGAATGGGACGCAGAGGACCCAGGTTCGAAACCTTGAGGTTGCCGGCTTGAGTGCAGGCTCACAAGCTTGAGCACGGGGGTCGCTGGCTTGAGCATGGGATCATAGACATGACCCCATGGTTGCTGGCTTGAGCCCAAAGGTCCACTGGCTTGAAGCCCAGGGTCACTGGCTTGAAGCCCAAGGTCACTGGCTTGAGCAAGGGGTCACTCGGTCTGCCGTAGCTCCCCAGTCAAGGCACATATGAGAAAGCAATCAATGAACAACTAAGGTGCCGCAGTGAAGAACTGATGCTTCTCATCTCTCTCCCTTCCTGTCTGCTTGTCCCTATCTGTTCCTCTCTCTGTCTCGGTCACACACACAGACACACACACACGGATGTGCACGGGCAGAGTCCTAGGCAAGCAGGGAACCTGCAGTCACCCTGGAAGCCCCTCTGAAGGCAGGTCAGCCCCAGGCCCACCCTGCAATGTGTCTGAGTTCCCTCCCCGGCTTGCTACCCTGCTGTGGGCGTAGGGAGTTGCACTGTGTCTCTGCATTGGCTGAAGCCAAAGGAAGCTTTAGGTAAAAAGTGGAAATCAGGGGATACACACTCCTCCCCAGTACATGTGTAAGCCCAAGGGAAATGAAGTCAGAATTATCTGCAGTCCTGTGTCTCATGCCACTTAGCCTGGGTATTTCTGAGTCCCTAGGAATCAGCTAACCTCTGGGCAGGAGCCTTTAGAGCAGGGGTCCCCAAACTACGGCCCGCAGGCCACATGCGGCCCCCTGAGGCCATCTATCCGGCCCCCACCGCACTTCCGGAAGGGGCACCTCTTTCATTGGTGGTCAGTGAGAGGAGCATAGTTCCTATTGAAATACTGGTCAGTTTGTTGATTTAAATTTACTTGGTCTTTATTTTAAATATTGTATTTGTTCCCGTTTTGTTTTGTTTTTGTTTTTTACTTTAAAATAAGATATGTGCAGTGTGCATAGGGATTTATTCATAGTTTTTTTTTATAGTCCGGTCCTCCAACGGTCTGAGGGACAGTGAACTGGCCCCCTGTGTAAAAAGTTTGGGGACCCCTGCTTTAGAGGATCCAGGAGCAAACAAGAGGGCAGGGTTAGTGCAGAGCCCTGCCTCTTGGAGTTGGGACGTGGAAGAAAGGGGGAGTGTAGGTGCCAAATAGGGGTTATGAGAGTTTATCAGCTACTCTACCACCCACAGGCTTTGGATGATGCCAACAAGGGCATTATTGATGAGCTGAAGAAAACGAGCTACAGGAATGTGTTCAAAGAAAAGAAAGGTGAGTTCCTACCCCTGAGACGGCAACTGCAGAATTTCCCCTCTGCATTCCTTTCTGTTAGTCCCAGCTGCTAGCCCTTCCTTCCTCCCTCCCTCCCTCCCTTTCTTCTTTCTTTTTTATTTATTTTTTAAAATTTAATTTATTGAGCCTGACCACGCGGTGGCGCAGTGGATAGAGTGTCGGACTGGGATGCAGAGGACCCAGGTTTGAGACCCCGAGGTCGATAGCTTGAGCGCGGGCTCATCTGGTTTGAGCAAAGATCACCAGCTTGGACCCAGGGTCACTGGCTCAAGCAGGGGTTACTCTGTCTGCTGAAGGCCCGCGGTCAAGGCACATATGAGAAAGCAATCAATGAACAACTAAGGTGTCACAACGAAAAACTGATAATTGATGCTTCTCATCTCTCTTCGTTCCTGTCTGTTCCTATCTATCCCTCTGTCTCTGTAAAAAAAAAAAAAGATAATAATAATTTGTGTTTACATAAATTCTAGTGTCGCCCCGAATGCATCCCCCCTCCCCCATATTTCCCTCAATATCTCCCTTGCCCCCCTCTCTACAGCGCCCTCCCCCCTTCCCTTCAGGTTTATCCCATCCTATCGTCCCCTTTCCCTCTGTCCTCTTTTCCTCTGGTCCCTTTGATCCCTCCTCTGTCTCAATTCCGTTCCTCAGTTCACATTGTTTCTTGGATTCCTCAAATGAGTGAGGTCATATAATATTTTTCTTTCTCTGCCTGGCTTATTTCACTTAACATAATAGTTTCCAGGTCTCTCCATGTTGTTGCAAAAGGTAATATTTACTTCTTTTTCATGGCCCCATAGTATTCTATTGTGTGTGTGTGTGTGTGTGTGTGTGTATATACACCACAGCTTTTTAATCCACTCATCCACTCACGGACACTTGGGCTGTTTCCAGATGTGAACAATGCTGCCATAAACATGGGGGTGCATTTCTTTTTTAAAGTCAGTGATATGGTGTTCTTGGGATATATTCCTAAAAGTGGGATGGCTGGGTCAAAAGGCAGTTCAATTTTTAATTTTTTGAGGAATCTCCATACTGTTTTCCACAGTGGCTGCACCAGTCTGCATTCCCACCAGCAGTGCAGGAGGGTTCCCTTTTCTCCACATCCTCGCCAGCACCTATTGTGTGTTGTTAATGAGCACCATTCTGACTGGTGTGAGGTGGTATCTCATTGTGGTTTTTATTTGCATTTCTCTAATGATTAGTGATGTTGAACATTTTTTCATCTATCTATTGGCCATCTGTATGTCCTCTTTGGAGAAGTGTCTATTCATTTCTTTTTTTTTTTTTTTTTTTTTTTTAATTTTTCTGAAGCTGGAAACAGGGAGAGACAGTCAGACAGACTCCCGCATGCGCCCGACCGGGATCCACCTGGCACGCCCACCATGGGGCGACGCTCTGCCCACCAGGGGGCGATGCTCTGCCCATCCTGGGCGTCGCCATGTTGCGACCAGAGCCACTCTAGCGCCTGAGGCAGAGGCCACAGAGCCATCCCCAGCGCCCGGGCCATCTTTGCTCCAATGGAGCCTTGGCTGCGGGAGGGGAAGAGAGAGACAGAGAGGAAAGTGCGGCGGAGGTGTGGAGAAGCAAATGGGCGCTTCTCCTGTGTGCCCTGGCCAGGAATCGAACCCGGGTCCTCCGCACGCTAGGCCAACGCTTTTTGCTGAGCCAACCGGCCAGGGCTATTCATTTCTTTTGCCAATTTTTTTTTAACATTTTTTTAAATTTTTATTTTATTTTATTCATTTTTAGAGAGGAGAGAGAGGGGGAGAGAGAGAGACAGAGAGGGAAAGAGAGGAGAGAGAGACAGAGAGAGAGAAGGGGGGAGGAACTGGAAGCATCAACTCCCATATGTGCCTTGACCAGGCAAGCCCAGGGTTTCAAACCGGCGACCTCAGCATTTCCAGGTCGACGCTTTATCCACTGTGCCACCACAGGTCAGGCTCTTTTGCCCATTTTTTGATTGGATTGTTTGTCTTCCTGGTGTTAAGTGAGAGGAGGGGAGACAGACTCCTGAATGCACCCTGACCGGGATCCACCTAGCAACCCCTATCTGGGGCCGATGCTTGGACTAACCAAGCTACCCTCAGCACCCAGGGCCAGTGCTTGAACCAATCAAGCCACTGGCTATGAGAGGGGAAGAGAAAGAGAAGGGGGAGAAGGAGGGGATCCCTGCCCCGATCAGGGATCGAACTTGGGACTTCCATACGTCAGGCTGACACTCTACTGAACCAACCGGCCAGGGCCCCCCAGCTGCTCTTTCCAGTAGCTGCTCCAGTCCCAGTGCACTGTCTACCGAGCATTCTGATTTCAGTGCCACCAGCAGCCCCAGCCTTTCCCTGGGGCAGGAGAGGGAGGTGATTCAGCCTAAATGAGTCTGAGCCCATGCTGTCGCACAGACAGCCCGCTCCTGTATTTCTTCAATTCACTCATCAGTATTTACTGAGCACTTGTCAAATGCCAGGAAGATATGAGACTTGGGGGAGACAGAGGCTTAGCTCCTGCCCTGGAGGAGACCACAGCCCAGTGGGAAAACCAGAGAATTAGAGTGGGCCCTGGGCCCTGGGCGGTTGGCTCTGCAGTAGAGCATCGGCCCAGCATGTGGAAGTCCTGGGTTCAGTTTCAAGTCAGGGCACACAGGAGAAGTGACCATCTGCTTCTCCACCCATCCCCCTTCTCTCTCTCTCTCTCTCTTTCTCTTCCCCTCCCACAGCCATGGCTTGAACGGTTCAAGCAAGTTGGCCCCGGGCGCTGAGGATGACTCCATGGTCTTGCCTCAGGCGCTGAAATAGCTCGGTTGCTGAGCAACAGAGCAGCTGCTCCAGATGGGCAGAGCATCAGCTTGCCCAGTGGAACCCAGTCAGAGCGCATGTGGGAGTCTGTCTCTCTGCCTCCCTGCCTCTCACTTAATAAAAAAAATTTTTTAATTAAAAAAAAAAATAGGTCTGACCTGTGGTGACGCAGTGGATAAAGCATTGACCTGGAAATGCTGAGGTCGCTGGTTTGAAACCCTGGGCTTGCCTGGTCAAGGCACATATGGGAGTTGATGCTTCCAGCTCCTCCCCCCTTCTCTCTCTCTCTGTTTCTCTCTCTCTCCCTCTCTCTCTCCTCTCTAAAAATGAATAAATAAAATTAAAAAAAAAATAGAGTGGTCCCTGAATGGACTCCTGCAGGCAAGTGCTGAACTGGATGGAGGAACTGCTCTATTGTGAGCACAGGCAAAGCGTTCTGACTCCTCTCGGGAGACAGGGAAGGCTCCAAGGGGAAGAATCATTCATTTCAGGCTCCAAAAGATGCCCGAGGCTTTCCCAGGTGCGAGGTGGAAGAGGGAGGGCATTTCTGGCAGGGAATAAATAGCAGGAGCAAAGACAGAGGCAGAATGACAGTCACACTTTTGGGGCTCTTCCTGTGTGCCAGACACTGGGTTAAGCATCTCATTGAGTCCTCACCACTCTAGGAGGCAATGGAGGCCAAGTGAAGTTGAGGGATCTGCCTGGGTCACAGCAGTCTGACTCAGAGCCACACTGTCCTTTGCTGTGTGGTACTGCTGTGTGGTACTGTGTGGGACTAGAATGAGTAGGGAAGGGCTGGGGTTGGAGAGGGTGTCAGAGGGGCATGTGGGTGGGCTCGGGTGCAGAGATGGCTGTGCCTGATCAATCTTTCTCTCAGGGCCTCGGGGAGTAAAGAGCCTTTGACTCCCTGGCTCCAGCCTTTCTGAAGGAAATGAGGAAGAGGAGATGGTTGGGATTCCAGGCCCCCAGGCCCCACCGAGTCATTAGGGACAGACCCCAGACAGGACGGGGGATAAGAGATGATCTCCATTCAGGGTTTCCTATGTGCCAGGCACTCTTCTCAGGACTTTATATACTATGTTCTGACTCATCTGATTCTGCAAGAACACGATGAAATAAAATAAGTATTATTATTTGTTTGATTTTTACGGATGACAAGGAGGCAGCGGGGTTGAAGTCCCACAGGTTTTCTGTCTCAGACAGCAGCCTGACTCTAGAACCCAGGCTCTTACCATGGTCCTACATTCTTCCTGGTGACAACACAGCCTCCGTCTGCCCTTCTGGGGTGCCCTAGCTGTATCACATGTACTCTGTGTACCCCAAGATGACAGAACCGCCTCCAGGCACCAAGGCCGATGCCCTCTCTGATCCAGGCATGGTAGTGGGAATCTGGGTGTGGAGTTTGCAGGCACATGAGTGCCCTTTATTATCCAGTGCTTGCCATGTGGTGGCCAGATCCCCGCAGAGAGAGGTCATGCCTCTGCCCCACATGACCTTGGAGCTGTTCTCAGAAGCCGCAGGAGCAACAGATGTGAAGGGACACAGCTGGGAAACGGCAGATGCTCCAAGCAGCCTCCCTCCCACAGCCCTTGACAATCCTGGTGGGCTATGTCCTGGGGAAGGTGTCCTCCCGAGAACTTTGGGAAGGCCCTGCTGCCAGTGGCAGCTGCTGGGCACTTCCCTCCCAGAACAGCAGGTGGCAGCAAATGGCAGCATTTTTCCAGCTATGAACCCAGAGCGCCTGAAGGTGCCTCAGAGACCAAGGGCTCCCAGGAAGAGAATGTGGGGCAGCTCGGGAGGAGATTGGTGACTTTTCTCTGCAGCTGGTAAAAGCAAGGAGCAAGGGTTCTCCTGGTTGAAAAACAGCACTCCAGCTGAACTTGCTGCGAGCAATCTGCTCATATTTTTACAGGGAACCTCCCAACACATGATGAAAAGTGCTTTCCAGGGACAAAGAGAAATGCAGAATGAGGCTGCCAGAGAAAAGACCCCTTCTGTCCTTTCCCAGCACCTGTTCTATTCCTGTAGAGAAAGGGAACGTACTGTGGGGGCAGACTGTTCTGGGTTCAAATTCTGACTCAGCAGGGTGATCATGGTGTGTGATTTCTCTTTATCAAGTCCAGGTCCCTGAGTGCAAGCTCAAACCAATGACACTACACTTTCACGACACTGTGCACTTTTGACTGACTGGTATAATCTGTGTGGTATAAGCTTCACACGATGCCTGGAACAGGACTGGTCATGGATGAGTTCCTTCTTCTCCTATTGGAAAGGAATGCTCCTCTTAGAAGCATGGGGCTGCACAGACAGGGATTTACCCAGGCTCAGAAATGGACAAAATTTTACCTTGCTTTCCTCTCTCCTGTGTTTCAGATGAGGCTGCTGCATTGGATAATATGGCAGTGAAGACAAAAGAGAAAAGAAAAATGAAAAAAGGAAAGAATGAACCTGAGACAGTGATGAAGCACTGGGAAAGAGAGCGCTCTGACGGTGAGAAAGACACAGAAGACGAGCTGTCTAACGAAGCCCTAACCGGCACGGCGAGGGGACCAGAAAACAAAGCCAGCTCCTCAAGAACAGAACTGGGAGCCACAGGGAGAGACACAGGAGAGGCTGCCAAGAAACTGTCTGGCGAACTAGACGTGAGATTAGGAGAAGCAGGCGGGGAAATATTAGGAGTGAGCAAAAAGGAATCCAGAGAAATTTACAGGAGGCCTTCAGATCTGGACCAAAAACTGTCAGAAGAATTAATCAAAAGGCAATCAGATGAAGAAGAGGAGAGGCTACCAGAAGCCGGCAGAAGAGAGGTGGAAGAATTGGGGGAAATAGAATCCGAAGAAATAGGAGAAATGAAAACAGAAAATATGAAAAAGGATAAAAAGGAAGATGAATGAAGCCATTCTAAGTAGGCAGTAGGATCAGGAGGCTGGTATTCATAGGGACCATGGGGATCTTGTTAAACTAGACTTTTGAGTTGAGATTTTTTAATAGGAAAAAATGTGGCCTGGGCCCCACAGGTCACGTCTGCCTCTCTCTGATAGTTTTCCCTTTAAATATAGACCTTTTACAAATCTTGAATCTATCATTTTGCCTCCTCACCCTTATCCATTCTCGGAAGAACCTTAGAGAATGAATGACCTAGCATGGGGTACTGTGGTTGGTAGTTAGAAATAAGCAGAGCAAGGAATAGGCCAGGAACAGGTCACCGGGGTAGAAAGCCCCAGGTACCTAGCAATGGGAAAACCCCGGAAAACAAGGACCTCGCCCCCAGGGTAACCTTCCTCCACTAGCATACTGCTGGTCATGCAGTTTGAACCCTCCCCTGAACTTTCCTACCCTGAAATGTTGCTAGTCATGCGGTTAGACCCCTTTAGAGAGTGAATGATGGAGCAAGAGAGTAGCCCTAAGCATTAAGCCCCTAGGACAATAAGGTTCTGACCCACATCAAATACATCAAGGCCTTAGTTGTGTTTTCAGCTTCCAGGCCCAAAAAAGCAGCAAAACCAGACAAGCAATGCCACTGCTGACCTCAGGACCAGCTGCACTGACTAATGACCCCTGCCCCGCTGCTGACCATGATGCTAAGAGGACACACCTGGAGAGCTGATGAATATTCTACCATTCTTTCCCTGGGACCGCCCCTGAATTCCCCCACTCTTAGAAAACCCTTGGGACACAGGACCCAGTGCCTTCCCTGTTTCCTTCTTTTCTTCCCAAGGTGCATTTTCCTTGCCCCTCTCTTTCTCCCAAACCCTGTGTCCCCACAAGACTTGCAACCAGGGGAGCAATGGGCAACAGCAGCTCATCCCAGGCTAACCCCCTGACCCTGTCTACAAGGCTCCCATTTTTTCTGACTTTCCAGTGAGCCAAAGCAGCCCCACCTAGGCTCATTTCTTTCCTGTAAGATTTCTAGAAAGCCAAAGCGGGCCCCCCTAGACTCTCTTTCCTGTTGCTTCTTGCTTCTTCTATCCTAAGCCCTTCCTTGTTTCACCATTCCCAGCTTTAATAAGTGTACTCTCAAACACACCTGGACTCCTGTTGTGATCATTCCTGCGTGAAGTCAAGAACCCACACACTACCCGCGGCCCTAGGCAGACCCACTTTGGGCCAGGTCCCCTTTCTGGTAACAGAACCACCTCTCAAGCAGAACGCGGACCTTACCCCGACTGGGTGAGATAACACAGAGGTCCCCAAACAAGGCCTGAGCCAGATGTGATCACGGTGTGAAGTGTGGCCCTCTCCCCGTCCAAGGATCTTATAGGAGAAAGAGAAAGGTGCTCAGAAGAAAGTCTTAGGAGGGTGAAGAAACAGATGTGTCAGGTTTGGGTTTAGGACTCCTTTAAATCCAAAGCCCCTTTCAACTCAAATTCTCCTCTCAACTCAAATTCTCCTCATCCAACCTCCCACTAGGCAAGGGCAACTTCCTCATTAAGCATCTCCCTCACCCAACCTCCCTTAAGCAACTCCCTCCACCCTGGGAAGGTTTTGAGAAATGTCCTTGGGACAAGGCCATCTGGAGGGACCTGAGAGTTGGGAAAGGGAGACAGTCTGTAACCAAGGCCACAAACCAGGATATGCTAATCTGGGCATGTCCAGGTGCACCCAACCCCATGGCAGCAGATGCCTGCAGCAAACCCCAATTATCAGACACCCCCTTCCTACAGCTCTCTGCTGATGCCACTAGGGTCTCAGCCCATCTGGTTTGCAGATGCATAAATAAACTTCCTGTAAAACTCATCAGGCCTGTGCCGCCTCCTTCAGCCAGCCTAACAGTGAACTCTAAGGGCCAGGACAGTTTGTTTATTTATTTTGACAGAGACAGAGAGAGAGTCAGAGAGATGGATAGATAGGGACAGTCAGGAAGGGAGAGAGATGAAAAGCATCAATTCTTCATTGTGGCACTTTTAGTTCATTGATTGCTTTCTCATATGTACCTTGACCGTGGGGCTACAGCAGACCAAGTGACCCCTTGCTCAAGCCAGCGACCTTGGGTCCAAGCTGGTGAGCTTTGCTCAAACCAGATGAACCTGGACTCAAGCTGGTGACCTCGGGGTCTCAAACCTGGGTCCTCCGCGTCCCAGTCCGACCCTCTATCCACTGCGCCACCGGTCAGGCGGGCCAGGACAGTTTAAAGTGAGGAGGGAAGAGAAAGGCCTGGGAGTGGAGGTATGTCTGCCCAGCTGCTGGCAATTGGTTCATTTTTGCTGAGTACCTACCTACTTTGTGCAGTGCCCTGGGGGAGGCTCTATGGAAGAAATGTTGGGACAGCCTCAACCATCACTCAGTGAGGAAGGTCTGTATGTAAACCCCTAAGACCCGAAACCAGGATGAAGTGAATGCTGGCACTGATAGGGGCACTATCCTCTTAAGAGCCCAGAGAAAGAAAAAAGGTTCCTAACCCAGAACGGAAGTAGGCTGGGAGCAGGAGCTAGTGCTGGTCCTTCGGGGCTACCTCTACCCATACAGTCAAGGAAGTCAGGCTCCCAAGCCTGGTTCTTCCTCTGTAGAACAGGTACCTGCTCAGGGGTTGCTGTGAAGATCATACGAGTGCTTAGCACAGCATCTGGTACACAGGAAGCGGTCCAAAATCCACCCAAGCTTTCAGAGGCTTCACAGAGGAAGTGGCAGCTGGCAGCTGCCTCAGAGGATGAGTTAGAATTTCACCACAGTTATTCATCCGTCTCTTTGGCCGTCCCTTTGGCCGTTGACATCCTGGCTCTGTCCTCACAATTCCGGGCAGGGTTGGGCTGAGGCTGAATTTAGGCTGGTTGAGGGCCTGGACTAGGGTGAAGCAACTGAGACACTCCAGCTGCAGCATGTCACGGGGTGCCAAAAAACTCAGTAAGCAAGACAAACTATTTTAATGCAATACTTAAAAAATAATGCAAAAACCCATGATGAAAAAATGACTAAATTTTTTGTAAAGACAGGATCTGACCTTGCACTTGCACGGCCCTGCTTCCTTACCCTCAATCCTTATCTCCATGCAAGACCAGGGCAGGGTGATTGTTTTCCTCTCTTAAGAGTTCATTAACATCTACAAGAAAAAAGAGGCCGGACAAGTCCCTACCCGACACCCCCTGCTGCTGCTCTGTCTGCGGTTCCCAGGTGCACCGCAGGTGACGGCTGCACAAGCGCACGCTTTCTCCCCAGTTCCCCGTACCCACGTGTTTGCTTAGTTTCGGGTTTCGATTTGCTGCGCCTGCGCAGAACCGAGGGCGCCTCGGGCCCCGTCCCCCGGCCCTCCCGAGAGCGCTCCGCCCCCCGGGCTATGTATAAGGCGGCTGGGCGCGGGGTCGCGCTATCGCTAGACTCCGTGTCCCTCCGCGCAGGCGGGCGGCCCCGGAGAGCTAGTGCCTACGAGGGCGGCGACGGCGGCGCCCCTTCCTCATCATGGTGAGCAGGCGCTGTGAGGCCGGGAGGCGAGGAGCGGGCCGGGCCGGGGCTAGTGCCTTAAAGGAAAACGGGAGCACGGGGGGTTTTCGGGAGGATGTGCCATGCAAATAAGGCCCTGAGGTTCCGGACTGGAGTCGAGGCTTTTTGGCGGTCCGGTGCGTCCCTGAGGTAGGGGAGAGGCGGTAGAGGGGCCGAGGGCCGGCGCTGCTGGAAGAGGAAGGGACTCCGAGGCTGCGGACCAGATGGCGCGCGGCGCCCGCTGGGCGGGCGTGCATCGCCTTCCCCTGCCCTGGGCAATTGTGTGGGAACACAGTGTGCCAGCTCGGCTCTCAGGGTGCTGGCGGGAGGTGGAGCTGGTGTGAAGACAGTTGACAGTAAAAACTTGTCTCTGGTGGCTTTTAGCTGGCAGGAAAGCAAGTGGCTCAGACAGGTGGCTGTGACACACAGCGAAGTGGTGGGTAGAGCTGGACCTTGAATGCAGGTGCCCAGTCCCGCCCAGTCCTGGTGCTGGCACAAAGACCAGGACTTTGTGGGGGGCCGAGAGCGGAGGAGGAGGTGGCACGCGTGGTGAAAGAGGCCCTTTGTCCAGCGCTCTCCCGCCCTGCCCCCCACCAGTCCTTCTGTGGGACCATTGTATCCCCTATCCTAGACAAGAGAGTATTATCTGTTGCTGCCATTGTTGGGGGAAGGGAGGCAGTCTTTGGGTAACCCTTCTCCACCCCCACCCTCCTCTGCACACTCAGAGCCAGAGCAGCTGTGGTTGTACCCAGACTTAAGACACCTACCTCCAAGGAGGCCATCCGTAATAGGTGTGGAGGCTATAAAAGTTAGGGGGTCCACTCCAGAGCCACAGCGGTAGGCCCTCCCTTCACGCACTTCCAGCACATTTTCCCTCAGAGTTGGCAGCAGTGGGTGACTTTGGGGCTCCAGCTCTACTAGAGGAAAGGAAGCATTTAGAAAAGCTTGGACAAGCCCGCTCTTCATCCTCCATAACCAGAAGCAGTTGGTACAGAAGAGAGAAGGAAAGTCTACTGCTTTGTGGCTTGGAGGGCACCCAGGGTAGCTGTAAATCAGGGCTGGAAAGCTCCAAGCAGGGAGGGGTTCCAGGTTAGAATGAGGCCCGAGACAGCGGGGCAAGGTAGCGACGAGTGACTTGGTTAACATCTGCTCTTCCCCTCCTCACACAGAATAGAGGCTTCTCTCGAAAGAGCCATACATTCCTGCCCAAGATCTTCCGCAAGATGTCATCCTTAGGGGCCAAGGACAAGCCCGAGTTGCAGTTTCCCTTCCTGCAGGATGAGGAGACGGTGGGCACGCTGCAAGAGTGTAAGACACTCTTCATCCTGCGCGGCTTGCCAGGGAGCGGCAAGTCCACCCTGGCACGGGCCATCATGGACAGGTACCGTGACAGCACCAAGATGGTGTCTGCCGACACTTACAAGATCATTCCCGCTCGAGGAGGCTTCTCCGAGGAGTACAAGCGGCTGGACAAGGACCTGGCTGACTGCTGCCGCCGGGACATCCGTGTCCTCGTGCTGGATGACACCAACCATGAGCGGGAGAGGCTGGAGCAGCTCTTTGAAGTAGCTGACCAGTTCCAGTACCAGGTGGTCCTGGTGGAGCCCAAGACGGCGTGGCGGCTGGACTGTGCCCAGCTCAGGGAGAAGAGCCAGTGGCAGCTGTCGGTTGAGGAGCTGAAGAAGCTGAAGCCTGGGCTGGAGAAGGACTTCCTACCACTCTTCTTCGGCTGGTTCCTGACCAAGAAGAGTTCTGAGAGCCTCCGGAAAGTTGGCCAGGTCTTCCTGGATGAGCTGGGGAACCACAAGGCTTTCAAGAAGGAGCTGCCACACTGTAGGTGGTCGAGTGGGCAGGGTGGGAGCAGTTAGGCTCATTCATAAGACCCTCTTTGCTGTGCACAAGGGGCTGCATGCACAGGACCACCATGTCCTCGGGGTACTTGGAGAAGGTGGGGAAGTGGGTGGAGACTCACCTAGAACCAGGCAGAGGTAGCCTTGGGTAGTGGGAGCACAGCAGAATCTGGGGAGAGGTGCTTCCGTCCCACGTCACCTTTCTTCTTCCTAGTTCCCTCCCCCAGGGGAATCTAGACCACTGCCCCTGTCTTACAGATAGGAAAAACACATTACTGTCCTATCAGAGACTGTGTCAGCATTTCCTATAACCTTAGAGGGAGAATCTGGTCCAATGTTTTCCAACTCATTTTTAGCAGCAGAACCATTTTTCTAAAATAAAGTGTTCTGTGGACTCCTACGCTGCAAACACATTGTAACTAGGACTGTTGTGCCTTCACTGGGGACGGTTCCCAGGCCTTGGGCTACACAGTGTACCTCCTGTGGCATCCCATGTTTCAAAGAACAGTCCCCCACCTAGTCCAAGTGTTCTTGTTGTGTAGATGGGGAAACAGATCTGCAAGGGATGTGGGGTGTGCCTAAAGCCAGAGTGAGAGCCTGGACTCTGGTCAACTCCAGCAGTGGCCTCCCCACGGTTCTGTACTGGCAAGGGTTGTATTGGCCCTCATTCTGCTGCAGTGGTTTAGTGGGTCTATGCCAACCACTAATCTGTCTGTTTCTTTAACTTATTTCTAGTTCCCCCAAAGTTTAGGTTACTTTCATACTTGAAATGTCCCTTCATCCCTATATTTGTGTGGCTCAGGGGCAGGTAACTTGTGCGTGTATATGTTCTCAGAGAACTCTGTTTGACTTCTTCATCGTAACTGCTAGGAAACTAGGGAACTGTGGAACCTGCAGATACTGGCCAGGCATGGGTCCTGTACCAGTGAAGAACTTGAGAAAAAACGCACCCTAGAGACAGGCTTCTCTTGAAGCGGCTTTTTACTATTATAACTTGGAATCCTTTTCTGCCTGGGATACAGCAGGAGAAATGTATTGGGCCAAGAACAAGGCCTGCTCTCAGTTGAGGCTTTCCCTGTAGAGAGTGAGTGATGTCCTGCAGGTACTTGATTCTGGGAATAAACGGGAAAACAGTGACCTCGAAGCTAGCTATAAGGCTCGGGATCTGGAAACTGAAATCACAGATACTCCAAACCTGCATAATGTCATCCTGTTATATCCCAGGCCTTGCCTAGGCTCTTACCCATCAAACAAGCCTATACTAGGCAGTATGGTGACTAGGTTACCTATACCACTGAATGAACTAAGGTGCTATTAATTAGTACCTGGGTGGTTGTGGGAAAACAGGGATGTATTGTCACCCTAATTGTACTTCGTTGACAGATAAAGGTCAATCACTTGACCCAGGTCAAATGGCTTATAAGTGATGTTAGTTAAGCTGTTTTTGGCCCTTTCCATTATATCACATAGTTCCTGTCTTTTTTTCTTTCTACCCCACTTTTTACGATGTGGATTCTCCCTTAAAGATGCGATGCTGGTGAATCTCATTCCTTTGGCTTATGTTGCCACCTCTGGGTTACAAGTGCCTTGGTGTTCAAATCTGGGGAAGAGGTGTAAAAATCTACATACTGTAAAGCCAAGGAATTTAAGCCCCTTTTTATTTATTTTTATTTTTAAAGATTTTATTTATTCATTATAGAGAGGGGGAGAGAGAGAGAGAGAGAAGGGGGGAGGAGCAGGAAGCATCAACTCCCATATGTGCCTTGACCAGGCAAGCCCAGGGTTTTGAACCGGCAACGTCAGGGTTTCCAGGTTGACACTATATCCACTGCACCACCACAGGTCAGGCATAAGCCCCTTTTTATTTTTATTTTTTATATAAGCCCCTTTTTAAATAATAGCTCTGGAGTTGCTATTAGTTTGACTAACTAGTGAATAAATTAATTAACAGCGGGTTGCTTGAGAATTTATGCTTGCTGTCCAATTTTTTCCGCCTGGGCCTCAGTGGTCTTGGTGACAGGTGCTGGGATGCTCCTGCCCTCCTGCCCTGATGACCTCACTCTCTCTCCCTGCAGTTGTCTCTGGGGATGAGCCCAGGGAGAAGATCGACCTGGCGACCTACTTTGGGAAGAGACCCCCAGGCGTGCTGCACTGCACAACCAAGTTCTGTGACTACGGGAAGGCTGCCGGGGCGGAGGAGTATGCCCAGCAGGAAGTGAGTGCTCCCAGGGATGCTGCTGGCGGGGAGGGGCAGGGTTCTGGGGGTGGGTACAGGCGCAAAGCAGGGGCCAGAAGCCAGATGGCAGCTCAAGAAAAATGACATCTCAGATGCAGTTACAGAACTTGTATATTGAACAAAGGCTGATAGAATTTGTAGTTCTGCCAAACTTGATCTTTGTTTTAAAAGATAAGGTTGCCTGACCAGGTGGTGGCGCAGTGGATAGAGCGTCGGACTGGGATGCAGAGGACCCGGGTTCAAGACCCCAAGGTCGCCAGCTTGAGTGCGGGCTCATCTGGTTTGAGGAAAAAGCCCACCAGCTTGAACCCAAGGTCGCTGGCTCCAGCAAGGGGTTACTCGGTCTGCTGAAGGCCCGCGGTCAAGGCACATATGAGAAAGCAATCAATGAACAACTAAGGTGTTGCAACGCGCAATGAAAAACTAATGTTTGATGCTTCTCATCTCTCTCTGTTCCTGTCTGTCTGTCCCTGTCTATCCCTCTCTCTCACTCTCTGTCTCTGTAAAAAATAAATTAAAAAAAAAAAAAAAAAGATAAGGTCACCTTCTCGGTGACCTGTCCTAATCACTATTTGGAATTGTAGTATGGCCCCTACACACCGTATGACTTTTACATTATTTTCTATAGCTCTATAAGTAACTTACTTACATATTATGTTTTTACATCTCCTATCCATGACTGGGAATCTGCGTGTGGAGGGCCAGGCCAACTGTAGTTATTTTCGATTGTATGAAGGGTTGGCACCTCTAACTCCCTGCAGTGGCTTAGTTTAGGGGTCAGTTGTATACATTGTGTGTCCTTCCTCGCCTTTCAACCTCTGACTAGAATATAAGCTCCACAAAGGCAGGGATTTTTATCTTTGTTCATTCAGTTTTGTATCCCAGAACCGAGAACCGTGTCGGAAATGGTAAATGCTCAATAGTGAAGAAAAATGATTATCTTTTGCTCTAGCTCACCCCCTGGGTGGCTTAGCTGCAGACCTCAGGCGCCTCTTCTGGGGCCACCCACAGTGCCGCCAGCCACTACACTTGTCCCCGGGCCTGCCCCAGTGCTGGTTCTTCCTAGAGTATGGAGACGGGTGGCTGGGAGCAGGCTCCTGCCCTGGCCTCTGTAAGCCTATTGTTCAGTCCGAAAGGCTAGGGATTCCTTGTCCCCAGGGAGCCGGGTTCTCTGAGGTTTCTGTCCCCAGGTCTGCAGCCTGGCCTTGCCCCAAGGTAAAGGAGTGTCCAGGGATAGTGCAGCCTGTTGGCTTAGAGGTACCAGTCCCTTCCTAACCTCACAGCTGGTATCCTCGCCCAAGGCCTCTGACTTGGTGATCTGTTGCCCGGATGTACGTGGCTCTCTAGCCTTCTTCAGGTCACCTTCTCAGAAGGGCCTTCCCTGACTCTCCACCCATCTGCCCCAACTTCTCTGCCTAGGTTAATGTAGCCAGCTTACTTGTGTGGTCACTGGTCTCAGTTGCAAGGGGGTGCCTTTCAGTCCTGTACCATCCCATTTGAATGAAAGCTTCCTGAGGGCAAGCATCTGTATTTTGGTTTATCCCTGTAATCCTAGCACCACTACCATCTCTAACCATTCATTCCTTTAGTAATATGTGTTAAGCATCTTTGCTGTCCTTCACATAAAAGGATTGGGAGAAAAAACAGAAGCTTTTATGGTCAGATGGAAGAGATGGGCTTTCTCAGAGACTCAGATATAACCAGATGTGCAATCAGCTGTAAACCAAGGTGTTCAGAGATTTTGCTCAAAGTAACAACAGTAGCACTTGTTATATGCCACTGTTTTGTTTTTTTTTTTAATTTTTAATTTTTAATTTTTTTTTTGCAGGGACAGAGAATGTCAGATAGAGGGATAGATAGGGACAGACAGACAGGAACTGAGAGAGATGAGAAGCATCAATCATCAGTTTTTCGTTGCGACACCGTAGTTGTTTATTGATTGCTTTCTCATATGTGCCATGACCGCGGGCCTTCAGCACTCGAGCCAGTGACTTTGAGCCAGTGACCTTGGGTCCATGCTAGGTCATCTTGGCTTTTTGCTCAAGCCAGATGAGCCCGCGCTCAAGCTGGCAATCCTGGAGTCTCGAACCTGGGTCCTTCCACATCCCAGTCTGATGCTCTATCTACTGTGTCACCGCCTGGTCAGGCTATATGCCACTGTTCTGAACGCTCCACCCTGTTACTCCTTTCCTCCTCACAGAGGTGGGTTCTGGTGGCATTCCATTTTACAGGTGAAGAAGCCACAGTGGAGAGGTTCAACAGCTCGCTCATGGCCCTGCAGCTAGTAGTGTAGGACCAGAGTCTGAACTCAGGAAGTCTGGCTTTTAACCCCTACCTCTCCAGTACCTTCATTTTTTTCAGTATCAGCCTCAACAGTCAGTGGAAAACACCTCAACACCACACAGGCTATTACAGATGTGGTGACGTGCCTTTACCAAGGGCTCTGCTCAGCTGTGCTCACCTGTTAGGCCCACCCTTCGCAGCTGTCCTCCCTGGAGGCCACCCCCTCTAGCATGGTCCTCGTTCTCACTCTCCGCAGGTGGTGAAGAAGTCTTACTGCAAGGCCTTCACGCTGACCATCTCTGCCCTCTTTGTGACTCCCAAGACGACGGGAGCCCAGGTGGAGCTGAGCGAGCAGGAGCTGCCACTGTGGCCAAATGATGTGGACAGGCTGTCCCCCTCTGACAGCCTGCCCCGGGGGAGCCGCGCTCACATCACCCTCGGCTGCGCGGGAGATGTGGAGGCCGTGCAGACAGGCATCGACCTCCTGGAGATTATGCGGCAGGAGAAAGCGGGCAGCCGCAGCGAGGAGGTGGGTGAGCTGACCCGGGGCAAGCTCTTCTCCTTGGGCAATGGGCGCTGGATGCTGAACCTGGCCAAGAAGCTGAAGGTCAGGGCCATCTTCACGGGCTACTACGGGAAGGGCAAACCTGTGCCCACACACGGCAGTCGCAAGGGGGGAGCCTTTCAGTCCTGTACCATCAACTGAAGTGTTCCCCCACCCTTGGTGCACCCCATGCTCTTTAGGAGGGGAAGGGATGAAGAGGGAAGCACACCCTCTTGATCTTTAAGATTTTTTTTTTACTCAAAGTTAACCTTCTGTAACTTTTAAAAAAACTTGTAAAATAACTGCCTCTTTCTGTCTACCCTCTTCCTGTCTAACAGTCAAGCTCTCAACACAAGGGGGGAAGGGGCAGGTACCATTCAGGAACCTGGATCAAAGCTGATAAGGCTGGGCCGAGCTGAGCCTGGAGCCACAGCCCTGCGCCCTACTTTGTTATTGGTGCCCACAGCCAGTGCCCAGCCCTGCCCAGAGCTGGCTGGTGGGAAAGGCCTTAGGGCTTCACACCACGGCTGGTGGTGGATGTGAGAGGGGAGGATCCCTGGGCTTTGATCCCATTTCTAATCACTGTAGCCCCAAGAAGGATGGGGCTATTTACCAGGGCAGAAGAGGGGGTTTGTCTCCCACCTTGGGTCCAAAGTGCCTGTACCTTCCTCCTTCACTCTGTAACTAGGTAACAGTTGGATAACTAGGGAAGAAAACTAGAACAGTAAGCAGCAGCCATGCCCCAGGCTGGCTGCTGGCCTCCCCCCAGGAACGGGATGGTATGGTTCTGCTGGAGGGGTGGGAGACAGAGGCTAGAGACAGCGTGTGGGGGAGCTCCAGCCTAGCCGGCTGCCCAGCCCATCTTGCCTCCCTGGTGCCTCTGGAGGCCTCCGTGCCTCCTGTAAAGGGGGCTGGTGGGGACCGAGAACCAATGGAGTAGGCTCCTGGCTGTTAAGGGCCTGGTACCTTTGGGAAGGGGTTTTTAACACTGCTACAGGGGCTGTGGTTCCTGGGGTGCCCTCCACTACCCTCTCTGCTCAGTAACAGGGCCTTGCTAATTAGGTTGTCATTTGACAAAAGTGCTTGGGATTTGTGTTACCGTCCTGGCTTTACCCAAACTCAGCAACTTGTCAGACTGATAATGAAATAAATCATGTTAATCCTAGCCGTGTGCAGTCTCTTCACGCTCTGTGCCCAGCTCATCTTCCCTGGGGTGAGGGCTGGGTGTGTTAGGACTGGCTTTGTCCCACAGCTTGGGGCCATCGGTCCTGTCTCCCCGCTGCTGGCTGGGCACAGCTGGGGCGAGGCCCAGCAGCTGAACAGTGTTGGCTTTCATGAGGAGGCAGAAAGACAGGAGGCTGGCCTTAGATGCACACAGAAAGCCAGGCCTGGGGACGGAGAGCAAAGTCTCTCATCCCCTACCTGTTAACAACTTACAGAGCCCACAGGTGTGCCCCGCCCAGCCCAATCAGAAAGACTTCTCAGAAAGGCAAGACCCCCCAATCCCTATTATGGGTTTCCCCAGTTCTCTTGGGAAGGCCACCCCTGGTCAGTGCTGCTTCAAACACAAGAGTAGGCCTGACATTCAGTCTCTTCCAGCCAACAAGGGCCTGGACAGCTCCACAGGGAATTTCCTAGGCCTGAATCAGTCATCACTGCACCATGGCCTTGGCACCAAGGGGGACACTGGAAAGAGAAGGGCAGGGCCTCCAAAGAGAAATCATATCATATGTTTGGCCCAACGTCTTACCCCACTATCTCTACCACCAAAGCACTAAAGCCTAAGTTTTAGCCAGTCTCTTGTCTGCATGGCAATCCCAAAATTCCTCCCCGAATGCTGCTAAGCTTGACCTGACCAGCAGTGGGCCTGGAGCTGCCTGTCTCACTCAGAGAGGGTCTGGGGGGTGGGGGCGGGGCAGGATTTTGCCTTGTCTCCATCTCCCTCAAGCCTGCACTGGCCCCAGGAATGGGGAGTTTGTAAACCTCCCCTCTAGGCTAGGCAGGCCTCACCCATAGCATACTCCCATGTTCTATGTGAGCTTTGGACATGCACAGCTTCTAGTGATTTCTGGCAGCCCCCACCATAAAATAAGCATGTTTTCTGAACTCGGTTCCCTATGACTGCCAGCAGTCGGGCCCCGCAGCACACTCAGCCCATGTTCAGCACTTGCATGCTGCACCCCTTCAGAACCAGCAGCCAGCACTGCACCAGCCACCAGGCTCCGGGCGCCCAGGCCTCTGGGGCGGCTTGCTGAGCCCGAGGTCCGTGCCGGGGCTCAGCTCTGGCCCACTGACTGGTGTGACACAGTGCAGCTGCCAGAGCAACGTGCCAGAAAGGGTCAAAACATTTTATTCTCTTACGTTTTTCTTTTTTAATAAAGTTAAACAGTAAAACAAAAATTCACAGGCTGCCTCCCTGTCCACCCCCCGCCTCCCTCCCCTACCCGCGGTCTTCGGCGCTGGCTCCCTTTCCTTCACCCTGCTCAGACACAGCATCCCACTGAGAAAACAAAACTGCTCTAAGTACATGGAGACATGAAGGAGGAGGTGAATTGTGTCCACATTCAAGGTTAAACTGAGCAAGTCTGCATTTTCTGGGTTCTGGATGGCTTCCTTTCATTAGCCAAATTGAAAAAAGAAATTCCCTGGACCAGAGGCTGTAAGGGAAAGAAGGGCTTGTTAGTTGACTCTAGGTTTTCTAGGAAACATCACTTTGCTCTGATATGGAAAAGTCTCCAAGGGCTGCCTGCTTCCAAGTCAGAGAAAAAGCTCTAAGGGTATCAAACAGTCTGGGCCCTAGGTATAAGGGGGTGAGCATGTTGTGTGTATGCAGCTCCTAACACCTTCTCTCATGCTTTAAAAAAGCCCTGGTCCTAGGCAGCTTCGTGATGCCTCCCAGGCCCCGTGGAAGTGTGGTGATAATGGTCATCCCAAGGTAAGGTGTGCCCAGGAGGCTCCCTGCCCTACTGGAGGAGAATTCAGCTGCCTCCACTCATGAGGGCCCCTGACTCTCAAAGAGCTACCTCCCCATGGAGTCACTGTGTCACTTTGTGACCTGGGAATTGCCGCAAACAGCAGGCATACCCACCTTCAAAGCTGAAGCCCCCAGGACCACCAAAGAATGCCTTGAAGATATTGTTTGCATCAAAATCTGTGGAGCAAGGTGAGAAACAGGGAAGGAACAAAAGGTGAAAAAAGTAAAAATGTCTGAAGGGAATTTCCCACGATCTTGAGAATGTGTCTCCACACTTGCCCAGACAGTTCCCAAAACTAGCGGTGAGCAGATCTGCCCCACCCTATGCAACCTTACCACTTGATCCCCTCCTGGGCTCTGTTCTCTTGTCTTCACAAGTGCAGCCCCAAAGGAAAGCGTCCTCTGCCTCACCCCACTTCACTGGTCCTCTCTTCCCCACACGGGGAGTGACAGTGGCACTTACCGACCCAGACTTTCCCCATACTGTTGCCCTAAAATGCTGGGGCTGCTACTGAGAAGTAGCATGCTACCAATAATAAATATAAGACCTATGATTTATCGTATCTGTTAGATTCTATGCTGTGTAAACTGAATGCCAGAAAACTTGTGGTTCATTAAAGTACCAATCATGGTACTGGATACTTTGTATACACTGTATCATTTAATCCTAATAACAGTTTGTCATAGGTATTATTTACAACTTGTACTCAATAAAACATAAGTAGCCAGCTCAAGTAATCTTCCTAAGATCACATGGACAGTAAAAGCAAAATAACTGAAAATTCCAACTTTTGTCTGACTCCAGCACTGGACCCTGTCACTAGGCCATGGCAGGTCTGATGTCCCCAACCCTGCCTGACCTAAGCTGCACAGCAAGATATATCTCCACCAGTGGATCTCACAGGCACACTGTGTCCAAAAGTGAATTCTCTGCCAGCACATCTGTTCACCTTCCTGGGTCCCCTGGTTCAGTGAAGAGCCCCACTGAGACTGCTATGCCGAAGCCTCCCTCAGCTTAGTCCTTCCCTCTCCCAACACACTGAGCAACCGACTTCCGCCGAGTCCACCACTCCCTCCCAACTATGCCCTCCAGCCCCTTCCTATCCCAGTCTTCCCACCATTGTTAGCCGCCTCTCCTGCTAAACCACCTTTCCTTGCTGCCACCACAGACGTATTTCTAGAGCCTAAATCTGGCTTACAGCTCCTCCTACTTAACACCCTTCATTGGCTTTTAATGGGTTCTAGCTCTTCTCAACTGCTGGGCAAAGCAATGTTTATTATTGGTAAACCTAAATTTTTAACTGTCTCCCTGAACTGGAGAGGTCAGGATTATCTATATATCATCATTAATCTTACTTTCAATTCCAACAAGTTTTATTAGTGGAAGAGAAAGGGTTGGCATAGAGACAGAGGTCTGAGAAGTAGGCATAATTCAAGGCCTCTTTTACCTCTGACCAAGCTCACAGTGAGCAATGATGCTGATAGCTGTACTGTACTTCATTCTACATCTTCTGGGGAAATCAAAATCTGTGAGGGCTCACAGGAACGTATGATGCACATAAATATCAGCATACACTTTGCAGTGAGGGACAAAAGAATTTCCAGCCAATATGAAAAGCCTGTTTTTCTCACTCCAGCCCCTAAGGGCCTACTGAGGGCTGATTCGGCTACTTTCTGGTCTCATCTCTCCCAGTCCCCGCCTCGAGCACCCTTTATCCTCCTACACTGACCCCGCTGAAGCTCCCATGGATGCTTTGCTTTGCTGCACTCCCAGGCCTTCCCTTGCCAGTGCTTAGTCCTGGTAACAATTCTGCACCCTGGGCACTTGCTACACCCGATTGCACTCATTGGGTTCCATGTCTACTGATGCATCATCAAAAGCTATCGAAGGGTTTTAAGTAGGAGAGTTGGAGGTCAGACTTGGTCTCGTGGGCCAAAGTTTACAAATCCCTAGACTTGGTTCCTAGAGGTCAGGAAATTTAACAGCTGTCAGATTCTTCCACAGCTGCCCCAGCCAACTCACCACCCATATTCATGCCCTCCTCATCCAGGTCCTGCCCACTGTCATAGCGAGTCTTCTTCTTAGGATCAGAGAGGATGGTGAAAGCTTCCCCGACCTCCTTGAACTTTTTCTCCTCCTCCTTCTGCACTTCGGCACTGGCTCCGCTGTGCCGATCTAAAGGGAGGAGGAGTACAGGGACCTTTCTCAGAGTCTCAAGAAAAACAAGTTTAAGGAAAAGACCGCTTTACGTCTGACTTTAGAATTTGGTACTTCCCAAATCTGGAGGGTACTGATTCGAATTTAGCAACACCTTCTCACCAGCGAAGAGCCTGGCTGAGGCCTCCACTCTGGACTGAGTGGTAGTGGGCGGGCCCGGCTTGCTCTCCCCTTGGAGCACCCCACCTGCCCTACCTGGATGGTGCATCAAGGCCCGTTTCCGATACGCTTTCTTGATCTCATCCTCAGAGGCGTTCTTGTCCACTCCCAGAATCTTGTAGTAATCTTTCCTCTTACTCCTCTTCAGTTCCAGCTGTGCATTTTTAAGGAGTTGTTTGTGTTCTAGAGGGAGACATCTAGCATCAAGGGCATATCTGACTGGCTTCGCTTCCCTGACCAGGTCCCAGCCCAGAGGCCTTGGAATCGGAAGCCTCATTAACCATACCAGGGGTTTTTTATGGTGTTAGCCCACCCCAGAGATTTAAAAAAAACCTACTCATACTTAGTGGTTCCTCATAACGGCCTCATCACATAGAAAAGGAAGTGAAAGTGACGGAAAATTTAGGACCAGAAAATAGGTGCCTCATCCTGCACTCAGAATTTCTACTTCCTGGCTGGTGATGGAACAAGCTCTAGCCCCAGTTCTGATCCCTGAATCAAATCTCTCCTGTGTCCACTTTTAGGCCAACAAGGAAGACCACAATTCCCTGGAAACATGCTCCCCAACGCTTTTACCTTTTGTCTTCTCCGTTTGATACACTTTTTCATAGTCCCGCACTGCTTCTTCATACTGTTCTGTGTCCATGTAACTGAGAAGAAAATACAGGGCCATACAGTGACCTAAGTAGCAATGGCCTTCAGTTTCACTAGAGGAAGAGGCATGGCTCAAGCAAGATACACAGACTTTTGGTTGAGATGGTTCATAAAACAGGAGCCCTTAAGCTAGTCATGAGAAAACATTAACCACCCCTTCCTTGAGAAAAAGAGAGGTCCCATGCCACTTGCACCCAGGCAGCAAAGTGATAGTCTGCTCTGAGCAGAAAGCAACCATGAGGAGAAGGTTCCTTCTGGTTTCACAAAGCGCCGCCAAGAGGAATCTGGCCCGCCTTAGAAAAAGCGATGTGAAAGCACCTACTTGATTACTTGGGACTGAAACACACGAGATATCAAGTGAGATACATGGATATGGAAGAGCTTAAAAACCTAGAGTGCCATAAACATGCAGGGCCAGCTTCAATCCAGGGCAGAGGTGGGATTAGTGAGCCACTAGAAGGATCAAGGTCAAGGTGGTAGCTGCGGCAAATGCTTCCATTAAGACCAATCAATCTGAGAGATGTAGGTGAGACAGAAAAAGGCACTCTAAATGTTACAGGCTTGCTTCCATTTTGATAGCAAAGAAGAAAGGAGGGGCCCTGGCCCAAGACCAGAGGAATCTAGCTTGATAGGCTGATTGCCAGACCTTTTAAATGTTTCTTCCACAGAAGCAAAGGGGCATCTTCTGTGTGCTGATCAGATCACTGGCAGCAAGACTAGCCTACTGATTAGAGAGATTGCGGTAGGAGTTCTAGATACGGACACCATCAGCTGGGGGGTGGGAAGTGACTGTGCGGTGCAGCCGGCCACTGCACAACAGAGACCCAATTTACTTCATGCTCCGACAGAGGCCCGCCGCACAAACACCTCAGAGACCCCAGGGTGGAAATCCAGGGCAGGGGAGTGTTTCTCATGTGGCAGGCCAAAGAGAAGCCCACATCTGAAGCATCTCTGACTTTCTGTCAACAACTTGATTTATGCCTTTAAAAACAGTGGTGACAAAACCATGCCCCGTGGACACAGAGCACAAATGCTATTAGAAGCTCAGAGAACCCATTTATAGGGTGACGTACAATATGAGCTGAAATAAAAGAAAATTGGTAACTGATAGCCCTGGGTGTAGAATGAACTGACAAACAAGCAATCTGGATGAACTTTCCAAGCCCATATGTGATATGTTCAACAAGCTTATATTATGGTAATTTGCATGTTTACTTCACACTTTTTTTTTTGTATTTTTCTGAAGTTGGAAACAGGGAGGCAGTCAGACAGACTCCTGCATGTGCCCGACCAGGATCCACCCGGCATGCCCACCAAGGGGTGATGCTCTGCCCATCTGGGGCGTTGCTCTGTTGCAACCAGAGCCATTCAGCACCTGAGGCAGAGGCCACAGAGCCACCCCCAGCGCCCGGGCCAACTTTGCTCCAATGGAGCCCTGGCTGCAGGAGGGGAAGAGAGAGACAGAAAGGAAGGAGAGGGGGAGAGGTGGAGAAGCAGATGGGCGCTTCTTCTGTGTGCCCTGGCCGGGAATCGAACCCGGGACTCCTGCACGCCAGGCCGACACTCTACCACTGAGCCAACCAGTCTGGGCCCTCACTTTTTTTTTTAAGTGAGAAGAGGAGAGATAGTGAGAGAGACTCCCATATGCTCCCCGACTGGGATCCACCTAGCAACTCCCAGAGCCAAAGCTCAATCAACAAAGCTATTTTTAGCACGTATGGCCCAACGTGCTATCCTCAGCACCCAGGTAATACTTGAACCAATCAATTCACTGGCTGTGGGAGAGGAAGAGGGAGAGAACGGGGTTGGGGAGAGGGAGAGAAGCAGATAGTAGCTTCTCATGTGTGTACTGGGAATCGAACCCAGGACATCCACACACTGGACCAATGCTCCATCCACTGAGTCAACTGTCCAGGGCCTACTTCACACTTTTTAAAAAATTCTGGGAGCCCTGGCCATAGTTCAGTTGGTTAGAGTCTCATCTCAATATGCAAAGGTTGATGGTTTGATCCCTGGTCAGGGCACATACAGAAACAGAAACAGATCAATGTTTGTCTCTCTCCTTTCCTCTCACTCTAAAAATCAATAAATTTAAAGAGAATTCTAAGACATTCTTACATTAATATTTTCTAAAGTTGAAGAAAAAGTAAATAAGTAAATAGAGTCCCAGGGAAAACAGGAAACCCCAGCTCATGATGGGAGGTATAGCAAAGATCTGACATCTCCCCAACTTTAGGGGTAGCTGAGGCAGACTGGGGCAATAGTCAGGCCTCTGGTAAGGCTCTGGTCTGAGCTAATCTCCAATTGTTATTAATCACAGCTGCTTGAGGTGACTGATGCCAAGTTCTCAGCCAACTGTGCCAAACAGTGCATGCTGCTGCCTGTGGTGGGACCTCAAAAGCAGAGCCAGTCAGAGGACAGCTTTATTTCTACCACAAAGATAAGGAGATGTCTGATCAAAGCAACTCCAGGTTGTTTACTGTACACATGTGGGGGGAAAAAAACCCTCTATCTCATCATCCTCCCAAGAAATCAAGTATGTTCTGTACTCTTGCCGCTGCAGAGTATTCCAAATGTGATCCAGTATCCTATAGCTAAACATATAGGGGATTCATTTTTGCTGTTATTACAGATAAAACTGTAGTGAACTTGTATACAGCATTTTACATCTGTTAAAATGTCTACCACTGGTTTGTAAAGATGAGATAACTGACAGTTGGTCTCACAAAATCTTTAATTCTGTATATGTTTCTGTTAGACAGACTTAGTTATTTACTTAGAAATTCACAAAAACATAGCAGTTACCCTATTTTTTAGGAAAAAATGTGGCTATTTTTGGGAAAACTAAATGGGAGGTAGGTGCTACTGATGAGACTTGGGCACTTAAAACCCTAAGGGCTCAGCAGGCACCAGTACATGGCATTTCATAACGAGGCACGGGAACAGGGACTGGAAAATCGATACACAACAACTGAGTCTTCTCCAAGAAACATTAAAGATGGGCAGTTCGTCTCTGTCTGGGACGGAAATCTGAAATAAGACGGATTTTTGGGAGGAGTCTTTCGTAGCTCTTGCAAACATGGAGAAGACTGATGGGCCCAGGAGTAAGATACACAGTATGCTGGGGAGCACCCCAACTGTGAAGGCAAACCTGGGCACAGAGACAGGCATGTCCTGGCTCAGAAATCACCTGGTTAGATGGGTCTTTCAAAGGGGGCCCCTTACACTGCTGGAAGGTTGAGCTAGATTAAATCCCTTCTAACTTTTAAGACTATCTTCCCTAACCCATAACAAAGGCTAAGCAAGACTCAGCTGTCTCCAAGATTATCCTTCTACCAAGCACAACACATTCATTCAACATTTACTGAGAGTACTTACTATGTGCCAAGCACTGTGCCAAGTTAGAGCAAAAGTGTACAAGACAAAACAAAACCTCCAAAGAAAATGGATGTAAACTTTAACAAAAGGAATTTGGGTCAGGCATCAAAGGAAACTTACTGACCGTGAGGGGCGTAAGACACAGGCATGGGAGACTGAGGGAGCTTGTGCAATGTCCTCCGCGGAGGTCTATAAAGATAGTCTAGGGCTGGAACAATCCCACCTAGAGGCAGGGGGAAGGACCAAATGACCTCACAACATCCCCAGGTCTGCTCCATCATCCATAACACCATTCCCCTGGCAGGCCAGCAGCGACGCCCTCTTGCCCTCACCCCCAGAGGCACTCACCACTGAGCTCTTCTCAAGTAGGCTTTGACATAAGTGTCATCGAGCTTCACTGCATTTGTGCAGTCTTCTATTGCATCATCTAGTTTCCTAAGCTTCAGGAGAGAGAAAGCAGTCATACTTCACATCATGGTGACTGAGGGAGCCCAGAAGTTGTGAGCATGGCTTTAAAATCCTAAGAGGACCAGGCATGCTGGCTCCCTGTCACACTTGTTCTTGGTCACTGGGAAAGCCTGTACCTCAGTGGGTTAAGGACACCAAATTCGAAACTGGTTTCTTTTCTTAAGTAATGGAAGCCGGCTCACCTACCTGCCAAGATAAAACCACTCCTACTCTACCAGGTTAGTGCCCAACCAAGACGTGAAATAGTAAGGGCAGTTCCTGCCTGCCCCTCTTCCAGAGACCAACTAGCGGGATCAGAATGACTGGGATTTTGAAGTACCAGCACTCTGCAAGGAGCCTACTTCTGTTTCCCATGGTGTGTAGAACCACAGCGGCTCTCAGGCTATTTTCAGCTGAGCATGGTGACTGTCAGTTATGCTTTAGAAAAAGCTAAGCCTTCCCAACACTCTCACTTCCTCCAAATCACTCCTAAAAAAGAAATTATCACTTGCTTAGGCAAAAAGAAGCTATAATACTTGCTTAAAAACTTATCCCAAAGCTCTAGTCATTCTCTGGAAGAAAAGGACCTTCAGAAAGAACAGCTGGGAGTTTCTCCTGTCCTCTGGTTTACCCTTATTGGGCAGATTTCCCAAGACCTCTTCGACGTCCCTTAAATCTCTCCACAGGCCCCAAGACGAAGACCAAGTGCTTACCTTGGAATGAACCGTGCCCCGATTACAGTAGAGTTTAGCATTTGTTTTTATATTGTTGGGGTCTATCCCCAGGGCTTCTGTGTACAGTTCGTATGCTAGCTTGTAATTTCCTTCTTTAAAGGCTTTATTCCCATCTTCTTTCTTTGCTTTTAGTGCTTTGGCATTCTACAGAAAAAAAGCAAGGGGAGGTCAGTTCTCACTCGGGAAGCCTCACACTGCTGCACAGAGAGGCCGAGTCTCCTTTTCAATTTCCTGACCCAGTAGTTCAGCATCACACAGCCCCCATACCACCCCCCGCTATCTGAGCCTCACTGCCAACTACAGAGTGAACAGGAGAAACTGAGCTTTACAAAGAATACCAAGGAGACCAAGGTTTCCCAGGGTTTACCTCTATTCCCAAGGACAAGTACTACTACCTTTTCTTTACTGAGGAAAGAACAATAGAAAAAAGCACTTAGTCATTAAAAGGATCTGACCTATCTCACCACATTTACCTTCAGTCAAAATAAAGTAGTCCTAATATATATATATATATATATATATATATATATATATATATATATATATATATATATATAATTTAAGAGAATTTTCATAAGAATGTATTTGAGCCAAACTGGTGACATATGCTGTGGAGCAAGATGTCAAATACTCCCCTGAAATCACTTCTAACAAAAGGACCAAGCATCCTGGCAAGGCAGGAAGAGGGGCTATCACATTCCTATGATTCTAAAACCTTCTATTACAACTCTCTCAATGGCTCGGAAGAGAAGCGTTCTTTCCCGCAGATCTGGTGCCTAGAACTTACTCTGCAAGCAACACTGGCCTTCTCGTGGTCAGGAGCCATCCTGAGAGCCTGTACAAAAAATTGAACTGCCTTCTCAATACAATCTTCATAATAAAGGCAAAGACCTCGTACATACAGTGCATCTGCATTGGTGGAATCCATCCGTAAAATGTCACTGCAACAGCCAGAAAGAGGGCACATTAGCTGTGGTTTGGCTCTCCCCATGGCTATCATTTGTAGTTTTTCTTTACTTGACATGTGTTTAATATGGAATGTATCCAAAGGTAGGTAGATTCTCAAGAACTCTTCCCAAACAAGCCACCCATATTTCCCTTTAATACACTTCTTATGTCTCAGTGTCGTTATCAGAACAAGGGTTGGCAAACAAACTAAAGCCCTTAGGGCCAAATCCTGTCTGTCTCTGGATTTGTACGTAATATTTGATTGAAACCAAGCTACATCACTCATTGATCTGTCCACACATCTGTTCCTGCACATATAGCCCAAGTAACTATTATATTCCCAACGGGTTTTCAAATTTAGTCTAATCTTTGGCGCCAAGTCTCAGAAAGGTCCAGTCAGCCTACCTACAGGACATATGGTAGCTACTGCTATAGAGACTACCAGATAGCACCCATCCAGTGGAATCTGACTTTTCAGTGCAGAACTGGCCTGACTTCATACCTGGCCACAGATTGTGCTTCTGGATAACGACCCAGCATTGCTAAACATTCTGCTTTGAGGATTTTGAAACGATGGCAAGCAGGGGCAAATTCTAGGGCACGATCCATGCAGAAAACCACCTATGGGGAGGAAGAAAGCAAATAAGCTCCTCATCCTGGACTCCAGAAATGTCTTCATTTATATTGGTCACAAGTAACTGATTCAGAGAAGAGTAATATCAGAGTTCAAGAACATAAGTAATTCATTTGATTAGATCAGAGGTTGGGAATCTTTCTGGCTGAGAGAGCCATGAACACCACATATTTTAAAATGTAATTCTGTGAGAGCCATACAATGACCCGTGTACGTTAGGCATTATCCAATAAAAATTTGGTGTTGTCCCGGAGGACAGTTGTGATTGGCTCCAGCCACCCGCAACCATGAACATGAGCGGTAGGAAATGAACGGATTGTAACACATGAGAATGTTTTATATTTTTAACATTATTTTTTTTATTAAAGATTTGTCCGTGAGCCAGATGCAGCCATCAAAAGAGCCACATCTGGCTTGTGAGCCATAGGTTCCTGACCCCTGGATTAGATCATTGAAATGAGGAGAGCAGTTGATCCAGATGATAATGATAACAGCAAACATTTACCAGTACTTTATACAGTAATTCATTTGATGTTCCCACAATTTTGTAAGGTAGGTATTATTATTATTATTATTTTACTGATGACAATACCAAAGCACCAGGATTAAATCACTTGTTCAAGCTAGTCAGCAACAGAAACAGGATCTGATCTTAGACACTAAGACTCCAGAGCCTATAACCTTAATCACCATGCTAAGCTGCCTCCATAGTGAATCATATCCACAATGACTATGATCAAAACTCACATTCTTGTAGTGTAGAAACTGTTATTTGCATAATTCATCACGCTTAGCCTAGTAAGACAACAAATACCAAAAATAACCTGGTGTGGAACTGTTGCTCTCTCTGTTACTGAAATTGCTCAAAGGTCTCTCCTTACTGTACCATGAGCCTCTCATCTCAGAGTACTTTGGTGGCCACGCTTCCACTTTTATATTAGCACTGACATATACCAATAAAAGTTCATTTTAAATGATCCTAAATAGACCATATCAGATTACTAAATATATTCAACATAGTGCTATACAAACCAAAAGCCAAATCTCTCTACACACACACACACACACAAGGGTTTAGTTCACACTTTCAGCTTCGTAAAGGCTCTCTATATTTCTCTTTTCTCTTTTCAGAAGTATGTTCTCTGAGCTTTCATTTTTGGTTTAGCTGCTATTCCTGGGAGATCCCTGCTGAATTATATTCCCCTCCAAGAATAACTGACCCAAAGGAGAAATAGAGTTAAGCGACACCCATTCCCTCCAAGAATCTGGCCACAGGGATCAGGAAGAGATGAAGTTGGAAAACTGAGCAGAAATAACTCAAATTCCATGAACAGATAATGTAGACCTTCATATACTGGAATATGATGCACTAGTATGGAAAGATTTCCTAGGTCTATTAGATGAAAAAAAGGTACAGAATTATGTGCAGCATATTACCTGTCATGCAAAAACAAATTAAGAATCTCTTGCACTTGCTTATGTATGTAGAACAAAATGATGAAAGGAAATAGAAACAAGACCCTCACAGTGAGATTGAGGCAGGTGAGAGGGCAATTTTGGGGCAACATAGATCAATGAACATGATCATATTTTCTAGTTTCTGAACCACAAAAAGCACCCATTTGAAAATTAAATTTAAAAGTCTGGGGAAGTGGGCAAACACCATGAGCTGTCTCACTGGGCACTTTCTACAGGATTAACTGAGCAGTGGTAGAAATGCCTCTCCTTCAATGGCACAGGTTTCTGTCCTGGAAGTTCTAAGGACAACAAGACAATTCAAGTGTTGTGTAGGGCAGTCATGGTGCTATTTTCCTCCTTAAATGGAAAAAGAATGGGGTGAAGTGGAGAGCAGGCAGTCAAAATCTCAGCAGCCACACCCTGCCGGCTTCACAACGTTCTGGATGGAGATGGTTCTGTCATCGTGTGGAGTGTCAAAGGCGCAGTGCTACACTTCCCACCCCCACCTCCCCGTGACTAGGGACAGCTGCGAGCAAAGAAGATCTTTGTTTCTTCCAACTTCATCTGTTTCCCCTCCCAGGATCATAATTCTTCATTTGTGACATCACCATGAGCTACAGTGGGGGGAGGTCGCAAACAGAGGATTCTGTCACAAACTGGGGATTCTGGTTCCAGAATGGGGAAGAAAGGAAAGAAGCCCAAAGACCGCCTTCCGAGACAAAGCATTTGCCTATGCAAACCTCACAGAACATGAGAAGAGGCAGAGCTGCTTTCCAAACACACACACACACACACACACACACACACACACACACACACACACACTATAAAGACACTGTGGTTATTAAAACTGATGTACAGAAGAGGGGTGCTAAAAGTTAATGCTGGGACTCTCCATAAGCTAATCAGATATATTTACTACCAAATAAAAGACCTTAAGTGTGTGAGTTCTTTTTTATTTTTATTTTTTATTGATTTTAGAGAGAGGAATGGAGAGACTGAGAAAATCATTGATCTGTTCCACTTATTTATGCATTCACTGGTTCTTTTTCTTAAATTAAATGAGAAGCAAGAAGGCAGACAGTCAGACTCCCACATGCACCCCAACCAGGATCCATCTGGCAAGCCTCCTACTGGGCAATGATCTGCCAATCTGGGGTCGCTTGCTCTGTTGCTTGGCAACTGAACTATTTTAGCACCTGAGGTGAGGCCATGGAGCCATCTACAGCACTTGGGGCCAACTTGCTCAAATCATTTGAGCCATGGCTGTGGGAGGAGAAGAGAAGAGAAGAGAAGAGAAGAGAAGAGAAGAGAAGAGAAGAGAAGAGAAGAGAAGAGAAGAGAAGAGAAGAGAAGAGAGAAGGGGAAGGGGTAGAGAAGCAGATGGTTGCTTCTCTTGTGGGCCCTGATTGGGAATCAAACCCAGGTCTGCTACCTGCCAGGCTGACACCCCACTGCTGAGCCAGGTTTCATCGGTTGATTCTTGTATGTGCCCTGTTGGAGAACTGAACCTGTAACCTTGGCGTACTGAGACAATGCTCTACCCAACTGAACTACCCAGCCTGAACTTAAAGAATAACTTTTATTTTGAGAGAAAGATGGTGGAGAGTGAGGAGCATCAACTTGTAGTTGCTTTACTTTAGTTATTCACTGATTGCTTCTTGTGCCTTAACTGGGGGACTCAAGCCAAGCCAGTGATCCTAAGTTCTCAAGCTGGAGAACTTGGGAGTTTCAAATATTGGACCTCAGTGTTCTTGGTCAATGCTCTATCCACTGTGTCAGCAAGGGTCAGGCAAGAATAATTCTTTTTTTTTTTTGTATTTTTCTGAAGCTGGAAACGGGGAGAGACAGTCAGACAGACTCCCGCATGCGCCCGAACGGGATCCACCTGGCACGCCCACCAGGGGCGAAGCTCTGCCCACCAGGGGGCAATGCTCTGCCCCTCTGGGGCGTCGCTCTGCCGAGACCAGAGCCACTCTAGCGCCTGGGGCAGAGGCCAAGGAGCCATCCCCAGCGCCCGGGCCATCTTTGCTCCAATGGAGCCTTGGCTGCGGGAGGGGAAGAGAGACAGAGAGGAAGGAGGGGGGGTGGGGGGTGGAGAAGCAAATGGGCGCTTCTCCTATGTGCCCTGGCTGGGAATCGAACCCGGGTCCCCCGCACGCCAGGCCGACGCTCTACCGCTGAGCCAACCGGCCAGGGCCGCAAGAATAATTCTTAACTGTACCATTTATCAAACATTTACTGAGTACCTACTGCAGAAAGCAACAAATTCCCACATATGAAGTGACAACTCCATTCTTTGGATGATACTTCTTTTAAGTGATCCTGAAAAATCAATCCTGATCAGTGGTTTTTAACTTTTTTTTTTTTTTTTTTTTTTTTTATTTTTCTGAAGCTAGAAATGGGGAGAGAGACAGAAAGACTCCCGCATGCACCCGACCGGGATCCACCCGGCACGCCCACCAGGGGGCGACGCTCTGCCCACCAGGGGGCGATGCTCTGCCCCTCTAGGGCGTCGCTCTGTTGCGACCAGAGCCACTCTAGCGCCTGGGGCAGAGGCCACAGAGCCATCCCCAGTGCCCCAGCCATCCTTGCTCCAATGGAGCCTCCGCTGCGGGAGGGGAAGAGAGAGACAGAGAGGAAGGAGAGGGGGAGGGGTGGAGAAGCAGATGGGTGCTTCTCCTGTGTGCCCTGGCCGGGAATCGAACCCGGGACCTCTGCACACCAGGCCGACGCTCTACCACTGAGCCACCGGCCAGGGCGGTTTTTAACCTTTTGGGGGGACACTTATCTCCCCTTTGAAACTCTAGTGAAAGATACTCTGAGTACCATCTAAAGAAGAAAATGACCCAGAAGGTACCTAGAACTTTTACACTTTTCCCATGTTTCAGATTTGTCAACCCCTTTGGATTTCAATTTCCATGAACTATCACAGAGCTCTGTAAAGAACAGATACAGTAGTGTGAAAGGTCTAACATCAAAAAGGGAGTGACAACAGGTTACCTACACTATTCAAAATGTAAGAGTCCTCTATCTAGTTTTGATTTTTAGCTCCATCCAGCTTTCACAAAACATGAGTTAAAGCTAGCTCTCATTATTCAAATAAAATGGACTGCCTGGCCTGACTAGGCGGTGGCGCAATGGACAGAGCGTCAGACTGGGATGCAGAGGACCCAGGTTCAAGACCCCAAGGTCACCAGCTTGAGCACGGGCTCATCTGGTTTGAGCAAAGCTCACCAGCTTGGACCCAAGGTTGCTGGCTCGAGCAAGGGGTTACTCGGGCTGCTGAAGGCCCGCGGTCAAGGCACATATGAGAAAGCAATCAGTGAACAACTAAGGTCTCACAACGCACAACGAAAAATTAATGAATAAGGCTTCTCATCTCTCTGTTCCTGTCTGTCTATCCTTGTCTATCCCTCTCTCTGATTCTCTCTCTCTGTCTCTGAAAAAAAAAGTATCTTAATTTTTTTTTTTCTGTGCTAAAAAAAAAAAGATAATTTTAAATGCTGGTGATGATACAGAGCAACAGAACTCTCTTCACTGCTGGTGGGAATGCAAAATAGCCTAGCCACTCCGGAAGACATTCGGGCAATTTCTTGTAAAACTAGATATACTCTCACCATATATTCTAGCAACCATACTTCTTGGTATTTACCCCAAAGAGTTGAAAAACATCCACATGAAAATCTGCACATGGCTCTGGCCGGTTGGCCCAGCGGTAGAGTGTCAGCCTGGCGTGTGGAAGTCCCAGGTCCAATTTACAGTCAAGACACAGGAGAGGCGCCCATCTGCTTCTCCACCCCTCCCTTTCTTCCTTTTCTCTCTTCCCCTCCCGCAGCTATGGCTCAAATGGTTCAAGCAAGTTGGACCTAGGTGCTGAGGATGGTTCCATGGCCTTGGCTCAGACACTAAAATAGCTTCGTTACTGAGCAGCAGAGCAACGCCCCAGACGAACAGAACATCCCGTGGTAGGGGGTTTGCCTGGTGGATCCCGGTCACGGTGCACGTGGGAGTCTCTCTGCCTACCCACTTCTCACTTAATTAAAAAAAAAATCTGCACATGGATTTTATGAAAGCTTTACTCATAATTGTCAAAAATCTGGTTGTAACAAATGCCCCTCTGGGGGAGGGCTGCTGACAATGAAGAGGCTATACCCGTGTGGGGACAGAGAGTATATGGGAGATCTCTGTACCTTGGCTATACCTGTGTGGGGACAGAGAGTATATGGGAGATCTCTGTACCTTGGCTATACCTGTGTGAGGACAGAGAGTATATGGGAGATCTCTGTACCTTGGCTATACCTGTGTGGGGACAGAGAGTATATGGGAGATCTCTGTACCTTGGCTATACCTGTGTGAGGACAGAGAGTATATGGGAGATCTCTGTACCTTGGCTATACCTGTGTGAGGACAGAGAGTATATGGGAAATCTCTGTACCTTCACAGATGTGCTGTAAACCTAAAACTGTTCTAAAAATTATAAGGTCTTAAATTTACTAGTCTATATCTTCTGGATCATACTACTGTTAATTATCACACACACACACACACACACACACACACACACACGCACGCACCCTGTAAGAAAGGGTAGAGGAGACCTGATAGTTCTACTTTACCTTCCGAAAATCTCGCTTCTCAAAATCCGCTTCTGCTATTTTCTCGTATTCTATGACTGCATTAGCATTCTTGAACTACAGCAGAATATAAGGAAAAATTTTTTTATTGATTTTAATTTATTGTGTTTACATAGATTCCAGTGTCCCCCCAAATGCATCCCCCCTCCCCCTGATCCCCTCAGCATCCCCCTTGCCTCCTCCCCCACAACACCCTCCCCCCTTCCCTCCAGGATCATCCCATCCTATCATCCCCATAAAGAAAAATTTTAATGAAGTTGTAGATTCAACAACCACAAAAATTAAGAAGGCTGATGAATGTTACTTCAAGAAAATCAGAACCTCAAACTTTACACAAACCAAGCTGAAGATACAGCAAGACTCTTAACAAAAGAGCTAAAGCCCAAACCTCACCCTCAGTTTGAACTTAAACTCAGGAACACAAGGGTCAGTCTTGATATATACAAACTAAAGGCAAGGCACGGCACTGTCAGGGACTTAGCAGAAGCCTAGAGAATCTCTCTAAAATATATCCATTTATAAACTGAGCATATATGGAGATGAAACTAAAACATGTTTCAGTTGGTAACAATTTAATCAGGACTTGAATTTACTAAATTCTTTAGCTTCACTCAAATCGGTTCCTTGATGCATCTGCCCATTCCCCCAGCCATATCACAAACCCTCCTATTTTCAGATTTCAAAAGCTGTAAATCATATTCAAAACTCCTTTGACAGAGAAGGAAGCCGAGGCTCAGAGTGACTTTGAGACCTGCCTCCAGTCACCCAGGTATGACTGATGGCAGAAGTGAGACTAGATCTCAAGTCTGACTCTCAAGTCACTACTCTTCCCAAATATATCACCCTGCTTCTTTCGATACAGACGGGGTCAGAACCATACCTCCTGTTGTGCTTGAGCATTTTTGTGATCCAATTCTAGGGCTCTCTGGAAACTGCGACATGCTGCCATGGCATTCCCTAAAGAGAGGTGGCATTTGCCCTCTCTGAGATGTCCCTATTAGAGACACAAAGAAGGAAGACAAAAAGCATAAGTGGCCAGCAGACAGAAATCAACAGCAGCAGCAAACATCCACAAAACCAATCCGGGATGAAAATGGTCAGAGAAGTGATTCTCAACCAGGGCTGATTTTGCCTTCCACAGGACATTTATCAATGTCAGAAACAAATTTTTGATTGTCATAACTGGATAGGAAGGGGGTACTACTGATAACTTAAAAGGCCAGGTATGCTGCTAAACATCCTACAATGTACAGGACAGCCCCTACCCCAACAAAGAATCATCTGGCCCAAAATGTCAATAGTGTTGAGACTGGGAAACACTGGACTAGAGGAAGTAAACTGTAGCAACCCAGTGCCCTCAAAGAATCCCATTACATACCCGAACGAAACTGTCATCCAACCTCACTGAATGCTGCGCATCTCCAAGCGCTTCCCGGAACCGTCCAAGCATCATCAAGGTGGCTGCTCGATTTCCATAATAGCTAGCATTTTTAGGACATGTATCTATAGGAAAGGAAGAAAGATATAAAACAAGGTTTAGAATGGGTCACTGCTTCAAAAATTCATGGGTCATGTCCCTAAGAACTGTGTCAAACTAATAGAAATGGTGACATTCTATTTTATTTATTTTATCTATTTAGTTAGAGACAAGAAGGGAGAGAAATGAGAAACATCAATTCGTAGTTGCAACATTTTAGTCGTTCACTGATTGCTTCTCATACATGCCTTGACCAGGGGGCTCAAGCTAGCAACCATGGGATCAGTCAGGTTGGTGACACTCTGTTTAAAAAGCCACCATCATGCAGTGAATAAAGCATCGACCTGGAACGCTGAGGTTGCTGGTTCAAACCCTGGCTTCCTGGTTAAGGCACACATGGGAGTTGATGATGTTTCCTGCTCCTCCTCCTCTCTGTTTCTTTCTCTCTCTATCAAAAATAAATAAATAAAATCTTTTAAATAAATTATAAAAATTTAAAAAGCCACAATCAAATTTTTGACTACCTGTGCAAATGGACAGCAGCAATGGCACAACCAATTTAAAATGAAAACAAGTTATAAAAAATCACTTATATGTAGCTTTAATGTGCACTAATTACCTTTTGGAATAGGGGTCAACATATTTATCTTCTTAATGGATTGTGTTTTATATAAGATACAAAAATGTCTTTATTTGCTTTGTTTACTTGGGGATGGGAAGCCTGCAAAGCAAGTCAGGTGAGAAATGTGCTGGCACAGGGTTAAAAACATGTTACCAAATTGAGCATGGCGGGAACTAGGACCCGACAATATTCTCCAAAACCATCTTCTAAGACAGTCAATGAACTGGCAATGGCTGAAAACCATTTAGGTGGGCACCATTTTGCCGTAACATCTAGACCAGCAATTCTCAACCTGTGGGTCGCGACCCCGCCTAAAGCCATCGGAAAATACATAATGCATATCAGGTATTTACATTCCGAATCATAACTGTAGCAAAATTACAGTTATGAAGTAGCCACCAAAATTATTTTTTGGTTTGGGGTCACCGCAACATGAGGAACTATATTGCGGGGTCACGGCATTAGAAAGATTGAGAACCACTGATCTAGACTTTCTTTCTTTATTTTAATTTTTAAGATTTATTGATTCTAGAGAAAGGGGGGAGGAACGGGAAGAATCAATCTGTAGTAGATGTTGCTCATATGTGCCTTGACCAGACAAGCTTGGGGTTTTGAATCAGCAACCTCAGGATTCCAGTTCAACACTCCATCTACTATGCCACCACAGGTCATGCATTATCTAGAATTTCTGGAATTGCTTTTAAGTTGCCAAAAGAACTACCACACACTTCAGCTAGAAAAAGTGATTCCCTTATGGGGTCATGAAGCATGAAGATGTCCTACTTCTTAGCGAGAAGCTATTTATAACAGTTTTTGGCAAATTATTTTTCAGCGTAAGCACAAGGTCCATCTCACCTATGGCTTTTGTATAATAGTTATACGCTTCATTGTAATCTTTCTTGGCATAGTATGCATTTCCTTGTTCCTTGAAAGACTCTGCTTCCCTGAAAAGAAAAAAGAAAGGAATCCGTTACTGTCGACACAGTCAATAACCTCTGCAGTCGCATGGGAGCAATCTCTGGTCTAGAGGCCCTGCACACTGAGTTGAAAGTTAGTGTAACACTTTGAAAAAACTTTTATTTATTTATGTACTTATTTTGAATGTATTGAGATACTTGAAGGAATTTATAGATTTGTTTGATTGGCTGACGGACCAAAAAGGAGGTGCTAATAAAAGAATCCAGGGTCTTCAGATGCTATCTTTGTCACTTAGATTTAAACTAAGGAAACCTCTCTTGTGTCACCTGCCTTGCTTCACTACTCCCCTCTATAGTTACTCTCCACACGAGAGGCAAATTTAGACATTATCTGAGACTGAATCTTTACTGCTCACAAAAATTAGGGGATATTTCAAAATGAATGTGAAGCAATAAAAAAAAGAAGCATTTGATTTTCTTATTAAACAAGAACATCAGAAAAGCAAAAAACAAGTCAAAGAAAGTTGTTCAATTATGCAAATGAGATGTAAAACCAACTTTTATTTCATTGGTGAGAATGCACTATACAAAAGGCTGAAAGTACTGGAGTACCTGCACGTTCCCTGATGCCCTAATTTTAGTGAGCAGTGTGTTTACCTCCTGTCCACTGTGTCACAACTGCTTCCACTTGAGCAAACTTACAAAAAATGAGCTACAGATCATCTCTTTCGGGTAACTGATTTCTCACTGTGAAATGGGTCATATCCTTAGAGGTTTAATGATTTATTCTCTTGAAAAGTGGCTCATGCACTCATCTGGAAGCACAGCAGAGCAAAAGCAGATGACAAGGAAGTTAAAAGCATAGCATTGGTGTTTAAGATGGAAAACAGAGTTGAGTGACAGCAAAAACCAAGATCTTGGATGACAGGGACATGAGGTATGCCACGCCATGCTCTAAGAACTACCCATCTACTGGTGTTCTCTCTGTCCATTATATCTACATGGGTACCTTCTGTCCCTTCTATTACTGTAGTACCTTGTATAACCACTGGTTTGGTAATATCAGAATTTCTGCCCTAACCCAAGATACATTTTTTTTAAAACTGTGCCATGAGACAAACTGTACTTTCCAAAAGAAACAATATTTCATCATTGGGGACTATACTTCCGACCAAGGAACAAAAACGAAATCAGCCATGACCAACAATGTTTTAAGGACCAGCAAACTAGTAATCTCTATCCAAGATACTCAAAATCATTCTACTGACCACCATGAGTAATGATAACTCTTCGTCAAAATGATTACGGCAAACATCACTAAATGTTTAAGTGTTTTTGTTACTAGGAAGAGTCTTTGGGTTTTTTTCCTGTCCTCCACACATACAAACACAAACTGGACCTGTGGTGGCGCAGTGGATAAAGCGTCGACCTGGAAATGCTGAGGTCGCTGGTTCGAAACCCTGGGCTTGCCTGGTCAAGGCACATATGGGAGTTGATGCTTCCAGCTCCTCCCCCCGTCTCTCTCTCCTCTCCCTCTCTCTCTCCTCTCTAAAATGAATAAATAAAATAAAATAAAAATTCAAAACAAAACACAAACTGAATTCAAGGGCTGCCTGTAGTGAGGACAAATGTATGTAGTTCTTAATCTTGGTAATGGTATGGGAGTTTACAGCTTGATTCTATGGATATTGGCACTGGGGAGATTTGTGATTTATTTACGTATGCATTTTAAACTACAAACTGGCAAAGCTGCCCTACTTTTATTGAGGTGATCTCCCTTCCCATTCTTCTCCATGACTGTCCTGGTAAGACCTACTAACATGAAAAGACTGCTAGAAGGAGGAGGAAAATGGGAAAGCTCTATAACTGCGGGAAGATTTGAATTGTGATGGATAGATATCTGAGTATTTTTTATACCAACTGTCACGATGTATAAAGAGAGGCCATCTACTATCGAAAGTCCTCAAGGATTCCCTAACTGCAAGATTTATGGGACCAATGGCAAGAACCATTTCTACACCATCCTATAATTCTCAGTGAACCAAGGCACTACATAAAAACTATATATAAGGAGCCTATCCTTTCAGAGTAGACATGCCAGAAAGTTGAAGAAAGGGCTTCCCCAACATTGGCTTTCAGAAGTTGAGTCCAATTCCTATGAAGAAGTGGAGTAGTAAATTCAAAGGAAACATCAGGCCCAAATGGCACCCAAGAAGGTCTAGCTATCTCTTCAGCTGGCTAATGGCTAAGAACACACCTCGAGGAAAACCAAAAGCGTCTAAGCACTCAGATAGATGTATCAGCAGTATAAAGGTTATTAGTCAAAGGTGAAACAACCTGTAGCACTAATACAAAGTGTCCTTTCTTTTGTGAAACACTAATCCCATGGAGGCGGAGTGAGTTCAGCTCTGGCTTCTAGTAAAAATGCAAAGAATGATTTCTATGTGCCCTGTGTCAGATCGACTTCTGTGTCAGACAGCTTGGTTGGTTAGTGAGGTCCCAATACACAAGGTTGCAGGTTCGATACCTGGTCAGAACACAAACAGAAACAGATTGATGTTTCTGTCTGTCTCAAATCAATAAATTAATTAAAAAAAAAAAGATTTCTGTGGAAGAATAGTAATAATCATTCAGGCCAGGAACTTTTCATACATTATCTTATTACATGAGTTTCATTTTCCCCATTTTTCAAAGATATTAAGGCTTAGAGGTAAAAAATGGGTTGTTAATCCATAACTGTCAGATTTCAAAGTTTTGCACTTTGTACCACACTATGCATTCTCTCTAATGCTCACCTCTAATTATCGCCTAAGACTTTAAAAATTAATCTGTACTGCCAGGAACAACAGGTGTGCAATGAACATGAATTTCTTTAAACTAAGAAACAAAATAGCCCAATGCATAAAATCCAACTCCAGAACTGCAATCTGGATTTAAATGAGCTAAATGGCATACTAACAATTAGTCGTAGAGAGAGCAGGGCTCCTTTAAGATGCAAGATCTAGTGAACTGGACTTTGCCACCCCCAAGAAATGCATTTCAGTTTAGTAAATGGTGAGTAGATTCCATTCTAGAGCAAACAAAGCGAGTAATGTAGAGTCAGCCCACAGCAGAAAGAACAAGAATTGTGTTGTGACAAGTTACCATGATTTTAACCTCACATTACAGAGCATCAGGCCAGAATTAGCTATTCCCACACAACTGCCTCATGAAAAGGACTTATTTTCATAGAAACATGGTGGTTAACAGCTGCCTAAACAATGGGCACTTGGTGCTTTTAGACTGAATGCTTATTTTTTGCCCCCAGGTCCAACACCCAAAGAGGAGTCCCTCCTCCATTTTGAACCTCCCCACCAAATACATGACAAGCTTTAACCAATGGGCCTGACCCTGCGAGACCAGCCGAGGCAAGAGCGGATCTTTGGAATCCAGCATGGCAGCAGCAAGAACTGAAAAAGGCTGCATCAGGAACAATTCCAGGGTCAAATCCATTCAAGTCCTGCCCTGGGAGTCTGAGAAAGGTCTGAAGCTTGTTCAAGTTGCCCTTATAGCAAAGGGACTGAAGGATGAGATGTCAAAGGCGTGGGACTGGAAAAGAAGGAGAAGAGCTGGTTAACACTGGAACCGAGGGCAATCTGATGGTGGCATCTGTCATTCCTCTCACTGCTAAGGTCAACTCATTTGATAAGCAAGTGAGGTACAACACGTTACTAAAACACATCAGTGCTGAGAAAGGAAGAATTAGGATTAACTGCATTCACCAAGACCATCTTAAAAAAGGAAAGGATTCCAAAAGGGACTAACTAAACTACAGGTTATCATCTTCGGCCACAAAATAAAATTCAGACTAAACCCAGAAACATAATACCACAGCAAAATATAGACTTGGTCATAACTGACCTGATGGCACTACTAACAGCTACACTCTATCTCCAGTACCTTGTCAGATTTTCACAGAATTTCCAATGAAGACCTTTGAAATGGGCTTATGAAGTAGTTATGGCAATAATATTGCACGTCCTCCAACAAAGGAAGAGCAACTCAGGCACTCAAGGTGGCTGCACTGGTTTCTAACTTCTAGAGTCCTATGTTTTCCCCTCCACATCCTGGTAGTTTCAAGGTTTTTAGATTAAAATGAATTTAACCAGTTCCTCAACTCTAAGCAAAATAAACTTCATCTTTCTGATTTTTAAGAGATGCTGGAAATAACTACTTCCACCAAATCCGTCTTTTCACTTGAATAGCTGTTCTCTCTGGATGGATGATGGGACCGTCTCCCACAATAGAATCATTGCCAGAAGGCTGGGGCCAGCCTTCCCTCAGACAGACATAGGTAAGGAGAATACATCCCAGTCCTGGTTTGCTTTGCTATTTTAAAATATATTTCTTTATTTTTCAAAAACAACCTCATCATCTGGCCTGTGGTGGCGCAGAGAATAAAGCGTCATCCTGGATCATTGAGGTCACTGGTTCGAAACCCTGTGCTTGCCTGGTCAAGGCACATATGGGAGTTGATGATGCTTCCTGCTCCTCCTCCCTTCTCTCACTCTACTCTCTAAAATGATTTAAAAAAGAAATAATCTCATCAATTGGAAAACTTCAGCTCTTAAAACCTGCTCTTCTACACTATGTGCTTGCATATCCTCTGATCATGTAGGTACATTCTTTCTCTCCTAATTGGCCACTCATTCATCGCAGATGCTAATTACCCCAACAAACACTGCCAAGGGAATTATTTGGTATTATACAGGTCTTAGCAGGGCTCAGCATTATGTGATCAAACAGACAGCTTGGGCTTATGATCACCAGCCAACTTTGCACAGCTCAGCTAAATTAAAAACACATTAAAACACCCTAGTTGACACTGCAATGTGCCCCAAATTAGATGCTCTATAAAAATTTCTTTTTTCTCTCTAAATAATTTGTAAGTTGTACACTTGAGGAAGATCTTTGCCTTAGGCCAACTAGTCTATCTTTTAGTAACTAAAGTGGTTATTCAGATATCAGCTTTCACTAATGCAAAATTCACTGGGTAGTTTTTAAAATATCATATTCTCAATCTAGCTAGGTTCACTTACATACCACACATTGGTAGATTATTAAAAGAGATGAAATGCTTCATCATTTGTACATTATAATTTTAAGATATATTCTACCTCAGTGCATGAAAAATACAGACCAGCATGGTTTCATGATTCTGCAACATTCTTAACCCAGGAAATGCTGATTAGATTTTAGTATGACAAAAACACTCCACATTGCCTTTATTTAAAGTATTTAGCTAGAATAATGTATTTTTAATAAAGTTCAGCCCTTCCAATGGTATTAATAGTTTAAATCAAAACAGATGCAGCAGCTTGAATATTGTTTTTTTCTTTTTCTTTAGAAGAATCTAGCTTTGCTGAAATTACAACTCAAGACAAAATGATTTCTTTTGTTAGCACAAAGGAGTGTTTAGGGGCCTTGGATTTTGGAGACTATTTTATTGGCAGAAGAACCTTAGAAAAAGATTCTTTCCTTTTCTTACACTCAGGCTATTAACAACAATACTTTATACTGCCAGTGAGACAAGTATCCTTTATGCAATCCTGCTATATTTACTACTTATAAAATGTCACCCTTACTCTATGATTGTTGCACCCATTTTTTTTTATTCAGTCAGATTTACTACATAGTTGCCCACTGATCTAGAAATGTCCTCCACCCTTCAGAATTCATGGGCTCTCGGCCAGTGTCAGAGTAGAAATTCCTTCCTCCTTCCCACAGCTTGAGACCTCTTGTCCCCAAAGGCATGTCACAGGGCCTGTTTCCTGTTGTACTCTCTCTGACCCTCATGAGAGAGTAAAAAGGAGCCCAAGAGCCTACCTTTGATTCTATCTTACAAAAAACATCTATTCTTTTTTATCTTCCAACTAATCTAGGAGTGATTTGACAATCTGAGTTTCACAAAGATAAGTGGAAGCCACATATGATTTAGAATAATTCCACAGATTGAGAACATGCTAACTTCAAGGTACTGCATACTGAGTGCAAATAAGGCTTCATAATGGTTCAGAGAAAACAGAGGGTGGGCTCCTCCAATTGCCAAATGTTGGTCAAGATGGGCTACCCAGCTTTCTTTACCCAATTTTCTATATAAACAGATTCTGTTTTCACTTTAAAATACCTCTCCTACCTGTCCCCCACAAAGAGGAAAGATGAAGATGAACAAAACTTCTAAACATAGCAGTTTAAACCGTTCTGTTTAGATATTCAGGTGGAAGCCTCAAGAGAGACAGGACCAGAGGGACCAGAGGCACCAAGTGAGTCACAGACACAGTCTACACAAGGCAGCAGCACTCTCTACTGCTCACATAGGGAAGCACAGATGCTAGGCAACATGATGGAGTTGGCCCTGTCTCATTCAATGGGGGAGCGAGCAACCAATCAGTCTGGACAGAAATCCCATCAGTGCAGGCAGAAGGATATTCTCACAAAAATAGCTGCTTCAACTGTGAGTTATGCTAGTTCCTTAGGTGGGAGGTGTTACAACCTGTGGCACATATCTAACTTCAATTAGCTCTGGGGAAAGGACAGGGGACCTTAAGGTGCTTCTGAGAAACAATCTTCCCCAAAGCCACTCTGAGGACACAGGTTATCAGCTTTCAGAATGAGTCAAAGGTTTGTTTTCATAACATACCCGAAAACCCACCATTTCCTATTCCTTGGTTTCCCATTCTGTGACATCTCCCACCTTCATGGGGACACTATCACCCAAAACTGAGGCCCTAAGAAAAAAGGCTGCTTTCTGAGGGGCTTTTTTGAGAGTGGAGGGTGGAGATGGGAACCAATGTGAGGAATCTGGATTGTCAACTAGTATTTTGCCTCTAAAGTTCTCTAGGTTCCTTACTTTTACAGGTGGTCGACTATCTCAGAGCAAAACTGTCTAAGAACTCTCAGGACAGAAACTCCAAGAATAAAAGAGGGTCCTGCTTGCCTCCCCCCCCAATTTAATATTAGAATCAGAAGAGACAGTTAACACTTTGCTTATCAGTCTGGCCTCCCCACACAAACATTGTTATATACCAAAAGAACATTAGGTTTCATAATCAGACTTAAAAGTCAAATATTCCTCCTCCTATTACCATTCTCAAACCACTTATACCCCTGCCAATGGCGGAATAAAACGCAGGAACTGCCATTTTGATCTGGCTGGGGGAGAAAAAATTGTCAGTATATCCAATAAAATGAATAGACTACTGGGATAACATACACTCTGATTCTTGCCCTTACTGCTGAAATTCAGACAGTTTAAAAGAATACCTGGAACGACCTCTAAGTAACTTCCACATCACTCAGCACTGGAGAAAGGGGACCAAACATTAGTGGAGTAAGGGAGAAATGGGCTCTCAGAGGGACTCTGCATCAGACCACAAGGCACCTAGGCAGCCGCTGACCATTGTTCTCCAATCTTCTAAAGTCCTAGAAAAAGAAAGCAAAGGCAAGTGCCCAGTACTCAGCTTTTTAAAATTTTAAAAATATTAGCTTCAATGACTAATCTAATTCCTGATTGGCTGGAATGTAAAATACAACTAGGCTTTAACCAATCAGAGTTCCGGTCGTTGGGCGTAGACTAGACACTAGAGCAACTGCCACTCACTGGCCCAACATTTTATTAAAATAGCACAATTTACCTGGCTCTAGTTAATATGTGAATCCAAAGTACAGTAGCAAGGAACAGAGACCCTTCCTTCTGGTTATGATTATTTAACAATTTTGTCACTTGTTAATATCAGGGTTCAATTAATCTGCTGATATTCTGGATTCTGTATTCCTAGGTTAACCCCTTCCTTAACCATGACTCATCTGTCCCATTTCCCATTTCTTCATCTCTGACTCCAAAATAAAAATGAAAGCTGAGAACAGTGTTTCTGACTGATTGGGTTCAAGGTCAAAGATAAATTCCCATTCAATTCACAGGCTTACTGAAATGTCTAGCTGTCTGCCCTGGAACTTCAAGAGAAAGTTTAAGGGGACAAATTCCTAAGAATTGAAAACAGGGTGAGGAAGAAGAGTGGGGGGAAGACACCGCCACAAACTCTTCACTGAAGATTCTGAACTCCAAAATGTCCCCAAAAGCCACAGTAAATAGCAGTTAGACCAAACCCTGGAATATGGATTCAGGGTTCTGTACGTCCCATCAACAACATGGACAGACAAATAAAAGGCAAATCCACAGACTTTACAATACCTAGGAATACCTAGGCACTAAGGGCCTAAAAAGAATTGCTCTTGCTTGTGTCCATAAGGAAAGCAGATACAGAGGAGTTAAGATTATCAGCTCACAGAATCAGGTAAGGATGTCCTTGTTCCTCAGTCTTTGGTTTTTCTTAAACCTCTTTGTCTAGTCATGCCAGGTACATGTTGAGACACAGAAGTGTCTCTTCTATTAATGAACAACTTGAAATCCTTCGATTTTACCATAATAAAGACATTTGGAGAACAAGCTGTTCCCCAGCCCAAGAAACATGACCAGAGCCTTTAATCAAGACAGGTATTCATGGCCCTGGTGGGCTGGCTCAGCAGTAGAGTGTTGGCCTGGCATGTGGAAGTCCTGGGTTCAATTTCCAGTCAGGGCACACAGGAGAAGCAACCATCTGCTTTTCCACCCCTCTCCCTCCCCTCTCTTCCTCTCCCTCAGCCATGGCTTGAATGGTTCGAGCAAGTTGGTCTTGGGCTTGGGCGCTGAGGATGGTATCATGACCTCACCTCAGGCGCTAAAATGGCTCAGTTGCCAAGCAACAGAGCAGCGACCCTAGATGGGCAGAGCATTACTCCATAGGGGGCTTGCCAGGTGGATCCTCCTTGGGGTGCATGTGGGAGTCTGTCTGTTTGCTTCCTGCTCTCACTTTAAAAAAAAACAAAAAACAGCAGGCATTCATAAATTAGGTAAAGCAATCAGCAACTTCCCAGAAATGTAAGGTTTTAAATCAGCAACTTCCTAGAAATGTAAAGGTTTTAAATCAGTTGAAATGTCAAACCTATGAAATTTAGCCCTCAGGCTTCCAAGCTGCTTTATCTGTTCTGGTGGACAAAGAAAAATAAATACCGTATTTCCCCATATATAAGATGCACCTTAATTTTGGGGCCCGAAATTTGAAATAAAAAAAAAAAAGTATTACATAAAGTTATTGAACTCAAGTTTAATTCATCATAAAATTCATACAACTCCTCATCCCTGTCAAAACTCCCATCCATTAGCTCCAGCTCGGGACCAGATTGACTAGCACTGCAAAAGTGGGCGGTTTTAATAAAAAGCTTGTCCTCATTTGTGTCTGATGACAAATCACTATCTTCAATAATGAGTGCAAAAACAAGCGCGAGGCCTGACCTGTGGTGGCGCAGTGGATAAAGCGTCGACCTGGAAATGCTGAGGTTGTTGGTTCAAAACCTTGGGCTTGCCCGGTCAAGGCACATATGGGAGTTGATGCTTCCTGTTCCTCCCCCCTTCTCTCTCTCTCTGTCTCTCTTTTCTAAAATGAATAAATAAAAATAAATTTAAAAAGAACAAGCGCAAAAAAACGGGAAATGCAAGTAAAAAAACTACAACCACTGTGTAAGACGATGCACCCAGTTTTTAGACCCCAAATGGGGGGGGCTGCGTCTTGTACATGGGGAATACAGTAATCTTCACGTACAGAATGCTGACCTATTTTGGAGTGCCAACTAATAACATCTTTTATTTTAGCCGTTCAGCTACTATGGGGGAAAATACTTTAAGAGTGACAGGCAAAAAAATCCATTTCTTTTCTCTCTAGAGACACTAAAGCTAAATGCTGTAACCATGAGGTTCATTGTCTTGAAAGCTCCTCTGGTCTTGTCCCTGTGGGACTATAACAATTTAGCAGCAAGCAGCATGTGCCTAAGCCAAGATGCAAGGAAGGACTCTTCGCTGGACTTCACAAAAATAACCCAAGAGACCCATCAACTCTCACGTCCCCAGTTGAACTGGTAGTAGGGCTGTAACCAGAGAAGAGAACTCAGCCAAATGACAAACTAATCCAGATAGTAAAGGGCACTTATAAGAGACGTTCTTATCCCTGCCCTTGCCTATGGCCGCAAAGGATTCCAACCTTTACTCCAAGACTTCTAAATTCCCCACTCCATTTCTGGCATTGGAAAACCATACATAAACAGGCTTTTTCTTACTAACAGACCCCAATGTTTACCTTCCTAAGGATGACAGAAAGTCAAATTGTAATTCTGTTTATTTCACTATATTTTCTTTTTGATTTGTTCAACTAAGTGGTATCCAATCAACATCTGTCCTATTATGTTCATGAGAAATCTATACAGGGTGGGGCAAAAGTATGTTTACAGTTATGAGTACATAAAACAATTTATTCCTGAGATTATTTATTAACTATTGTATTATTTTCCAAACTGTAAACCTACTTTTGTCCCTCCCTGAATATATATGTACAACATACGTCTATTTGCTAAGAATGCATTTTTCATAGTTAAATTTATAGTTGTTTTTTTTTGTATTTTTCTGAAGCTGGAAACGGGGAGAGACAGTCAGACAGACTCCTGCATGCGCCCGACCGGGATCCACCTGGCATGCCCACCAGGGGCGACGCTCTGCCCACCAGGGGGTGATGCTCTGCCCCTCGGGGGGTCGCTCTGCCGCGACCAGAGCCACTCTAGCGCCTGGGGCAGAGGCCAAGGAGCCATCCCCAGCGCCCAGGCCATCTTTGCTCCAATGGAGCCTTGGCTACGGGAGGGGAAGAGAGAGACAGAGAGGAAGGAGGGGGAGGTGAAGAAGCAAATGGGCGCTTCTCCTATGTGCCCTGGCCGGGAATCGAACCCGGGTCCCCCGCACGCCAGGCCAACGCTCTACCACTGAGCCAACCGGCCAGGGCCTATAGTTGTTTTTTTCAGTGGTAGTTGAAACAATTGTGCATTTTACAACCAATGACACCCTTTAAAAATTTTTTATTGAGTTTACTGGGGCGACACTGGTTTCTAAAATTATGTTTCAGGTGTACAATTCTATAACACATCATCTGTACATTGTATTGTGTGTTCACAAACAATGACATCTTAAATTTCAAGAAATAAGACAGTTAACACAAGTCAACACCCGCCCTTATTTTGTTGTGCTGCTACCAAACAACACGTTTCTGGATAATGTAGTCACATTACAGCACAGCCAGTTGCATGTTTATTATCTTCAGGCTCATTCACAATAATTTTATGACAGAATATGACCTAAGTCTCTATTATTTTATTATTATTATTATTATTATTTATTTTTTCACGGAAAAGGATTTACTCTAGATATGGGGATTTGAAGAGGAACCCACATTAGGTACAGTCCCTACATCAGATGTTTACACTAAGTAGAATGAGTTTAAATTGCACACAGCCCAGCCCTGGCTGGTTGGCTCAGTGGTAGAGCGTCGGCCTGGCGTGCAGAAGTCCCAGGTTCGATTCTCGGCCAGGGCACACAGGAGAAGTGCCCATCTGCTTCTCCACCCCTCTCCCTCTCCTTCCTCTCTGTCTCTCTCTTCCCCTCCCGCAGCCAAGGCTCCATTGGAGCAAAGATGGCCCGGGCGCTGGGGATGGCTCCTTAGCCTCTGCCCCAGGCACTGGAGTGGCTCTGGTCGCAACAGAGTGACGCCTCAGAGGGGCAGAGCATCGCCCCCTGGTGGGTGTGCCAGGTGGATCCGGTCGGGCGCATGCGGGAGTTTGACTGTCTCTCCCCATTTCCAGCTTCAGAAAAATACAAAAAAAAAAAAAAAAAAAAGAAAATTGCATATAGCCCAAGATCTTATTTAGAGCCAAAGAACCAGGAACTCTTCTCACATAAAGTTATTCCTTACCATTAATTTGAGCTCTGTATTGGGGGTAGTTTTAGTTCCCATTTTGCAGTTAGTTCTGCATTGATGCTGACCATGCTTAATTCTAAATACCTGGAAAGAACTAGGCCTGATATGAACACTCAAAACTAAGTGTGGTAGGCAGTTCAGACAGACATGAGCAGAGCAAGGACCATGAACCAGTACAGAAGGCCACCAGGTAGGAAACGGAAAAACAAGGACCTCACCCCCATCGCCCCCAGGGCAACCTTTCCTCCCCTAGCTGATCTGGTCTCCTGACTCTGACCCCTCCCCTGACCTTTCCTTTCCTGGCAAATTGTTAGTCATTCTGGTTAGACCCCCTTAGAGGCAGAAGGAACAGCCCCAGGACAGTGAGGTTCTGACCTGTGTCAAATATAAATATATACTTCTAGGCCTCAGCTGTGTTTCAGCTCCAGGCCCAGAAAAGCAGCAAAACCAGATAAGCAATGCCATACCTGACATCAGAACCAGTTGCACTGACTAATGACCCCCCGCCCTGGCACTGGTATCAGTGAAGACCAAGACCCTGAAAGGACACACTTGGAAAGTATATTCTATTGGGACCCTCCCCCGAGACCTCCAGACAGATATCCTTAAGACAGAGAGGACCCAGAGTGGCTCTCGCCTTGGGGCACCCTCGCCTTTCCCCTCCAGTTCCCCCAGGTGGTTTTCCTTGCCTCTCCGCTAAGCTCCAGGGTCCCTTCTTTTGCCTCTGTTACTTGTTTCCTGAGCTCATACAGCTCAGCTGGCTCACTTCTTCTACCTCTGTGACTTTCTAAGTACATTTTACTTGTACTTGAGTCTTGGCTCTGAATTCTTTCTTAGCCAGAACTCAAGTACGGATGCTGTTGAACTGAGGTCCAACCGCCGTTAATATTCTGGTGCCCTTTTGTCGCCCAAAGGAGAGACTCCTCTGGTGTGCTGACTTCTCTAGTATCCCAGGGACCTACTATACTCTGTCAAGTCTCTCAGTTCCTAACAGGTCAGGAACTCTGAACACGGGTTGCAGTAACCTACCCTTATGCTCTTCTAACTATTCATTCGGCCTCACCAAATACCTGTTAGGTTTCTAATTTAGGCAGAAAAAAAAAAAAATCTCAAGAATCCTGATTTCAGATCTCATGCACCAATTCTACACTACCAATTCAAATCACCCAGACTGAAGATATAACGGGCTTGATATAAAAGTATGAAATACGTCAGGAGAAGACTGAGAGAATCGTGATCAAGTCATCTGCAGCTGATAAGGGTTCCAAGCTTCCAGAACCTTTTCGTTAATTTTGCTTCAGGATTAGGACGAGTAAAACAACCCATCACTGTGTTCCTACCCCACTTCCAACAACCTGCTTCAGCTGTAGCCAGAATCCAGAGTGTTCTCGAAAAAACACTCACTCAGCAGCTCCCTTTGCCGGTCTGGACTGGCAATCTGGAGCCCCTGCAGCTGCCCAGCAGCGTCAATGGCGCCCAAGCAGCTGCCCTCTCCCTTGCTGCTTAAGAAGGAACCAGAGTAGGAAGAACGAGGTTATTACTCGGGACGGTGGACGGAGGAAGAGCATTTTGACATGTGGAGTATGAAACAAATCCCTGACTCCTCCTCCTTTTCTGTATCATTTTCGATTTCTGGGGTAACCGGGGCGGGGGGGAGGAGGGGGGAGAGGACCAGGTCAATAATGAGGACACACAGTCACCTCCGACCCAGACTAGTGCTCGCTGGGGTATCATTAAGAAAGAAAAGGGTGAAGAGAGCACTGGCTTTAGAGATGCCAAATGCTGATAGACAATAACGCACAGAAGTTAAGACGGGGGTCGAGGGCGAAGTAACGAAGTTGTCATTGTCGCCGTGCCGCCTCCCCCACCCCGCAACAGACCTTAAATTCCCTCAGAGACCAAGCCTCCACCGTAGGGATGACCTTCCTCTCTGCTGGAAAACGACGCGGTGCCTCAGCTCCCCGGCCAGGCGGAAGCGGGAGGGAAGGGCCGACCTCCGAGAGCGCCCCTTCAGGGGGTCCATCCGCACTGGATCTCAAGCGTGGGGGGTGCCGTGGAGGGCGGGGCATTGCCTCTAGTGCTAGGAGCTGCATCCTGGCAGGAACCGGTTATCCAGAGCCACGGAGCTGAAGCTCGCCCCTTCCATTACCCTGCCACCCAGTTACCTCTTCGCTCCTTCGTCGTCGGGAAGCTCCAGCTCGGTCGCCGCCATTACCACATCGCACTCCGCGGCAGCCGCCATCTTACCGCCGAGACCAGAGAGCCGGGTGGGAGGCCGACGGTGAAGAGCACTTCCGGCCGGGACATCGAGCAGCTCAGCGGCGCTGTGCCCAGAGGGGCTCCCTCGGGCCCGTCTACCAACGAGAGGCTCCGTTTGGGGCCAGAGCGGCCTTCCGCCACCGGAGGTCCACGGTGGTCTCCGCGACGGGACGGATCCCCAAGGCCGGTTCCTGTGCGTAGGGGGCGCCACGTTTACCGTAGATCGTGAAGTGGTGCAGGAAGGTGTCGCTTTTCTAGACCTTGATTTTCCTCAGTATTTTGAGAGCCTAGTGGGCATAGTAACTTCCAATCCTAGAGCGTCTTCTGTAAGGTTCAGGGGAGTCTCAGCTGTGGGGATCAGGTGACCTGGGACTCGGGAGGAAAACAGCCCCCTACTAACTTCCTGACCTTGGAGTGTGTACACAGCTTCCTCCTGGGAAAGACAAGAAGAGACACTTTGAGCCTGGTTCCCCCAGCTTTCATCGGCCCCTGGAAGCCCTGCCCAACCAAGCCAGGGGAACGCGGGGCGTCTTCACCCCGTGCCTTTCATCCCCTCTGGATCTCCAAGCACCAACTGGTTCATCACCCCAATGACGCTCACCCTTTTATGATGATGCTTTCATGTCAGCCGCCTTGGAGTGCCATCTCAGCATTAGGCCTAGGAAGAGTGGCACAGCGCCCCAGACACTGCCCTGGAGTTTATAAGGCAGCTGACAGGGTGAGGGCTCTGCTCCAGAGTCCCCAGTATTCCCACCCGCCATATAAACTCCCTGCTCAGCACGCTTGTCTTGTTGTATGCAGTCTGGATTGGGAACTCACAGAAGGCAAGGACACAGCCAATTCATCTTTGTAGTTTTAACCTCACCCAAACCAATATTTGTGGACTTGAATTAAATTGGAGTTTTCTGAGGTTAAAATGAGGGAATTTGAGGTTAAAATTTAAAGCTAAGGGGAATTAAAATAATGAGGAAAAGTAATTTAAAAGGGACCTTATTCTCTTTCTCCTGTCAAACCACGTGCCATTGTTCATCCACAGGCTGCTTGCATGGTCCCTGCCCGTTGGAATGCCAAGGAGCTGAAACCCAAATCACCCATGGCTAGGGGAGCATGAGAGAGGCTCGGTGGGTTGGAAAACAGAGGTCATTTACCCAGCTCTCTCCAAAGTGCTTAGCCTCCCTATTCTAGGTTGGGAGGGTACAGACTCACCACATGCCCTGCCTGCCAGTGGCTCACAGTCTACAGTCTAATATGCAGGAGGCAGTTTCCACCATTTTCCCATTTTGTGTTTTCTGCATCTAAGTCAACTCGTCTACACCCACCGCTTTAACTTTATTTGTTAGTGACTCTCAACTCTGTTGATATCTTTAACCTAGACCTCTCTTCTGAGTTCAGATCTAAATATCCAACTATCTACTGGTATCTTTTGGATGTTTCACAAATCCCTAAAGCTTAATATATATATATATATATATTATTTATTTTTATTTTTTTTTTTGTATTTTTCTGAAGCTGGAAACGGGGAGAGACAGTCAGACAGACTCCCGCAAGCGCCCGACCGGGATCCACCCGGCACGCCCACCAGGGGCGACGCTCTGCCCACCAGGGGGCGATGCTCTGCCCCTCCGGGGCGTCGCTCTGCGGCGACCAGAGCCACTCTAGCGCCTGGGGCAGAGGCCAAGGAGCCATCCCCAGCGCCTGGGCCATCTTTGCTCCAATGGAGCCTTGGCTGCGGGAGGGGAAGAGAGAGACAGAGAGGAAGGGGGGGGGGGTGGAGAAGCAAATGGGCGCTTCTCCTATGTGCCCTGGCCGGGAATCGAACCCAGGTCCTCCGCACGCCAGGCCGACGCTCTACCGCTGAGCCAACCGGCCAGGGCCGCTTAATATATTTTTAAATGAACTTGTTGTTCTCTCCCCATCCCTGAACAACAGAAAAAACAAATGCTGTACTTGACTCTCTTCTGCTAATTCCTTATCTATTTGAATGGATTCACCACCCTTCACCTGATCATCAAATGAGACAGATGGGAGACATTATGAATTCCTCCCTCTTTCTCACTCCACACTCCCAGTTTATCACCAAATCTTGTTGCATCTCCTACCAAAATACCATGATTCTTTGCCATGCTTTCTCTACCCTTTCCTCCCAAGCCCTTCAAACCTCAACACAGACAGGACCTACCCCAGGAAGTTTTCCGTGATGCCCACTGCTCCCAAATTAAATGCCCTTCTGTTGTGCCCGCGTAGCATCTCTGTAATAATGTTGTACTGTAATTTTTGGGTTAGATGTCTAACTCCTCTAGACTGTGACTTTCTAATGGGCAAGTATCCTATCTAATTCGTCCACTGTTCCAGGTCCGTGGTCCTGAACCTAGCATAGAATAGGTGCTCACAATGCACTTGATGAATAAGCTACTGAATAAGTATTACTATACTATAGTATCCTTTAGGAAAAGAACATTTCGCCATCAGACACAAGAACGGCGGGTACCCGCGTCCAAGAATCTCGTGCTGGGTCGTCGGGCACCTCACCAGTCTGGGGCCCTGGCGGTCATCTCCCTCGCCGGCCTCTGGGGGCGCTGGTTGGAAGGCGCCCGCTTTCTGCCGCCGGAATTCGTCTAGTCCGACGGAAGCTGGGGGTCGGGGGCGGATAGAACCTGGATCCACCCGGAAGAACCGAGTCCCTGCGGCCGCACTGCCCCTCCCCGGTCCCGGCGCGCCTCGGGGCCCGGCCAGGGTGCTGCGAGGGCCCCTGGAGGTACGAAGTTGGAAGGCCGGGATTGGCCACTGCGTTGGGGCCGCTTTAGGTGGCAGATCTTTGCCGCCTTTCGTCCCCTCTGGGGTTCCCTCGTGGGGAAATCTGTGGCGGAGGCCCCGCTGGCTGTTTCTCTTGGGGTATCTGTTAATTGTGGTTCACTGGGGTCCTTTGGGCGGGGTAGGAGGGTCTGTATCAGGAGTGTCCTCCGGAGAGGTTTCTGTTTGGAACCCCTTTGGGGAGTGGCTCTCTGGAGGAGTCTGGGTCTGCTTCTGGGAAGCCTGTATTTGGGGATACCCTCGAGATCTCTGGGACCTCTTCTAAGAAGGGGTTTCTGCGTCTGAGCCTTCTCATCTGTGTCTGTCAGTCAAGGGCGGCAAAAACTGTCCCCTTTCCGGAGCCTATTTTTTCTTAGATTCTTCACTCCTTTCTTGTCTAATGGTCTTTACCGTAGCCATGAACTTGACCAAGAGTCAAAGAAATTAATTGTTGTCTAGATGAGTCCTAAGGGAAAGCAAAATCTTATTTGCTCACCAGAAAGAGTAGCTTAAGGCAGATTCGTACAAAATAGTATTTCTGCCTATTTCTCCGTGGGGTTATGGTGAAAGGGGAAGCTGAGCCTCAGTTCCCTTCTGTAACTGGCCCTCTGAGTCTTGTGCACCGAGAGGAACCTCGCCAGTGTTTCATTTCAACCAGCATCTCTCCTCCCCCTTTATGACACTGACTGAGCACCAACAGTTCCGGGCCAGGTACAGGGAATAACAAAGATCAATAAAATACAGCTCCCTGTCCAGTAGTGGCCATAGGCGCATTATTCCTGGCATACCCCCTGACTAGAGTAGGGGCCAGTGCTCAATCCCTGAGGCTACGCATGCAGTTCAGAACTTGGGCTCTCTGTTTTGATCCCACCTCACCCAGTGTGCTTCTCTTCTTCAGGGCTGAAGGCTAAGCATGGGGAAGAGTTGCAAGGTGGTCGTGTGTGGCCAGGCATCTGTGGGCAAAACATCAATCTTGGAGCAGCTTCTGTACGGGAACCATGTAGTGGGTGAGTGTTTCCGGGAGCGGGGCGATGGTGGAAGAAGTTGAAGAACAGGGAGTAGGACTTGATAACACGGAAGCTAAAATCTGCTCCTGAAGTCAAGTCTCTGTCGTGCACTCCAGCTCGACAACATTGTGATTGGGAGGAAGGAAGCCCGGTATCGGAGATGAGGAGGGAAAGCTCCCAAGTCTCACTTGTGCCTAGCATGTCGTGAACATGAGATTAGTGTCTGTTGCCGCAAAGCATGCCGGTCCTGCCAGACGTGGTCTGGCCCCCACTCCTCAGCTCGCACGCTCCTTTCTTTCCCTCCCCGCCTGGTCAGGCTGCGAGGATATACTCAGTCCCTCATGCTTCCCATCTCCTTCCTCCCTAAAAACAAGTTTCTTCCCTCATTTCATCCCAGGTTCTGAGATGATTGAGACACAGGAAGACATCTACGTAGGCTCCATTGAGACCGACCGGGGGGTGCGGGAGCAGGTGCGTTTCTACGACACCCGGGGGCTTCGCGATGGGGCCGAGCTGCCCCGGCACTGCTTCTCCTGCACTGACGGCTACGTCCTGGTCTACAGTACAGACAGCCGAGAGTCCTTTCAGCGGGTGGAGCTCCTGAAGAAGGAAATTGACAAGTCCAAGGACAAGAAGGAGGTGTGTATGGAGGCCCGGTGGTGAGACAGTGGGCCCTGGGCTGCCTTTGGGAGGCTAGGTGTGGCTGTTTTCCACTCATTTTCCCAGAGGTGGGTTAGGAGCTAGGGAACGGTGGTCACTGGGGGGTGTCTTCACCCATAGAGGTGGCTCCGTGCTGAGGCAGCTCAAAGAGGCTTCTCTGTGGCTTAAGAGGTTCCTGAGGTAACACATGAAGCTCCCCTAGTCATTCTTTTTTTTTTTTTTTTCTTTATTCTGAAGCTGGAAACGGGGAGAGACAGTCAGACAGACTCCCGCATGCGCCCAACTGGGATCCACCCGGCACGCCCATCAGGGGCGAAGCTCTGCCCACCAGGGGGTGATGCTCTGCCCCTCTGGGGCGTCGCTCCGCAGCAACCAGAGCCACTCTAGCGCCTGGGGCAGAGGCCAAGGAGCCATCCCCAGCGCCCGGGCCATCTTTGCTCCAATGGAGCCTTGGCTGCGGGAGGGGAAGAGAGAGACAGAGAGGAAGGAGGGGGGGGGTGGAGAAGCAAATGGGCACTTCTCCTATATGCCCTGGCCGGGAATTGAACCCGGGTCCCCCGCACGCCAGGCCGACGCTCTACCGTTGAGCCAACCAGCCAGGGCCTCTTCATGGTTTCTAATGCAGGAAGAGATGGAGACATCAGCCAGTAAGACTTTCCTTCTCTTAGGACTCCTGGGTGGTGGCCAGCCCTCACTCCCATGCCTCAAGTCCATGGTACATGCACGAGTCTCTACTCTCTCTTCTTCAGGTGACCATTGTGGTCCTTGGCAACAAGTGTGACCTGCAAGAGCAGAGGCGTGTGGATGCAGATGTGGCTCAGCATTGGGCCAAGTCGGAGAAGGTGAAGCTGTGGGAGGTGTCCGTGGCTGACCGCCGCTCCCTCCTGGAGCCCTTCATCTACCTGGCCAGCAAGATGACCCAGCCCCAGAGCAAGTCGGCCTTCCCCCTCAGCCGCAAGAACAAGGGCAGCGGCTCCTTGGATGGCTGAAGAGCTGCCATCCCTTCTTCACCTTCTCAGCCCCAGCCCAGCTTCTGGGGCTTTGGAAGATGGGTTGAGGCAACTTGTGCTCTCTCCCAACTCTGGGAAGTACAGATAATCTAGGTTAGTGCCCCCAACCTCTTCCTCCACCCCAGCTTTCATACCTGCCTCACTGTAACCTAGGTTAATTGAGGGTCAGTGCCCCTTCCACCTGCCCTGAGTGGCAAGCAGAGCTGCCATGCAGAAGTGCCCAGGCTAGGCCCCGGTTCTGATCACAGGCCCACGCCTCTGGGCTTCTGCCACTCACACACACACTCACACTTACACACACACTCACGGCACCAGCCTGGACTTTAGGGGAAAGGGCTTCTAGGTATGGTGTATGTGTGCAGATTCCTCCAGCACCCTGACCTTTCTCCTGTCTACATTGGCTGGGAGAAGCCAGCCTTATGGGAAGTGTGGTTTTTCTACTTGACCTCTTCCCCCCAATTGTTTCACTTCCTCTTCCTGCTTACAGAATAGATGGGCCTCATTTGGTAGAGGAATGGAATGACTGGGCTGTCACCAGTTGGCTTTGTGACCCAGCAAGGCTTTTACCTTCTCTCAGATTCAGTTTTCTCATCTGTACGATAACAGGAGTTGCTTAGACGACCTAGATCCTCTCCAGCCCTGTGATTTTATATGCCCGTGGCTTCGGGCCAGTTGACTATATCCTTTGCTTCTCTCCCTCTTCAAGGTGCTATGCCTACCCGCCCTGGAGGCTGGGACACTGCTCCCTGACAACCACCAGGGGGCAGGAGTGCACTATCTACTCTAGTTGCCAGAATGGCTCCTTAGTGCCCAATGGGGAACTTCACACCCATGAGGCCTAGCCTTCACCCCTTCCTATGGTCGTTTTCAGCTACTAGCTGGACATTATTTATAAACTACTTGTTATAAATTAGTATGCTGCCGTGGTGAAGGCCGGACAAGGTGCTTTTCTAGCCCTTTTTACCTCAGATGCCTCAACAGAACAAGGCAAACAAGTAGCAGCTTCTCAGGAGCAGACAGGTCTGTTGGGGCACAGAAGGGTGGTTATACTCTCAACATGCTATAAAGTGAGCTGTGACCCACAACTTCCTGTGCCCACTTTGTGCTGCTTCTAATGGGCACAGCTACCAGAGGTGAGCCCCTGTAGCTAGGCCACCTCCGATGCATGCCCCTTCTCTCCGGAACAGGAGAGGCGAACAGGGACAGGTGGTCCAGGGCTGGGCGAGTCAAAATAGGGCATATGCAGGCTCGGGCTTAAAGTTCATTTATTGATTCACTGGACAATAAAACCACAACTGTTATCAAAAAGTTTCCCTCCCATTCCCCCTTTATTCTCCCATTGGAGATAGCTTTAAAAAAAAGATGCAGGTGTATACTGGCAAAGTCCCATATTGCATATTGTGAGGTGAGGGGAGCAGGACTGGGGTAGGAGGGAGGTCTGGACATCACTGTGACAATGAAAGGGGGCTGTAGAATGATCGGACTGGATCCCAACACAGCCTCACAGCAGGGAGGTCTGTGGTGTCGGGTGGGAGGAGGGAAAGCTGAATTGAGTGCTGGGGACCAGTTTGGGCTGAGGAGCTAGAGAGGAAAGCTCTTGACTTGGGAGTCCTGGGGGGATTCAGTGTTAGCTGGGTCCATTGAGGAAGACCTAGTGTCCGCCATCCCAGAGCTGAGGAATCAATAAAAGGCCTTCCTCTAGAAATTGGGCCCAGTCAGAAAATCACCTCCACCACCCCTGTCCTAGCCCCATCCCTTTGAAGCAGATGAAGACCCCCAAAGCTTTCAGCACCGCCCCTTCCATGGCTGTGTGCTTCCCTTTCTCCTCCAGTCTCCCCCCATCCCCCATGGTCATCTTGTCCAGACAGCATTGAACCGACCCCACCTTGAGAGCTCACCCCTTATCTCTGGTCATTCTCCAGAGAATCTAGTGAATGGGGTGGGCCTCCCCAGAGCACGGGAGTAGAGGTCAGTAACAGACTTGTCCCCAATCTAGAAGTTAAGATTTCTAGGGCCTTTGGCCACGTGAGTACAGGTCTTGAGTAGGGAAGTGAGAGCACCATGGGGCTGGGGCCAAGATTTTGCATAGATCTTTGGGATTCCTCAGTTTGCTTCCTGTAGTCAGGCTGGGGAATGCAGGGAGCCCAGGACTAGCCCTAGAAGGCTGGGGAAATGAGGGTGGGGGTGGCCCTGGGCTAAGGGGTATTAGTGGGTTCCCCAGTCCAGATGGAGTGAAGGGCAGCTGCCCTTGGAACTAGCCCAGCTCTGCCTAGATTGGTCAGGAACCCCTGGGCTGTAGAGAGTCCCAGGAACCCAGGCGTCTGGGGGAGAGGGATGCTGGGAAGTCGGCCCGGCCTCCTCAGGGCTAATAGGGGGCAAAGAGGATGGGTCCCGTGGCAGGGCGGATGGCTCCCGCGGGGGTGCGAAACAGAGCTGGGCCCAGGATGGGAGCCGGGAAGAGGGTGGTGGCTGCGGTGGGGGCAGGTCTGAGGGCCAGGGGCCCTGGCAGGGCACAGATGGCCGCAGCTGTGGTGGGGATTGGACTGGGCAGGAAGCGGGCTGCCAATGTCTTGGTGAGTTGCTTCTGCAAGGCCAGTTTAGACTGCAAAGAAGAGAGAGAGTTGGACACAGTCTGACACCAGAAAATCCCCCCTGCCCTGGGCTCTGTCCTTGGGCTTTTTGCTGCAGGATAAACATGCCTTTTAGGATTCCAAACCTAAATCCTCCTCCCTTCCCACCCCCAAGCATTCATTCCAAAGGGCTTTTCCCACCACCTGTCTTCCTGCCCAGAAGGAGGAGGTCATAACGGGCCAAGGGAGGCGGCTGTCCTGCGTAGAGGTGGAGATGGTTTCTAGGAGATGGCACACCCACCCCTTGCTTTTGCCCCTGAGATTCCTATGCAGGCCCACCTCCCCGGAAATTCCTGTGGGCAGATCCCAAGATAGCCACCCAGCCCCAGCTCTTTCTCTGCCCAGGCCGCCTTGGAAGTAGGGTGGCTTTATTCCTGCCTCAACTCCCCAGCTGGCTCCCAGCTCCCGCCCCGCCCCCCCTTGACCAGGGTCCCAGCCCTGTTGCACGGGAACAGATACCTTGAGAATACTCACAGCCAGCGCTGCGTGCTTCTGCAGCTTACTGTGCTGGCTGGAGGGCTTAGGGGGCTTCCCGGCCAGGCGGTCTTTGTGCCTTCTGCTGCTCAGGTGCTAATGGACAGACAGACAGACAAACTGGGAACAAGATGAGGAAGCCCAAGGACCCCCAACTACATTATCTTCAACTAGCTCCCCCTTCTCGACTCACGGTTCACATACAACCTACATGCAATCACTGGACATCACGTGGAGTGGCCCTGGGAAGGGGAGGTAAGGGCTGGCCTTTGCTGGCCAGGGGCCTGCCGTCCAGCTAGCCTTGCCCTGCTAGGCTTCCTCCACCTGGCCCTGCTCTGCCCACCTCCTCAGGCTACCTCTTTCTCCCCTGGATCTAGTCCCACTCCCTCACCCCGCTCCAACGCGAGTCCTGGCCTCCCTTCTCCCACCTGCTTGAGCTGGGTCTCTGAATTGACCTGGAGCTGACAGACAGCACAGTGAAAAGGAGGGCTGGGCCCCTGCCGGCTGCCCCGGCTCCCAGGCACTCTCTTGGCCTTGTTTCTGGCTCCTCCCCGGGGCACTGGCTGGCCCCGGCCCCTGCGGGGAGCCCCTCGCTGACCTTCGACCATCCAGCGGTGCTTTGCTCCTGGTGGAAAGAAAAGACCGCTTATCAGCCCTGAAGAGGGGCTGCTAGGGCCGCAGAGACCCCTCCAAACTAGGTCAGTTTGGTTGTCCCTTTAGCTTCGAGGCTGCTCAGTACATCCAATCCCTGGCAGCCAAGAGATTTCTCTTTCCCATCTGCACAAGGTCCTCCCAGCTTCTCTCATTTTTGAGCCAACTTCCCCCAAGGAAGGCCTTCTTGCAATGTAACTGGTCAGCTTCCCTTCTCAACTCAATCCCTTCCTCTGGGTCTGACCTACGGAGAGATGGAGGAGGTGTCTCCTGTCATCCCTGGAGTGTCCCTTCGATTCTTGCTTTTCTTCCCAATTGTCCCCCCTCAAGCATCAGTGGAAAGGCCTGAAATGCCTACCCAGTACCACTAAGCACAGCGCCTCTGTTACCAAGTCCTTGAGCAAAGTGCCCAGAACCTCCAGCCTCCCACGTCTGCTGAGGGGCCGTCTCCCTACCCCTCTCCTTCCCCCAGACTCCAGCTGGCGGGTGCACTGACCTGTGTTGTGAGCCTGGAGCTGGGAGGCGGAGTTCACTGTCACCTTACACGTGGGGCAGTAGAGGCGCCCCTTCTCACTCCTGCCTTCCCCACTCACGCCACTTCCCACAGCAGCAGCCGCAGGCTCAGGCCCTGGGGCCTCTCTCCCCGGCTCTGGGGAGCAGGGTGGGCAGGAGAGAGAAGAGGAAGAGGAGGCAGCATCCAAGAGGTCTGAGTGGGCTGGCTCCCGGGGCATCGGGTCTGGAGTCAGTGGTGGCTGGAACGGGGGGCCAGGAGGAGGGTCTGCAGGAACTGCTGAGGAGATGGGAGGCATCGGGTAAGAATCACCCGAGCTGATTCTGGAGGCCATGACGGTAAGGCAGAGTGGACAGGTCGCTAGCAGAGGGCGGACCAGCACTGATTCCAGACCCCACTCTACCAACCAACTTACTGGGCAGATAGGCCTCTTTAAGCCTCAGTTTCCCCATCTGAAATCAAAGTTGGACAGAGTAATCTCAGTCCTCATAGCCCTGATAGTCTAGTTATTAGCTATTAAGTAAATAGAAATAAAAAATGTAAGAATGTTCATAGAGCACTATTCATAATAAACTGGAAACTATTCAAATGTCCATCAGTAGAATAGGTTTTTACAAAATCATTGTAGTGGTGCAATGGCCCTGGAACGCTGAGGTCGCAGCTCAGAGCCCTGGGCTTGCCTGGTCACGGCACGCGCAGTAAGCAACTACTACGAGCTGATGCTTCCTGCTTCTCCCCCACTCTCTCTCTCTCTCTCCCTCTTTCCTCTCTCTAAAAATCAATAAAAAAATTTTTAGAAATCACTATATGTTCATAAAATGGAATACTACAGGGAACTAAAAAAGACAAACTACAGCTACCACCACAACACAGTGAATGTGATGAATGTTCCTGAAAGGCGAACAAAACCCAGACACAAAAGCCCACTCTTCTTTTTCCAGATTCACTTCACTTTTATTATGAACAAACACAATGTCAGATGAATACAACTAGCCTCAGAGTTATTAATAGAAATCATTCCAAAATTAATCTTAGGTCACAAATAACTACTATCCCACATAAAAAAGGAAAAATCCCACCCAATCAAGGAAAAAGTGTCCTGTGTACGTTTCCATGGCAATGAGTTTATGCATTCTCCTTTTTTTTATTTTTTTTTTTTATTTTATTTATTCATTATAGAGAGGGGGAGAGAGAGAGAGAGAGAAGGGGGGAGGAGCAGAAAGCATCAACTCCCATATGTGCCTTGACCAGGCAAGCCCAGGGTTTTGAACCGGCAACCTCAGCGTTTCCAGGTTGACACTTTATCCACTGTGCCACCACAGGTCAGGCCAGTTTATGCATTCTCAAATTTTGTCTGGCTAGTTATTTACCACTTACCTAGCAGATATACTCAATCTCTCAGAGAGAAGTATAAAGGTTACTGATAGCATCTGAGACACATTGTTTGTGGTGGGCACAAGTTCATGGTGGATACTGCTACTATAAAAATACTCAGGACTTAACAAAAGCCTCCATTCTATATGATTAACTAAAAGCAAAGGTGAAACTTGTCTATGCTGAGAAAAGTCAGGATCATAGGTGCCTGTGGGGAGAGGTGTCAGCCCACAATTCATGTCCATCTGGAAGCTCAGAATATGACCTTGTTTTGGGAACAGGGTCTTCGCAGAAGTAATTAAGATAAAGTCATACTGGGTCAGGGTGGGCCCTCATCCAGTGACTGGTGTCCTTACGAGACCATGTAAAGACAGACGCGGGGGAAACGCGTGGGAGGTGAGATGTGCAGGTGGAGGCAGAGATCGGAGAGAAGCGGCCACAAGCCAAGGAATGCCAGCAGCAGAAGCTGGAAGAGGGGCAGGGAACAATTTCTCCCTCTCAGTTCTCAGAAAGGAACCAACCCTGTTGACACCTTGATTACAAATTTCTGACCCCTAGAACTGTGATAAAATACATTTCTATGTTTTTAGCCACCCAGTTAGTGGTCGTTCCGTAGAGCAGCCCTGTGAAACTAATACAAGTGACTGGAAGGAGGTTCACCATGGGCTTCTGGGTGCTTGAGAAATGTTTCTTTTTTTTTTTTTTAAATTAAAAAAAATTTTTTGCCCTGGCCAGTTGGCTTAGCGGTAGAGCGTCGGCCTAGTGTGCGGAGGACCCGGGTTCGATTCCCAGCCAGGGCACACAGGAGAAGCGCCCATTTGCTTCTCCACCCCTCTGCCGCGCTTTCCTCTCTGTCTCTCTCTTCCCCTCCCGCAGCCAAGGCTCCATTGGAGCAAAGATGGCCCGGACGCTGGGGATGGCTCTGTGGCCTCTGCCTCAGGTGCTAGAATGGCTCTGGTCGCAACATGGCGACGCTCAGGATGGGCAGAACATCGCCCCCTGGTGGGCAGAGCGTCGCCCCCTGGTGGGCGTGCCGGGTGGATCCCGGTCGGGTGCATGCGGGAGTCTGTCTGACTGTCTCTCCCTGTTTCCAGCTTCAGAAAAATGCAAAAAAAGAAAAAGAAAAAGAAAAATTTTTTTTTGCCATTGATATGAGAGAGAGAAGAAGGAAGAAAGAAGAGAAGAGAGATAGAAGTATTAATTCATTGTTCCACTTAGTTGTCCACTCACTGGTTGCTTCTTGTATGTGCCCTGACCTGGGATCGAACCTGCAACCTCGGTGCACTGGGACGACACTCTATCCACTGAGTCACTGGCCAGGGCTGAGAGATGTTTCTTGATTTCTATATATTCAGATGGGAAAATTCATTCAACTCTCTACTTGTGATGGGTGCCTTTTTCATAGAAGACTCCAACCCAAGCAGAAATAAGAAGAAACCTCTCAACTCCTCATCAGAAACCAGAATGGGAGTGGGGAGTGGGGAGAAGAGTTTAGGACTCACCTTTGCTCTGCAGCTGTTCAGGGGTTCCATTGGCCGCAGTTGGGGTTGGGGATACCAGCGTCCCATCCTGGACCAGGGTTTGGGGCCTCTGCTTACTCTTGGCGGCTTCGACAGCCTTGAGTTTTCTGGCATGTTTGTGGCCTTTATAATGTGCTTCAGCCTGGTTCTGGTGTGGGAAAGGCACAGGGTCACCATTTACTCTGAGTCTACATGTCGACATCCACAAGCTAGCATTAGGCAGGGGGCAGGTCAGAGGGAGGCAGGGCTCGGGTCACACCAGGGGTGAATCCTCGTCATTGCCAACATTATCACAGTATGGGCATGGCCCTAAGGTTTACAGAATGCATTCTCATACATGAGCTTTCAGGCAAGCAGCCTCTGGCTCTAAATTCTGACTTAGCCACTCAGTAGCTGTGCATCTTTGGGCAAGTCATCTCGCCTCTCTGAGCCTCAGTTTCCTGACTCAAAAACTTTGAGATAATACTGACATCACGGGATCGTGAGAATTAAATGAGAACCTGAATAAGTGCCCAGTAGGTGCTCAAGAATGTTAGTTACCCCGTTTATAAATGCACAAATGGAGAAAACAGAGCAATCCTCTCACCCTTTGAAGTATGTGCACCCCAGAATATTCGCACTTTTGCTCCTTTTTTCAATGAATAGTTATTGGCTATTTGCCAGGCACTGCAAAGGGCCCCAAATGGAGATGGTCCCTCTCTCAGAGTGAAATCTCTGTCTGGCTCGTTCACAACTTGTGACCTGAAAGCCTGGAGGGAACCCCCATATCTGCCCTGGCCGTGTCCTCCCTCCTTCAATCAAGGGTCCCTGCCTGTTGCTTCCAAAGGCAGTAAAGACGGGCACCTCCCTGGACATTTTCACCAGAACAGGTCAGCTGAGAGCATCTCCCCAAACCCCAGAGTTGCCTAGACAAAAGGTAAACCTCCCCCGGTAAGTCAGAACGAGGCTCCCTCAATATCTAGGGGCAGGCGTCCCCAAACTACAGCCCGCGGGCCGCAATGCGGCCCCCTGAGGCCATTTATCCAGCCCCCACTGCACTTCTGGAAGGGGCACCTCTTTCATTGGTGGTCAGTGAGAGGACCACTGTATTTGGCAGCCCTCCAATGGTCTGAGGGACAGTGAACTGGCCCCCTGTGTAAAAAGTTTGGAGACCCCTGATAGGGGCAGCCAATGGTAGAAAGCCTGCAGGCCTTGGGGTTAGTCAGGACTGAGCTCAGGTCACTTAACCTCTCTGAGGCTCAGTTTCCTCATCTGAAGAGTGGGGATAATTGTGCCTCTATCCACCTGAGAGCTGTGTCATGAGAACTAATTAAGATGATAGGCATGAACATATTCTGTAAACTCCCAGGTTTAAGAACTGAGCTCCAAACCAGGAGCTGATACCCAGGGACCCAGAGTGGGCAGAGGACCCAGAGCACAGAGCAGGGAAATGGAGTCTCAGGGGGACTAGAGAAGGAAGGGGCAGAGGACTCTGAATAGAGCAGAGGATGGAGGGATAGAGGATGAAGGGTGTCTCTTCCGCAACCATGGATGGAAAATACAGACCACAGCCCCTTTGCTACCCCTGTTCCTCCAGGGAAGACCCCACAAGCCCAGCCTCCAACCCTCCCCCTGGCCAGCCCCCTCCCCAGCCTGCTTCCACTACTCCCTCTCACCGCCGAGTTGAACCTCAAGTGACAGATGTTACAGGAAATGAAGAGCTTCTTCTTCAGAGGGGTGGGGACCCCAAAGGTATGGCTGATGACAGCTTTCTGGACTGGGTCCATCTGTGAAGGGGGTGGGAGGGCACAGTAACTCTGGGGCTGGCCCCAGACAGGGGGAACAGTACAAAATGCCAAAAACTAAAGCCTATCAAGGAGAGCAGAGGTCAGCCCCTAGGAAGAACGTCCCCATCCCTGTGATGTTAGACACAGAAAAATAGCCTGTCAGCCTGGGCTTCTGTTTGGAGGCAGGGGGATGGGCCAGGGTGGCCTCCATGATCTTGAAAGAGAGAACCATGTCCTGGTCCTCACCTTGGCATCTCTTGCTGCCCCTCTGGTCTCTGGTTTTGTTTTATTTTCTCATTCACAGGAATCACAACTATTGGAACAGAGAGAGGCAGGGAAGGGACAGAGTCCCTTTGTTGGAATTTTCTCTCCATAAGAAGCCCCATGTCAGACCCGTGGGCTGGGGGAGGTCAGGCCTATCATTGAGCTCCACCACTGCCACGGGGCCAAGAGGGAGAGGGAGCCACGGCCAGCGGCGGAGAGGGGCCAGAGTGGGGCAGATGACCGCAAGTAGAGGCGAGAGGGTTCCCTAAGTAGTAGAATCATTTATTTGGAATATTAATTTGTGTGACTTTTTCTTTTTCTTTTTTTTTTAAACTTTTTTTTTTTAATTTTTTATTTATTCATTTTAGAAAGGAGAGGGAGAGACAGAGAGAGAGGAGAGACAGAGAGAGAGAAGGGGGGAGGAGCTGGAAGCATCAACTCCCATATGTGCCTTGACCAAGCAAGCCCAGGGTTTCGAACTGGCGACCTCAGCATTCCAGGTCGACGCTTTATCCACTGCGCCACCACAGGTCAGGCCGACTTCTTTTCCTTATTTTAAATACTTTTTCTCCTTTCAAACCAAGACTTTATGTTCCCTTTTCTTAGGGCAGCGGTTCTCAACCTGTGGGTCGCGACCCCAGCGGGGTCGCCTAAAGCCATTGGAAAATACATAATGCATATCAGGTATTTACATTCCGAATCATAACTGAAGCAAAATTACAGTTATGAAGTAGCCACCAAAATTATTTTTTGGTTTGGGGTCACCGCAACATGAGGAACTGTATTGCGGGGTCACGGCATTAGAAAGATTGAGAACCTCTGTCTTAGGGGCCTAGACCACTGGGCCAAAAGCAGAAGCTATCTGGGCTTGCTTGTCAAGAGCTTCCCAAGCCTTCCTGAGAGAAGGGGACAGAGACTTTGGGAGAAAAGCATGATTTGGGTAACTTCCTGGAGAACAGAAAGAGGTTCTAATTCTCATGGCAACCCGGGCCGGGGCAGCAGGGCGTCAGAGCCGCAGAGAACGGCCTGCGGGGCCCCCAGCGATCAGGACCACAGCAGCTCCATCCGCTCCTGAGGGACGTGCTCTTGAACAGTGAGCACGGCAGTAAGTGACAGCAGAAACCTGAGACCTGGTGACCCTCCTCAAATGTCTCAGGCTCCTGAGAACCTCTGTGCAACCCTGAAGGGTAGGAAGGAAAGGATTCCTCCGGGTGGCTGAGGCTGAGTTCCCCACTATCTTTTTAGGGTGAGGTGGGGCTCATTGATGATTACATTTGATTTTTCAAAATTAAAAAAGGAGAGCATTCTTTATAGCTCACGTAGTGAAGTCTGACTCACGCTTACTACACTTGTTTTTCACGCACACACACATAGAAATATACAGACTAGCATACAGACAGAGAGCAGTGAGCTTACAGACAATGATAGGTTACAGCGATTACAGAGACATGCAAAGTGATACATAACTTGCACACACACAAATGGCACACAATCACAATCATCCAACCCACACAAAACACACTGAGAGGTCAGACACACACCAAATACATACATAGTCTACAGAAAGACACAAAACACCTCTCAGATACCCAGGCACACATATTACATACTAAGAAATAATGAGTTGTTTATCAACACACACACACACACGCACGTACAGGACACCAACACACAACTTCACATCCACAGATAACACCCAAGGACCTATGGAGACACAAGCAGGCACACCCAACTGCACACAGGCTTACACAAATAATCCACAGCAGTCCCTCTACCGGAACTAAGTGAAATCTACAGTCCAGATCCTACAGGTCCAGTTGTTATTGGGGAGGGGTGACACTACCCTCTTCCCCTAGCCCAGACACCTGGGCCCCGGGGTGGGGGGTCTTGATTTTGGGAATGCCTAGTCACTTGGGGATGCTGGAGGAGAATGAGCCCCTGGTTAGACCTAGCTTCTGAGAGCCAGCCCCTCTGAGCCCATCTTCCCCGCCCACCCCCAGCTTGGCTGCATGCCCCGCCCACCAGCCCAGCCCCATACCGTGCTGAAGTTGGGGAAGAGACTGAGCGGGGCGGTGCCATTGAAGTGGAAGGCCAGCAAGTGCTTGAAGTCCAGCGGGGGCTGCAGAGGCCTGGCGGGCAGGGGCAGGGAGGCCAGCAGGGGACTGGGGGTGCTGGATGCTGGGCCTGCTGCAGGAGGAAGAAGGGCAGGGTCTGAAATGGGGAGCCACAGGGCAATCCCACCTCCACAGCCTGAAGAGGCTGATGGGCTTCTTGGGTGTGGATGGAGCCAGGGGAGAGCTGCTGTCTCTCTTCACAAAGTAGCACCGGCCAAGCCCAGGGCCAACACAGCCCATCTCTGTGCCTCTCCTCTCCACAACAGGGGAAGCAGAAGTAAGGAATCCACAGTTATGGCCCCCAGCCCAGAAGGATAGAAGGATGACACCGCCCTGCCCCCCCCCCCCGCCCCTAGAGGCCCAAAAGAACACCCAAAGGGAGTCAGGCCAAGGGAGGGGACAGAGGCATCAGGACAGGCCCCTGATACACACACACACACACCACCACCATGGAGACTGCACATGAGCTGGGTTTCCTCTTTATTTCAAATTAAACCCAAACTTGGGGAAAGGTCAGCCCCTTCCCTTCTCATTAATTCCCCATCTCAGTTCCCCACATCATTCCCAGCAAGGGCTGCTGGAGGGGATGGGAAACCCCTGGAATCTGAAGGGATGTATCCCTCCCACCCCCCACCCAAGCTCTGGTGAGACCCTGCTGCTTCCTCCAGGAGGCAAAAAGTGCTCCAGTGGCACCCCTGGGTCAGGCCTGGAGGCGGGCACAGCCCTGTGGCTTTAGTCTTTGGTCTTAAAGGTCTGAGGCAAGGAACTTGAGGGAATAACCTGACTTCAAGAAAGAATAAAATTAGCCCTAACCAGATATAGCTTGGTTGGCTAGAGCATCATGCTAAAGCACAAAGGTTGTCGGTTCGATCCCCGGTCAGGGCATGTACAGGAACAGATCAATGTTCCTGTTGTCTCTGTCTCTCAATAAAATAAACATTTAAAAAATTTTTTTTAATTTGAAAAAAAAAAAAAAGAAAGAATAAAATTAGAAGTAAACCCAGTTCATTTGGGACATTTTTAGACCCCTGTCATTGCAAAATGAGAAGTCCTTTTAAATTTATGTGTTAACACGCCTGACCAGGCGGTGGCGCAGTGGATAGAGCGTTGGACTGGGATGCGGAAGACCCAGGTTCGAGACCCCAAGGTCGCCAGCTTGAGTGCGGGGCTCATCTGGTTTGAGCAAAAGAAAAAAAAAGCTGGCCCTGGCCGGTTGGCTCAGCGGTAGAGCGTCGGCCTAGCGTGCGGAGGACCCGGGTTCGATTCCCGGCCAGGGCACATAGGAGAAGCGCCCATTTGCTTCTCCACCCCTCCGCCGCGCTTTCCTCTCTGTCTCTCTCTTCCCCTCCCGCAGCCAAGGCTCCATTGGAGCAAAGATGGCCCGGGCGCTGGGGATGGCTCTGTGGCCTCTGCCTCAGGCGCTAGAGTGGCTCTGGTCGCAATATGGCGACGCCCAGGATGGGCAGAGCATCGGCCCCTGGTGGGCGTGCCGGGTGGATCCCGGTCGGGCGCATGCGGGAGTCTGTCTGACTGTCTCTCCCTGTTTCCAGCTTCAGAAAAATGAAAAAAAAAAAAAAAAAGAAAAAAAAGCTCACCAGCTTGAGCCCAAGGTCGCTGGCTCGAGCAAGGGGTTACTCGATCTGCTGAAGGCCCGCAGTCAAGGCACATATGAGAAAGCAATCAATGAACAACTAAGGTGTTGCAACACGCAATGAAAAACTAATGATTGATGCTTCTCATCTCTCCGTTCCTGTCTGTCTGTCCCTGTCTGTCCCTCTCTCTGACTCTCTCTCTGTCTCTGTAAAAAAAAAATTAAAAAAAAAAATAAAAATTAAAAATTCAGTTATTGGGGGGAAAAAATTTATGTGTTAACACTATGAAAGATAGAATAGATTTATTTCACATTTATAGATTAGTATGTCTATATTCACAGTCATATACACAAAAACCTCAGGCAGTCTATTGGTGGGGAGGGGAGAGAGGGCACCACCACACCCTCGAACCCTTAGCTTGTGCACAGAGAGGGTGCTGTGCTGTGTGTCAAAACAAGGACAGCGATCTGCTCTCTAGTCATATCTGAAGAGAAAAGATGCTGGAGGGGGGGGGGGGGCGCAGCGGCTGAGAAACAGTCAAGGACCTAGTCTTCCTTCCTCCAACCACCACCAGCATTTTTTTAGGGCCCAAACTTGGGATGAGTCCAGAGGGAAAAGGATGAGCTACTGTTCACCAAACTCTAAAATGGTCAGGAACATTATTTAGGGTGTCCCAGACCCTAGCATCTCGGCCACTTGCCCAGGGCCCCCTTGACCCAGGCCCTCCACCGCCCACGGGGCTGGGTTAGTACTCAGCACAGAGCAGAGGAAGCATGGGGGAAGGTGGATGGAAGGCCACAGTTAGTAAATGAGTTTGGATGCAGCATGTTCAAGTCTGGCTTGGCCCTTAGAGTGACCAGGGCCCCAGACTGGCTGGGTAGAGGGAAGGAGGCTACCCTCACGTGAGCTGTGACCCCAGCAGTCCCTCCCCGCATCTACTTTCTAAGAACTCTACGGCCAGTGCAAAGTCAAACTCGTGCAGTGGGGGACCATACACAGCAATCTTGACCGCAGGGTCACTCCGGCCTTCCCCGGCCCCGCCCTGCCCCCACCACCGCAGCTCCCGGCTGCAGCCGACCTTGTCCAGGAGGCCGGCACCCGCGGGCAACGTCAAGGCCAGGGCGGCAAGGGCAGCGAAGTCAGGGAAGAGCTCGTGCAGCTCAGAGTGCGCGCACGCTAGTTCGGCGCACAGCGCCCGCGGGCCCAGCCGCCTGAGGCTGCAGACCACGCGCTTGAAGAGCGCGAAGTGGCCCAGCGCGCGCTGGCGCACCACCGCCGGGGCGTAGGCGCGCAGCAGGAGCCGCAGCGCCCCCTCGCCGTGCGCGCCCAGCTCCTCTGGTGCCTTCGGGTAGCGGCGGGGATCGAAGATCGCGGCAAAGGCAGCCACGGCATCCAGCGAGGGTCCGGGGTAGGAGCTCTGCAGCCCCCGCCGCATGGAGTCCAAGAAGGCCCCCTGCAGCCGCTCCAAGCCCCGGACTGCAGCCTCGGAGTAGCCGACCAGCTCCAGGCCACGGTAGGTACAGTGCCTACCACCCACGTCGGGGCTGGAGGACGCCAGTTCCCGCAGGAAGCCCTGGAGGCGCGTGCCACCGGAACTTTGCAGCGCTTGGAGGGAGGCTGCAGCTTCCATCACCAGGGGCTGCAGCAAGGCCAAGTCTGGGTCTTCTGTCTGCAGGACAAGGGCGAGTTTCTGTATGCACGGCAGAGTGTCCAGCAGCAGGTGGGTGAAGGCCACGAAGGTAAACTGGCGCAAGGTGAGGGCCAGTACCCTTGCTGTCCGCGAAGCTGGGGAAGAGGCCTCCAGTGTAGGCACCAAGCAAGGCCAAGCTGCAGCCACTGCTTCCACAACGGGCAGCAAGGAGGCCCAGGGCACTGGCCGTGGTCCTGCCAAGTCAATAGCTGCAAGGTCCAGTGACGCCCGGAGCTCAGGGACCATGTGGGAACTGGGGCCACTGTGGAGGCGGAATAGAGCATCCAGTATACTTTCATATTCACCTAGGTAGGCAGGGGGCTCAGGATCTGGTAGGCCAGGGAGGCAATGTAGCTCCATGAGCAGCGGGCAGGCTGCCTGGAGCTGCAGGGCCACACTTCCCAGGTGGTCACTGGGGAGGCTCGAGTTGAGCCAGGCTAATTTGGGCGCAGATGCGCCAAAGGCCTGCAGGATGTCCAGGAGTTGGCTAGCAATGGCCTTGCCCTCCTGTAGCTCCACACTGCCCAGGAAGGTGGTAGCAGGCTGGCCATTGCAGGGGGACACTGAAGTGGCAAACAGGGCCAGACTGTGGGACTCAGGCCAGTCCCTGGTCTTGTCCAACACCAGCCCCACATATGGGGATGCCTTCAGGCACTGGCAGGCCTCTGTGTGCAAGACACTGGCAATGGCCACCTGGACAGCCAGAGAGAAAAAGGGAGGGAGGGCAGAATTAGGCTTGTCCTGAGAAGGGGAGGCAGACAGTACAGGTGTTGGGAGGAGCACAGGCCTTGGGGTCAGACAGATTTAGGAATTAATCCTAGCTTTACGCTCACTGGCTGTGTGATTGATCTTGGGCAAGTCATTTTACCTACCTCTCCGAGCCTCGGTTTCTTCAGCTCTAAAATCGGGCTAATAGGTGTCCCCATCTCCTCAAAAGGTTGTTGTGCATTATAAATGTAACCTTTTGTTAATGAGCTTATAAATGTAAAATGCTTTATGAACCGTAAAGGTTCTATCGACTTGGGTGTGTGTTTCTTCGGCAGCACTCATTCTGCCTTATTCCTGGGGGTCTCCCTCCTCTCTGCTGCTCAGTGATTAAGTGATAGACATGTTCACTCCCAACTCCAGTGACACAGGGCCTCAGCTGTGTGCACTGTTTGTCTATCATCTCTCTGTAAGATGAGCTCAACTCCCCAGCCCCCACCAGCCCCCAGGACTCAGAACAGAGCTGCAAAGCCCCAGGAGCCATGTGGGAAATACTGAGCTTGAAGTCGGCCCAGGGATAAAGCAAAGGGAATGGGGATGTCCATGCCTGTTCCCCAACTCCACCACTTCATGCCCTGACAGCATGGGGACCTAGTTTGTTAGTACAAGTAACAGGTCCAGAATTTTATATGTAATCTGTCATTTTGTTAAACTTGGAAACTACTTTAAGTTTTTCGAAAACACGGTGAAAACCAAAAAACACTTCTGTGGGTCAGTCAAGCCCCCAGGGCCGCCAGTTTGCCACCTCTGGCCCCGGTGGTGAGGAGAGCGTCCCTGTGCCCCCCGAGGATAGGGCCTGGTCTGGCTGCCTCACTGCTGTATTCCCAGCAGCTGGCCCAGGGCCTGGCATACAGTATGCTCTCAGTGAAGGTTCTGACGGTTGAAGGTATGAATGAAGTGCTCTGGCTGCTGCCCAGGGGCCTGGCATGCTGGCACTGTGTCAGATGGCTCAACGTCCTCCCTCCCCAAACCCTCCCCCATACCGCTGGCTGCCACCCACCTGCATGTCCCTCACCCTCCTGGGGCTGTAGTCATCACCATGCTCAGTGCCCAGCAGCGCCTGGCACAGGTTGAACCGCTGAAGCTTGAGCAGGGTAGAGCAGCGGTCGTCGGGCATGTCCTCCTTGGCCATGCAGTACACTGTGGTCAACACAGCCACTTTGGCTGGGTCCACCTCCGCCTTGATGCCCCTGGAGGTAGGGGTGGTTGCTGGGCCTGGGTAGGCCCCTCCTCCCTCAGCCTGGCCCTCAAAAGTGGGCTGGCCCCGGTTGACAGCCAGAGCCTGGCGGTGGGCCCCCGAGGTCACATGGCGCAGCAAGGCATGGCGCTGGAAGTTGTCGGTGCCCACGGTAAAGGCGTTCTCAGCTTTGCTGTGCTTGTTCCGTACCAGGGCCTGGCGGCACTCAAGGCAGGACATCAGCTTCCGCTCATAGTCAAAGTCCAGCCAGGTGAACTCCTCTTTCCAGTGCTCGTTGAAGTAGCGCTTGCACTTCTTGTTGGAGTTGGAGGCCTCTCCGGCTGGTTTCTTCCCAGGGGGCACCATGCCTGCTTGAAGGGCAGGGTACCCCCAACCCTCACCCAAATTCTCTAACCCCCCAGCCACACCCCCACACAGAGGCACCTCCCTTGACAAGGAGGGAGGCAGGAAAGGAACAGCCTGCCAGGCTAATGGGGACCATCCATCTAACTTAGCCAGGAAAGTTTATTCCTGCTCCATCAGTGGGAGACTGGAGATGAAAGAGACAAGGGAGGGGTGTTAGGGAGTCCACGGTGGGTTCCCATGGCCCACAGAGCACTCCCCAGCTGAGGGGTGGACGGGACCCAATGGGGAAGGGCTACTGGGAGTGGGCGGGGTCATGCAAGGCCCATAGCATGTTATCCAAAGTAGGGAGGTATGGGAGCCCCAGCCCCACCTGAGCATCTCCCTCCATCCAGGACAAGTCGTTGATGGGTGTTGACAGGTGAAGCATGCCAGAACTCAGAGCAGGAGAGACCGGCACCGCCTATGCAACCACATTTTATAGGTGGAGAAACTGAGTCCTAGAGACAGAGTGGTTCTCAGGGCTCAAGAATAATTTGTGGCCTGACCTGTGGTGGCGCAGTGGATAAAGCGTCGACCTGGAAATGCTGAGGTCGCCGGTTCGAACCCCTGGGCTTGCCTGGTCAAGGCACATATGGGAGTTGATGCTTCCAGCTCCTCCCCCCCTTCTCTCTCTCTGTCTCTCCTCTCTCTCTCTCTCTCTCTCTCTCTCTCTCTCTCCCTTTCCTCTCTAAAATGAATAAATTAAAAAATAAAAATTAAAAAAAATAAAAAGAATAATTTGTGGCTGAGCCTGAACAAAAATTCAGACCGCCTGACTTGTCACCTGAAGGATGACTGATTCATCCAGTGCACAGTCCTTTATTTCATAGGGAGGAAGTCAGCACAAAGCTGAGCTTCCAGAGCCACAGGACCGAGGAACTGGGTATATTTTCTCTGTAATTCCCTTCCCTAAACACACACACACACACTGGTAGTGTGGTTTTGGGAAGGGTAACCAAGAAGCAGGCTGGACCTCAGATGAAAGCCACTCAGCTGGTTTTCTCTATTTACCTCACCCTACCATGCCACCTGGGGCCAGGATGAGCGCTTCCTGACCAGAAGGCCATGTCCAGCTGATGGCCCAAGCCTGCCGACCCTGCTTCCTAATCATCTCTCAAACCTGTGCGTCCCCTCCTCTCCATGCCTACTGATAACAGCAGCAGTGACTACCATTTATCAGGCGTGAACAGACGCAGGCCCCGTGCTGTGGACTCTGCAATGACTCTAAGAGGAAACCAAGAGTCTTCTTGCGGAGACTCTGAGGATGACATTATCCTTATTTGGAACTGGAGGAAACTGAGGCTTGGAGACTTTAAGTGACTCACCCAAGGTCCACAAGCAGTAAGTACCTGAATTAGATCCCAAGTCCTCCTGACCCATGGGCCACACTGAGATGCTGGCCGGCACCATCTCACCTAGGTTATGCGGCAGCCTCCCCTCTGCAGCCATCCCCCAAATTCATCCATCACACAGCAGCCAGAGAGCGAGGCCGCACACAGACCCAACTGTGTCACTCCCTTGCTTCCACATCTTCAGTGGTGTCTTGGCTAAGTCCCCACCCTGCCCCCAATCCTCTGGACTCCTGCAGAGCCTCTGTCCGTCACTCCTGTCTGGTTAGCCCATTCCAAGTTCATCATTCCCCACACATTTGACTGTTACTCTAGCCTCATCCTCTGTGCCTAAACTCCCTGTCCCTCCTCTTTCCCTGGCTACTTCCCATTCATTCCTGGAGAGCAGCTCAGACATCCCCGGTGCTGATAGCTGCCCCACCTGTCTCCCATTATCCCCCATGTCATGTGCGAGTCTTTGTAATACAATGTAGTGAATACAGTGATTCTCTGTGCATCCCACATTTGGTTCCTGGAAGGCCAAGATCCCATTTGTTCATTTTTGGATCTCTATGTCCCTGGAGAGGGCTGGGCACGCAGATGCCTCTCAGCAGAAGCTGGTTGTTTAAAAGAATAAAAGGACTTATTTTGGCTCTGTGGAAGAGCTTCCTGTGTCTGAGGCTGTTGGCTAGATGAATCTTAGCTCTAAGAAAGCAGTGACTCTCTTCTTGTCCACTTAATATTACACCCAGCACCCGCGTGGAACCTGGCACTTAGTGGGTAGGTGAAATAAGGGCAGATGAGTAGAATTTCAGAGGCAGCCTGTTCAGTATAAGAAAAGGCACTCCATGTTGCCAGATGTGGGTGAAACTCGTTGGACTCATCTTCCCCTGGACTCTGAGTGGCATTTGGTACTGTTCACCATGCCATCCTTGAAACACATTTTTCTCTTGGCTTGCAAGAGTCTACGTTCCCTGGCCTCCCACCCTCACCCATCAGCCACTCCTTGGTCTGTGTGGTCATCTCCACCTCCTCCTTCCAACCTCAACTTGTCCAAAGAGTTTAGAACCATCTGTGCTAGCCACTGAAGTACACAGCCCCAGTCTGGGCCACCCCTCTGGGTACCCACCACACCTCTTCATCCACTCCTCTGGGTACCCACCACACCTCTTCATCCACTCCTCTGGGTACCCACCACACCTCTTCATCCAGCCACCTTCCTGGCTTGGCTAATGGAACTCGCTGTCCCTACAAAATATGCTCCTGTCCAAGTTGTCACCAGTCCAGGAAGTGGCCCATCCTCCCACCCAGGTGCTCTGGCCAGAAACACACCTTTCCCCACTCTTTTCCCCATGCGGGACCTCGTCCATCCACAGGTCTTGTTGATTCCACCTCCACAATCTCCCTCGAATCCATCCCTTCTCTTGTGGTGCTGCCACCATCCTCATTTCGGTAACCTTCACCTCTTGCCGGGACTGCCAGTTGCTTCCTGATGGCCCTCTGGGTTTTCATTACCCGTCTCTGAGCCATTCAAATCCTAGCAGCTGGAGCGGGCTTTTAAAAACACTTTAAAGCCTGCCCAGGCGGTGGCGCAATGGATAGAGTGTCGGACTACGATGCCGAGGTCACAGGTTCGAGACCCCGAGGTTGCCAGCTTGAGCGCGGGCTTATCTGGTTTGAGCAAAAATTCACCAGCTTGGACCCAGGGTTGCTGGCTTGAGCAAGGGGTAACTTGGTCTGCTGAAGGCCCACGGTCAAGGCACATATGGGAAAGCAATCAATGAATAACTAAGGTGTCGCAATGCGCAACGAAAAACTAATGATTGATGCTTCTCATCTCTCTCCGTTCCTGTCTGTTCCTGTCTGTCCCTGTCTATCCCTCTCTCTGACTCTCTGTCTCTGTAATTAAAAAAAAAAAAAAAAATAATAATAATAAAAACACTTTAAAATCCCTCCACTATAGCCAGTTGCTCAGACCAGTGCCAGAATCCCTTTTTTTTTTTTTTTTTTTCATTTTTCTGAAGCTGGAAACAGGGAGAGACAGTCAGACAGACTCCCGCATGCACCCGACCGGGATCCACCCGGCACGCCCACCATGGGGCGACGCTCTGCCCACCAGGAGGCGATGCTCTGCCCATCCTGGGCGTCGCCATATTGCGACCAGAGCCACTCTAGCGCCTGAGGCAGAGGCCACAGAGCCATCCCCAGCGCCCGGGCCATCTTTGCTCCAATGGAGCCTTGGCTGCGGGAGGGGAAGAGAGAGACAGAGAGGAAAGCGCGGCGGAGGGGTGGAGAAGCAAATGGGCTCTTCTCCTGTGTGCCCTGGCCGGGAATCGAACCCGGGTCCTCCGCATGCTAGGCCGACGCTCTACCGCTGAGCCAACCGGCCAGGGCCCAGAATCCCTTTTTAAAACTGCCAGATGCCCAGGCACTGCTGATCTCACTGGCAGCCGCTTGTCCCTCTGTCTGCTTCTAGCCATACCCGTCTTTTCTTGGTTCCTCCAGAGTGCCTGATTTCCAACCTCAGGCCCTGTGCACATGCTGCGCTTTCTTCCAGAATGTTCCCATCCTTTGCTTCCCCTCTGGTCTTAGCTCAACTGTCCCCTCTTCAGAAGAGGCTTCTCTAATTATCCTTTCCCAGAAGTCCCCTTATTTTCCCAGAAGTTCCCTCCATTGCATTCCCCGGTTTACAAATCTGCTTATTTTTATGCAGTTCTATCACATGCTGTTCACTCTCTCTCACTCCCTGAGGGCAGGAAAGGTGACTTCCCTGTTCATGACGGAACCCCAGAGAAGGGAACAGTGCCTGGCGGACAGCATTTGTACCAAAAAACATGGGGAGTAATGGAGTAAGGAAGCATGAGCTCTCAGGCAGCAAGCAGTGGAGTGGGCTCGTGGGCACCTGTTGGCTGGTTTAAACAGCTGCCTCTGACATCCTTTCCTCCCAAATCCTGAGTTGGGGACCTTGTCCAGCCCACCCCCCAAAGGGTCTTAGAATGGGGAGGAGGTGCAAGGCCAAGGTGACACCTTTCCAGGGGTTTGTCAGGTCCTTCCCCTGTGACTAGAAACTGGCTACCCTGCCCCATTCTGCAGAGGGGATAAAATGACTATCAGACCTAAGCTAGTTTTGGTAAAACATCAAAAATGTAGGAAGGATGCGTGGGAAGACAGAGATTCTGAAATCGCACTGACCAGTGTGGTAGCCACTAGCCAAATGTGGCTGTTTAAAATTGATTAGAATTTTAAAAAGTAAATAAAACCCTTAAACTTCAGTTCCTCAGTTGCACTAGCCACAGCTAAAATCTTCAATAGCAACACGTGGCCAGTGGCTATTAAATTAGATGGCTCAGACAGAGAACATTCACAACATCCCAAAAAGTTCTACTGGACAGCGTCACACACAAAACAAAACAAAAAATGGACACAAGCCTTGGACATTCCCCTACCCCAACCTGAGGGAACCAGACCTCTCAGCGCCCTGGCCGGCTGGATGGGAGCAGACACTATGTGAGTGCCCCTGGGGTAACGGTGTGTGGGTCCTGGATGGGAGCAGACACTCCGTGAGTGCCCCTGGGGTAACGGTGTGTGGGTCGGCCACCCCCACTCCACCTGCCCTGTAAGCCTCAAACATAGAATTTATTTAGTCCTAGAATGGTGGTCCCCATCATCCTCCCCAAGCTCCTTTAGACCCCTTCCTTTTGGGACCCCACTAAAAAAGTCCTAGCTCTGGGCTGAGGAGAGGTGGGAGGGGAGACCCCTCCCCTGGCATCCCTGGTGAGGCTAGGGGTCCTTGCATGCTGGGCCTGTCCTCCTGGGATGGGGCCCCGGAGGGCAGGGGAACTTCTTGGAGGTGCTTGGGGGAGGAGCCCTCAGATGGGTCTCTCTGAGGCACCGGCCCCCAGCTAACTAGTGCTGACCACCCGCAGGGCCCCCAAAACCCCTCCCCAATTGCCCGCCCCTTGCCAGGCAGCTCCGGGAGGGGGTGCCCCACCCAGCCCGCCCCACCCGCACACACTCACAGAGACACGGGGGCCACCATCTTGCTCGGTGGACGCTCTGGCCGTGGTCTCCCTGGGATTCACCGAGCGACAGCAGCCACTAGTGGTAACCGCGGCAAAGAGGCGCCAGCAGCCAGCGCGGGCCGGGTTACCGCTCTGTCCCTGCGGCGCGTGTAGCCCCAGGTCACCCTCATCCCTCCATCCCTCCGGGCTGCATACGCTGCCGCAGGAGCTACTGAGATTAGATCGCAGGAAGGAAGTTCCCCAGAGTGAAGAGATCAGAGTCACTCATTCATCACAGTTACCTACAGGAGCTTACAGGTGGGAGGGCACAGGTGAGAGCTCACAGGTAGGGAGCCGAACCAGATAGAGCGCTGTGGATGGAGGCTCCAGTCTGGCCAGTGCTCTGCGAGTTAGGACCCGGGTGCTTGGGGATCACAGAGGAGCAATCAGGAAGCCCAAGATTTTCACAATTAGTTTTCACAGCAGGGTCAGTGAAGTTTTACCAGGGGAAGAGCATTGCAGGCAGAGGACCTGGCAGAGCGTGAGAAGCTAGAAGTACAGTGCGGGTTCACAAAGGTCACGGTAGAGTGGAGGTGTGGGGGCTGGGGCGGGCAGTGCCCACTGCCGGAGGGCTCTGCAGTGGGTGCTGGGCTCTCTGACCCTCGGGCCTAGTGGGGAACCGCAGGAGGAGTTTGAGCTGGGGGCTCGATGTTTCATTTGTGGTTATTTGTAATGGGACGACAAGTGGGGCTGGGGTGTCAGGGAGAGGCAGGGTGAACTCTCAGATGCACAGGGGACTGTCCCCCCCCATTGGTTCCCGGGAGCATGGAGGAGAGGGTGCGGGTTTCCTGCAGGAGGAGTGTGGATTTGTGGCACCCCAACCCTCTCAGTCTTGGGGTCTAGAGGCCTGCAGTGGAGGTCCGATGACATTGAAGTGGCCTTGGACTGGACACTTAGCTTAGAGCCTTAGTTTCCTCATCCACAAAGTGGGAATTGCAGACAGGTGAGGAGGAAAGGGCAGGACAGGAATGAATCTGAGAACCAAATGAGTTGCAGGATGTGGAGGTCATTTGAGGACGAGGGTGCCAGGGTACTTGGTGACTCAGACTCCCCCTCCAGGCAGCACAGAGTCAGCCGGAAATGCCTTTCAGTCCCCTCACAATTGGGCCCACTACTCTCCCATACAGAGTCTAGGGGCACACACTGATTGTTGCTCTGAGGCCAGGGCCCCTCTGGGGGCTGCTGGGAACTTTCCCCAGCACCGTCTACCCAGTGCTGCTGTGTGCCGTCCACTGTCTGCCTGACACTCACTGTGAACCCTGGGTCCCAGGGCTGCTGGGGTGACGCATGAGTCATGGCACGTGCACCCACGTGTGACTACTTTGCTTGCAGGTGCACTCAGTGAAGGGAGACATCACAGCCCCCACGCCTGCCCCAGGATGGCACCACACAGCAGCCTGATGGGCCTAAAACTCTGCACCCATGAAAGGGTCAGGTGTGGAGGGTCTCTTCTGATGGCGCTTTGCAGCAGAACAGCCGCGGTGGCTAAGTGTCTCAGAGCAGCCCCTCCCAACCCTGGCCAGGGCTCCCAGCTGGGGCCCACGGCTCTTTGGATGGCTGCCTGAGGGTAGGTTTTTGCTCTGGTCAAACATTAACAAATCAGACCATGTGGCAGTAAAGAGGGCACTCCCAGGGGTCCAACTAAGGCTGGGGCAGGAGAGATGAGCAGAGGTCTCATGAAATAACACCACTCTGGCTGCCACCCAAGGGAGAGGCTCTGGGGAAACCACATTTTGCTGTTTTGGCATCACTGGGAAAGACACACAGAAGAGCACAGAGACGAACACCATGAGGTCCCCAGGCCCACACACAGATGGCTATAGGCACAGACCCCAAGACACACACAGCTCCTCATGATGACACTGTCTACGCAAACTGATGTATTCACATACGGAGTTGGTACCTACACATAGACAGATACTCGTGCTGGCCAGGGGGCAAAGTCAGGCACAGTGGCCACGCACGAGCATGCACGTACACACAGACAGGCAAGATCAACAAAGATGCACTCAGATCGTATATACCCAAAGGGATGGACACACAAGGATGCGCAGACCCCTAGAAAGGCATATACAGACAATTCAAAACAACAGGCACACAGCGGCACACACCATCACAAAGCTGCATATACACAAAGGTCCATATACAGACGTTTCCCCAGAGATAAGCGTGTGCACATACACCACCTGGGAATTAGATGCATCTGATACACACACAAGCTAATGTAGCCAAACCCAGGGTCTCTTTCTGTCTCGCCCACAGATCATAGGGGCAGATAGGAGGGTCCCCCACTCAGTCATACACACACACCTCAAATGGTAAAGTTGCTGTTTCTATCACAGGTAAAACCAAAACTGTGAAGAAAGTGGGAGCCCAGGAGGGGGAGAGCCAAAGGCAGGGAATGGGAGGTTGAACCAAGACCCCCGCTTGCCTACTCCCCTCAAGTCCAGGGGTGTCCTCCCCACATTCTCCAGAGCCCCCAATCTACTTCTGGGTCAGCCAGCAATCAGGAGGCGCTGATGTTCCAGACTCCCTTCTTCCCGCGCTGGAGGAAGACCCCTCCCAAGCCCAGTCACAAAAGGGACTCTGCCCTACCCCCAAAGCCCCCAGCCCTTGCCTCCATGGAAGGGATTCCCAAAAGTACCCTTTAAATGGTAATGGCTGGCTGGCTCCCCCAAAGAGGGCCAGACCACCCCAGGGTAGAGAGGTAAGCCAGGAGACCAGGGCTAAAGCGAGACATTGGCGTCGACCCAGTGCAGTGGTGGGACCTCAGGTAGGAGCCCCGAAGGTTTCTGCCTGTCTCCTTCTGTCTCTTCTGCCATAGTAACAACTCCCTCTTCAGCCCCCTCCCCTAACATTCCTTGGAGGCTCCCAGCAGCCCTTAGAGGCAGTTGAAGGGATGATTTGATACAAGGAACCTTTGACACAGGCTCCCTGGACGCGTGCCTGTCCCAATGTGTGGCACACTTCACTCCTGCAGGGGGACCTGTACTCAGCAACTCTTCCTGCCACCCCCGCCCCGCCTTTGTTCCCAGCCAGAGTGGGGGCTCCCCTGCCCAGCCCTGGACCTAGGGAGGGTACCAAGCGACAACTAGCAATGGGAGTCTCTTAACAGACAACTTTTGGGGGCCAAGAACTGGGAGAGGGAAGAGGCCCGCCCTGGTCTCCAAGCCCCCTCCACACCCTGGCTCCTGTGCCCTCAGTACTCACCCAAGAGCATTCTCTTCTTCGGAGGCAGCGCTGAGCACTGAGCGCAGAGTGAGGAGCAAATGAAACCCAGCCAGAGAGTGACAGAGGGAAGAGGGTGGGGGATGCGAGGGACAGCAGGGGAGGGCACGAGGGAGGGACTCCTGCTCTTGCCTGAAAAGCGGCCGTGACCAGGCCCTGTCTCCCCTGGCCAGCAGTGAGCGGCCTAGTCCCTAATTTTCTCCCTCCCAACCAGGGGTGGAAAGAACCAGGCACTTCCTTCCCCAAGGGCAGGGTAGGGGGCAATGCAGAGACTGGAGACAAAGGGAGAGTGTCAGGGAGCACCCAGTCCCCCCACTCCCGAGAGTCCCTGCCCGGTGCCTCTTACTCTGAAGCAGATAGCTGACCCTGCCCACAGACACCTCGAGGAGCGGGGGCGCTGCCAGCCCCTCTCTGCCTGCCAGGAAGTTCTTGCTGCTAAACTTTGAAGCCCTGCCTCAGGCTTGCTGCTTCAGGAGCCCCCTTCTCCTGGCCAGCCTGACTCATCCTCAGCCCCTTAAATTCACCTCCTTTTGCTGAAGGGGAAACTGAGGCTCAGAGAGGTGTTACTACTCTGCCCCAGTGTTGGCTATGTCCTTGGGGGGAGGGAGCCCAGGGGGCTTGCCCCTCTTAGTCCAGTACCTGGACTGTTGGCCCTGCTGCCTGGGCAATGCCAGGAAGGGGTGGTGGTGGTCATCTGATCAGCCAGAACTGCTGACACCTCTGCCCTTCCCTCACTGGTTCCCCTCCACCCACCCACCTCCAGTCTTTTCTCTCCCCCATTTGCCCTTTCTCCCCTCCTCTGTCCTGAAAACAGGCGGTCCCTCTATTCACCTGAGCACCTGGTGGCTGGCTGGGAGGGGGGGGGGAGGGGGCACGGAGAGGAGACAGCCAACCCACAGCTGGATCCAGTCTCGCATTCCAAGCCTGGGTCCCCGCGCTGGCCCCACCCACTCAGCATCCTGTCTCCACCAGACAATAGCCTGTAATCTCTGGGGCAGCCAGTACCTGAGCTGTAAGGAAGGTCTGGGGAGGGGTTGGCAGCAGCAGCTCCTGAAAACAGGTTTGTTAGGAAGAGGCTCTGGGGGGCAGGACTTGCTGGTGTGGGGAGAAAAAGGAAACTCAAGCCCAGAGCTAATTAACCCACCGAGAGACACAGACGGAACCTTTGTCTTCCGCAGGAGCAGGGATCTAAGCTAAGCCCCCTAAATCTCCACCCAGATGGCCTTGCCTTTCCCGGTGGTCCCTGGGGGAGGTGCTGATGGTCAGGTTCACACTTGGCAGAGGGGGATGTGGTGGCCATCCAGGGAGCTCGAGGGACACTTCTATCAGGTGTCACTTAAGGAGAGCAGTGGCAGGAGGCGATGGTTAAGACTAAGAACTTTTCAGTGGCCTTGGGGGAGCACGGTTTCTCTGAAATACTCACCCAAAGGCCTCGGGATGGGTTGCGGGGAGGGGCTAAGGAGGAACCAGCAACTCAGGGAGACACTGAAGAGGTGGGGGGGCGGGCTGGAGGGCTTCCGGGGCCTCCTGATGGGACTGAAATTAATCTATCTGCGGGGAGTTGAGGTGAGGAGCTCATCAAGCCAGCGATTCAGGTGTGACCCAGCTCAAGGACTTTGATCTCTGGGGCTCAGAATGCAGCCAGAGGCTTCCGCAGTCTGAGACTTGGAAAGGAGATGGAAGGGCTGATTAGAACAGGAGCTAGGGGAGGTCTGGGCATGCAGGTCAGGGACGGCCCCCACCTGCCACTCTGACCCCTTCTGGCCCCAATGACACAGGGATGTCTGGTGCAGCCGTCTTTGCCCTGCAAGCCACTACAGTCTGACTCCATCTCTGCTTTCCTGTCCCATTTAGCGTCTACCCTGCACTCCCACCCAAAGCTCCTCTGGCCATTTCAGTAAGCTAGAGCTTAAATCATTTTCAAAACCTCCTTCTCTCCCCTCCAGTGTCATGTTGCAATGGATGCTGGAGGAGAGAGGTGGGCTCTGAATTGGATGGCTGGGTCAGTTCTGCCAAGAGACCGTGTGTGTGTGTGTGTGTGTGTGTGTGTGTGTGTGTGTGTGTGTGTGTGTGTGGGGACCAATTGGCTCTGGGAGGGTCTTGTCTCTCTCCTTAGCCAGCCTAGGCAGAGTGGGTAATGGCTGGCGTCTCCCCATTCTTCAGGTGAAGACACCAAGGTGAAGACACAGCAAGAAGAGAGGCCACAGGGCCTTAGAACTTGAGGAATCAACTCCTGGGAGCTGGTCTGCCTACCCTGAGCCATCCCTCCTACCCTGAGCCATCCCGCCTACCCTGAGCCATCCCTCCTACCCTGAGCCATCCCGCCTACCCTGAGCCATCCCTCCTACCCTGAGCCATCTCGCCTACCCTGAGCCATCCCGCCTACCCTGAGCCATCTCGCCTACCCTGAGCCATCCCTCCTACCCTGAGCCATCCCTCCTAACCCTTTCCTGCAACACTGAGGCTCGGCCCCTGCAGCCAGGGCAGAAAGCATGTGAGACTGGATTTAGACTCAGAAACCCTGGGATCTGAACCCAGCTGTGTGACCCTTGGCATGTTGCTTAAACTCTCTGAGCTCCAGAGTCCCAATTGCTAATGTGAGGACTGAATGTCATCGTCTATGCCTGGGGTGGCTGGGTGAGGAGGGCATGCCCTGCTGTGTGTGGAAGTGCTTTGTAAACAGTTTATCTCCAAAGCAGATGCTCAACTTTGTGCAGGAGGGCGGTCGCAGCTGCTTGTCCACCCTGCCCTATGCTGGCCCAATATCCACACTAGAGGTTGGAGCAGAGGGGTTGAGCCAGCAAACCTTTTCCCTGAAGCTATTCAGGAACCACCTAAAATTGTTTAGGGGTGTGTGTGTGTGTGTGTGTGTGTTTGTTCGTCAATAGAGTTACTGAGTTCAGCCTGACTGGGGCAGGGTTTCTGGTGCCCACACTTGCAGTGGTGAAAGATGGCTGCAGACACATTCCCAAAGAATAAAGAGGCTGCTGTGTGGGAGACAGACGGTGGGTGGAGGGTGGGCTGGGAAAGGTGGAGAAGTACCTGGAGGAGGGGATGGGGAAGCGTGGAGTCCCCGCGGTCCCCCCATCCTGTGCCCCCGTGGGTGTCCCAGGCTCCCTCTGGGAGCTGGGTGTGGTTGAGTAAGGAGGCCTCCGACCCAGGCATTGGTGAGGAGGCTCAGCGAGGGAAGAGCCCCCCACCCCCAATATCACCCTCCTGCAGACAGCCTAAGGGACGTGAGCAGGAGAGGGTCCCCGCCTCACTGCCTGTGACGGCCTGTCACTGTGCAAGCCGCCAGCCCCACAGACCCCTAATCAAAGTGACAGCTCCAGGCGGCCTCCCAGTGAGGAAGCCTCTTAGGGGCATGACGAGGATGTCCCACCCCCACACCTTTATCGCCCTCCCAGATAGTGAGGACTGTGTGGGAACAAAGCACTGTGCTAAGGGCCCCTCAAGTCTCCCTGACTTTAGGTGTGGCTCTCTCCATTTCTGAGGCCACCCCGGTCAGACACACTGAGGCCCTCTGCTCCGCTCCAGCCCAGTCCTGAGGCCCCTGTGCACACCCCCTCGCCCCCAACCTCAGGGGCACTTGCTAGCATCCTCTTGCTGAGGGCTGTCTCCCACCCCCAGCTCTCAGAGAGTCAGTGGGACAGGAGGAATCCCCAGGAGGGGAGTGGATGTTGCAGGGTCATGTCCCAGAGCAGGCTCAGAGATCACTAAGCCAATGGAGCCCCAGAATTCCAGGGTTCCCAGAAACCTGAGGACCCTTCATCCCTGCCCCTATGCACAACTGTCATCTGCTTGTGCTCCCACAATGCCACTCGCTCCTCTTAGCCCGGCAGCTGTGAAAGTCTGGCCCCATGGCTGACTTCCCCTGTAGACTGTGAGTGCCCAGAGGGCAGGCACCGAGCCCTGCTCAGTGCAGAATGCGGGCTGGCTCAGCCCAGGACCACATGGGGCCGCAGGGCTCGGGCACCATGCCTGGCTCAGCCCAGGACCGCACGGGGCTGGAGGGCTAGGTGATGGATGGACTGATGGCTGGGGGGTGGGGGAGGACGGTGACTTACCAGGTTGCATTTAACTACTTGGAAAGAATAGCAGTGTCTCCTGGTGTCTCCCCACTCCTACCCAGTACTCAGGGGATAAAGACTGTGGAAAGGGGAAAGCCAAGTGAAGGGGGACCCCTCCCTCTGGGCAGCCTGACTCTGGCCATGGGTATCTGGCACTGCACTGTGGTCTTTTCTACTCACACCCCACCTGCTCTCTCCATACCGGCTTGGTGGGTGGGGGAGGGAAAAGGGAGGGCTTGTAGCATAGTGACCACTGCCCAGAAGCAGGGCCTGAGAAGGCTGTGTTAGAAGGGAGCAGGGGCAGACAGTGTTCTTGAGATATAGGACTGGCCCTCCTCACCCAACACAGCCCTCCAGACCTGTTTCTGTCTTGGCACCTCCCCATTCTAATAACGGGGCTATCCGTCACAACATCACCTAAGCTAGAGCCATCTTAGCACCTCCTCCACCTGGGGCCCCCATTCTAATAACGGGGCTATCTGTCACAACATCACCTAAGCTAGAGCCATCTTAGCACCTCCTCCACCTGGGGCCCCCATTCTAATAACGGGGCTATCCGTCACAACATCACCTAAGCTAGAGCCATCTTAGCACCTCCTCCACCTGGGGCCCCCATTCTAATAACGGGGCTATCCGTCACAACATCACCTAAGCTAGAGCCATCTTAGCACCTCCTCCACCTGGGGCCCCCATTCTAATAACGGGGCTATCCGTCACAACATCACCTAAGCTAGAGCCATCTTAGCACCTCCTCCACCTGGGGCCCCCATTCTAATAACGGGGCTATCCGTCACAACATCACCTAAGCTAGAGCCATCTTAGCACCTCCTCCACCTGGGGCCCCCATTCTAATAACGGGGCTATCCGTCACAACATCACCTAAGCTAGAGCCATCTTAGCACCTCCTCTACCTGGGGCCCCCATTCTAATAACGGGGCTATCTGTCACAACATCACCTAAGCTAGAGCCATCTTAGCACCTCCTCTACCTGGGGCCCCCATTCTAATAACGGGGCTATCTGTCACAACATCACCTAAGCTAGAGCCATCTTAGCACCTCCTCCACCTGGGGCCCCCATTCTAATAACGGGGCTATCCGTCACAACATCACCTAAGCTAGAGCCATCTTAGCACCTCCTTCAGCTGGGGCCCCCATTTCCCATCAGTCACCAAGTCCTAATGGTTCTACCACAGAAAAGGCCCCAGAATCTGTTTTCTCTATCCCCCCCTTCTCTCTCATATACTCCCAAGTCTTACCCTTTCCCCTCACCAGAGACCTCTGAAAACATGAATAACCTCTGCTCCAAACCCTTCAGTGACACCCATCACCTTCCGTTCCAAGGCCGAATGCTCAGCCTGCCTGGGAGGCCCTCACAGGCGGCTCCTGTCCACCTCTCGCCAGGCCCGCCATGTGCCCAGCACTGCCTGCTGCTCCTGGAAGGCCAGAGGCCTCAAGTCTTGGTGCATTTGCTCCAGCTCTCTCCCTGCCTGGCGTTCCCTTTCCATCTCCAAGATCCAACCTCAGTGTCTCCTGAGGCCCTGGCCAGTTTGCTCAGTGGTAGAGCATTGACCCAGCGTCAGATGTCCCAGGTTTGATTCCTGGTCAGGGCACACAGGAGAAGCGACCATCTGCTTCTCCACCCCTCCCCCTCTGTCTTCTCTCTCTCTTCCCGTTCTGCAGCCATGGCTTGATTGGTTGGAGCACACTGGCCCAGGTGCTGAGGATGGCTCCTGGGAACCTCTGCCTCCTGCACCAAAAATAGCTTGATTGCTAGCATGGCCCCAGATGGGCAAAACATCGGCCCCCAGGCGGGGGTTGCCAGGTGGATCCTGGTCGGGGTGCATGCAGGAGTCTGTCTATCTCCCCTCCTCTCACTTGGAAAAAAATAAAATAAAATAAAAAGCCTTCTGAAGCTTTCCTTGCCTCCTGTCAATTCACCTCTGCCTCCTCTGACTTCTTAGCACCCATTACCTACCCCTAGGAAGCCAGTTGTTATCTTGAACAAACTTACCCTCACGTGTGGTTGTTTAGACAGAGCTTTCCTAACTGGCAGGTATGTTGCCTTTTAAAAATATAGACCCCCAGCCAAATACTATAAGTTCTCACTTATGTGCAGTATGTAAAAAAGCTGAACTCATAGAAGTAGAGTAGAAACGTGGTTACCAGAAGCTAGGGAGTTGGGGGTGTGGGGAGATGTTGGTCAGAGGGTACAAACTTCCAAATATAATATAAATAAGGTCTGTGATTTAATGCCCGGCATGGTGACTACATTAACAATACTGTATAATATAATTGTAAGTCACTAAGAGCATAGATCTTAACTGTTATCACCACATACGTGGAAAAGCATAATTATCGTCCTGGCCTGATAACTCAGTTTGTTAGAGCTTCACTCCAAAAAGCAAAGAGGTTGTTGGTTCGATCCCCAGCCAGGGCACATACGGGAGCAGACCAATGTTCCTGTTTCTCTCTCTCTCTCCCGCTCTCTCTAAAATCAATTTTTAAAAAATCGTAATGATCTGAGGGGATGATGGAGGAGCTAACTAACCTTACTGTGGTAATTATTTCATAATATATATGTGTACCTAGTCATTACATTCTATACCTTAAACTTACATATGTTATATGTCAATAGTATCTCAATAAAGCTGGGGGTAAAATACAAATCCTCCAAACAGTGGTTTGTACCTAGAGGATTGTCTGTATTTGATGAATTAATTAGTGTCTCTTTTTTTTTTCCATTAAAACATTTTATTGATTTTTTTTTTAGAGAGAGAGAGAAAAACTAATTTGCTGTTTTACTTACTTAGCATTCATTGGTTGATTCTTTTTTTTTTTTTTTTTTTTTTGTATTTTTCTGAAGTTGGAAACAGGGAGGCAGTCAGACAGACTCCCGCATGCGCCCGACTGGGATCCACCCAGCATGCCCACCAGGGGGCGATACTCCACCCATCTGGGGCATTGCTCTGTTGCAACCAGTGACATTCTAGCGCCTGAGGCAGAGGCCATAGAGCCATCCTCAGCGCCCGGGCCAACTTTGCTCTGATGGAGCCTTGGCTGCAGGAGGGGAAGAGAGAGACAGAGAGGAAGGAGAGGGGGAGGGGTGGAGAAGCAGATGGGCGCTTCTCTTGTGTGTCCTGGCTGGGAATCGAACCCGGGACTCCTGCACACCAGGCCGATGCTCTACCACTGAGCCAACCGGTTAGGGCCCATTGGTTGATTCTTGAATGTGCTCTGACTGGGGATCAAACCTGCAACCTTAGCATATCAGGACAATGCTCTAATCAACTGAGCTACCCGGCCAGGGGAATGAGTGTCTTTTGAACTCAGACACACATACACAGGTACACAAATCCCAGAAACATCCATATAATCAGGTGTCCCCCACTCAGAGGAGCTGGTCCCAGCCATTGGAGCATTCCCTGCTCTGCTCATGCAGTGACCTCTGCTGACAATGCCCCTTATTTCTGTTCCAAAGTTCAGCATGCCCCACTTCATCCAGGAGGCCTTTCTGGTGCCATAATGTATAACTGACCTTTCTCTCCTTCATATTCCTGGGGATATATCCCATGAAGCAACCACAACATTTATCTGCTCTTCTTGTCCGTCTCAGCCCAAAAGACATTCAGTCTTGGCCGGGGAGGGAGGGAGGTTGGAGGAGGGAGACCGGAACTTATGGTTTCCAAGCCCCAGGCAGTCATACAGGGAACACAGAGGGAGCCCAAATATTCACCAAAAGAACAGGCAGTCCTGTTCAGAGGTCAAAGTTTAGCCATCTGGCAAAGCTACAAACCTGGGCTGCAAGGTAGGTTTCCAGCGGCTATCCCCATGAACCAGGCTAACGTTACTGCCCTTCCCAACCTCCCCACACTGGGCCTGGTTCTGAACCCATTTCCCCTGCCAGCCAGCAGCCCGCCTCTCATTTCCCCCTTGGCCCCTATGTGCCTGTCAGCTGGAATCACCCTCACAAACGCATTCACCCATTTCCCCCAGAAATCTGCCTTGCAGCCAGCTGCCCCTTCCTGCTTGAGGCCAAACCTCTGCAAAGTCACCCCAGCTAGGGAAAAGCAGAAATCCTGGCCAGGAGTTCAGTGGTCAAAGGAAGAGGGGCTTCCCTAGTCCATTCCTCAGCTGCAGTGTCACACACCTTGCTGACCCTGACCTTCAGAGACCAGGATACTCTGCAGTGAGAACTTTGTCTAAAAGACTAAAGACCCTCAGATCCTGAGAGATCCCCAAGAGGGCTGCCCAGATGCAAAACAAAACTTGACAGCATCTGGGGGACTTCAAACTCTGAAGGCCACTGAGGGCACCCCAGACCCAAAGACCCCCAACCGAGAGGAGCCACACACCCAGAGCCCCTCCGAGGGGCCCAGGGCCACATTTGTGGGCACAGTGCCCCTCCGCACTGACCTGGCCCTGCGGGGGCCTTCCCTAGGCTGAGCTGCCGCAGCCGCCTCTGGTGAGCCCGGCCCTCGCAGTGCACCTGGGCCTGGGCCGCCGAGTTCAGCTGGATGTTGCAGACGTCGCAGAGCGTGTATGATGGCCGTTTTCTCTCACGCTTGGGCTTGGGCGGTTCTGGGGGCTGAAGGGGGCGCTCAGCAGCTCCAGATGTGGGAGGCTCCTTCTCAGCAGGGAGAGATGGGCTCAGTGGCCGCTTCATACCTGAGCAGATAGAGAGGGAGACAAAGGAACAAAGGCTGAGTGTTGCGAATATGTAGAAGGAGCAAGACAGGTGCAATATCCAGAGGTACCTGGGCCTTTTATCCCAGCTGAAAGTCCCCAGGTTTTGGAAAGACCCAACCTAGGATGGCAAAGGGAGAATAATGGGGTCTATTTCAAACAAAGCAGCATTTATTAAAAGGTAGGACTAGCTTGACCTGTGGTGGCGCAGTGGATAAAGCGTCAACCTGGAAATGCTGAGGTCGCCAGTTTGAAACTCTGGGCTTGCCTGGTCAAGGCACATATGGGAGTTGATGCTTCCAGCTCCTCCCCCCTTCTCTCTCTCTCTCTCTCTCTCTCTCTCTCTCCCTCTCCTCTCTAAAATGAATAAATAAATAAATTAAAAAAAAAAAAGTAGGACTATCTGGAAGTGTCAGAAATGTCTACACACAGGGCAGTCTACCCCTCAGGACGCGGCCACAGAGCAAAGCTCAGAGAGGGCGGCTCGGGTCTTGGAGAGCAGGTGAGCACTTAGGGACAGACAGCGGAGAGGTTGGTGGAGTCATATTTTGGGAAGCCAGCACCCTGTTCTCAGCTCTGTGGCAGGCGCTGACAATCCTGTGACAGGCAGGCATGTGGCGCTTGCTGGGGACGCAGCAGCCGCTGGCCAGGGTGGTGACTGCAGAAACCCAACCTCCTTGTGTCCAGGGCCCCAGCCGGGTGACAGTCACAAACAGTGACAGTGTGTGAAGTCATCCCCACCCCAGCCTCACGTGGCTCCAGATGCTCCCTGCTGTCTTGGCCATCCAGCCTGTGGCAACAGTTGGCGTTTTTCAGTAGAGACCTGGGCCCTACAGCCTGGGTCTGCTGGAAAACACACACACACACACACACACACACACACACACACACACACACACACACACCGGGTCCCTCAGAGCTGGCACACCACCCCTCCAGGACCCTGATCTTTCATAGACAGTCTTTCCAATTCATTTCTCTGAAATGTTCCCTCCTGACTCTTCTACCTCTAATGAGCTCTATTCTGGGGCTGCCCAGTGACCTTTTTCAACTAAACTGTGTCAATTTTCACTTCTTGCCTGAATCTGTGTGCATGCTTCCTGCCTCTGCTTTAGACGGGGGACTTCCTGAGGGCAGGGCCTATGTCACCCCTTGCCAGGACAGAGAGTTCCTAAGGTCAGGGACTGTGTCTCTCTCTCAGATTGGGGGGTCCTCAAGGGTTGAAGCAGGACTGAGCCTCTCTTATGGGCTGAACTGTGTCCACCAACAATTTATATGTTGGAGTGCTAACTCCCAGTACATCAGAATGTCATTGTGTTTAGAGAAAGGGTCTTTAAAGAGGTAATTAAGATGAGGTTGTTAGGGTGGGCCCTAATTATTTTTTTAATATTTTTAAAAGATTTTATTTATTGATTTTAGAGAGAGGAGAGAGATAAAGCGGGGAGGAGCGAGAAGCATCAACTTGTAGTAGTTGTTTCTTTATTTTAAAATTTTTTTTTATTTATTCATTTTGAGAGAGAAGAGAGAGAGAAGGGGGGAGGAGCAGGAAGCATCAACTCCCATATGTGCTTTGACCAGGCAAGCCTGGGATTTTGAACCAGCAACCTCAGCATTCCAGGTCGCTGTTGTTTTTTGTTTGTTTGTTTGTTTTTTTGTATTTTTCTGAGGTTGGAAACCAGGAGGCAGTCAGACAGACTCCTGCATGCGCCCAACCGGGATCCACCCGGCATGCCCACCAGGGGGCAATGCTCTGCCCATCTGAACATTGCTCTGTTGCAACCAGAGCCACTCTAGTGCCTGAGGCAGAGGCCACAGAGCCATCCTCAGCACCCGGGCCAACTTTGCTCCAATGGAGCCTTGGCCGCAGGAGGGGAAGAAACAGAGAGGAAGGAGAGGGGTAGGGGTGGAGAAGCAGATGGGCGCTTCTGTGTGCCCTGGCCGGGAATCAAACCCGGGACTTCTGCATGCCAGGCCGATGCTCTACCACTGAGCTAACCGGCCAGGGCAGGTTGCTGTTTTATCTATGGTGCCACCACAGGTCAGGCAAGTGGGCCCTAATTCAATATGACTGGTGTCCCAATAAGAAAAAATTTAGACACAGACAGTTACAGAGGGAAGACTGTCTGAAGACTCAGGGAGAAGGTAGCCATCTACAAGCGTAGGAGAGAGGTCTCAGAGAAAACCAACCTGGCTGCCACCCAGATCTCAGATTTCTAACCTCCAGAATTGTGAGAAAATAAATTTCTGGTGTTTAAGCCACCCAGCCTGGTACTTTGTTATGGACGTCCTAGCACACTAATCCATCTCCCTAAAGAGGATTTCCTTTTCTTTGGGCTCATGCTCTGTTGTAAATTAGATCAAGGGAAGTCAAGCAATGTTCTAATATTCTCATAAGGCCACACACTCAATGGTGGCACCCATATCTAAACAAAGGTAACAATTTCTCAAGTTCACAGCCAAAACCCTGGAGTCCCTGGACCAGCTCCTGCTCTCAGAAAGCCGCTTACAGTTTTTGCAGGTGGTGCTTCCATATAACAAATCTGTCATTACATGTGTGGGGCCTTGTGTGAATGGAACAGAAAGGCATTAGGAGTGTGGGATCTCTATTGACTTGCACCTGGATTAAATCTCAGCTCTGCTACTTACTGGTGGTTTGACCTGAGCCTCAGTTCCCTCATCTGTATACCTGTAAAATGGGAGTGATGGCTAACAGTTCCTAAGTCACAGCACAATGTGAGGATTAGAGGATCTATAAAACATTTCTCAGTGTCCTATAAAAGTCAGCTGTTATTAATCCTCAGTGTGGCTGTATTTTGTAGCTTGTCAGTGGAGTCACCTGGTCTGCCACCTTGTGTGTCTGTCATGGCATACCTGGGTCACTGTGAATGTCTCTCTTAACCCATTGTTTGTTGAGGTAAATCTGTGTTGCTCAATCTGTGTATATGTCATAGTGGTGCTGTGTTGCAATGTGTCACTGTGCCCACATTATGGAATGAGACTGTCATTGAACATTTGAGACTTGCCAAATGTTATGGGTTGAGTTGTGACCCCTGCCTCAAATTTGTATGTTGAAATCCCAAACCCCAGCACTTCAGAATATAAAATACAACCTTGTTTTGAAATAGGGTCATTGCAGATATTATTAATTTGGGTAAGACGAGGCCATACTCGCTGGCCAGTTGGCTTAGTGGTAGGGCGTTGGCCTGGTATGTGGATGTCCCGGATTTGATTCCCAGTCTGGGCACACAGGAGAAGTGCCCATCTGCTTCTTCAACCCTCCCCCTCTTTCTTTATCTCTCTCTCTCTCCCTCTCCTGCAGCCATGGCTGGATTACAGCAAGTTCGCCCCAGGCATTGAGGACAGCTCCATGGCTTCTGCCTCAGGTGCTAAGAGCTTGGTTGCTGAGCAACGGAGCAATGACCCAGCTGGGCAGAGCTTTGCCCCCTAGTGGGCTTGCCAGGTGGATCCCAGTTGGGGTGCATGTGGGACTCTGTCTCTGCCTCCCCTCCTCTCACTGAAAAAAGAAAAAAAGATGACGGCGTACTGGGGCAGGCTGGCCCCCGAATCTTATATGACCAGTGTTCTTATAAAAGGGGGAATTTGGACACAATAATTTACACGGGGAGAATGCCATGTAAAGATGAAAGCAGAGATCAGAGTGACGCTTCTACAGGCCAAGGAGTACCAAAGATTGCCAGCAAACCACCAAAAGTTAGTGGAGGCATGGAACAGACTTCTTCATTGCCCTCAGAAGGAACTAAACCTGATGACACCTTGATCTTGGACTTGTAGCCTCCAGAACTATGAGACAACAAATTTCTGTTGTTTATACCACCTGGTTCGTAGTACTTTGTTATAGCAGCCCTAGAAAACTTAACACACCATGGGTCCGACTTCTGTGTGGTCAAAGGTGATTTGAGGGCTGCCGGGTGGTGTGGCTGGGATGCAGTACCAGAGATAGCCTCCAGATGGCACAGCGAGCATCTGGCAGGAAGAGAACAGGTGGAAATCGGTACCCTTCCAGGCAGGGGTACCCGACTCCTCCACACTCCTGAGCCAACTAACCTGCCCCTCCGAGCCATTCCAAGCTTCTGGGCAATTTGTCTGGAGTCCAGGGCACAACTCTGCCACACTGAAAAGTCCCTCCCATTACCTTGTGAGAATCACCCCCCTTCAAGGTGGCACTCAGCACCCCCCAACATTCTGCACCCTCTCACCTGGAGATGGAGGTCACCATAGCTATTCTCCTGCCTCTACAAGTCTTCCCTCACCCTGCCAGCAGGAGGAAAGGGCAGGAAGAAAGTACCAGGTGCAAATATCAGAGGGGGGCCCAACTGGCCAGGGGTCAGAGGTGTCTGGGGAATGAGACCTTTCTGCCAGGCCAAGGGAGCTGCCTGGCCCTGCCAGAAAGGGGACTGGGATTTGAAATCTTGGTGCAATTTATGACAGGCACACCGAGGACATTGTCCAAGAGAACAGACAAATATCTGCCACGGGGCTGATTAAACCTCTATGATATACAGCCTCTGGGCTCACAGGGCCCTCCTGGATTCTGGGGCTAAATGTGTCCCCCCACAGCCAGGCTTCTGGGCCTGCCCCAGCCTGCCCGGCCGGATCCAGCCTTCCCAGCTGTCCCCGCAGGAGTTACACCACTCCAGCTAAGCTAGGGCTCCCACCCAGAAAATTTGGAGGGGCGGGTAATATTTAGGGCACACACACATCTATCTAACCCTTGTCACGACACCAGCAGGTCAGCACTCCCTGCACTGGCCCCTATTCAGAACCAGCACGACTTACACCTGCTGGACCTACACTTGGACAGGACCTGGCCCACATGCTCTCTTTAACAGAAAAGGAAATCGAGTCTCAGAGCAGAGGAGGGAGCTTTCTTCAAAATACATGAAAAGACAGTGCAAGAGCTGCTTCTGGAAACTTCCCTGTCCTCTCAACCACCCAGCTGCCAGGCTACCTCTTCTTTATAACAACCACCACTTCATTGAGAGCTTACTGTGTGCCAGGTGCTTTACAAATGGGATCTCTCCGAAACTTCACAACAACCCCATGAGGTGGGCACTATTATTAACCTATTACCCCACGTCACAGATTAGAGAACAGGCTCAGAGGGTTCATGGCCAGACCTATACTTGTCGTCTCTGGAGCCCAAGTCCTTCACCACGGCCCTCCCACTTCTTAAACCTTGCCGAGCCCTGATTTGAGCTGCTGGGCGGGGAGAGGGGTTACCAAGTCGGAGAAGGGCTCCTGGGGAGGCGTGCAGTTGCCCAGCCCCCATCAGGCCAGGGTGCCAGGCAGCAAGGTGTCACACTCAGGTCAGGAGGAGTCGGAACCAGGGCCAGAGAGGCTGGGAGGAAGGGGTGTGAAGAAAGAAGCAGAACTGAACTGAACTTGAGAAAAGACCAGGTGAAGGCAGAGCAAAAAAGCATGTGTGTGTCTGGGTGTGTGCCTGTCTGTGATTTTCATAAGAGGCTGTGTATGTAAATCTCTCTGTGTTCTCACTCTGAGAGATGGGTCAAAGCTGCAGCAGGGAGGGCGGGGAGTTGGGCTGGGGTGGGGGGAGCCACCACTGAAGGCTGTCGCACACCAGAGCTGGAGAGCTGATGGAGGCCAGGGCTGCTGTCTGCCTGTCTGTCCATCCATACGAAGCTGCAGGGATCAGGGGGTGGAGGGAGCACTCGGGCAGGGCCCCAGGGCCCCGTCTCCAGCATTTCTTGCTGAGTGACAATGGACTTCAGGGCTGGGTTTCAGTGGGGCCCTCTGGCACTGCCGTGAGGTGGAATCCTCTGCCTGCTAGAAGAGGGTTGCTTAGGAAGAAGTTTGGAGCCATGAAGTGCAGAGCAGAGTTGTTTCAGCTGTAGCCTGGGAAGGAGGTCCTCAGGAAAGAGCTGCTTTCGCCAAAGGGTTAACAGGAGAGGAAGATTCTCAGCCTGTCCCCAGCCTTTGGCCAGGCATGAAGGACTCCCTTACCAAACCTTTAATGAGCCCAATTACATTCTGGTATTTTCCCCCACGTCTGCCAACACTTACCCTCCCGCCTCCCCCAGCCAGGTCCCAGGACCTGCCTTTGAGAAGGGAGCCTGGCTGGCTGGCCAACCTTGGGCCTGTCCCTGCCCCTCTAGGCTTTGGTTTCTGTCTTTAAGGAGAGGGGGTTGGGCTGAGCTAATCTCTTAGGTCCTTTGCAGGCCATGGGGCAGTGGCAACACAGAGCAGCTGCCTCTAAGGCGGTGGGGGGAGGCCTGCAGTGTGGGTACGGAGAAAGAACTGCTCAGTTGGTGAGTGCCCACCGCCTTCTGGGCACTACAGGAACATCACCTCCATTTACCCTCATAAAAATTCTGTGAGGCTTTACAAATGAAGCAACTGAGGCTCAGAGTCAAAAAGAGGGTCTCAGGTGAATAGGGCCAGTTCTCCTCCATCCTATGATTCAGGGGCAGGGGGTGCCGACACTGGTGGCCCCCATCCCAGTCACTCACTGTCATGAGCAGGAGTGTGGGATCTCCCATCCCCACTGACCCAGCTGCAGAGAGAAGGGTCTGGAAAAGAGAGGCCTTATCTATTCTTGTCCTAGTCAAGTCTGAGCCCTCCTGGTCCGGCTGTTCCCTCAATGCCACTGAGGGGCCACCGCCGAGCACTTGAGTTTCTCTTCTCTCCACCACCTCTCTTCCAAGGCCAACACCTTCCTAGAGTGAGGAATGGGGAACAATCCACTTTAGTGTGTGGCCATCATATAGTGGCACCATCGCAGCCATCCTGTGGGCCCAGAGAGCTGGGGTTACCCAGAGATCCCCACCTAGAGGTTAGGATGGCTTGACCTGGGCAAGTCACGCCAGGCTCAAGCCCACACACCTCTGCTTTGCTGGAGCAGGAGGTCCTGGGGGGAGCCAGGTAACACCTGGTTCAGGTGTCAGGGGTCAGGTGACAGTTCCACTGGGCAAACACAGGCAGCCATGTCTGTTTTCCTGTTCAAAGTGGTCACCTTCCCCTGGGACTGCTGGGTGCTGGGAATTTCAGGAGTGAGCTGGCTAAGAGGTGCTGAAAGTCAACACGCCAGCTCCAAGGAAGGGAGAGAGTGAGGGCATGGGAGGTGAGGGAGAATAATGGTCCAGGGATGAGGTCACTAACCCCCACTAATTCCCCTCCCCCAGTCTGCTCTGCCCTTACCCTCTATTGCCTGAATGTTCCAGAGGCCCTCCTGACACACAAAGATAGGGGCTGGCTCTCCCGGGCAGTGAGACCCACTTCCCAAAGACCCTCAAGCCACTCCCAGGAAGTCCTTCTTGTTATCTAACATCTAACTGCATTTCTCCTTGCAGGGTCCACAGAGCAACACAGAGCAGCTGCCTCTAGGTGGTGGTGAAGGGGGGCGGTGTTAGGAAGGGATTAGCCTCAGTGCCACCTTTTCTAGCCTGTGCTTCCAGGCAAGACCTAGGAAACCTGACCTGTACAGGAGACGCCCCATACCCTGCGGCCCCCTCTTCGAACACCAGGGCCCAGGATCCTGGCACGGCTCAGCCTCATCCATGGCCTGCTCTCCCAGCCCAACTCCCCGTAGGACTGAGAAGGAGCTCCCCCAAACCCTACTCCCTGCCCGTGATGGCCCAACCGTCAGCACTTCCAAGTCAGGCTGGAGTGGGTCTGGGGGCCAGAGGAAGGCGGGTTGGGAGGTCCTGGGACCGTTTGCTGTGGGTAGGAGGCAGGCCACGAGGGCCCAATCTAGACCCATTGCTGGAGAGGAGGCATTCTGCTGAAGGGGGAGGGGCGGGACAGGAAGGCCTCCATTGGCTGTGATGGAGGAAGGTGGAGGAGCCCAGTGTGCACTTTGCACCCCCAAAGAGACAATAGATCTCCCCGTTCTCACACTCCCATTCAATTCCATCCCTGGGGTTGATAAGGGTAGTAGATTGGTTTTGGGGTTCTCTAAACTCCATAGGAAAAGAAGGTGTTGGGTCGAGCCCCACCTCCAGAGAACGGTCCCCTTCTTAGGGGACGTGGGTCTCACCTCTCCAGCCCGGTGGTGCTCAGTCTCCCTTCCCCTACCAGGAGCTGGAAGTCCTTGCCATCATCCTGGTTCTCCCCACTCCCAACCTCACTTTCTGGCTAAGTTGGGGTTCTTGTCTCCCACCTTCCCCCGACTCCAGGTGGGGCAAGGTCCTCGCAGCTGCCAGCAGCTCTACTGAGCCACCGACACCCCACCCCGCGCGCGACCCCCTCGGGCGCTCAGCCCCAGCGGCGTGCGGGTCCGGGATGGAGCGCGCCGGCACCTACCTGAAGGGTGCTCCCGGCCCGAGTAGGACTGCGTCCGGCAGCCCGCGGCCACCAGGGCGGTACGGATTCGCGGCTCCCAGAGGTGCGCGGCGGGCGAGTCCCGGGCCCGCGCGTCCCAGAGCGGCCGCCGCGTCTCCCAAGCCCGCCCCCGGGCGGCCGCGGAGTAGGTGCCAGAAGCCGCGCTGTCCGGATCGGAGCCCGGGCTGGCGGGCTAGCGGGCCGCCGAGGGGCGCGCGGTGGGGCTCCCTGGGGAGGAAGGAGAGGAGCCAGGCAGGGGCTTTCCCAACGGAAGTCCTGGGCCCATCGGGGAGCTTCTTCCTTAAGGCTGGCCGGCAAGGCCTGAGCGCCCTGCGGCTCCCCAGGGGTCCCAGATTCAGGGAAGGGGACCGCAAAGTGGCCATCTCCCACAGTCCTCCTGCTACCTCCCCGACCCTTGCGGATTGCCCTTCTTTAGGAGGGAAGCTCAGTGAGGAGGAGGAAGCTGACATTCACGGAGCACCTACTGGGTGCCAGGAGGGATCGCAGTCAATCCTCTTAACTAGTCTGCCCAGCCTGGTTGGATCCCCATTTTACAGACCAGGAAGTGGAAGACTGGGAACAGTAAGTAACTGATCCGAGTCTCACAGGAAATGAGCCCCAAATGGGAGACATCAGACTGGTCCTAGGAACCATTTCTGGAGGTCAGAGGAGAGAGCCAGAGGGCCTGCTGGGGACACATCACCCCCATGTGTGGCTGGGGTTCATTCCTGATCCCCCCTGGGAATGAATGCACAGGTTTGGGGCACATGCAGGAGCATAAAGCCAAGAAGAGGAGGGCAGAAGGTAGGGGCCGGTGGCACGACCTCCTGAGAGAGCTCCGCCGTCTGCCTGGGGAGGCAGGAACGATAAAAAAGCGAATCCCCAAGAAAGGGGACAGAAATGGCTCCTCTATACAAGAAGACATATCGGTGCTGCTCACTCACCTCGTGCCCTGGCAGGCCTCATGGGGACCACACCTTTCAGAGAGGAGGCCCCATGGCGGGGAGCCCTGGCAATGCCCTGACCTCTGCTACCCAGCGGCCCAGCACCTCTTTCCCATCCTCCACCCACCAACTCACTTCTGTCCTGAGGCCTCTGCCCCTGCTGTTTCCTCAGCCTGGAATACTCCTCTGACCTTCACACGGCTGTTTCCTTATTGCCCAAGCCTCAGCTCTAAGTCATCTCCCCAGGCCTGCATTCCCCAGCCCCATTATTCTTCGTCTCAGTCCCTGGTTAATATCCCTCTTACCATGTCTCCCAAGACATAATTCTTTTGCTTGGATACTTACCTGTCTCCCATATGAGGGCAGGGCTTTTACTTCCCAGGTATCCACAGTACGAGCACAAAGCTTGATGTACACTTATAGATGCTCGAGACATAGTTTTTGAATGAATGCATGAACTCATTTCCACTCTAAAAGTAAACCTACATTAAATTGTATACTATAAATGAGTGAAGTGTATGGTATGTGACTTATATCTCAATAAAGCAGTTACTGAAAAAAATCAATCAATCCAGAAGAGGATGACAGTCACGGTACACCATGTGTAACTTACCATCCCGCAGCACACCCACTCTCTAACCTGATTCACTCACACCTCTTCCCCTCACGGTCCACATCCTGTCTGTCCATGAAGAATTGTGGTTGCTCAGACTCAGAGTGGATCTTAGAGGTCATACTGTCCTTTTTGTAATTGGTCCCTCACAAGCTACCCCCTGGCTTCTGCTTGAACATGCCAATGACAGGGAGCTCACTGCCTGCTGGGATAGCTCACTCCATTGCTCGGTAGTTCTCAGTGATAGAAACATCATCACTATGGGGGGCTGAAAGCTGTTTCCTCTAATGCCATGCACTGACTCTTGATCTGCTCCTTGGTCATTTGGAAAATGTACACTCCACTCTCCACAGCCAGCTAAAATCAACTGGCAGCTTCTTTCTAAGAGGTCTCTTCTCCCAGCTAAAGAAACCCATTTCCCTCCACTATTCCCCTCTTCCCCTAAGAGGAAGCCCCTCCTACGTGCTCTCAGGGTACCTCATATGCGTCCCAAACACTGCACTTATCACACTGTATTGAACTGTTGTTCCTAAACCCTGCCCTGGATACCCCATTCTACTAAGTTAACTCTGGGCCTTTATTAATTCCCTTCTTCTCAGTACCTTGCATGGTGACCAACTGACCTGAACTAAGCAACTTAATAAAAATATGTTGGCTAAATGGTTTCCAGGTGTTTTATTACTTCAGTCACATCCTTCTAAACTTATTTAAGCTTTAAATGTCCTCCTTAGAACAGAAAAAGGGAAAGAATCACCTCCCCTGACCCTCAACATTGTCCTCTATTAATGCTGTCCAGCCCTTAACTTTTCTGCAATAATGACTCTGCTCTATATAGAGCTGGGGGTCCATGAAACCCCTCATATCTACTTTCATGTAATATGCTGGCAAGCTCAGCATCCCCATCTAGTTGCCAAGAGAGTGATTTCTTAAACTGTCAGCACCAGACCTTAGGTTTAGGCTGGCTGGCTCTCCTGTTCTGCCTGGCCTGTCAAAATCATTCAGCAGGACCACAGGTGCCAGCTTAGAGCCACCACAAAGACGTGGCTTCACCTAGATACCTAGGAATAACACGCTCCTAAACTCCAACCCTGCACACAGACAAAACATTGCCCTTAGTAGTGTGGTGTCTGTATTCTAGGCCCTTGCCATAACTTCTGTCCTCCTGAAAAGCCAGTATTCCTGTCCTCACTCTGAAGATAAGTAAAGGGAGGCTCAGAGAGGTCAGTTTATCTGCCCAAGGACACACAGCAAGAAAGGGGTGGAGTTGACCCCCATGTGGTTGTCTCCAAACTCTAGGCTCTCTTTCCTATATGTCATGGCGCCTTTAAAGGCCTTCTCCCAATGGGCCCTGTGATTTTTAAAAAAAAAAATTATATTTTTTCCTATAAAGGTGGGGTGAGGAGGATGAAAACAGAAAACCTGTTCTTAGTAATGAGAGTTGGAGGTGCTGGGTAGTGCTGGTGCCCCCTTGCATACCTGCCACTTGTTTAAGGAGGGGTCAGGCGCCTGGTCGGAATGCCCTCCCCCTGGCCAGAAAATGACCTTTAGTCTAAATAATGCCACCGAGTCTCTAGTTGGACCACTCAGTTCTCACTGCTGCCCAGTCTCATCCGTTCTCTCCTCTTCCTCTCTTTTGTCTGTGATGAATTCCCAGCCTGGCACACCGAATGCAGCCAATCCATACTGCTAGGTTTGAGGGACGAAATGTGCGCGTGAGGAATGGAATGGGCTGTGTGGGTTTAGGCAAGTTCCTTTTCCTCTCTGGGTTTGTGTTCTTATCTGTAAAATGGGGCAATTAACACGTAACAACATCTCTGAGGGTGATGTGAGATCATCCCTAACATAATATGTGCCCAATTAATAATATGGTGTTAATGAGGTGTTATTGTCCCTGCTTTGAAGATGGACACAAGCTCAGCAAAGTGAAGGGACTTTCCAACCCACATTACCAGCTTGGAAGTGACCCATACAGAACAAGAGCCCAGGGAGGCTGGCCTTATGGCCGTGCCCTTTTCCCTGCCTCATGGCACCTTTCCTGAGTGTAATTTCTACTACAAAGATAGGGATGGTTACACTAATCGTTCACACTAATAATACCAAGGGCTGAGCTGAGGCAAAGCCTTAGAGCCAAGGGGCTCAGGCAAGAAGCCACAGACCCCTGGCCAGCCAGCCACAGCTATATTTCTCATTGCCTGGACTGGGGTAGGGTGGCATTATAATTCTGGATTCCTGGGTTCCAGGCAGGTGGGAGAAGCCCCAACCTTTGGTTGGCCTGCCTGTCCACCATGGGTCGTTTCTGTTCCCACTGAAAGGGCAGAATCACTGATGGCTTGAACAAGTCCACTGTGCTCCCTTCCCCCTTGGGCCAGCCTTTTGCCTCCTAAAATAGCCCAGAGCCACCATGTGCCCAGAGTGGATCCCCACCCATTGCAAATCCCCCTGAAATTAAATCTCCATCCTGCCCCAAGCAGGATGGCACCACCTCCTGCCGCCTGGGCTCCGGGGCTGGCCAGGCTCCTCCCAGTGGAAACCTTGACAGTTGTCCTTCACGGTGACCGAGACATAAATCCCCAAATAATGAGACAGGCACTCGGAACACAGAACCAGACACGGTGCTAATTGGTTTACCGTGGGCAGGCATGATGTGGAGACAACAGCAACAGGCCTCGGTCTCCCAGCTAGTAAAATGGGGTAGGGGGTGTGATGACTTCCTGTGTTCCTGCCTGGGCTGACTTTCTATGCCCTCCAACCGGCCTCACACCCAGATCCCCCGGAAGCCCCTTTCTAGAACAATAACTTCTCAGATGTAGAAGGGAAGGTTGGGGTCACTCCGTTCAGATCTTGAAGTAGGAAGACCCCACTTTAGCCCCTCTACCATGAACTAGAAACACCTTTCCACTGAAAACCAAACAAAACAACAAAAACAAACCAAGGCTCAGTCCTCCCCAGTACACAAGAGGCTGGGGGCTGGGAGGCTGGAAGGACCCGCACAGTCTCCTGCTCTTCATGTGAGGCTGGTAATGGATTCTTGGATGAGCCAGAGGTCCTCAGTTTGCAGTAATCAGGACGAGATTATCACATTAAACTTTAAAAGTCTTTGCCCAAAAAGAAACAGCAGCAGCTGACACCCTTGATTGCCCCGACTTTGCCACCATCACCCTCTCCTGGGCCACGGCCAGGTGAGCTCCAGAGATGGGCCACGTGGAGGCTCCGCCGCGCGGCCTGGAGACAGGGGGCTGGACAGGACGAGCTCGCCCAGGCTGCTGCTGAGTTGTTCTGAGATGGGAGGGGGAGGGGCCAGGAAGAGGGTGTGGGTCTGTGAGAGGATTCTGGAGGCCTCCTGAGTGACATGGAACGGGAGTACCTGGCAAACAGGTACTTACATTACAACTCTGTCACTTATAACCTGTGACTGGGAACACGCCCCTTTTCTCCATACCCGTTTCCTCCTCTATGAAATTTGCCTAATGAGAACAATAACTAATAATGACTCTCCTGACCCCAAGCTGACAGCCAAGGAGTTTAAATAAGATAACATATATAGAAAATTTCCTTTCAAGCTACAAAGAGCCACTGCGATATGAGAGATGGCATTGTTAGTTATAGCAGGAGGGATAGTGATAAGACCGCAGAAAGAACTTCCTCTCAGCTGTGCACTGGAAACTAATGGGGCAAAAAGAAAAGGAAGACAAATGGACCTCGGTGGAACCCGAAAAACCTTACCAATGATTCCCTCTCCCGACCCAGGGTGTCCATCCCCTGCCCGGACTAAACCCCTCCTCCCAACCCATCATCTTGCCTCCAACGCTGCCAGCCTGTTCCCAATCTTTCCCAGCCCAGAGCTGTAGCCAATGCAACAGAAATGATTTCAATCTCTTTACCCAGCCTGGCAGAGCTGCCTTAGTTGTGTAGGAGAGGCTGGAGCTACTGGGAACCAGGGTGCCCACAGCAAGGGTGGACCCCTCCCCGGAATATTAGCTGCAACAGAGCAGTCTAGAAGGCAGCCAGCTTACTGGGGGGACTTGCCCATATTGCCCCATGGAAGGGACGGGAAAGGCTCAGGGGTCCTCACTGGGACCTTGGCTACCTTTCCTCTTACTTAAAGAGCTGCATTCAGAAGAGGCTGGGAGAGGCCCTGACTACCAGCCAGGATCAACCCTGTGGAAATTCAGATCTTTGAGTCTCCCTGACCCACCCTTCATTTCCTGATGCTTTTATTTAATTAGTTTGTCCAGCAGAATCCTCCCCCCCTCTGCCCACCCCTCCAGACCTTTGGGTCCTTTTCCCTTCCTCAGTATGAGAAATTGAACCTAGCCCACTCTAACTTGAGAAGGATGAAGGTGGGGGAAGCTGAGGATGACCCTGAGAACCCAGCCTCACCTGGGCCGGAGGGAGGGGAGTGCCTTCAAGCCCACTGGTTGAGGGAAATGGCAGGGCGGCCACAGTCCGGACCCTTGCTAGCCAGGGAGCAGCTGACGACCACATCAGGGAGTTCTCTCAAATAGGTGTAGCGGGTGGAAGCACACGGCCCTTGCAGGCCATGAAGGAGGCCTTTCAAAACCAACCAAGAGGTTCCAAGAAACACCCTAAGATCGGGCTGTTTCAACACAGCCCATCCCCTCGCAGGCCTTCTGTCCAGCCTCCAGGCTGCTGAGCTGCTTCCCACAGCAGGGTTGTTCCAAGGCCTGGGCTGGGAGACAGCTCGGGGCCCAGGACAGAGCCTGGGCTCTGGAGCCACCAGACCTTGGGCAAGTTCCTTCAGCTCTCTGATCTGTAAAACAGGCCCAATCGTATCTATCTCACAGGGTTCTTAGAAGAATAAGAGACAATCTAGGGAGCGTGTCTCCCTTTATAGCTGGCACAGAGTAGGGGCTCAGTAAACTCGCTGAATAAACACTTGTTGAGCCCTGGCCAGAGTCCCCTTATGCCAAGGTTATAAGTTCAATCCCTGGTCAGGGCACATAAAAGAATCAACCAATGAATATATAAATAAGTGGAACAACAAATTGATCTCTCTCTCTCTCTCTCTCTCTCTCTCTCTCTCCAAAAACCAAAAGCCAAAATAAAAAAAAAATCCCTGGACAGATATCTCTGTTGGTTAAAGCGTCGTTCCAATACTCAAAGGTTGCAGGTTTGATCCCCGGTCAGGGCACATATAGGAACAGACTGATGTTTCTGTCTCTCTTTCTCTCCCTCCCTTCCTCTTTCACTAAAATTAATAAATAAAAATTTTAAAAGAAAGAAAATGGGGCCCTGGCCGGTTGGCTCCGGTAGAGTGCCGACCTGGCATGTGGATATCCCAGGTTCGATTTCTGGTCAGGGCACACAGGAGAAGCGCCCATCTGCTTCTCCACCCTTCCCCTCTCCTTTCTCTCGATCTCTCTCTTCCCCTCCCGCAGCCAAGGCTCCATTGGAGTGAAGTTGGCCCAGGCACTGAGGATGGCTCCATGGCCTCTGCCTCAGGTGCTAGAATGGCTCTGGTTGCAATGGAGAACGCCCCAGATGGGCAGAGCATCACCCCTAGTGGACATGCCGGGTGGATCTTAGTAGGGAGCATGCAGGAGTTTGTCTCTCTGCCTCCCCGCTTCTCAATTCAGAAAAATACAAAATAATAAATAAATAGAAAGAAAGAAAGAAAGAAAGAAAGAAAGAAAGAAAGAAAGAAAGAAAGAAAGAAAGAAAGAAAATGGGAATTGATACCTTAAAAAAAATTGTTTGGTTCGTTCCTGGGTTTCGGCACCAAAAAAAACCCACAAAAAAACAAACAAACAAAAAAAATTGTTGAATACCTACTATAAATATATGCCAGGCCCTACATTCTAAGCCTGGAGATCCAACAGTGAACAAAGGTCCTGGGGGGCCCTTGTGGAGCCTACAGTCCAGGGAGGATGGGCACACGAATAAGCAGTTAAATACATAAGGTCAAGAGGACGAGTGGCTAGGGAAGGCCTCTATGAGGAGGGGACAGTTCAGCTCACACCTGGCTGACTGAAGGACCGGCCTACCTGAGGGTCCTCAACCATGACTGCCCTCTGGAAATCACCAGCGATTAGAAAACTTCTAATGCCTGGGCCCCTATTCAGGGATTCTGACAGGATTGGTCTGAGGTGGAGCTGGTCACTGGGGCTTTTTAATCTTGCCCTGCAGGATTCCCAAGTTCCTGGCCCTGAGAGCTTTTCAGGCATCCTGGGCTGGGCCCTAATTCCAGGGGTTCGGATTCAGTGGTGGGGAGAGGCCCAGCGTCTGCCTTTTTAACAAGCGCCCATGAGAGTCTGAAGAGCGGACAGATTTAGAGACGTGTGTATGAGAGCACACTCCAGCTCAGAGGCCTACGCACGCTGATTCCAGCCACGCCCACCAGGACCACCTGCTGTTTCAGGGCATTCTGTCCCAGCTCCTCACCTTCAGCCTGGGAGGCCCCGCCTCCTTTCTCAGTCAGTCAAGCCCTGCACATGCGCCTAGGTTTATCTTGAAGCCTAAAGGTCCCCACCACTGGGGGCTTGGACTCTTTCCCCCAGCACCCTCAGTCCCTTGGCTGAGATCTCCTGCCATTTCAGCCCATGTCCATGCTTTGAGTCTGGCCAGACCCTGGGCTCCCAGGGGTCGGGCTGGTTCCTCCAGGTATGTGGCACAAAGCCTGGCACCCCGCAGAGTATGACGCATCGTTGTTGAAGGAATACCAAATCTGCCCCGCCTGTCATGGGCACAGCTGCTTCCGGGCCAAAGATGCCAGGGCTGTGACCTGCTCCAGGAGATCCCTGCTCTACCCCTTTCTCTGGTCCCTGGGCTCCTCTCCTGAAGTCTGACTTCTCTCTCTCCTACTGCAGTCCCAGCCCTGCCCTGGAGGCCAGGCTCCGGGATGGGAGACATCACAGTTATGCTGCCCAAGGCACTCCAGTATACCTCCGTCCCCGCTGAAGAATCAGGCCCCCACTTCAGGTGCTTGGCCTATGGTTTGCCCCACCCTTCCTTCCCGGAAACACCATAGTGTACCCATACTACCTGGGTTCAAATCCTACCTCTGCCACTTCCTGTGTGACCTTGGCCACCTCCGTGCCTCAGTTTTCCCATCTGTAAAATAAGGATAAATAGTACCTCTCTTAGAGGGTCCTTCTGGGGATTAAATGAATCAATAATTGCAAAGTGTTCTGCAAACAGGCACAAAGTAATCACTATGTGTTAAAGAATGTTTAAAAATACAATTCTAAAGAAGGCAATGCTTTAGTCAACTAAGGGGGTCCTGATAATACACTAGGTCTGGGAGCCTGGGGTTAAGATGCCATTTACAGGGGAGAAGAGTGAGGACCAAGGTGAGAAAGTGACTTGACCCAGCTGACACCCAAACCTCAGGTCTGTCACTTCAAGCCTTCTCTTTTCAAGTACCCCCAGGCCCACCTCCCTCACTCCTCAGGCGCCTGGACTGGCCCAGGTGGGCTCTGTGCCCTGCACACATTGACAGAGGCCTCTTTGTCCCCCTGCCCAGGGTCACACCCTGAGCCTGGAGCCAGGGGCCGGACAAGCACCCTGTGTCTGGGTCTGTTTCACTGCCAGCTCTGTGGCCGCCCTGGCTGCTCCAGCCCTGTGCTCTGGTGGGCCAATCCAAGGGCCACCCCCCACCCAACCTCAGCAGGGCATCCCTGACCCTCAGCCACATTCAGTCAGGAGAAAGGTTGGGAGGGAGCCCCAAGAAAAACACTCTGGTTCTTGGTCTCCACCCTGTGCAAACTCCAGAGGCCAGAATCTGAGGTGTCTGGGGCCTTGGAGGAGAGGCGCAGGAGCTGGGGGTGTGGGGAATGCCATTGAGGTCACTGTGGGCATGTGGAGAGGGCTGTGCTGGGTCCGTGAGGAGAGGGGCAGGACTTTCCCTGCCCTTTCTACCTCCCTAATCTTTCTTCAATCCTCTCACTTCTCTTTTCCGTGTGGATTAGCATTAACAGCCTCCGGACAGGCCTTCCTGCCTTCACTTCTGCACTGCCTGCCCCCTCAGTCTGTTTTCCACGTGGCCAGAGGAGCCTTTTAAAAAGATAGATCTGATTGTGACACTCTCCTGCCTGAAACCTTGAAAGACTTCTTTGCTTTAAGAGAATCCTCTTCCAGCCTTCTTCTCTCCCAACCCGCCCCTTCTACCAGATCCCTTCCACAGACCAACTGAGATATAAATACAACTCTCCACATAAGATATTACTGGTAAAAGTTACACTGACCATGGTTAGAACTGGACACAAGAAAATTTGTTGTTGACTAAAATGACCAAAAAAAAATCCAATCTTTTTTTTTTCAATCAAGTGAGAGGCAGGGAGGCAGAGAGACAGACTCCTCCTGTATGCAACCCGACCAGGATCCATCCGGCTACCTCTGTCTGGGTCTGACGTTCTGCCCATCTGGGGCAGCTGTTCTGTTGCTCGGCAACTGAGCTATTTTGGCACATGAGGCAAGACCATGGAGCCATCCTCCCTGCACAGGGCCAACTTGCTCATTCAAGCCATGGATGCGGGAGAGGAAGGGAGGTGTGTGGAGAAGCAGATGGTCACTTCTCCTGTGTGCCCTGACTGGGAGTCGAACATGGGACTTCCGCACGCTGGACCGATGACCTACCACTGAGCAAACCAGCCAGGACCAAAAGAATCTAGTCTTGACCACAGATTCTTTGTTTTTAAATTTAAACTTTACCAAATTGGAGAGTTTACCTAGTCAGTTTCTCAACAACAAGATAATAGGGTCAGGACTTTAATCAATGCCAAATTAATTGATGAATAGAATTTCAATAGCAAAATGTACTACAGAATGATTGCCGGTGAAAATAATTTCAGTAAAATTAAATGGAATGAAAAAAATGGAAATTTGTTTAATTGTACCAGAGAGAAAAAATGGGGAAATCTGACCAAGAAATTAAGTTGAATGAATAGTGTTCAAACTGGAAAACACGTTCTAAAAAAGTCCCTAGTGCTGGTATGTTTTGGTTTAGAAATGTTTGCATTCAAAACATCCTGGGGGTCAAAAATCTGGGTCAAAATATTCTGTGGCCCCCTGATCTGTTTTTGTGTCAATTCCTGTCTTGCTGATGATACTTCGGCCACACTGAGCTCTTTCTCTCCCCAGAGCACAGCGGGCCCGCCCACACCTCCGAGCATCCTCGGGAACTGTTCTCTCTGCCTGGCACACTCCTCTTCCTGGCTCCTGGCTCCCCTTCTGGGGGATAACGTTGAAACACTGCTTCCAGGAGAGGACTTTCCTTCATTGCCCTCCTTAAGGGAGACTTCCTTCCTGCTTCCTTGTATTCTTTCTTACTCACTCTGTCTTATTCCTCCTTCAATTCCTAGGGCAGGGCCTAGCAAGTATAACACATAGTAGGTGCTCAATAAATATCTGTTGAATAGATAAATACATCAGTATCACTGGGGTGAAGGGCAGGAGAATAGGTTGGTGCTTCCAAGGGCCCCTGTGAGAGAAAAGGGACAGGGTGTAGACACACTCTTCTCTCCCTCGCTCCCCCTTGCTCAAGTTCCAGAGAAGCCCTTTCAGCAGGAGAGAAAAGAGGGGACAGCAGTAGTCCTCTTTCATCTCTGCCCCTTGACCAGGTTCCCAAGGTCCAGACCCATGTGCCAACTGGCCAGCTGCTCCCCAGCTGGGCTGCCCCCACCCCATCCCAGACCTGGCTCCTACATTTGGCTGCTGGCCAGGCTATTTGGGGAAACTTCCTGATCCCCTCTCTGGCCTCTCTGCCCCCACATCTCATCCTACAGCCTGGGAATAGCTGTCCCCAGGCTTAACCTAGGGACAGTCTCATTCCCAGTTAGCACCCAAATGGTTGAAACCATCTCTAAAAGCTTCTCATGTCCCTCTCCCCTCAGGAAGCCGCTAACTAGGACGGCAGATCTCAGAATGAGGTCACAGAATGCTACCTGCTCCTACATTCCCTTCCCAGGCAGACCCACAGTGGGGACGGGAATCTCCACTGCAGGCCCGTGAAGACGGAGGGATGTGAGTGAGGGGGCAGTGCAGGGAGAGCCAAGAAATGGCTGCAGCCTGGGGTTCCTTCTGCCCGAGGAGCAGCTAGCTCAGTCCCAGGAAGAGGCCTGGCTGTGGGGAGTGAGGAGACATGGGTTCGAGTCTAGACTCTGCCTGAATGGGGATTCTGTTACCTTCCCCGGTGCTCACAGGTTGGGATGAGACCGTTCTGTGTATAGTGCAGCACCGTACAAATTCCAGGGATGGAAAGACCCTGGGGGTCCCAGGAAGATCATTCTGGGATGGATCCTGGGAGGGGTCCCAAACTCAGCAGGGAACTATACCTCTGCCCAGTCTATTGCTAGTCTAAGCCTTGGTCAATGAGAGGTGGGCAGATTTCTCCCACATTCCAAAGACCGCACCCCGTGTGTTCCTCTTTGCGATTCCCCCAGAGAACTGAAGGGTTCCAGTTCCCAGCACCTTCCCTGGACATGTTCCTTCCCCTAGGCCAGGGACGAGGCAGGGGTGTGCAGGGGTGTGTCTCAGACCTCCCTAGTCTGCTTGTCCTGTGGGAGGGGGGTGGCTGGTGTCAGATGTAGGAATGGACAGACCTGAGGTCAGAGGGCAGAGGAATCTGGGGCTTGGGGTGTAGGAGAGGCCGGTGGAGTCCTGGGGAGGGCAGCGAGGGCAGTGGGAGCATGGCGGGGTCCGCCTGGCCTCCTGCCTGGCATCTGAAGTGGGGAGAAGTATCCGTGGAGTCAATCCGCACCCCACCCAAAGAAACCTTAGTCAAATAAACAGTCAACACAGCCGCTCCTGTACGCGAAGCCATGTCAGTGAGGTGAGGCCTGAGGAGGTGGGGAGGCCCCGGAGAGGGCAGAGAGGCTGTTTGAACAGGCTCCATGGCCCAGGGGCATTGGCGGAAATGTTTGGAACAGGGTGGGGAACGGTGGTGGTTTGGAGCAGGAAGCTGAGGCCTGAGGTGGGTGCGTTGAGCTTGGCTGCTTCGAGGAAAAAGAAAAGTGTCAATTCAGCCACACTCTGGTCAATGCCTCTTCTGAGGGGGCTCCAAGTCCCCAACACCCTACCCTTGGCTCAGTACCAACCAGATCAACCAGACAGCCAGGGGTTTTCTCCCCCGTCACCCTGAACCCCAGCCCTGCTCAGGTATACTCCCTTGGGCCTTGTCACTGAAGAACAACATTTCAGAGTCTGGAGCCAAAGCCCCCAATATCTCAAGTTCTCAGCAGAGGAGCCGGGGGAGAGGCCAACATCTGCCCTCTCCAGAGCCTGCTCTTTCCCCTACTCCTTGTCTGCCACTGGAGGGGCCCAGCAGTGATGGCAGACCCCTCCCCCGGTGCTTTCTTCTTCGCACTCAGAGACAGATATCTGGCTGTCCTGTTCCCTTGGGATACCTCATGAGAGTAACACAGGGAGGAGGTGAAGACAGAAACACAGACACAGAAAGACAGACTAGAGAGATGCCACACAATCAGAGACAGAGCTTAGAGACAGGAGAGAGTGATGGTGTGTGTGTGTGTGTGTGTGTGTGTGTGTGTGTGTGTTAGACAGAAGGGTAGAAACACCCACAGAAAATCAGAGAAAGAGAGAGACAGACAGAGATAAACATACAGGGAAAAAGAGAAAGACAGAAAGACACAGTAAAGGAGAAACTCAAGAGACAGGGAGAGAGGAGAGACAAACAGAAAGTGACAGGCATCGGAGCAGGGGAGGGACTGAGCAGAGAGCTCGCAGAAGGTGCAGGACAGACTCACTGACAGGCCGAGGCCGAAAGAGGACCACAGAACCACACGGGGACAGAGGACTGAGTGTGACATGGAAACTGAAGACACCCTCTGAGAGACTTGGGGGAGCAGAGGTCCCAAACACTGAGCCTGGGGGGGTTTGCGGGGAGTCCCAGGAGGGCAGTGCAGCTGCCTTCTGTCCCCGACACTAAACCACTGCAGGCCCCTGGCCCCTGGCCACTGGAGCTGGCTGGTCCCCCAAGGTGAATGAAAAGTCACCATTGGGGGAGAGTGAGACCGTGACTGTAGTGAAGGCTCAGGGGTCTGCAAAGTGCACGTGCAGGGTGGTTCTGCAGGGGGTCCATCCCCAAGATTGACCTTGAAGCAGTGTCTAGGTCAGTTGTATGTATGTACAACTGCATACAGCAACATCTGTGAATTAGCATAGTTGGCATGCACGCCTGGGTATGTGTGTCTGAGAGTGAGTGTGTGTGAGTGTGTGTTTGAATGTGAGGGTGTCCAATTCCATCAAGTACTTCACAGCACTAATGAGGCCAAGGTGGCAGGTATGATCCTCAAATAGCGCATCTGGAATGGAGTGAGTCAGGGATGGCCACCAAAAGGCCACATCTCTTTTCTGACCAGACAGTGTGTCCAGGTGCCATAGGGCACTCAACTACAGTTGAGACCAATGTGCCATTGATTCCTACCAGGGATGACCCCCACAGTCTGCCAGCTTGCCCCACGCTCCTCCTCATTCAAGGCCCAGCATGCAAACTTATAGGAGGACCCACATTACAGACATGTGGCCCCCTTCCTGACCTCAGGCACAGCTCCCCCTGAGAGGGGCCACTAGAGGGATGGTGGAGTCCGCTCTGATCTTCCCCCAGTCTAACTTCCATCCTTCCTGCTGTTGCAGCCCCATTCAGCTCCCTCCTGGCTGTTGGATCCGTGAGTGCCCACAGCCTCCCCACACTCAGGAGATAGGCAACCTCTCCTCTGCTCATCCTTTCCCTCTTAAGCATCACAGGACATTTTAAAAAACTGTCCCAATTTTGGGTAGAGAATGAGGTCAGGAGGCCCTGGGGGGGGGGGACTGCTTTTTGGTGACAGCTGACAGTTTTCCTTTCACCTTGAAGCTCCTTCCTAGTCCGGAGAAGGTGTGTTCTAAGCCCAGCGTTACAGGAGCACTGCTACATTGGGGGACAGCCAGCAGGAAGGGAATTCACCAAATAGCAGTGTCGGTCACAGGTGCTGCCAGGCTTGGGGCAAGAGGACAAATGGGGACCCACATACACATGTCTGAATATTAAGCTATAAATCAAGCAAACAGACTATTAATGACCTGGAAGAGCAGGTTCCAATTTAGATTTCTCTGACTCCGGAGGGTTTTGCAAAAAGACAATGATGTGGAGGGAGAGACAGCTCCATTCCACCCTCCTTCCTACTGCCAGCTCCTTTCTGCACTACAAGGGACTCACATGCACATATGTGGATACCAAGCTTCACATCCTGGTTCCATCTTCATGCCTTGCAAAACTACGGTTTACACCTAGTGGCATAATCTGCCCTGAGGAGAACAGGCCCAGGGGAGCAAGCTGGCAACCATCTGGGCAGGGGCCTCCAGAGTCACAGGTATAGGATTGTGGTCTTGAAGGGGATGAACAGGTTCTTACCCTTAGCCCTGCCGATTCTTCACCCCACAGGGAGGGCAATAGTCAGAGAAACTTGCAGTTAGGGCATGGGCACACACCCCCTCGCCAGGTTTAACGGTGCTTACTAGATCCAGCCTTCCCCAGCAGGCTCCAGACCTCGGGCCAGGGACTGAAGCTGTCATTCCATTGGAGGGCTGTTTGGATGATCCCAAATAGGAATTTAAGTCACTCATTATTTATCTTCCTGGAAAAAGTGCAGATTGATCCCAACATGGATTTCTGGGGGTGGAGAGGGCAGGGAGATGACTACAAAGGGTCATTTTTTCAGTTGGGTGTCTAAGCCAATGTGTTCCCTTGAGGCACAGTTCTAAGTGGGCTCCTGCTGCCATCAGTCTCTCCCTTGCTGGGAACCCTCTCCTCACCCTGGACACAAAAAGAGGGTGACTAAGAGGTGAGGAGGTGAGGAGCCCTGGGCGGCCCAGACAGGTCCAGCAGAGATCCAGCGACCAGCAGGGGTGGGTGGGGGCTGATGGAATGAATAATGGTGGCGAAGGGCATTGCTCACTCTGGCCAAGTTTTAAAAAAAACTTCCAACCCCCACCCCTACCACTGCAGATCAGCTTTGCTGTCCTACACATGCAGGGACACTTATACTTGTTGAGCCCTCACCAGGCGCCAGGCACTGTGCTAAGCGCTCTGCAGACGTATTCTCGCTTAATCCTTGCAGCCACCCTATGAGCTGGATGCTATTATTATCCCCATTTTACAGGTGGGGAAGCGAACTCAAAGAGGTTAAATAACTTGCCCAAGGTCACACAGTAGGTAGAGATGATAGAATTCAAGTCTAACTGACCCCAAAGCCCCCACTGTTTCCACTATAGCACACTGCCTCCCAGAAATAAGAAGCTGGCACAGAAGCAGAAGGGATGAAGGTCAGATGTGAGAAAGAACTTCCTGACACTGATAGTGTGTGGTGGGAGGAGACAATGGAATAGGGAAATCCGACACAGGAAGCCCTCCCACCCAAGGTTAGATGTTAGTCTGTCTGTGGGTTTGCAATGATCTAGGCTAGGTCAATGGGGTTCTGGCTGGATCTATGGCAGTATTCTGATCTCCCTTCTTTCTACAGTTCGAGTCCTCTGCTCTACCCCAACCCAGCATCAAGGCCCAAAGTCTGACTCTCCTTTGGGGCTCAGAGCGCTAAGCATCACATCTGAGTTGTCAGTTGAGGACTTCGTCTTCCAGGAAGCTTCCCATGAGGTTCTGGGAGGCAGGACCCCTCTTTTACAGCCCTAATCCCAACATGGAGAAGTGTAAATGCACCCCATACCTACAATAAGGGTCACTTATGTGATCACCTCCCCCACCTAGCTCCGAGACATGGAAGCAGAAAAATCTAATCAGTCCCCAGGCCTCTGGGTTTCCCAAGCAATCTGGACGACCCCTGCTCCCTTATCCCCTTCACCCTAGCATATCTGTACCCAGGTGTAAACAAGTGATGCAGGTGCCCTGGAGCTCATCAGAAAACCCAGGCCCCAGCTCAGCTGTGCATGGGCTCTTACCTCATTTGCACATAGAACATAAGACTTTTGGGCTCTATTCTCTCTAAAGTGGGGGTGGGCAGGGTGCTGCACTTGAACGAGGCATGGGGCATGCTAATCAATGAGGTTCCTTACCCTGAGCCCCGCAGTCACCAACCCCAATATGCTCTCTCCAGAAAACCGTGTGCCTAATACCCAGCTCTGCCCTTTCCTATTCATCAGAGCTGGCCCCGGCATCAGGAATAACTAGCCAGGACCCTCTAAACTTCCCCAGAGTTTAGTCCCACCCGCTAGATGCCGGCGTCAGAGCTTAGAGCTAATAGGGATGTCCTCACTGCTCCTTGGGGTCCCCCAGTTTTGAGACGAGGGCACAGGACAGGTGTAAGGTGCCGCCTTGTTCTCCCGAGCTGCCCTCAAGGTCCTCGGCGTGGACCAGACCGCGTCGCTGACTTACCTGCGGGACAGAGACGGAGCCCGCCGTGGCCACCTGCTCTCGCTGCGCTCCGGAGCGCCGCGGCTTTGGGCTTGAGGGGGCGGGGCGGGGCGGGGGGCGGGGCCAGGGAGGGGGCGTCGCGGCCCAGCCCCTCCCTGAGTCTCCGCAGGGTGGGTGGACCCGCTTATTCAGGTGGGGAGGAAGGGGGGAGCCACTAGGGAGGTCGGGAGCTCTGGCTTTTCCAAGGGCTGGGAAGTTAGGATGACTGGATCCTGAGGACCTCATGAAATCCTCTCATTCGGGCAGCCTTGCCCTGGAGGCAGTGGCTTCATAAGAAGACCCCTCACACGAAGAAGAAAGCCCTGGAACCCCTTCTTGTCCGAGTTCCCCTTTCTGACTGAGCTCAAGCAAGCTCTCCCAGCCTGGTAAGGTGGGTGCGAGAAAGGAAGCCCCCTCCAAAGTCAGGATCCCCTATCCAGGGGCTCAGGCCAATGAGGGGACCATTAGATACCCTGGTCATCTTTTTCCTCAATCCATCTCTCTCCCGGCAACACAGCCCCTCTCCGCTCCCAACGCCAGCTCAGGTCCCTCAGCTGTCACTGTTTAGCCCTGGAATGACAGGCGTCCCGATTTCGTGTGTCCAGTCGCATTCAAGGCCACTGAGCTTAGCACCCCTGAGCCCCCACCTCCCTGCCTCTGCCCCCAGTCGCTAATTTTATTGACCTGTGAAAGGCACGTTGCTGGCAGGGGCGATAACAACTGAAGGCGAAGTGGGAGCCAATAGACAGAAGGGACCCTGAGAAGCCAAGAGGGGCAGGAGGAAGAAGGGTGACTCTGAGGCAGGGCCAAGGTACACTGGCCCTGGGAGAGGAGGGTACTTTCTTGGGAGGGAGGATGGAAACCAAAAAGCCTAGTACTGGATTTTTGGCTGTCAATCAGAGAAGAGGTGAACTGAAGGAAGAAAATACTGGGGAAGGGAGAGTGCATGTTTTCTCATTTACCCTGAGGCAGGACCAAGGATGTAGTGGGAGAGGAGGTTAGATGGCAGGAAGGACTGCCGTCCTGCTCTCAGATTTTTACCCTAGCCCCCCTCCCTTCCTCTTGAAGGTGACTCCTGCCTGCTGGGCCTCTTACTACAGAAATAGCCCTTTCCCTGAAGAATCAACCTAGATATTGCCTTTCTTTTTCTTTCTTTCTTATTAAAAATGAGAACAGAAAATTTAGGCCTTTATCACTTCCCCACCCCCTATACCTACCCCTCAAATCCTCTTGGCCTCTCCCAAGCCCAGGGGAGATGACCTGGGGTTATTGGAAGAAGGGGCATTGAGGTTGGAGCCTCTTGTGTGTGGGAGGGGCATTCTTGATGGCGCTCAAATTTAGACTTCTGATGCTCTCTCCAAATAAGGTTACATGATAGCAAAAGGGGGGTGTTAAAAAAAAAAACCCGGCCCTGGCCGGTTGGCTCAGTGGTAGAGCATCGGCCTGGCGTGCAGGAGTCCTGGGTTCGATTCCTGGCCAGGGCACACAGGAGAAGCGCCCATCTGCTTCTCCACCCCTCCCTCTCTCCTTCCTCTCTGTCTCTCTCTTCCCCTCCCGCAGCCAATCCATTGGAGAAGGTTTGCCCGGGCGGTGGGGATGGCTCTGTGGCCTCTGCCTCAGGCGCTAGAATGGCTCTGGTTGCGGCAGAGCGATGCCCTAAGATGGGCAGAACATCGCCCCCTGGTGGGCATGCCGGGTGGATCCCGGTCGGGCGCATGCGGGAGTCTGTCTGACTGCCTCCCCGTTTCCAACTTCAGAAAAATATATATAAAAAAAAAAAATCCAAAAACTTTTAACCTTAAAAATGTACCACAAAGCCTGGCCAGGCGGTGGTGCAGTGGATAGAGCATTGGACCCAGGTTCAAAACCCCGAGGTCACCGGCTTGAGCGCAGGCTCATCTGGTTCACGCAAGGCTCACCAGCTTGAGCCCAAGGTCGCCGGCTTGAGCTAGGGGTCACTCGATCTGCTGTAGCCCCCTGGTCAAGGCACATATAAGAAAGCAATCAATGAACAACTAAGGTGCCGCAACAAAGAATTGATGCTTCTCATCTCTCTCCCTTCCTGTCTGTCCCTATCTGTTCCTCTCTTGGTCTCTCTCTCTCTGTCACACACACACACACAAAAAATGCAGATTGGTGGATGGGAGGGGAGAAGGGAGGGCCTATATTGGGCACAAGGTAAATTTTGAGGATGATGGCTGTGTTCATTATCTTGATTGTAGAGGAGCATACATGCATACATACATTAAAACTTATCAGATTAAACACTATAAATATGTACAGTTTATTTTGTTACTTATTCAACAAATCTGTTTTTAAAATGCCATACATTTTCTACACCACTTCCCATTTCTTTGTTTTTAATTTATGAAGAATCTCAAAAAATGGGGACAGACTTGCGGGGAAAGAATGTCAAAGGGCCAAGGGAACTATAGTGGTTCCTAGAACAGTTGTCCCCTTATCCACGGGGGACATTCCAAGATCGCCAGAAACTCTACATATACTACATCTCCCCCTATACATACAGACCTTTAATAAGGCTTCATTTATAAACGAGGTACACTAAGAGATTAACAACTAATAAAACTGAACAATTATAAAAGGTACTGTAATAAAAGATGTAAATGTCGCCAGTTCGAAACCCTGGGCTTGCCTGGTCAAGGCACATATGGGAGTTGATGCTTCCTGCTCCTCCCTCCCTTCTCTCTCTGTCTCTCTCCTCTCTCTCTTTCCCTCTCTCTCCTTTCTAAAAAATGAATAAATAAAAAATTAAAAGATGTAAATGTGGTCTCTCTCAAAACATTGTACTCATCTTCTTGTGATGTGAGATGATTCAACACCCCTGTGATGAGAAGTGAGGTGAATGACGTAGGCATTGTGATGTAGGGTTAGGCTAGTAGAAAGGTTACTTGAATGCAAGCACTGTGAAACCTTGACAGACGGTCTGATAACCCAGATGGCTACTAAAGTGACTGCCAGGCAGATAGCATGTACAGCATAGTTATGCTGGACAAAGGGAAAATTCACGTCCCGGGTGGGACAGAGCAGGACAGCGCAAGATTTTATCATGCTACTCAGAACGGTGTGCAATTTGAAACTTATACATTGTTTAGTTCTGGAATTTTCCATTTAATATTTTTGAACTACAGTTAATTGTGAGTAACAAACTGCAAAAGCGAAACCATGGTTAAAGAGGAAGTACTATATAGTGTGGGCATTCTCCTGCCTCTGTTCTCGCCCCTGCCCACTCTCACTCCAGCCAGTGTGTATGAAAGTATGAATAAGCCTGATCGGGCGGTGGCACAGTGGATAGAGCATCGGACTGGGATGCGGAGGACCCAGGTTCAAGACCCCGAGGTCGCCAGCTTGAGCACGGGCTCATCTGGTTTGAGCAAAAGCTCCCAGCTTGGACCCAAGGTCCCTGGCTCGAGCAAGGGGTTACTCGGTCTGCTGAAGGCCCATGGTCAAGGCACATATGAGAAAGCAATCAATAAACAACTAAGGTGTCGCAATGCACAACGAAAAACTAATGACTGATGTTTCTCATATGTCTATCCCTCTCTCTGACTCTCTCTGTCTCTGGGGAAAAAAAAAAAAAAGAAAGTATGAGTGAGTGTGAGGAGGGTCAGTGAGCTGTGGTCCTTCAGCTGCTTCCTCAGTGTGGGAGCTGAAGCCAGCCTGGGCACCTGGGGTTCTTCTGAGACTAGTCATCACCCGGCCCTGAGCTGGTGACTCAGGCAAAAGGAACCTGCACCCAGACTTTGCTCAGGGGAAGATGATGCCTGCTGCAGATTCTCCTGCCCTCTACAGCCTGAGATGGGCACTGCAGTGATAAAATGGTTAGTCCAGGGAGAGGTCTGACAGGCCCTGGGTACAGTCCTGCACGTAGTCCAGGTCAGGCACTGGGAAGGGCACACGGGACCACTTCTTGGCCTGGATCCGCCCTCGCGGTGTCTCCAGCAGCATGGTGCGGACTTTGAGAGCCGGCAGCTTCACTGACTTGTAGATCATCTGCAGACCCCAGGGCTGGGGGTGGGACAGAGACAGTGGGTCTGGGTGTCTGCCCTCAGACTAGCTTCTCTCCTCAAGTTAGGGTCTCTGAGTGCAGGGCTTATGTCTCCCATCTCATCATACTGTGGGCTCCCTAAATTAGGGGCTGGACCACTCTCTTCAGACTGGGGACTCCTGGGGCAAGGCTGTCTCCCCATCCCACTGAGGGCACCCTGATGGTAGACACTGGGCCTCCTGCTCAGAATGAGGACTTCTAAAAACTGGAGCTAAGGGCCATGGCCCCAGCACTTACTTCCCCACAGTTCTTGCAGCTAACAACACCCCCAGGTATCCAGTCCTTGAAGACTCTGTCCATGACCACAGGCTTCGTGGAGACATTGTAGTAGACCCTGGAAAGGAATGGGCGTGGCCACAGCCCTCATGGACCCCCAGTTCCAGACCACATGCCATCCTATTTGCTGAGCCTCTGCCTGAGCCTTGACATTCCTGCCTGTCAAGAGGCACCGAGACTTCAGGAAGCTCTGCCTGTGCTGCCTCCACTCCATTTCCTTCCGCCCAAGTTCAGGCCTCAGCACTACCCACCTGGATGATCTAAGTTTCCCAATGGACCTTCCTGCCCCACCCTTCCACCCCATTCCAGCCTTACTCCCACCCCCACACTATCCTTCTGCCAACTGCCAGAGTGATCTAAAAATGTAAATCTGACACCCCTTTGCTCAAAATCCATCCAAGTCGCCTCACTGCCTACAGGATAAAAGCTTAAGTTTTAAGTCTGACCTTCAAGGTCCTCCAAAGGCTAGTCTGTCTGTCTGCAGAATCTCATCCTTCACAAGCTCTTCCGATCAAGTCAACCACCGTTACTCCCAGCCCATCATTCCTGCCTATCCTCATCTTCTCACGGTCAAGCCCAATCCAGCCCTCAAGACCTGGTTGCTACCTCCTCAAACAAGAGAAAATGTGTAAATACCCTTGGCATGGTGGCCTGGCACACAGTAGGTACCTAATAAATACTTAATAAATAAACGAATGGAGGATAGGGGAAGACTACCCTCTAGGAAGCAGATGAGGGGATGGCTCAGGGACAAACAGCCCCTCTTGATGTCTTCAGAGTATGTAGGACCAGGGGGCTAGTTTGTGGCCCCTCAAACTAGCATTTGGCATCCTGAATTCCAACTCTTGCTCAACCACATAGTGGCTGTGGGAGTCTGGGCACGTTACTGAGCCTCTCTGAGCCTCTATTTCCTCACCTGTGAAACAGGGTGGTGATAAACCCGATCTAACCAGACTGTTGTGAAAATGCAAACTCGGTACTTGTTAAAATGCTGTTTAGCCTCCCAAACTCATAATGCACCCCACCCTTCCCTTCACCCGCACAGCCCCTTCCAAGGTTCTCACGAGAAGTTGGGGTTCACATTGACGTGGTGGGAGCCCTCCACCTTCCGCAGGTCGCTCCCGTGGCCCACGGCCACCATGCAGTTGATGCAGAGGAGCTGCACTTGCTCTGCCAGGAACTGCTGCCGCTGGCTCTCCTGCTGGGCTGCCTTGACCGCTCGCCTGACCACGGCTGCCCGCTGCAGGTCCCGGATCTATGGTGGGAGGGGACACCAGGCACGGCTTTGGCCCAAGATACTCAACTGCGGGAATGCCCAGGGGAACAAAGGGTTCCCAAAGGCCTCAGATTGTTAGTACCCGGAGAGACTTTCCTCAACCCTCCCTGGGGCTTCCAGAAGCAGCTCAGTAGAGGAAACTAATATTGGATTGGGGGCAACAGTGGGAGCCGGGCAAGCTTTCCCACTGAATCTCTGCCCCCACTTCGGAGGGTTTTGTGGGAAATTGCTTCTCTGACTCTAACATCGGGTACCATTACTCTGGGACGACAGGAGTAAACAGGGACAATGCTGTGCGGGGCTGAACAATGGTGGCTCTACTTCAGGGGACTGATTGGAGTCCTGGTTCTGGGCTTACTTTGTGCAGGTGTTTTTTTTTTTAATTTTGTTCCCCCTATGCTTGGTTCCAGAAGAGCTGAAAGGTGGTTGTCAAAGATACACAAAGTATTTGGTGATGAAGATAACTTAAAAGCAAGATGGAGCCTGTTCCCAAGGCATTGTGGAAAAACAGCCATTGTCTTCCTGGCAATGCCATCCCTGGCCTCTACCCTTCCCTGGATTCAGACCTTCACCAGGTGGGCCAAGTTGGCTCCCAGAGAAAGGAGGCGGAGGGGTGTGTGTGTGTGTGCATGAGACCTTCCAGGCAGAACGTCTATAGCCCCCCGCCCCACGGGGCACAGGACTGCCCACAGACCTTGGCCTCGTACTCAGCCTGGTCCATCTGCTGCACGGCAGCCACGGCCCGTTCCATCAGAGCCTCTAGTGCCTCGTTGGTTCGCTCCCGCTGCACCTCCCGACTGCCTTGGACTGCCACGAATGAGTACACACTCTGATCGGCCCGGGCACGACCCCTCGCCTGGGTAGGGAGATGAGAGGGGGCCTGAGTGGGGCTAGGTTTCCACACATGATCCTTTCAGGACTGTTCGGGGGGTGGCTGGGCACCTGGACCATGGAGATCTCGTTAGTCAAGAGCCCATAGCGCACAATCACATTGCACTGGGGGATGTCCAGTCCCTCTTCTGCCACACTCGTGGCCACCAGGAGGTTCAGGCTGCCATCCCGGAACTTGTGGATAACATCTTGCTGGTCCCTCTGGGAGTAAGGGAGGAAAAAGAGGATGGTACATGAGGTGGCTTCAGGCCTATCCTCTGGCTAGCCCAGTCTCTCCTGGGTCAGTCCTTTTACTCAGTCTGGGCCCCTTTTTTTTGAGGGCCCCTGAGTCTCCACCTCAATCTCCAGGAACCCCCAGGATCTTGGCCCTCTTCCCAGCTGAACATTTAACCCCTCTCTCCTCTTGGGACTCCTAAGGGTCCCTGACCCTGCGCTCTAGGAGCTCTTGGGGACTGTTCTTCTCCTACAAGGGACTCCAGATCCCTGACCCTCTGTCCTGAGGACATCACTCACTTCTTTCCCTGCAGATGCCCAGGTTGCTGCCCCTCTGCAGCCAGAGACCCTCAGACCTGGGGAACCGTCAGTCCTGGGATTTCAGTGTCCATGCGTCTCAGCTCTGTCCTCTGCCTGGGGATAATCAGTACCCCCATTTCTCTGTGCTGAAGACTCTCTCCTCTTCTCTTCTCCCCTAACGGAATGCCCCAGCCCCACCTCCTTTCCCCAAAGCCCATACCTGGGTCATTCGCTCATTCTGGCTGCTGTTACCAGCTCCAATCAGCAGCTGGGGCCTGATGTCCACTGTCTGCAGATTTGGCTGCTGCTTGAGCCAGAGTAGGAGGGAGTGGGCACTCTGGCGGGTGCGTGTGAAGATGATGCCCCGGGGGCTGCCCGGGCTTCCGAACTGCTCCTGCAGGATCTGTTCCAGAGTCTCCAGCTTGGGGTTCTCTGGGCCATGAGTTGCCAGGCGAGTCAGCTCATTCTTGTGGTCTGCCGGAAAAGCCCAAAATCAGAGGTGCAGGACTCAGGTTGGAAGTGGGCAGGATGTGGCAGTGGGTGGCCCACAGGGATAAGATTGCAGGAGTCCAGAGGGGGCCTGAGGATACTTGCTTCTGCCGAATTTCCTCTGAGCAGTACCAAGAACACAGGTAAGAATAACCTCTGCCTGCCCAGCCTCAAGGCCAGCCAGCCTTACACCAGAGGCCTACAGTCAAGAATCCTTTGCTCACATACCTTATCCAGCACCCGTCTTCAACCCTGCTACCAGGACGACCCTTGACCTTTGATGCTTACCTCTGCAACCCAGAACTAATTCAACCTCAGGTTTCCTCATAAAGATCCTTGTCCTCAGCTGTGCTGAGGCCTCTAGCCTTAAATTTCACCCTCTGACCACCTCACTTTTCCAGTTTAAAGGTACCACACACACTAGACTTTCAGGGACAGTTCCAATTAAATGGTTTTCAAAAACTTTTTGTCAATAACATATACAGTATTAGTTTTTAAACCCATGTAAACCTTCACAAATGAGGGCATACATCTTTTGTCATATCCACGGCCTTGACTTTTGGTTAGAAAAAGAGGGCCTGAGGACTCTTGTTGGAACCTTTCCAATTCAGAGTTTGTGCCTGCGCTCGGCTGGCCTCTGACCTCTTTTCCCAACACACCTCCTCCAAAGAAGCCTCACCATCGAACAGTGCCAGCAGCCAGCGCTCAGCACGCAGGATCTGGGTCTTAGTGGTGCGCTCCCAGTGGTAGAAACTCTGCAGTGCGGCCAGGGCGTCCACAGCGCGGACCGTGTCGTGGATGAGGAGCGCGTCGTTGTAGCGTCGCAGGTGAAGCGCATATACCCGCCTCTGCAGGAGCCCGGCCTCAGCCGCTGCAAACCCGCAGGGAGTCAAGGTCTGAGCGGCCACGCCCCCAGCGCTTATTTCTGCCTAGACTCCGCCCCAAACACTGAGCCCCGCCCCCTAGAGGCTCCGCCCAGGCAGGCCGGGCCCTGGAGGCACCATATAGTCCTCCCGTCTTCCCTTCTTACCGGTCTGGCTCAGCTCCACCACCTGCTGCTCATACGTCTGTGTCCCAAAGTCCTGCTTCAACTCAGGCATCTCCAGGTTGTCATGGATTTGTTCCATGAGCTTCTTCAGCATGTCCCCAAACGGGTCCTAGACAGAAGAGTGAGGGCATGAGGGAATTTCTATGCTGCTGTGGTGGGGCAGAGTCCAGGCTGGAGGCACGGGTCAGGTTTCTGCACCTGGCTCCTGTTCTGTCTCCACCCCATATATGCCCTTGACCTCTGGCCTGAGCACAGTGATGTCCAGTCCTTGTCCAGCCTGTCATAGCAGATACCAGTTAGTGTCCACACCGCAGGAAAGAGCTTGGAACAGCCTCATTACAAACTGCCCCAGCTTTATGGCTTGCAAAGCACTCTAATGCATGCCCAGATGTGTGACAGAGGTCTATGGTGACACTTGAGTGAAACCAAACAGTAGGATCTGCCCCATTTCACAGAAAGAAGTGGACACTCAGATACATAAACAAGTAACCTGCAGTCACAGAGGGTGGAGTCAAGGGTCAGCCTCAGGTGCCCTAATTTCAGCCCCCACCCAAGCCCAGCCCCACCCTTCCTTCCACACACCTGGCTGCGCCTTTGGCAGAGGTTGTACTGCTTGCAGGGCTCATGGCTGTGCTCCTGCAGCTGGGGGCGGGAGGTCTGGGGTGACATGATACGCCATGTGTCCAGGTTGGCACAGAGCTGAGGCAAGAGAGAGGAGTTCACTGAAATGGGGGGGGGGGAGTCTTGTAGGGACAAGAGGCAGAACTTTGGGGCAGGACGGGTCCCAGCTGAGGCAGGGCTATTAGGGGTGGGGATTCATTTATTCAATAAATATTCATTGTTTGTCTTCTCTGTACCTAGTGCTGTTCCAGGTACTCGAAATATAGCGCATCTCAAATTAGAGTTGGGTAGACTGTTGATAAACTAGTAAAGAACATCAGAATGAGAGAACTGCAGATCATGTTAACTAGCTCTGAAGAGAATAAAATTGGATGATATGACAGAGTACAGTGGGGGTGATCAGGGAAGGCTTCCAAGGGGTGACAGTTAAGCTGTTCCCTGAATGACAATAAGGTCAGCCAGACAGGTAAAGTACAGGGTAAAGGGCATCCAGGGCAGAAGGAATGGCAAGTGCAAGGATCCTGAGATGGGAACAAGGCTGACATGCTCAGGACACGGAGAGAAGGCCAATACAGGAGTGAGGCGGAGGGCAGAGGAAGCGAGGTCGGAGACTTGAGCAGGGGTTAGGTCACACGGAACTTTTTAAGTGCACTAAGAAGTCTTTGAAGGCTGGAATTTAGGCGAGGAAGGGGTCCAGACCCTGCCTGGGTGAACTGGGCTAGGGCCGGTGGCCACGCGCTAGGGCAGGCCAGGGAGGTCCCTGGTGGGTAAAGTGGTGGGAGGGTCACAGAAACCAAGCTGACCTGCAGGATGTGTTCAATGGCTCCATCGAGCGTGGTGGCCCTGCCAGTGCCAGGGGAGGCTGTGAGACCCAGCACCTGCGGCAGGGGCTGTGTCCTCTGGAATTTATGCTCTAGGTACCGGCTCAGGATGATGTTGTACACGGTGTCTTTGTGCGTGTGGTGACACTCATCCACCACAAGAAGAGAGAAGGCTGGGGGCGCATAAGGAAGGCTGTGAACCAAAGCATGCAAAACCCTTTCTCCCATAAGCTTTGTTTCATGTGGTTCCAAAACTCATCTGAGAATTTCTTCCTCCCTTCACAATTGGAAGCCAGACCCCAGAGAATGGCCAGTCGGGATGATTTACCTCTGTTTTACAGATTAAGAAACTAAAGCTCAAGCTGGGGAAAGCGACTTGTCTATGACCTGCCACTGTAGCCAGTTCTTTTTCTACAAGGGTATATCCTGGGGCTTGGTGAATGGGGAAGTCCTCACTCCCACAAGATCTCCCAACATCTTTACAAGAAGAGGGGCCCTGGGGTTGGCAGGCAGGGGTGCATCAGGGGCACACAACCCTCACCATTGAGCTCCACATGCTCCTCCTCCTCACGGCTGGTCAGTGCCATCTGCAGCAGCTCAGCTGTACAGATGAGCAGGTCATTCCTTTGTGCCTCGTGGCCAAACCCAGGTCGTGACTCCATGCCCCCACTCAGGGTTCTAATGGCCCAGCGCCCATCCAGCATGCGACGAAACTCCTCATAATGCTGGGTCACCAGGTGTACCTGGGGGTGCAGAGGGGATGAGGAGAGGAAGCTGGATCTGGGTCAAGGGAATGGGGGGAGGGGAGGCAATGACAGGGATGGGTGAGAAAGGGAGCTTAGGACCGCTCACAGCAGCTCGGGAGTTCTGGAGGGTCTTGAGAGGTGTCTGAGCTGGGAACTCACTGAGGAGAGGGCAGGCCACTTACCCTGTTGACCAATACAACCACCTTGGCTCCGTCCACAGTCTCAAGATGCCTTTTGGCCACATAAGCAGCCGCCCGGGTCTTCCCAGCACCCGTGGGCAGCCATATGATGATATTCTTGCCTTCCAGGGCAGGCATGATCACCTCCCACTGGTAGGGTCGCAGCTCCATTCTGGGAATTGCAGGACTCAGACCTCTGGACCTCCTGGCCCCCTCCTAGGTCCAACCTCCCTCAGATCTGCCCCCTCCATGCTCCTGGCCAGCTCAGTCTGGTGCAGAGACCTCCCGTTCCCCAAGGCTCCATCCTGCTTGGGAGGTGGAACAAGGCACCTCCCAGGAACCAGATCTGGCCTAGAGGGGAGGCGAGAGTAAGACAGACTGCATCGGATCCCTGCCCAGCCTCACCTGTACCACCTGCCACGGGCAGCCCTGCTTGGCTTAGTCCAGACACCAGCTCCTGAGCTCTGCTAGAATCGAAAATGAAAACTGAAACTGAGGGGAGGCACCAGCCCAGCTCAGCCTCCCGGTGTCTCTTCCCCGCCCCCCACTGGCCTGAGTGAGGACTGGAAAGCAGCGATTGACAGGAAAGCACTCTAACTTCTAGGTCCTGCCAGCCACCCCTGCCTCCCGAGAGAAGTATCCACTTCCTCACCCCACCCCCACTCCTTTTGGAGTGAGCTGTAACCATGTCACCCAGGCAAAGGCAGCAAGTGGGAGATTTGGACTCATGCCATCCAAGCACCTGGACCAGGAACCAGGCGCAGGGAGAAGTGGCAGCTGCAGCCAGGCAAGCCCCGTCGCCCCAGGGGCACACTAGGCAAAGGTTTGCTGGGGATGTGTCCTCAGCACAACCTGAACTTAATAGGCTCCAACTTACTAGAAGGTGCAAGATTAGCCTGCTAAGGCTGGGGATGCAACTAAAGAAGTAATCACACAGAGGAAAAAAAAAAAGAGCTTTATTGATCCCTCCAAGGGATTAATGCCAGGAAATGAATGGTCCCCATGTCCCCCACCCCTGGGGGACAGACAGAACAGTGCAGGGCAAGGCAAGGCATGGCCCCTCCAGTCCAGGCTGAACTTCTAACCTCTGAAGCCCCCTGACTCAATCTAAAAGTGGTAGTCCTGCCCTCGAGGAAACAGTGACCGGGCCAGGCTCAGGACTCTAAGACACCATAGCTCTGTAGGGACCAGGGCTGAACGCCACTAGAACTGGACACAGTTACCCTCTGGCCACCAGTCTCTGTAGAAGGGCTGAGCCCCAGACCCAGGAGGCCCTTCCCAATGTCAGACACAATGCAGGGTGGGACAAGACTGCAGCCTTGGGGGTGCCCACGGGCCCAACAAGGGCTGCAGGATCAGGGGCTGGAGTGTCTCAAGCCGAGAGGGACCTGGGCACCAGGGGTCTCCCTAGAGATGAGATCAGAACCTGAGATGGAGACATTCAAGGTTTAGGCTATGGTCCAAGGCTGGAGTCTACTTGTCAATGAGCCCTCCCTCCTTCAGCTTGAAGTAGAAGAACTTCTCCAGGGCACTGGCGCAGCGGCAGTACTCGCTGTCTGGGGGGTTGTACTCGCGGCAGTTGGCGATGACCCGCTGCAGGTCAGCCACAAAGAGCTTCCGGGTCACATAGTAACGGCTGCGGAGCCGTTCCGTCATGGTCTTCAGGTCTGGGGCAGCAGGACAGAAGGGAACGCCTTTAAGAGGCTAAGAGTGGGTCACAGGGGCTGTGAGGCCCAGTGAAGGCATGAGCAAATTTGCAGGCACAAGTGGAAGGGGTCGGGATGAAGCATCCTCACCAATGGGGAAGCGGATGACCTCGTAGTAGTCAGGAGCCTCTGACTTCTTCACAGGCTCCATGAAGGGCCAGGCACTGGGGTGTGACTGGAGAGAAGAGCCGAGCTGGAGCCGGGCCCACTGGGCCCCATGCCCAGCTCGTGGCTGTCACCCACCCCTCACTGGGTCATAAAGCCAGGAACCCCAGAAGGGAACCTGGTCTCCCCACCTTGATCTGAGCCAGCAGGTTTTTAAGGATTGTGTAGAGCTGGTCAGGGTCTTTCAGCTCCTTCCTGGGGCAAAAGATGACAAGTCTGAGGCTCTTGTCACTCCGCCTCCCCCAACAACCTCTCCCTCCACACAACACTCACCCCTTCTCCTTCCCCAGTGGTTTCCAGCCCGTCTCTCCTGCAAAGCGGAGTGTGGAGGACACATCTAAGAATGCCTGTACACACACCAAGCCGCATGCCCCTCCCGCACCAAGGGCCCTGCTTACGAATGCCAGGGACACTCTCCACGGGGATCTGCCTCACTCCCTCCTTGAAGCAGCTGAGCCCGGGGTAGACCTTTCGAATCTGGGCCTGTTTGCGCTCGATCAGCTTCTTGATGATCTGAGGAAGGCAGGGTCTGAGGGGCCAATCCAGGCCCAGCAGCTACCCTCCCAGAGCCAGTCAGAGCCTCCGCCCCTGAATCCAGTTGCCGCTCCTCCTAACTTCCCCAAGCGGCAGAGTGAGAACGGAGATCCTGGCCCGACCTCACATATGCACATGCACGGACACAGGTACACACCTACGCGTGTGCTCATCCCATACACACATTCCACAAGCCCCATGGATGAGTGCACACACACACACAACCTCCTTCTGCTTCTTGATGATGTGGGAGAGCTCCGTGTAGGGGATGCGGGGATTCAGCTCACACTCCATCAGGGTCGCCCCTTCATAGTCCTTGATGTAGCCCAGGTAGCGGCTCTTGGGCACCTTGATATCCTTGGAGAAACCCTAGGAAGTGGGAGTCATGACTCAATCTATCAACAAGACTTTTCCAACGTTAACAGCTCCTCCCCCAGAAGCACTTGAGGGGCACTGCGTGCCGTGTCTCCTCTCTCCAGTTCCCAGGTCCCCTCCGCTGGTCCCCGCAAGGCCCAATCTGTCCCTGGAAAGACTCTAGGTCAGCTGCCCCTCCTGACTAACCCCCAAGAACCTCCCAATTCTGCCAATTGCCCTGCAGGCCCCTGGGGCAGTGGCAGGAGGGAGGAAGACAGGCAGGAAGGACATCCCTACAGACACTGTAGGGAACAGGGGACCTGAAGGGACTCCCAGTCCATACACACCAGGGGGCTAGGGAATGCCTCCTGCCTCAGGGGGCAGGCAAGTGTGGGGGGAGAGGTGAGGGTCACCTGCTTTTTGAAGTAGCCAATGGCGTACTCATCTGCGTAGGTGAGGAAGTAAAGAATGTTGTGTTTGATGTGATACTCCTTCAGGTGGTTCATCAGGTGAGTCCCATAGCCCTGCAGGGGAGGGAGCAGGACTTACGTGGCGGAGGGGTCAGGCCTGGGGCTGCACAGGGCTCAAGAGGACCCAGGGAGGAGGGAGCAAATTGGAGAGGAAGTGCCGATAGCCAGGGACTCCAAGGCAGGAAGGCGGAAAGGTGACTGGCAGAGGAGGGGAGTTTACCAGGAGAAAACTGAGACACTGGTTTTCGAAGCACTTGCTCTGAGCCAGGTGCAAGTTAAAGACCAAGTCCCAAGTTGAAGTCATGAGGTAGGTATTACTGTCAACTTACAGAAGGAAAAACTGAAACTCAACATGAGGAAACGTGGCCAACGTCAGGCAGAAGCTGCTATCCACGGGCCACTAGTTCCTGGTCCCTGGGCCTCAGAATGTGTAAAGGGAATACCAAGGACCCTGACTGTCACAGCCTTTGAACCCTGAAGAGACACTGACTTCCACATGTGTCAGGACCTAGGAAGCACCATGCAGAATTGAGTCATGAAAAAAAGAACGGGGAACCCTACTAGAGCGTCTGTTGTGACAATGCAAGGATAAAAGCCAGGACTGTCGCCCAGTGTAAGGCAACCATAAAAATTAATAACTCCCCAATGTATGTAAGAAAACTGACATCCATTTAAAAGTGTTCCTGATTCTCATGATCCATTGTCAACAGGTGCTTTCTGAATCGACCGTTCTCAGAGTACAAGTGCCACCTTGTGGGTGAGTGAGAAACTGGCCACTAAAAGGGGCCGGGGTCTGCTACATCACCATGTCCTCTGCTCTGAAGCAGGTGGTGGGATGGGGCAGGAACGGGGCTGGGCCATCCACTCACCTTGACCTGCTCATTTGAGGTGACAGCACAGAAGACAATCTCTGTGAAGCCCTGAGTGGGAAACATGCGGAAGCAGATCCCACCAATGACCCGCCCGTCCTTGATCAAGGCCAGAGTCTTGTGCTTCCTGAGGGGAGAAGGGCCAGGTCACAGACCCTGCCTGTCCCCTAAATGCTACCCACGTCCCCACAGCTCTGGAGCCCTAAGCTGTATTCAAGGCCGGGAACTGAGGAGGAAGAATTTCCAGAAGTTGGACAAGGGGTGTGGAGGTCGAGGGTGTGGTGCCCCGGGACTGGGGCTTTCCTGGGAACGCACGGGTCAAAGACGAGGCGGGCGATATACTCCTTGGGCATGCGTGGCAGCTGATGGGAGAAGACATTCTGCAACCCCACGAGCCAGAGCAACACCCGCCGGTTGGCCTTGGGTGTCAGCGAGTTGCCAATGACATGGAATTCGATGATGCCACGACGCTCCTCCAGGCGGGCTGTCTCGTCCCGGGCCGCATTGGCTGACAGTAGGCTCGTCTGGGTACCAGAGAAGGGGTGGTGAGCCAGGCTCTCGGGTCCACGAGGGCACCCTACTCCTGCTGGCCAGCAAGCCAGGCTGTCTACCTCGGGCCCCAGCATGGCCGCGGGGTCAGTGATGGTGAGCATGACCTCGTTGACTAACTCCATCGGGATGTCGCCCATCACACGAAGCCGCTTGGCATCCTCCAGGGTCAGGCTCTCAGGAAGCTTCCTCTTCTCGCCTGCTGGGGAGGAAAGCGAGGTCTCTCAGCGACAGCTAGAGAGACTGGGGGAGGAGTGAGTGAGG